>NC_134416.1:88709515-89912848 GCF_030867145.1 Opisthocomus hoazin | reverse complement strand
TATATGCAGCTTTCCAAAGAAGCAGAGTCAGACATCCTGACTATGTATGGAACTGTGATTTCACAGTTCAGAGAAAGACATGCCACAAATAGGAATGAAAGTCAATGCTACCTGAGCAGTTATAAGTTACTATGGTAGGAGATGATCACAGCAAAAAGTGGATTCAGTGGCAGCAGTGGAGGCAGACCTAGAGTCATAAGACACTGGAGATTCCCAAGCATAGAATGAACTGGCCAAAGCCCGTTCTTGTTAACATTCTCTCTTTGGTACTGAAGATAAAGCAAAAGACTACGAATGAGGGTGCAGTTCAAATTAAAATGTCATCACTAAATCACTATTATCAGCTTCAGGCCCCCGATTGAATGTTTGGAATGGAACATGCTGGAGTGGCTCCAGAAAACCCTGGTTCCTGTCAGAACCCCTCACAAAAACTTGATTCAGACCTTGGATCTTCTCAGATTAGGCTGTAAGATGGATACTCATTTAAAATACTGCAATTCTTTGACAGGGCACATTCAGCCCTGTCTGTTGATTTTTCCAAGTCTTTCTTACCAGAAGGTATCCTGAATAATACATCTGTTGTTTCACACTCCTCATACGCAACTACGTTAAAATTAGGGTTTGCCCATTTTACTCATTCTTTGGGAGAATTCTGCCTGCACTCTACTCTCTGCAATGTCTGTGACTTTCAGTGTTTGGGAACAGGAGTTACTAGAGATGGGAAGATTACATGGACAGAATTCACCACAGTCCAGATTGCTGGCTAATTTTGTTGGGTTTTAAGCCTGCTGTAATTGTGTGGGTTGGCCAAATGGGAAAAAGTTGTTTGGTGACCTAGAAATAGTGGTGGTAAATAGACATTCTCTCTTAGATAGATAACGTTAATGACATCTGAAATAAAGCAATCAGATTTCACCAAACTGCAGAATTCGTCTTTCTAGCCAAGGCACACTGTATGAATTGGCAAAGGTACTACATGCATATGATCAAATGTGAGATATCGCTATGAGAAAAACCAAACCAATCCATAGCTCACACACCAAAGGAAAGGGGAAGAAATCACAGCCAAAGGGACAGGCATCCTCCAAAATAAGCATTTGATTTGGAAATTAACATGTTACAGTAAGAAATAAGGTCTCTGGAACTCTTTGAATACCCCAAACATCAGTAGTACAATCAAATCTTCCCTCCTGCTGCTCATTTATTGCAATGGCAGCTTGCAGCTGAAGTCTGTATTTGTGTCTGTGTTCACCTGTCTGAATCAAACAAGCCAAAGGCTATTCTTGGGCACACAGCGTAAATCACTGCATTCTGCTAACTACTTCTAGCCACTTAAAGCAGTATTTCTTGTTCTTTCCAGTCATCCATTCTCTTCTGTAGCAAGGAGTGGTAGTTCAGCACCTAACCCTAGATCATCAGGATCAGGCATTGTCCTTAACATATAAGACATAAATCACAGCTGAAACATCTTAATTAAATGGGTGTTTGTTAGCAGGCACTACCAGAAGTACCTGCAATACCTGGAACTAGCAGTTTTTACACAGTAGCTGCGGCATAGGACACAAATTGAGTAACAGAGCTATAGTACAAGACTGTGGGAAATCTGTGAGTGGGCATGGCAGTGCCCGAACAGGTGTATGTGCATTTAAACATGCAGAAGACCACTAGCATTTCTTTCAAGAAATTCCTTGTGTTGCATTGTCTACAGCTGAGCTGGAACAACATAGAAAGGAAGTATTTCAGTATGGCCTTTCTCAGCACAGCGGATCCTGCAAATGCCATTTAGTGGTAAATGCAAGCACAATTGAGATTTGAATTTCTGTTCAGATCATGGAAACAACTGCTTACTGCAGACTTCCTGTACAACCATAATGACTTCAAAGAGGAAATGCAGAAAGCCTTTTTAATGTTATATCCACCCCAGCTGGTTTACCCTTCTAAGGCCTCAAAAAAGGCCACATTACACAGAAAACCAATCCATTTAGAAAAGTGACATAATGGAACAAATTTACTAGATTAGTTTTGTTCTACTGGCATTATCAGTCTCTTCAGCTACTCATACAGATGTCCCTGACTGAACCCAGCTGATTTTCTGTAGTAAATTAACTATGCTTTGCATGGAAAGGCATTTTATCAACTATGAAATCAGGCTCAGCTCCATAGTAAAAACATGTACAACAGCTGGAAGCAGCCTGAAGACGCCTCTGAAAGATGCACAATGGTTTGTTGAATTTAGACTCCAGTGCAGTCTGATGATGTCCAAATGCTGAGTATGGTACAAGAGGATATAGTGCCATCTAAGTTATCTTTATGAAATACTACTCTCCATACACACTAGCATTGTGATTGTGTTCTGTCTTTGGAAAGAATAGACTGAGCCATCCCTATCATCACATAAGTCAGTGAGATTGTACACTTTTAACGCTCAAAGCACGTACAGTAATTACTTGACAGAAACAAGTTTTTATATGTATGTACACATTTATTTACACTCATTATGTTGGCTCATTGTGAAGAGAAGTATTGGCTAGCTTGTATGAATCACAGCCAATGCAAGTCAATAACTCCGGATTCCTCCATTAAACTCAGCAGGTCACAAGCACAAAGTTTATGTCAACAGCCTAATGACAGCCGTTCTGTGTACAGAGAGCTAAGGAAAGAGACAAATATTTATTTTATGTTAACTATTACTAAGCATGTTACTTAGGGCAAGAAAGCTCTGTTCAGCTTGGGTAATAATAAAACCCAGATGTCACTAAGAAATTTGTAAAGCTTCTTTTAGAGAACATAAACATAATACGAACTGCAGAACCACATGCATTTAAACAATTTTTTTTCTATATTTTTTTAAAGGCATGCACTGATTTGAATGCCAAGAACTGACAAACAGATAACTGCCTAGATAGCCTGGAAGAATAAATATGACTTCTGCAAGAGGCTAGAGCAAGGCGTAGGGAGGAGTCTATCATTCAGACTTCAGCAGGGTTAGCACTCAGATTTTGTAACTTTAGTTCTGTTCACAATCTGGGTACCAGCATCTTCAAGAACTGTGTTCTGAGCACCTTCTATTCACTAACTTAATTTGTGGTTGAAGATGCAAAGCAACATGGAAAAAGCAGCCAGGGTAATCAATGTAAATCACGATACATTATGAGGTGTAACTAGAGGCCAAGTTACACCACAAGGCGATACCAGATAGAGTAAGACAAACTACACTTTTATGTATGGGTAGATACATAGTTAATTGTGATTTGAACAAAGGAGAAGTGATGAAGTAATTTGTTAAGACACTAACATATCTTTAACCCTCCCTCACAAACCCAAGCAGAACAGGATATTATTATGTTTGCACAATTTTCATAACACAGGAGAAAAGCCGCAAAAGCGCTCCATAGTTCAAACAACATTGTATTTAGGTGAAGAGGAAGAATGCATATTATTCCTTACCTTTTCTGTAGATGTACAATGCTAGCTGCAGTGAAAGAGACTAAAATCTTCTAACAGAGTTAGAAAAAATTCAGAATTGTAACGCAGAGGTACTGCTGAGATTTCAGAAATCTGGTTCAATTTCACTCTAAAGCAAGATCCAAGTATTTCTTAGGAGTTACAGTGACTAAATCCCATCAATCTGCAGAACATGCAACAGAATTTGAGAGTTCTGAATGAAATGTTTCTTTTTTCTTTTACATTCTGTCACAACACCAATATTGATCTACAAATTACGTAACAGATATCAAACTTAATTTTAACAAGCTAAACAGGTGTAACTTTGATCAAAACCGAGTTTCAGCTGGTATTATTTTAAGTATAAGGTTTTAAATACTCTGTTTTACTGTCTGTCCTATCTTACAGTGAAAGCAGTAGTCAGACATTCTAGGACTTGGAAATAAAACACTTCTACTGAAACAAAAGTCCCAGCATCACACAAGTTCACTAAAAAGTTAAAATAAAACCCAGAAGTTCTTGAACAATTTCAAAGACTGCCACCTGAATTTTCCCCGTTTGTTTCCTCCTTCTCTGTAGGAACTGTCCATAACTATATGACTTCCTCAAGAAGAACAAGATTCGGTCAAAACACTTCCTGATAGGAAATTGATCAAAATTTTCTAACTATCTTTCTAATATCATTTTGCTTTTATCTGCACCCTCATCCCACTCTCCAATTTACTACTCCCCTGGGGAAAACAAGAAGACAAGGCTATACCTGCCTAATCTCATACCAGTAAGAAAGTTCACTAGACAGCATTTAACAGGTTGTTTGATTTGTGAAGCCAAAGAAGACAAACTTTTCTCTTCTAAACTCTCTGAGGGTCACTGCTTTGTCTGCAGATTTGTAAAACATAAGTTACTCCTTTCCCATCCCTCAGTGAATCATTTAATCAATGAGAATTTTCTTGGCATTGTTTAACCAACTCTAGAACACCTCAAGGTATGTTTTTCCTTTTGCATATAGCCTGCACAATGGTACACCAGAAAACACCTGCACTGGTGGATGAAGAACGAGTCAAGAGCTTATGGGTTAGAATTAAGGGACAGCCTCATAGGGGTAATGTTATTGTGGATGTGTACTACAGGCCACCTGACCAGGAGGAGGAAGTTGATGAGGCCTTCTACAAGCAGCTGCAAGCAGCCTCACAGTCACAGGCCCTGGTTCTCCTGGGGGACTTCAACCACCCTGACATCATCTGGGAAGACCACACAGCCAGGCACATGCAGTCCAAGAGGTTCCTGCAGAGCATCAATGATAACTTTCTGATGCAAGTGGTGGAGGAACCAACAAGGAAAGGCACTCTGCTGGACCTTGCATTAACAAACAAGGAGGATGTGAAGGTTGAGGTAGACTCAACTCAAGGAGGATGGTTGAGGATGTGAAGGTTGGAGGTAGACTCGGCTGCAGTGACTGTGAAATGGTGGAGTTCAGGATCCTGCATGGAGGAAGCAGGGCGATAAGTAGCATCAAAACCTTGGACTTCAGGAGAGCTAGCTTTGGCCTCTTCAAGGAGCTACTTGGAGGAATCCCGTGGGCCAGGGCTCTCGAAGGCAGAGGGAACCAAGAGTGCTAGTCGCTGTTTAAACGTCTCTTCCTCCATGCTCAGGATCGTTGCATCCGCCTGAGAAATAAATCTAGAAAGGGAGGCAGGAGACCAGCATGGATGAGCAAGGAGCTTCTAGCACAGCTCAGAAGGAAGAGAAAGGTCCATTGAATGTGGAAAGAGGGACAGGCCACTTGGGACGAATACAGGAATGTTGCCAGAACATGCAGTGAAGCACCGAGGAAAGCTAAGGTCCACCTAGAATTGAATCTGGCAAGGGATGTCAAAGACAACAAGAGGGCTTCTTCAAGTACTTCAGCAGCAAAAAGAAGGCTAGGGACAATGTGGGGCCACTGCTGAACGAGGTGGGTGTCCTGGTGACGGAGGATGCAGAGAAGGCAGAACTACTGAATGCCTTCTTTACTTCAGTCTTTAGTGCCAAGGCAGGCCCTCAGGAATCCCAGGCCCTGGAGGCAAGAGATGAAGCCTACAGAGAAGATGACTTTCCCTTGGTTGAGGAGGACTGCGTGAGGGATCACTTAAGTAATCTGGACGCCCACAAATCCATGGGCCCCAATGGAATGCACCCACGAGTGCTGAGGGAGCTGGCAGCTGTCACTACTGAGCCACTCTCCATCATCTTTGAAAGATCCTGGAGGACAGGAGAGGTGTCCAAGGACTGGAGAAAAGCCAGCATCACTCCAACCTTCAAAAAGGGCAAGAAGGAGGATCCAGGGAACTACAGGCCGGTCAGCCTCACCTCCATCCCGGGAAAGATGATGGAGCAATTCATTCTAGAGGTCTTCATCAAGCAAATGGAGGAAAAGAAGGTTATCAGGAGTAGTCAACATGGATTCACCAAGGGGAAATCATGCTTGACCAATCTGATAGCTTTCTGTGATGGCATGACCGGCTGGGTAGATGAGGGGAGAGCCATGGATGTTGTCTACCTCGACTTCAGCAAGGCTTTTGACACTGTCTCCCATAACATCCTCATAAGGAAGCTCAGGAAGTGTGGGCTGGATGAGTGGTCAGTGAGGTGGATTGAGAACTGGCTGAACAGCAGAGCTCAGAGGGCTGTAATCAGTGGCGCTGTCTCTAGCTGGAGGCCTGTAACTAGTGGTGTTCCCAGGGGTCAGTACTGGGCCCAGTCTTGTTCAACTGCTTCATCAATGACCTGGATGAAGAATTAGAATGTACCCTCAGCAAGTTTGCTGATGACACAAAACTGGGAGGAGTGGTGGATACACCAGAAGGCTGTGCTGCCATTCAGCATGACCTGGACAGGCTGGAGAGTTGGGCAGAGAGGAACCTGATGAAGTTCAACAAGGGCAAGTGCAGGGTCCTGCACCTGGGGAGGAACAACCCCATGCACCAGTACAGGCTTGGGGCAGACCTGCTGGAGAGCAGCTCTGTGGAGAGGGACCCGCGTGTTCCTGGTGGATGACAAGTTGACCATGAGCCAGCAGTGTGTCCTGGTTGCCAAGAAGGCCAATGGTATCCTGGAGTGCATTAAGAAGAGTGTGGCCAGTAGGTCGAGGGAGGTTCTCGTCCCCCTCTACTCTGCCCTAGTGAGGCCCCATCTGCAGTACTGTGTCCAGTTCTGGGCTCCCCACTTCAAGAAAGATGAGGAGTTACTGGAGAGAGTCCAGCGGAGGGCTACAAGTATGATGAGGGGACTGGAGTATCTGTCCTATGAGGAAAGGCTGAGGGAGCTGGGCTTGTTTAGCCTGAGGAAGAGAAGGCTGAGAGGCGACCTAATAAATGCTTATAAATATCTGAAGGGTGGGTATCAGGAGGATGGGGCCAAGCTCTTTTCATTTATGCCCAGCAGCAGGACAAGGGGCAATGGGCACAAACTGAAGCAAAGGAAGTTCCAGCTGAACATGAGGAAGAACTTCTTTACTCTGAGGATGACAGAGCCCTGGAACAGGTTGCCCGGGGAAGTTGTGGATTCTCCTTCTCTGGAGATATTCAAGACTCGCCTGTACAAGGTCCTGTGCAGCCTGCTGTAGGAGACCCTGATTTTTCAGGGGGGTTGGACTAGATGACCAACAGAGATCCCTTCCAACCCCTACCATTCTGTGATTCTGTTCCTCTAAAACCACATTTACTATATAAAAAAGGTTTTTAGATATGTAAATATGTGCTATGGGGTCACAGAGGAGAGGTCAGCCATCAGATAAGCAGCGCAGCAATATTCAGTGGGCTGGAGAATCCTGGAAAGCAGTAATCTTAAAGGAGACAGTGACAAAAGGGACTCTGGATAAAGCATAAGTTTAGCAGCAAAAAGCCTGAGTTTCAGATGGTCCATTAATCTCCCTGTGTCTCCAAATATTTTCACCTTCAATACACAATTTATTTCTGGGCACTCTATTACTAAAAGAAACTGTGGGAAAATAAAAAGGTTGTTTCTGCAATAGCTAGACTAAAAGATTTGAAGTATATACCTCTTCACTCTCCAATAGTTACAGGGAGAGTTTAGATTGTTTGTGTATTTGCAGCACTAGAAAGAAAGGGAGATTATTCCTATTTCTAACCCCCAACACCTGATTTCAGGAGATGAAAACATTTAAACCAAGCATCAGGAAAATATTGCTTATAACATAGTCTGATGTGGTGGAACGGAGAACATGACATCCCTATTATATCAGGCACTTAAAAATCAGATGTAAAAATATTAGGTAAACATTTGGGAACAGGAACTTTTGTAGTCACAGACAAATGAGTTGGGAAGAATATTAGGCTGGGACAATCATGCAGAAACACGTTCCAGAACAGTCTCCAAGTCTCCAGTGATCTAACGAGACTTGCATAAACCCACTTGATATTCATTCATGGTGAGGCTACAAGTCCTTCCAGCAGTAAAAAGATTCTGCACAGGAGGAAACTGTCCAGTATCAGTAGGGGCTATCTTTTCCACTCTTGACTTCTGATCTGACTTTCACTGAGTAGGATATTTAAAGAACCAAAGCTTCAGGTAACAGAAACTGACATAGATCCACCAAAAAAAGAAATTATGTGTCAAACAGATATTTGTTCTTTTTATCACTGTGCTTGTAGTTTTAATGAGCTTCTGCTTATTAACTTTTATGTGCCAAAATTTGGTTCTCTCCTGTCCATATCTCAGTCACTGTGCTGTCATTCGTAAGCTCAAGAAAAACATTTTTGCCTGATGCAACAGATTTATCTCCAGTGTATATGCAATTGATTGTATTTTTGTCACTATTCAGACATACATCAACATTTTCCTCATTCTAATAGCTGGTTCCAGTCCGTTTCCTTAATTAAATTATCTGTAATACAGCATTACATATTTCTCATCTGTACTTGTAGCATTTGTTAATGATAACTAATCTGTGGCTTTTTCTCCTGCTGAAATAACTACCTAGAGCTTTGGCTCTTTTATGTCCCATCTATTCTATGGCAGTGACAGTTAAAAACGAAAAAAACAGTGTGAGTAACATTAAAGTCTTTATGCGCAATTTCTACTTCCCTTCAATAATTTCTAATGCTCCTATTATGCCGTTGTCTAGGGGTTATTTACATAACAAATTCAGACTATTTTTGATAAGATAGCAAAAAACCTTTTTCACATAAGTATCATTGCTCATAACGTTAAAGTAATATATGAAGCCTTTTCACTTTTCTCAGAATTACATGTAAACTTTTAAATCAATGTTTGCTCTCTGAAGTTAAATTTGAGGCTATGTCTTCCAGAGATGCTGAGGGATTTGGCTCTGTTACAAGAACATATGGTCTGCAATTACAGAAAGACTTTTCACTGAAAGTCCAGAAGGGCTAGGCTGGTAAAACTAAACATTTAACTCAAGACATCTGAAAACCACAATTTGCTCAGACACTTACCAGGAGAAATCTCTATGCACTGGAACAAGCATCACATCTGTGTCCTTGCACTCACATCATGCCTGGCACATTCCCGATATTTCTGGAGTCACACATTCTTCTATCCTAATTGCTTTCTGCTACCTTTCATTGACAGGATACATCCAAAAACAGTATTCACTGTTTCTTTGAAGTACTCTTTCAATTATTACACTCTGAAGAAATATTGAGAGAGCAGGCATGATAGGCTACCTCACAGCTGGGGGACCTGGGTATTTATTTTCCCGTTTCCAGAATGAACGGCAATTTAAGTTCTTAACTTGCAGCAGCTTCCCTGTTCGAAATGAAGAACAGTAAGCAGCGGAGAAAATGAAGATCTGAAATACAGAGTCTCTTTCCTTATTAGGAAAGCGTATCTTAAAATTAACCCTTACTCTCAATTTATAGACATGATTTGGAGAAATCTTACCTTCTATGATCTGAGCTGCTGAACCGGCACGGACTGAAAAGCCAAAAAGCAGTAGCAGCAAGTCCCAGGTCCACCAGGCATGCCTGGAGCAGGTGTGCCAAAAGAAAAAGGGAAGTGAGGGGTGGGAAAGAATGAGACCAAAGAGTGCAATACAGAAGCACAAGGGGGAAAAGGGAAAAAGTAAAATCTAGAAGTGAGAGTTCTTACCATGAGAGCATTTTTTGAAAGTCAGTTGAAAGATCTCAAGTGAGGAAAAAGTTCAGTGCACATGAGTTTTATGCTTACGAAAATAAGAAGTTAATAAAAACTGGAGCCTGCTGTTTCTCCTCCAACGTTCAGACACAAGTGGAACAAAGGCAGCTCTCAGGCTCTCTGTGTGACTCACTGCAATTCAGTGCTCCAGCTCTGAAATCTGACTCCGGGTACACTTTCCTGTCAGACTACTGATGAAAACTTCCTACTTTATTTACTCATGGACACCCCTTACTGCTGTACATCATCGCAACGTTGTCATTGTATGGTCTTGTCTTTAAATACTGTGTACCCTGACAGACAGTAGCACAGCTTCTCCAACTTCCCCTTTCCCCCTCCCTGCCCACTCAAAACCTCCACTTACTTTCCCAACATCCTTCCATCCAGCATTATATAGCCAATGATAAGCATTCTTACATGGAATAGGACATTTCTCTGGCCATTTTAACCAAATTTTAACAGAAGGAAGTTTTAAGATATGAGCAGGACAGAGCACTCACAGCTAAATTGCAACATATATGTGGGAGCTGTACTGATTTGCTGTCACCTACAGAGACATTTTGAACCACACACTTTCCTCTGACAAATTTTCTCGGTTTAGTACTCCTATTTGCAAAAATTTACACCCTGCATGTAGATTAACAGTGTGTATCTACCTGAACAGCTGTACATACATGTGCCTGCTACAGAGATCCTGTAGCTAAGCATTTCTAATAGTTTCCATCAAAAGTGTTATTGCACCCCTCCGTCCCGACTTCATGAAAAGCCTTTTTTCCACGTGCAGTTCCTCAAAGCCAATTCTTGCTTAAGGAACAATTTTTTGAAGAATAAGCTTGAGATTAATCAGACAATTTTTAAATCATGTGATTTTCAACAAAGACTGAAATTGTCACTTTTTGACTGGGACAGGAGGGAGCCTGGAACGCACTGCATGAGGAGAGAGATCAGCGGGCTTTTGGTAGATCTAGGCTGGAAGATCACTTTCGGAGATTCAAAACTAAAAATGGATTTACCTAGGATGGGGTGTGGAGGACAGAGAGGACTAAAGTTATAAGTAATGAAAGAACTGTCCCAAGCAATAAACAGAATTAAGGAGAATTTCATTGCACCGTGAATAAAATGCTTGAGTTTGGGGGTTTTGCTTTGTTGACTATTTTTGGAGAGATTTCTGTGTTTGGCGGGGAGGGGGATTTGCTGGTTTTGTTGGGGTTTTGTGGTTTTTTTATAACTAAATGAGGAAATACAGAGGTTAGGGTTTTAAAACCTAGAATCTTGATTCTGCCCCAGTCTCCCCTTTTAGGTTAGAAACCACAACAGGTCAGCTCTTCAGGTGTATTTTTAGCTGAGCCACAGACCAGCATTATTTGCTATCCACCTTCTGCTTAATGATAAGGAAGCAAGAGATCAAACTATCTTTTAATCAAGTTTCTTATTATAAACACACACTCTTTTATCTTCTTCAGAGGACCAAGGACCCCCCTTTTTCTGTTCCATAGTACTATATCAGGGCTGAAAAAAGGTTTCGTCATTCACCTTTTCTACATGAGGCTATCAGCTCTTTCCTTTCTCTCTCCCTAAATTTTCTCCATTGTTAACACCACCATCAGCGCTGCTTATTAGAACAATGTTTGAAACGTTTGTGCATGTCATATACCAAAAGCATTTATTTTATGCCTTTATCTAGGATGCTAGATATATTTTATCCCAGGAGAAACTGTTTTTTAAGCAGTATTGTAGAATGTATGTATTTACAATCCTGACTGACTTTTCCTTTTTTTTTCAGGTAATCTTTAGCAATAGCTACCAAGAGCCATTATTACACCTGTCGAAATATTTTTAAAATCGGTTCCTTCTTTCAATAGTAATTCTTCTACCTCTCTATACATAAAATGTCAGAGGTTCACCTGCATAATGCCTTCTGTTGCAGTATAGTATTTGTCTAGTATATATGGCCAAAACATACATCTGCTTTGGTGCCTTATAGTAGACTAACATATTTGAGAGACAGATATATGATCAGAGTCCAGATTTATAAAATTTAGATGATTAAGGATTTTTTTTTTTACAGTATAAGCTGCAAAGATTTCGTTTAAAAATAACCTTTCTTTAATTGTTTACCATTTGATGGATTTTTCTCCAATTTTAGAAAATGCATAGAAAAAAAAGAAGTAACACCTCTCCTTTATCCATAGGTAATACACCATGCATTCATGCAGATGGTCTACAAGAAATGCTGCCGAGAGAGCCTTTAGTTTGTGCTGGATATTTTAACATGGATGTCTGGCCAATGCTGAATATTTTTAGTGCTACTGGATAAAGGAAAGCATGGCAAAGCATGTTCTTGACCTCTGCATTCCATTATTTTTCAATGGACAGCAGTGGAAGAATCTCTAAATAGCAACAGTTTTATTACCCCCATGCCTGTAAGGCCTCGATGTTTCTTGAGTTTCTAGTGTTCATTTGGAGTCCTAAGAATTACAGAATATTAACAGGCTCTCTATATCTGCTATATCTATCTACTTATCTAACTATCTATCTATTTACTTACATCTATCTTGCTCCTTATAAAGGCAGCGACATTTGTACACATCTACTCAGTGTTAACCTTGCTGTTTGTCTCTTCCTTCTCAAACACAGCAGGACTCCTTTGAATTAGGATGCAAGTGCTTCAGTACTGTCTCCAGCTGTCTTCAACTAAGCTGGAGTTTTTCTGCTGGTTAAAAATCTCCAATTTCCAGGCAGAAGTTTTATTTACTTTCCTCAGCTCTGTCAACTGATACCATTCCTTAAGATTTGAAATGGCAGACTACAATTCTGCTGTTGCAGTTCGTACTTGTTCACCAAGTTAGTCTGGCTGGGTGTTCTTGTATTTCTGATAATCTCAGTGTTAAGAAGTTTATTTTTTTCCTCCTGACTGCAACACAGATTTCTTAGCTGCACATTTCTAGCCTCTGTAATCACAGGATTTAAGAATCATAAGAATATGCTTGTGCAGTTGTAGTGTTAGAGAAACAGTATGCATCAAGGCCTGAGTGAAGAACCATGCTAGAAAAGAACAAAAGATTTCTCTTTTGCTTAGACTTCTCCTGAGCTTGTATTAATGGCATTTACAATATCCTCTGGCAAGGAGGTCTACTGCTTAGTTATGCCTTTCATAAAGAAGTCTCTGCTTCTTTGTTTTCGACTTGGATCCTGCTGATGCTCTTTGATGCCTCCAAGTTCTCGTACTAAATAGGGATCACCCATTCACTGTCCATTCTGTTTTCTCCATGCTCTTTGTGATTTCAGAAGCCACTTTGTACTCCTTCCACTTGTCTGCTTTCTGTAGAGTGTGAACTTACTTGGTCATTTCTTGTACTGCAATCATTCCACAGGTCCGGTTATATTTTTAGCCTTTTTCAGAGTTTCTGTGTTCTAGTATATCACTTTAGATCTTTGGTGGAGTTGGGGGAATCATAACTGCACATGATGGAAATAATCACAAGATTTCTCTGGTGACATAGCAATGTTCTCTGTTTTCCTGATGAGGAACACAACCGGTGTAACTTCTTGACCACAGCCAAGATGACATTTTCGTGGAACTCTCATAAGCTCAATAATTTGCACCTAAGTGGTAATTGTATGTGTAACTAGACTATCTCCTCCCTCTCTTAATAAATTTATAACAAACAGTAGAAATTAATTTCATCTAACATTTTATTCTCCACTCATTCACTCTTCGAAGATTACAGAATTAATTACATGTCCTGGGTTTGGCCAGGACAGGGTTAATTTTCACCAGAATCCAGGAAGGGGCACAGCCGGGTGGACTGACCCAACCCCAACCTGGCCAAACAGAGCCAGGTATTCCATACCATGTGCCGTCATGCTGGCAGGGGCGGCCGCGTGGCGCTTTTGTGGCCAGCGGCAGCCAAACCAGAACATTCTTTGGTGCCCAAGCGTGGGGCGGGGATAACGGCAGGGCTGAGCAGTGTGTGTTAAAACAGCTTTCTTAGATTTTGTTATAATTTGTTGTACGCATTTACTGTGTTAGTTAAATAGTCGCTGGTAAAAAATGTTTCTGTCTGTGATCAGATGGCTGTGGTTTTTGAATCCTTACTTGCACTATGTTTTCCCTGTGGTGCTGTTCATTACCTCGGGGAAAAGGATCAGGATGATGATTTTGCTGTACTGTATGATGTCGACTTATGACATGACAACGTCACTGTGCATGAAATTAGGCTTGTATTTGCATGCGGCACTGCGGTCATTTCCATACCTCGGATCCTATGTCTTAGAATTTGTTAATAATCAAACCCAATCTGTGGGGAAAACCGAAGGGGATACCTTCCCCCACTCTTTTGCCCCCCCTCTCTCCTTCAGGCTGGTCCTAACGGCTTTTGAGAATTTCGAGTACTTGTGGAATGCTCAGGCCAGAGGGTTTCTATTGTTATGCTTCCTAAATGGGTTTCAGCTTTTGTTTAGGGTTAAACAAGTCGTTAAGAACGTCGTGCAGAGACCTGCCCCGGGCTGGATAGCTGTGAGTGGCTGGGTGTGTGGGACAGCATGGGCAGGTGTCTAGGGCAGTGGGCACCCCCCGTGTGTTTTAAACTCACCCCTGAACAAATACAGAATCCGGACAAGCTGGTAAAATATCTGTAAAAAGTGTGCTGCCACCCTGGGAACTCCAGAGAGACACAAATCATTGCCACGTGCTGGGTCTGGCCCACGCCTACCGAGCCCTGTTCAGCCTGATTCAGTGCCCTAAAGGGGGGAAACGAAGCGGCAGGCACTGCGACTGGCGCTGCCCCCCCAGCTGGCCCTGCAGCCCCTCCAGCCCAGCAGGCAGTCACAGCCCCCCTGACCGGCACCACCGCTGCTGCTGCCACAGCTGCAGGGGCGGCCTCGGTTTCCCCAGCAGGCACAACAGTTGCTGCAGCCCCAGCTCCAGCTACAGGCACAGTGACTGAGCCCAATGACCAACCTGTGCCGGTAGCAGTCGCCCCTGTAAAACTAAAGACGCAAAGAGAGCAGATTGCTCCGGGAGAGATGACAATGAGCCAGGGTCATCGCGGGAGATAGAGGCAGAGATCATTACCTGGTCCCTGTCCCTGAGCAAGCTGCGAGACATGCGGAAAGATTTCAGCCGCCACCCAGGCGAGCACATTGTCACCTGGCTGCTGCGGTGCTGGGATAATGGGGCCAGCAGCTTGGAATCAGAGGGCAAGGAAGCCAAGCAGCTGGGATCCCTGGCCAGGGATGGGGGCATTAACAAGGCCATTGGGAAGAAGGAACAAGTCCTCAGCCTCCGGAGGAGACTTCTGTCAGGCGTGAGGGAGAGCTACCCCTTCAGTGACGATTTTGTATGCTCTGCTGGCAAGTGGACAAATATGGAAAGGGGTATTCAGTACTTGAGGGAATTAGCTGTGCGGGAGCTGCTTTACTGTGAACCAGACAATGAGCAATTACCCACAGACCCAGATGAAGCCCAGTGCACAGCATCTATGTGGAGGAAGGTTGTGCGGAGTGCACCCTCCTCATATGCCAACTCACAGTCAGTTGTAAACTGGAAAGGTAAGGAGGCACCAACAGTGGATGAGGTGGCGGTCAGACTCCAGCAATATGAAGAAAGCCTCTCTTCCTCCCTCGTTTCGGCTGTGGAGAAATTGTCCCAGAAGGTCCAGCAACTCGAAGAGAGCATGTCCTATTCCCCACCTGTACGGGCCATCATCTCCTGTTAGGGGCAAGCGTTCCTCTGCTCAGGAGAGAGAATACAGAGGCTACACACCACGGGGCACCCTGTGGTTCTACCTGCGTGACCACGGAGAGGACATGAGGAAGTGGGATGGAAAACCCACCTCAAATCTAGAGGCATGAGTGCGTGAGTTGCGAGGTAAAACAATCACGAAAGGGGATTCTGTTAGGAAAAATGCTGCTCCGGTTTCCAGCAGTCAGCTCTCCAGACCAGGTAGACAGTTTGATCTTGATTCCAATCCTCTTGAAGTGACCTCCAAGTCATTTTTACAGCAAGTGAACAGCAAATTCTCTGACCAGGATTAGAGGCGTCCTGCCTTCAGCCAGGTGGAGGAAAGGGACAACCGGGTTTATTGGACGGTGTGGATTCGGTGGCCTGGCACATCAGATCCTCAAGAGTATAAAGCTCTAGTGGACACTGGTGCACAGTGTACTTTAATGCCATCAGATTTCCAAGGGTCAGAGTCCATTTGTATTTCTGGAGTGACAGGGGGGTCCCAAGACCTGAGTTTATTGGAGGCTGAAGTGAGCCTGACTAGGAAGGACTGGCAGAAGCACCCCGTTGTAACTGGCCCCGAGGCTCCGTGCATCCTTGGTATAGACTATCTTAGGAGAGGGTATTTCAAGGACCCAAAGGGGTGTCGGTGGGCTTTTGGCATAGCTGCTGTGGAGACGGAAGAAATTAAACAGCTGTCCATTTTGCCTGGTCTCTCGGAGGATCCTTCCGTTGTGGGGTTGCTGAGGGTTGAAGAACAACAGGTGCCAATCGCAACCACAACAGTGCACGGGTGACAGTATCGTACCAACCGAGACTCCCATCTCCCCATTCATCAGCTGATCCGCCAGCTGGAGAGTCAAGGAGTGATCAGCAAAACTCGCTCACCCTTTAATAGTCCCATATGGCCAGTGAGAAAATCTACTGGAGAGTGGAGACTGACAACAGACTACCGTGGCCTGAATGAAGTCACACCACTGCTGAGTGCTGCCGTGCCAGACATGCTAGAACTTCAATATCAGCTGGAGTCAAAGGCAGCCAAGTGGTACGCTACAATTGACATCGCTAATGCATTCTTCTCCATCCCTTTGGCAGCAGAGTGCAGGCCACAGTTTGCTTTCACCTGGAGGGGCATCCAGTACACCTGGAATCGACTGCCCCAGGGGTGGAAACACAGTCCCACCATTTGCCATGGACTAATCCAGACTGCACTGGAAAAGGGTGAAGCTCCAGAACATCTGCAGTACATCGATGACATCATTGTATGGAGTGACACCGTGGAGGAAGTTTTTGAGAAACGGGAGAAAATAGTTCAGATCCTTCTGAAAGCCGGTTTCGCCATTAAGCGAAGTAAAGTCAAGGGACCTGCGCAAGAGATCCAGTTTTTGGGGATAAAATGGCAGGATGGGCGCCGTCAAATCCCAATGGATGTCATCAACAAAATAGCAGTTATGTCCCCACCAACCAGCAAAAAGGAAGCACAGGCCTTCCTGGGTGTTGTGGGTTTTTGGAGGATGCACACCCCAAATTACAGCCAGATTGTAAGTCCTCTGTACCACGTGACCCGGAAGAAGAATGATTTTGAATGGGGCCCTGAGCAAGGACACGCATTTGAACAAATGAAACGGGAAATAGTTCATGCCGTAGCCCTTGGTCAAGTCCGGTCAGGGCAAGATGTTAAAAACGTGCTCTACACCGCAGCCGGGGAGAATGGCCCAACCTGGAGTCTGTGGCAGAAAGCACCAGGGGAGACTCGAGGTCGACCCCTGGCTTTCTGGAGCTGGGGATACAAAGGATCCGAGGCCCGCTATACTCCCACTGAAAAAGAGATTCTGGCAGCATATGAAGGCGTTCGAGCTGCTTCAGAAGTGGTCGGCACTGAAGCACAGCTCCTGCTAGCACCACGATTGCTGGTCCTGGGCTGGATGTTCAAAGAGAGGGTCCCCTCTATGCATCATGCCACCGATGCTGCATGGAGTAAGTGGGTCGCGCTGATCACCCAGCGTGCCCGAATGGGAAACCCCATTCGCCCAGGAATTCTGGAGGTAATCATGGACTGGCCAGAAGGCAAAGATTTTGGAGCATCGCCAGAGGAGGAGGTGACACGTGCTGAAGAGGCCCCACTGTATAACCAGCTGCCAGAAGATAAGAAACAGTATGCCCTGTTCACGGATGGGTCCTGTCGCATTGTGGGGAAGCAGCAGAGGTGGAAGGCTGCTGTATGGAGCCCTACACGACAAGTCACAGAAACTGCGGAAGAAGAAGATGAGTCCAGCCAGTTTGCCGAGGTGAAAGCCATCCAGCTGGCTTTAGACATTGCCAGTCGAGAGAAGTGGCCAGTGCTCTATCTTTACACTGACTCCTGGATGGTGGCTGATGCCTTGTGGGGGTGGCTGCAGCAATGGAAGAAGAACAACTGGCAGCGCAGAGGCAAACCTATCTGGGCTGCCCCATTGTGGCAAGATATTGCTGCCCGTCTGGAGCAGTTGGTTGTAAAAGTCCGTCACGTGGACGCCCATGTCCCTAGGAGTCGGGCCACTGAGGAACATCAAAACAACCACCAGGTAGATCAGGCTGCCAAGATTGAAGTGGCTCAGGTGGATCTGGACTGGCAACATAAGGGTGAACTATTTACAGCTCGGTGGGCCTATGACACCTCGGGCCACCAAGGAAGAGACGCGACATACCGATGGGCTCGTGACCAAGGGGTGGACTTGACCATGGACACCTTCGCACAGGTTATCCATGAATGTGAGACATGTGCTGCAATCAAGGAAGCCAAGTGGGTAAAGCCTCATGGTATGGAGGACGATGGCTAAAATATAAATATGGGAAGGCTTGGCAGATTGACTACATCACACTGCCACAAACCCGCCAAGGCAAGGGCTATGTGCTCACAATGGTGGAGGCCACCGCCGGATGGCTGGAAACCTACCCTGTGCCCCATGCCACCGCCCGGAATACCATCCTGGACCTGGAAAAACTGTGGCGACATGGCACTCCCGAAAGAATTGAGTTGGACAATGGGACTCACTTTCGTAACAGCCTCATAGACACCTGGGCCAAAGAACACGGTATCGAGTGGGGGTATCACATCCACTACCATGCACCAGTCTCTGGAAAGATCGAGCGGTACAATGGGCTGCTAAAAACCACTTTGAGGGCAATGGGGCTGGAACTTTCAAAAACTGGGATACTCATTTAGCAAAGGCCACCTGGCTGGTTAACACCAGGGGATCCACCAACCAGGCTGGTTCCTGCCCAGTCAAAACCTCAGCACCCTGTAGAAGGGGATAAAGTCCCTGTAGTGCACATGCGGAACATGTTAGGGAAGACAGTTTGGTTAGTCCTGCCTCGGGCAAAGGTAAGCCCGTCCGCGGGATTGCTTTTGCTCATTGACCTGGGTGTACCTGGTGGGTAATGCGGAAGGATGGGGAATTCCGATGTGTACCTCATGGGTATTTGATTTTGGGTGAGAATAGTCCATAAATAAATTGTATAAAGTTAATTGTTAAATAACCCTGTCACTGTCTGTTATCACTGTTATAATTGTTATGTGTTGTACCAGTAGTATGGTAGTAAGAATCATCCAGATTAAAGAAGGATGGACTTTTTGCATGAAAATCTAGCAGAGCACAGTGATGATGGGACTGGACCTGGTTTTCAACAACTTGCACCCAGCAACTTCATCGAGATTGACGTCTCCAACCTGCAGACTGTGGACACGGGCCGCACCAGATGCATCAGCCGTGAGCTCCAGATGCAGCAAGCGACCGCCCATCACCACACATCGCCTCTCCTGCCATTACGACAGATGGAGCCTGAAGTCATGGATTAAATGAACTCAACGGACACTTTAGAGTGATGATCCACAAACTAAAGGAATGATATCTGGAGACAGGAGAAGTGGTGGTGATCAACTGGACAATGGGAGACCTGGGCATGATGTAGATGGTATGGAATAAGGGGTGGATAGTGTCCTGGGTTTGGCCAGGACAGGGTTAATTTTCACCAGAATCCAGGAAGGGCACAGCCGGGTGGGCTGACCCAAACCCAGCCTGGCCAAACAGAGCCGGGTATTTCATACCATGTGCCGTCATGCTGGGTTCCTGCGGGGTGGAGGCGGCGCAGCGGGAAGGGACTCGCGGCTCAGGTGCGCGTGGCGGCGATTGTGGAGGGCAGCTCTCTGGGTTGTGCGGTTTTTTCTGTGTTTTCTCCTTACCTGTATCGTTGTTGTTCCTGTTCCCTTTGTTTGTTGTTCTGTTAAAACTGCCCTTATCCTGACCCACCAGTTTTTCTGCCTGTTTTCTTTCCAGTCTCCTCCACACCCTGGCGGGGGGAGGGCAGCGTAGTGCTTTTGTTGCCGGCGGCAGCCGAACCAGAACATTACAGCAGATTCAAAAGTTTAAATCAAGCGATCACTTAATTTATTTTGTAATACTACTTTTTTGTATTGTTGTAAGGATGTGAACCAGAGTGGACCATATTTTCTCACTGAATCACAGAATGGTAGGGGTTGGAAGGGACCTCTAGGGGTCATCTAGTCCAACCCCCCTGCCAAAGCAGGGTCTCCTACAGCAGGCTGCACAGGACCACGTGGGTCTTGAATATCTCCAGAGAAGGAGACTCCACAAGCTCCCTGGGCAACCTGTTCCAGTGCTCTGTCATCCTCAGAGTGAAGAAGTTCTTCCTCATGTTCATCTGGAACTTCCTGTGCTTCAGTTTATGCCCATTGCCCCTTGTCCTGTCACTGGGCACCACTGAAAAGAGTCTGGCCCCATCCTCCTGACACCCACCCTTCAGATATTTATAAGCATTTATTAGGTCGCCTCTCAGCCTTCTCTTCCTCAGGCTAAACAAGACCTGCTCCCTCAGCCTTTCCTCATAGGACAGATACTCCAGTCCCCTCATCATTCTCATAGCCCTGCGCTGCACTCTCTCCAGTAGCTCCTCATCTTTCTTGAAGTGGGAGCCCAGAACTGGACACAGTACTCCAGATGGGGCCTCACCAGGGCAGAGTAGAGGGGGACGAGAACCTCCCTCAACCTGCTGGCCATACTCTTCTTAATGCACTCCAGGATACCATTGGCCTTCTTGGCAACCAGGACACACTGCTGGCTCATGGTCAACTTGTCATCCACCAGGACACGCGGCTCCCTCTCCACAGAGCTGCTCTCCAGCAGGTCTGCCCCAAGCCTGTACTGGTGCATGGGGTTGTTCCTCCCCAGGTGCAGGACCCTGCACTTGCCCTTGTTGAACTTCATCAGGTTCCTCTCCGCTCAACTCTCCAGCCTGTCCAGGTCATGCTGAATGGCAGCACAGCCTCCCGGTGTATCCACCACTCCTCCCAGTTTTGTGTCATCAGCAAATTTGCTGAGGGTACACTGTAACTCTTCATCCAGGTCATTGATGAAGCAGTTGAACAAGACTGGGCCCAGTACTGACCCCTGGGAACACCACTAGTTACAGGCCTCCAGCTAGAGACAGCGCCACTGATCACAGCCCTCTGAGCTCTGCTGTTCAGCTAGTTCTCAATCCACCTCACTGACCACTCATCCAGCCCACACTTCCTGAGCTTCCTTATGAGGATGTTATGGGAGACAGTGTCAAAAGCCTTGCTGAAGTCGAGGTAGACAACATCCACGGCTCTCCCCTCGTCTACCCAGCCGGTCATGCCATCACAGAAAGCTATCAGATTGGTCAAGCATGATTTCCCCTTGGTGAATCCATGTTGACTACTCCTGATAACCTTCTTTTCCTCCATTTGCTTGATGAAGACCTCTAGAATGAATTGCTCCATCATCTTTCCCGGGATGGAGGTGAGGCTGACCAGTCTGTAGTTCCCTGGATCCTCCTTCTTGCCCTTTTTGAAGACTGGAGTGACATTTGCCTTTCTCCAGTCCTTGGACACCTCTCCTGTCCTCTAGGACCCCTCAAAGATGATGGAGAGTGGCTCAGCAATGACATCCGCCAGCTCCCTCAGCACTCGTGGGTGCATTCCATTGGGGCCCATGGATTTGTGGGCGTCCAGATTACTTAAGTGATCCCTCACGCAGTCCTCCTCAACCAAGGGAAAGTCATCTTCTCTGTAGGCTTCATCTCTTGCCTCCAGGGCCTGGGATTCCTGAGGGCCTGCCTTGGCACTAAAGACTGAAGTAAAGAAGGCATTCAGTAGCTCTGCCTTCTCTGCATCCTCCGTCACCAGGACACCCACCTCGTTCAGCAGTGGCCCCACATTGTCCCTAGTGTTCCTTTTGCTACTGATGTACTTGAAGAAGCCCTTCTTGTTGTTTCTGACATCCCTTGCCAGATTCAATTCCATGTGGGCCTTGGCCTTCCTCGTCGCATCTCTGCATTCTCTGGCGACATTCCTGTATTCTTCCCACATTCCATGGACCTTTCTGTTCCTTCCGAGCTGTTCTAGAAGCTCCTTGTGTAAACATGCTGGTCTCCTGCCTCCTTTTCTAGATTTCTTGCTCAGGGAAATCTGCCCTGTCCTTATTAAAAAACCCCTCATATCATCAGCAAACTTAACTGCACAGCTGTCATGTAGCTGCTTGCCCTCACTGGATAAAGTAGTAAGTGCAAATCTATAAAATTACAGCAGTGGCCTTTCTGTCAATACTTCTACTGGAAGACAATTTTTAAAAGGGAAGAGACTAGTTCTGTTGGGCACACAGATGGGTATGAGTGGAATCAGACTAGTGGGGAGGATAGATGAATACTACAGAGAAAAGCGTGCAAAAAGAAGAATAAGACTGAGTGAAAAGCCTGGGACAGGAAGTTGGGAAGAGGTGAGGACAAAGCCAAGAAGAGCACTGAAAGCCAGTTAGGAAGCAGAAGGAAAGTGAAGTCTTGATATGTTACCTGACACTAGGTGGCAAGGAAACCAAGAATAAATGTTTAGACACACATATTTCCCCTCTACAAACTCTGACTTAGTCTGTCACTAGGCAGGATGACTAGAAGAGGAAAAATGCTGTGATGCTTGCTTACAGCAGAAGTATCTGTGAAACCTACTAGCAGAACACGTCTTGTGCAATACTCTAGTAGTTCAAGTGGTATATGCTGCGAATCAGGATATTTCAGTACTTCTGATGGCACATGCAAGTGTCAGTATGCCCCTATAAAATTTCAAGTTTATGTCCTAAAAGACAAAAAGATTAGAGCTAGTAACCAATTATTTGACATGGTCACAAAAATTATAATTTCCAGAAATGGCTGAACAGTTTCTGATGAAGTTTATAGTATTGACATGAGATACAAAGTCAGAATTCAAAATGGTCAGTGTTCAGAAACTGAACAAGTAATTGAAATGGTTCAATACAGCGTGCGGGCAACTGTAAAATCAAGCACAAGCAGATGTTCTGCTTGTAATTTAAACTCACTTCTATGTCAACACTGATCCTATTGCTATATTAAAGTAATTTATCATTATCTGAAGGATATGTAGTTTTAAAACATATTTAAAAAATGAGTCTTAACTATATTGAGTCCATGCATTGCACTGAAAGGCTCCATTCAGTCTAAATGTCATACATTCCTTTTATATGAATAAACCCAGAAAGAATTATGTCCAGGACTTTTGCTGTCTGTCTCCACATTCAGTTGAGCTCAAGAAACATTTTCTTCTACACAGACACACATGCAGAGCCTACCACAGGGTGCAGAATGTAAAAAGCTTCACCAAAATCCCTCTCCCCATTCTGTACAAGTTAACTGGACTCAAATATTTTCCTTTTAAAAATATTTATAGAGCTTGACCCAAGGAGTGACCTCACTGACTACTTTTTACACTGCCTGGAGATAAACTTGTAAAAAGCATGCTGTCCTACACCGGAACAAACCTCTTGTCCCACTGGTTTATGTGAAGCAGGGGTTTTCAGAGAAGTAAAATCCTAGTTTGTAAGCCAAACACATTTGCTGATGCAAATGTCAAGTCTTTAATCATCATTTGATCGTTTTATCAAATTTCTACTTTGTAAATCATCATGATAACATTGGACAGGACTGATAATCCACCTTCACAGGAGGAGAAGTACTTTGCTTAGATAAAGGTCAAATATCTGGACTTACAGAAAAAGGTTTTCAAATGCCTACAGTGTGGGGATTTTAACCAATGTAGTTGCCCTAAATATACATTTAGATCAAGATAATGATCAGGATGAGACCTGGTACTTATACCATGTCCACGATAGCAAAGAACACAGCAACAATTTTTTTCCAGGTCTAGTGTTACACTCAGAATCTTGTTTATGAGCAAAGAGGTAGCACACCTCTTAAACTGTAATAAATAAATCCAAGAATTTTGGGAGAGATGGGATCCACCTCAATATGCAGGGCAAAGTTATCTTTACCACGAGAATATCTGACCCGGGAAGAAGGGAATGACAGTGGAGGGACAGAGTTAGCAGCATCCCTGTGAGGAAGGGATGGATAAGGTTGACAAGCAGAGGGCATGGGGTGATGCATCAGAAAGGAAACACAAAATCAGAAAAACAAGGCTTTAGTATGGTCACCTCCAGCATTTGCATGTAAGCAAGGCAACATTATTGGAAAAAGCCAGACCCTTGCTGGCAAATCGGGATTCTGGTGTGCCTCTTTGAAGTGCATGTATACTAATGTACACAGCATGGGCAATAAATATTACGAGTTAGAGATCTGTGTGCAGCTACAGGACTATGATCTTGTGAGAATCAGGGAAACATGATGGGATGGCTTACAGGTCATTTCTATTGCCAGCAAGTTGAGAGAGATGCTCCTTCCCATCTGCTCAGCAGTGGTGAGGTCACACCTGGAGTACTGTGCCCATTTCTGGGCTCCTCGGTACAACAGACTGTAATCGATGGCCTTGCTGGACTTGTCAAATGCAAGATGAAAGACAAACTCAGACTGAGACATCTCTCTCGACTGAGGTGTCAAGAGCTGAAGAGCTAACAAAGGGAGTAATTAACTGGTGCTTATCTTATCAGACAAAGTAGGGGGGATAGTCCATCACTGTAAACCAAGTGATCTGTGGGGCGCTGCGGAGGCCGTGCAGCCAGAGATGGCTTCGAATAAAGCACAAATGGCTTCCTGAAGCGCATACCAAGATGCCCGCTCTGAAGGCGTGTCACACTGCTGAGTCCCGCTTCTGACGGCACGGTCCCACTTCTGACGACATGACATTCCATGCCAAGAACCAGTCGATACACAATAATTGACTCAGTCCCATCTCGCAAAAAGATTTTCCAAACACAGAAAAACTGGCACTTGAAAACTCTCTTTGGGAGGAGGAGCCAAGCGAGAACTTCACCTGACAGACGGGTCGACAGAAAGTTTAGAACGCAAGGGGGTCTTGACTCAATGGGAGGGCTTTCCTTTTGCCACTTATCAGACTCCCCTTACCCCCCCTTTAACGCGACACAGACACATGGACACACTGGAGAAAGTTCAGTGAAGACCCACGAAGATGACTAAGGGACGGGACCATCTCTCCTATAAGGAGGGCTGAGAAGACTGTTTGGCCTGGAAAAGAGAAGCCTGGGGGGGGGAACTTACCAATGTATAGAAATATCTTAAGGGAACATACAAAGAGGACGAAGCCAGGCTCTTTTCAGTGGCGCCCAGTGACAGGACCAGAGGCAATGGACACAAACTGAAACACAGGAGGTTCACTCTAAACATCAGGAAACACTTGTGAATTGACCGAGCACTGTCACAGGTTGGTCAGGGAGGTTGTTGAGTCTCCTTCCCTGAAGATATTCAAAAGCCATCCAGACAGACATAGTGCTGGGCAGCCTACTCCAGCCTACTCCTGCTTGAGCAGGAGGGCTGGACCAGATGACCCCCAGAGGTCCCTTCCTACCTCAACCACCTGTGACTCTGAGATTGTTAGTATACTAAAATTTTTAACAGTCTAATTCAAGAATCGCCATTAGTCTTGAACTAATTATTGCAGAAAAAGAATGAATAATAAAGTAGCTAGAGTACTTCTACACAGGAAAAGATGCAATAATAGCAATAATACAATTAAAAAATTAAACATGCACACTTCTTAGCTTCTACCCCTTTTCTGGTGTTATACTCACCCTTCCACTGCTTCTCTGGGTCCTAATGTGGTGGTTTTACTCTGGTGTTGGCTGAGGTCTTACATCAAGTTGTCAGTATGCAGAGTCCTTTACTGGTGGGGGAATACTACATTCATGTTGATTGTTTCTTCTTCCTCTCCCCTAACATATATTTGCTTTTAATTTAGGACTTTTAAAAAATTTTAAATAAAATCCAGGATGTACAAAATGAAACTAAGATACAAAGTAAAACTAAGATTTATTCAGAAGAAAAGCCATCTTATATCAAGCTGAAATGTCCAGATAATAAAGGTGGAAGAACAGAAGTTCCTGATCTCATGAAGTTTAACAGGCAGGGTTCTCACCAGCTGTCGGTGGAAAAATGTCACTCAAGCAAGGCCACTGTGTATGATGATCTCAGCATGATGGCTACATTTGCTAGCAGGCTGATGTAATCATATTTGTGCTGTAGAGAATATATTTCTGACGAATATCAAACTTCACTTCCAAAGTGACAAAAATCCTTGCTACAGGGAGGCAGCTCTATTTGCCAACACAAAGCAGCAATGTCACAAAAATCTTTGAAACAAATTTCTCTTCTCTCTTCAAACATCCTTCACCCAATAGCTCAACTGCCATTATATTACTATAGAGAAAATTAAGGCATCCAACTGTCTTAAAATTGGAAGATATTTGTAATGATTAGGAGAACTAATTATACCCAAAAGCAGAAAAAAAATCAAAGCATTTTCAAATCATCTTTAAAACAGTCTAATGGCAAATTATTTTATAAAAAAAAAAATCCATACCATCTGTTCTTAAGACTAAAGTGGCATGAATAAACAAAAACATTCAAAGCAGGCACCACTTTAAATAAAAATACTAATATTTACGTCTGAAGTTTCACTTTTCAGTTTACAGAATGACAGTTTTATCTTCGTGAATAATTTTCTTTGAGATTATCATCTGCCAAAGAACTTTAAAAATAAGGACAGTACACGACCATGTTAGTCTGGCATCACGTTTTAGCAGATAAATGCATTCTTCATTGTTATCCAAGTATGTCTGTTTCTGCTTCATCAGTGTATTTTCTGAAAATGCTTTCCAAGTGGTAGACTACTTTCATGCGATTTTGTGAACTGTTCTCCCTCTCTTCTCAGAATAACACAGTAAATTCTGCTTTCCATGTTGCCTATCTCCTCCCATTGCCAATGGGATTTTTCTTCTTCTGATCAGTTTCTGGCTAAGACCTTTGGAATTCTTGTTCAGGATAAGGCAGCAGAAGTTAAAAATTAAACTCGCTCACAGGTAGTGAGCCTGCTAATTAAGGGAGCAGGGGAAAGAAAAGCTAGGCATTTAAGTACCACAAAAAGGAAACACACAATACCAGCAGGACAGAAAGTGTGTTTATGCTGCCTGTGACTGTTACAGGATAGCTACCACCCAAAGTTATGAGACAGAAATAAACACATTACCCATGTGCTTACTTCTTCCAAAATTTAAAATAGAGTTATACATCTTAAAAATAAGATATGGGCAAAATAAGCTTTGAGCAACAACATGATTCACATGTCATAAGTCTGACTTTTTCTTCATTGTTTTTATTTCAGGAAGAGCTGTTCAGCACACAAACACACTCAATAATGCTTTACAAAAAACTACACAAAATGAAAACGAAACTCTCTTCTTCCCTCTGCTCCACAGCTTAAACGCACCAGCAGGGATTGTTCAACACTGCTAGAAGAATTCACACATATTAAGACAAGGCTTATAACTCGAAGTGATTTTTATTAAATAAACTAGTATTTAAAAAAAAAAAAAAAAAGACATGTTATTTATGTGCCCAAAATCTCCACTAACTATCCCCAGTTAGACAGCCTACAGGGGCATACAGAACATGAGGCCCTGGTGCTGAGACTGCTACAGCCACAACCCTGCCAGTTACCTAGACTGGTCTTGGTTTTTCTCTTTTTTCAAACACAGGCCCCTGAGACAACCCTAACAACAACAATGCTCCTTAGGCCATCCTCAGTCATAACTTCTGAGTCCAGAGTGCTCACTCCACACTGCTGGCCAGTAGGAGCCCCCGAGTCACCTATCCTATAGGCCCCTGTTGCATGAGGGATAGTTCCCTCTGGCATTGGCCCAAGTCTAAATAATCTGCATCAGATCTACCTTGGAACTCCCTTGCACAGCCCTGTGCAGAATGCATGGCTGCATTCTGTTCTACTGTCAGCAATGCGCTGATAACCACAGTGCTGCTGGGAATGGCAACAAAAAGAGGGCAGGAAGCAGAGAAGCCGGACTATATCTGCATGCAGGGCTTTGTGTAATGGTGTGTGCATCACTGTGAAAGGTCTCTGTCGAAACAGGCTGTAGTAAGTTGCCATCATCAAACATAACATTAGAAGGTTATATTCACCTTCTAGCTCTTGAAACCGCAAAATTTCATCATCCAAAGGTTTAACCATGGATTGAAAAGACAAAATCACCAGTGACCAAAATAGTTCTATGCTTTAGTCAGGTAAATTATGTAGTTCTTGAATACACATTTGGATAAATAAGAGTGCATCTATTTCTCTTATTGTCTTCAGATAGAGGCAGACTATTTTTCCCGATTTCCTGGAGATTTGCTTCCTATATGCTCTAACAGAACAACTCTCATCCTGCAGTTGCTGCTTCCCGCCACAACTTCTGCCTGTTCTGTTGTGCTGCAGCAGCTGCTCTGAGCAATACACAGACACTGACGGATCCACCTACATTCAGGACAGTCACAGAGTTCGGTTCTGCTGCCTTCATATCAGTAGGAGCACTAACATAGGGGGAGGAAGAATCTCATTCCTACAAAAGCCATGAGAACCACTATAGGAAATTTATATCTGTGACAGCTCTACTCCGTCCATTGTTTTGACACTAGCCGAAAGAATCTAAATTGTCTTGCCTGTCCATCAAGACTACAACTACCTATAATTGCTGTGGTTGTTGTTAGTAAATCAGCCTAATTGTTCATTCTCTTTTTTCTCCCTTTGCTGCTGAGATGCAATGAGCTTCACCTTGTTCATGGGTTATAAACAAACAACTGTAAAAGCTTATCTTGCATTTTGATGCTACAAATTCTTTCTGCCAGATGCATTGCTTGTTTCCACAAAAAAGAAACTCTAAAAAATTACTTAGAACTAATAAATTAACTAATGTCATGCCAACATCCTCCATCTGGCTTTTTAGGTCTATTTACGATGGCCTTTATCTACAAAATTCTTTATCATTATTTCCTTCCTTGCTCAACACACAAATTAGGCAGTACTAACTTACTGAGCGTCTATTTTATCCCTGCCTGACATACAGTCTTGTACTACCTGAACACTAATCAGACTCTATTCTGAATGCCCTGTCATCAGATTTCATTGCTTCAGAAACCAGCTGAACAGTGAAGAGAAGCACGTACTGGTCTCCTGTGGTCCTGAGTCCCACTCCCCTTACCCACTCCATCACTGTCTCACTTGATTATGTTTTTCTTCCAGCTCCCAGTCGCTGCCTGTCTCTTCATATTCTCACAGACTGTGAACTGAACTTCTACCTCATTTAATTTCTTTCAACTGTTTTCTCCACTATGCTATCCAATCCCACTGCCTCAGAGACTCATCTCTTGTGCTCTGATCATTGAAAACAGAGGACTCCCTCCCTCATGCAGCGAGGCCTCAGAAGAGTAAGCCCTATCAGGAGTCTAGTCCTTCTGCTCTCAGTTCTGACACAGTCCTGAAATCTGGAGTAATGAGCCAAGAACAGACCAACACTTTCAATATGTTAGCCATTCAGTTTCACTAAGGGTGTGCAAATGTTAGTTTCTAACGGCTTCAAATTTGCATATCTTATTAAGATTTTCCTGATTTTTTATCAGACATTGTTGAAATATCTTAAGTTGTCTATATAACACAAGCTAAGGCAGACAACCTGGGCAGGAAACTGCAGTAGCTAATTAGTCAAAGCTTGGCAAATAGAAATCATTTAAGGGCATGAGGCAGTACTGCGAATGCTGGGCGCTTCAACAGTTCTCCTCGGCATACACACAAAACACCGCTAAAGCCTTTTAGAAGGCTAATCAGCTCTCAGATGGAAAAAAAAATCAATTGTCATTCACTTTCTGTGTTTTCTTTTTATCAGTTTTAAATGAATGTGCTTCAAGCTTCCACTTGTCTTTACGTGATAGGACTGAATTAACAGAGCACCTGCAATAAGCCTAAGATACAGTTACACGTGCTAGCACGGTGCTCTCTGTGATAGTGTGATACCTCCTTCTGTGGTACAAACTGGGTGTTAGTACATGAATACTGTCAGTCACTCCTCAAGACACCAAACATTAATTCCTTACCTATAATGTGTTTCAAGTAAGCTACGTATTGCTACTTAGCCAAATCAGCTGATGATATCTTTATGACAATGAAATCTATTTTTACCATCCCTGAAGCATATGTGCAGACATTTTACTTGGGTTTCAGGGATTTCTTCCAGCTGCCTTGCTCAGCTGGAGCAGCCACAAACCTCAGATCTTCCACAACAATTGTGTAAAACCCCCTGCTTTGAGATACTGGTTATACAAAAATACCAACAAAAAGAAAAGGGAAAACCTTCAAATTACATGCTTTGCAAAGAGGAAGTCAAAGAGGGAAAAATATATTTTTGCATGTTGCTTTTCCGTCAGTCAGGATCATGCATAAGAGGTATGCACTGTCAAGCAATAAAGGAAGAGGGAAGAGGTATTTCTCTTTCTGTCTTCCAAGACTGCAGGAAATCACCATCTTTTTAAAAATTAAACAGCAGTTTAAAGCAATGTATGTAACAAGCAATCAAACAAAACCAGAAGGATATATTTTCAAGAAAAGCTAAAGCTATGTTTATAAAGGTTAGTTGTAAGAGAAAGGAGGAGAAGCAGTACTTAGATTTTGGATTTTCCAAAAATAAAGCATAGCAGTTATTTATAGTTTCTCTCATCCTCTGTATGTTTTTGACTCAGGCTGCGTAGAACAGCTCTGCTTCTTGGAAAAAACCAAACCAAACCACAAAAAACAGAAGACTTACTTAACAATCACATTTGCTAACTAAAGCAATAAAATGCTAGTTTTCCAGACTTTTATCCTTCTCAGTCCTGAATGCCCAGCTTCTATGTTTTATTGAGCATTGCCAAAAAAGCCTAAGCAGTATGTATCAGTCAGTAACAGCTGCCACGGCAATGATGGCAGTATGGGACGAGCCCAGACTGGAGGTGGGATCTTACAAGAGCAGTTAAGGATTTTCACTGAGATGATTTTGATAGCTAACAACACACCAGCAAAGAAAAAAGTCTTGCTTGGATTTTTGGCCCACAGGTGAACTTGCAAAAAGCAGAAAAAAAGCAGAAAAAAAGCTACATTTTGAATTTAAAACTGAGCGCATTAAGGTGTGACCAATGTGCAAATAATAGAGAGCCTATGCGGATTTACAAAGTCCTTCCATGCATCAAGGCTGCATGCTGATCACAGTGCTTCTGCTCTGTTACTCGGGAATTTTCTCTGCTTGCCTTTAGAAGTGCTGCAAATAGCAGGAAGGAGGGCACTGAAGAAGTCAGTTCCTGGCCCTAGTAGCTGCTGCTGCAGAACACAGAGATTGTTTCAATGAAAGTTCGTGTTTGCAGAGGTGACTTCTCACAAAATACCTGAAGTTTTGCATTCTGTTTTGTTGTTGTTACTAGCCCTGATGCTAGCGTATATAAAAATGGGATTTTACAAGCACTTGTTTGCACATCTGGATGGTAGTTGTGCTAATAAAGAAACTGGTGTTTCCCTGGCTCCAAGAAAGTGTAAACAAAGGAAAAATGGAAAAAAACAAGTAAGATTAACAGAAGGTTCTTTTAGCACAGCTTTCCTGCAGCATTATAATCCAATGCAGATGTTCGTTTACCTCATTCTTGGCAGCTCTGTTAGATGAACTTCCTCTCTGTAGTAACATTTTCTCAGGGATTTATTATCCCTTTGTTAGTCTGCCCTTAACTTGCTCATTCCTTTCACGTGACAGTGAAAACCCAAAATGGTGAGAAATCAGGCTAAATACATGAAAGAATTACTAGACAATAGCAACACTATGTACAAGTCAATACAGTATTTAGGTGATTAAAGTACAAACAATGATGTCTGCTTTTGTTTCATCATTTCTGATAGTGCCTGTTATTTACTAAGTCAAAAGAAACCAAATAATTATATAAGAAAATAAGAGAGATGGAGCAGTAGTAATAAACCTAATGGCATGGACAAGGTTTACATTTAGTAATAAATTTATATAAATGTGCTTTATCAGATTTTTTTTAAATAGCCTAACGCATTAAGCTCTCATATAAATTATTTTTACTCACAACATGAGTATGTCTAGACAAACAAGGACTTACTTCTTCTCTGGAGATATTCAAAACCTGTGGAGTCCTGGCTGGACGAGAGGGGACATAGTTTGGTGCTGTAGAGCAACCCAGGCTTGGTAATGGAGATAGACCTTGAAAGTAGTGAACACGGAACACTGCTACAGAAGTAGAGTGGCGAACATGGAACGCTGGAGCAGGGGGACTACCACGTTGTTGCTTCCTGCCTTAGCCGATTCCGGCCACGTCGCCGCTTCCTGCCACAGTGACGCTTCCTGCCACAGTGCTGCTTCCGCGTCAAGACATGAAGCTTTGCACCAATTGCAGCAGTTTTGACTATATATGGTTAAGAGTAACTAACCAATTAGGAGCCGTAATTGCTTTGCTATATATACCCTGTTTTGATGACTAATAAAGGAGAACGATCTTACTCACTTTGGGATTGTATCGTTTCTACCGGTTCCGAGTTCCCACTCCGACAAATGGTAGCAGAGGATGATTAGATGATTTATGGATTAACCTCTCTGCGGCAGAGGATGGGCGATTTCCCTGCCGGGTCTCCAAGACTGCGGTAAGCAGTGAAAGGAGGGAGTGGGATACGTCGGCTGGGAGTGGGGGCTGCCTAAGCAGGCAGTCATGTATGGCCGCCTCCCAGAGAAAAGGGGCCCGCTGGTGCTGCCTGGCGCAGGCACAATTTAAGGTGGAGGCCGAAGCCGCAGGCATGGGGGTGGACGCTGTGGCAACGTTGCTCGTCGGTATGCTCTCTAAGAGAGGAATAGACGCGACGGTAAAGCAACTCATGAAGTTGATTAAGTTAGGGCAGTGATGGGGTCACTTTGTGGATACCCAGCTACTGTTTTCTGTCTCGGAATGGCAAAAGTTAGGAGAGACAATGTGGGAAAAGACAATAACGGGAGAGGAAAAGGAGATAAAGGCTGTCCGGGAGCTTTGGCGAATGGTATTAGAGACTTTAAAAGCCACTGCCAGCTCCCTCCAGCGAGCAGATAAGGCTCCCTTTCAAAAATGTTTAATTGGGTCTCCGGCTTAGGTCAGACCTGGCCGCTGGAGCGATATCATAAGGGACGCTATCCTGGACCGACAGTGGGGTGCTGCTGCCGACAAAAGAAGTACTCAGACGTTAGCCTGTCCTGGGGTACAGGTTAATGGTCATAGCAAATGGGAACCACATGACTGGAAGATTTTACAACAGGCCCATAATACCACGTCTCAATATGGGGTGAAAGCTGCAGCCACTCCACAAATTGTTACCTGGATTTATTCTGCTGACTTAATGTGCCCGTATGACTGTCGGAGTTTAATGCGATTGTTGCTAACTCCTACTCAATTCTTGTTGTGAGGATCAGCGTGGATACAACGGGTGGTAGATGAGGCGATGCGACATCTGGACCAGCTGGACCCTTATTATGGAATAACAGCAGAGGAAAAGGTGGCCAGTGTCATTCAAAAAAGTCCTTTTGTTGCAAATGTACCACCTCAAGAAAGCCGTGAGCAGGGGCTGGGTCCAACAGACCGTGAGCAGGAATCGGGTCTGTTCCCCCACCCCACCCCGGCTCACTGGAGGATGGGACAGTCACCTAGAAAGGAGCAAAAGCTCCATCAAAAAAATTTTTTACGGTGAAGTTTGAAAGAACAAAGTCTTGCAGTTTAAAATCCCTGAGAAAATCATCACTTGGAAATCAGTGCATACAGCTTTAAATGCTCTAAAACTTACAGAGACTATCTTAGAAGCAGCTGCTACTCCTCTGCCCTTATCTCAAAAGCAAGGACAGAGCAGCAGTCTGTTGAAATTTAACCCTACATACGACGAAATTCCCACCGAACATGAAAAATGCGGGAAGTAAATCTGCCAAAACCTGACGATCCTTTAAATCCAGAGAAATGAGAAGTGAGGTGCAAAAATCCAGCATCCCGAAAGTGTACAACAGGGTCTCTCGACAGCAATTGGCGTACCCGACCTGAGATCAAAATGAGGTGAATTCCAACATGAAACTGCACAGTCCCTCAGATGCAGTACAGCCGCCGTGCCAGCAGTCACTGCATCAGACGGGTCAGCAAACTTTATACCTGGTTGGGCACACGCCACCCCCCCCCCCCCCGGGCAACCGGCCAGCTCAGAAGCGGCGCAGAAAGAACCATCTTTCTGACATTCAAGGACTTGGTTAGAAAAAATGTATACAATTCAATTACTGCAGTAGAATTCCTTGTGAACAAACAGCTGGACTTTATTATCTTTCCAGGGTTCAGATGGTCTATCTAGATGATGTTATTCACTCTGCTGAAAGGTGAAAATATTGACATTACGGCCGAAGACTTGTCCCCTCTATTTACTTTGCTAAAAGGGACTCAGATTTATTATTTCCTGAAGATCAATGACAAAAGCAAGAACTGTTTCACAAAAGATTTCAGATAGAATTGCAATTGCCTTTACCTCCAGAATTAATGTCAAATTGCCAACAAATTTGTATATAATTTATGAAGGTTTTGTTTTCCAGCCTTATCCTCTTTTCGATCAGTGGTATGTTAACACGCAGGAGTTGCAGACTCTGGAATGGATCTTTTTGTCTCATACGCCCATGAAAACATTGACCACAAAGGTAGACATGATAGTGTCCTTAATAGCACAAGGTTGGAATCACTGTCAGGAAGTTGATACTGTTTGCCTGCTGCTGGCTAAAGCTGACTTTGTGGTATTAAACAGAGAATCTTTATCGCTGCAAGCCGCTGTAGCTGATTATTTAAATAACATACGTTATACCCTTCCACAACATAAGCTGTTACATTCCCTCTCTCAAATTTCATTGCAGCCAAAAAACCGATGTGTTCCTGTTCCTATTAAAGGAGCACGAACAGTGTTTCTGGACGGATCAAAGAAAAACACATAAAGCTGTAGTTGTGTGGAAGCAAACAAATTCATCAGATTAGCAATCATCTATTTTAGTCGTTGAAGGATCCACACAAATTGTTAAGCTATCAGCGGCCTTGCACGTCTTTGTTTTCGACTGAACCACTCAATGTTGTCGCAGATTCTGCATATGTTGTGGGTATTGTTCAACGCATTGCAGATGCAATGATAAGAGAAGTCAATAACAATTTTTTTCCTTGCTATTGAAATTAGCTACACTACTTAAAAATCGTGTACATGTATATTTTATAATGCATATATGGTCACATACTGCTCTACCAGGACCAATAACTGAAGGAAAGGCTGTAGCAGATAAATTGACAATGGCAGCAGTACTGCCACAAAGTTTTAAGCAAGCCCGAGTATCTCATGACTTCTTTCATCAAAATGCCTCTTCCTTGCGTAAACAATTTGCTTTGTCCCAGGGGCAAGCCACGGAAAATGTTCATGTATGCCCTGATTGTCAATGTATTACACCCATACCATCATGTGCAGGAGTGAACCCTCGTGGTTTACGAGCTGATGAGCTGTGACAAAGTGATGTTACACATATATCAACATTTGGTCGACTGCGTTATGTACATGTTAGTGTGGATACTTTCTCAGGATTTCTGGTAGCCACTGCACATATGGGAGAAAAGGAACGTTTCACAGACAATTTCTGTTTTCCTACAGGACTGGAGTATACAACATGTTACAGGTATACCTCATTCTCCTACTGGACAAGCCATTGTCGAAAGTGTCCACGGAACCCTCAAAGCTATGCTAAATAAACTAAAAAGGGGGAATCCTATGGGCAGTGTTACCCCACAGGAACAGTTAGACAAAGCATTATATGTACTTAATTTTTTAAATCGTTCTGATGATCAATTGTTTACAACAGCAGCTGACCGTCAATTCGGGATGGTCCCTCCATTTGTGGTTCAACCAAAGGTATGGTATAAAGAATTTGGGGAGTCGCAATGGACAGGTCCTGTAGAACTAATAATGTGGGGAAGAGGGTATGCGTGTGTTCTTCTTTCAATAGGCCCTCGATGGTTACTGGCAAAATATGTGAAGCCATATCACGAGCTCAAAGAACGTAACGCAGAATCCGATGCCAGAGGTGACCACGCTCACTCTCAGGGAGCAACCTCTGACGTGGAAGCAGAAGAGATCCACTCTGGATGATCCTATTACACAGGGAACACTGAAAAAATTACAGCAAACGCAAGTACTCTGATGACTGCAGTGGGTGCACCACCCACACCGATTAATACATTCCTTGCATATTTGGCAATTATCTCCCACAACAGCTTTTGTATAACGAAGCAATCTTGGAGGACACGGCATATGTGAATTTAGAACTGAGTCTGCACAAGAGCAAAGGTCAACTAGCAGACACCATGAGGAAAAGTATGAACCTTCACCTGAGGGCTCCCGACAACTGCCCAGAGGTGCCAATATGCATGTACAAAAGACATTAATATATATAGATATAAAAAAAAAAAAGGGGGGAGGGAGAAATGGAGAATGATAAGTACTTCGCAGAAATGTAATGATTATGTATGTTAACATGGCATAAATATCTAGTAAGAGTGTCTTTTCGGTACACACATTTGAGTAGAACTATTCCCTGTGCGTTCAGTACTGCAGTAAAGAATGCCTGCTTTCTAGAACTCCAACATTAAGTTTTAGAAAGTTAATTATTTTGCTGCTTTCTAGTAACAGATTTTGGGTACCCAGGTAAGACGCTGCTCTTGAACATCAATGGTCCGAGGGATTGCAGGACCTCCAGCTGGCACCGAGGGATTCTCGGGGAGAACCTCTGATCACTGGACCAAAAAGTTCTGAGCACGAACCATTAATAAGGCAAAGGCATTCTTCCAGTATTGTTTCTTGTTGCCCATTCGTTAGTCATAGTAAAAGCTTCACAGCATTGAGCTATATCCCTGACGAGAAGGGAAAGCGTCCTTTCTAATCCAGAATTGAAAAGAGAGTGCTCTTCCTGAAACTGAAGCTTGGGAATTTGTCTGTTAAATGTTGAATATTATTGTAAGTCCTGTCTTTGCAGTATTTGGATTTATGCTGAAAACTTGGTGTGCCTGTGTGTGTGTGTGTGGTCGCGACCATGAACGTGTGGTTTTATGTTACCGTGTTTGTATTTCTGTGTTCTGATGGATTTATTTGGTTTCTGTGATCTAACGGATTTGTCTGGACTAAGTAACTGCCTTTGTGTCTTCCGTTTGGTGAGTTCTGCAGGTATTGATTATTTCTGGTTTTTAACTTTGGATTGTTGTATTTGGACTCTGATTTATCAAAACTTCAGAAGCATTTGATGCAGCAGGGAATAGATGTGGTGATGTTTGCAGCTTTATGCTTTTATGTACATTAATTTTAGCCTATATAGTTAATGAGTCATAGTTCTAGATACATTGATCTTAACCTAGGTGATTAATATGGATAGCCAATACTAACTGTTATGGATGTTTGTATATGTGATAAGTATACCTATAACCCAAGTGCAAATTTACTGAACTCATATTATTGATACACTGTTATTTCGATGCCTGATGCGGTGAGATGCACCCCCTCCAATTAACAATAATGATATGTTATGGTCAGGCGGTACTTCGGTCACACCATCCACACAGGAAGAAAATTGGACGCAAGTAAATCAATCTACACCCATATACTAGGTAACAGATTTACCATCAGTATGCATCATTCTCAAGTTAATTTGATCTTTCTTTATACCCAGCAGGTTATGGTATGCACCTCACTTCTCTTTGTCTTCAATTAGCATTTGTGTTCTTATATCTGTTTTTAGTATTGTAGTTTGTACGGGCCTCTGAAAATGTGGTAGCAAGCTGAAGGCCAAAATTATGTCAGCTCTCATCATCATCAGCAACCTCATCAACTATACCTGGCTTGCTCAAAAAACAAAAAGGGGGAATTGTGGAGTCCTGGCTGGACGAGAGGGGACATAGTTTGGTGCTGTTGAGCAACCCAGGCTTGGTAACGGAGATAGACCTTGAAAGTAGTGAACACGGAACACTGCTACAGAAGTAGAGTGGCGAACATGGAACGCTGGAGCAGGGGGACTACCACGTTGTTACTTCCTGCCTTAGCTGATTCCGGCCACGTCACCGCTTCCTGCCACAGTGACGCTTCCTGCCACAGTGCTGCTTCCGCGTCAAGACATGAAGCTTTGCACCAATTGCAGCAGTTTTGACTATATATGGTTAAGAGTAACTAACCAATTAGGAGCCGTAATTGCTTTGCTATATATACCCTGTTTTGATGACTAATAAAGGAGAACGATCTTACTCACTTTGGGATTGTATCGTTTCTACCGGTTCCGAGTTCCCACTCCGACAAAAACCCACCTAGACAAGGTCCTGTGCAGCCTGCTGTATGTGGCCCTGCTTTGGCAGGGGGGTTGAACCAGATGATCCACAGAAGTCCCTTCCAACCCCTAACATTCTGTGATTCTATGACTATCAGTGTCTGCTCACCTCTAAATTTCCTGTGTAACACTGAAGCCTGACCTACTGCTAAGAAGCAGCTTCTGGTAATACGAATATGGAGGAGAAGCCAGTACTGCTAAATTCTTTGGCATTTGAGTTGTTGATCCCCTGATCTTTCAGTCCCTTCACACATAGAGACACACACATGCAAACAGTTCTCTCTAATAGCTGGTCCACACCTGTGGCCCTATGAACAATCAACCCCCAGGCCCTGTTGTCTCTCCAGTAGCTGGCCCGACCTCTTGCTCCCTCCAATAGTCAAATTGCACATCCTCTGATCTCTCCAGTGTCCAGCTCAGACTTATGGTCCACACTCCAGCTGCTGCCACTTAAAGCTCCATACACACACATCCACACAGAATAGTGAGTCGCTTAACCCAGTAAATGGTCAGAAATCAAGTTTAATTAGAAGATACAACAGACTGCTCTGACCAGGAACAGGGCATGGCCACAAAAACATGCTCACCATCCATCTGTTTACACATGACTCGTCCCTTTTTTCTCCTTATACATTTTTCCCGTGTTTTTTCCTTCTCAAACTATTGTGATCCCCCACCTTTCTTCACCTTTAGTTCTTCCGGTGAGCAATCCCAAGATGCTTCTGCCCAGCATCCCGTGATGAGTCCCACACTGCTGTAGGCAATGACCTCCTGGTCTGCCTGTCAGGTGGTCCCGAGAGCCTCTTTCATTGACTCATGTTGATGGGTTTCATGTCCTGATGGTGGGCTGCACACTACCCTGTGATACCCTGGGAGCAGCTGTGGTCAAGATGCTCTGTTCCCCCTGGTTTGGTTGTTGGAGTTGCTCGGCCTGTCAGGACTCATTACTCTAGCTTACCTCCCAGCTTGCTTTGACCTTCACAGGTGATTTTCATGGAGACATGATTACTTGTGCTAAACTTGGTTCTGAGCTACAGGCGTGTTGACATGTATTATTTGCCCAGATGATCTCTGCATGTTGGATTACCTGAAGGGTGGAAGTCCTCACTGCCTTTCCCGTACATACTGGATCTGTATGTAGAATCATTAGCCAGCAGCTTACAAACTGTGGGGGAGACATCAGTCTAGGGGTGCGGTGAAAGCTTCTAGTGAATGCAGCCAAGAATTAGTGCCTGGGACACAGGAAAGAACAGAACAGCAGTAAGAAGGATTTGCCTGGGCGATACAATGACCAAAAGTAAAGGAAAACCAAGACTGCGGGGACCCATACTGCTCCCTCCTAGCCACTTGCCATTAAATACATGAAGTCTTTTATCTCTTGCTGCCTGTCTGTGAAAAGTGTAGAAAACTAATCTGCTTGAGGCCCTACTCGTACCAAATGGTTGAAACAAGCCAACAAACTAGCTAAAAAATACAGAAAGTATGTGGAAATGGAGACACATAACACAACACACATACAAAGGCAGGAGGGTTGTATAAGCCTTGTTTCCTTTGGAGGTTCTGGGATGTATTTGTAATGTATTAAAGGATTTGATCATGATTTTAAAAAAAATCTTAATTGCAACATTATTTCACAAAATAGCAACCAGCAACACATTTGGGTCCCTGCTACTCTGCTAGAATACAATGTTTTGCGTCTTTGAAAGATCAGAAGAACAGAGAAACCAGGATTTATATACCCATTCCTCAGTATCTTACAATTGAAAACATAACTATTTGAAACTCAAGACCCTGGCCCAGCACACAAGTATTTCTAGACTGTCTTCACAATCTCAAGGCTTTTGATTAAGCCACAGCAGTAGCTGTTACAGTTGCCAGTACTTCTGATATCAGAGCAACCCAAGCACAGATAAGCAAAAGAAATATTGATTTTTTTTAATGACTGCATGAGTACTGGCCATTGTCTCTGTAAAGGCATTGGGCATCTTGATTCCTCAATAAATGAGAAACACATTTGTCCTCAAAATCCCTATCTTGAGTGACATTTTCCCCTCTTTTCATCATATCTCAGTTCATTTCTTCCCTGTACACTATCTGTATGAGAAATGTGACTTTTGACAGTTCTGCTGTTATTTTGTCCTATCCTCCTGACGTGACTCACTGAGTGTCAGCTTCCTTCCTTGAAGCATTTGGATAAAAGAGAATGCTTTTCAGGAGTAGTCAACATGGATTCACCAAGGGGAAATCATGCTTGACCAATCTGATATAGCTTTCTACGATGGCATGACTGGCTGGGTAGATGAGGGGAGAGCAGTAGGTGTTGTCTACCTCGACTTCAGCAAGGCTTTCGACACGGTCTCCCATAACATCCTCCTAGGGAAGCTCAGGAAGTGTGGGCTGGATGAGTGGTCGGTGAGGTGGATTGAGAACTGGATGAATGGCAGAGCTCAGAGGGTTGTCATGAGCTGTGCTGAGTCTAGCTGGAGGCCTGTAACTAGTGGTGTTCCCAGGGGTCAGTACTGGGCCCAGTCTTGTTCAACTGCTTCATCAATGACCTGGATGAAGAGTTACAGTGTACCCTCAGCAAATTTGCTGATGACACAAAACTGGGAGGAGTAGTGGATACACCAGAAGGCTGTGCTGCCATTCAGTGAGAACTGGACAGGCTGGAGAGTTGGGCAGAGAGGAACCTGATGAAGTTCAACAAGGGCAAGTGCAGGGTCCTGCACCTGGGGAGGAACAACCCCATGCACCAGTACAGGCTTGGGGCAGACCTGCTGGAGAGCAGCTCTGTGGAGAGGGACCCGCGTGTGCTGGTGGATGACAAGTTGACCATGAGCCAGCAGTGTGTCCTGGTTGCCAAGGCCAGTGGTATCCTGGGGTGCATTAAGAAGAGTATGGCCAGCAGGTTGAGGGAGGTTCTCCTCCCCCTCTACTCTGCCCTAGCGAGGCCCCATCTGCAGTACTGTGTCCAGTTCTGGGCTCCCCACTTCAAGAAAGATGAGGAGCTACTGGAGAGAGTCCAGCGGAGGGCTACGAGGATTATGAGGGGACTGGAGCATCTGTCCTATGAGGAAAGGCTGAGGGAGCTGGGCTTGTTTAACCTGAGGAAGAGAATGCTTATAAATATCTGAAGGGTGGGTGTCAGGAGGATGGGGCCAGACTCTTTTCAGTGGTGCCCAGTGACAGGACAAGGGGCAATGGGCACAAATTGAAGCAGAGGAAGTTCTGTCTGAACATGAGGAAGAACTTCTTCCCTCTGAGGGTGACGGAGCCCTGGAATAGGCTGCCCAGGGAGGTTGTGGATTCTCCTTCTCTGGAGATATTCAAGACCCGCCTGGATGCGGTGCTGTGCAGCCTGCTCTGGGTGACCCTGCTTTTTCAGGGGGGTTGGACTAGATGACCCACAGAGGTCCTTTCCAACCCCTACCATTCTGTGACGATCAATACAGTACAGAAGATCAATTGCCCTTACTTGGTGTTCTGTTTACATACATTTTTTGGTTTTGTAACATTCTGTGATTCTGTGATTCTGTAATTCAGACAAAGATGGTTTGCGACTGCTCTGTGGTGAAGTTAAAATTGATTTTGCTACCACCCAAAGGGTTAAGATACACAAGAAAGTTAAGCTTGCTATAAGAAAGACAAGAAGAAATTGTAAGAAATACAAGGGCATATCTAGGATGGAGAACTGGGCTGAGAGGTTCTGGACTGTCCATCTGCCTGATAATGGTACCAGTAAAGGGATGGGAGGAGTTGTCCAACAATTGGTGCTTCTGGCATTGCTTTTTTCCACTCTCAGTAGTAGCACAGCTCAACGGCAGCACTCAGACTGCCAGAGACAAAGTAGATAGTGAGGTACTGGCCTTTTCTTCTCTTCCAGTCCACTACCACATAAAGATGCCTTTATGCCTGATACCTTACCATCTAGATCAGGCCCTGAAATCAGGGGCTTGAACCTCAGTCATCCCAGCCCAAGATGTTCACTGTTCTTTGATGTTTTTCATCTACATCTTGACCAGAACCATACTGGAACTGAAAAGCTTCAGATAAAAACACTTTTGTGTATTTGAAAAATCTACTTTTTTAAAAAGTGTTTTTTCAAAGTGATGATTTGACAAAGTGATTGATTTTTAAGAAAAAATATTTACCTGAAATAGTTCTGACCAGCTGTACTTAGCAGTAATAATGAAGTTTGCCTGAACAAAAGCACTGTCTGTCTAAGGAATGTGTCTGTCCGCACAGAGGATACAATATGTGGGAAGCCAGAGGAAGTTTTCTAAAGCTCAAACTTCACCTCCCCAGAAAACAGGTCTTCTTCTTAGAAGGTCATGAGCACCCTCATTCAGCCTGAATGCTTAAGAAAATGATCAGTTTTCCTCAGCTTTTTTTACCTTTTAAACCTTGGTTATACATGCCACTTCGTTTTACTCCGAATTACAAGTTATTCCCAACTAATGTGCTTTGTTGCTTTTAAAAGAGATGAATTTGGCTGGTCACAGCCCACTATTGCAATGTGTAATCTATGACAGAAAGAGGAAAGAAATCGAATCTAAGAAATCGCCTGTGTTACAGCAGAGGGACATGTTCCTATCGAAGGCTGTACTCCCCAAGCTCACACTGAGGCACAGGAGCAAAGCAGTGCGTGGGAGTTGCTTGGCTGCAGATAAACAGAAGGTTGCTTTCACTAGACCTAATGTCTCAAATTTGCTTGATATGAATATTAAGGGTATAGGAATTTAGTTACCGTAATGCAGACGTAAGTACTGGGTCCTTTACATAAACAACATATGTGTAGCTGTACTAAATATGGTAACAGTGCACAGAGTAGAGCAATTCTATTTCCTTGCTCAGTACAATGCGTTACCCGTGTATAAATTACATACAGCCAATATACCTATGTACAGTGTAGTGCATAATATATTACAATAATCATATGTGATATTACGAAAATAATAATTAAGCTTATCATATGAAATAATTATAAATGTGCACTCACACCTGTGTATACTGCGTATTAATTAAAGATTTGTTCATACAGGTGTATGTAACCAGAAAAATCCAGGCCTATGGGTCAGAGTCATTCAGTCAAGAAACGCAGTGATGAAATCACAGGTGTGTGGGCTACAAGAAAAGTGATTCTTATAGGTTAGCTCTTCTTGTGGATCTACAGAAGCAATATCCTATAGATGAAGTTCTATTAGAGCATCCGGTTCTTCTGTTGCTTCTCAGTGGCTTGATATATTTTCAGGATCTGACTTTCTAAGACAAACCTCAACAGGGAAACAAGATATTGTTTTGTAACTCAGAAGCAGTCTTTACATTATAAAGGAATACGAGCACAAGTCTACTTGTAATTTTTTGCCAGAAGTGAGAAAATCCTCACAGATAGATGCCGTTGAATACACTCATTGTTATCAATAAATATTTCAATTAAACTGAGAACAATATTCCTGCAAGTTACTGCTGCCATACTACAGTCAGACAAAGACTTACTATAAGAAAAAATATACCTAACTCAATGCTAGAGTCAGATTTCATCTTGAAATAAGCAATAGCCAACTACAGATTTTCTTTGCATAGAGACAGGAAGGACATTTTAAACAGCATTTGAAGACAATAGGTCTTCCTCCTTTCTCTGTCCAGGCTTACCCTGGAGAAAAACTGTTCTCTTTCCATTACTAAGAAAAAGATCTTCCAAAAAAGCAGATGAGTGCAAAAATAAAAATCAAAATATACACAATTTCTTTGAGACAAGGACTTTTTGTTAAGAAATGCAGTCAGAAAAGGACAAAATAGTCAGTCTGGCTAGCAGCTTGCAGCTCAGGTGGCATGGAGACAACGTGCTAAGGAAGAAGCCTTTCCTCCATCTGTGTTCCATAGAAGAGTGAAATAAAACTGTTTTTCCTGCAGAGAGGCGAGCAGAGAAAGCATCTCCTAATTCCCTTCATGAGCTCAAAATCTGAATGTGGTAAAGCCTTGAGCCCCACGCCTTTGTGTCTGCTGTGTGAAATGTCACCAGCCTCAGCTTTGGCAGGACCAACATATTTCAGTGTTAGCTGCAGGAAACTGGCCCAGGACTTCTCATCTGTATACATGAGAGTGAGCAAATGCAGCAGATAGTGAGGCTGATTGCTTAAAAAATTCTGTTCTTTGGAGATATTCCATAAGAAATTTGATCTAAGTTGGTCCTGCCTTGAGCAAGGGGTTGGGGGTTGGACGAGATGACTTCCAGAAATCCTTTCCAGTATAAATTCTTGGAAGGGTCTATGATTCCACAGAGGTTTTTGTGGGGAGGAGGACTGTAAGGGCCAATCCACGCTGCCACCATACAGTCCTGAGCTATGAGCAGAGACAATCTCTCAGCAGGAGACCAATACGAAGCCTGACTTTTACACGCTCTTCAGAAGATGTCCATTTGGATCAAGCAGTTGTCCTTGTGAAGCCCATACCATAACCAGAAAGAGACTAACCTTTTTTGGGAAGTATACTTTGCATGTTTGGAATGAGACGAACACAGAAACCAGACTGGGATGTGTCTAGGCTGGACTGTAACAGGCATCAGCAGATGGAAGGAGAAGAAGGGTGGATGGCATATGATGTGTGGGTAGGAGGGATGGTAATGGGAGGACCAGGCCCACGCCCACGAGGCACAATGGTCAAGATTGTGTTCTGGACATCAGCATACAGACCAGGCTAGATAATGCAGAGCTCAAGGATGAGACAGCTCTCCATGGCTTGTATTAGACCTGGCCCCTTTGCAAAGTGTTGATATAGCAAAGTTAAAACTGGGGTGTGAAAGTACTAGCTTGAAAGTCTGGGAATACATGTAAAGACAACTCCTCCTAAGAACTATATTGGTTTTTTTCCACTTGTGTACCCATGCATTCAAAATTCTGGTACACTTGTTGAAAGCCCTAAGCAGTTGAGGCTGTCTTTCACTTTTGGCATGAGAGAGGGTGACAGGAAGCACATCTAAACAGGCTTCTCCTGTATGCATGAATAAAAACTCCCTGTGGACACAGTACCATCAGGCAGATGTGTGAATAGGACGTTGGCCAAGAAAGCATCCTGTGATTAGCTGGTGTCATCCTGACCATGACATCACTGGTTGCTAGGCAGATTTGAGTCTGCTGACAAGCCTAATGTAGCTACTATAGCGGCCAGGCCAAGATTTCCTCTCTACTGTTGCACCCCTGTTCCCCAGAGCTGTTTTTGTGATACCCCAGATGTGTTTGAAAGCATGGGCATTGCAGAGATATGAAGGCTGATCACAAGGGCATTCACATGAATGCTGTCTCCATACGCTTTAGATGAAGCTTAAATAAGTTGCTCAAAGCTATTTTACAGTCAGTAGCAAGGCCTGTTCTAAAACTAGGAACGATCTGGCCCAAGCACACCAGTCACATTTTCTAATTTTCTTTTTGTGAAAATCCTTAGTACTATGTCAAACAAAGCTGGGAATAAATAATGTAATAAGCCCTGTGCAAGCATCCAGACTAAGCATCCACATTTCATTTCAGTAACTAAAAAAAATTTTTTCCAAAATTATAAAATGCAGCTTAGTTAATCACTTCAGTAAATGCTTGCTGAGAGCGTCAGCCTCCCAGTCAACAGATGTGGACAATTAAAAACAGGAAAAGTGACAGACCATCCACACACACTACATACTATGCTATTACAAGTATTGAAAGCAAACTAACGAACAGCACTGACCAAAACGGTAGAAAAAGAACAAAGCTAACAGGGGAAGAAAAAAGTAGTATTTACAGGCTAAAGAACGATCTTTTCCACAGAGTGAATCCCACAGGCACCTTCAGACAAGTGAAACCTTGCTCACCTCCCATTTGTGAATCTGCCTGATTGCCTTCAGAAGGCTCCCAAACCCAGCCAAGCATGTGGAGAAGGTTTTACATTAGACAAGAATCCAAGTATTTAAACTATTGCAACAGCTGCAAAGCAGGTTTCCAGGCAATCCTATGCTCATCCAAGTTCTATGTTGTTTCAAAACGCAGAGATAACACTATGAAGCACTTCTGCGGTGGCGTTACCCCATTTGGCTTTAAGGGGCACCTGCCATCAGCCAGGTGCCAGGGCTCCGGGTGCACCAGGGCCACCTTCGCGGTGCTGAGTTGCCTGCTGTGGGGCCTGCGCGCGGCCTGCCATGGGGCCTGCACCCACACCCTCTGCCCACAGCCCCAGGAGCACCATCAGAGCCCCAGCCAGGGGCGGGGGGGTTACTCTCTGCCTGAGCTGTGCTGTGGTTATGCCTGCTTGAAGTCCCGGCTCTTAGGCCAGCTTTGGACCTATGCTGTATGTGGCTTGTCTGCTGGCTGGGCCCCTTGGGTGCGCATTGTCCCCAGTCTTGCTGCTGGCCCCATCTCCTGCTGTTTGTGGGTGGACCCAGGATCTGGTGGGTTACTTTGCCCTGTTGGGGACCTCCAGTAGACCCTGTTCTCGGCACCCTGCACTGTGTGCTATGTTCAAAGCCTGTGGGATCGCACCCTTGTTGGTAGCAGTGCCTGTGCTGTGGTAACCCCCCACGCCCAGCTCATCCCCCTTTGCCGAGCAGTCCCGCTCCTGCTGCTGCCAGGACCCAGGGACTTCAGGAAGCTCAGTGCATTGCAAAGAGGTCTGGGCTGGAACTGTTAACAGAATGGAGCTGAGGTCTGTGGGCTCCTCCAGGCACCAGCAGGCAGTGTTTGCCTCAGAAGGAGAAACCATATTCTATTCTCCAGTTTTCACAAGAGCCAATAGGCTGAAAATGGCTAGTGTAATGTAGCATGTAGGTCTGTACTCAGCACAAGTGTAACCAGGAAGGACGCATTGTTTCTCAGTGTGACTGCTCTGAGACAGGTATAATTCTTTTGAAAACTGAGGGGAAAGGTTTGCATGATAGAAGTCTGCCTAACTGCTTAACTCTTTGCCTCTGGCTCTTCCCTTGCTCTCTGTTGGCTCTCTCTGGGTTCATATGCAAGCATAAATGTGCCTTTTTGATTTCACGAAGTGTCTGGGACTACACAAAGTTATGCAGAATCTTGTGTCAGATGCAGAAACGGTTGCATGCAGGGACCAAGTGATTTGTTGGCATGATGCAGCTAAAACCTGGCTACATCTCACAAGGAAGAGAACTCACTGAATCAGGAGCACTCGTAGCGTTCCCAGACTGCGCCATGTGAATGACTCCCAGGAAGAGCACAGCTGTGCTTCTGCCTACTTGCCTACTCTTCTACAAGGCACAGAGTGATACCTCCAAGCAGGCAAGTATTTCCAAGCACTGATGAGATGGGTGCTAATGCCTCCATCGTGAGACAAAAGTAGCTAGGGGCATCATTTTCTGGTCCACACAGACTGGAGTTAGGAGCAATACTTCCCTCGTGTACCTTCACCCTTGAGTGAAACCCACTGAGATGGAGGAAAGGAACTCGCCCCCAGAATATCTTGTGGAGGTTATTGTCCAAAGGGGTATAGGGCTAGGGGTTATTGAATGCAGGTGAAAGATAATTTTATGATCATGTTGTAACCAAGGGGATGAAATCTGTTAAGCATAAACCATGCTGCTAGTTATGTCCCTTGTATAGCCCCTGCCCATCTGGACGTTAGGTCCAGGAACAGAGAGTTTGGTCTCTAGGTAATTATCAATGATAAACAATAATGGTAAAGGGGGATTTTTTAATAGAAGTAGCATTACTATGGTTGCAGGTGTGTTTGTGGTTTTTATCTATTGTCTAAATTAACTGAAACAAAAAGTCCCATGTTTCCCACCTGTCAAGGTGACCTAGTTACAGCGACCTAACTATGGGACAAAAGCCAGAAGAGGACTGTGCATGTGCAGAAGCTGGGGTCAACCAGCGGACACTGTGATGAAGAAGATGAACCTTCATCTTGGGACCCCCGACGACCACCACTGGGAGGCACTGCGCAAGCGTGGGTCAGAGGAGTGTATGAAAATGAACTAATTTTACTATGAAAGGGATAAGTTATGTAACCTAATAAATATGTATATTTTGATCTATATAAACTATATGGAAAAGGTATGAGGTATGCACGTTCGGTGGAATTATCCCCCGTGGATCCGGTGCCGCAATAAAGAATGCCTGCCTTTTAACACTACATTGGTGTTACAAGGTTTTATTCCTGGATTTTCGATAACAATGTGAAAGTTATTATCTGATATGTAAAGGGAAGGATCAAAGGTGAGGAAAGGCGGGGACCAAGATGGATTGGGGACGAAAAAGTGTGGCAAGGAAAGGTGGATAAGAGGTCAGTTGTCTGTAAACAGGTGGCCGCTCAGTATGGTTGTCTGACTGAGCCATCACCGTACTCTGTCCTGACTTCTTAAATTCTGTTTCTAGCCATTTTATCCATGGGTGTGCTTGATTATGTGTGTGAATGCTAAACAAACTTCAAACCAGATACTGTTTCCATGGGTTGTGATCTGTGGGGTCAGCTGTGTTAATAGTCCTCTTGGGCACACATGCTCAATGTCACTACTGACAGGGCTTGGGGACACGGAGCTGCAGCAGGTTTGCATCAGGCAGGCTGGGACAGCACTAAGCCCCCTGGGTTCTGAGGCCTGCCAAAGTTAGTTACCTTCTAGCATCCTCCTCAGAAAAAGATAGGAAAACTAGCTTAGGGGGGAAGGGTGTGGGGTTTGGATTTTTTTGGGTTTGAGTGTGGGTTTTTTTCCTCCCAAGTCAAAGATTGTTGCTCTTGTCTTCTCATTTCTTTGAACAAAGCATTAGCAGAAGGTTAATGTTTCTATGACAGCTTCACCAATTCTGCTTCTGATGGCTCACTTTTTTTTGCTAGAAACCTGTTTATGATAGTTTCTTCAGAAAGGAGAAACCCCTGATGTGGACAATGAAATTCAGATTTCGAGCACAGAAACTTCAGAATAACTGTACCTGACTCTTGGTTTCCTTGTCAAAGAGGCCATCAGTTGACACGAATCTTTTATTCCATTTAGTGCTAGATTACAGGTTCAGGGTTTTAGCTATATGAAAACTTGACATAATGTACTGTTCAGTTTCAGAAGTCTTGCTCTACATTATATTTGATATGCAATCTACAAATAAGAATTGAGTGTTAGAACAATAATTGGCAGCAGGTTAATGCAGAAAAGAGGGCTTCCAGAAAAGCAAATGCTGTTCTAGTTCCCATGGCACCATCCCAATATTTGTTTTATATTCCTGAGGGAAAAGACGAAAGCAGAACAAATGTTAAACCTCCCACACAAAATTCTCCAAATAATACTATTATTCCCCCTAAGACTCCAGCCTTGCTGTCAGACTGCTTTTTCTGTCAAGTTTCCAAATGCCTTTGCCGAGAAAGGATAACAATTATAATTATCCAATGTTTAAGTCTGAGTTTTTACCCAAACACATTAGCTGCGCACTCTGTCACTGAATAATCTTGTACAGTCATTCATCTAATTTGCATAGTATGATTACCACAATCAGAGAGACTCATATATATGCTTGTGTAAATGGGTTGTTTGCCTAATCATCACTTCTATGGGAAAATTCCTGGTTTGTATCAGCAGTCTCGGTATTTATCCATATAAATTATCTCAGTATTCATTTCTGCAAAGGAAAGTTCACCTGTGCAGATTTTTTGTGCTGCACCTTCCAATGATGTTACACAGTGTCTGATGTAGTGCTGTACCTTTTTTCTTATCAGTCCTGCTGTCTGCTTTGTATAATCCCTTGAGCTGAGCCAGAACTTTCCTCAAGTGCTCGAGAAATTATTTTTTTGTCTGTTTTTTAAATATTTCAGTTCAGCCATGTTTATACACCATTGGGGAGAGGAAATGTTAACAAAGCTCCTTTTATCATAGTTTATTGGTAAATATGCTTTCAAGCTGCAGACTTTGGTATTCCTAGAAACTAAATTTAAGTTAGCACCTAAGTGGTAGTATCACAGATGCTTAAACACGGAAATAAGGCCATACAACTTCTTTGGTAATGTCAGAAGGGACGTACAGTGAGGTAATTCAAAAAACACAAAGCAACAAAAGCAATACAATCAATTCAATGGTTGGAATCACACCTTAGCTTCTCTGTGCTCACATGACAATTCTTCTGTTATCATTTATTTAGACTCCATTCAAAACTCAAGCCTTCCCTGGACTAAGTGGAAAATGAGCAGGCAGAGCAGCTCAGATGAGATGCTTTACAGTGGATGTGTTAATTAGACAAAACAGTTGCTTAAAAAAACATCTACTACAAGAAAACTCTTTGAGACAGTTACCATCTTTGCATCTGTGTCCTTTAAAAACCTAACTTTGGCACCAAACTTTAAGCACAGAAGCAGTCTCCTGCACCCCTGAGGAACTCGAGCAAAGGGCTATACTGAAGTACTCCAGATAAATGCTTTTCTGAGTTAGAACTTGTCAAAGTTTTTGCAGTGTTCCCAAGTCATCAACCTCTTCTACTTTAAAGCTGCTTGCCAACACTCTATAACCCACCCACAGATGTTTAGGTCACCAGATCTGGTTGCCTCTAATAGCACCCCAGCTCTTTGCAATCTGGGGAAAAAGAGCCCACAGGCTCCATCTGAATAGAATATGTCAGCGGAAGGACAAACCAGTATACACTAACATCTTCGTTAGAGCAGGTGATGTGTGAGTATTTGCCAAAGCAACATGAAGTTAGTTTTTTAGGAGTATTTTGTGTATATTTAAAGACTAGACAGAGTTTGAAGGCAAGATTATAAAAAAACCCCAGCTTTATACCAGTAAAATGTAGTTGGGAAGATAATTGCTAGAATTGGAAACAGTCACCAAAAGTTAAGTGATGATACACCTTAATAAGCAGCTAAATGCTTGAGTCCAGTTTCAAAGCTTTTTCTGTATCTCATTAAGCTAGTAGAGTTGGCAGGATAATCTTAGAGCCATCAGACCTGGGGCCTGCTTTTTTAGACATACTTTGTCCCCTAGACAGTTTTTTTCTGAGTGGCAAACATGAGCTGGGATGTTGCTCCCTTTTAGGTGTACTTCTACTTATGGTAGGTCCCAGCAATTGTGTTTGTGCAGTAAAGGTGCTGAAAATATGAACCTTTGGAGTGAGTTTAATTAAAATGTTTAACAAAATAATTTGACATCTTCCCATCCTTAAAAGAAAGGCCGTTCTTCCAGGAGAATGGTCTTTACTCTGAACAAAAAGGTTTTAGAAGCAAAATCTCTTACTGGACTGCTCTGGAGACTGCCAGCACAAAAGGTTGCCAACAACCAACCTATGCAGGTGGTCTTCCAGCAGAACTGAGAAAAGCCTAAGCACCTTCAAGTGGCCACCTCTTTTCGTAGCCCTGTTGGGAGAGGCCAGGTATGGTGCAGTACAAATGAGCTCTTAACGGCTCTTCTTTCCTCTTCGTGATTTTCCTTTCTTAGTGACTCTGATTGAAGAGCCACAGCGGACAAGTGCAGGGGAGCTTCAAGCTACCTCTGGCTCTTACATCCTTTCCATGGACCAAGCCTGATCCCAAAGCCTTCTGAAATGAAAAGAAAGACCTAAGCCTTGCAGTGACCTTGAGGGTCTTTCAGTCAGACTGAAGAACAGGTATTTGTTGTTCCAGACAACATTGGTTGGCACTTCTCACCACCAATGAACTATTTAAAAAAAATACCTTACTCTTTGAAGTATGTAGGGAAATAGATTAGTATTTATTGTAGCCAGTAAGTCTCCAACATTCTGAAATATATGCAAAGGTAAGACCTACGGTAGCTGGTTTATTTGTATCTACCTGTAATTATAAGCTCAGTTTTACACTGAAACATAGCAAGCTCTTGTCTATATGTAATGCTAAGACATTAGAAAAAATAGGATTCTGCAGTTTTGTTGACAGCAGATGGTAAAAATAAGGCAGGCCTACAACTGAGTGGCCTAGGTTTGACACAGACCCACCTGTTTGCAGGGGGCTTGAAGATGATGCTGAGCTCTGATGAAGCAAGAATTTGCTGGCCCACAGTCCCTCAAGCAGATTTGCAGTGACAGTCCTCAGACAGAGGGAAAACAGCAGCACACTCCTCCAGGCCCTTTTGAGCAGGAGCACAATCATGCAGTTTTAGGATGACAGCCTTCCCTGGGAGCAGTGTGATTTTTGACTGCTTCACACCTGGACTGCTAAGGAGGCGGAGCACCAGCCTAGCATTATTCCTGGAGGATTACCAACTGGAGTTAAGGCAACTGCCCTATTTACTGATTAATGATTACCTCAGATGGATGATGATCATTCTCTCTAGCAGCAAAAATCCTTGAAGACATTTCCATGACAGCTCTTTACTTCTTCTTCCATAGAGTTCTACAAGTAGTGCACCAGCATAAATTAAATGAGGAGATAACAAACTGCTGCAAGAAATAAGAATGGTCGGCTGGGGATGGAAACTTCAAGCATGTTTGCAGTCAGAGAATATGCATCATGCTATTGCTAGAGATTATGTAATATGGAATTCCAGAGCAAATTACTGAACAAATATTTCTGCAGTTCTAATGACTACAGCTTATTTCTATATCATAACAAAAGAAATCGGGGGGAAAGGAAAGTTGCTTGGAAAACAGCATGCTCCCCAGTCCAGCTTGCTGCATACTGCTGAGTATATTTTGATCTAGTCTCAAAAGAAAGATAGTGCAGAAAATAGCAATAGTCAAATAGAAAACAAAGAAAAAGTCAGAAAAAAATCACATCCTTTTAAAAGGATGCAAAAAAACCCCAAACAGGTTTTCCTACATAAGTTCAGGAAATCTAGGAAACAATACAGAGTAACTGTAATGCCTACTTATTAAATGAGAATATTGGTAAATAGACACGTTAAGAAGGGAGAACAAAAATCAGTGGAAGGATGTAACATCAGAACAAAGTATGCTGGAGAGGCTACTCAAGGAACCCATAGGAGAAGAAACAGCTCTTGACTTGATCTTAAAAGGTATACACAATCTAATAGAAGAAGTTACCCTCTAAGTTTCCATCTGTAACCGACACAGATTGTGACAGAACTCTGACATGAACTATGACATAACTGAGACAGGAGCTTATATTTGGCAGCATTTCACAAATGGCAGTTCTTTGCAAACAGCGGCAAAGAGCAGCTCTTCGTGAAGGGCAGCCCTTGGCGAACTGCAGCTCTCCATGAATGCCAGCAAACAGCAGCTGTTGATGAGCAGCAGCTCTTCAGTACCAAAAAGACTGGGGGTTTGTTTTGTTTTGTCTTCTGGCTAATACCAATTCATCCATGCAGGATGTAAATGCCCTAAAGACATAAAACAGAAAAAAAAAAAAAAAGGTTAAGAAGTGTACTGCAATAATCTACCTTACTTTGTGTCACTCTCACCACTGTTCTGTGGGTTTTTTGTTGTTTATGGGCTGGACTTTGAAATTACTTTCTGGAATTTTATGCCATTTAGAAAAGTCTGAGTCTTGGATTTCATCCCTTTTCAGACGTTATTGTTTTCTTGTTTTCAGCCCTTCATTACAAACTGAACTCCTTTAAACTACTTGGCTACTTTGAGACCAGCAGTAACAAAAAAGACACTCTCTCCTATGGCACTGACTGTGGTCCCTGCCTGAATCATGCAATTGGTCATAAGCCTGGTAAGTCAAACCAGAACTGGTGATGAGAAAACATGCTCTATCCAACCTTTGCTTACTACGTTTGTGCCTCAAGAATCCACCCAGACTTAGAAAGGAAGAAAACAGATTGCATCCTGCTTTTTGGTTTAAGCTGATCTGCAGCAACGTAAAGGGTAAAAGGTGTTTTACTATGACTACTAGCACTGTGCTCAAATTTGGGCAATCCTCTAGAAATGCTGTCTCCCCTAACAACTCATATAGAGATGGTAAACAGTTTGAAACTTCTTCCCAGAGAGTTTATCTTGTCAATCTTACTAGTACAAGACAATGCAGGGTAGTGACAATCAGTGCTAGAAATTCTGCAGAGAAATCATACCACCAAGCATCCTAATTACTGTCTTTCTGTGGAAGTGGATGAGAGTGGCACAGACCTCTCCTGTTCCCTGAACGACTTTGCAGATAAATGAAATATAAGCAAATACTGACTAGTCTATCCTTTGAACACACTTCAAGAGGGCAGATGAATTTAAAATCACAGGTAAGAAAACTGGGTTGACGAAAAGATAAGCAACTTGTCCAGAAATGCAGTCAGAGGATGTCAGAGCAAAGATGCAAGTGGCGGATCTCTTTACATGGCACAGAACAAATGATAAAAACAAAAGGAAGGATTATGATTTAAATGCCATTTTCATTAAGGAGAGAATTGTTCCAAACAAAGTATATATTTTGCACTTCTTAATGGACAGGACATTACAGCTCTATATACAATGCTTTTATTTACTCAAGTCTACCCAGAAGACTTCACTGGACCTTCGATAATTGTTTTAATAAAGGCTAATTATGTATGAAATATAACTTCATCTGGCTTGCAGCTGAGCAAGAAACACTTCTTTAATTAACTTTAATGATCTTAATTATCTTTCATTTAAACTCAGATATGATCCTTAGAGAATTCAAGGTACCATCATTAAAATTTGTAGACAAAGCTATTTTGTCTCAGACCCAGCAGTTTTGATGTACAACCCCAGGTGCCTGACTGAAAATGTATGCGTACATGTCCTCATTCTTTATCAACTTACCTGACACATGTTTTAGCAGGCCACATCAACATTATTCTTCAAAATCACTGTATTGTTCTCAGTGTCTGGCCTTGGTCCTCCTACCCTGGCTTCTCATACCTTTCTAAACTGAAAATTATGAAGTGCTACATTGCACTGCCAGTAAGCCATGAAAGTAGGATCATCTGAAATGAATTGTGTATTTCCACAGGTCTGAAGTTCTAGACAGTTATTTAACCTCTAAGACTCATTTTAGAAAAATCACTGTCTTTGCATAATTTCCAGTGGATAAACTGAGTAATTAAAAGCCTTCCCTCTTCAATCTCCTCTCCCTCAATTTTGAAAATCAAGTCATAGGATCTGGATCAGAAATAAAAAATTTTAGCTGCTTGGAAAAATGCTTGTCACAGAAATGACTCACAAAATAAGCAGTGCTCAGCTTGGCAAAGAGTCTATGATTGCTTTTTGCAAGCAAAAAGAAAAAATTTTACTTCACTATTTCAGGATTACTGTTAGAAAATCCCACATTCCACACACTTTAATGTGCTATACTGAAATTCTTTGCCTTCATCAGGCTCAAAATTTCATCACCATCTATACTTATAGTGACCTAGATCCCAGATACTTTTCTAAACCCACCACCCAGTGGATGAGACTGTTAAACTACAGTACAAAATAACTTCTGCCATAGCTTGGAAAACTCACCGTTTTTCATCTTTGGATCAAATTTTGCAACAGCTTCTTTTTATTTGGCAAAACACTTTACATCCCAGAATCTCTCTTTCTGCAAGGCTAAGCAGAGACATTTCATAGTGTGACATTACATTACAGCTAACATCACATTTTGAAGAGGGATTTTCACTGCAGCAAAGTCTGCCTTGCTCCTTTGGGCTTTTGCAACTTCCAGTCAGCATTCCCATTCTCACATGACTTGCTACGACTGAAGGATTCATGCTTGCCATCTAGTGGCTTTGAGCAGAATTAGAAGCAATCTATTAACAAAGTAGAAAATATTTTTGTGCTAAAAGATGGTTGTTTTATTTGATGGTTATGTTTGAAAATAAAAAAAAATGTTCTGGAATTGTACCTGGAAAAGAGGACTATTCCCTCCATATAACCATTAACTGGATATGGAAAGAAAACGGAGGATTAATGCGTGGCCACTGAGTTTCCTGTGAACAGAACAGCATGTGATATACTTGTGCTGACTGTGGGTGAAGGCTACTCTGAGGACTCTTCGTATCCAATGTGTCCTTCCTTATAGCAGTCCTGGAAATCCATAAGACAATCCAAGAAGAGCACAAACATTCTTTGTCTGCCTTCATTAAAATAAAATTGTTCCCTGTTTGCAAAAAAAAGGCTAAATAGGATGCCGTGAGGGCTGATACGATTATCTGTTTCTGTTCTGCAGAAAACGTGTGTACTTCAGAGTAGATGGTCATTAAGTACGAGATTGTCTGGTTTCACTTATTTTGTACTCTTGGATATAAAGGAATGTATCTTCAACAAAAGGAGCAGAAAATACTTCCTTTCAAAACAAATACAACCTGTTTCAAGCTGATTCTCCTAAAAGATACAGATTCAAAGTCTTTAGAATCTAAAATTGTGTTGAACTAAAATTCTTAAGAAAAAAAAAATCCAAAATGTCCATTCTGTGTAGGGAATGCAGGGTAGTACTTTCCACACAGCTGGAAAACAGGGAGAAATAAGCTTCCCTCATTGTGTGAGTTCTCTTTCTGGAATTATCACATAAAATAAATTAGTCATCAGAATTAGTTACATAGAATTTTAATAAAAGATTAAACTATTGCCAGTTATAGCACAAACCCATGTATTAGCAAAATCGCACAGATTAAAAATGGTCTCTAAATTCTGCTCAGTTCTCAGAATACTGGTCTGTGCTAGTTGGAGTAGAAAGAATATCTATGAAATGCTAAGGAAAAAAGTAAACTACATGGCTGAGGAAAATGGCATCATCTCAGATCAAGGAATGAGGAGAGGACGAGGAGTAAACTACAGGAACAGCTGGTCTTCACAGTTTTTATAGCCTTGCTATAATCAGTGCATCTAAAGAAAGACCAAACAAGCAGTGCTAGTAAGGTCTGCTTTTGAAGCAGAGGAAATGCATATAACCTCAATGAAACACACACAAGAACCTGCAATTTGTGTAGCCTCTACAGTGCTTAAAAGAATCTCAAATTCAGACCAGAAGATAATGCCATGCTTTTGCATTACCATGGAAGTACTCCAATATCTATTACATAGATCATCAAGACATGCACATGTAATAATATACACCTGTATTGAATGAATACTCATTCTAAGTCTCTAAATCACTTTAAAAGCCACAAATCCACTATGGACTAGAGACTGTATAAAATTTTGCCTTTCAGTAGTCTTCCTATACTTGGCTTTTATGGAAGTTTCTTGCATATACCAGTAATTCCAAAACAATGATTGTGGGAAAAATAGAGTACACAATTGCAAATGACTGAATTTGGTACAATCTTCTTCCATCTACCCTCCTTCTTTTTTTAGGTGGTGGATAGGGAATAATATTTAATAAGTTATATTTAAAAGTAATTTAATGAACAGACACTTAGACAGGCTTAACAAAGAGGCTCTCTTTACATAAGTATAGATGCCGCAATAAAAATTTACTAGCACTTGACAAGTTCTGTGCAGTTTAACGCACAGTTTATAGTGTTCATCAATAAAAATAGCTCATGACAAAATGTTTCATCTCATTAATGCACAGTATAACACTGATTTAAAAAATAGAAGCAAGGAAGTAACAAAATGTACTATTGTTAAAGCATTTCCAATACCAACAGCTAAGTGGCATGCATTAACTGAATATTATCAACTTAAATCTCAATATTTTACCATCACTTCAGAAAAATCAAACTGCTAATCTGGAAACTCCCCTAACATTTCATTCTTTCAGCTGACTGCAGATAAAACACTTGTGAATAGAAAAGAAACGGAACAGTTAACAGTTTTGTAACCCATATTATATAGGATATGTATTTATCATATAGAAGTTGACTCTGTTCCTTTAGGAACTGGATATATACTTTTCCTCGATTTTGCACTACAAACTGTTTTTCTGAACAGATAATTTGTAATATCTATGTCATATTTCAAAGAACATTCTTATACATTATAGTTACTCTTCTCTAAGCAAGTGGAGGAAAAGAAGGTTATCAGAAGTAGTCAACATGGATTCACCAAGGGGAAATCATGCTTGACCAATCTGATAGCCTTCTTTGATTGCATAATGGGTAGATGAAGGGATGTTGTCTACCTTGGATTCAGCAAGGCTTTTGACACTGCCTCCTGTAACACCCTCATAGGGAAGCCCAGGAATTGTGGGCTAGATGAGTGGACAGTGAGGTGGGTTGAGAACTGGCTGAACAGCAGAGCTCAGAGGGTTGTTGGAGGCCTGTAGATAGTGGTGTTCGGGGGTCAGTACTTGACCCAGTCTTGTTTAACTTCTTCATCAATGACCTGGATGAAGGGACGGAGTATACTCTCAACAAGTTTGCTGGTGACACAAAACTGGGAGGAGTGGTGGATACACCAGAAGGCTGTGCTGCCATTCAGAGAGACCTGGACAGGCTGGAGAGTTGGGCAGAGAGGAACCTGATGAAGTTCAGCAAGGGCAAGTGCAGGGTCCTGCACCTGGGGAGGAACAACCCCATGCACCAGTACAAGCTTGGGGCAGACCTGCTGGAGAGCAGCTCTGCGGAGAGGGACCTGGGTGGATGACAAGTTGACCATGAGCCAGCAGTGTGCCCTGGTTGCCAAGAAAGCCATTGGGATCCTGGAGTTCTCCTCCCCCTCTACTCTGCCCTAGTGAGGCCCCATCTGGAGTACTGTGTCCAGTTCTGGACTCCCCACTTCAAGAAAGATGAGGAGCTACTGGAGAGAGTCCAGCGGAGGGCTGCAAGGATGATGAGGGGACTGGAGCATCTGTCCTACGAGGAAAGGCTGAGGGAGCTGGGCTTGTTTAACCTGGAGAAGGCTGAGAAGGGAATCTTCTAAATGTTTATAAATACCTTAAGGGCAGGTGTTGAGAGGATGGGGCCAAACTCTTTTCAGTGGTGCCCAGCAACAGTACAAGGGGCAATGGGTGCAAACTGAAGCATAGGAAGTTCCATCTGAGGAAGAACTTCTTCACTCTGAGGGTGACGGAGCACTGGAACAGGCTGCCCAGGGAGGTTGTGGAGTCTCCTTCTCTGGAGATATTCAAGACCCGCCTGGATGCGGTCCTGTGCAGCCTGCTCTAGATGAAGCTGAGGGGTTGGACTACATGACCCACAGAGGTCCCTTCCAACTCCTACCATTCTGTGATTCAGTGAGAAAATATGGTCCACTCTGGTTCACATCCTTACAACAACACAAAAAAGTAGTATTACAAAATAAATTAAGTGGTGGCTTGATTTTAAGCTTTTGAATCTGCTGTAATTAAAAAAAAAGTAATTCTTGATATTAAATTTCAAGATAAGGAGATGTCAATATAAAAGGTCTGGGCCACCACTAAGCACTTTGAATCCTTCCCAGTTTCATGCTTGTTATTTCAGAAGCAATAACAAATAGTGCATTTATGGCAGAACTATGAGATCCAAAGACTGAATTTCTATTTCTATTGAAAATATAAAAGCAATCAGAAGTATAAAAACTGATGCATGGAGAGAAAGTAAATGATTAAGAAACAAGGAACAGAAGTCCTTTTCCTTGCACTTTTAATAACTGCAAAAGATGAAAAATGACTTTTAGCAAGAATTATTTACAATCTTCTTATTGTCATTTGAAATAAAACTTTTGAAAAATAAGCTGTAAAATTTCTTAACTGTTTATTAATGAATGTTTTGAAAATCTAGATTAGGCATTCCAGGGTTTTTAAGGTGTTGACAATCTATTTTGGAGATATATATACATTGCACAGTTCATATGAAAAATATGTAGTTTTCAGTGATAACAACGCAGACAACTATGAAACAGTAGAGTATCACGCACAGTCTGACAGTTTCTTTCTTTCTTCAAATTGTTTGTCTACTGCAAGTGAAAGAGCCTGAAGAAAAGTTGTCATTGTAACACTGGGGGACTGAAAATTAGAGAACATTTTGTTAGGCACACTACAGCAACAGGCACACATAATATTTTACAGACAAATTACAGCATTTAGAATAAATATTTGACTTCCATGCTATAAAATTTTCAAAATGCTACAAAACATAAAACTGCAGGTTTATTTTAAAACAGCACAGTAAAGTGAAAGTCAAGCTACACAAAGTCTTGAGTCATTCACTGTTACTGTGGATTTGCTTCAAAAAAACTTTGTAACAAATTAACATCATTTATAAAGTTGCAGAGGGTTTTCTTTCTGCAAGAAATTATCAGAGAACCAATATCAATGGTCTGTCACAACATTTAATTAAAAGTGGAATACTGTCGGACAGGTCAATCCCATCCGTCTTCTTCAATCTGATTTTAAACTATGGGCACCACAAAATCGTTTCAGTCTACAAAGCTGCAGAAACACTGCAATTCTGATTAAAACAGGGATTTAGGCCAAATCTTTTACTTCAGGCAGTGTCCAAATGTCTTCCCACCTGTCTCAAAACCAAACCAAAGTATAATTAATAGAATGAACTTACTTGAATATAAAGTGCATGTGCTAGGAAAGGAAGTTTTCTCAGGACCCGGCCACTAAGACCTTCACTTCTTCTGTAGCAAAACAGAGACAAGTGCTGCTTAAACACTAAATATCCACTCTTAAAAGAAGACCTTTCCTTTTTTTGTGTTTCTCCCATAAGCTGCTCTAAAAAAACTCAAATCACAATTCACCAGTTCAATTGCAGCACTTTTAGCAGAAGCAGGAAGCGAACAGAGAACTTCAGCCTGTGAGAGGCTACACAGAGCAGAAAAGCAAGCAAGGGTACAGAAATAGCATAGTCACATTTGCCTGCCAAAGCTTACATCATGCCCTTCACATCACTGTGCCGTATCTCGTGAATTTGGGGGAATGTCCATGCTGAAAGGGTATGGTACGGACATAACCTTCCATCCATTCTTGGCAGGACTTGAAAAACTTGTTTTGAAGGCTGGACTTCACAGCTACTGCTTATGTCATTCTTCCTACCATTTACACACAGCCTCCTTTACCTCACCTACTTGATATATGTTTCCATCTCCTCCACACACCACTGTGTATGTAGAACGCAAACCTCTATGCCTGAAAAAACTTACTTGCTTTTACTCCACTCCTCACTAGTTCAGATTGCATACTTCAGGAACAGAAGGAAAACGCACTTTCCTGACTTTAGGAATGTTATTTGTTCCAGGGTTGAAGTTGAGGGAATGAGATCAGCACTAGGGACCAGCACTTTGGAAAAAAAAGATTACTTGATAATGTGAATATCATCTTTATTGTTTCAAGAATTGTTATGCTGCCACGAAAGACTACTTGCTCTGCTAGCATACTGAGCAAATCATAACACTCTCCATTTACACTTCACTCCTTTTCCCTTCACTTCTCAATGCTACAAAATGACTTAGTAGATTGCAAGGCCAATGCTATTTCCACTAAACTGCATTACAATTCACAATATCCACTGAAACCTAAGGCATCTCACTAATCCAGACAGCAATTTGTCAAGAGGACTTCACAGGGTAGAGTAGAAACCAGAAGCAGTACTAAGCCAAGCCAGATCTGAGAACAAGAAACGTTGGCAAATCCTGATCGCTTCCATTTTCTGTCCCCTGAAAGATTTTGCACTAACCCTAACAGAAAAAATTTGGATGTTTCAGAACTCTAGCTGTTATGAAATTCAATTACTTTTAAACACCATTCCACAACTCATTACATAAATATATATATACACTCCCCCTATATAAAATGTACAATTACAGAATCTTACCTTGAGATTTCTTTTAGTACAAGGCTTAACCTTGACACATTATTTTCCACAAAGCCTATCATCTCTAGCTCTCTGAGGGTCAAGAGCTGCTGTCGAGGATATATTATTTGACACTAGAAAGAAGAGTTGTACATTGTTGTATGAAAAACTTATACACATTCAAAATTAAATTCTACAGTAAGAGTAGAAATACAGAGAAGGAATGAAATTTTTGTGGTTTTGTTAATTAGGAAGTATGATTAAAATGTCAAATTTATTAAAATGTGACATTGTACAGGATTACTTTCAAACTATTACCTTCATCAGTTCCTCCAAGCAAGAAAGATATATTCTAAATATTGCTGCAGTGGATGGAGGTCCAATGTATTGCTTTATGTCAGCCCTGTCTACAAAGGCAATGTCAATTTTCTCCGTAATATTTGAAGTAGTCAGGATAACTACATTGGGATACCTTCAAGACAAAAGCAGATTTTTAGGTCACATGTACAAGAATTATCTCCTTTTATGACTGGAAAATTGGTACCTTCCTTCTTATGACTCAGGCCATTTCATGCAATAAGCAGTCACATCACTCTTGTCAGCCAGTGATTACAACAAATGATCTGAAGCTCCTGGCCAGTTATCAACAATCTATTTCAATGCATAGTCTCTTTCTTTCAGCTGTTTCTCAAGTGTTCGTAGTTTCTCCAACCCTATTTTAGAAGTGATATACACTAACTACCTAGAGCCTACTGGCATAGTTTCTGCCACACAAAAAAGATTGTGAAAAAAAGATACTTGTAAATTTGAACATTTAATCTACATGTTTTCCATTTCAATTCAGTAGAAAGTATATAGTTTAACTGGCAATGTGACACATTCTAACTGTGGATGACATCAGAGTGAGCTTAAAAGAGAAGTTACATCTCCTTGCTCTAAGAAATATTGAAAGAATATTCTTAAACATAGCTATTTTTTAGATGAAGCCTACGAACTTTTATGTATGAATAAGCCACTTATATTTAACTAGTTGCAAGACAGGGCCAAATACTAGGGCACCTTTCTTGCTGTGAAAAGACTCAAGTATGCCTGAAAAGGGGAATGAAGTAGCAGGAATAAAACAAGAGAGGGTATGCTGCACTAAATCCAGCACACACAGCAGACCAAGCATCATTAACAATTGCTTCCAAGCCATGTGTTGTACCAGTCTGCTTTAGAATAACATCCAGAAGCTGTAAATAATGAATGAATTCTTCATTGATCTTATTCTTATCTCTCCAAAGCAGATATCATGATCATCTGTCCTGTATCTCTCCCTAGCTTTAAAGGAATTGTACATCTGTAGATTTGACTGTTAACTCAGTCACATCCAAAATACTCTGTTGGATTACTCCTATTTCTTTTCATCATTAACAAAGAATAGTTCACTAACAAGTTTGGTTTAGTATTCCAAGCAGGAATTAAGAATTAGCAGGAGTCCTGAAAATGTCAATTACCTTTTGCTGTTGCAATAATATGAGTTTACCTTTTAATCTGATCTATTTGTGTCAGTACAGCATTCACCACACGAATAGCATCTGAAGGCTCTGTGCCTGACTTGAAGGCACTGCGGGCTGCTGTGAGGCTTTCTACCTACAAAAAACCAAACCAAACACCAACAACAAAATCACCAAACACCAAAAACACCCATAAACGATTGCACATTTGGAGTGCTGGCAGAGAGCAAATAACCCAGACAATACACCTTCAGATCTTTGTATCTGGCATCTAAGGCTTCATCTTCAAAATCTTTTGTAAAGTAGGAATTCACAGGGAGAGGGAAAGGAATGTCAAGGAAGCAAAGTGTAGTGAGTGAAATTCCTCTTTAGACAGCAGAATGGAGGGTAGTTTTCATTTTAATTAAATTTACGGGGTGGGGATACACACATACAACAGAATAATGAATACACTGAATTTAGAATGAGCTTTTTAGAATGTTATAGGAACTCCAGTATAAGAAAGCTAATGAGCTACATACTAAGTTGCTTAGGTATGCAAGCCTGAAGAGAATATAGACAATAAACTGAACCATAACAATGCTTTTTAGAGCTTTTCAACACACATAAGAGCACAATTAATAAAAATCTAGGCTACTTTGAAGTTTAAAACACTACTCCACTTCTAAACACACAGCAGCAAGAGAAGTTCCACCAGGAAAGGTTTAGCTTCATTTTCAGCTGGAATTTGCCTGCTCAGTCATACTGTGTTTCTCCCAAGTCTGCAGCAGTCAAGATTAAAATCCACTCTTCTGCACAAAGTTATGTAACTTAGAAAAAAAACATAAATATGCTTTTATTGTTCTTCACAAATGAGCATTATCGCAGTTGCCTCCCATCAATTTACTTTCTGTTAAATTTTCTGTATCTCAGTGCTAGTAGAACCATACCTCATCAATCAGTACAAACACAAGAGCATCTTTGTCATCAATTAACTCCTGAATCTTCCGGAACATCTTGGTTACAAGCTTGCCACTCTAGAAAGACATCATATGCATATGTTTAACTATTTCCTTATCACACAACTTTCCAAGCCTCACCATATTTAAAGATGGAAGTAACTGTTTTTTAAAACAACCGTCTAATATAGCTTCTATTTAAGTGTGCTAAAACTTTAATTATTCTGAGTAATCTTTAGTGGACATAGTTATTTTATGAAACAAGCTCAACAGAAACAGTGCAATTTCTAAAGCACAAGGTCTACTTAATTAGCTACATCAATACATACCTCAGAAAACCATTTAGAGAAAAGGCTATGGCTGTTTATCTCAATTAACTGTCCATACCTATACCTGAAGTATGAAGGGAAAAAGAAGCATCAACTTTACTGTAAATAAAAGTCAGCAATATCATTAACTTCCGTAAGTCTCATTCCCTTCATTTCAACTGTGGAATTCTGTGAATTAGTACTTTAAATTACTTACTTTTCAAAACATAATACCTGTTTGGAGTTTAACTGTCATTTCCAGAAATGCGTCTCACTACAATTCTTTGTATTAAATAGCTATCAGAATTCTTTCATTAGAACAGGTGCTATTAAAATATAGTTTAAGTAACAGTTACCATGCTAATGGCCTCATTCTTCTGTTCCTCTAAGATTTTGTTCAGTGCAGCAAGAACACATATAAAAGCATGAAGCTTATTTGCTTAGCTCTACATGGATAATCTCAGGAAAAAATATCTGAACCACACATTATATAGCCCACGTTTATAATAAATCCAGCTTTGGCTAGAGTCAGATCACTCCAATAATTACACATTATTTATGCTACACCTAGTATTTTATACAACATTTCTTTTATAAAAAATTGTTAAGTTGCTATGAAGTTTAAGGTTAACTCTTATTACTTGTCTGATATACAGACTGACATCTGCAGACTGTGGCATTCCGCCAATCCAAGTACAAAACAAATTCGTTACAAATTCACTACCTATTAAAAACAGGCTTTCTGGAACATGAAGATATAAATAGCAGGCTTGATACTCTGTGATCCTTTGCCCTTTAATATTCCTTGACGTACAATGTGAGCACAAACAAATGACTATATCACTTCTGGAATTCGTTTTACATACCTGCGCACAAATAATCACACATTTTAAAAGGCATTAAGATATCCTAACCAGTATCCCCATCAGATCAATTTTATTGCTAGCCAGATGCTCTACAAAAGAACCAGGAACATTAGCACTTGGCACCAGTTATTTGAAATCAAATATTAAATATCTTCTGGCTAGTGAAAATGAACAATTAACAATAGTAAATCAAACTGAAAAATTTCTGGAAATGATCACCTGTACGACAGTCGAATTGTCAGCTTCTGAGCCAATGCTTTACAGAGAGAGGTTTTACCAGTTCCAGGAGGGCCTGGTTTGAAATCAGATCCATACATTACACAGAATCTGCAACAGGTTGTTCATGACATGTAACATCTTTTTAACTACTGTATTTCATTACAGCACTAATTGTAGACAACGATTATGAATACCCGGGTATTTTGAGAAAGTTGCTTACTCCACTACAGTCCTAGAGCTGAGCTTTGAATTTATATAACTTTGAATTATTAGTATAGTTAGTGTAATAGTTCATATGAAGACACCATAAAGCTAAAAAACTCAACAGCCACAGAAGCAAAGTGTATGACCCTAGCACAGCTTATGCTTATTAGCATTCTCAAAAATCAGTGCTATGCTTAAACTTGTATCTTCCTGAAACATACTCTTCTAACATGCAAAACAGAAACACATCATGCCCAGTTAGATCAGCTGCCCACTCTCCCAGAAATCTCTACCTTGGGGCAACCCAGAGCATCTGAAGAAGCATGCTCTGGGACAAAACTTTTGGACCTGGCTTGACATGCTATGGAAGAATCACGAAGACCTCCAAACACACAGGTACAAGCATAATTACACAGAATATGAACGTATGAAAGTTGATGTGCGGGTGCTAAACAAACTGATAACATCAACTAGATGACAGTACTTTCATTCAAAGCAAGTACTGCCATTATAGCATAAATGTATTTTGTACTACAACAGTTGGAACTTCCCAGTCTTAACTTCTGGGTGACCACAATAATGAGCTCATCACTAAAATTAAATATATCTATAATAGATATATTGTTAACAGTCTGAAATAAATAGTTTTCCAAACAAAAACACCTTGCAGCTTCTAAACTGATAGTTATAACTTAAGTATAATCAACGCTTATAACATTTTCACTATGATCTTTTATTTTTGAATACCAGTCTTGATGACAAAATTGTAATTAATCAATAGCTAGCTGCATTTTGCAAGAAAATGGATTCAGTTGATGTTAATCTCGTTTATGGTATAACCTCCACAGTAAGCTAGAACTGACTAAAGATTATGGCTTCACTGAAATAGTAATAACTAAATTAGCAAGAGTGCTGCCTTCATACTCGGCAACAGAATACACAATGTTAATAACACAACACACAGACCGATTTCCCAGTTTCCTCAAAAGTTTTTCTAAAGCCATAACTAACAAATTCTTTAATATTGCAATAGAACTATAACTCATATATGGCTCCTAATGTCCTCAGTATCGGCATTATTTTTGCACTAGATACAAAAAATCCAATAATATTACTCAAAACAAAAATTTAAAAAAATTGTCACTGCATTATAAATTTTAGAATTTAAAATTCTTGCAAAACATAGTACATGTGAACACTGATTTGACTCTGACATGACATTTCATTTAGATTTGTATTATAGAGAGAATATTTCTCTGCTGCTTTTGGATCATCTAATTCCACCACACAGAAATGCAATACAAGTTTTTCCATTCGTATAAAGAGATGGCAAATGAATCTACTTGGTTTAAGAGAGATAATTTTTACCATGCAGCAAAACAACTCTGTTCCACGATATCAGGTTGCTGTCAACATTTTTGTCAGAAAACAGTAAAGTTGTTGTCACATAATCAAGTAACTAAGTGAAGAGAAGAGACACACACAAATTAAAGACATATCAGCACATACAATTACAAATAGAAGCAATCTCCTAATTACGTATATTGTTTACTCTTAAAATAAAAATGGGGCTCCTGTTTTAGTCACAGGAAACTTTTCTTTCTACAAAGGCTGGAAATTCATTTCCTTCTTGCCCTCAGGAAAAAGAATAGCACGTACTGGGCACAAATGGAGTTCCAGGACTTTCACATGAATAAATGAAATACTTTAAGGAAGTGAAGTTATTTTCATTTTCCATCATCCCACTTATAGTGTGTCATTAAAACACAAGCTGCCCAAGCACAGAGAGTCAAGCACTCAAACTCCAGGTCCTGTTTAGATGTCGTACAGGTATACATTTGTTCAGTTTACTGCAGTCAATCCACCAAACAAAGCATTTCCTGTCACATTTTAGTTCCTTTCTACTGAAGCATTTGTATCAGCTACTGTAAGGAATTTGTAGACTGGTTATCCTTTCAAATAAAGGAAATTGCATGTACTTCCCTGAATGCTTGCTTCTAAAAATAATGCCACTTCATTTTAGAATTATCTAGAATTAGGAAGTAAAGAACTCTTTCAATAAAATGAATATGAGCTTCAGGTGTGAACCTGTACTGGTTTTCACCTATAATAACACCTGATATAATACTATTTTGTGTTGCTGTTTCCTGTAATGTACTTTTGATCCATTTGAGTTAAAGGACAATACAATAGTATTCCTGCAATATATCATGCCCAAGATAGAGCAATTATGCAACAGCAAAACACCTGAACTTCATGCAGCATGTTTTTCAATATTATATTGACACTGTACTATTTATAAAATTCACAGCAACCATTTAAGTCTGTAGAATACAACCGTACTCAGCTGGTTGCATGGATTAAAGAATGAACATCACAATTACTTTTACAGAAGTTCAGTAGTTCAGGTTTTGGTCATTAGAAGCTACCACTTCTTTCTACCAACATACACTTACAGTGAACAGTGATCAATTTACTGTTATTTAGTACATCAGTAAGTCTAGTTAGTCTTGTCATTTCACAGATGATTTGGAAAGCAGTTCCATAAATTAAACAAATGTTGATGTGTTAATTGATGTTTACCTTACAAATGAAGAAGTACAATTACTGGAATGTTTTGCTTTACTATAAAAGGTTATAAAGACTTTAGTGAGAATACACTAAGGTACTATAAACAAGCTAATAAGTTAGTTATTTGTGTCCAGAAACTTCAGGTAGAAGCATATATTTTTAACAAGCATGATAAACATCTTAAGGAGTGCTGTCATAAGAGCAATCGAATTGAATTACTTGTGGTTTTTAATCACATCACAATACTAAGCTTCAGATTACAGTATTACAGTTCTACAAGCTCTGGCAGTTATCATTGCAACCTCTGATGAATGCACAGAATCTTCAAACCAGAAAATGACTCCATGGAACTGTTTTGTTTCTTCGGAATATGCTATCAGCATTCAAGTGGGAGCACACTCACTCTAGTCAATTCATTTAGTGTGCATTTGTACAAACAGTAACAGTGCTGGCTGACATTACTGCTAAACCAATGAATTGTCTAGCAGCTGCCAGAAACACACAGTTAAATTTCCATCCCTTTCCACCTAGCCTGCACCCCCTGTTTCTGTTAGAGGGCCATTAGCTATGGTCACAGTGGACCAATTACTGGGAATTCCAGGTGGAAATTAGGCCATCATACAATAAGCTGAACACTTTTAGTGATTTAGTTTCCTTAAGTTAGTTTACTGCAAGGTAACAAGAATACCAGTAAAAGGGAAGCTCTGCAAGTACAGCTGAGAGCAACACACTTCTTTCGTGATAGCAAGCCACCTAAATTGCCTTATCATTAAAAAAAACCACACCAAAGTCAGAACAGATCTGTTGGGATCTTCACAATGGAGAAATACAGAATCAATTTCAAAGAATGCTGTATACATTTTTTCTAAGCCTCTGAAGTTTTTTTTTCCCCACCAATTTTCTTCTCCTCTTCTACAAAAACATGCAATTAATGAGCCTTAAAACAAGGTGTAGTATTTTAATAAAGTGAATTTATACTGTTCGATAGAACATACATTGTTTTCTTCTACAGGCTGATGAATATGTCCAAAGCAAAAGTGAAATCTTCTGAGAAATGTTAAGTTGCTACCAACATAACACCTCCAGCTGTTAAACTTCTGATTTCTGTAAAATAAGCCAATGTGTATGAAGGAACTCTTTATAATTTGTGGCATGAGCATCACTGAACTCAGTTTCATAAGGAAACTTGAGATTTTTCGCAAAGCTGACTTCGCAGTAGTACATACTGATATACATCTGAGATATGATGTTTAATCTCAGCGTCAGCTCTGCCTTCTTTTATTAAGTGTATATCAGAGAAGTATGTAACTACGAAAAATTATATGGAGATTTCAACAAGAATATAAAGCTTTGCAAAATCGCTAAGACCATACTACCTTTCAAAATACAAAAGTATAATAAGCAGACATAAGAATTCTTTCTTGAGCTGGTGATTCCCAAATAACTTCTCCATGGGATGAAGCAAACTTCAAACAGGCTACTTTTCCACACTTACTTCTCCTCAAGCAATTGTAATTGTTATTCATTTTCAACTTACGTGTGATTTTACTTCAGTGTCATATATAAGACTTTCCCAAAGGCCATGGAATTCAGCTGCAAAAGCAATATATTATATACCTGTTTAGGATAAATCAGTCTTGGAACTTGCAATTTACCATTGCAGCACAAAGCAGTTTTCAAATTATCCTCAACTAAAATTAAGAACAGGTTTACAAGAGCAATTAAAATACATGGAAAAAAAAAATGTACGAGTTGATGCAAACACTACTTTCTAACGGACAAATTCAGCAGTTTCACAACTTCTGTTTCCTCAAATAATTATAAGGAGAAATTAATCTTCTTAATGTCTTAACATGAAAGGAAGAATATATCATTCCTTCCACCCTCAATATGGGACGGACCTACATTTTCCCAAGATAAAGAGCTATGAAAAGTTGGGGTGGGAGGAGGGTTCTGAGCCCAATTTTATCATTCAGCTTTTTTTTTTCTTTTTAACATCAACATGTAGAGGAAGAAAAAATCACATTGCTAAATAATGTATAAAAAAACTTCAGTTGTGATTGGGTATCAATCATTTCTAGCAGTTAGTTTCTAGCTTTCAGCAAAGTAAAGCAAAAAAGACTGAACAATTATAAACCACAATAATATGGGAATAATGTCAAAGATTGGATCAGATTGGATTCTTCCCAAAGAGAAATGTAATGGATAGTTAGGCTTTTCACAACATGGAAAGAGCAAGAAATGTCTCAGAACACTGTCTGTTTGAGCTCAAGCTCACACCCGTACTTCTCGTTTCAGGCACAGAATCCAACTTCCCCAAGCATAAGATAGTAGCAGGCAGGCTACGCTCTACTGCACAGCAAAGCCACCTTCTTTTCAGAAGACACTCTGAGGACTCTAAATCTCTTTAGCTTGTTTCAAATGTAAGAGCAGCCCTGTCTTGGGGGCTGGAAGCCAGCAGTGGGCTCTGGAAAATGAATGCTTAAACTGACGAGTTTCTTTTGGGTCTCCAAATAAAAATCTGGAATGCAGCTTGTAGGGCTAAAAATTTGCATGCTTCTGAGTATGACTATACATTTTATCCTACAAGACCAGTTACTTCCACCCATCTGCAAGTATCACACAAATAAATGACGTGCTGTGGAATCACCCATAGTAGTTCAGTCAAAACCATATAAAAGAAAATCCAAATATATTGGTTCCATCGACAAAGGACAAAGTTAAACAATATATACAAATAATATCTTTAACAGGTAACCCTAATAAACACTTTTAGACTTTTCAAAATTTTCTTTCATTGTAATTACTCTAGACCTTGCAGAAATATCACATGGGTACCTGCTGGTAGCACCCAGTGGTTAGCTGCAATGATATCCTCATTCTCTTCTTCAAGGTTTTCAGAGCTTGGTCCTTCTTCATTCAGATGAAAAATATGAAGAGAAAGGCTGCTTTTGCTCAAGTCAATAGGCTAGAATGGACATAAAAAGACTTTAAATACACTGTATTTCTCATTTAAAGCTCATTATAACATAAGAAAGTTACAGTTATCAGCTGGCATTAATCTTTGAAGCCTACTACTTTTGTTTCAGACCTTACTAAGGGGTGTAGGTCCCAAAACTTATTCCTCCTTTTCCTGGTTATACCAGTTGGCCTAATAAAAGATACTACATCGTCCTATAGACCTGGACTCGCTTATGTCCTTAGGCTATCACTATTCTACCTACAACTAGTTTACATGCATACGAACAGAGCTGTACATTCTTGACTGTGAATACCTGTCTGTCTTTCAGTTTCAGCTCCGTATCCACAATCGACACAGACTGCACATTGCTGTTAAGGAAGCCATCATCAAACTCTGTCCACTTGTAATCACCAAATACGACGTTATGTCTGTTCAACAGCTTTAAGACACTCATCCTGATATCTTCTTTCTTGGCCGCACTAACAAGAAAGAAGCGGCATTATTTATGGCATTGACATTTATAAGGAAGTATGAACTAGTATTGGAGTGCTTCATTTCATACACTAGCCTACATGGAAAACAGCTTCATCTCACAAAAAGATGAAAAACAAAAACCCAACCCCCCCAAACAAAACCACCCCACAAAAAAGCAACCCACACAAAAAAACACAAAACCCTCTCACTGCCCCCTTGTAACATTCTACAGAAAACGAATCTATCAAATTCAGTTTGTCTGCAAAAGCAACAAATTTTATACTTGTTTTTAATTTGTGCACTAAAAGACACAAGACAAAGAATACTGTTTGCTCTGTTTGCAGTCATATCAGGGGACATCAAATGACACAGCTAGAAGATTTCAAGAATGGAAATTAGTTATGCAATATGTGTTTCACCAGGAAAAACAGAAAAACTCATAGCCGAGCTATTAGAATGAATTTGGAACACTTAGCTTGGAAGCTCTATTACGCTTTCGTGCCCGAGGACAGCTGATACCTCAGGATGGGGACATGCTATAAGAAAAATTCCAGCAGAAGAGACAAAAACTACAGGAAAAGGAATACCATTTTAAGATTTCAGAAAGGTTTTAACTTAATTTTGCCATTTCAGTGATGCATTCCCAGTGTGAATTCCCAGTTCCTTGTCTTTTAAGTCTGACAAAAAGACAGTAGTGGAGATTTTACACCTTGACTTTAGCAACACCTTGGACACACTCTCCCATAGTATCTAGATAGCCAAACTGGCAAGACAAGGACTGGATAAACGGACATCGAGGTGGCTAGACTGCAGCTCAAACAGTTGTGATTAGTAGTGCAAAGACTAAGCAGAATTGCCAGTAAGTCAGGCAGGGAAAGGTGGAGTGGTGCTGTCAATGTTGGGACCAAGACTGTTTTTTCTTCATTTACACCCTGGACAATGGGATGAAAAGCAACTGCAGCCAGTTCACAGATAACACCAAAGCAGGGAGAGCTGTCAGTATGCTAGAGAGCAGAGCAGCCATCCAGAGGGACCTCTGCACTTTGGAGATATGGTTTGGCAGCAACATTTGGAAGCTCAACAAAAGTAAACGTGAAATCCTGTCTCTCCATCTACCACCCAGATGACAGTACAGATCAGGGGCCAACTGGATGAAAAGCACCTTTGCAGAAAAGGGCCCAGAGGTACTGGTGGACAAGATGGCAACAAGCCAGCAGTGCGTCCCTGCTAGAAATAAGGCCAACCTTATCTTAGGCTATGCTAGTAAGAGTTGCAAATACTAGGGAAAGCGATTCTTTCCGTCTGCTGGCTGTTTGTGAGAGCACATCCAGAGCATTGTGTGCAGCTGTGGGCTCTGCTGGACAAGAGACAATGATATACCCGAGCAAGTCCAGAATATGGCCACTAAGTGGACTGTGAGACCGGGTAACATGATGTGCAAGAAACTGTGAGAAACGGGCTTGTTCAACCTTAGGAAGGGACACCTCTGTGGAAACTCAGGGGAGAGTGCAGAGAAGGCAGAGTGCGGCGCTGCGCACCTACAAGCGCCCAGCACTCTGCTCTGCCTTCTCCGTGGAGAAGGGGCAACGGACAAGGACGAAACCGCAACAGACGCAAGCCGCAGCGAGTCAAGTTCTGCTCAGAGAGACCTGCTGGGTTTCTGGTGAACTTCCACGTGTATCTGAACGTTGTCACACACGCTCGGGAGCGCTTGCTTCAAATCCCCGGCAGCTTCGTCCATCCTCCTCGCCCCTGGGGGGAAAGCGGTGCGCAGGCGTTCAGCGACCGTCACACGGCAACGGCGCGAACGGCCCTTCCCGGCGCAGGGAGTTGCCGCGCCACGTCCGCCTGCCCCCAGCGGGACCCCCACGTCCGCCTGCCCCCAGCGGGACCCCCCCCCCCGGGACACGGCGACGCCAGACACGGGACGCGTCGCGAGGGCCGCCCCGCTCCCCCCGCCGCCCCCTCCCCGGCGGGCCTTCGCGGTGGGAGCAGGCGATCACCTCACGCCGGACACGGCCCCGAGAACGGCGCGCTGCGATCCGAGGACACGGGTCGGCCCGGAGAGCGGAAGGACTGGGCAGCTCCGCCGTCCCCTCAGCGCCCCGAGGGCCGCGTATCCACCGCACAGGGAGTAGGAGAGACCCCGCTCGGGCGCGCAGAGAACCTGGCACACCGGGACACCGCTACCGCCTGTTTGTAAAAGGCGGGCTGGGGAGCGGCAGGCCGGCCCTCCCCCCTTGACCTGGATCTTCCTCCGCAGCAGGCGGAAGGCGTCCTTCTGTCCCGAGCGCTTCCGGCGGGGGGGCTGAGGGCAGGCGGCGGCTGGCGGGGCCGGCTCTGCCATGGGGAAGAAGCACAAGAAGCACAAGGCGGAGAAGGCGGAATGGCGCTCGGCCTCCGCCACGGCGTACAGCGGTAAGGACGGGGGGCGGTTCAGAGTGGGGGGGACCCGTCTTTGTACCCGGAGACGTGTCTGTTCCCCTCTTCTCCTCCCCGGTTGCTGTCGGTGGGACCCGGCGTCCCTTCGCGGGCCGCAGCGGAGCGCCTGGAGGTAGAAGGCAGGCGGGGCGGCAGGAGAGCGGCGGGGTCGGGGGGAGGCGGGGGGCTGCCGCGTCCGCGGGAGGGCGGTGCGAGCGCGGTGGCGCTGGGCGGGGCTGCGTGGCGCCCCGGGCGCGTGGCGGTTGGTGTGGCGGGTACTGGTGGGCTGCGGGCTCCGCGCCGGGTGGGCGGGGCTCGGTTTCGCCGTGCGCTGGCGGAGTCTGGTGGTGTTCTGAGGGGAGGCCGAGGAGTTGATTCCTTAGGTGTCACGGGCTGGTGGGAGATGGCGGTGAGAAACGCGCTGAACAGCTGTTTCTGGGCTGGGGTTTGTTAGCCGAAGCGGATATTTTTCTCCCCAAATGTATCGCACGCATTTTCAACCTGCAGCAAATTGTTGTGAACAGTATTTCTAGAAGAAGCATCAATAATTGCTGTATGCTGTCACCTCCATGTGCGTTTATGAAATGTTTTACTTTTTTGATTTAGATTACGTGGACAAGCCTTTGGAAAAGCCTTTAAAGCTGGTGCTTAAGGTGGGAGGAAGCGAAGTGACTGAGCTTTCCGGGTCAGGGCATGATTCCAGTTACTATGATGATCGATCAGATCACGAGCGAGAACGACATAAAGAGAAGAAGAAAAAAAAGAAAAAAAAGTCTGAGAAGGAAAAAGAAAAGCATCTAGATGATGAGGAAAGAAGAAAGAGGAAGGTAGGCAGTGATTTTTAGAATTCAGACATACCAGTTTTCTTCATGCTGGCTCTTCAGATCTAAAATCTGACTCGGAGTACCAGAACCTTTGGGGTTTTTTTGTTTGTTGGTGTTTGGGGTTTTTTTTTTAAGTCACTGTTGCAAGAAGCTTATTGTTTGGAGACAGCATTTCACAAATGTAGAAAACCCGTGTGTGTTGGTGTATTTCTCTCATTTAAAAGAGATATCTCTGTGATGCTTTTTTGAACAAAGCAAAAGCTTGTTTCTTCTAACTGCTTGTTTTGCTTTTCCGTTTGCTTTGTCTGTAGGTATAAATACTTCTGGTTTTAAGTTGGATGTTTTGTATTTCAGCCAGGTCAGAAACATGTTTTGCTACCCTTTAAGGAGAGTATCTTCAGCTTTTTGAATACGTCTGGACTGCATTTCTTTTCCTGAGATATGCCAAGTTACTGGACACTGAAATTGATATTTTTACTCAAAACAGCTTTCTGAAATCTGATCTGCTGAGTACTGTAGTACAATAGTCTTGTTATCTCTTGTTTAGAATAAGCCGCATGCTAGGCTTTGTGGCTTTGTTAGTAGCAAATGTTGTGGTCACCTTAGTTGTCTGTGCTGAACCTTTAGGAGTTAGGTTGAAATCGGCAGGAAGGCATTGACAATACAGTTAACTGTACAATTTCATTTTAATAGTATTTCTTTTGTGTACTAATGACTATCTGACCTCTCTGCTTTTTAAGTTCTATTCTATCATGTAGTTTTACTGTTCTCATATGACAGTTTTTTTGGTACTACTTTGTAAGTGTATATGGCTAACATTTGTCATTTTGGATTGATTTGTTTGTTGGGCTCATATTACTTGAAAGTGATTGTTTTGTAGGATCATTCAGAAGCTGTTGAATACAGGGCAGATAGTGGAAAATTTTCTTTGTAGAAACGTTTTGAAATGTTTCAGTGAAGAATATGGCTGGAAGTTGAAATGTAGCAACACAACTGTCTTTGATACAAGATCTTGCAGCATCAGATCAAATTACTTGTTTTACCTTTGCTAAATTGTGGTGGATTTTTGTTTGGATTTTTTCCCCCCAGAACTTCGTTATTAGTGCATGCAGAAGAAGCTAACTGATCAATAAGTAACAAAACTGTAGTCTAAACAAGGTTAATGAAAGTATGTTTTTCTGTGTGAACATGAATAATGACTATAAGATTAGAGGAATGACTCAGGCATGCCTTTGCTTTAAAGCTCAGGAAGAGATCATTAATTGCCACCACTGTTACAGAGCATTCTTTTGTAGGCTTCCTAAATTATCGCGTAGTTCAATGATTACTGTTTGATGCACCAGACAGCAATAACACATTGATCAAAGCACAGCTACAGACTGATCTTTACTGAATAGTAAATTAACTTCCTTTACTGTCTGGTGTTGCTAATTGTCATACAATTTTACATATAAATAGCTTCCGAGTTTTAACACTATTTTCAGTAAAAGTACAGTAACTAATGATAGAACAATAGTAAATTAAATACAAAGAATCAGAAGGTGAACAGTGTTAGTTTTAATTGGAGAAGAAAATTTAAAAAGTGACAGTGAAAATTTATGCGCTATTGTTTAAACCATATTATGACTCATATAGAATAAGTATTGTAAATGAAAAATTGCTGTGTCTTACCTTTTGGTATGTGGGATTGCATATTCCAAGTATGTTCTTCTAAAATCTGTCTTCTTCCTGGTGGGCTAGGAAGAGAAAAAGAGGAAAAGGGAGAAAGAACAGTGTGACACTGAAGGAGAAACTGATGATTTTGATCCTGGGAAAAAAGTGGAGGTTGAACCACCTCCAGATCGTCCTGTCAGAGCATGCAGAACTCAGCCAGGTGAGCAGTGTGAAAAACGAAATTGTCTTGGGTGTTTTTAAGAGCAAACACAACAGTGTTTTTGTCAAATGTACCAAAACTGTAAATTTTCCATGAAGATTTACTGAAATCTGGGAACTTTATTTTTTCCAACATTCAGAACTTTCTGCTATCTGAAAAATCAATATTCTTCTTGGGGGGTTTTAGTAGGTTTGTTTTCATATGGCTGAACTTGCCAAGGATGCCTGTCTCTGGCTTCTGTTACTTGGCAGAATAAAGGATTCAATGCACGGACCACTTGGTGGATGAGGAATTCGCTGGATGGTTGCACTCAAGAGTTGCGGTCAATGGTTTAATGTCCAGATGGGAACTAGTGACGAGTGGCGTTCCTCAGGGGTCGGTGTTGGGACTAGTGCTGTTTAACATCTTTGTCAGTGACACAGACAGTGGCATTGAGTGCACCCTCAGCAAGTTTGCTGACGACACCAAGCTGTGTTATGCAGTCAACACGCTGCAGGGAAGGGATGCCGTTCAGAGGGACCTTGTCAGGCTTGAAATGTTGGCCCATGTGAACCTCATGAAGTTCAACAAGGCCAAGTGCAAGGTCCTGCACGTGGGTTGGGGCAGTCCCAAGCACAAGGGCTCGGCGGACAGTGCATTGAGAGCAGCCCTGCCAGGAGGGACGTGGGGGTGTTGGTTGATGAGAAGCTCATCATGACCCAGCAGTGCACGCCCAGAAGGCCAACTGTATCCTGGGCTGCATCAAAAGCAGCATGGTCAGCAGGTCGAGGGAGGTGGTTCTGCCCCTCTACTCTGCTCTGGTGAGACCTCACCTGGAGTCCTGTATCCAGCTCTGGAGTCCTCAGCACAGGAGAGGGGTGGACCTGTTGGAGTGGGTCAGGAGGAGGGCCACAAAAATGATCCGAGGGCTGCAGCACCCCTCCTGTGAGGAAAGGCTGAGACAGTTGGGGTTGTTCAGCCTGGAGGAGAGAAGGCCCCGGGGAGGTCTTATGGCAGCCTTCCAGTACCTGAAGGAGGCCTAGAAAAGAGCTGGAGAGGGACTTTTTACAAGGGCATGTAATGATCTAGTGGAATGTGTCCCTGCCCATGGCAGCGGGATTGGAACTAGATGATCTTTAAGGTCCTTTCCAGCCCAGACTGTTCTGTGATTCTGTGATTCTATGATTATTGTGCATAGTGTTCCCCTAATTCCTTCTCCTTAGCATTTCCTCAGAATTTGCAGAGCAGTGGTCAGAATGTCTGAAACTACATTTTGCTCAGTTCAAGGGAAAAAAATCTTGTGGAGGCTGCTTAGCTGTTGTTACGGTCTTTTTTATAATCACTGTGGAGTTTAAATTTTAGTATCTGTATTTTCATTAAAAGTGTGGCAGTAAGTTGTGATAGGGTGTCTCTGAAGATCATAGTCCCCCAAGTTTTCATTTACCAATCTTATTTAATTCTCATCACCAGCCAAAATACTGATCAGTTGTGAGTGGCAACTTCTGCATGTTTCATCCCTTCAGATTTTGGCCGTACTTTCTCTACCTGTAGCAGTTGCTCGATAGTTAAAATTCAATATTATCCAGTGGAAACTTTTACTTACAAGAATCTTCAAATAGATCATGATCTCAGTAAACATATGCTTGGAAATGGAACTTAGTAGCAAAAAGTTGGATCTTTAGGAGTGTTGTGAATCTTGTCTTTGGGACACTGCCCATTGACTCATCCAAGTAATTTATTGAGGAATTTTCTAATTATGACTGCACATTAAATTGAGGAATGGTGTCCATCAGCAGTCAAGGGGACCTAATAGGGGTAACTGAAATTTTCTGGTCAAAACTTTGTATCTCTGGATAGTCTGGAGCATTATAAAACTGACAAGCTAAAAACTGATCTCTATATTGACAAGGCTTCTATTTTCATCTGCTTGGAAAATGTCATTCGAAATCATATAAATTATGTTACTTGTTCTGGTTAGGAAAGGATATGTCTCTCCATTATCACGATGAAGAGTTGGACTTTTAATTCTAGATTTCAGCATGCTGCTTCTTTAGTTTTTCAAACTTCACATTAAAGCTAGTCTCTCTGAAGTAATGTGGGGTGTTTATTGTTTAATCTGTACAAGGAAGTACCTCTCTTGCCATCAAATCTGCATCTATTTGTCACTCTTTGATTGAAAAGATTCAGAGAAGCTAATTGCATGGGTGTTATGGTAAAAGAAGCCATTAAAATTGCACTGGTAACATGTAAGAATGTGGATTTCCCAACTGTAGTATTTGAGCAGCCAAGTTTCACTTTTCTTTTCATGTGAAAATACATTAACACCTTACTTGCACCTTATTAATACATTTTCTTACAATTGCTAGACTTAGCATTACATCTGATTTAGTGTCTACTAATTTTTAATGTGATTAAAGCTCAGTAAGTAGTGAAGCAGAAGAAATAGTTACTGTATGCTTAGAAATCTGATGTGCTTCTGCTTTAACATCCATGTCTCATTGACCTTCAGATCAGTACAAGCTGTACTTGTAATTAAGATTTTCTCTCTGGTATTTATATTTTTAAATAAATAAATATACCTATATTCTGTTTCATTGCACTTACCTGTTTCCGTCTCAAACTGCAGCTGAAAATGAGAGCACACCAATCCAGCAGTTACTAGAACACTTCCTTCGCCAGCTTCAGAGGTATTAAGTGTGTTGTATCTACAGCTGTGTTGACAGTGTCTAATGCATAATTGTATGTGTTCCTTTACAACTTACCCTGATTCTCTGTTTGCAAATAGTGCCTAAAGGTTGCCTGTAATATTTTTGGTAACCTTTGCAACCATGTCAGCCCTGGTAGTTTATGATGATTAGTCGAGGAAAATTATTACCAACTATGCAATTCTGGCTTTTGGCAGGGAAGTGTTTTGGGCAGAGGATGTGTTGCCATTATGAATTTATTAAATATTAATGACTTAGTTTAGGAGTTAAAAAACAGTAGTTTTAATAGTTTAAAAGATTGAACTATTCTCATGAAATTTTGTTTTATTCTGTGTCCTCTGTCAGTTACCAAAGCAAGTTTTTGTCTGCTTACTGTTGGAGAGGCTTTTTATTTTATTGCTTTCTGTGAGATGTTAACTCTGTATCTCACTGTTTTGAGAAGAAAAAACAAATATTTCGTTTTGCTTTTTTATTACATAGCAATAAGCTGAATTTGGAACTGATTTGAAGATACTGAACACTGTAGTTATTCTTAGAGGAGCTCATGAGCAAAAAGAATTTGGAAGGTTATTACTCAATGAAGCCAAAAGACCCGTTTGGAGTGTAAATAGAGACACACAAAGCATACAAGAAATAATTAAGTAATTCAAGAACTGGCTGAATCTTTTTCAAAAAGTTTACATATGTGTAATCAAAATTCTCTCCTGTATCAGGAAATTTTTCAAATATGCTTCTGTTTTATGAGAGTGCTTTTAGTGTTTTTTCTTTTGAAGTAGTACTATTCTTTTTGTACTATTAATGTGCTATAAAAACAATGATAATTTTGTTTGCTGATAGAAATCTAAATGTATTGTTTTTATTTTTAGGAAAGATCCTCATGGGTTTTTTGCTTTTCCAGTCACGGACGCCATCGCTCCTGGATATTCCATGATAATAAAGCACCCCATGGATTTTGGTACAATGAAGGAAAAAATTGCAGCGAATGAATACAAATCAGTCACTGAATTCAAGGTGAATTGATAAGAGATTTTGTTATTTCAGAACTCTTTAGTAGGAAGCTGAAGATTCTTTTTAACTGTAGAAGCCTTTCTTACATTAATTATTTTAATACACATTTTTTCAGAGCTGAGCACGTTTGTATATTGTGTGTATTAGAATGGGTTTCTTGCTTTGATTTTCACTATGGAAGCTCTATATTTGTCAGATTCTATTACAGCCTCCTACAAATTACTGTGAAAACCAAGAACATGCTCTAAAGTTCTATGGAATTCATGCTGCTGGGCATAAACAGGAGTAAGACTATCGCAAAAGACTGAAGTGGTTGAAGAACCTGCAGCTCTTCCCCCCCCCCCCCCCCCAATCTAGTCCTGGTTAGATTGATTAAAAGGCAATTTTGACATGTCTGCAAGAAAACTGTGACTACACTAAAATGTTTTGTATAAGATTGAATAACAACTGCGTATTTTTTTATCTTTAATTATCCTGTGTTCCATATGCCTTTATTTGGAATGGTCTTTTGGTGGAAACTTACTTGGCAAGTTTATTGGCAACTTGCCTTCTCTATTTTGTCTATTGCTGTTGCTGTAGTACTCTGTTGGATGCATTGTGGTTTTACAGATAGTGCAGTAAGTAATCTTTTCATGGTATTGCTGGTTCATGAAGGAAAGGAGTTTTATTTAATTGATTCATGAAGTTCTGTTAGCTGCCTTCAGTATTACTGTTTACCAGAGTGGTGTTGATGTAAGACCAGACTTAGCAGAGAGCAATGGCTTGCTTCTTAGGGTTTATTTCTTGTTTTGAAAGGTCCAGCAGGGTGAGCAAAGAATGGCTTATATTTTCTGTAGGCACTTTGACAAAGATGATTCTGTTTTGTTATGTATGCTTTATTTTTCAAAAAAAAGTATAGAGATTTAGAGGAAATAGTAAAGAAGGATTCATAATAGCATTGTCATCAGCAGTGCCTTCAGGTCTCTAAATTCTGTTGGCTTGCTGGATTGTCTTGTTCAGCAGCTTAAAAAGGAAGGTTGAATGGGAGCTCTGTGGTTTGCTTTAGTTGCAGGCAAGGCTGATGTTGAACCTGGTGGGTTAGCAACCTAAAAAATATGAAAATCAAAGTATTGTTTAGACTGACAGATGCTTTTTTTCTGAAGGGCTTGTTTTCTGCTGATACTCTGAGGAGCAATAAATGGTTGCAAGAAGTCCGTCCATCTTACAGTGGCAGGTTGGACTCACTTTCTAGATATAGGAGTGTACCTAATTATACTTATGCCTTTGTAATTCTGTGTAATACAGAAATGAAGTTTATAGGTTCTTGACCTCTAAAACAAGGCCTGCTCAAAGGGTCATCTTTCATTTCTGATTTACCTATTATAACAAGCTGAGGCTAGTCACAAGCCAGTAAGTAATCTCTAAGAGTAGAATCCAAAATAACCATTTGATGCATTTAGAAGAGAGGAAAATTCTTTAGAAAACTTACCAGTTTTGCTGCCAAAAAAAGGGTCTACTTCGAAGCTGGACAAGAAGACTCTTCAATGTTCTTTTCTGCAGCACTTCAAAGTCTGTCACTAGATGTATAGCTTACATGGCCTTTGCTATCTGCTTCTTGGCTCATAGTTTGCTCCTCCATGTCACCTTCTCAATTACTGTTTTTGTGATGGTCTCATTAAGCAAAGGCAGATACTGTAGAAGGTCACAGACTATCCATTGTAACTCTGTTCACCTACTTGCTTAGTATGGGCTTGATGACACCTACTAGATGATTAGGAGAGCATTGCTCTGACATCCCTGTATGGAAACAGGAAATAAAACAATTTTTTGTTTTTACAAATCTGATCAGGATTACAATAGGGCAAAGTTATTTTTTGTAAATGTCGGGTGCCAGAGAAGGTCTTTAAAAAGACTTCTGTGTCCAGCTGCAATACTAACCTTCAGAAATCTTTGTCTTGGCAAATCTATTCATTGGTCTGTAAACTCAGTGGGTTAACTTTTAAAAAAGCTTATGTTATGGTTTGACTGCGGCCGGCAACCCCGCCGGGGTGCGGAGGAGAATGGAAAGAAACAGGCAGAAAGCGGTGGGTCGGGATAAGGCCAGTTTAACAGAACAGCAAAGAAAGAGAACAGTAACAACAACGATACAGATAAGGAGAAAACTCAACACAAACTGCACAACCTCCACAACTGCTGCCCCGCTCCTGAGCCGCACGGCACATGATATGGAATACCCTGCTCTGTTTGGCCAGGTTGGGTCAGCCTGACGGCTGTATCCCTTCCTGGATTCCAGTGAAAATTAACCCTGTCCTGGCCGAACCCAGGACAGCTTGCCATTCTGGTTGCATACACTTTTGCACATAATCAAGTCATTATCAAATATAGTGGAGTCATCCACAAAACTCATTTGCATTTGTATTTACAGAGTGATTTAAACCTAATTGCATGAACAATCATTGTTTAAATATTGAGAAGTTATTAAGAGAGAAAAATACATTCTTAAATCAGGCGCCAGTTTAATTTGTTAGGATCCAATGTGTGAAGTGCCTGGAAAGGCTGCTGTATGATTCTTGGTTATTGATTTGCCAACTTCAGAAACTTTCAGAGGTATATTATAATGTCTTTTTAATTCAGTATTTTGTAGAGCTTCTAATAATGCTTTCTGTGCTTTACTGTACAGGTCAGTAGCAGTGCCTAGAATAAAGGCACCCTAGAAGAAGCTTATTCAATCTGCAACAAATATTTTTAGTTCTGTTTACAGTGGATTATGTTGCACCTTTTGTTTTGGGAACTTGCATCAGTAATAAATTACTTGGAAATTATGTATGATAGATAACCATTCAAAGGAGAAGACAAAATCAGGCTTGGCTGTTCTGTTCTTTTGTTGCATGTGATGAGCATCTACAAAGCTCTTTCTTACACTTTGAAGTTTTCTTTTTTTTAGTGCAAGTGGCCGAAGAAGTGGTCAAATTACTAGAATTAAAATTATATGTAAGACATTTTGTATCTTTCTGGTGTCATTGTATTTCTCAAGTCTGTTCTGATTTAGAAGGTGAGAAAAACACCAAGAAGGTCTTACCTTGGTGCCTCAGTCCTTCTATTAATTTCTCCATTTCTTCTGTTTGGTCTGTTTGCATAAGGAGGAAAGGTTACATTTGGCTTTCAGGGAAAACTGTTTTTTCTTTTTATAACCAAAAAGCCAATTCCAAACAAAACTCAGCATCTTGAAGAAGCAAAAAGGGCTCAAACTTTTGTAATTCTGTGTTACCTTTTCGCTTGCATTTACTCCATGAGCCTGCTGCTAAAATACTGTGTTCTTCACAGAGCTGCCATGGTGTAATGGTATCTTCCAGTCATTTAGCAAAAGAGTTCAGAATTTTAACGGTTCTTTTGTTTTGTATTTTACAGGCAGATTTTAAACTGATGTGTGATAATGCAATGACTTACAACAGACCAGATACTGTTTACTACAAGCTAGCCAAGAAGATACTGCACACAGGCTTTAAGATGATGAGCAAAGTAAGAGACCTATTAAAAACAAAAAGCAGAAACTCTTCGGGGTTTTTTTTCGTCATGCTTAAAAGGAACATAATTAATAACAATGATAAAGTTATTTCATCCATCTGTGATTAATTTTAGCAGTGCCTGTTAGTGCTGCTGTATTTAAGGGCTTGATAGCATTCTTATTATAACCACATCCTTATTTCTGAGCCTTATCTGCACCACTGAAATCTGTAGGAGCTTCTTTCACTGGCCTCAGTGGAAGCAATTAAGATCCATGTATATAAAAGCCAACTTTAAAATGTTGCTTCTGGCTGAAACTTTTAAAACAAGATCTCAGTTTTATTTCTGCATAGGCAAGACAGCTTTTCTTTTTTGAAGGTGGTGGGTGTAGGGGAGGTTTCAGGGGTTTCACAGAAGCATGCGTGCAAACACGCTTTTTACTGAAATACAGTTGTTGGCTTGTAAAATGAAGTTACTTTGGTTAACTGCTGTGTGTATGCGTGTGTGTGTGTGCGTGCGCGCATGTATTGCAGTTATGGTAAGTTTTATGTAAAATAGACAGTTGTCTTTGCATATGCAGTTTTGTTTGTTTGTTTGTTTCTCTCTTGATAGTTGGGCTGCAGAAATTCTGATGCCATGCTACCATGACCAAATCATGTTGCATCGCCATTGGAAACGAGGCATTAAGAACAAAATAAGGCCATGGCCATTCCCATCCCATCCCATTATCATAGCATCTTGGCTATGAGGGAAAGGTTAAGTCCCTGCCGCTCTGTCCTTTCTGATTCTAGGAACGGCTGTTAGCTTTGAAGCGCAGCATGTCGTTTATGCAGGACATGGATTTTTCTCAGCAGGCAGCTCTTTTGGGTGATGAAGACACAGCAGTTGAGGAACCTGTCCCTGAAGTTGTTCCTGTACAAACAGAGACTACCAAGAAATCCAAAAAGCAAAATAAAGAAGTTATTAGGTAAAGGTTTTAATGGGCATGCTTACTGGTTTGTTGCAGCTTTTGTAGTGTGAGACAGCAGTAAAGAATTCAGGAAGGAAACACATTTCAGCTTTTCTCCTTGTGGTCCATGGGATAAATGGGCAATTTTATTGTATTTTATTTATTCGTTTATAGAACTTGTTTGATAATGCGCTGTTTCCCAACTTGAAACAAACAATTCAAAGAATGACTACACATTCTTTTAAACACTTACAGTTAAAGTATGTATATCCTTCTTTATATCTGTACTAAATGAGTAGTTTCTTCTCATGATGCTTTGAAATGTTCTTTAATTTTTACCATAGCCACAAATATCTTTGTGTTTTGTCCCATTTTTCCTCCTGCCCCTCTAAAACGATTGACTGTATCAAAATCTAACAGAACCTTTCTGGGAGGGCAAAGTGGCCCAAAATCAGTCAATGATTTTATTCAAGTTTAGTCTTACCTGGCAGGATATAGAGGTACGTGATATTATTTCTGGAGCAGATGATAACATCTTCCCAATGAAATCTTATTAAACTTCTTTGTAAAATACGTTGCTACTGCAATAGCTAGCTTCCAACTAGTAGGCCCCCCTGTGTCAGTAAGTTGTGTTTTTATAGCTATAATCCAATTTTAGTCAAATTAAAGGGCTTTATTTTCTATTTTATGAGGAGATTTTAGCAGAAACTGTGATTTACAAGCAAATTATGTTTTTCAGTGTTCTTACATAGACACCCTTGGATAGATACTGAATTTAAATTGTAGAGCATTTATTTTATCAACTGGAATTTTAGGAAAATAAAACTAACAGAATTACTAGTCATATATTAAATTATCTGATCATGTAGATGTATTCTGCAGGTTTCTTTCTTAAACATTCAAAGTAAAATAAAAAAAGGGAAATGCAGCTTGTTATTTCAAGTTCATGCTCTCTCTTTTTTGTTAAAAGTTAACTTTGGCGTTTTAATCAGCCACATTTTTTGTTACACTTGAGACATTTTCGTAATCCTGTTTAATGTCTGATGAAAGAAGCAGTATTTTAATGTAGTTGTTTTGTGGAAATAGGAGACTGCAATATGTATCTTCAAAAATAATTTAAAATTGAGTGATTTTTTTGGCTGGATCTATCTAATGTCAGCATACAGAAACGTATCTTGCTGTATCATGGAGAATTATTGAAGTGTAATTTCTTCTTTGTTTAATGGATTGTGTATAGGAATTAACTGAAAGTACCTTTCTGTAAACAAGACTTCATTGGCGGGGTGGGGTGGTGGTGGTCTGTTTTTTGTTTAGTTGGCTTTTTTAAAAGATACGATTATTTGATTTGTATGATGCCCAAAATAATAGATCTTCTCTTCTGATTAATTCTTACATGAACTCCATTACAGGAGTAACTTTGCACTTTGCCACTTTTTGTGTACTCATCTTCAAATACAGACAGTTAATAGAGCAAGAAATTGAGACTGCCAAGCAATACAGTCTTTAATATCTACCGTAACATACAATTCAGATAGTTAAAAATAACTGACATTTAATTTTATCCTTATACTAGTCTCCTTGCAATCAGTTGTGGTATAAATTTACTTTCCTGTTGTTTTCAATGTTTATATAACTTTTATAGCTGGGATTAATTTGTTTTTTGTAATTAACTTGACCTTTTAAACACTTCTATTTTGGCATCAGTAAGATAGATATATTCTTTTTGATGTACCATAAGAGATTTGGGGGGAGAATTGAACCTAATAGCAGATATTTTTGCCTTCATATTTCACAGTTTAAAACAGTGAAAGAGCTGAAGTCAATGTTTGCAAAGTGTTAAAGCAGTTGAGACCTCTATACTGTAGTTTAAGAAGTGTCTTGATCATTTGGGCATCCTAATATCTAAGTAGTTTTTTAAAATTTTGTCCAGGATGTTGCAGCCTTCTGAACATTCTCTCAAAATTCTTGTCCATTAAATATTCTGTGTGATAGAAAGTACCAGTTGTTTAGGACTTTCCTGCTGTGTACACCCTTTCTTAAAGTTTCAATGAAACAACAACCGTGTAAAACATCTGTCTCATAACAGTATGATCCTGTGATCTTTTTATTGTCTTTAATAGCAAAACTTTCTTGTGTATCGGATCTGAATCTCTGTACAGAGAGAAATTCTTAGCTAAGCAAATGGAAGAAGATACCCCAGGAGAGAGAAATGGATTTGGTGTGAGGAGATGCTCTACCCAGTACCTAAGGTGTTTGGCCCTAGTGTCTAATGTCCATATAATGCCCTGAAAGATTTTAATGTACAAAGTTTATTTTACATATATAATATAATGAAGTCTGCCATATCTTACGATGTCTTCACACTTCCCCTTATAATACTACACTTCTCTGATTTTATATAATGGCTAAGATATGTCCTGTTCCATCTTAGGTATGCTTATTTGTAGTATTTTATTTTTTTTTGGTGGTTTAATGGAAAGAGATCTACTGAAAATAAATGTTAAATTCTATAATTTCAATGAGAAGGAATGGCACGGTTGATACTGATTAGGAATACTAATTGCCAATATTAACAAACATCGGAATTAAAGGACTCCCTGTTAGACTGGGAGCATGTCCTACTTCTACAAACAACTAAATGACGTAATCTTCATAAATACAGCCATTCAGGGTTTTTTCTCAGATTAGAGTTACAGTCACCATTCCCTTATCAAGTAATTTCTTTTCTGCATCTTTATATTTGTAATTTGTGAAAATATAACCTATTCGTGCATGTGGGAGAGTAAGGACACATACAGCATTTGCCTTGTATTAATGCAATTATACTCCCAATCTCTGTTTTGTAATACTTTCTTTATTTTCATCAAGGTACAGAAACAATTAAATTTTTGAAGTTCAGTAGTTTGGTAGTTCTCAGCTGCTGCTGCAAAACTTCAGTTTCATAATATGATTATAATTCCACTTAAATGCTGAAGCAGACTGACACTGGGAGAGGAGTGGGACTGATTGTTCTATTTAGCAAACCCAGAATTCAGCCCTTTGTTTTGTTTTAGCTTTTAATTTCTACAGCTGCTCCTCTTTTCTTTCTTAGTTGCATATTTGAACCTGAGGGAAATGCATGCAGCCTGACAGATAGCACTGCTGAAGAACATGTCCTGGCCCTAGTGGAACATGCAGCAGATGAAGCTCGGGATAGGATCAATCGATATCTACCCAACAGCAAGGTCTACTGCACAACTAAGTTCACAATCCCATTTTGTGTCTGACTATTGAATGCTTTGTTTCATCTTAGGAAACGGGTGTTAGTACTACATTTTCTGAGACTGTAACATCTAAGGTGTATGTTCTGTGTGGAATACCAATATGACTATTATCTATCCTAAATAGGGTGTTCTAAATGGATCTCAAGCTGTATTGTGTGTTGAACATCTTTAGAAATTCACTTGCAGAAAACAGTGAAATGTTTCTCAGTCTTGAATCTGGCTTCCTTAACTGCAAACCTTAGCATTGAAAGTGATCAAAATAGCATCACACGCTTCTTATTGTTGCAACCTCAGAAAAAGCAAACTTTGGCATGGGTTGAAGAGTTATTAGAATTTCCCCCCCAATCTAAGGAATTCAGGAATTTTTAAGTGTTAAATTACTGTTTTCAATGAAAAGTCCAGAACCTCTTGTAGTTTTGTACCTACAAGTAGTTGCTGTCAGCTATAGCACATTCTTGTGTGAGTACAAAATACAGACATCCTTCACTGACTAGTTAAAGATAGCAGTAGTTTGTCCATGTTGGAATTTTGGACAGTGCTAACAACAGGTTTGATCATCTGAAACGTGGTTCTGATACTGTCACGTGTGTTTGGTTTTTGTGCTGTTCCAAGACTTACAAGGAAAAGCTCAGTGACAGTGCAGTTTTCTCAGCATGATCTTTTTATGGGCTGTGATTTTCTTAGCTGTGTGATAATGGTGGATTCCTTCATTTACTTCTTTCTAGGGCTGGACTGAATGCTACAGGCATTTGCTACAGGCCTATGTTGAGTTAGGTTTATGCTGTTTCCCTTGCATTGTGTGCAGTCTTATTACCACCATTATACTTCGTCCTCATTGCTCATTCTGTCATGTACTCTAGTGACCGCTGCAATCAAAAAAACCATCAGGATGTTGCTACATCCTGCATTTTCCACCTATTTTTTAACAGCTGTTGCAGAAGAGACATTTTCTTTGAAGCACTAATGGTAGTAATTTTGTCTTCAAACTTAATGTCTATTTCTTGGACAATGGCCCTTGTTATGCAGTCACCTTAGGCTCAAGAGGATTGGGGAGTAAAGCCTTAAAGAACAGTGGGAGAAGGTTCGGCTTCTTCAGTGTATTTCTGTTTCTTTGGATAATGAGAAGACTTGCTAGGATTGAAGGCTATTTAAAACCTCCAAAGTAAGAGTGACTTTTTAAAAACCCTTTAAAGCAATACCAGTCTTTTGCTAATTGCTGGCATTACTGAAAAGGCCTTTCATGCTGATGCATTCAGTTTTGCAGTGTTCAGGAAAGAGTTGTTCTAGGTGTGCAGCTCTTAATTGTCTAGGTTGTTAATCAGCTAGACAACCCACTGCAGATTTCACTGAATCTAGGTAATGCTGACATGTTCCTAGAGTTCAGCTATTGTTAACTTTTGCCATCACTTGAAGGTGTTGTTCCTGTTCATTCTCTTTCCAGCTCTTGTCACCTCTGTTTTTATTATATGTCAGCATTAGCTTTCGCCTTACGTTTGGAGACAGTTTTAAACTTTTTAAGAGGGAGAGGGGAAAAAAAAAGAAGAAAAAAAACCAACCCCACAAAATAGGGGAAAGATTTGTTGTTCAATTTACTTCGAAACATTTACTATTATTTCTTTAGGGAGAGCATAGTTTTAGTTTTCCATCTTTACTCGGAAGTGGCAGTCTTTTTTGCATGATTAGTGTATAGTGAGTTTTTGACATCAGCTAAGTTTGTTGGATCAGTTTTGGCTCTATTTTTACAGACCCCAGTGTGTTCTATTGTCTTTCACATCTCTGGCAGTCTTTTTAGCTTGTGTTTGTGTGGTCTGATAGGTCTGTCACAACACTTCTTCCTCTTTTAAGAATATGGTAGTGCATTCGTGAAAGTACTTGTAATTACAGAAAGTTGTGGGTGAGATGAAAACAAGCAGGTCAGTCTAGATTTGAAAACAGAGAGGTAGATTGTGGATAGGAGTTACAGTTCTGCTTCCAAAAAGAAGGTGTGTTCTAGGCTTGGCAGTCAGAAAATCTAGCTCCATACTAATTATAATGGAATTGTTTTTCTCTTGGATGCAAACTTTAGATGTGATTTAGGAAGATGGAGTTGTATATATGACATACGAACTTTTAGTCCTAAGTCTTCTGTTCTGAAGCATTTGCTAGGCGGTGATAAATAGTTGTGACCCAAGATTCTCTGTATTAAAAAGGGAATACCAGAGTGCAGGGTCTGAATACAGCTAAAAATGTTTTTTATAGTTTTCTTTGTAGGGAAGCAGCTTGTCCTTTGAGTTTGGACTGTTTTGAATGATTGCTTATGTTTCTTTGTGGTTCTATTTACAGATTGGTTATCTGAAAAAAAATGGAGATGGGACTTTGTTATTTAGTGTAGTAAATTCATCTGATCCAGAAGCAGAAGGTACATGCCGTAATCTTTCCAGCAAACATTTCTAATCTTGAATGTTCGAGGAGATTTTTGAAGTCTCAACTGTACATACAGAGCCTGTGTAGTATACAGGAGTTGTTTTAAAAAAAAAAAAAAGAAACAAAGTTATTCTGCAAACCATTTTCCCCAAGAGCTATATTTAGTATCTCCAATATAAGATGTTTCTCTTTGCCTTTCAAATTTTCACTCTTCAAATGCTCTGTTGTACTCATGCTAACAGTAAGATGGTAAAATAACTACAACTTGGAGAACTTGCAAGACAGGCGTTTCCTGCATGTACTCTGTAGTGTTAAAATCTAGTAGACAAAAGGTGAATGAAAATGCTGTAATCCTATGTAAATGTGCAATGCATAGATGCAAATTCAGAATAATCTTTTACCTTTTTTATTTCAAAACTTTAATAGCTGAAGTTCAGTTTTAAGTTAATTGGGTTTTGCTTAATTGTTTTTCTTTAGTTCCTTGATCTTTTCTGTGCGTTTTTGTTTGTCTTACTACTATATGTTATTTATGTTGTCTTATGCTTCCCATGTCTTTTTAGTTTTGAGCTCAAAATGTGGAAGTTTTGAAAGTCTGTCATGAATGAAATGTCATAGTCTCTATGCTGCTGTATATCATGTTGATTTCTTTCTTCTCTGCACCTTTTGAGATTGGAATTCATTCACAGCTTACCTATTGTTGCATTGAGGAATGCATGAACCCTTCTGACTAGCCTCATTTCTGTTGATTTTTTGGTTAGGAGATACAAACCTGTAACTCTATTACTGTCTAAATTCCTTTTCATTGATAGCAAATTTTTCTGGAATGAAACTGAGCATTTTGTCTGCCATCACGCCCTTACCTATTTCTGAAAAAAAAAAAAAAAATTTAATGTGATTTAGTACCTCTGAAATCATGTCACTGAAAATTTAGACAGTGACAGTAATGGGAGCAGAGTAAGCTTTCACTGTGTGCTGTAAAGTACTGTACTGCTTCCTGATGTTTCTGTGCTCCAGAATCTTTTTTGTTTGTGTAGTTAATGCTACTTACACTGAATTTACAGCTAATAATATAATCTGCATTTTTGTTGTTGTTGGTGTTTTTTTTTTTATCCTAGTAGGGTTCTAGGGATATACTTGCTTTCTGTTGTTCAGTAATTGAGCTTAATTATCATTAGATTCCGTAACAGTCAGAGGGTTTTAAAATAACTGGAAGTGTCCTAAATGTTCTTGGGATTTTTTTGAGTTTAAAAGCATACTCCAAATTATTTGAGCCATTTTAATTAAGAAGGTCACAGAACTTCAGAAGAAAGAAATATTGCTGTAGCCATAATGGTAATTATCTTAATGAGGTTCTTTATGTGATGTCTGGGTTTCTTTAGACAAACTAACACTTAGTCAACATAAGAAATTTTTTTTATTACTTCATGATATCTAGATCTTGAATATTAGTGAATCAGCTGGTAAAAGAATTTCAGATGCTGCTATATACTTTGAAATAACTAAGTAAGCCATAGATCTTGTGAATAAGTGATGGAAACATATTTACAACATGTATTTGAAATTTAAATGGAAAACCTGAATTACACTTCCTATGCTTAATAAAAATGTACAGATTAAAAGATATTTGGCCCTTATGGTAACTGCAACTTCTTAAAATAGCAAAATCTAAATATTCACCATAAATAAATTTTAAACATGAAATGCTTTACTAAAAGTTATCATCTTCCTTTAAATCAAATTATTAGAGGAAGAAACTCACCCAGTGGATCTGAGTTCGCTGTCTAGCAAATTATTACCTGGCTTCACTACACTGGGCTTTAAAGATGAACGAAGAAATAAAGGTAAATGCCAAAGAAAATGTTTTAACTTTGTGTTAATTAAATGTTTGAGCAATTTCTTGACATAAAATAATTTCATATTATACCTGTCTCCAAATGAAAGTTCACTTGTTTATTTCTATAATATATAATTATTCCATTTACAGCAGAATGCAGTTTTATTTCAATTGACTTTTGTGTATTAAACATAACTTAATTAGGAGTTTATGGATTAATGTTTTGCCTTGGTGTTGTAGCCATACTGTAAGCTTTCCAGTAATGGTACTCCATTTTCTCTGGAGGAGATAATTTTTACTGAGCAACTGCACCTAGAGTTGAGGAAAAAAACCTTTTGGTCACTTGCATTTTTGTATTGTGTGGACAAGGGTTTCACAAACTGCGGATTTTTTTCTAGTATTACTGACTCTTTTAATAGTTTCTATTCTGCTCTTCAGAAACTGGCAAGTAACAGTATAGTAGACACATGCAATAAGCAGAAATATGAAAGGGGGCATGGGGATGAATCCTTTTTTGTGGGAGTGGGGTGGTTACCTTAGTTCTTTATTTTGCAGTAGTGTAAGTACGTTTATTTATGTGGTTAAAATTGTTACACTGATTTTAGAGTCTGGAAGTATCCTTGAGATATTGCTCTTGATTTCAGTTGGAGGAAAAAATATGCTGCACTCTCTGTATCTGTTTCAGAAAACAAAGTCTTGGTTTTTTTGTTTTTTTTTTCTCCCCAAGTGATCTTTTACACTTCTGTTAATCATGTGTCATCTCTTACTTGTACCTTTCTAGTAACCTTTCTTACAAGTGCTAGTACAGCACCTTCCATGCAAAACAACTCTATATTTCACGATTTGAAATCAGATGAAATGGAGCTCCTGTACTCGGCATACGGTGATGAAACTGGGATACAGTGTGCCTTGAGGTAAGCACTTCCTTATAAGGAGGCCTAACTTCTCTTAGCAATTTTATGAAAAGCAATTTGGACTCAATGTCAACTAGGAACCTCAAAATCCTGTTTTTTAAATTTTTTTTTTCTAGAACTTATTTTAAAAATAACTCATTTTAAAACTTGAAGCTAGCTGTCATCCTGGTTGGTGGGGGTTTTTTGATGGTTTGGGTTTGGTGTGGGTTTTTTTCCATTTGCGGTTTTAAGTTACCCTGTTTTATTGCAAGGCTGTTATGGATCTTGTTATTAGAGTCTTTAACCGCAAGATATTATAGATTGCTAAAGATTTAGCACTTTGCTTTAAACCCAGCATGAAGCAGGTTTAGATATGCCAGTAATAGATTTCAGTGACTTTAAAACAGTGATATTTTTCAAGGAGTTTCGAAACAGTTGAAGCTACTTGAAAAGGAAATGCTTTAAACTTCTCTTTAAACTGTTAATCTTGGAGGAAAAGAATTAATCACAAGCTTTTTTCTTTTCTTTGTGTTTTTTTAACCCACTAGCAATGGTAGTTCAGGTGAAAATTTGCTGGTTGTTGTGAAAAGTAAGTTTGCACATACATTTACTTCCATTTGAAAAAAAAAATAAAAAACAATCCCTCCCCCGTCTTGAAGGCCTTAATTACTTTTCTGAAGAAGCATAGGAGAGTATAAGAACAAGGAAAATATTAATGTAATGCAGCATAGTTGGGGAAAACCATATTGTGAGTTGAAATATTTTTTACAAAAGTAAGTGTTTTCTGTAATGCTTGTATTTCCATTCCTGCTAGCTTACAAGAGTTTGTGAAGGACGCTGGAAATTACAGCAAGAAAATAGTAGATGATCTTCTGGACCAGATCACTAGTGGAGATCATTCCAAAACTATTTATCAGCTAAAGCAGGTGTGTCCTTGATGCACAGAAATGTCACAAATTCATCAAAACAAGAATCGACCTGTTTCTATTTTTGAATATTGTATGAGATGCTTTGTTTTCCACTGTCAGTTTAAGCAGTGAAGGCTTGGCTGTTTGTGTAACCACGTGGTGAACTGAATTGGAAACTGAATTAATCAGCAGAGAAGTAATCTTTACTTTCTCCAGCTAGATGCAACTCTCCAATGTCATTCAGTATCTGGCTGCAAAAAGGAAGAGGCAGGGGAGTGCAACGTAGAAGGGGGAGGAAGGGACCGACCAACTGAATGGTGTTTGGGCAGCTCTGTCACTCAGTGGCATGACTTATGTATCTGCTTCTGAGCTACATTGCAAAGCTTTCGTTAAGGATTTTTTTTTTCCTTAATTTAAATGCAAAATATATTCCTTGTGGAAGGATTAATTACTTGGAACATTGAAATGGTATTGGAGAATAGATTAATATCACTTTACAGGTATCTATTACCCAACACTCCTAACTTTTAAATTCATCCAGTATGTATGAAGGAAAAACTTTTAACTAATTTCCAAAAACACTTTACCTAGGAGATTCATACTGAGACTGCAGAAGACATTTTTCTCAGAAGTGTGTGTAATTCTAGTGGGAATGTTTGCATTCCCAAGACAAAATAGACTACCAGAAACTGCAAAATCTTGTTTCATGTTATGTTCCCTCTGAAAACCACTCTTAGTTTGAAATAATTGTTTGCTGTTCAAAATGATGGCGGTCTGAATGATTCCAGAATAAAGAGAGGGAAGTGGGGGGGAGGATGGAAGGTACTCGGACTTCCTGACATGGTGGAAATGAGATTATGCTAAATCTCTGCAGACTTAGGAGTAGAATAAGGTGGGTGATGTTTGGGGAAAAGGAGACAGTAGAATGAAAAATACAGAGGATCCTTCGGAGTTTGTTGGGGTATTTTTTTCCAGTCCCTGCTGGAAAAAGGTTGCATGTGAAACAGAAAGAAATGTAAAGGATTAGTTCAAAAAATTTTGAAAGTTCGAAAAACTCAAAACCAATATTTTGAATATTCTTCTACATCTAGAAATGTGTGTATACGACATACTGAGCAGCTTTAAATTAAAACATGTGCCTTTCCTCTTTTGCCACCTTGCTCTATGAATATTGTTCCCAATGAGAATTTCTGAATACCTATCAAATGGTTAAGGGCTATTTACACTTAGAAATGCTGTTCAGTTGTGACACATGGATATGTACAGATTCTGTGCAGTTAGATGTGTTTCACTGATGATATGACATGGTGTTTTGTGCTTGAGTATTTTATGCTGCTACATTTGAGTAAGAATTAATATCTCTGAAAGTACAACCTTAAATGATTTGGAATCAGAAGGTACTGAAGTAATGACTAATATACTGCGTTTGAATATGAAGTTCACGGGCAGAAGAAATAGCGTAAGGGAACTCAAAGATTAGTTAAAATACATAATGCTAAAATACTTCAGAACAGTACCTGTTACACTGTGATTGCATTACAGATATCTGAAAAAGTTGGCTGTTTCTAGCATTATTTTGTATGTGAAGTTTGAATATACTTGAAATTGTATGAGAAAGAGGTCTTTCTCTCATGTTGGATAAAAGTAATTGTTAGTATTCTTTCTTTTCAGAGGCGAAACATCCCAGTAAAACCACTGGATGAAGTAAAAGTAAGTTATGCTGATACTCAGTCTCTTCTTTTTTTCTTTTTTCTTTTTTTTTTTTTTAAACTGGAAAAAGTGTCCTGGCATTTTAAGTTGAGAAAGTAATGCTCTCTGGGCTTCCAACATGCAAATTCATAATTTTATCTAATGTGCATCTGTTCTGTATACAGCAAAGATTGATAAGTGGAGTGTATGACAAAGAAGGGGCTGTTAGGTTAGTCCTAAAGAGGCTGTCCTGATTAGTTCTAAATTATTTATGTGAGTGTATATGGTCACCCATTAGAGAAGAGCTAGTCTAGTTTGTTGTGAACGTTCTATGTAAACATCATGAAACACGGTAGTATTCAGTGGTGGCATAGGATCCGATCCTGGTAAACCAGCAAATTATATAAACTAAGAGTATTCTTAGGAAACATAAGGTATGAAATGCTAAGATCTATAATATGATTTGGTTCTTTAGGTTCTGCCAGTTCTCATAAAAGAAGAACACAAGCTGCGTCATACCTGTCCGGATTCTTCCAAACAGATTATGGTAAAATGGTTTGTGTGGTTAAAAAAAAAGAGTGTTGAGACATTAATTTTGTTTCAGTGCAAGGTTGTGTGTGCTCTGAGGTAGAAGATTTATATTGCGGTATCTAGAATAAGCTTTCAGTACTTAAAATTGATTCTCTGACAGTGTCTATTTTAGTTCGTAGCTTTGTTTGTCCTGTTTTTCTGTGTTCTCTAGTTCAATTCAGCATGCATAACTAAATCTCAGAGGCAGAAAGACCACTTAGGAGTCTGGAAGATACTTGATCTGCTGATGCGTATTTGAGGTTCAACCTGCTGTAAAAGTGGAAAAAAACCCAGTAGTAATGATCAGTTTTACTGCATCCATTGATAATGTCTGTTAGGAAGTAGGGGTAAATAATGCATATCTTATGTTTTCAAAGCTACTAACCAAATCTTTAAGTGGTATATTTTTTATCTTGCAAATTATTTGTGACAACAGAAGATATGCACTGTATTCCATGGCAATTCACATGAAAATTATACGGATTATATTATAGCAACTAATAAATTTTATAGTTTTGTAAATATTCTTTATGTTTTGTGGAAAGCTTTGTATTTCTTTGGACGATAACTGTTTAAGTTAATTCATGAAAATGCTAGGTTTCGTTTTCATATTTCTGAAAGATAATACCCACTAGTGTATGTACCTGCATGTCTTATTGCTCCTGCTGGAATTAGGCAACCTCAGAGAATTCTGTTAAAATGAAGCGTAATGACTTTTACTTTGATCTCTTACTTTTTGCCATTACATCGCAGTATTGCAACAGGTATGGAAAAAATGAAACTGTTGTAGTGCAGGCTGTGTTTCGTTATCCAAATGTACAGAAAAAATATTTGAGAGACCAGCTCCAGCTAATATGGTGTCCAGGGAGGCCCACCTTACTGGTTTTATTAGTTGCATACAAAAAAATTCAATAAATCCAGTGTTGCATTGACAAGGTGAGGAAAGAGGGGTTCTGGGAGTGGTTCGTGATAAGGTATACAGAGGATTTGGTGGTTGTTGATTTCTGCAGTCCCATATGATGAGGTGAAAGATGTTTAGACTACCCTGCAGATCCCTTGCCATTCATATGACTGGTCTGTCCTGGAACCGTGTTTGAGCTGCCTGTGAGTTGCAGGCTAGCCAAGATAGTTATGGATGCTCCAGTCTCAAGTGTTGTTCTGCAGACTTTTGAGAGCATGGATTCATGAGTTTACCTTAAGCATTAAAAAGTTACTATGACAGCTTGACACTATTGCTAGTCTGTTTCTTGGATTTTTATAGGTTGGAGAATCTGCTGGAGACAGTAACACTTCTGACTTGGACTTCCTTTCTATGAAACCCTATTCAGATGTATCTCTTGATATTTCTATGTTAAGTTCATTAGGTAAGTAATTATATATACAAGCCATGAATTACGGTTTAGTTGTACCATTTAGGCAATATAACATCTGGGTTTGTTAAGAATAAAAAAGTGTTCAAAAAGTTGTAATAAGTCTACATTTGACATAGGTAGGAGTCTAGGCCTGGTACAAAATAAATTAAACCTTGGTCTGTTTTTCCTTTGAGACACCCGTGTGCTCTTCCTCTACCACTAAAGAAACCAAAGTATTTGTACCTCGCAATTTTGATAGCTTTGCTTTTTTTTTGTGTGTGTGTTCATATTGACATAAATTTTAAGAATCAGCATGGAGCTTTGGCTCAGAAATGTTATTACTTCTTATGCTATCTTTTGAAATAACTTGGGAGAGAGGTAGATATGTGAAGCTCAATAATATAACCACTTGGAATGTCCCAAAACAAAAATCAGAAGAAGCTTCAGGTGTTGAAAAGACTTTAGCTTCAAATAAGGCAGTTATATGAAAGTATTAGGATGCTGTTTCAAATACATGGCTTTGATAGGTATCCTTCTTAAAATACTATGAGAGGTAATGTTCTGCAGGCTGCTGAGCTGATCCAATGTCTTCAAAAATGTCGTCATAAAAAAATACTGCTTATGGTTTAATATGCTTCTAATTCAGAATGTGAAAGATGCCAAACTATCTGTTATAAAAGATAACGAAGGTAGTTGAAAGCTTAAAGAAAAAAAAATTCCTACAGGTTTCTCCCATAGGTGCAGTATTCTTTGAAAAGCGTTTGTAAGCTCTTGATTATAGTGTCGTATGCTAAGTTTATTGCAGTTCAGTTAAAAAATGAATAAATGCCTGTTTTATAACTAATGTTTAGACATATCAGTCTTACTATGATTTTGTTACTCCACTGAAGGCTGCTTATATTTTTCTTCTTTGATCTTTCGATAAATAATCACACTTCTAGATTACTTAGCTTCTGGAGAGAGCCAGAATGATTATGATTCATGTCATAACTCTTGCAAAGTTAGCAAGGTCTGCTCTGAAGACAGCCCAAAGAGAAGGGAAAGAGTTTATTTTCCTGTTTAAGGTTGAGAGATTTTTTTTTTTTAATGGTGGCACATACTTCCAATTTTTTCCAATTTCAGAATTTTATTTGGCTTACTATGAAATCAGTGTAGCTGAAGAAAATACTGTTCTTAAAATCTTCTGTGATGGGAATTTCTTCACCTCCATAAATTACGTATTCTATTTTAACTGTGGTTTAAGTTAGATATTTAATTTATCTTCCTACTGACTTCCTCTCCTTTGCTGCAAACTAAATATGTTGTTTCATGTGTGGAGTTTAACAGATGAGGAAGACAAATTAAGCTCTTATAGCTGGTGAAGTACTGGGAGTCGGTTCAGTTTCAGCCATTTCCCATGGCGCTCTCCTTCATCCTCCAGTATCGCCAAATGCGTTTCAACATATATTTCTTGAAACTGAAAACAGATCTGCAGCTGTTGCCTTTTAGAAGTGCAAAGGAAAATGCAAGTTTGAGGTTGTTTGTGTAATAGGCAGCACTTGTGTTAACTTATTTTAGAACTTTTTTATAGTGACTTGGTAATTCACGAGTCAGTCTGCATGTGCTAATCGTCACTTTTGGTTGGTAACTGGTGGCCCTTAGGAAAAGTGAAGAAGGAGCTCGATCATGACGATAACCATTTACATCTGGATGAAACAACTAAGCTGCTGCAGGACCTTCATGAAGCCCAGGCTGACAGAGCGGGATCCCGGCCATCATCCAATTTGAGTTCCCTCTCCAATACCTCTGAAAGAGACCAACATCATCTTGGTAAAGTTACCTGTGTCACAGAAGTTAAAGTACTCGTGCTCCAATTGAAACTGATTAAAACTTACATTTTAATTTACATAAGTATTTGTATGAAACTACTCTGATAAAACAGTGTGCTGTATACAAGATCATGTTTTAATTTTTAAATATGCATGGCAAAGGCAACGAAGGAGACATACTTTTGAGCTATGGAATTAATGACACTAATTGCAGTTACTTATTTTTTTATTAGGCATGTGTCCTGGGTTTGGCCTGGACAGGGTTAATTTTCACCAGAATCCAGGAAGGGGCACAGCCGGGTGGGCTGACCCAACCCCAACCTGGCCAAACAGAGCAGGGTATTCCATACCATTGCCGTCATGCTGGGTTTTGGTGGGGTGGGCAGCGCGGCGGGAACTCACTCGCAGCTCGGGAGCGCGCGGCGCTGGTCGTGTTCGGGAGAATGGCTCTGTGGCTCGTGCAGTTCGTGTCTTTTCTCCTTATCTGTATCGTTGTTGTTCCTGTTCCCTTTTGTTTGCTGTTCTGTTAAACTGCCCTTATCCCAGCCCACCAGTTTTTCTGCCTTTTTCTTTCCATTCTCCTCCACACCCCGGTGGGGGGAGGGGCGGCCGCGTGGCGCTTTTGTTGCCGGCGGCAGCCAAAACCAAAACATTAATTTGGCGCCCAAGCATGGGGCGAGGATAACGGCAGGGCTGAGCAGCGGGTGTTAAAACAGCTTTCTTAGATTTTGTTAAATTTTGTTATAGGCATTTTTCTGTGTTAGTTAAACAGTCGCCGGTAAAAATGTTTCTGTTTTTGATCAGATGGTTGTGGCTTTTGAATCCGTACTTGCTGTGCTTGTTCCCTGTGGTGATGTTCATTACCTCAGGGAAAAGGATCAGGATTATGATTTTACTGTACTGTATGATGTCGACTTATGACATGATAGCATCACTGTGCATGAAATTAGGCTTGTATTTGCATACGGCACTGCGGTCCTTTCCGTACCTCGGATCCTATGTCTTAGAATTTGTTAATAATCAAACCCAATCTGTGGGGAAAACCGAAGGGGATACCTTCCCCCACTCTTTTGCCCCCCCCCCTCCTTCAGACTGGTCTTAATGGCTTTTGAGAATTTCGAGTACCCATGGGATGCTCAGTCCAGGGGGTTTCTATTGTTATGCTTCCTGAATGGGTTGCAGGTTTTGTTTAGGGCTAAACAAGTCGTTAAGAACATCGTGCAGAGACCTGCCCCGGGCCGGATAGCTGTGAGTGGCTGGGTGTGTGGGACAGCATGGGCAGGTGTCTAGGGCAGTGGGCACCCCCCGTGTGTTTTAAACTCACCCCTGAACAGATACAGAATGCGGACAGTCTAGTAAAATATCTGCAAAAAGTGTGCTGCCACCCTGGGAACTCCAGAGAGACACAAATCACTGCCACGTGCTGGGGTCTGGCCCACGCCTACCGAGCCCTGTTCAGCCTGATTCAGTGCCCTAAAGGGGAAAGGGGGGAAACGAAGCGACAGGCGCTGCGACTGGCGCTGCCCCCCCAGCTGGCCCTGCAGCCCCTCCAGCCCAGCAGGCAGTCACAGCCCCCCCCCTGACCGGCACCACAGCTGCCACAGCGACTGGCGTTGTCCCAGCTCCCCCGGCAGGCACGGCAGCGGCTCCAGCCGCAGCTCCAGCTGCAGGCATCGCGGCTGAGCCCAGTGACCAACCTGTGCCGGTAGCAGTCGCCCCCGTAAAACTAAAGAAAGACGCAAAGAGGGCAGATCGCTCCAGGAGGGATGATGATGAGCCAGGGTTATCGTGGGAGATAGAGACAGAGATCATCACCCGGTCCCTGTCCCCGAGTGAGCTGCGAGACATGCGGAAAGATTTCAGCTGCCACCCAGGCGAGCACATTGTCACCTGGCTGCTGCGGTGCAGGGATAACGGGGCCAGCAGCTTGGAATCAGAGGGCAAGGAAGCCAAGCAACTGGGATCCCTGGCCAGGGACGGGGGCATTGACAAGGCCATTGGGAAGAAGGAACAAGTCCTCAGCCTCCGGAGGAGACTTCTGTCAGGCGTGAGGGAGAGGTACCCCTTCAGTGAGGATTTTGTATGCTCTGCTGGCAAGTGGACCAATATGGAGAGGGGTATTCAGTACTTGAGGGAATTAGCTGTGCGGGAGCTGGTTTACCTTGAACCAGATGAAGAGCAGGTACCCACAGACCCAGATGAAGTCCAGTGCACTCCATCTATGTGGAGGAATGTTTTGCGGAGTGCACCCTCCTCATATGCCAGCTCACTGGCAGTAGTAAGGAGGCACCAACAGTGGATGAGGTGGCTGTCAGACTCCAGCAATATGAGGAAAGTCTCTCTTCCTCTCTTGTCTCAGCTGTGGAGAAACTGGCCTGGGAGGTCCAGCAAATCAAAGATAATATATCCTATTCCCCACCTGTATGGGCCAGAATCTCAGCCATTAGGGGCAAGCATTTCTCTGCTCAGGAGAGGGAATACAGAGGGTATACACCACGGGGCAGCCTGTGGTTCTACCTGTGTGACCATGGAGAGGACATGAGGAAGTGGGATGGAAAACCCACCTCAAGTCTAGAAGCACGAGTACATGAGTTGCGAGGTAAAACAATCACGAAAGGGGATTCTGTTAGGAAAAATGCTGCTCAGGTTTCCAGCAGCCAGCTCTCCAGACCAGGTAGACAGTTTGATCTTGATTCCAATCCTCTTGAAGTGACCTCCAAGTCATTTTTACAGCAAGTGAACAGCAGATTCTCTGACCAGGATTAGAGGGGCCCTGCCTCCAGCCAGGTGGAGGAAAGGGACAACCGTGTTTATTGGACGGTGTGGATTCGGTGGCCTGGCATGTCAGATCCACAAGAGTATAAAGCTCTAGTGGACACTGGTGCACAGTGAGTTTAATGCCATCAGATTTCCAAGGGTCAGAGTCCATGTGTATTTCTGTAGTGACAGGGGGGTCCCAAGAGCTGAGTGTACTGGAGGCTGAAGTGAGCCTCACTGGGCAGGAGTGGCAGAAGCACCCCATTGTAACTGGCCCCGAGGCTCCGTGCATCCTTGGGATAGACTATCTTAGGAGATGGTATTTCAAGGACCCAAAGGGGTATCGGTGGGCTTTTGGCATAGCTGCTGTGGAGACGGAAGAAATTAAACAGCTGTCTATTTTGCTTGGTCTCTCGGAGGATCCTTCCGTTGTGGGGTTGCTGAGGGTTGAAGAACAACAGGTACCCATCGCGACCACAACGGTGCACCAGCGACAGTATCGTACCAACCGAGACTCCCTTATCCCCGTTCATCAGCTGATCCGCCAGCTGGAGAGTCAAGGAGTGATCACCAAAACTCGCTCACCCTTTAATAGTCCCATATGGCCAGTGAGAAAATCTACTGGAGAGTGGAGACCGACAATAGACTACCGTGGCCTGAATGAAGTCACACCACCGCTGAGTGCTGCCGTGCCAGACATGCTAGAACTTCAATATCAGCTGGAGTCAAAGGCAGTCAAGTGGTATGCTACAATTGACATGGCTAATGCATTCTTCTCCATCCCTTTGGCAGCAGAGTGCAGGCCACAGTTTGCTTTCACCTGGAGGGGCATCCAGTACACCTGGAATCGACTGCCCCAGGGGTGGAAACACAGTCCCACCATTTGCCATGGACTAATCCAGACTGCACTGGAAAAGGGTGAAGCTCCAGAACATCTGCAGTACGTCGATGACATCATTGTATGGGGTGACACAGCGGAGGAAGTTTTTGAGAAACGGCAGAAAATAGTTCAGGTCCTTCTGAAAGCCAGATTTGCCATTAAGCGAAGTAAAGTCAAGGGACGTGCTCAAGAGATCCAGTTTTTGGGGATAAAATGGCAGGATGGGCGCCGTCAAATCCCAATGGATGTCATCAATAAAATAGCAGCTATGTCTCCACCAACCAGCAAAAAGGAAGCACAGGCCTTCCTGGGTGTTGTGGGTTTTTGGAGGATGCACATCCCAAATTACAGCCAGATTGTAAGTCCTCTGTACCACGTGACCTGGAAGAAGAATGATTTTGAATGGGGCCCTGAGCAAGGACACGCATTTGAACAAATGAAACGGGAGATAGTTCATGCCGTAGCCCTTGGTCCAGTCCGGTCAGGGCAAGATGTTAAAAACGTGCTCTACACCGCAGCCGGGGAGAATGGCCCAACCTGGAGTCTGTGGCAGAAAGCACCAGGGGAGACTCGAGGTCGACCCCTAGGGTTTTGGAGCCGGGGATACAAAGGATCCGAGGCCCGCTGTACTCCCACTGAAAAAGAGATTCTGGCAGCATATGAAGGCATTCGAGCTGTTTCAGAAGTGGTCGGCACTGAAGCACAGCTCCTCCTAGCACCACGATTGCCGGTCCCGGGCTGGAAGTTCAAAGAGAGGGTCCCCTCTACGCATCACGCCACCGATGCTGCGTGGAGTAAGTGGGTCACGCTGATCACCCAGCGTGCCCGAATGGGAAACCCCAGTCGCCCAGGAATTCTGGAGGTAATCATGGACTGGCCAGAAGGCAATGACCTTGGAGTATCGCCAGAGGAGGAAGTGACACATGCTGAAGAGGCCCCACTGTATAACCAGCCGCCAGAAGATGAGAAACAGTATGCCCTGTTCACGGATGGGTCCTGTCGCATTGTGGGGAAGCAGCGGAGGTGGAAGGCTGCTGTATGGAGCCCTACAGAACAAGTTGTAGAAACTGCCGAGGGAGAAGGTGAGTCCAGCCAGTTTGCCGAGGTGAAAGCCATCCAGCTGGCTTTAGAAATTGCCAGTCGAGAGAAGTGGCCAGTGCTCTATCTTTACACCGACTCCTGGATGGTGGCTGATGCCTTGTGGGGGTGGCTGCAGCAATGGAAGAACAACAACTGGCAGCGCAGAGGCAAACCTATCTGGGCTGCCCCATTGTGGCAAGATATTGCTGCCCGTCTGAAGCAGTTGGTTGTAAAAGTCCGTCACGTGGACGCCCACGTCCCTAGGAGTCGGGCCACTGAGGAACATCAAAACAACCACCAGGTGGATCAGGCTGCCAAGATTGAAGTGGCTCAGGTGGATCTGGACTGGCAACATAAGGGTGAACTGTTTATAGCTCAGTGGGCCTATGACACCTCGGGCCACCAAGGAAGAGACGCGACATACCGATGGGCTCGTGACCAAGGGGTGGACTTGACCATGGACACCTTCGCACAGGTTATGCATGAATGTGAGACATGCGCTGCAATCAAGCAAGCCAAGCGGATAAAGCCTCATGGTATGGAGGACGATGGCTAAAATATAAATACAGGGAGGCTTGGCAGATTGACTACATCACACTGCCACAAACCTGCCAAGGCAAGCGCTATGTGCTCACAATGGTGGAGGCCACCACCGGATGGCTGGAAACATACCCTGTGCCGCATGCCACCGCCCGGAATACCATCCTGGGCCTGGAAAAACAAGTCCTGTGGTGACATGGCACTCCCGAAAGAATTGAGTTGGACAATGGGACTCACTTTCGCAACAGCCTCATAGACACTTGGGCCAAAGATCATGGTATCGAGTGGGTGTATCACACCCCCTACCATGCACCAGCCTCTTGAAAGATCGAGCGGTACAATGGGCTGTTAAAAACCACTTTGAGGGCAATGGGGGGGTGGGACTTTCAAAAACTGGGATAGTCATTTAGCAAAGGCCACCTGGTTGGTTAACACCAGAGGGTCCACCAACCGGGCTGGTCCTGCCCAGTCAAAACCTCAGCGCCCTGTAGAAGGGGATAAAGTCCCTGTAGTGCACATGCGGAACATGTTAGGGAAGACAGTGTGGGTTAGTCCTGCCTCGGGCAAAGGTAAGCCCGTCCGCGGGATTGCTTTTGCTGATGGACCTGGGTGTACCTGGTGGGTAATGCAGAAGGATGGGGAATTCCGGTGTGTACCTTATGGGGATTTGATTTTGGGTGAGAATAGTCCATAAATAAATAAATTGTATAAAGTTAATTGTTAAATAACCTTGTCACTGTCTGTTATCACTGTTATAATTGTTATATGTTATACCAGTAGTAGCATAGTAAGAATCACCCAGACTAAAGAAGGATGGACTTTTTGATGAACCCTTGCAGAGCACAGTGATGATGGGACTGGACCCGGTTTTCTACAGCTGGCACCCAGCAACTTCATCGAGATCGACGTCTCCAACCTGCAGACTGTGGACACGGGCCGCACCAGATACATCAGCCGTGAGCTCCAGATGCAGCAAGTGACCGCCGATTACCACACATCTCCTCTCCTGCCACGGAAGACCATTACGACAGATGGAGCCTGAAGTCATGGATTAAATGAACTCAACGGACACTTTAGAGTGATGATCCATAGACTAAGGGAATGATATCTGGAGACAGGAGAAGTGGTGGTGATCAACTGGACAATGGGGGACCTGGGCATGATGTAGATGGTATGGAATAAGGGGTGGATAATGTCCTGGGTTTGGGCAGGACAGGGTTAATTTTCACCAGAATCCAGGAAGGGGCACAGCCGGGTGGGCTGACCCAACCCCAACCTGGCCAAACAGAGCAGGGTATTCCATACCATGTGCCGTCATGCTGGGTTTTGGTGGGGCGGGCGGTGCGGCGGGAACTCACTCCCGGCTCGGGAGCGCGCGGCGCTGGTCGTGTTCTGGAGAACGGCTCTGTGGCTCGTGCAGTTCGTGTCGTGTTTTCTCCTTGTCTGTATCGTTGTTGTTCCTGTTTCCCTCTGTTTGCTGTTCTGTTAAACTGCCCTTATCGCAACCCACCAGTTTCTGCCTCTTTCTTTCCATTCTCCTCCGCACCCCGGCGGGGGGAGGGGTGGCCAGCAGCAGCCGAAACCAAAACAGCATGGTTGAAGTAATTGTGAAGTAAATTGATACTGACTGGCAAATATGTTTATATTTACTTGCATTTTACGCTCTTAGAAATGCCGAGGAGTATATAATGTTTATTTTACGTCAGCATAGTTATATGCAGCAAATAACAGGTGGGATTCTGCAATAGCCTTCTACTGTCGACTGTAAAATTCAGTGATAAGACAGGATGATAGGGCAATATACCACTTAACAATTTGGTGCCATTTCTGAGAAGGTGGATGTTGCTTGGATGATACTTCATTACATTTTATATAATTTTTCAACTTGTAGTAATAAAAGAATGACTGCTTTTTTCAAAAAGGATCTAAATTACTGAAGAATATTGTAATTTCTTTTTCAAAATCTCCTGATTAAATATTATTTAAATGTCTGTCTTGCTTTAAAAGTCTGAAAGGAACATGTGAAATAATCATGTTTATATACATAAATATATGTCCATTATTTTTCTGTCCTTTTTAAGGTTTCCATTTTTTTTTCTATATTCTACAGGAAGCCCGTCTCATCTGAGTGTTGGAGAACAGCAAGACATGGTTCATGATCCCTATGAATTTCTTCAGTCTCCAGAAACCTCAAATGCCACTACTAACTAACCTGACATGTGGTATATGTATTTTGTATATTCATTGTATTATGTTGTTATGAAGTTTTTGTCCATGGCAGAAACCTCAGTTTTGTCCTCTTTTCTATGAGGATTCCTGTATAATATTATCATATATGCTGGATTAAGCAAACAAAAAAACCTACTTAGTACATCATGTTGTTACCAAGGTACCAAAATCTGCTTTTGATTTGTTTGTTGAGCGAAGTTGTTGTCTACTGGTGTGCGAATCTTGACTGAAAAACAACAAATAATGTGTTAGAAAAATTCATATTTTATAGAAACTTAGAAGTGATCATTTCCCAGTATCATGGCAGCAGTCATTAAATGTTTCTAGCAGAATTATCTACCAGTTCTGTTCAGGTCTTAACTTGAAACATCTTCAAGAAGGAATGTTTTATTTCAGCAGTGACAGAACTGCATAAATTGTGATCATTATTATGTTTCCCATCTCCTAACCCTAATAATCTGTAGAAGTTGTTTCTGTTTCCCCATATTTTTGAAGTTTTTTTAATCACTCTAAAGAATACTTAATTCAAGAGTAAGTTGCATTCAGGTGCTCACTATGAGAATTCTACCCTGGATCTAAAAAAGATGGATGTTTTTGTTATCCTTTGTGTCTTGAAACACAAAGAAAATAATATTTTTTAATTTGGTATTTATATTTACTTGGATGGAAAAATACTGGATAAGGTGTGATTTTCAGTAATTTTAAAATAAAAGTTTTATATTTTATTACTGATGTAACTGGGGGATTTTGTACCATTGGTATGTGCAAGCTGGACAAATGTTACGAATTCACAATATTTTGTAAATACTAATAGAAGTGCAAAACCACTTTTGATGTTGCAAATATCTTGTTCCTGCCAGGAGAAAATTTGCTTCCTTATCTTTACTAAGTCTGAAGTACTAGGAGTTTTAAAGCAGCACAAAAGTTCAGACTAAAAAAATAAATTTCATCGTGCCATATGTAGCGGTAAACAAAATTAACTGTGAATTTCTAGGAACCAAGAAAGAAGTCTGTCAGTTAACTGGTATCAAAGTCTTGATAAAGTCTAAATAGAATCATAGAATGGTTTGGGTTGGAAGGCACCGTAAAGATCATCTGGTTCCACCCCCCCTGCAGTGAGCAGGCACACCTTCCACTGGACCAGGTTGCTCAAAGCCCCATCCAGCCTGGCGTTGAATGTTTCCAGGGAGGAGGCATCCACAGCTGCTCTGGACAGCCTGCTCCATTGCCTCACCACCCTCATAGTAAAGAATTTCTTTCTTATATCCAGTCTAAATCTACCCTCTTTTACTTTAAGCCATATTATTTAAACATTCATCTAGACTGCTAAACTGTTTTCAGATATAGATGAGAATACCTCTAACACTACTAGGAACTGTCATTATTATGGAAGATTTTAATTTTCCAGAAATGATAGAGAACAAATTTTATTAGTAATAGCTAATCCAGACAGTTCTGGATGAAATTTTCACCATTTTTTTTTCACTGAAGAATTCCTGAGCCAATTCTATTGATTGCTATTGTAGGCGTGATTGTGGTGAGTAGTAGAAGAGACTTCTTTAGGAAATGTTTGGATTGAAGAAGCATGACTTGATTTAGCTTAAACAATAGGGTAAACCTTTCACAAAAGAGCTCTGTTTCCAGGAGAACTGAAAGTAAATTTGTCACATTTGACCATGGCCCATCTGGAATCAAACTGAGGAATTTACTGTTTATAACAAAGGTTCAGTTTTGCAGGAATACAAACTTTCGTAATGGGATACAGAAACCAGTTGATCTACTGTGCTACAGAGCTCAGCAGCTTGGATTTTGTGAAAATTTGGAATCTTTTAATCTGAAGACACTGCAATTGTCAAGAATCTATAGCCTAAACAGAGGACGAAAGTCTCTGTTCACATTTTTTTTTATTCCCAGGATCCTTATAGCAGGTGTTCAGAAAATTAATAAGGAATGCAAAGATAAGCAAAGATACTGGCTGGAAAATATAAAGAAATGCAAAACAGTTGTTAACAACAATGAAGTTGATTTAGACCTTGAAAAGTTATTAAAACAAGTTTAATTAGTGAAAGTACAGTAACACAGGTTTCTCAAATGGAGGAAATGAGACATCACCATTCTCTTGCATGTTTGAGCTTGACCTCAGTGATATGTAAGTCTGTAGCATAAGCTATTTCCCAACTTCCATGTTTATCAGTTTTTAAAATGATGAGCAGGTGGAGCTTGTGGAAAGAGCTATGTTTTAAAACATCCATGTGCAGCTCACCTGGAACCAAGTGTTTGGGTTTCGCTGTGCAGAACACTTGCAGCTTGGTGGTGACTGCTCTTTCGCCCTGAAGGTGGAACTCCGCTCCTGTTCTAAAGTATGTTTGTGCCTTCAGGCAAATCCCCGAACACATCTGATGTTGACAGGTGGTCTGAACTCTGTCCAATACTTCAGATGATTCAGGGAGCAGCATAATCCTGGGAGGCATTTTCCTCATTCACCACAGGAGCTCCGGAATCTTCACTGGATTGCTAGACCTGCCCAGCACCAGGTCAACAGAGGCCTCTTCCAGCCCCACCTCCAACTCTTCTGCTGGGCTCTCAGTCTCCTCTGTGCTCCCAAGACATTCAGGAGGAGCTGGGCTGTCTACCAGTCTGAGTAGTGAGCTTGCAGGTCCTGCAAGAAGAAATGGTAAAATAAGCGATAAGAGCAAAACGACTGTGTCCTGCCTGGGAAGCAGTGGGTGCCATGCTCTTCCAGTATGGATTCTCCTGGGAAAGTGTTGCCCGTTCTGCCCAGCTTCATTTGCAAATATATATTTCTTTCTTTCTTTGTAGACATTGCACTGTGCCAACTCTTTATCATCTGAGGAATCCTTATGCGGAGAGAATGGCCATGTAGGGGAGCATTGCACATTCTTTGTATGTATGCTGGTGTCTACATCAGGGTGTGGAGATCTCCCATCTTGCTTCTCCATGCACATGATAGATGGGAAAAATAAAAGATAATATTAGGAACAGTTGTTTGAGAAGGAGAATTGAAGTCTTACAAAGAGAACTTCCGCTTCTGTCTCTTCTCTGTTGTTTTCTGTTGGTATGAGCTAGAAGGTTAATGCTGAAATTCCTCTCTGTGTGACTACATCTTGGAAGATTTATGTAATTGTGTTGAGAGGTTTGAATGTTGTCTTGAACACCATTCCTCTACTTCCCTTAGATGTCAGACCCAGAAACAAGGTGATTAGCCATTGAAATGTGAAACAAAGGTATTTTTTAGGATTTGTTTGCTTGAATAATTTTTTTTTCCCTTTTGGGAATGGAGAAAATACATCATAACTTAAACTTGAACACTGTATTTGACTATCACTATTACATCTCACTCTCCACGCTCAGATTTTTCTATTCTAATATCTTTTTCAGGTCAGAAGTTCATTAAGTGATAGTGGTGTGGAAGGAATACTTTGTAAAAATACAACCTGTTTTTTCTTCAGATTACTCCGAATTTTTTCAAACTGCTCTTGTATCTAATATATTTTCCATGAGCTTTTGAGGGTAATTCAAGGATGAACTGTGACTGTGGAGAGGCAATCTACGCTAGATGAGGTGTTCTAGTGAAAATTCTGTGCCTAAGGGAAGTTTTTGGTTGTTAATAACTTAAATCACTACCTCTGCTGCACATACATTTTTCCCATCAGTTGCAGCAATGCTAAAGAAAGCATACAGCTAAGCTTTTATGTTTGGGAGTTGTTGTAAATATGTGTATGGCAATGTGTTTGGGCTGCTTTGCTGCTCATGCGTTCTGATTTACCATTGCTTAGGGGTTCTTGGAGGTAACGTGTGATCTGCTGCACTGTGACAGCGTTCACTGTTGGAAGGGGTTTGCATGGACACACAGCCTTGTTTTGGTCTGTTCCTCCCTAAAATAATTTCCATTGAAAAGTGTCTTTAAAACTAATGTGGTTGTGGCCTCTAGTACAGTAGGTCTGATTTCTCATACTTCATAGATATGGTAAATATAAATTGATTCCTGTAATACATTCTAAGTAACAGCTACAGTTGGTGAGGAAATATTTACTGAAACACTTACTGGTGAATTGCCTACCTTAGCTCTTAAATAAAATTTCGTAGCAGAATGTTTAAAATATTCCTCTAGCGGGATGTGCTAGTTTGTTTTGGTTTCTGCTTAAACTTCTGTGTATGCTATTGAAAATAGAACATGCAGTGTCCTATTTGCTATCTTCATCTTGGGTTTCAGAGACAATGCATTCAAACTTTCTGAAATTCTGTAGATCAGCCTTTATAGGCTCCATGGCTTAGGTGTATGAAAGGCTGTGTTTTATTTGTATCATTGCCATACCAGGAAACAGTTTGTGTCTGGGGAAGCTTTGCTTGTTTATTCAGCCTATCTGACCCTTAAGCAATGTCAGTTAAGCACAGCAATCTCTAACTGCAATCCTAAGGGTGCTAGACAAGCCTTTTAGTAGGCCTGCTGCCTCCATTCTCCAGGGAAGAAATGCTTTTAAGACAAATCTTCTTCCTAGAAGCAAATATAAGTGGTTTGGCTTGCATGCTGTGGTATCTTCCCATAAATAGCAGCCATTGACTTGTAACCTGTTTGCTGAATGCACTGGTACACAGGACTAGCACACTAAATGTCTCGGGAAAACCTTTCGTTTTAATTTGAGAAATCTCATTCTCCTGAATTTCATAGAAGGGCTGGACTCCAAGTTTGCAGCCTCTGGTAAAAAACTTTAAAAAGACATTCCTGAAGTTTTAAGAGAAGTGGTTGACGTGACTTTTTTCAGTTCAACTTGTTTGCATTTTTACTGGTTCTCAAGCTGAAAGAGAATCTCTTGCTCCTGTTCCTTGTGGCTGTTTGTGTATGTGCATATCCTTGTGCCAGTGGTATGTTGTTGCATTTTCCAAATGATCCTGTTTCATTTCAAGAAAAGCTTTAGGATACAATTCTGCTTTCTCGTTGCTACTCCTCTGAAGGGGAAAAAAATTCCCAAACCACATCTCATTTGCTCTTGTTTATGCAGTTGTAAGTTCATATTAAAATACATTGAAAAGCTTTTCAAAGCTGTAATCCCAGATACACTAGAAAGGGACTGGTTTTGAAGTTTACTGGTAGACATTTCATGTTTAGCTCATTTGGAAGAGGACTGTATGTTTATGGCAACACATTTAAATCTGTAATACTTGACATGCATAAAATCTTCTAGCTAGGTGGCACCATATGTCAACAAACTTCATGCCAGTTACCATCAGTTTGAATTAATGTTTCTGATACTGCCGTTGAAATAGGGTTATTTCAATCCAGAATTTCCCAGGATGTTTTTTCAAACCAACCCAGAGTTTCTATAAAAAATTGAGAACATGAAATGTATGTATTTTAAATGCCCAAGAGGACTTTAAGGAAACACTGAAAACTGATTTGCAATTTATTTTTTCCTCTAATAACTGCTGTATCAAAAATTGTGTTGAAGTAAGGATGTAAGCAATGGTAAAACAAATCAGCTTAGTTCTGTTCTTCCACAGGATAGAAATATGTCAGTGCAAATGAAGAATTGTCTAAATAACAGTGAAATTTTTTTTTTTGGACACCTATCATCCATGTCATGCTTTAGCACAGCCGTCTTTAGTGGCAGCAAAAGGAATGTTGAGAATGTGTTGCACACACTTGCATACATCTTTGTAAACAAGGATTCAGCACGAAGCAACTTTCCTCCACTGTCTGTTTTGAGATACACAAGTATAGGCACAGAATTTACATGAAAATATTAGGAATAAATAAAAAAATCCTTCCACTGTGGTTTCTTTGCTCTTTATTGAAAAAAAAAGGGGGACATTTTTTTTAAAGGCACATAGTTCTTTGTCTTCTGGCTGATGAATTGCTGTGATAAGAGATTAATGCAAAGACCTGAACAGCTGACCAGCAGAAATAACCTGATTTCTCCACCCCTACATTCCAGAGTGAATGGTTGGTCTTTACCACACCACTTCTTTTTGAGTTTGTTGCTTTGCTGCTGTTTATCTGCCTGGCTTCAGTAGGATTTGGAGTCTACATACCATTACTGCCACATGGATGGAAATAGACTGGTTTTTTCTGTATCTTTTTTTCTAATCTCCTTATCCTGCGTGAGATATGTTTCATTATAAATGCTAATCTGTGTCCAAATGAGGGGAGGAAAAATAGCCCACCCACCTCACTAGTTATGCTACAAGTAGGGGCTAGGGAATCTCCAAAGGGATGACATTTATTCCCAGGGAGTTTAAACCCTCACTTGAATCTTGTAGAACTGAGTTTATGTAGATTAGTTTGGTTTATGTTGGTTTCCATCTTGCAGGAGGGTATGTGTGTACGTGAATCTGTGTGTGTATGTATTATAGTAATGTTATGAAAAATTCTTTAGCTAGGTGGTGGCTCAAGAAAAGGGGCATGGGGTGGGAGAGGGAGCTACAGTTGTTTGGAGGCCAGAAGCCAATGCATTGCAGTTGAAGGATTTTTCTTAGTCTCATCAAAAATGACTGGGAGATGTCCTAATCACAGAAAGTAGTCTCCTACAGAGAAATGCTGGTCTTTGAACTAGTAAAATAGGCTTTCTTTCTTTTTTGCACCCTTTTTTTTATTTTTAATCATGAGTATTTCAGGTACTGGAAAAATAATATGCTGGGAAGAAAGCATATCTCTATCTGAATTGAAAAGTGTCCTTCACTGTGCACACTTTCACTTTATAGCCCAGCTAGCAGTGCAGGAAAGGAATGAGTTCTAAGCAGCTGTTTTCCCATCACTTGACTACAGGTGAGGGTTTGTCTGCTCACCAAGAATCTGCAAGAAGCCAGGACAGAGCAAAATTCCTCCTCCACATATTTGATAAAAACAAATATACAAAGCAAAACTCCATGCATCTCCATGACTGCCCATCATGGTTTAGGTTTCTCTACTCATAGACATCAGGATATCCTACAGTAATACCATAAATAGGTTATTTTGGGCTGCCATTAAGTGCTTGGAATGCCTTCCGTGCTGCTTTGTGGGAGTAACATATGTCAATTCAGGTATTTTTTCATTGTTACTAGGGACTTATTATTGGAAATAGAAGTCTTGATCAAGCATTCTTTATACACACTGCGTTAGGTCACAAACAATTTGAATGATAAAGACTGGATACTGTTTTTGCAGGGAAAAACTCCTCAGAAGCAGCCTATGAAAAGCAGAATGCCCAGCTCTCTATTTGCTTATGGGGCACTCTGTCCATTGCAGGATTAAAAATCGGTGAATCTGTAGTGGATTTATGAACTAACACTTACTTTATTTTTAGAAGGATCAACTTGGATAACATGAAACACATTGTAATCTGGTTGCTTGTTCTTTAGTAATCCAGTACATTACAGAGCATGGTAAGTTCTGCATGATGTCCAAGTAAGACTCTTTCCTTTTATATGGGAGAGGGAGAAAGGCTTAACAGCATAATGAGAAAGAAAACACTGGTAGGTGGTATTTCATCTACTTTTTTATGTAGAAAACGTAGATTGTTGCTAGGAAATGCTAGGGTGTCAGTGGAGCACTTTTATGACAGCATTGTAATTCTAGTTGAAACAGAGGTCGAGTAGTCTTACGCCTAAGTTTTTTTGCAGTGCGTTTAAGAAAATAGTCTATTAAATGTGCGCCTTCTTTTTCTTCTTTTGAAAAAGACAGAGAAGTTTAACATACACTGGAATAAAACAGGATGCTGATGAGTACTGTGTCTTTATATCTGAGTAATTAACAAGCCTTGCTGAAGCTCTGATGTGCTTGCAGTCCTGTTTTTTCAATCATGTGCATCCTCTGTATTATCAGTTGAGGACTTGTGCTTTAACTATGTTATGTCCCACAACCATTTGGTTAGTCTTTGTGTTGAGAGGAGCTACAGTCCCAATACTGTGTATCACGTAACTGCCCTGGGTTTGGCCAGGACAGGGTTAATTTTCACTGGAATCTAGGAAGGGGCACAGCCAGGTGGGCTGACCCCACCTGGCCAAACAGAGCAGGGTATTCCATACCATGTGCCATCATGCTGGGTTCCGGTGGGGGGGGGAGCTGGGCGGCGGGAACTCTTGGCTCGGGAGTGCGGCGGAAGCGGTTGTGGAGAGCAGCTCTGTTGTGCAGTCTGTTTTGTTTTGTGTATTCCCCTTATCTGTATTGTTGTTGTTCCTGTTCCCTTTGTTTGCTGTTCTGTTAATTTGCCCTTATCCCGACCCACCGGATTCTGCCTGTTTCTTTCCATTCTCCTCCGCACCCCGGCGGGGGGAGGGGCAGCTGTGTGGCGCTTTTGTTGCCGGCCACAGCCAAACCAAAACATTAAATTTGGAGCCCAACATGGGGCGGGGATAACAGCAGGGCTCAGCAGCGTATGTTGAAACGGCTTTCTTAGATTTTTGTTAATTATTTTGTTACACGCATTTACTGTGTTAGTTAAATAGTCGCTGGTAAAAATGTTGCTGAGTTTGATCAGATGGTTGTGGTATTTGAATCCTTATTTCCTGTATCTGTTCGCTGCCATGCTGTTCATTACCTCGGGGAAAAGGACCAGGATGATGATTTTGCTCTACTGTATGATATTGACTTATGACATGATAACATCACTGTGCATGAGATTAGGCTTGTATTTGCATGCAGCACTGCGGTATTTCCGTACCTTGGGTCTATGTCTTAGAATTTGTTAATAATGGAACCCAATCTGTGGGGAAAACCAAAGGGGATACCTTCCCCCACTCTTTCGCCCCCCCCCTCTCCCCTTCAGACTGGTTCTAATGGCTTTTGAGAATTTCGAGTACCCGTGGGATGCTCAGTCCAGTGTGTTTCTATTGTTGTGCCTCCTGTATGGGTTTGGGGTTTTGTTTAGGGTTAAACAAGTCGTTAACATCATCGTGCAGAGACCTGCCCCGGGGCTGGATAGCTGTGAGTGGCTGGGTGTGTGGGACAGCATGGGCAGGTGTCTAGGGCAGTGGGCATCCCCCGTGTGTTTTAAACTCACCCCTGAACAGATACAGAATCCGGACAATCTAGTAAAATATCTGCAAAAAGTGTGCTGCCACCCTGGGAACTCCAGAGAGACACAAATCACTGCCACGTGCTGGGGTCTGGCCCACGCCTACCGAGCCCTGTTCAACCTGATTCAGTGCCCTAAAGGGGAAAGAGGGGGAAACGAAGCAGCAGGCGCTGCGACTGGCGCTGCCCCCCCAGCCGGCCCTGCAGCCCCTCCAGCCCAGCCGGCAGTCACAGCCCCCCCGACCGGCACCACGGCTGCCACAGCCACTGGCCTTGTCCCAGCTCCCCCAGCAGGCACGGCAGTGGCTCCAGCCCCAGTTCCAGCTGCAGGCATCGCGGCTGAGCCCAATGACCAACCTGTGCCAGTAGCAGTCGCCCCTGTAAAACTAAAGAAAGATGCAAAGAGAGCAGATCGCTCCAGGAGGGATGACGATGAGCCAGGGTCATCGTGGGAGACAGAGACAGAGATCATCACCCGGTCCCTGTCCCTGAGCGAGCTGCGAGACATGCGGAAAGATTTCAGCTGCCACCCAGGCGAGCACATTGTCACCTGGCTGCTGCGGTGCTGGGATAACGGGGCCAGCAGCTTGGAATTAGAGGGCAAGGAAGCCAAGCAGCTGGGATCCCTGGCCAGGGAAGGGGGCATTGACAAGGCTATTGGAAAAAAGGAACAAGTCCTCAGCCTCCGGAGGAGACTTCTGTCAGGCGTGAGGGAGAGGTACCCCTTCAGTGAGGATTTTGTATGTTATCCTGGCAAGTGGACCAATATGGAAAGGAGTATTCAGTACTTGAGGGAATTAGCTGTGCGGGAGCTGGTTTACCATGAACCAGATGACGAGCAGTTACCCACAGACCCAGATGAAGTCCAGTGCACACGACACATGTGGAGGAAGTTTTTGCGGAGCGCGCCATCCTCATATGCCAACTCACTGGCAGTAGTAAACTGGAAAGGTAAGGAGGCACCAACAGTGGATGAGGTGGCTGTCCAACTCCGGCAATATGAGGGAAGTCTCTCTTCCTCCCTCGTCTCAGCTGTGGAGAAACTGGCCCGGGAATTCCAGCGATTCAAAGAGGATATATTCTACTCCCCACCTGTATGGGCCAGAATCTCAGCTATTAGGGGCAAGTGTTTTTCTACTCAGGGGAGAGGATACAGAAGCTGTACACCCTGGGGCACCCTGTGGTTTTACCTGCGTGACCACGGAGAGGACATGAGGAAGTGGGATGGAAAACCTACCTCATGTCTAGAGGCACGAGTGCGTGAGTTGCGAGGTAAAACAATCACGAAAGGGGATTCTGTTAGGAAAAATGCTGCTCCAGTTTCCAGCAGCCAGCTCTCCAGACCAGGTAGACAGTTTGATCTTGATTCCAATCCTCTTGAAGTGACCTCCAAGTCATTTTTACAGCAAGTGAGCAGCAAATTCTCTGACCAGGATTAGAGGGGCCCTGCCTGCAGCCAGGTGGAGGAAAGGGACAACCGTGTTTATTGGATGGTGTGGATTCGGTGGCCTGGCATGTCAGATCCACAAGAGTATAAAGCTCTAGTGGACACTGGTGCACAGTGTAGCTTAATGCCATCAGATTTCCAAGGGTCAGAGTCCATGTGTATTTCTGGAGTGACAGAGGGGTCCCAAGAGCTGAGTGTATTGGAGGCTGAAGTGAGCGTCACTGGGCAGGAGCGGCAGAAACACCCCAATGTCGTCCCAATCGAGACTCCCTTATCCCCATTCATCAGCTGATTCGCCAGCTGGAGAGTCAAGGAGTGATCACCAAAACTTGTTCACCCTTTAATAGTCCCATATGGCCAGTGAGAAAATCTACTGGAGAGTGGAGACTGACAATAGACTACCGTGGCCTGAATGAAGTCACACCACCGCTGAGTGCTGCCGTGCCAGACATGCTAGAACTTCAATATCAGCTGGAGTCAAAGGCAGCCAAGTGGTACGCTACAATTGACATCGCTAATGCATTCTTCTCCATCCCTTTGGCAGCAGAGTGCAGGCCACAGTTTGCTTTCACCTGGAGGGGCATCCAGTACACCTGGAATCGACTGCCCCAGGGGTGGAAACACAGTCCCACCATTTGCCATGGACTAATCCAGACTGCACTGGAAAAGGGTGAAGCTCCAGAACATCTGCAGTACGTCGATGACATCATTGTATGGGGTGACACCGCGGAGGAAGTTTTTGAGAAACGGGAGAAAATTGTTCAGATCCTTCTGAAAGCCGGTTTTGCCATTAAGCGAAGTAAAGTCAAGGGACCTGCGCAAGAGATCCAGTTTTTGGGGATAAAATGGCAGGATGGGCGCCGTCAAATCCCAATGGATGTCATCAATAAAATAGCAGCTATGTCTCCACCAACCAGCAAAAAGGAAGCACAGGCCTTCTTAGGTGTTGTAGGTTTTTGGAGGATGCACATTCCAAATTACAGCCAGATTGTAAGTCCTCTGTACCACGTGACCTGGAAGAAGAATGATTTTGAATGGGGCCCTGAGCAAGGACACGCATTTGAACAAATGAAACGGGAGATAGTTCATGCCGTAGCCCTTGGTCCAGTCCGGTCAGGGCAAGATGTTAAAAACGTGCTCTACACCGCAGCCAGGGAGAATGGCCCAACCTGGAGTCTGTGGCAGAAAGCACCAGGGGAGACTCGAGGTCGACCCCTGGCTTTCTGGAGCTGGGGATACAAAGGATCCGAGGCCCGCTATACTCCCACTGAAAAAGAGATTCTGGCAGCATATGAAGGCGTTCGAGCTGTTTCAGAAGTGGTCGGCACTGAAGCACAGCTCCTCCTAGCACCACGATTGCCGGTCCCGGGCTGGATGTTCAAAGAGAGGGTCCCCTCTACGCATCATGCCACCGATGCTGCATGGAGTAAGTGGGTCGCGCTGATCACCCAGCGTGCCCGAATGGGAAACGCCATTCGCCCAGGAATTCTGGAGGTAATCATGGACTGGCCAGAAGGCAATGACCTTGGAATATCGCCAGAGGAGGAAGTGACACATGCTGAAGAGGCCCCACCGTATAACCAGCTGCCAGAAGATAAGAAACAGTATGCCCTGTTCACGGATGGGTCCTGTCGCATTGTGGGGAAGCAGCGGAGGTGGAAGGCTGCTGTATGGAGCCCTACACGACAAGTCACAGAAACTGCGGAAGGAGAAGGTGAGTCCAGCCAGTTTGCAGAGGTGAAAGCCATCCAGCTGGCTTTAGACATTGCCAGTCGAGAGAAGTGGCCAGTGCTCTATCTTTACACCGACTCCTGGATGGTGGCTGATGCCTTGTGGGGGTGGCTGCAGCAGTGGAAGAAGAACAACTGGCAGCGCAGAGGCAAACCTATCTGGGCTGCCCCATTGTGGCAAGATATTGCTGCCCTGTTGGAGCAGTTGGTTGTAAAAGTCTGTCACATGGACGCCCACGTCCCTAAGAGTCGGGCCACTGAGGAACATCAAAACACCCACCAGGTGTATCAGGGTGCCCCCCGTGGGGGGAGGGGCAGCCGTGTGGCGCTTTTGTTGCTGGCCGCAGCCAAACCATAACAGTAACCTATGCTTTATGTAAGTTCAAGTGAAAGAAGCCAAATTCATTATATATTAATGTCTGCTTTGTATTGGAAATGTCATTAAGAATCTACAAATGAAGATGGATGTGAATGACGTGACTGTGAAAAGTATGTCTTAGTACAAGCACAACTGCATTTACAGTGCAGGAGAGAAAGGAAGACAGAGATCTGTAAACCCCGTAGTATTCTGCATTTCTTGCTCAGGAATTCTTGAACGAGTTGGCAGATCAGGTTGTCCATTCAGAGGTCTTCCCATTTTTCTCTCTCTCTGGAGAAGAAGATAAGTCTAAGCTAGGAAGACCTGAAGTATCCTAGTGACTGTTGTGAAGCTTGATTTTTATGCCATTTTCAATACATAGTTGTTACACACCAAAGCTGTAGAATGTAGTAAGAGGTTTTGATTCTAACACTAACAGAAGTATAAAAGAAAAATTCAGCCAAAACAGGCATTCGTCACCTATTTGGCAAAGTGTTTTTATGTTCTAGCTGACAGAAGGATTTAATACATGAAATATTGGGACTCCTCTTTTTATTTTTTCTTAAATTTGTGCCTCTTTTAACAGATATTTGAGGTGGCAAAGTCCTAAAACTTCTGTGTCTCTGCACTGAAGTAGATTTTTTTTTTTTGCCAGCTTAGCTGCTGTGCTGTTTTTGATGAAGAATAACTTTGCCTAAACATCATAGGAAATAATTGCATTTGGGCACACAATGAAACTTCCTGGATTGGTGAAGAAAACACCTTCCCATAGTACTTTTGTTGTGTCAGTAAGCAGTAATTCTCTTCAAAATATTGGTAATTGCTGCCATGGTAACAAAACAAAAACATGGTGTGGCAACTATTTTCAGCCTTGCACATGTGATACCTCTTCTGATTGTAACACCCTTCAGTTTTTAACCAGGACAAGAGCTGTCCTCTAGTTTAAATCTAGCATAGACAGTTCATTTTTTCTGACCATTGGTCCAGGTTTGTGGGGTTTTTTGTAGTAATTTTTTTGTTTTGTTGTGGTTCTTTTAGCAGATAGGTAGCAGGTTCATTTTTAGAGGTGGGAGGGGAATGACAGGCCAACCAGTGCAAAGTAATCAACTTGTTCCTAGTAGCTGTTTGGACTAGTCCTGAACACCTCTGCAACTAACTAGGATGGGGTTGGCACTGAAATTCTGGAGGCTCAGGCAATAACCAACCTAGCCCTTAGGTTCTTCAGCATAAGAAGAACGAAGAAACAAATTAATACAGGAACTTCCCAAAATGTGGTGGTCACGCTATAACTTGTGGAAAAAAAGTTCCTCTGATGACTATAGCAAAATAGCCAAGAAAACAGTGGGAAGCAAGGTGAGATAAGCTGGGAGGAACACCTTTGTGAAGAACGGGGTCAAATTATGAACTGAGAGTGGGGCAGCTTTCATGTATGACCTTTTTCCTTGGCCTTTTGCAATAACAGAATGGTAAATCACCTTTTTTACCTGCATTCTCTGCACTAGCTAACAATGACTCATAAGAATTGTAAAGATGACCGTGTAACATCCAACTCTGAGGAAGGCAATTCATGTACTTTGGATATTAAAGAACATTTCCTTCTAAGTGATTGTCTTAGGATGTAATTCTACTGAATTGGGGAAGAACATGGAGCTGGAGATTCTTTTTAGACTGCAGATTTATTTCCTGTCCTGAGGAAGGCACGCTGACCTTGTCACATTTGGATTTGAATCGAGGGAGGAGGCTTCAAAGAGGTGAAAGAAAGAAGATTGTAATGGGCATTTAATTAGTTCCCAATACTATTAATTACAGTTTTAATTCACACAATTCTGTGGCATGTCACATGCTACCTAAAAATCTGAGGAAGGGCAGAGAGTAATATTTAGCTTTTATACAGTAAGTATAAAAAAATCTGAAAAAAATGTTTCCTCCTTTCATAGTATTGAAAATACACTTTGGCCAACTGAGAGGGGAAGGTGCAAAATGAACAGAGGTCTAACTTGCACTAGAGGAAGATAAGCTATGCTAGCTGATGTTTTTCCTCTTCCCTTATGATACTGAAGCTCTTACAAATAAACGTTTAAGTCATATGATGCAAAACTGTTAGGAGGGGTATGTGCTTGATCACAGTTTGCTTTCCTTTGAGTGATAGTTTGTCGTCAAAACACTTGATACCTTCTGAACTTGTCACTGGTCTACATTTTCTTCATCGCCTTACTCTCTTGCCTTACTGCTACAATTGACCCAGCAGTGTAAAAGGTGCTAAGAAATGCATGAATAATCCTGTTCCAGTCTTTGATAGAAATAAACATAGGCTTGTCATCCAGAAACATCATTGTTATCTCTGCAAAGCTGATGTGTAAATTATCAAGTAACAGGAAACAAATAAGTTCTGGGTTTGAGGGGGAGGGGATAGGTTTTTCTGATTTTTTTTTTTTTTTTTTTTTTTTTTTTTGGTGGCTTGGCCATGATAAAAAAACTTGCTGGTCTTTCCTACATGTACTGTTATTATACATTTAAAATTCCATTTCTTTTATTAGAGCAACCTTTTACTAGACTTTATAAACTCATAAGCAGAGAAAAGATATTCTGATTTGAAATGTTTAGAATTGCTTTTATTAAAATAATTTTGCTGTTTCAAGGAACAAAATTTATTAAAGCACTGTTTCTATCTATGTTATGGATCCCTACGAACTTTTTTTTTACGTCTGTCACACTGTCTTATGTGTAGAATTAGGCCAGTGCAATATCAGGAATGTACATTTTTCTGTCTGCCTTGAAACTAACTTCCTGGAATTTAGTCATATTTTTATCATATTTGTTAAACTAAGGCCAAATTCCCAAATATTAGCTGAATTGAGTATATATTTCACCTTCCTACAGTTACTACACAGCATCTTTCCTAACTTCCTTCCCTAATTTAGTCAGTGTTAAAAGAACTTCGTAAGAGAGTGCCTACTGCTTGCCTTTCCCGTGGCTGCTGAGGCAGTGAGAACAGATCAATGTGTATTGATTGAAATGTAGGAAACCAAAGGAGAGAGACCGTGGGACTCAAAGCCTCTTAGAAAACTGACTGATGCACAGCAAGCAAGTCTTTCAGTCTCGGAGATGTTCTTCTATTATATTTAATTAAAATATTTTAAATGTGGGGGTTTAACAGAACAGGGAACAGGAACAACAGCGATACAAATAAGGAGAAAATAGGACACAAACTCGCACAACAGACCCGCTCTCCCGGACAGGACCGGCGCCGCACCCTCCCGAGCGAGAGAGTCCCTGCCGCGCTGCCCCCCTCCCCCCACCGGAACCCAGCGTGACGTCACATGGTATGGAATAGCGGGCTCTGTTTGGCCAGGTGGGGTCAGCCCCCACCCCCCGGCTGTGCCCCTTCCTGGAGTCCGGTGAAAATTAACCCTGTCCTTGCCAAACCCAGGACAGTGTTTTACAACGAGTGAGAGATACCCTGTTTCTTTCCAGTGGTCTTCTGGATAATATGTCAGTGTTTGGCAGGGTTAAACACATTCACTGCAAATCAAAAATACCATCAGTGTTTTTTCAGTAGTTTATAAAGAAATCAGCTTAGAAATTTTCACTTCCCTTCCACAGAAAGGTCGGGAATTTCCAACTCTTACTGTGCTTCTGGTTTGTTTCTAGTCTATCTGTAAATATCTTTAAGTTAGGTACCAACTACCCTGATTTCTGTTTGTTTTAGAATGACGTTAACTTATAATGGGACTTTGGAGTTAATTGTTCTGACAAGCAGGGACTACATAACTGACTTGGAAGTGCAAGAAAAGTGACCTGATAGAATACCTTCTCTTCAGGTAAATTCTGAATTCAAAACTTTGTCTTTTCCCTAATCCCTCTAGTCCTGCAAATGGGAATAGGCTTGGTATTTCTAATCTAGCATGGTTGCCTGCTTACCCTGCTAAACAAAACTCAGTACCTTGTGAAAACATGTAGACTAGCACAACCCATGCTGGGTTTGCATTCCAGGCATTCACAGTCATCCTACCCCAGTTCTGTACCTACCCTGGTGAAAAAGATATTGAGGTTTGCTTACCACAATATGAAATATATTGAACAGGCATGTGTTATTATGTACGTCCTTCACTAGCTAATCATTTTTCTTGCACTGCACAAATACTTGTTCTGTCTCATGTTCTAGAAGAGTTATTAAAATATCTTTAAAATAATGATTAATAATAATCATTGTACTCCTGGACATGTGCAAATCTTCAAGTATAATTTTCTGAAATGTCTTTAGGTCTTCTCTTTAGTATGGTTGCAGAAGAGATATGAAGTTTGAACTTCTAAGTTTAGGTAACCTGAATGTTGAATGGATGTAATATAACAAAGCTAAAACCAACTGCTTGTACTTTCATGTATATATTTGGTTTATATAAAGAAAAACTGGACAATATTCTACATTCTATTCTGTTAGTGTGCATGATATCGGATCTAAAAATTTATATGTACAGGGCTCATTCTTTAAAATATTAAGCCAACTGAAGTATCTGTTATGTCTGTTATGCAGATATTTTCTTGAAGATCCAAGTATGTCTTTTTTTCATTTAACTAGAGAATGCTAATTTAATAAAGAAAAAATATAATATTCTGACAAATGTCCACTGGCAAGGTTGTATGAATTGCAAAACAGTTGAAATTGGTATCTTACATATTCTGTATGTTGCTTGATCTTTTTTCTGCTAGGACTGTAGACAAAATCCTGATCAAGTGAAGATGATATGATTTAAATGAAGGCAAAGTTTCCAGCAGGTATCTGGAATTCTCTTTTCAGTCCTATCTATTGCCAAACTATGAACAGTAAGAAGTAGCTGTTCAAAAGAATTTGAAACTAGCTGAGAGAGAGGAGGACAAGGTGTATGAGGATCCTGCGGCAGGGAAAATGGGGCAGGATGTGCTTTGGTTTTCACATGAAGTCTGACTCACTTGTGAGCAACCAGATGATGTTTCTTCCTCACGGCCTGGCCTCCATCTAAGGAGGCAGCAGTTGCCTGAAGTAAATAAAAATCTGTAGGTTGACCATTATTTAAAGGATCTATACTTGAAAAATTCAAACAATGAGTTGTGTAGATCAGTAAGGCTGTGGAAAGTGATTGATGCTGTTATAAAAAAAGGTAGGAAGGAGAGAGAAGAGAAAAAAAAGTAAATATTTTGGTAAAGTAACAGTGGACAATCTCCCCTTTCTGCTATGCTGTGCAAAGGCAGAGCTGAAACTATTTTATTGGAGTTACAAGATCGCTCCATTTTGACACTTGGAAGTGAAATGGCAGTTCCTCAAATTTGTTTGAGATCTTGTGGATTTGTATATTCCCTTGGACATGTTTGGTCTTCTGCCCATTGGGTAGTGTGCCTTTTGTTGCATATTGTACATTTAACCAAAATGTGTTGGCACCACAGAGCACTAGGGAAAGCTGGTTTCCATCCCTGGGTCACCTGTTTGCTTTGTCATTTTGGTTACTCCATGTAAATGGAAGTCAAATACCCACACCCTTAAGTGGGTATACATAGGTTTGCATTTTGAAATCTCTGGGCAACAAACACTGCGCTCTGTTTATCAGCCACAAACAGGTTCTGCTTTTGGAAGTCGTGACAGATCTTCCAATTAATACATTTTAATACCAGTATACACTAAATCAAGTTCTAATGAAGGTTCTTCTTTTATGCTTTGAGAACAATCTGAAGTTTGTAGTGTTTGTGGAGTTTTTGTTTTGTTGTTCCTTTCCACTTTGTTGGTTTTTTTCTACCACGTCTGAAGCCAGAGTTCTGGAGATTATGTTTTCTTATCTCCTGGTTATTCGACTGCAGTTTAAAACCTGTCATATTGAACGCATGCAACATGGGCTAAACTGCTTCTGACGTAAGACACACAGAAAGCTTGTAATATCATTATTGCATAATTTTTAGAGGATTAACATTTCATTGCTTCTTTTAAAACAGTTAAAATCCTCTGGGTCATGACAATGAATGAAATGACAGTCTAATGTGTGCACAGGCTTTCTTAACCAGTAATGTGTAGCTTCTGTTTCAAATTATTTGCACATTTAGGTCTTCTGTTTTAAGGTGTTTCCTTTGACTTAGGGCATGGCCAATATTAATAAATTATAAATATTTACACTGGCCTTGGAATTGCTAACTGACTCAAGCAATAGCTTAGCAACTGAGATAACATAGGAGGTTATCTCAAGCATTCTGTTCTTACATGTTCCTTTGCTGCCAGAAATACTAGGAAAGACTTCAGAATAAATCATCTCCTATCCCATTCTGGTGTACAGGGACTAGAACATTGTTCACATTTACTACTAAACAAACTGGCTTACAGTGACTTATGACACTCTTCAGTAATACTCCTATTGCAATTCAGGACATTCTTGTAATTTGGTTTAAGAATGAACTGAATTGGTAAAGTTATAACATTGTAGCTGTGATGAACACAGAAATCCTTGTTGGTATTTGTACAAAATTACAATTCTGTAGACATAATTTTCTAGCAGTCTAAGTTAGCAGATCATCATGGACTTGCTGTTACCTGAAGCCCTGCACAGGTGTGTGTGTGGGTGGACCTTATGTCAGTATTTGTAATACATCTGTGTACTTCAGAGAAAGAATAATGTAAATATGTTGCAATAATTCTCTGGTTTAAAGTTCTTCTTTTGCTTCTCTTCTTTGTGTTTTGTGGATTTTTTTAAAAGAAACTAGATATGTCTAAAATGTCCATTAATGCTTTTTTTAATCGATGGAAAAATATAGCTATATGTTGCGGTGGGATCAAGGACTCAACCAATATGATCCATAACAGTCAATTTTATTAGCAGAGAATCTGGATTATATAGAGAGCACTTGGTACAGCACTCAGTTATGATTGGTCCCTATTCATAAAGCATCTATTAATAGAACACCTGTTTACCCGCAGCCGGCCTTGGGGTATCTGTTTATCCACAGCCGGCCTCTCGATAGCCTTGAAGCCTGTGCTGCTACAGACCGATCAAGTCCATATTCAGAGTGTCTGGGTTGCTCACAATATGTCCCTGTTCTTCCAGAAATCCTACAGCTATACTTTCTTGGTATGGCTTACAGATTGATCAGAGAAACACATTTTATTTTTCTAATAAGAAACCCAGGAGGTGTTTGGGTTTGGGTTTTTTTTAATTTTTTCTCATTAAAAAGCCCCTGCATCTAGGAGGTAGATATCAGTATCTTGGTAAGCTTGAGTTGTGTTTTGTTGGAGTATTCGCTGTGAATTCCACTTAAAAATTAAACACTATCTATGCTAACTTAAAACAGCTTTGTACTGTTATGCACTCAAGCAATCTCTATTGCACTAAAGAAACCTGCAGAAATTCTAAAAACTGCAGCAGATGTGAAAAAAAAATTATTACGGCAACACAGAGATTTATCTCACTTGCAATATACAGTTCTGCCCAGTAATCTGCAACATCTCTTCTTCTGAATGGTATGATGGATTGTAGTTTTCTACTAAACAGTTGCTAGGGTAATTCTGCCAGGAAGCCAGTAGAACACCGTTATGGTGGTAGCATGGTAGAATTGTAAGTAAGGTAGAATTGTAGCAAATACAGTGCTGGGAGGAAAGCTCTAGCACTGATTACATTGACTGCTCAACCCATTTATAAAGTGGAGGCAAGGACTGCAATACTAGCAAACACAACAAAAGTTTCCTAGTGTCTGAACTTTTCCCACCTGGTAGTATTTAATTATAGATCACTCAGTCTTGTCTGTCTACTTTAGATATTTCTGCAGGCCCAACTACATCGGGCTTTTGCACATCGTAAGCAGCCTCATGTTACTGTCCTTAGCTGGCACTGCTGGTATTCTCAACCTCTGAGAGTTAAAAAGGCTAGCGAAGGTTCTTAGCTAGATTTTGATTCATGCTCTGCATCTCTGATTTAGAAACTTTATCAGTGTTCTGGTAAGTATAACAATTCTTTTTCTCCTGTTAGCATGTCCAATGTTTGCTGACCCTACAAATTTTATCAGTTAGCATCTCTCGACAGTATAACCCACTGCAGTGCAGATCGAGGTAAAGCAAACAAATACTCAGTTTTGTACCTGCAGATCAGAGCCTCTAAATCATGACTAGAAAATCAAGAAAGGTTGTTGTGTCTTTCAAAGGCACTTGCTCACTTTTGGGTTGCTACATGTCATAAATCTGGATTGCCTATGCAAATAATGTAGTTATTACTAAACTGGGACTACTCCTCATTCAAAAAATAATGCTATAGTGGTTTTTATGTAAAAATGTTTTCCAATTAGAAATGCGATCTTGTAATCTTCAGGAGAAGGCTAAGGGAAACCATTCTGTCATTGGGGGATTGAATGAAATGAGACTGAAATTTGATGTTTCTTGGTAATTTCTAACATTCTGTTCTAGTGCTTTGAGGATTTAAGATCATGCAGGGATGGGGTTAGGGAAGCCGGGGCCCACTTGAGGCTGAATCTGGGAAAGGAATGTGAAGAGCAACAAGAAAGGGTTCTACAAGTACATAAAAGACAAAAGAAAGAGTAGAGAAAATTTGGGCCCGGTGCTGAGTGCAGCAGCGGGCCTGGTGACATATGACACAGGAAAGGCTGAGGTACTCAATGCCTTCTTTCCCTCAACTGCTAATATCAGTCTTCAGGAATCCCAGGCCCATGAGACCAGAGGGAGCTGGCCAGTGTCGCTGTGAGGAATGATTATGGCAACGGGGAGAGGTTCCTGAAGACTGTATGGCAAATGCCACATGTGTGCCAATGTATGTAATGGCAAATGCCGTTCCTTTCTTTGAGAACGGCAAGAAGGAAGATACAGGGCACTACAGGCTAGTCAGCCTTACCTCGATCTCTGGGAAAGAAATGGAGAAAATCCTCCTGAAAACTATTTCCAAAGTACTTAAGGACAAGAAGATGAGCAAAAGTAGTCAATATGGATTTACAAATGGGGAAATCATGCTTAACCGACCTGACAGCCTTTTACCATGAAGTGAACAGCTTGGTGGATGATGGAGGGGAGAGCAGTGAACGATGTTTGCCTCAACTTTAGGAAGTCTTTTGACACTGTCTCCCATAACATCCTCATAGGCAAGCTGGCAAAGTATGGACAAAATAAGTGGACAGTAAGGTGGATTGAGAACTGGCTGAAGAGCCGGGCCCACACAGAGGGTTGTGGTCAGTGACACAAAGTCAAGTTGGAGGCGAGTTGCTAACAGTGTCACCCAGGGTTCAATACTGGGTCCAGTCCTGTTTAACATCTTCATTAATGATCTAGATGATGGGACAGAGTGAGAAGCTCAGCAACGTTGCAGATGATACAAAACTGTGAGGAGTGGCTGATGGACTAGATGGATGTGCTGCCATTCAGAGGGACATCTACAGGCTGCAGAACTGGGCAGAGAGGGGATTTACGAAGTTCAGCAAGGGGAAATGTAAAGTCCTGCACCTGCAGAGGAATGGCCCCATGCACCAGTACATGCTGCGAGCATACTGGCTGGAAAGCAGCTCTGCAGAGAGGGACGTTGGCATCCTTGGTGGACTGCAAGTTGTCCATGAGCCAGCAACGCACCCTCGCATCTAAGGTGGCCATCCGTGTTCTGGGCTGCATATAGCACAGCTTTGCCAGCAGGTTGAGGGAAGTGATCCTTCATCTCTCATCAGTACTGGTGAGACACATCTGGAGTGCTGTGTCCCGTGCCAGGCTCCCCAGAACAACTGAAATATACACTTACTGGACCAGTTCTAGCACAGTCCAACAAGGATGGTAAGGGGATTGAAGCATCTCTCATATGAGGACAGGCTGAGAGGGCTGGGAATCTTCAGCCTGGAGAAGAGGAGGTTCAGGAACAATCTCCTCAATGTGTACAAATACCTGGTGGGAGGAAGTTAAGAAGAGGGAGCGAGATTCATCTCAGTAGTGCCTACTGACAGGACAAGAAAAGACGGGGAGTGCATTTTTCCTTGCAACCAGTTCACAAGGGCATGTCAATGGCCGTACAGCAATACAAAGGCTACGGTGACCTGAACCTAGACCCAAATTCATGCTATTCTCCTGCAGCTCTGAAAGCACTTCAAAGATAACAAAAATTACTCTTTGAGAAAGAGGCAACCTCTGCCTTTCAGCCTTCTGGAAAAGGACAGCAGGGCCTTGGAATTCCTGTTCCTTCCTTTTCATCTTGACTGTATGCTTTGTAGGCTTAAGGGCAGCTGTTGAGGCAGGGTTTTATGTTAAGGACAGTGTATTCAGAGGTATTTGGGGGAGTGGGCAGGAAGGGTGTGAAGACGACCTTAAACACACCCAGAAGCAAAATCTTTTACAATAGTGCAGATGCAAACTCTGAGGCAAGTTCAAGTCGTATGGACGACAACAGCACAGAATGAAGTTCTACGAAGACCCTCAAGGGTTTCCCCCCCCTTAGCTTGCCAACATCTAACATACAAAATCCTGAAATGCTGTTTAAAGGACCAGGGCCAAAGGAATTGCTGACATGACTGACGTGCAAAGACCTGGATGCAAAAAAACCCCAGCACATACCTACAGGAAGCAAAGCACTAAACTGAGGGAGAGGTTCTGGCTCCACAGAGTGTCAATTCAGTTACTGCTTTTTAAAATAAGTAGTGATGTTGCTATTACATCCAATATTTTAGTGCTGGTTATGCATCAGATCGGGACCCTATCCGTTAAGCTGCCCGCTCAAGCTGCACTCAGCTCACATTGAGCAGTCATAGAAAGCATTTGGGCTTACACAGAAAACACCAAATCGCAGTTACCCAGTTTAGATACTGCTCGTGTGCACCAACTGTTTCTCTGGCCTTTGGACTCATTCCTGCAGTGCTATTTTTCATTGGTAAAAGGAAACTGTACAAGAAAACAGAAATGCATTTTATTCTTGCTGGCACAAATTAAAACATGCTTTATTGGTTGCTCAGTTTTTATACCCTCTGTTGTGCTGAACCACATATCCACTTCCCCCCCATGGAAGCTAGCTCAGGAAGATATTATTCTCCACTTGTCACCTCAAGGACGACTGTTTATACAACCCAGTGACCCCCTGGTACACTCCTATATCTAAACCAAGGATTACCCTCCGGTCCCCCTTGCTCTGAGATCAGTTCAGCATTTTTTACAATAATTAGTGGTCATTCTTTATATTCTCCTTGAGATAATTATTCTTTTGGTCATCTTCTCTGAGCCTTCTTTTATTGTGGGGCTGTGTTGGTCGGTTACAGTGTTTTAAGATCAGAGTAACTAAGTAGTACAGAAGAATACTCATCCACTGAGTAAAATGTCAGGACTACGAAACAGATAAGTTAATTTTCATTAAGATTCAAGTGAAATAAAATTCTTCAACCTGCAGATATGTATCTTGAAAGTTGCAGCTGCAGGCTGTCATACACTTGCCTCCTTTCAGTGTCATGTTGCAACTCTTCTGCCTGATCTCATTTGTTATATTCTGGGGCATTTGGTCTCTTTAGTAGTTTATTTTAAATTATGATCTTATTTTTGTTTACTTTTAAAACTTCTTAATGAACTCTGAATTCCTATGGTTTTGTACATTCCAAATTAGGAAAAATATTCTATTTGAAAATATGCATCAAAATGTATTTTAGACATGGGATATGAGGATGTTTGAAATTGACTTGTAGCTAAAACAGCATATAAACATGTGTTTTAAAATAGCATTATTTAGCTGGTAATAAGTTAGCATAGGATTTTTTTTAAACTTACTAACTCAGTGTTTCACTAATCCATATACGAAAGAGAGATTTTGAGATAACAAAATGAAAGGGAAAGAGTAAGCTTTTAAAACTATTAAAACCATGGGGTTTAGGGAGTTATTATTTTAAGTTGTCAAGTGGAAAAAACAAGATCTTAGATCAACCATAACTATAGATCAACCTTGCTATGCTCTTTGAATTAAATAAAAAATATTTAGTTTTGATTTAGATAACATTAAGTTTTGCTGTTGCTATTTAAATAGAAATGTAAATTTAAAGCAAAGTTCAGATTCTGTGAATTCTTCTGGTACTCCCTTTTCCATGAAATAAAATCAATGAAATTCCACTCTTAAAAGCAAATATAATCCACCTTTCATCCCCTCAAATTCTCAGATTTTCCAAGATTTAACTTTGAGACAACCTGAAATTTGCCTGAAGCCAGAGTTGAGGAAAACATTGTTTTTCCTGAGGGGAATGGGAGAATTTGTTTGAAGTGATGATTTTTATAATTTCTAGAATCTACCAATCTGTTTTTGTAAATAAGATTTACAGCAGATTTGAGGAAGAAAATAATTATTTTCAACACTTGACAAAAGTTACGGAGCTTAGCTTTTTTTGTTTGTTTGTTTTAAAATATGTGCTACAGGAAAAACTTACATAGCATAGAGAAACAAGAAATCTCTATTTTCCTTCCTTAAACTGATGCAGCATTTTCAATTTAAACCAGTTAGAAACATGCGCATGATCTCATAATAACTTTGTGATCATTGCACAAAACAATAAAGCAATGAATATTTTTAATAAGACCAGAAACCTTAATTGCTCTACGTTTTTTTTTCTGTTGCTATAGTGATTCTGAGAAAACACTAAAGCAACAACTGAAGCAGCTTCCTGCCGTGGAAGCAATCCAAAAATTAGAACAAAAGCCTCCTACAGACTGGACATGACGTCCAGGATCGTTATCGTTCAGCACTCATGTCTTGGTAAATTACCACCCATCCCTTGTTCTAGTACCTAGAATGCTTCAGCTTCTTGTCTAAGGGTGAGAGAGCAGGTAAGTGTATTTGGGGGGAAAGTATTCAAATCTTTTAACTCACTGAAACTGCTTCCAGTTTTACAACAGAGAGTTAGTGGGTAGATGGTTTTGACATATTTGAAGCAGTCACTCATGTTAAAAAGGCTTGAGACAATTATACTCTTCATCAACAGGTTACTCTCAGAACAAATGCACTGTGCTCCTTGGAGTATCTTCTCCTGATGAAAATTACTGGCCTTGTTTTCAATCTTCCTTTCTATGGATAAGCCTTCTGGTCTTCAGTGATATGACCTTTATTTATTTATTTATTTAATTAATTAATTTTTATTTTTAAAGCTCTGGGAGGCTTTGAAATCTGCACAACAACTGTGAATCCTGACTGATGAAAACCTCCCACTTGATACACAATCAGATTTCATACCTGAGCATGTTCACCAGTCCTTCTGATGTACAAGAAATGTCAACTGAGAATTGTGAAGTGAGTCATACAGCTCAGGGGTTGCTCCAGACTCTTAAAATTACAGCACTGACCCAGGCTAATAGCAAGAGCATGGCCATGTTTCTGCTGCTTGCTTTGTTTATAGCGAAGACGCCTGCAGGCTGCAGTGACCATGAAATGGTCGAGTTCAGGATCCTGCGTGGAAGAAGCAGGGCGATAAGCAGGATCAAAACCTTAGACCTCAGGAGGGCTGACTTTGCCCTCTTCAAGGAGCTACTTGGAGGAATCCCGTGGGCCAGGGCTCTCGAAGGCAGGGGGGTCCATGAGTGCTGGTCGCTCTTTAAACGACACTTCTTCCATCCACAGGAGCAATGCATCTCCCTGAGAAAGAAATCGAGCAAAGGAGGCAGGAGACCTGCATGGTTAAACAAGGAGCTTCTAGCAGAGATCAGGCAGAAGAGAAAGGTCCATGGAATGTGGAAATAGGGGCAGGCCACTTGGGAAGAGTACAGAAACGTGGTGAGAGCATGCAGGGATGCGACGAGGAAGGCCAAGGCCCACCTGGAATTGAAGCTGGCAAGGGATGTCAAAAACAACAAGAAGGGCTTCTTCAACTACATCAGCAGCAAAAGGAACACTAGGGACAATGTGGGGCCGCTGCTGAATGAGGCGGGTGTCCTGGTGACGGAGGATGCGGAGAAGGCAGAACTACTGAATGCCTTCTTTGCTTCAGTCTTCAGTGCTAAGACTGGCCCTCAGGAATCCCAGGCCCCGGAGGTAAGAGAAGAAGCCTACAAAGAGGACGACTTTCCCTTGGTCGAGGAGGACTGTGTGAGGGATCGCTTAAGCGATCTGGACGTCCACAAATCCATGGGCCCCGATGGAATGCACCCACGAGTGCTGAGAGAGCTGGCGGATGTCATTGCTGAGCCACTCTCCATCATCTTTGAGAGGTCCTGGAGGACAGGAGAGGTGCCCGAGGACTGGAGAAAGGCCAGTGTCACTCCAGTCTTCAAAAAGGGCAAGAAGGAGGACCCAGGGAACTACAGGCCGGTTAGCCTCACCTCCATCCCGGGAAAGGTGATGGAGCAGCTTATCCTGGAGGCCATCATCAAGCAAGTGGAAGAAAAGAAGGTTATCAGGAGTAGTCAGCATGGATTCACCAAAGGGAAATCATGCCTGACCAATCTAATAGCTTTCTACGATGACATGACTGGCTGGCTAGACGAAGGGAGAGCTGTGGATGTTGTCTACCTTGACTTCAGCAAGGCTTTCGACACAGTCTCCCATGATATCCTCCTAGGGAAGCTCAGGAAGTGTGGGCTGGATGAGTGGTCGGTGAGGTGGATTGAGAACTGGCTGAATGGCACAACTCAGAGGGTTATCATCAGCGGCGCTGAGTCTAGTTGAAGGCTGGTAACTAGTGGTGTCCCTCAGGGGTCAGTACTGGGCCCAGTCTTGTTTAACTTCTTCATCAATGACCTGGATGAAGAGTTAGAATGTACCCTCAGCAAGTTTGCTGACGACACCAAACTGGGAGGAGTGGTAGACACACCGGAAGGCTGTGCTGCCATTCAGCGTGACCTGGATAGGCTGGAGAGCTGGGCAGAGAGGAACCTGATGAGGTTCAACAAAGGCAAATGCAGGGTCCTGCACCTGGGGAGGAACAACCCCATGCACCAGTACAGGCTTGGGGTGGACCTGCTGGAGAGCAGCTCTGTGGAGAGGGACCTGGGTGTCCTGGTGGACGACAGGTTAACCATGAGCCAGCAGTGTGCCCTGGCTGCCAAGAAAGCCATTGGGATCCTGGGGTGCATCAAGAAGAGTGTGGCCAGCAGGACGAGGGAGGTTCTCCTTCCCCTCTACACTGCCCTAGTGAGGCCTCGTCTGGAGTACTGTGTCCAGTTCTGGGCTCCCCAGTTCAAGAAAGATGAAGAGCTACTGGAGAGAGTCCAGCGGAGGGCTACAAGGATGATGAGGGGACGGGAACATCTCCCCTACGAGGAGAGGCTGAGGGAGCTGGGCTTGTTCAGCCTGAAGAAGAGAAGGCTGAGAGGGGATCTAATAAATGCTTACAAATATCTGAAGGGTGGGTGTCAGGAGGATGGGGCCAAGCTCTTTTCAGTGGTGCCCAGTGACAGGACAAGGGGCAATGGGCACAAACTGAGGCACAGGAAGTTCCGTCTGAACATGAGGAAGAACTTCTTCCCTCTGAGGGTGATGGAGCCCTGGAACAGGCTGCCCAGGGAGGTTGTGGAGTCTCCTTCTCTGGAGATATTCAAGACCCGCCTGGACAAGGTTCTGTGCAGCTTGCTGTAGGTGACCCTGCTTCGGCAGGAGGGTTGAACTAAATGACCCACAGAGGTCCCTTCCAACCCCTACTATTCTGTGATTCTGTGTGACAACATGTAAAGAGTACGGCTAACAGGGTAACCACTCGTTTTCCTGCCATTCCCTTCAAAACTGATGTAAGCATCTCACTCTCGTCTTTCCCCCTCCGCTTTGAGGACGATCCAAACAGCAAGCACTAACTTACTTCGGCTATATGAAAAGAACTACTTACCCTTACGGTTTTAACTCTCTGGTTTGCTAACTTTACTTACTTCAAGCGGCTACAGAGATAAGCATCGCTTCCTTTTGTCTTGAGCTTTGTAACAAAGCGCGAGCTACGCTGCGCCCTATTAAAGGCACTGATCACACCGATGCTTCGCAAACGATATTCGCCGCCTCTGCTATGGTTAGCAAGTGTAACAATTACATAAAACCCGAGGCTTACAGATCTTACAAAACATCACAGGTGGTATCGGTGACAAGTACCTCCTGGTAACCACTCATATACTCTTCCCTCTATTCAGGTTACTTCTACTTGATTGCTCTGCTGGTGAGAGTCTGCTTGTTGCTCCTCAGCTAACTGGTCTTGCTGATTCAAAGCAGGCTTCACGGCTCGGCTAGGCACCCAGACTGGACCGCGATCTGTGGAAACACACATATAACCTCGACCGTTAAATATCACTGGTACGGGTCCAGCCCATTCTCCAGTAGTCGGGTCTCTAGAGATCACTTTAAACTGCGGTAAAGTTGTTGCACTATTGAATTTTAAGTTCTGGTGATGCACCACAACAGGCGGTGCCTCCTGATCACCCATAAGGCACAAATAGTTTAAAGTAAAAAGAACTCGATGCAACCTTGATTGCGCTTCTGTTTCGACCCCTCGCTGTTTATCTAAGTAGTCTTTCAGCACACGATGAGTGCGCTCTATGAGGCCTTGCCCTGTCGGAGAATGTGCAATTCCCGTGGTGTGCTTAATTCCCTATGTCAACAAGAATGATCTCAGCTTTTGACTGACGTAGGCAGGTCCATTATCGGTCTTAATTTCTTCAGGGACCCCCAGTACTGCGAAACACGAAAGCAGATGTTTACAAACATGTTGCGCTTTCTCCCCAGGTAAAGCAGTGGCCCATATCATTTTCGAAAAGGTGTCTATTGTGACATGCACGTACTTCAGTCGCCCAAATTCGGAGAAGTGCGTGACGTCCATCTGCCACAGTGCAAGTGCCTGCAGCCCTTTTGGATTGACCCCTTGGCCTATACCTGGTCCTTGGTTTCCGCACTTAGGACAGGCCTGTACAATATAACGAGCCTCATTCTCTGTCAGTCCAAATTGCCTTCGCAGACCTCTTGCATTTTGGTGAAAATTATCATGACTATGTCTGGCCTGCTGAAACTTGTCTACTGGAGGCATAGGGCATGCGGGACTGACTAAGTTGTCAGCAATCTGATTGCTGTGCCCTAGTCCCAGATCCCATTGGTGGCTACGTACATGAATGACACAACAAGGTACGGCCCGTTGAGACAGTACGGTCCGCAACTGGATAAACAGCTTGCCTAATCTAGGGTGGACTGGTTCCCTAAGCAAGGCATCCGGTATTCGAGGCACTATCCCGGCTACATAAAGGGAGTCAGTTACAACATTTAAAGGCTCATTTAACCAATTAGTTAAAGCCCAGACCACGGCAGTCAGCTCTAAAATTTGTAGCGAATCTCCATCCTGTCCTTGTATCATATGATGACACCACTGGCCCCCTTCTTGCCAAACACAAACTGCCTTAGGCAGCCTCCTGCCCGCATCTGTATACACTGTGATTCCTTCGGCCAGCGGCTTCTCCTGAACTCTGGGCTTCTCAAGCCATAGATTACGCTTCAAGAACTGCCACAATCTCCCTTTTGGCTGTCGGGAATGTATCCTCCCATCATAGCCTAACAGAGCTTCCTGTATGGGTAGAGCATGCCTCAATCACCATTCCAAATCTGCTCTTTTGACCAGTATACTGATATCCTGCGGCTCTTCCCCTGATATTTCCACTATCCTCGTCCTACCTTTTCTGACTAGCTCTCCCACAGCTTCTGATCTTTTCTGTGTACTAGTCTTCGGCTGCACACTTAAAAACACCCATTCTAGTATGTGAAATGGATCATCACCCCTAATAGGCTTGTCAGTGGCAAAATCAGGACTATTCAACGATGCTGTACAGGAATGAGTCTCCCCCTTCTTGTTTTGCCACTGACAAACAAGGGCATACGGTGACTCGGCAGGGTTACAAATAAGCAAGGAAACAGGTAGGGTTAGCAATCGCCTAGCAGTCCAGGCTGTTTGAAGCTTCTGTACGATGTGTTGCAAAGCTGTTTGCTGCGTCTGTGATAGGGTGGCTGCTGTGCTGGGATGCGAGCCACGTAGTAGTAATGTCAATGGTGCAATGTCAGCATTGGAAATACCAGCACAGTTACGCACCCACTGGATATCTCCAAGCAAAATCTGTACATCAGTCAATGTGCACAAATTTGTTGCTAACTCCACCTTTTGTAGTTGGATCTTAGCGTCAGAGATGCGCCACCCCAAATACTTCCATGGTGCAAATCGCTGAACCTTTTCCGGGGCAATAACAAGGCCCTTGCTGGCTAAAACAGTACTCAGCTGCGTCAAGGAATCGTCATTGAGCTCTGAAGGTGCTGCTTTGTTGGTTACTGGTATCGAAAAGGCAAACCATTGAGTGTCCCGCGGATGTAAAGGTATAGTGAAAAAGCAGTCTTTTAGGTCAACAATGATCACGTGCCAATCCGACGGAAGCATAGCAGGTGATGGCATTCCAGGTTGTACAGCTCCCATGGGTTGCATTTGCTCATTAATCTTACGTAGGTCGTGTAAGAGGCGCCATTTGCCGCTCTTTTTCAGAATGATGAAAATGGGGGTATTCCATGGGCTGACTGAAGGCTTGATGTGGCCTGCAGTGAGTTGTTCTGCTACCAATTGCCGTGTTATTTGCAGTCACTCTTCTGTCATGGGCCACTGGTCAACCCACACGGGTTCGTTGGAAAGCCAGGTTAGTGGTGGGTTGGGCGACTGCTCGCCAGTGCCCATAACTAAAAAGGGGTAGTAGTTAGTACAACTCCAATTTGACTCAAAACATCGCGCCCAATTAGGGCTGAAAGCGTTTCGGGCAGCTGCATGACATAGACCTTTAAAGTGACCTCCTGCCCTTCAGGAAAGGTTATTTGCACAGGGTATTGGCTCATCATGGGAGTGGAGTGTCCCCCCACACCTGCGATAGCCGTTGTGGGAACATTTAGTGGCCACTCCTCCGGCCAAACACCCGTACTTACGATTCTGATCCATTAACCTGTACCACAGGACAGGCTAAGGCTTGTGTACCTCTCATAATGGTGGCAACGTTGTACTGTCCATCTAGGATGGCATCTCTTATAACACCGCTCCAGCGGGTAGGTGTGATCGGTGCCGGAGGCCCAGCTAAACATCTCGGAGAGGAAGCCTCATTTTCCCAGTGGGGCGGTTGGTAACGATTGACATATGCTGCAACTGCGAGCTCATGTCTTGAAGACTCTGCAAAACTGACTGCAAAAGATCGCACGCTTTTTTTTCTTGCAATTTGCTCTGGCCGCCATCAGAGGGCGTCGGGAGTGGAGACGCCTTGCTGGAAGATGGCAGGGGTGGATAGAGAGGAGGGGCTGATGTTGCAGGCCGCGCCCCTTCTCCCTCCCCCTCTGGGGGTGGTACTAACCGCTCCTCCCCTCTTCATGAAGGCAGCCGCTCCTCCCCTCTTCCGGAAGACAGTCGCACTTCCGCGCCTGACTCCTCCTCGCTCCCCGGTGGCGGTCTTACTATCGAGTCCGGCTGGTATTTCAAGTTGATCTCTCTAGCAGCAACTTCCGGTGGGCCACCCCCCTCTGTGCCCAGACCGGAACCGCGCTCCGCACTCGCCCGAATCTCGGCAGTTGTGTTACAAGTGATCCCAGTCATCCCTCTAACGGCAGGTAGCCCAAAAACCCATGCTAATGTCCCAGGCTTAGGCGCGTGATCTTTCCCGGGCTCCGGAGCTAGCATCTGAGCTGCAGCACACGCCACCTCTTGTTCAACTTTCATGGCTTTTAAGGTCTGTGATACTGTTCGCCAGAGCTTGCGGACGGCTTTTATCTCCTTTTCTTCCTTTTCCTCCCCCGTTATTGTCCTTTCCCACATCGTCTCTCCTAACTCTTGCCATTCCGAGACAGAAAACAGTAGCGGGGTATCCGCAAAGTGACCCCATCGTTGCCCCAGTTTAATCAACTTCATGAGTTGCTTTGCCATTGCGTCTATTCCTCTCTTAGAGAGAATACCGACTAGCAACGTTGCCGCAGCATCCACCTCCATGCCTGCGACCACGGCCTCCACGTTAAAATTTAGCTGCGCCAGGCAGCCCCAGTGTGGCTCGAAAATTCCTGGGAGTCGGCCGTCTGTGTCTGCCCTGTGCGTTCGCACCCAGGCAGGACCCTCCCAGCCGTTGTTCCCACGCCCCCTCTCTAGCTGCTCACCGCAGACCGAGGGACTCCTGCAGGTAAACCGTCCATCCTCTGCTACCAAATGTTGGCGTGGTTTACAGATCACAGAATCACAGAATAGTAGGGGTTGGAAGGGACCTCTGTGGGTCATCTAGTCCAACCCTCCTGCTGAAGCAGGGTCACCTACAGCAAGCTGCACAGGACCTTGTCCAGGCGGGTCTTGAATATCTCCAGAGAAGGAGACTCCACAACCTCCCTGGGCAGCCTGTTCCAGTGCTCCATCACCCTCAGAGGGAAGAAGTTCTTCCTCATGTTCAGATGGAACTTCCTGTGCCTCAGTTTGTGCCCATTGCCCCTTGTCCTGTCACTGGGCACCACTGAAAAGAGCTTGGCCCCATCCTCCTGACACCCACCCTTCAGATATTTGTAAGCATAAACAGATTACAGATCCGTTGTAATGATATGACCCCAATATGAGTATGATCGTTCACCTTTATTAGTCAGCAAAAACAAGGTTTATATAGCAAAACTATTACAGCATCTGAATGGTTAAACCCCTAATCCATATATAGGCAAAACTACTGCAACTTGTTGTGATTAGTGCAGAGCTGCATCTCGCAGTGAAAACAGTACTGTGGCAGGAAACAACAGCGTGGCAGGAAGGAAGTGACAGTGTGGCAGGAAACGGTGACGTTCCCCCTGCTCCAGTGTCCCAAGCTCGTCGCTCTGCCTTCCCAGCAGGGTTCCGTGTCCGCCGCTCCCAAGGCTCACTTCCGGATCGGAACCTGGGTTGCTCAACGCACCAAGCTATGTCCCCTCTCGTCCAGCCAGGACTCCACACTAGTCCACTTCCCTAAACTTTACCTCTGGCTGCTACTTCCCATTCTGCTGATGAACAAGAACCATACGCTTTGCTGATCTTTAGATCACAGTCTTGAGCATAAATTGGGGGTTTAATCAGAATAAGTGTAAACCACTTTAGAAGAGTGTTTGTTAAAGTACTGAAAAGTCGTAAATACAAAATTCTAATGGAGGCATCAATCATCTTTGAGAGTATCCTGTAGTTCAGTCTGCCTTTATTCCTGCTACTTTTTCTGCTCTACATACGTACAGTGATGGAGCCAAGGAGATCAAGTTTCTGTTATGAGGATACATATTGGGTTTCTCTGCTTGACTTTTAAGTACCAGAAGAGTAATTTCAGTCTCATGTGAGCTTCATTAAAACATCATGTAAAACAGAGGGACTGATTGTGTGGCTCTTTGTTGCCTTAATAGGAATAAGGATCTTTCCATCCTGATGAAAAATTGGTATGACTAGAGGTACACAGTTTTGTCTGCTTGTTTTTAATAGGGACCTATGTGTGATCCATTCCAGCATCTTTAACTTGGGAAATAACTGCTGTGGGAATGAGGGAATGGATTTGCACCTCACTTCCCCACATTAAAGGCTGTTGTCTGCAGCCAGACCTTCACCGAATTAACAGCTGAGTTTGCTGTGTTAATGTCCCTAAAATATCATGAGTTTATAGAAGTTACTGTCCTCCTTTGACTGTCCAACTCTTTTCATGAAATGATCTCTAGCACTGAAATTTGTAGTGGGTTCTGCGACATGTTACCTGTCATCGGTCGCTTTTGCTACAGACCTGAACAGAAACTGCTGCCTCTGTGGAATGAGGTGGAGCAAGGGGTTATTTCATTGAGAAAGATCTGGAGATACCGAACTAAGAATGAGGTAGTGACAGGATAATTTGCTGGGTCTTTACATTTCATTCCTTCATGTTAAACTGCCTTTCTAAAGCTGGTAAGATCTGCAAGGGACTGCAAGTCCTGATTAACCCTAGTTAGATGCTATTTTGAGGAACAGATAGTGCAGAAATCACTTGCACTTTGTGCACTGATGAAGCACAAAGAATTTGTCACCAGGTTACAGATGAATACAAAAACAAATACTGTTTTGAGCATTCTCAGTCCAAGATGTTTCGACTGGATAAGGGTCAGGAGCTTAATTAATTTCTTCGCTATTTAGATATCTATTTTGATATTTACACCATTATTACATACTAAAGTCAGGTAATTGCTTTAAGAGTTGAAGTATGAAATGTACTTTCTATGTTGCCCTGCTTTTTGTAGTCTTTGTATCTGTTTTGACAGGGCTGTCTGCCGAGGTCTAAGTGGCTGGAATATTCACTGCATTGGAAATTGCTGACAATGTTTGTTTAATTATGCAAGAGTTTGTTGTAAACAGCTGTGGTAATTGGCTAACTTTAGCACTTCATGTAGTATCTGCTGAGATTAAGGACACAGTTTACATTGGAAAGACCTTTTTTAACAGAAACAAACAAACCACATAACAGAACAAACCAGTGTAATTTTCTTTGCTTCCTAATGTCTTTTTCCTTTAATTACTTCTATAGGAATTCCCAATGTCTTTCTTTTCAGTGTGGATCTAGAATGAAATATTGTCTGGTGAGATTTTTTCACACATTTCTTTTTGTTGTTTGATTTTTTTTTCCCCTCAAGTGCTGTGTGCCCTGAGTCAGATCTGTTACTGCAAGGTGTGGATTTCTGGCAGTATCTCAAGTAAACACACCATGGAATCATCTGTTTGCTGTTCAACTGATAGCACCCATATTTCCCCCAAACCAAGAAGCAAATAAGCACTTTTACAGAATTTTGGTGAAAAATCCTGAGATGGAGTACATACTGTTTTTTAAAAGCTGTTTTTTGGTTTTAGCTGATTCTCAGGATTCTTGTCTTAGCATATTTACTTCCACTTCAGAAACATTGCCTGCAAACTAGATGAAAGCAGAATGGTTTGTCAAAAAACATGGAGGCACTGAAATGTAGATTTTATCATTCCAGAGGATTTACAGGAGAAGTTTAAACTACAGCCACCCATTGAACAGCAGAGTTAAGGTGTGCTCAGCAGTTTGAAGGTATAAATCACATGGATGTCATAACATCTTTGTGTGGCAACTGTTAGAGTTTATTTCTTGTTCATAGGGAAAGGCACCTGGCAGGTGCAGTACTGTACGGCACAATTGGCAAAGCCCTGAAAGAAGACCAAGTTAAATCCGAAAATGAAGATGTGTTATTTTCAGTTGCGACATTTACTGGTACTTGTTTAAATAGAGACTCATCAGAGAAGATTCAGTTGTTTGGTATGAATAGTTCTCATAGCCTTCGGGTGGAGTCCGCAAGGCAGAACAATAATGAAGAGCATTTACCTTGATGCTTTTCTTAGCACTGTTCTGAAAAGTAGCCCTTGCCCAGTACCCTCTGAGACCATAGGTATGGGCAAGGTGTTTAGAAGGAAGAATTATTTGTCAAGAACGTGAAGTAAAATTAGTGAATCAACAGACTTTTTCAAGAATTGTCCAAGGGAGATCAGAGAATAAAGAAAAAGTCGCGTGTGGTTTTTTTTTTGATGAACTGTTTATTGTTGCACTGTGTTGTGACCTATTGACCTATTCTTTGCCTGCCCAGTAGAAATGCTAATTTCCTCTTGCGTACTCACATATGGTCTCTCACAAAATGCTGCTGGGGGTATTTGTACATCCAAGATGTACAATAATTTCTCTATTATGATTTTAAAAGAGTCCAGCTAGCTGTCTGATCCTGCTTTGTGTGTTCCCGATACAAAGCAATGAAGAATTTGTTTTTAAAGGGCTTGTAAAAGCCTTCTGCACCAACCCCTGATGGCTTACCCCTCACTTAGTTGATTGTCTGGGTTATGTTTACTAGTCATTATTGACCTCTTCGTTAACATAGCTACTGTTGACATCATTCCTTATCCAACAGAGATAAGGCCTTGTGTTCTGTTGCATCATTACAGGGCAGTTCTCCAAGTCCAAATTGTACATCTATATGTGAAATATCTGTCTTTTGAGCTTTGTAATGAGACTTGTTTCCACAGTGGAGGGAAGAAGAAAAATCCCTGTAAATGAATGTAGTAGTCTCAGTGTAAAAACAATAATTCAGTGAAATAATGAGAATGTGTTTTCCAGCTGCTGTTTGTAGATTCCAGTTGCTAGGGTGCTTGATATCACAGGGTATAACCATGTCCCATGGTTACAGTTTGCATATCTTTGCTTTTCTTCACAACACAGTTAAAGACTGTACCCTCATCACTTATCTGATTAGCACTGGCTCAGAAAATTAATGCTAAGAGAAAAAAATCTTATGTAGCCCATGTAACCATCAGGATGTTGGGTTTCATTTATGAACTGCTAAACCTCTGAATGACTCATTGGAGGGGTGAAAGTGAAAACCTGTCTTGCTAGCATTCCTTTTATTGACTAATTTAGGGAAGCATGTACCTCAGCGTGACAACTTGCTGTTGTAGGCACAACATCTTTCCAGGAAAGGGGAGTTTTACTCTTTAGAACAAGTCTGGCTGCTTGTTTCTTGCATTAAAAGAAACAGCTGTTTAACCACGTAGTCACTGGACAACGAGATCATAAATCTCATTGCCCTCACTGGTGCTTGTAGAAGACTGCCCCTTCACAGCTAACTCAAACATCTCTGTGATACTGATTAGCCAGGGTCAAAACATGTCCTAGGAGCTTCACAAAGAAAGCAAGCAAGAGTTTTTTCTTGAAAAATCCCTTTGCTCTTTGCTTGAAACAAGACTAAACCAAAATAACAACAAAAAGGAAGAAGATAACATGCTAACGCCTGTGGGTGGAGGAAAAGAATGCAGAGGCTGGAGAAGATGGCAAAAGTTTATTAGTGTTCACAAGTTACCAAAATGCTCTTTTGGGCTTGTATTTTTCTCTACTTGGTAATTATGATCCCATGTCTTACAACAGTAAACCTTGTTTATTCATGATCTGAATCAACCCCCTCCTGACCTCACTGGTCTAGCCGTTGGCTGTATTCTAAGCTATGTGGCTGCTTAGTTGCATTTGACATGCTGTTCTTTCTGTTTCTACCAGCAGTCAGGACCAGAGCAGCTTACAGGGCTTTAAACTCCCAAAGAAATCTAACTGCTGTTAGTCTGGGCTGTAAATCCATTGGCTTGTTATAATCACTCAGTGTAGTGACCTGCACAGTACTTGAAATCTTGAAGTGCCACGACTGTGGCTTTTGCAAAGCTGAGAAATATACATGCAGTAGGTCTTTTTAAAATAAGTTAGATAGATAGCATATTTTGATTAAAAATGCTTTAGTGTGTTTCTCAATTTTTCATTACACTAATGCATTAAGGTAAAGAATTTTCATCAATGAATTAGCCTTCTTTGAAAGATACTGTCATAAAAAGGAGATTCTGACCAACACCTTTCGCTTGCCATGGCTCCTCTGTTCTGGGAGGTGTATTGGCTCCAAATTCCTGGTTTGTGATAAAGCAGTCTCAGGGTTATTCTTGTTTTCACATGAGTAGTAAGTGTTCTAGAAATGGCTAAGAATCATTTCTTTGTTATTCCCTCCTTGGCTGTCCTTTCTCTTTTTCTACTTAGGTCCAAGCATGAGAACAGGAATGAAAAATTAAGATGCAACTGGTCACCTGCTCTACTTTCAGAAAACGACTTTCTTTACTTAAGGTAGCTAAACTGCTCTGTATGGTCAGTAGAAAGGGCTGCTAGTACAAAACGAAAGCTTGTAGTTGTGGATCTGTCATACTGAGCACATTTCAGTTAGAGAACACCATTGATGCTTATTCATCTATTCCATTTGTTTAGGCAACTGAACTATTTGAAAAGAAGAATTACAAGAATTACAGGCTAGAGACATAATGTGACCTACATGTGAATGACCAAACATCACGGTCCCCATTTCAGTAGGGACTTGAAAGGAAAGCTGTTTAACAGAGAAGTACAGGGTCCAACTTCCACTGCTATCAGTAACTTATCAGTCTCTTGTTTTAGATAAACAGAAAATGTCTGTAAATGAGCTTCAAACATTCACTTAGCTGTATGTGAATTATAAACATCTTGCAATATGAAGGTCAATTTAAAAGGTACATCACTAGTGCTAAGGAGGCAGAATATTAGTCCAGGAGAATCACTGTCTGGTTTGACAGGAATTAACTGAAGGTTGTCAGGGAACACCGAACTGAGTATTTTACTAGAAAGATGCTCTAACCACTCCTAGTCTTCCAATATTCATGAGTCTCTTAAAAATACTCTTCTGAAAAAGTAGAGATTGAAAAAAACATCACCAGAATCCAAGCAGTTCCGCAAGAAGGGTACTGAAGATTTAAGTTCCTATAGTTTCCTTAAAATCCTTAGCCTTAAAATGGTTGATTTCCTTACGAGCAGTCCTGTGTCAAATCACATGGTAACAGAGGTGTTATCAAGTTCAATTCCAAAAGAGCTCCTGTCTGTACAGATGCAGCTAAAAATAGCTGATGTCACATGGTTTTAGTCTTATCAGTAATTCATTTGTCAAATTACCTAAACCCTAGATATGAGAGAATCCATATTTATTCCTGGAGGCTTGTGGGTACCAACATGAGAGTTCGGTGAAATTCCCTGGTTTGTCAGTTGGATTTTCTCTTCTTATGCCTGCACCGTAATTTTCTTCCCTGTTTCATTGTTGTTTGTAACATTTTTCTGCTTACAAAGGGTCACAGAAATACTGGGTCTCTGGAGGTTAGCTAGCCTGATCACCTTGGTCAGCTGTAGCTTTGCCTAGGCGAGTCTAGAAAACTTCCAGGGTACCAAACCTCTCTGGCAACCTGTTCCAGGGCTACACAGCCTCACCTAGGGGAAGCTTGTTTTGATGTGTTTCCTAACTTCTAGCAAGAAAATAATAAAACAGGGCTTGTGTACTTCATCTTGGAACAAATTCACAGCTCTAAAATAACATGTAAAAAAGCATGACATCTTTCTTCAAACGATGTCCAAAGATTTAGCTATCTGTATTTTAAAGTGGAAAAAGTGGGACTTATTTCACACCAACATTTATCCAGCTGAACAAGGTGAAAATCTGTACCAGATTGAGACGTGAGTATCACATCAATTTTGCTGTTTTCTTGAGGTGAAAATCTGGCAATCTTGAAAACTGAAATTTATTTTCTTTTCTCCTATGCCTCACCCACCACGTTTTTTTTAAGGATTTTCCAGACACATTCATGGCCATCCTTCTAGGACTGGTTGGGAAGCGCATGCAGACTTCTGTCAGAACTACTTAATTATTAACGTCCACTGATAAAGGGGTGCTCTGTAAGGAACTGTATAAATCACGTACAAGCTTCCAAAGACCTAAAGTGGGCTTAACTGAAGAAATATCTTCATGCAAAATCACATTCAATTTTTTTTCCACACATGAGATACTTCCCTTCCCCGCCTCTCCTCTTTACTTAACATCTGTGCTCACACTGCCTTTGACAGGAGTCTCATGAATCTGTGCCATGTGGCACATAGAAATGACAGAAAAACTTCACTGAGCTCTGTCAGCCTCCTTCAAAGCATTATGTGGGAGAAAAGTGTTGCCTTCTTTTTGCAGTCAGTGTTGTCTGTGTGGGTTTGGGGTTTTTTTTCAAGATTTTAGCTTAAAATGAGTTCTGTGGTGATGTAATCAATGTGCATTTGTATGTTTATTACTGAACATTCATATGCTGAGGGCATGCTGAAGCAGGTTGTATTCTCTGCCTTGTTGCCTTTGGGAAGGACTCTGGCTGTCACAGACTGGCAGCCAGTTTGCTGGAACAGCAGCTTTGCGGTATGACATAATGTGCTTTCAAAGGAAAAAAACGAAGGCCTGACCGCAGCATGCCTGTCAGGGTGCTGAGGGTCTCTGGCCTGCACACCTAGTAGGAGTGGGACCACAGCTGTTTCTTTCCAGTGGGTACAAAAACATTTAAAGAGAGGATTCCACTTCCAGTCTGAAGTGGGCTTTGGCACTGGTTCTGTGACAGGCCCGTAACTCTGTTCTCACCTAGAACTTCATTTTACTTTATTTATCAGCTTAGTCTTGTGAATAATTTTAGTGTGGGTGAGCAACTGAGAAACTGTGCTAGAAATTATTTAATTCCTCTGCAAATAATGCAGCAACTATTAACACAATATCCATAAATGGATTCCTTGTGACTGTAAAAGTGAAACAGTGTGGAAACCAAGCTCCTATCAATGCCAGGGTGGTGCTTTGCATTTTGCTGATTCATCTGTAAAGCAACTTTCAGCTTTATTGCTAAGCTTTTACTGTATATTTTAACCTTTTATTTGATCAGCTAAATAGAACTTCCTAGGAGAAAGTAGCATAGAATTTTCTAAAGGCAGATAATATTGCATTGGGAAGCAGTGCTTTCAAGAGTGGAGCTCTAAGCTATTCTGTATTCTCACATGAAGCTAAAAGCTCTTGGAGAAGTGCTGATGTCCAGGATGTTTTCCGTTCTGATTTCAGGCCATGATTGCTAGTACTCCATGGCCTCGGTGTGTCGATTGCAGCTTTGCTTTCACTCTGAAATTCAACGCAAAGCCATCGCGCTGTTTTGTACCCTGCTCTGTTCCCCCTTGATCCAAAGGAGGTAACTGGTGGGAGGTGGTCGGGAAGCTGAGCAGCTATAGCAGGACTGAAATTCAGTAGTAGATGAGATGAGACAGTGAATTTGGTCATAGACACCAGCTAGGCCCTGGCCTCCTATGGATGCAGTTCTTCCTTGCTGCTGTCAGTTTTTTTAAACACGTTTTAAAAAGTAAATTTTAAATGGCTCAAATAAGACATTTAGCTTCCTTCTTCTAGCAAAACTGTGGAGGCACTGTAGGTGGTATCATGCAAGAATTGCCTGGATTTCCAGTTCTAGTCCTGTTCACTAGAATTGCCAGGCATGTGCTCCTGGTGAGTAGGGAATGGTGTAGGCATCAATGTTGTCTTTTTATCACTGTTTAGGGTTCTCCATAAGTGAAATTTCATCCTGACCTTCCTTTAAAGTTTTTAATTGTTTGACAAAGTACTAGTTGTAATTATATTTAACTTTCGAAGTGTCATTTTTTATTTCAGTCATCTATCTTATGGACTCCCAGTCTGGATACATGGCTTGAAGAATGTTTTGACTTCCTGTGTTTGTGGTTAGGTTTGTTTGAGTTCTAGGAATATGCACTTTTGCATTCCTAGTCCTGAATATAAAGCTGTAAAGACAGCCTTCCAAACTGAATGGCTTCCCAGAGAAATTACTGAGAGTGAGAGTAGCCAAGCCCTGCAACATGTTCCACAAGGAAGTCTGTCTTTGGAGATAGTGGAGAATAAAACCCTGAGCACTGACCTTAGCCCTGCTTTAACCTTAAGTGCGGAATAAGATGACCTCAAGAAGTCCCTTCTAGCCTAAGTTATTTTATGATTGATCTGAATACACTCTAAAATGTTTCTCAAGGGAAATTTAAGTTGTATTATTGGTAACGATTTTTTAGTAGACTTTTCAACAGACCTCTGAGAAAGTTACCATTTAAAGATGCAAAGAATTGAAATGATGGGACTGGTTTATTGATTGCAAAGTGAGCCAGTGGTGAAACTGAATTTCTTTTACCACTGCTCAGAAGTCTTTTTCATTTTCAAAATGTTTGTAAGTATGTAAGAGAGTAAGGGATCTGATCAAACTTATTTTAAAAACTTGTCATTTTCCCACCTGTTCTAATGAGCTTGGGTATACAAAATAGAATACTGGAATGTTATATTCTGAAGAATTCCATTTGTTAATTAGTAGCAATTCTTATCACTCTTGTACCAGTTATCTGCTCCGTTTGATCTTGTGCAACATTTCAATATCCTGTTTTATATCTTTTTAACATTCTGATTAAGGTGTCTATGTTAAATAGCCTTCATGGTGATGAAAGCTATACTTGGGGAGATCTTCTTTTAAATATTAACCTTATTACTGTAGTCCAGTGCATGTGTTCTGCTGCTTAATGAAGATATGTGTTTATTTTATTGGTTAGCTTTCTGAACAAATTAAGGACCCCTGACATGGAAAATGCATGCTTCGGCTTTCCTATGGCTTATTGTGAATGGTTGGGTTTCTTTTAGTCTTTAATAACACCTGAAATGTGGATGCACCTGTAAAATGTTTTCCATTCCTTTTATATGTTAATAATTTTGTGTGTGTGTTGAGATTATAGCTGGAGAAGTTTAGTCTGTCTTCTTTGAACAGCATAGCTTTTGTTAGCTATGTTCCCACAAGCATGTATAAAATATTTTGGCTTTTGTGTGAGAATATGATATAATTTGAGGAGAAGAGCAGGTTGTGTAATGTAATACTGAGACGATACAAATGAAAAGGCAGGTATCTAAGCAATTCCTTAGTGGTTGGAACTATCTGACAACATTTATGATCTTTTTGTTTGCTGTTAGTCATATTTCTGAATAAAATGTAATACATATGAAAACTGAGTACAGATTTTCTGTCCAGAACCTTTAAACAATATATCCAAGCACATTCATCCACCTTACCATTGATGCATTAGTTCTTTTCAGAATTTAAAGTCCATCTTCTAGGTACAAGTTGTGATATTCTGCAGTGTGTTCTAGATGCAGTGGTTTTTGCTGCCAATATTTATAATTGCTGCATTGTTTGGCATTTAATGAAAAAAATGCAAGCAGAATAAATTTTAATTTTAACTGTTTAAAATGAATGATAATTTAAACAAAATTATTTTTACTTTAAAGTTTTCCTTAATCCAACTTTCTACCGTTTTATCTTTTAGTCTTGTGGATAACTGGACTACGTCATCAAAGGCTGTGACGACTAAATAAAAGAAGTAGGTGAAGAATGTCAAAACTGAAAGCTTTGTACTGGTTTCAATTTGTACTACTGTGCTGAAGAATTTGAAGGATAGCCATGCAAAACCAGAAGGAGGGGAAATACAATAATTCAGAGTTTCTTCCAAGCAACTGAATTTCCTGGAGACTGTACGTGGTATTGCTGTTCTGTGTGCTCAGAACTGGCTGATCGAAATCTGAAAATTTTTCCATCGCCTTTGGCCATTTTGTATCAGTGGTTTTTTTACTCTGTAATGGCTGAGTGGCCAGAGACATGCGGGATAGGCATATGAAATTCTCCTCTGGCAAAATTACCAAAAGCTTTTGAGAATCTCGCTTATAGTGGCTTGCATGAGGAAGAGCAAATCATGCTAAAAGCAACTGCATCAACAGGTCTGTTCTAGACAGATGTGAAACAGGCACTTGCTTAGCAGAATACCGGAATTGCCAGGACAGGTCTCTTTCTGTCTATTACAAATATAATGTAATATTGTTTCTCAAATACAGCAATTTAACCTTTAGACATTTCTTAATTTCTTCACCTTCTTTTTTTTTGATTTTTTCATTTGCTTGGTATTCTGTGTTTGGAAGAATTTCTGTGCTAGGCTTTGCTGGGTGAAGATTTTTAAATTCCTGTGTAGGGTCTTTGTGGCACAGGAGTGAATTGGGATGGAAACAATAAGAGGTAGACCACCCCCCAATTTGTTCTATGATGTTCACTGTAAATATCCAATGGAACAACCTGCATTTATGTGATATGAAGAAAAAAAATGTACTACACATGTCTGGACAGCTAAGGAAATCAGAAGGGGAGATTTAGCTACTCTTGTATTGCTAAATGGAAAATTTTTATCATATTCTTACTTTTTCTTATATGGGACTGTGCCCAGAAGATGTGGGCGCTATTTGCCGTTCCACTTTATGACTGTGAAGAAGTTACACGTGCTTTAACTCTAGTAAGCAGCAACCATAAACTGCACAGTGCTTTTCATAGCAGGACTGACTTTTCAGTAGCTTATAACTTTGAAATAATTGGGACTGAAATCTTGAATAAGACATGTTTCAGCCACTAATAAAAATCCTTCATAGGAGGAACCTGGCAAAAGAGTTTGGCTCCTCCACAGTTTCAAGGAGAGAGGATCATCTGCCCATGTTACATGTTATGTAGTTTTTTTCCTTTGGAAGACTGCAATCATCAGTACTTTGCTGTTTGGGGAAACAGAAAAGAAGGGCAAGTTTCCAGACACTAGAGTAATATGTTTTGTTCATGCTAGAAGACATTTGCCCAATGATGAGACATCCATTTCTGCATGTTCAGAAGACTTACTGAGGCTTGAAATTTAACACTGCAAGATGTTAATGTGCTACAGGGGCTGAAATGGCCTCTCTCTGATGGCTTGTCATCCTGCTGTGCTAATTGCCAGAACATGGAGACTTTTCAGTTCTCCCTCCTCTCTTTCCACTGGCACCCTGGTGCTATGAGACAGGAAAGTTTAATTGACTTGAATACAGAGCTGAAACTAATAGAAAGTCAGTGAAACCTGGGAAGAATTGGAGATTCCAGAAGTAACATGCAGTTCTTCTGCACCGCGATGGGTGATATGTGTATGGACTCCTCTCTTGATTCACGGGTCAGAACCAAACCTCTAACAGCATGGACCACAAAGGTGGGCTGGGCAAGCAGTTATGTGCAGTTGTCCACAAGCCCTGCATTTCAGTGCTATAGTGAAATGTCAGGTGCTGTGATATGGGGTGCACAAGAACAGACCTGTGGGTCAAAAAAGGGCAGACTTTTATCAGTGCTGCTTTCTTCCATTCATTTGAAAAAGGAGAACTGGGCTTGGTGGCCTTGCAGAAGGAAGTGAAAGGAAAGCAGAGAACAGATGTGCAAGAGTGTGTATGTTCGCCTGAGTGAGAGCAGAAGCACTGACATGAGTCTGCGCTGGGCCTTTCCAGCGTGGGAACATGATGTTTTCAGGCAAGGCACCACAGGAGACTGAAGAGCCAGCCTGAGCCCTGCATAGTGCCAGGACGGTGAGCGCTGAAAGCACCAGGCAGGCACGCTCAAGTGCTCAGCAACAGCACTTACCAGGCCAAATAAACCTTGTGGAGCCACATGTATGTTTGCCCTGCCCTTTTAATACCGTCTGTACTGACAGAGGCAAAGCCGCTTCACTCGCCTCTAGCCGGTGGCACGCTGTTGTGGGCAGGGCACGTCCTTTCTGCTCCCAACAGAAAGGTGTGCCCCGGTCTCAGCTGTCTGGTTGGGAACCGTTGTCTGACAATCGCCTGAATTTTTTCACAATCAATGTGTGCCCGATCTGCCAGTCTGCTGCCTTAAAGAGCTCTTTTCTATCTCTGTCTTTGTGTAGGGGGAAGCAGTCAGAAAGTTCTGTCGGTAGGTTAGTCTGTTGAAACCTAGCCATCTCTTTGTGTTACTCTCTCATAAGACAAGTGCGTGTCTTCATGCACTTCACCTGAACATTTTAGTAGCCCTTCTTTCTCTCTGTGCTACCTGAATTCACCTTTTGTTTCACTAATAAGCCTTAATGGCCATGAATACTTTCCAGTCTTACTGGAAAATGCTGTTTAACAGAATTTTAGAATGTGTTTGCCTTTTCAGTAATCTATGTTTTTGATTTACTGATAGTTAATACATGTCCTTGTGTTTAGTTTCCAATTAATTTTCAGTTTTTCTCCAGTTAGTGCCAAAATTTTCATATTTTATACTGTCCACTTTTAAGATGTTGCTTCAGTTTTCAGTCATCTGGCTTTATTGTTTGATATCTTCCTCCTCTAAACTGACTGTGTCTCCCAGCTGTGTTGCTTTATATGGGTGTTCCCATTTCTTGGGTCTCAGTTAAGGAACATCTTCAACCAGATGGCCAGATGTTAAACCAAATACTCAGGTCCTTTAAGGAAAACAACCTTCAACATCCCTCTAGTTATGGCATGGAGCAGGAAATGCAATGGATTTTTTTTGTGGTATGATCTTGAAGACATAATTTTATCACTCTTTTTTGTTTTCTTTCTGTATTCTGTGTCTTTAATATAAGACCTACTCTCTTCTTTGAATGTACTTTGATGTCTAGGAAATTTTTTTTTAAAAAGCAAGAAAAACTGAAAGAAAGCTATGGGTGTGTGGAAAAGTTCAGGCACAGATGACTGTATCCTGGGAAGGTGGTATCATTTCAGTGACGATACTCATCACTGAAACAACCTGGATTTGGATGTTCAGATATTCTTGGCTGCTCATGGTTCCCTGCACTGAGCACGGCTGTCAAGGTTTTGGTAGCAGCGGGGCTGCAGGAGTGACTCGTGTAGGAGGAGGTCAGGTGCAGTCCTGTGCTTGTCACAGCTGCTCAGGAATGACAGGGAGCCAGTTTATGGCACCTCTGCAAGAACGTATTTAAGAAAGGGTGGCAACCATCAGTAGACAAAGCAGAGAGATGCCAAACAGGAAGGATTCTGAAAAAAAAGAGAGAGACATGGGAGTGCAAAGGGACAGAGTAAGGTTCGACAAAACGGGTGCACAAGGAGAGATGCCAGGGGAGCACTAAACCATGTTGCTGTCTGAGCAGGGGCTGGTGCAAGGAGCCACCCAAAAAATGGCCTGGAGCAAAGAGCCACTGGTAAGAGACAGAGGAGACCCCGGGGGTGGGAGGGAGGGGGGGAGGGAGGGGATATGACTCCAAAGGTCCTGTGGCCAGTGGAGAGCCCATGCTGGAGCAGCTGAGTAAGAAACAAGCAGCAGCAAAAGAAAAGGACCAACAGTGCACTGAGCCCAGCCTCCTGCACCGACCGTCCTCGCCAACAGGACTGAGTGTGACTTACAGGAAGGAGATTGGGGACCAGAAGTGGGCGGGGAGACGTGACTGGAGAGAAGCTGAGGTGTCTTCACTGAGTGTTTGTTTGTCATTATTTCTGAATATTAAAATCAATAATTAACTTTGTTAATTGCCAGTTAACTACATGAGGTAAAATTCCATGACTTGAAACTGTTTTTTTAACTGTGACAGTCCCCCATGTATAGCACAGTTAGACCTGTTCTCCTCTGTTAAACCAGACCAGCAAAGGGTGCAGACACCTGGCTGGGGATATATGCTCCTTTTTATTATAGACAATTGTGTCTGAATTAGTGAAGTTCAGTACAGGACCAATTGATGTGGCATCTAATGTAAGAAAACTCTGTGCAAGACCGTACAGGAAGGGATGGTGATTTTTGATTTTAAAGCTCATCTCACTTATGCTCACTGTCTTACATGTCACCTATTCTTTCAGCCCTGTTCTTTCATACTCACATATTCAGCAGCACCAAGGTGTGCGTATCCAAGTGGTCTGGCCATGATTACTTCTGGTGACAGAACAAAGAGCACTACTAAATTCTCATCACACGTCCTAGATTATTCTTGATCAGTAACCACGTCCTGGTTCTCTGGGCATACCTTCTGCACTTGTACAAATTCACAGTGACAGTCATCTTTTGCTTTTTCATCATATCCTACCTCGGAGAGTCATTAGGCAACATCACTAATTTACTAATTATACTTTTGCCTCCTTCTCTGAAAACAGTCTGTCCTTTGTTTCCCTGAATTAGGTATCTCTGTCAGCTGCATGTGTATGTGTTGAGATTGTGCCAACCCAGTGGTCTGCACCAAGGTCTAGGGTGTGGGTGAGGTGACAGCTATGGCTCAAGGTTCTTTCTGCAGCTCGATAAGAAAGACCTGACAACAAATGGCTTAATGAAATAGCTGTTTTAATAAGACAGAATAAAAAGAGGAGTGCAGCTAGTGAGTAAACCTTTTCTCTCTTCGCATGCTGAGCAGCATGTGTGCAGCATCAGATGGGCTCTGGACGGATTTTGCCACAGTACACTTTCCAGATGCCATCTGTGGAGAGAAGTTCCTCCTTTTCAGTCCTTCGAGATACTAAATCATTTTCTTCTGAGAAAACAGCTCTGCTGCTGAAGGTTGTTGATGTGAGAACTTCTGGCTGCACTGTCAGGCCCAGGCCAGGATGCTCAGCGCAGCTGGACAGTCACGCGGGACGCGCCGCGCAGGCCTGTGCCTGCTCACGCCGGCTGTGGTGTGGATCTCCAGCTCCTCCATGTGCAGCGGTATCCCAGTCAGGGTCAATTCACCAGCTGGTCTAGGTTTCATCAGCACATGCAGTTTGTTTTTCCCCTCTGCTTTCAGACTTACGCATTTCCATTCATGCTTGATTCATACCAGCCTTGATGTTTCTGTTTCTCTGCAGTTCTGTATTTGGATGCTGCTTCAGGAACCACAGTGTGAAATTATGTCTCTTTCACTTAGTGTTTTTCTTCCCATCAGCTCAAAAAAGATGTGAGATAACGACTCTAGTCTATGAAAGGTTTTACTTGAAGAAATATCTACTTGTGAACCTAGATCGCTTTTAAATTAAAATCCACAAAAATCCAAAACACAGAGCCACATCAATCAGTGTCCCCCATCTTTCCCTCTTGCTATCAGATGAAGCACAAGAGTGGATTGTCAGAGAGGTGGCCATGAAAGAGTGCTCTGATTTATTATGCAGAAAACTATTCTGAGCGTGAATGACTGGCAGAAGTGTTCTGAGACAGTCATTGTGTAACCCAAATTTTTTTAGATGCTTTTGTTGTAGTTCAACACCAATGCAAAATTTAGTGGCTTTGTTGCTGACGTACTTTGTTGGGGCAACGTAGCCTGTGTTACACATTGTAAAACTTGGTCAAATATTTTTCACATATTTTTCTATAATGCATGATGCTTTTTTTTAGCCCTTATATTTCATTTTGGTTTTTTGCTTAGCACATTTCTGCTTTGCCCAACTGGTAGACCAACAGCGCTTTAAAAAAATATTTTCCACTTGTACTTAATAAACCAAAGTAATATTATTTTAAGCCAATTATTTATGAATCATTGTCTTACAGGAGAATGTGACAATTCACAGAGCCAGAGTTTTTGAAACTGAACTATGTAGCTCAGTTGAGCTGGAAGCTGCTAAAGTACATTGCAGTCAACTGCTGTAGGGACTCTGATGTCCTTAGAAACCTGAAGAAATTGCCCCTCTCATTCCAGTTATTCTCACATCTTTGCCTTGTGAGACAAATTAATTTTTCTGGCTCACATTAGAAGTTCTGCTGCTGTAATAAAAGAATGCAGGAGCATTTCAAACAAATTTCCAATGTTGAAACTTTTTTTTTTGTTTGATAATTTAGTACTGGTGGGTTTTTTTGCTTGATTTTGTTTTCCCAGAACATCAAGTATCATCCCTCTGCATCTTTGTGATGCGATCAGAGCACTAGTTATTTTTCTTCTCCTAAACAGGACATATATCCAACATAAAAGCACAAAGCTGACCAACTGTGTATTGTTAGCTCTGGGTAACTCACCTGATGTGATTTTAGTGATCATGAGCATTTAAATGTGATGAACCACTGCTGTCCCCAAAAACTGGGGTTCATTTACCTGGTGTGCAGTATGCCAATATACACACAGAGCAGAGGTATTTTATTGCATATTTCCATAAGTACGGGTGTCTGCCCCAAGACAGCACACCTCGTTCACAAATCAACACTTATTTATACACTTAACATTACCATATTCATCTTCCTAATACATATGCATTACTATTCTATTAAATGATTGGTCAAAGTCTCTTCATCCAGCATGTAAATGACTATGCATGCTCAGCTTCTTCATCTTTTGAGTCTGGGGTATAACTGGGGTAGGTGGTCTGTGAGTTGGTGGTTGCGATCTGCCCCTGCCAGAATCACCTTTACCCTAGTTAGCTGTTTCTTCTGGCAATCTCAGCAGCTTTTCATGGCTCATTAGCTATTCTTACAATTCATCACTCTCTGGTTCTACTTTGGACAGGTACATCCTTCTAATGAAACAATAACACAGTATTCAAAATCCTGTTGCTTAGTTTCTATAGTTAATTTTAAACTTACAAGATTACAAAACTTTTAACTATCATGAGGGTAGGGCCTTACAAAAATACCTACAACAGCAATAGTCTAGTTACTTCAATTATCATTTCACATTTTGATTCCCCTTTTTATTCCCCCAAAGAAGAAAGAGCAAGGACATAGCAAACCTCCAGATTTCAGGCGTTGAATGTCCTCTAGCAATTCATGCCTGATTAAACCTCAGTTTTATGCCTGATTTCTTTTTCTCCCTATACCTGTCTGGTCTTGTTCACCGCAGGAGTTTCACACTCCAAAACCAGGAGCAGCAGAGTGTATTTGCTTGTCTCAGGTATTCCTATTTATAGTCTGACACAAAGTAATCTACCTGTAGTGGTACTTTGACACTTGAGAGTATGAAATTGGCTGTTTGGGATGTGGACCAATGCTCCACTGGAACATCCTGTTAGAGTGGTGATGAAAGTGGAAGAAGTCTAATCTAAACACCTGAAGACAAAGATGTCTCGATCAGCTTCAGCAAACTTTGACAGAGAGTCTGTGCTTTTTAGTGTGAAAAGAAGAGTCTTCACCTCCACTGGGTAGCAAAAAGGATTCTTGTATGGGCTCATATTATTGACCAGCAAATACTCTGGTTTTACTGTAGTTGACTATTTGCTCTGTATTTTGCAGCTGCTTGGCTTTTGTTTGTAACAGATGAAGGCCTAGACTAAGAGTGGGACTCAGCTATTCAAATACTTCTAAGGAATAAGCACTAAGTGGCAAAATACGATGTTAGACCTAAATCCAATAACAACACAGAATATGAGAACCTTTATTGTGTTTGGCCCTTTGCTTCTTATCATGTTGAACCACATGCTCCCTAAGCAGTACAGAACAGATTCCATTTTGTTTTCAAACTGACTTTTCTATGCCTTTGTTTAGTAACAGTATATGAGAAAGTAAGGGAACTACAAATGAAATGCTAAGTCCTATGATGTTAATGGTACAACTTTTAGTTTTAGTGGGGCTATAACTTCACATGTTGATTCTAGGCTGAATTACAACAAGTACATGTGTGGTATCAGCATATTTTCATGCTGATGGGATAAGATCTGACAAAGCTCTGTTTGTCTTAACACCACTAGAAAAAGAAAGTATCACAACTAAGACTTTGGATAGGCTTTTATTCTTGTCTCTAGCCAAGAAAAATGATGACGCGGTAGCTGCTTGCATTACAATCACTTAGTTTTAACACAAATCTACATCGCTTATCGCTTCATTTCCTAATCAATGAGCACTTGTTAACAGTAGTCTGTTATAACGTGTGACAGTAAAAGAACTCTTACTTTTACACAAAGAAAATAGTTGTGGAATTTAGTGCTGGGGCAGTCAGCGACATCTGAGATGAACAAATCGGTGAGTTTAAGACATGCTTCATCTGTTTTCATATCTGCTGACACAAAGTAATTTAAGCTAAACTTAACAAAAAGGTACCCAGCTTCTCGGATTCTAGCTGCTAATTGCTGTGACTACCTGAAGGGCTGCTTCTGCTCTGCGAGCAGGCTTGGCAGAGCTTTTACCTTTCATTTTGACTTCGCCACTTCTCCCTGAAGCATTTGAGCATGTAGGTCACCAGAGGCAGAACAGTGCTGAAAAAGCCTTGCACTAAGGAAATTGCTTAGTGCGGCCATTTCTGTACAAATGCCATCAGGTTTTGGTTACTTTATTCACTGCAGTGCCTAATCTTTGTTACCAGACTTCACTGCTGCGTGACCCTCTCTGCAGTTCTGAGGCTTCACCTCCTGGTGGTTCCCCTCCTGTTAAACAGAAAAGTGTGACGAATGTCTCCTCCTGAGAGCGTTTTGGGGGTCTTAATAAATGCTGAGCTAACAAAGGTAGAGTGAAGTCGGGACTATATATGATAAATTGAACAAACTACCAAAAGGGACAACAAAATGTTTTTCAGCAGTTGAGGGAAAAAGAAATCAGAAAATGAGTAAGGCTGCAGCAGCTATTTTAGTCCTTGATCATTCTATGAAATGATACAGAATATAGATATTTAGAAATGTTTAAGTGCTCACTGCTCACTGGCAATAGTAGACTGGAGAGGTGAGGAGGCACCAACAGTGGATGAGGTGGCTGTCCAACTCTGGCAATATGAGGAAAGTCTCTCTTCCTCCCTTGTCTCAGCTGTGGAGAAAATGGACCGGGAGGTCCAGCAAATCAAAGAGAATATGTCCTGCTCCCCACCTGTATGGGCCAGCATCTCAGCCATTAGGGGCAAGCGTTTCTCTGCTCAGGGGAGAGGATACAGAAGCTATACACCACGGGGCAACCTGTGGTTTTACCTGCGCGACCACAGAGAGGACATGAGGAAGTTGGATGGAAAACCTACCTCAGCCATAGAGGCACGAGTGCGTGAGCTGCAAGGTAAAACAATCACAAAAGGGGATTCTGTTAGGAAAAATGCTGCTCCGGTTTCCAGCAGCCAGCTCTCCAGACCAGGTAGACAGTTTGATCTTGATTCCAATCCTCTTGAAGTGACCTCCAAGTCATTTTTACAGCAGGTGAGCAGCAAATTCTCTGACCAGGATTAGAGGCGTCCTGCCTCCAGCCAGGTGGAGGAAAGGGGCAACCAGGTTTATTGGACGGTGTGGATTCGGTGGCCTGGCACATCAGATCCACAAGAGTATAAAGCTCTAGTGGGACACTGGTGCACAGTGTACTTTAATGCCATCAGATTTCCAAGGGTCAGAGTCCATGTGTATTTCTGGAGTGACAGGGGGGGTCCCAAGAGCTGAGTGTATTGGAGGCTGAAGTGAGCCTGACTGGGAAGGAGTGGCAGAAGCACCCCATTGTAACTGGCCCCGAGGCTCCGTGCATCCTTGGTACAGACTATCTTAGGAGAGGGTATTTCAAGGACCCAAAAGCGTATATAAGTGGGCTTTTGGCATAGCTGCTTTGGAGACGGAAGAAATTCAACAGCTGTCTATTTTGCTTGGTCTCTCGGAGGATCCTTCCGTTGTGGGGTTGCTGAGGGTTGAAGAACAACAGGTGCCAATCGCGACCACAACAGTGCACCGGCGACAGTATCGCACCAACCGAGACTCCTTTATCCCCATTCATCAGCTGATCCGCCAGCTGGAGAGTCAAGGAGCAATCAGCAAAACTCGCTCACCCTTTAATAGTCCCATATGGCCAGTGAGAAAATCTACTGGAGAGTGGAGACTGACAATAGACTACCGTGGCCTGAATGAAGTCACACCACCGCTGTGTGCTGCCGTGCCAGACATGCTAGAACTTCAATATCAGCTGGAGTCCAAGGCAGCCAAGTGGTATGCTACAATTGACATCGCTAATGCATTCTTCTCCATCCCTTTGGCAGCAGAGTGCAGGCCACAGTTTGCTTTCACCTGGAGGGGCATCCAGTACACCTGGAATCGACTGCCCCAGGGGTGGAAACACAGTCCCACCACTTGCCATGGACTAATCCAGACTGCACTGGAAAAGGGTGAAGCTCCAGAACATCTGTAGTACATCGATGACATCATTGTATGGGGTGATACAGCGGAGGAAGTTTTTGAGAAAGGGGAGAAAATTGTTCAGACCCTTCTGAAAGCCGGTTTCGCCATTAAGCGAAGTAAAGTCAAGGGACCTGCGCAAAAGATCCAGTTTTTGGGGATAAAATGGCAGGATGGGCGCCGTCAAATCCCAATGGATGTCATCAACAAAATAGCAGTTATGTCCCCACCAACCAGCAAAAAGGAAGCACAGGCCTTCCTGGGTGTTGTGGGCTTTTGGAGGATGCACATCCCAAATTACAGCCAGATTGTAAGTCCTCTGTACCACGTGACCCAGAAGAAGAATGATTTTGAATGGGGCCCTGAGCAAGGACACGCATTTGAACAAATGAAACGGGAGATAGTTCATGCCGTAGCCCTTGGTCCAGTCCGGTCAGGGCAAGATGTTAAAAACGTGCTCTACACCGCAGCCGGGGAAAATGGCCCAACCTGGAGTCTCTGGCAGAAAGCACCAGGGGGGACTCGAGGTTGACCCCTGGGGTTTTGGAGCCGGGGATACAAAGGATCCGAGGCCCGCTATACTCCCACTGAAAAAGAGATTCTGGCAGCATATGAAGGCGTTCAAGCTGCTTCAGAAGTGGTCGGCACTGAAGCACAGCTCCTACTAGCACCACGACTGCCGGTCCCAGGCTGGATGTTCAAAGAGAGGGTCCCCTCTACGCATCATGCCACCGATGCTGCGTGGAGTAAGTGGGTCGCGCTGATCACCCAGCGTGCCCAAATGGGAAACCCCAGTCGCCCAGGAATTCTGGAGGTAATCATGGACTGGCCAGAAGGCAAAGATTTTGGAGCATCGCCAGAGGAGGAGGTGACACGTGCTGAAGAGGCCCCACCGTATAACCAGCTGCCAGAAGATGAGAAACAGTATGCCCTGTTCACGGATGGGTCCTGTCGCATTGTGGGGAAGCAGCGGAGGTGGAAGGCTGCTGTATGGAGCCCTACACGACAAGTCACAGAAACTGCGGAAGAAGAAGATGAGTCCAGCCAGTTTGCCGAGGTGAAAGCCATCCAGCTGGCTTTAGACATTGCCAGTCGAGAGAAGTGGCCAGTGCTCTATCTTTACACCGACTCCTGGATGGTGGCTGATGCCTTGTGGGGGTGGCTGCAGCAATGGAAGAACAACAACTGGCAGCGCAGAGGCAAACCTATCTGGGCTGCCCCATTGTGGCAAGATATTGCTGCCCTGTTGGAGCAGCTGGCTGTAAAAGTCCGTCACGTGGACGCCCACGTCCCTAGGAGTCGGGCCACTGAGGAACATCAAAACAACCACCAGGTGGATCAGGCTGCTAAGATTGAAGTGGCTCAGGTGGATCTGGACTGGCAACATAAGGGTGAACTCTTTATAGCTCAGTGGGCCCATGACACCTCGGGCCACCAAGGAAGAGACACGACATACCGATGGGCTCGTGACCGAGGGGTGGACTTGACCATGGAACACCATCGCACAGGTTATCCATGAATGTGAAACATGCGCTGCAATCAAGCAAGCCAAGCGGGTAAAGCCTCATGGTATGGAGGATGATGGCTAAAATATAAATACAGGGAGGCTTGGCAGATTGACTGCATCACACTGCCACAAACCCGCCAAGGCAAGCGCTATGTGCTCACAATGGTGGAGGCCACCGCCGGATGGCTGGAAACCTACCCTGTGCCCCATGCCACTGCCCGGAATACCATACTGTGCCTGGAAAAACAAGTCCTGTGGTGACATGGCACTCCCAAAAGAATTGAGTTGGACAATGGGACTCACTTTCGCAACAGCCTCATAGACACTTGGGCCAAAGATCATGGTATCGAGTGGGTGTATCACATCCCCTACCATGCACCAGCCTCTGGAAAAATCGAAAGGTACAATGGGGTGCTAAAACCACCTTGAGAGCAATGGGGTGTGGGACTTTCAAAAATTGGGATACTCACTTACCAAAGGCCACCTGGCTCGTTAACACCAGAGGGTCCACCAACCGGGCTGGTCCTGCCCAGTCAAAACCTCAGCGTCCTGTAAAAGGGGATAAAGTCCCTGTAGTGCACATGCAGAACATTTTAGGGAAGACAGTCTCTTTAGAGTGATGATCCATAGACTAAGGGAATGATATCTGGACACAGGAGAAGTGGTGGTGATCAGCTAGAAAATGGGGGACCTGGGCATGACGTAGATGGTATAGAATAAGGGGTGGATAATGTCCTGGGTTCGGCCAGGACAGGATTAATTTTCACCGGAAGCCAGGAGGGAACACAGCCAGGCGAGCTGACCCAACTTGGCCAAACAGAGCAGGGTATTCTATACCATGTGACAGCATGCTCGGTTCTGGTTGGGGAAACTGGTCAGCGGGAAGGCAGTTGCGGCTCGGGAGCGCGTGGCGGCGGTGGGTGGTGAGAGTTGCTCTCTGCGTTCTGCTGTTTGTGTTGTGTATTCTCCTTATCTGTATCATTGTGTATTCTCCTTATCTGTATCTCATCTGTAACAATAACAACAGTAACAGAAAGATACTGTTATCTTTCTTTGCTGTTCTGTTAAACTGCCCTTATCCCAACCCACCAGTTTCTGCCTGTTTCTTTCCATTCTCCTCCGCACCCCAGCAGGGGGAGGGGCGGCCGCATGGCACTTTTGTTGCCAGCCACAGCTAAACTATAACACCCCCCCACTACCAAAACCTTGCCACGCAAACCCATAACAACACCCTTCTGCCCAATCCCCCAAATACCTCTGAATACACTGTCCTTAACATAGAATCCTTCCTCAACAGGTGCCCTTAAGCCTACAAAGCATACAGTCAAGGTGAAAAGGATGCATGGGATCCTCTCCAGAGGGCTGCAGGTCCTGCCAGGACCCTGCTCCAGCATGGGCTTTTCAAAAGGTCACAGCCTCCTTCAGGCACCCACCTGCTCCGGTGTGGGGTTCTCCATGGGCTGCAGGTGGAGATCTGCTCCACTGTGGACCTACATGGGCTGCAGGAGGACAGCCTGCCTCACTATGACTGCAGTGGAATTTCTGCTCTGGCACCTGCAGCAACTGCTTCCCCTCCTTCACTGACCTTGGTGTCTGTAGAGCTGTCTCCCTCACATATTCTCACTCTTCTCTCCCGGTTGCTGCTGTTACGCAGCATTTTTCACCCCTTCTTAAATATGCTATCAGAATGTGCTTCCGTCAGGCTCAGCTTTGGTCAGTGGTGGGTCCATCCTGGAGCCAGCTGGAATTGACTCTGTCTGACATGGGGGCAGCTTCTGGCATCTTCTCGCAGTAGGCACCCTTGTAGCCCACCCACTATCAACACCTTGCCACATAAACCCGATACAGATAACACTAAAATGGGCTTTTGTGATTTTGTACCACACTTTTATAAAAATTAGTTTGGGAGGTGTAAAAGACAAGCATCTTGAACAACAAACATCAGTTCAAGAATGAAATAAACTAATCTTTGTTCTCATCCCCACCCTGGCCCCTGGAGGGTGAGCTACCTGGCAGACCATCAACTGAAGGATGGAATGGAGGCCTGCAAGGATTATGTTGGCAGAACATGCTTGCCCTAAGGTATGCTTGATTTCTTTCTATGACTCATTTGTCTTTACCAAACCTGGATGATGGCATTCCGGACTAGGAACTAAATTAATAAATTTAGTTAGTGTTAAATTAAACCTCTAAATCCCTCTCTCTTTGAGGACAGGCAGTCTTCAAAGTGCGACAGAAACTAAGTGTTGTTAGGTTATTTGATAAAAAGCTCATCTCCACACACTAAATGTAACACAGAGCAAAAATGGCAAGCAGGGAAACCTCTGTCCTCATAGGGAAATCGGAAACAGGTTCCCTGCCCCAGTGCTCCTCATGACTGTCACAAAGGGACCATTGTCCAGGTCTGAAACCCACCAGATGAGTCTAGAAAGGCTCTCCAGAGCAACTTATGGACTGAAGTGGGGGCTACGGCCTAGGGGGTACAGGACACATTATGGGATGCAGGGGAATAGGATAGGATTAGGATAGGATAGGATAGGATAGGATAGGATAGGATAGGATAGGATAGGATAGGATAGGATAGTTTAGTTGGAAGGGATCAACAATGATCATCTAGTCCAACTGCCTGACCACTACATGGCTGACCAAAAGTTAAAGCATGTTATTACGGGTGTTGTCCGAATATCTCTTTAACATTGACAGGCATGGGGGATAAACCACCTCCCTAGCAAGCCTGTTGCAGGGTTTGACCACCCTGTGAGTAAAGAAATGTTTCCAAATATCAAGTCTGAACCTTGGCTGACATTCAGAGAATCTTGGGATTGCACAAGACTTCTTATGGCATGTTTAGGGGACAAACAAAAGGCAGAGAGAGAAGGATGATGGTGGCTTGGAGAGGAACAAGTGTGGGTAAATAGAGGGCTAAGAGGACAAAAGGGGTCGCTCAAGTATCAACAGGTAGCTGGTCAGTATGCTTGTCTGGCCACGCCCTACACCTGGTCACCACCTGCTGTCCTGCCTTCTTCTTAAATTCCATTTCTAACTATTTTCCTGAATAAGGGGACTCTGTTCTGTATGTATGTGATCGTATGGAAGTCTTAAGTGTCAGCAGCTGGAGTCAGACCATGGATTATATGGCCTGCATATCAGCAGTGTCATCAACTGGAGAGACTGGAGTGAGTAAAAACAAGTCCCAACAAATGCAGTGCAGATCAAGGGACATATGTGTCCATGGTGTGAGTAATTGGCCCAAGTGAGAGTACAAATATTGAACCAAACTAGGTGAAAAGGAGGTTAAAAGGCTTGGGAATAAGGTGTGTCTCTGGGAGTGAGGCAACTGGAGAAGCTGGCTACCAATGGAACCAGGAGGTCTATGCCAACTGATGGAGAGGCTGTAAGATCTGAAGGTCAACTGAGTGACTGCATGTGTCGGTGTTTCTGTGTGGGAGGCAACTGGGGAGAACAAGGATCCAGGCTGGGTGGACTGTATGTCTAAGCTACTGGGTAGTGTGTGCCCAGTTAGTGGAGGAATCTACAGCGTGCATGTTTATGTGCTGCTGTGGGCAAGGAAATTGGTACTAGCAGCTGGGGTGAGACTATGGGGTCAGGGGACTAGTGTGCCCAGGTGTCAGCAACTGGGGAGACCTGGGATCCACAGCCAGTTACTGGATAGACTGTGTGTCTAAGCTTAGCTACTGAGAGATCCATAGTGCATGTGTTCGTGAGTGAGGAGGTCTGCACCAGCAATTGGAGTGGGGTTGCAGGCCTTCCGATCTCATAAGTCTAGGGTACAGCAGCAGGGGAGACAGGGGATTCAGATATCAGCAGATCCACAGTATGTGTGTCTGTGAGTGAGGTGTGTACCAGCAACTGGAGTGAGATTGCAGGTCTTCAGGGCTTATATGTCCAGGGCACATCAGTGGGGGAGGCTGGGGATCCAGGGATAGACTGAATATCTAAGCTCAGCTACCAGAGGAATCCACATTATATATATGTACATATTTCCTACTAATGGACCTTCATCCTTATCAGCCAATAGGTAACAAGATGAGGCCATTGGTGCTGTTTGTGTTTGTATGAGTGCTGAGTGCTTCTGTCTGTACTGATCTATGTAGCTGTGCATGTATGTATATGTATGTATGAATTGCAGAAATGTGTTTGTATGCATAAAAGGTAATTTTCTTCTCAATCCTTTCAGCTGCAGGCAGCGATATTGGAAGAAACAGACAGACCCAGTCTATTAATATATGGCTTTGTGACTGGTGTCACCACCAGAATTTTGTATTTTTCAGTAATGTCAACACGACATCAGGCTTGCTGGCATCAGAGGGGATTCATCTTTCTCAAAGGGCAAAGAGGGTCTTTGCTCACGAGCTAGTGGGGTTGAATGGCAGAGCTTTAGACTTGAAAGGGGAAGGGGATAATATCAGGCTTGCCTGTGACACACCATGGGATGACATGTGAAGGTTTGAGGGATGAGGTGCTAGTGAGGGCCTTCAGCCTGTTGCTGCGAGACTTGCTGCATATGCTGGAGCACACTTGAAGTCTTACAGAGACGAGCCAGTGGCTCATGAGGTAATGGAAACCAACAGGGAAACACTGGTGAAATATCTCAAAGGAATTAAGGTGTGTTCCTTTAAAAGGGTTACACAGCTGACAGCCCAGTTGAAATGGTTCTGCATCAATGCATATAGCATGGCCAACCAACAGGAGGAGTTGGAAGCCACCATACTGCTAAAAAACTATGACTGAACCTTGGTGGGAAGAGTCCTGTGATGGGAGTGTGGCTGTTGATGGCTACAGGCTGTTCAGAAGGGCAAGGAATGTGGCATGAAGGTGTTGCCCTCCAGGTCAAGAAATGGATAGTGTGAAGAGCTGTCTCTGAAGAACAGCCCCAAGCAGGTGGAAAGCTTATGTGTAAGAAGTAGAGACCAAGGCACCAAAGGGAACCTTGTGGTTGGTGTCTACTACAGGCTGCCTGATCAAGGGGAGCCTATTGATGCAGCCTTCTGCCTCCAGCTACAGGAGGCATCGTGCTCACAGTTTCTCACGCTGCTGGGGGATTCAGCCACCATGACATCTGCTGGAAAAGTAGCACGGTGAACTGCAGGCCATCCAGGAGACTCGTGGAGTGCATCAAGGATAACTTCTTAAGCCACGTAATAGACAGCCCTACCAGAGGGGATGAGTTACTGGACCTGTTGGTGATCAATGCGAAGGAGCTAATCAGAGACGTCAAGATTGGAGACAGCCTGGGCTGCAGTGATCTTGCACTGGTGGAGTTCACAGCCTTGAGAGTTATGGGTCAGGACCCTGAATTATAGGAAAGCAAAATTCCAGCTGGTCAAGGGGTTAGTCAATAGGACCCCCTGGGAAACTGTCCTCAGTGACAAGGGAGCATACCAGAGCTGGCAGATCTGTAAGGACACTTTCCATAGAGCACAAGAGTCAAGACCTGCTGGTCAAACTAAAGAGCAAGAGGGAAATGCATGGGCAGTGGAAGCAGGGACAGGTATCCCAGGAAGAGTATAGGGACGCTGCCTGGTTGTGCAGGGATGGTGTCAGGAAGGCCAAGGTGCAGCTGGAGCTGAACTTGGCAAGGGATGCAAAGAACAGTTAGAAGGGTTTCTACAGCTATGTCAGCCAGAAAAGGAAGGCCAAAGACAGTGTAGTCCCCCCAATGAACACGACTGGCAAACTGGTAACAACAGGCTAGAAGAAGGCTGAGGTACTTAATATTTTTGCCTCAGTTTTTACTGGCAGACTCTCTTTCCCACACCTCTGAAGTGGATGAACCACAAAGCAGCAACTGGGGGAGCAAAGTCCCTCCCACTGTAAGAGAAGGTCACATTTGAGACCACCTGATGAACCTGAACATACAAAAGTCTATGGGACCTGACAAGATGCATCCCAGAGTCCTAAGAGAATTGGCTAATGTAGTTGCCAGGCCACTCTCCATGATACTTGAAAAGTCATGGTGGTGAGGTGAAGCCCCTGGTGACTGGAAAAAGGGAAACATCGCACCCATTTTTAAAAAGTGTAGAAAGGAGGACCCCAGGAACTACCGACCTGTCAGCCTTGCGTCTGTGCCTGGGAAGATCATGGAACAGATCCTCCTAGAAGCCATGCTAAGGCACGTGGAGGACAGGGAGGAGATTTGAGACAGTCAGCACAGCTTCACCAAGGGCAAGTCCTGCTTGACCAAACCAGTGGCCTTCTGTGATGGAGTGACTACATCAGTGGACAAGGGAACAACTACAGATGTTGTCTAACTGGACCTTTTGTAAGACCTTTGACACGGTCCCCCACAACACCCTTCTCTGTAAACTGGAGAGATAAGAATTCCATGGGTAGACTATGGATGAGGAATGGGCTGGATGGACGCATCCAGAGAGCAGTAGTCAACAGCTTAATGTCCAGGTGGAGATCAGTGATGAGTGGTGTCCCTCAGGGGTGCCTGTTGGGACCAGTACTGTTTAATATTTTAATCAGTGACACAGACAGCAAGATCAGGTACACCCTCAGCAAGTCTGCAGATGACACCAAGCTGAGTGCTGAGGTTGACACGCCTGAGGGACAGGATTGCCATCCAAAGGGACCTGGACAAGCTCAGGAAGTGTGCCTGTGTGAACCTCATGAGATTTAACAAGGCCAAATGCAAGGTCCTGCACACGGGTCAGGGCAACCTCCGGTATCAACACAGGATGGGAGATGAAGGCATTGGGAGCAGCCCTGAGGAGAAGGACTTGGGGATACTGGTGGATGAAAAGCTGGACATGAGCCACCAATGTGCACTCACAGCCCAGAAAGTGAACCGTATCCTGGGCTGCATCAAAAGCAGCATGGCCAGCAGGTCGAGGGAGGTGATTTAGCCCCTCTGCTCCGCTCTGGTGAGACCCTACCTGGAGTCCTGTGTCCAGCTCTGGAGCCCTCAGCACAGGATAGACATGGACCTGTTGGAGAAGGTCCAGAGGAGGGCCACAAAAATGATCTGAGGGCAACAACTGAGTCTGCGCAAGAACAAAAGATCAACTAGAGGTGACAAAGAAGAGTCACCTATCTTCATCCCCACGATCCCCGATGGCCACCACAAGGAGGCCCTGCTCAAGCACAGTTGGGAGGAGTCCATGGAAATGACCCCTTGGAACTAGTTTGAATAGGAAGCGGGGATAGGTTATGCATATGTATAGGTGTATTGGTAAATCTAATGCATATGTAATACTTGGTTGTGTAAGTTGAAGAGACGAGTTGCTGCTCGGCGCGCAACGACTTTGGTGGGGCTACCCCCGTGCTGCCTGGTGCCGAATAAACATCCCTACTGTACAGTCTGACGGATTGGGGAGTCTGCTTGCCGCACGTCACATTAACGGGATCGTTTTGGTTTTCTCCCTCAGCTGTGCAGGTGGGTTGTTGTGACTTGATTCCATCATGTTGCAGTCCACCAAGCTCTGCCGGGTCCTCAGAGTCTGGCTGTAACTTTGCGAATGAGGACGCACAGCATTTTGTGAGATGTCTGCTGACTCCTGAGACATCCCTGTGCTCGGAGACTTCGGATGAGACTGCTCCAGACCAGGTCAGTGGCTGCAGCTCTCCGCTGTGCCAGCCCCGGGCCTGCTCCTGGGCAAGTGGCAAGCTGAGGGAACGTGGGGCTTTATGGAACACCCACTGCACTGCGGAGCCCAGTCTTCTACACGGTTTTTATTGACTTTACGTCAACAACCTCACCGTAAACCACAGCCGAGCAGCAAGCCGGGCCCAAGCCTGCCAGATCCCGGCAGCGCTCCGCAGCCCCGTTTCTTCCCCAGGCGGGGGGCACAGGGCGCCCGAGCAGGCGGCGGCTGCTGGAGCCGGCCTCGCCTCCCGCGCCAGCCGCTGCGGGGGAGCTGCCAGGGAGCCTCCGCCTGCCCCTGCCCACCTGCTGCCGGGCACCGGGCATAGAGCAACGGGCAGACGCGCTGCCAGCCGCACCCAGCCATTTAAGGCAGCAAAGGCGGCGGCTGCTCCTCCGCTGATCCGTTTCCCCCGGCGCGGCGAGGGGCGGGGGCGGCCGCCCGCCGGACAGCCCGCCCGGCCTATGGGGGCGAGCGGCGGAGGGGCGGGCGGGCAGCGCCGGGCGCTCGCCAATGCCCGGGCAGCGAGGGCGGTGCCTGCTGGAGCCGCCGCGCCGGCTGGAGACGGGCTCCTGGCAGCACCGGGCAGCGTCGGGCTGTGCCGGCGGGACCTGCGGCCCCTCGGGAGCCGGCGGTGAGTGGGCGCCTCTCGCGCGGCGGGCGAGACGGGCCCCCCACGGGTGGGGTGGGGCTGTGTTTCTTGCCGCTCCCCCCTGTTCAGCGCGCTGGCTAATTGATTTGTAGTCGGTTAACGAAGACGCAAGGGGTTATGTAACGTCGGCGGGGGGCTGCGGGCACGGCGGCGGCGGCTTTTCTCCGCAGAATTAACCCCTCACTGTCCCCCCCGTCCTGCTGCGTTCCTCCTGCTCTGCCCTCAGAGCCCCGCGGACGGGACCGGCGTGGAAAGGGGCTCGGTGCAGCGCTGCGCTCCTCTGCCTGCCCGCCGGGCCGGGCGCCGGCTGCCGCATGTCCCTCCTGTCGCCATCGGGGAGGGGACGCGCGGCCGCAGCCTGTGCGGGGCGGGGGGGGGCACACACACTGCTTCCCGGTGGACGGGCGGCGTTGATAGCTGGGTGCAGGCGGTTGGCAAGCGCGGCTGTGCTTGCGGGCATCTTCCCGAGGAGCCGGGGCAGAGACCCGCCATGCGCGCACGCCGAGGGCTGTGCTGCGAAGTGAGGGCCGGCGGCAGCCAAGCCTCCGCCGCTGCTGCTGCGTGCGCTTGTGCGGAGCAAGCGGTCCGCTCTTGCGGAGATGGGTGGGCAAATGCGGTTTGCCTGCTGTTGTTTTTAAACGCCCGAGTGTTAGCGGAGGGGCCGTATCTGCGAGAGCCGCTGCTGCGTGGCGTCCTCCCTGAAAACGGGCACCAGGCGTGGGAGTCTCTGCGGGGTCTGCGGTGTGACAGCCGCCGGTACAGAGCCCAGCACTCTGCGGGGAAGAACAGGGCGAGACAAAATCCTGCGAGTTCATCTTCGACCCCGGCTAGATAGTGTGGAAAACAAACAAACAAAAATACCCCCTCCCATCAGCAGCGTTTGCGAGTATTTCTTCAATCCTGGGTAAGAGCTCTGGTACCTGGGCGAGATTCTCCCGCGAGGAAGCTGGGTGTGTGTTCAGGCACCCAGCACTCGTGTGAGAGGTGCGTGTGCTGAGCGCTGGCAGCTTTGGAACTTGAGGCGGATGCTGCGGGCAAGCAGCTTCCCCTTTCATGTTTAGCAGGGTCTGCGTGAGCAGGTTTAGGGGGGAAAATTCTCTCAGATTTTACAGAGGATTGCATAACTGCTTATATTTATTTAAAAAGAAAAGGAGGGGTGAAACCAGCCCCCAGCCTGAAGTGAAACACGTGATGTGAGACCGTTTTCACTGTTACAGAGCCTCCGTACTGTTTTCTCAATTAGTGTTATTAAGTAACACGGTTTAGAAGGTTGGTAAGTGTTAGCATGATAATGAAACAATAAGGTTTGGGATTCTCTTTCCCCACTAGTGCTGTGAAAACTTGGGGGAAAGACGGAGGGATACCTACGCGCTTTCATAGTCTCGGGCTTAAAATAGCACGGCTGTTTATTGAATCTATACAAATTATTTATTTTTAAAATGTCAGTGGCCATTTCTTAAAACCTTTAATGATGAGCCACTTCTTTTGTTTTTCACAGTCCCTAAAAACTCAAAACTCAACCTCATCCCTTCCAAAACTGAAATAAAATACTGTTTTGAATGCTTTTGTACCTCTCTGGGTCACAGTTACATATACCTTTAAATAGTCCATAATTTTAACTGCTGAAGTGTGCGTTCAGTATTAAATCATAGTACAGTGTAATGCTTAGACAGCATGCCATGCAAGGATCAAATTGCAGTTAAAGTTCACATAGGAATCTCTTGCAGTCCTTGCACTTGACCCTTGTAAATGTAAGATAAGATCTTTATAAATGGAAATATTCGTCTAGCAAGTAGTTGTTTCTGTGCCCAGGTTAAACTGTGGATTGACTGTGGTGGAAAACAATGTCTTTTGTTTAATTTTTATAATAGTTATAGTGATTCTGGTTACTTTGTATAGACAGCTGTATGATAGAAATTATTTTTACTGTTTGTACCTTGAGCTTAATTTTAAAAAAAATAAGGCTCTTTTAAGGGGGGGGGCAGGCAGGCAGTTATGTCAATTTATGTTAAGATTAGAGTATTCTGACTGTAGGTAGAGGCAATTAATTATACTTAATATATCTCAGAATACCATGGAGAATAAACCATACAATGTTTAAACTTGATAACTTGCTCTCAGATGGTAAGGTAAGATGGAAATTAAAATATCTGCTAGGTTTCTTTGCTGTGCATACTTTGATTATGTAAATCTTCAGTGTGAGAATGTGACTGTATTCACAAGCGTGTATCGGTGTATGAAGAAAAACTTACAACAAGAACAGTCTTTCCTGTGGTGTAGTCGCTCGATGATGTCATGTCCTTTTTATTTGTACATGCATACTGCTTGCAGCCCTTGCATAAATGAAATGGACTCTTTCTCAGCAAGCAACAAAACAGGATTTTTTTCTCTCTTCAAAGATAATTTTTATGCTGTGTGTAACTGAAATTCAATGCAGGTACATAATTGTCAGCCCTAGTGTTTCTCTGCCATACTGGCATGACTGCTATTGGAAGAAGTGCTTTTAGGTGCCTCTGCCAGTTAGTTGAAGAGAAATATTTTTCTTACTGTTTGTATTGCCATAGTGTCTGGGAGCTGTGATCAGGGACCTTAACTAATGTGTTAGGTGCTGTATAAACATGGAACAAAGACTTGGGCCTGGCCCCCAAAATATTATAATCCAAAACACAGAACAAGACTGTAAGTGGTACAAAAAAGGGAATGCAGCTGTTGTTAAGAAAGATACATTAGTAAATGCGTGTGCATTATCCAGCTATGCATTTTCTCTTTCTTGTACATTGGAGCAAAGGGAATTGTAGAACTTGATATAAGACTTGCACAGTTCTCTGAAGGAAGTTCTGGTATCAAAGGGTGCTCTTGGGACTTGTGAGTAAAGGCTTGATTTTGGGGGATTTTAAAAATGTATTTAACTTGACTAAATGTTGAAAGTTGAAGTAAAATTTTAAAAATCTACATTGGCCATATATGAAACATTTTATCTTCAGGCTACTCATTTTTTTACCATTCCTTAAATTTAAGGTAATATTTTAAAATTTTGAAACTGAGTTTCCATTTCAAAATCAAAGCGTTATACAGGAAAAATCACATTGCTTTGCCCCCAGTGTTTTCTGTAAGCTGTTTTAGCTGTTTCTGCATCTCGTCTCTCTAATGTGGTCAAACTCACAAAAAATATGTAGTAACAAATTATACCTTCAGCAGAAAGTCATTTAGGGAATGCATCATCCTCCCCATCCCAAACTGCCCATACGTAGAAGTACTGCAACAATTTCCTATTACAATGTAGTCTGGTTATTGGAATACTTTGAAACGGTAGTGAAAGTAACTGTACATCGAGAGGATGTTATTGGTAAAATACCATAGTATAAATACGATCTTTAAGTACACAAGGTCTGCACATGTGGTCCAGGACAAGTACACATAGCCTGTTCAGGTTTCAGGATGCTTTTTCTGACTGGGTGTTTATCTCAAGTGCTGACGGAACAGAACAGACCGATTTTGTGCTGGTGATTTTTTTGGCTCACAGTGGTATGCCCATCAAAACAGATGGGAAGTTTTTCTCTATAGTTAGTTTTTATGTGTAGTCAGTGGGCAATTCAGTTTGCTCATGCTAAGAGGGAATCTTAACTGTGTCAGGACTCTAAGGCAGCTATGGAAAAGCCTAGGTTCTTACTCCTGCCAGTTGCCTTAATGTTCCCTCTTCTTTTTCTTTTCCTCCTTATCTTTCCCCTGCCTCACAGTGTCCTGAGTGTGTGATATGAACTTACTTGGTCCCAGACAGAAAACCGAGTATACAGACCAAAGCTTCAGTGCATTATGTGGCAGATGAAAAGACGAGTACCAAAACAGTTCATCTTGGAGGAGCTTATAGATGTGAAAGAACTTTTCATGATTTAGCAAGGGAAGTATTCCCTGCCTGTTTTGTACTGAGCTGTGGGTAGCTGAAAAAAATCTGTACTTAAAGGTTAGTTTATTTTTTTGGGTTCAGACAAGGCTGAAGCAGCAGACTTTAAGAACATAAGGGACCTTTAGACGATCCCCAAGTGTAAGAAGTCGGGCAGAGAAGGGAAGAGACCGGCATGGCTGAGGCAAGAGGTGCTGGTCAAACTAAGGAAGAAGAGGGAACTGCACAGGCAGTGGAAGCAGGGACTGGCTTCCTGGGAAGAGTATAGGGAAGCTGCCCGGTTGTGTAGGGATGGGGTCAGGAAGGCCAAGGCACAACTGGAGCTGAACTTGGCAAGGGATGTGAAAAATAACAAGAAGGGCTTCTACAGGTATGTCAGCCGGAAAAAGATGGTCAAAGAAAGCGTACCCCCGCTCATGAGCGAGACCGGCGAACTGGCAACAGCAGATGAGGAGAAAGCTGAGGTACTCAACAATTTTTTTTGCCTCAGTCTTCACTGGCAACCTCTCTCCTCACCCCTCCCGAGTAGATGGATGACATGAAGGAGACCAGGAGGGTAAAATCCCTCCAGCTGTAAGTGAAGACCAGGTTCGGGACCTCCTGCAGAACTTAAATGTACAGAAGTCCATGGGACCTGATGAGATGCATCCCAGAGTCCTGAGGGAACTGGCTGATGTAGTTGCCAAGCCACTCTCCACGATATTTGATAAGTCATGGCAGTCAGGGGAAGTCCCCAGTGACTGGAAAAAGGGAAACATTGTGCCCCTTTTCAAAAAGGGTAGAAAGGAAGACCCTGGGAACTACCGACCCGTCAGCCTCACCTCTGTGCCTGGGAAGATCATGGAAAAGATCCTCCTAGAAGATATACTAAGGCACGTGGAGGCCAGGGACGTGATTCGAGACAGCCAGCATGGCTTCACCAAGGGCAAGTCCTGCCTGACCAACCTAGTGGCTTTCTGTGATGGTGTAACAACAAGAGTGGACAAGGGAAAACCAATGGACGTCATCTATCTGGATTTCTGTAAAGCCTTTGACACGGTCCCCCACAACATCCTTCTCTCTAAATTGGAGAGCCATGGATTTGATGGGTGGACCGTTCGGTGGATAAGGAATTGGTTGGATGGTCGCAGCCAAAGGGTAGTGGTCAACGGCTCAATGTCCAGAGGGAGACCAGTGACTAGTGGAGTCCCTCAGGGGTCCGTACTGGGACCGGTGCTGTTCAGTATATTTATCAGTGACATGGACAGCGACATCGAGTGTACCCTCAGCAAGTTTGCAGATGACATCAAGCTGAGTGGTACGGTGGAGACACCAGGACGGGATGCCATCCAGAGGGACCTGGACAAGCTGGAGAGGTGGGCCTGTGTGAACCTCATGAGGTTCAACACGGCCAACTGCAAGGTCCTACACCTGGGTCGGGGTAATCCCCGCTATCAATACAGGCTGGGGGATGAAAGGATCGAGAGCAGCTCTGCTGAGAGGGACTTGGGAGTACTGATAGACGAAAGGCTGGACATGAGCCGGCAATGTGCGCTGGCAGCCCAGAGGGCCAACGGTGTCCTGGGCTGCATCAAGAGAAGCGTGGCCAGCAGGTCGAGAGAGGTGATTCTGCCCCTCTACTCTGCTCTGGTGAGACCTCACCTGGAGTACTGCGTTCAGCTCTGGAGCCCTCAGCACAAGAAGGACATGGAACTGTTGGAGCGGGTCCAAAGGAGGGCTACAAAAATGATTCGAGGGCTGGAGCACCTCTCCTATGAGGACAGGCTGAGAGAGTTGGGCTTGTTCAGCCTGGAGAAGAGAAGGCTGCAGGGAGACCTGATTGCAGCCTTTCAGTACTTAAAGGGAGCCTATAGGAAAGATGGGGACAGTCTTTTTAGTAGAGACAGCAGTGACAGGACGAGGGGTAATGGTTTTAAACTAAAACAGGATAGGTTTAGGCTGGATATAAGGAAGAAATTCTTTACAATGAGGGTTGTGAAACACTGGAACGGGTTGCCCAGAGAGGTAGTGGAGGCCCCATCCCTGGAAACATTCAAGACCAGGTTGGACAGGGCTCTGAGCAACCTGATCTAGTTAGTGGTGTCCCTGCTCGCTGCAGGGGGGTTGGACTAGATGACCTCTAGGGGTCCCTTCCAGCCCAAAACTTTCTATGATTCTATGATTCTGTGATCTAGGCAGCCTTGCCCTTGTCCATAGTGCTAGATACGTGTAGACTGTGGAGAGAACTTGAGGTTCAGCCATGCAGTTCCTCACAAAGCCTGTGAAAGGATTTAATTTTCCTTAAGTAAAGATTGGTTTAAATGTAGATAGAATTGCATTAGCTTTGCTTGGCCTGCAGTGTTCTCTGCTCGTTTTTCTTCTGTGTTACAGTGCTAGGGAAAATGGGCAGCTCTTATTCACTTGAGCATCACATGTGGAGAAATATGCCCAGAGCAGAACTCGGAAGAGAAATGCCTTAACTCTGGTTCCTACTGATAGCTGTGAAGGAAGCTTAAGGGAAGCTTTAAAAGCATTGTCTAAAGCATTGCATTTTATTAGGAGGATGTTGCATTTCTCCAGCTGTTTATCCCTTCCCTCAGCTTGAATGTTTATGCAAAAATGTGGGAAAAAGATTCCATCTGCTGTACTTTGTCTCTGCTGTTTTTATTTGGCATAAATAATTACAGACAGAAAATAAATGAGAATTCCCTTTAACTGCAATTCTGTAACATTTTAAAAACATTGGGAAGATAGATCAAGTACTAAAATAAAACAGATGCAGTCAGACAAATTGAAATGCCTTGCACAGTTCGATAATGTTATGAATCCAGTTCGCTCATAAAAATAGCATTTCTCATGCTCATTGAAAAGTTGCTTTCTTTTTTAATTGGCTTGACTGGAAGGTCTTAAATTTTGAATGGCAACTATTTGTGGTGCAGTGGATAAGTTCTGCCAATGGTGCAGAAAGTTTATAATAAAAATTACACCTTAAGCACTTGCATACGTACCAACACTTGATGTGCAGGAAGGATTAGCAGGAGAATCGAAGGTAAAAACAGATAACAGTTAACATAAAACTACTAGGTTTTGTGCCCATGGGCAGAATTCTTTGTAGTCTTCCTATTTTCTGAAAGCAAATGACCTGTCAGGTGTAAGACCACCTAAGAAATATCTTTAGGAAGGCTGGTAGTTTGGTTAGGCTGAGGAGCTGAGAATGTAGGTGTGGAGAGGTTGACGCTGATACATTTCTAAAAGAATGGCACAGAAATAGGAAGCTGTCCTGGTTTTGGCTGGGACAGAGTTTATTTTGTTCCCAGCAGCTGCTGTGTTTTGGATTTAATACGAGAAGAATGTTGATAATACACTCATGGTTTTAGTTGCTTCTAAGAAATCAAGGACTTTTTCCAGTTTTTTATATTCAGCTACTGAGCAGGTGTGCAGGAGCTGGGAAGGAGCACGACCAGGCAGCCAGCCCAGGCTGGCCAGTGGGAATATTCCAGACCATAGATGCCATGTTCCCTTTATAAATGGGGGCTACCCAGGGGTAGGAACTCTCTCTTTTTCCATGAGTTCAGTGAAACCCACAAGTTTGGCAAAATCCGCGAGTTCTGTGATTGCTGCTTGGGAACTGGCTGCACAATTGGTCATTGGGTGGTGAGAGAAAATTGTATTGTGTGTGGTTTGTTTTGCATATTCTATTATTATTATTGTTTCCTTTGTTGTCTTATTAGACTGTCTTAATCTAAACCCACAAGTTTTACTTTTTCCCATTCCCATGTCAGAACAGAAGTAAAAATGTTAGCAAGGTGTGGTTCTTCAAATCTTTATGTAATACCAGACTTACCTCAACTTGCTGGCTGTGTTAACTGCATAGCAAGGGGTCCACCATCTCTCTTCTTTCCCACTGCTCTGTTTCTAGTTCTCAATAAATTTGGTAGGTTCCTAGCTACTGTTTTCTTGAGCATTCATTCAGATGTCTGATGTGATCACATGTATAAGAGATGCTATCTGACTTAATGTAGAATCCTATTTTTCTTGGCCAACTAAGTAGAAGTATAGATGCTTTTGCAGATTAATCTGTTAAATTTTCCCCCCTTTGTAAGGTGAGGATGCAAGGGAGATCAGTTGGATGAAATTCACCCATGATCTAGGGAGTTTTTTGGTCTGAATACCTGTTACAAAGAGCAAGAATGTTGGAAAGGCCGCATACTCATACTTGGCTTAAGGACTAGTGAAAATGGCATAGAGAGCTTGAAAGATTTTTTTTTTTTTTTTTTTAAACCTGCTGGTGACATTTTGCAGATAGTAGAACAGTGTCTTTGCTTGTAAGTCCGGGATTTGTGCTGTCGATTACCTGCTTCTTACTTAAGAGGTCATGGAGGCAAAATGTGCAACAGAATTGCTAGGTGGCAAGGAGGTTGCAGAAAAGCTGTTTGGGGAATCTCTGTTTTTGATTATATCTTGGTGGATATTTAGGGTATGGCTAGGGTACCATTTCCATTCTACCTTGTGACCAAAGCTCTATGGTGTGACTAAGCAAAGCAGAACCTTGGACTCTGGGTAAAAACAACAGCAAAAGGAATTGCAGAACAGAAGGAAGTCAAGGACAGAATTTGTAGATTTTTGCTGCTTAGTTGTCGGGGGTATATGGTAGAAGGGGTTAAGAATTTAGGGAGGGATCAGAGCTAAGACAGAACTTGAGCAGATATTCCATTTTAGGGCTATTTTATCCAAGTTACTGTCTTTGGGCTCAAGTTGAGGAATTTGCACTGCAGACTTTGGATTTTAGCTAGGGGATCACCCTGATGCTCAGTGTAAACACAACTTTGGGGTCTTGTGGAGTTGTGTTGCAAGTTGCAATGGAACTAGGTGTTGTGCGTGAGAAGGAAGGTTGGCATATGCAAAGGTGAGCATTATAGGAAAGAGCAGATGTTAGTAATACCATTATTGCATTGCAACTGTGCCATTGTCCTATTGAATCTTTTCTCCAAAGCCATCAATCTCAGCAGTCTCCTGAACAGAGGTCTGCTTGGTGCTTGAATGCTTTCTGCCATTAAAAAGTTTGAACTGAAAGTCTTCCTTAGTTCACAGGACTGTTGACCTGATTTAAGCCAATTCTTTGTTGGTGAATATTCTAAAGAGCAAACAGCTTTAAAATAAGCTGCCTTTTCTATTAACTGGATTGTATCTGAGGCTGTAATAAGTACCTAGTGTAGTGTTCTAGTCTGTCGTGCTTAGACAAATGCACTCTTACTCATTTCCATGGCAGTTAATGCTGCAAGACTTCCATTAAAAACTGCTTTTGTAATACTTGCTGCAAATGAAAACAATTCAACTTGTATTGGGAACAGAATATTCCTAGCATGCTAGAAGCAAGCTAGACAAGGAGATGAGAAAGTGAATGGTATAGCCCAAAGAGCTAAGAATTCATACTTTGATAGTTTCCTGTTTTGGTTTTTGGGGGTTTGTTTTTTTTTCTTCTTTTTTTCTTTGGAAAAGCATTTTTTTGGTATGGAGATCGTAAACTGGGTTTATACATCTGCAGCTAGAAACTATATTTATATTTCCTACATAGAGTCAGAGAACGTTGGTTCTTGAGAGCACTCCATACAATCATGTACCTGCTTTTTGTGGGCTAATAATAAATGCAGTTTAGAGTCTGAGTCCCAGGGTCCGCATTATGCTCTGAACTCTGGCAGCAGAACAGACATGTTTCTCCATCCCTCTGCTTTGGTTTCTCTGTCTGTGACATGGCAGCGATGCTTAACTTTTGTAACAAACACTAAGCTGTCTGCACATCCTGAGCAGATTAGCCACGCATTAATTCTCAGGGACAGGGTAGGGAAGGTGCAGTGGTGAGTTCTGACCAGGGAGGGTACATGCGTATTCCATAGAGTTGCATAAGCTGCCGAAATTGTTGGAAAAAATATTCTGTATTTTCGTAAGTCTTCATGTCTTCCTTGTTGGTGCTGAGAGATGGATTACTTCTAAGAGCAATTTCCCCAAATCTAAATCAAAGCTGTACCAGAATTCCTGCAATATGTTGACATTTGGAGAGGATGTGGATAAGTGAGTGTAAATTAATACAAATCTTTCAGTAGAGCTAACAGTTGGTCAGTACTGAGGCTTTGGGCTTACTTATATGTACCTGGTATTTGTACAGCTATAGAGAATTGGCAGCAGGAATTCACAGAAACAATAGCTGCTTGTCCCCTCATTTTCTGAATATTCCAGATTGTGACTTTATGTAGGGGAGTTCTCCCAGCTCTGTCTGTCTGCAGATGAGTATGTGTTGTAGTCTCTGGCTAAAAAGAAGTTTGGTGATAGGAGAAAACTTTTTCTAATGGGTTAGGCATGTGCTGAGAACACAGATCTGCACTTTCAGTCTATTTTAGCATGAGTTAGTCACGACCTCATTCAGTTTGATCTCTAGCTTAATCTCTGTCTGTATAGATGTGTCTGCTTGTATACTGTGCTGCATTATTCACCTATTGCAGAGTGAGAGAAGGGATAATCACTTTCTTCATGATACTGAAGGAGTATTACATGACACAGACTATAGCAGTTCACAACAAAACATCTAGTTGTTGAAATATTCTGTGGATTTCTGGAACTCCAGGTTTTTGGGACAGTTGTTCTTTCACAAAGCCTTCTGAACTCTGGCATCTGCTTATACCCCTTTCTTAATGTCTTATATGACTGCTTTTGGTGATGTGGACCTGCTAGGTTGGGGCCAGAAGTATTTGGAGAGGATGGCATAAGTGGCTAGTCCCACCTTCCCTCCCTCTGCTGGCTCTGGAAATGTGGTATTATCTAACTGTGCATATTAGACTTTTTGGATGGTGATGAAAGGTGTTTCTTTGGTTAGCTGTAATTGTTATAGTCGTCATCTACACAGCTTATGCTTTTGAACAGTGGTTTAATTTTGTTTTACTGAATTCTAGTATTGGTATTGTAGAGTAGTCACTTTCTTTTGTCACTTCCACTTATCACCATACTGTGGCCTCTCCTCAAATTGCTGCTAATTTTTACTTCTAGCAGAAGGTAGCAAGCACCTTCTGATCCCTTTGTCCAGGGAAAAAAGGGTAAGAAAGACTCAAAACTGCATTTGATCTTGATTTTTTGGCAAACAGCTTGTTCTGTATTTCTCTTTGAGAGATAATTTCTTCAACATGGTATGATCTCCTTCCTCATCTGTAATCACTAAAAAAAGTTAAAGGAGCTGACCTCATTAAAAATTTGACTTCATATCCTGTCTTGTGCAACTCTTTACTTTCTAATATAGTGTATGAATGAATATATTTCTCTTCAGAGTGTATTGTTTGTAGTGTTAAGAAACAGAATTTTCAGTTGAGGCTAGGTCAGTAAACCAGATAGCTGCTTTTTAGGAAACTTCATACTATTATGTGGGATTTTAATGAGTAAACGGTAATTATGGTTCAGCAAGAACAGGAGCATCCTTGACAAGTTTTGGCAACCACAGCAGAGCCATAGTTTTAATCTATCTTGACCTTTTGCTTTAGATGGTTAGGATTTCTTTAAAATGAGTCTACTTTGCATGCCAGATCTCACCATTCAAAACTGAAGCCTTTTCTACAGACACTATCCTGTTCCCCCCGGACCCAGAACTACTCCAGACACTCCAGGACAAAGCTTATTTATTGATATCTGAGAGAACAAAGTCTAGAAGTGAACTGTCTTAAGGCCAAATATGTTCGTTTAAGCATTTTTCCTATGCAACTGAAAGTAAGTAAAAAATATTTTCAGTAGATATAGCTATCATATTGGGACAGTATAAAACAGTAGTATGGATGAAAAATAATGTAGTCATTTTAAAAATCATACCATTCAGAAAGTCAGAACGCTTTCAGACAGAATTTTTAAAGAGCAAGAGGAGGCTATTCCTGAAAATCTCTTGGATTATTTGGCACAGGATAAAATTGCAAAATGATATGAGCTGTACATACCTTACTGTAGCAGATCTCCACCTTCTTTTGTCCTGTTACCTGCTTATGGAGGTAACTTTGTTTTTTTTATATCCTATACAGACATTAAAGTATGGACTTTGCTTTTTGCTGATGTGCATTCTCTCTCTCCCTCTCTTGTTGGGGTTGATGTAGTTTGAGAGTTAGCATGACTAGGCCGCTTAAGCAAAACAGTTAGCATAACTGAACAGGCCGCTGGAATGGACAGCTAAGAATAACAATTGAGAAAGTTCTGATAGTGCACATGATGCGGGTTAGCAAAAATAAGATGTGTTCAAGGACGTGGAGGCGGCCTGTTGCTGTTAGCGTTAGTGCATAGTTACCAATCATAAGGGAATATGGGGTGCGTGAACAGCGCGTGATTTATGTCCGTAGCCTATCCGAATAAGCGTGATCGCGTGTGCAGATATGAAAAATGTATATAACCACGCAAGCAGACCAACAAACGGAATCGGCTGTGCGTTGTATCAATGTGTGAGAATCATTCCTGTCCCTGCATGGATGCTGAAACTCAGCACCTCCCCCCCCCCCCCCCCCCCCCCCCCCCCGCCCCCGCTCCCTCTGTTCCCTCTGCTCCCTCTCTCTCTCTCCCTCCCTCCCTCCTTCTGCCTCTCTTTCTTTTCTCTCCTTCTCTCTCTCCCTCTCTCTTTCACCAGTTAGTGTTAGCTTGGAAAATTTCTGGTTCTAGTTTCCACCTTTCGTGGTTTTGAAATGGTGCAAGCTTGGAAGATGGTGCTGCTTTTGGAAGTCAAGCTTCCTTGAAGACCGAGGTAGATCATAGATCTTCATGGTCTGGTTTTTAATGTAATTCTCTTTTGCGTAGGTTGTGTCAGCAGTGTTTTTTTCTCTTCTTATGTTCTCTCACCACAGTTTTGGTAGCAAAAGAATGTGTGTAGCCTGATCAATCGGGCAGTTTAAACAGATCTAGTCACTAATTTGTTAAAAATGTATGCATCTGTAATACTTGTAGTAGCTTACAATTTACTGTGGGTGCTTATTGTTTTGGAGTTTCAGTGTTGGAAGACTTTAAGAAGAGATTATTGAGGTAAAATTGCTGTTCTTTGGAGAGCAGACAGGGTGCAAAGGAAATATAAATGGGAATTGGTTATGTTTTCAACTTTTAAATGAACTTCAAATATTCACACTCTTTTTTTCCCCCCTCTGTGCATTTCTTTTTATTTCATAGGTGCACATACAACTCTCGGGCTACAGTTAGTAAATTACTGTCATATAAATTTGAATTTAGCAGTTTGGTTTGTTGGTCAAAACTCATACTGACAGTGTAAACAAAGCAGAAGGATCTCCAGGCTTAAGATATAGCAAGGTTCCTAAGCATTTACTTGAATGTTTTCAAATTAGGCAGTAGTACTTTGGCCGTGCCGCGTCTGCTCTAGTGTGAAGGAGAAAGGTCCTTTAGTATAGTTTTATTAAAAGGTTTTTTCTGATCAGGAAGCTTAACAATAACCGTTGCGTAGCAGGTAGTTATGGTTGGTTCTGTTGCAGTGCAGGAAAGGTATGCCTTGGTTGGTCAAGTGACAGATGTTAATCAATATCGGAAGAGGGAGACACTTAGAATTGTTTCCATTGCTGAAGAGTTTGTATAGAAATACAGTATATAAACCAAAAGAACTTTATCTGATGCAGAAATAAAACCTTAAGTAGAAATACATACCAATTTTTGCATATGTTAGTCACGTGATGTGCAGCTGTGACTTGAGAAGAATGGATGAGGTAAGTATGGTGGGCTTTCCAGCCTTCTTCGAGTATTTGCAAAACTTCTGATACCTGAAGAACCTCTTTAGGGGTTAAAATTTGTAGCAGCACTACAGATTGGGTCTGGACAACAGTCTGCATGTAGCTGTTGGGACAGGCACACAGGGCACACTACCCTTAGGCTTTTCAGTGTCTCTGCTAGCAGCAAAGAGTGAATGGGTAGAAGGCAAAGTGGAACGCTTCTGGCATGTTAGGAGTTTTTTCTTTATGAAGGCAACTGAAAACAACTTTAGTCTTCTGTTGTTCAGTTTAAGGTTTCTTTTTAAGAGGCAAACCTGTCCTACATGAACACAGGGTAATCTGAAAGTTGTTCTGTGTGGTACTGACATCCCTTCCCAGTGCTCCTGCATCATGGATGTGTTCATTCTGAAGGAATTCTACAGCTACAATTCTTTGGGCATCAACTTGAGGAATGAGTGGTTTTCTTAGCAAATGAGACCTGTCTAAGCATTTCTGAGGCTTCCTTACTTGTTAGCCCTTATATTATGCAACGTAAGGCTTATAACATTAATATTTTTGCTGCACTTTCAAAACACTTGGTTTTTCAATAAAAAAGAATTGAAACCCCACAGTCCAGAAAATAAAGGGCTGCTTATTTTTCCTTCAGAAATAAAAGTAGGTAGTAATGTCTACAACATGAAGGGCATACTTTTTATTCAAATCAATAGAGTGACTGTGGCGATTGCTATTTAAAAAAAAAAGAAAAAATAGAAACAAACACTAAGTCTTCTCTTGTTGGCTGATGTAATGATGGTGAAATTAGGTTTCTGCCCTATTTTGAAATGTTCTTTCGCTGACTCTTTTTTTTTTTTAATGTGCTAGAATATTTTTCTAGATGGGCAGAAAGTTACATAGTTCTATGTATACATGGCTGTTTGATGGCAGAGGGCACAGAGTTCTTGGTAATTTTATAGATGTTCTGGCTTGGGCTGCGCCCGGCAACAAAAGCGCCACGTGGCCGCCCCTCCCCCCCACCGGGGTGCGGAGGAGAATGGAAAGAAAAGAGGGGGTTTTCCCCACAGATTGGGTTTGATTATTAACAAATTCTAAGACATAGGATCCGAGGTATGGAAATGATCGCAGTGCCGCATGCAAATACAAGCCTAATTTCATGCACATTGACGCTATCATGTCATAAGTCGACATCATACAGTATAGCAAAATCATCATCCTGATCCTTTTCCCCGAGGTAATGAACATCACCACAGGGAAAACATAGTGCAAGTAAGGATTCAAAAACCACAGCCATCTGATCACAGACAGAAACATTTTTTACCAGCGACTATTTAACACAGAAAAATGCCTATAACAAAATTTAACAAAATCTAAGAAAGCTGTTTTAACACCCATTGCTGAGCCCTGCCATTATCCCCGCCCCACGCTTGGGCGCCAATTAAGTGTTCTGGTTTGGGCTGCGGCCGGCAACAAAAGCACCACGCGGCCACCCCTCCCCCCCCGCCGGGGTGCGGCGGAGAATGGAAAGAAAAAGGCAGAAACTGATGGGTCGGGAAGGGCAGTTTAACAGAACAGCAAACAAAGGGAACAGGAACAACAACGATACAGGTAAGGAGAAAACAGAACAAACCTCACAACTCGGAGAGCCGTCCTCCACAACCATTGCCGCGCGCACCCGAGCTGCAAGTCCCTTCCCTTCTCGCCGCACCGCCCCCCCCCCCCCCCCCCCCCCCCCCCCCTGAACCCAGCATGACGGCACATGGTATGGAATACCCTGCTCTGTTTGGCCAGGTTGGGGTGGGGTGCCCCTTCCTGGATTCTGGTGAAAATTAACCCTGTCCTGGCCAAACCCAGGACAATAGACTCTAAAATATAGACTATAGAATATTTTTATGTTATTCATACATTGTGACATGGACTGTAGCCTGTAGCTCAACAGAAAGTAAACTAGTGCAAATTATGTAATGAGTTTACCCTCCTCTTCTTTTTAGCACAATGGCTGACAATAAAGTGAAGTCAACCAAACCTGTGAATAAGACTCCTCCAAAGTCTCCTTCAGATCCAGCAAAGGACCGAGCAGCAAAACGATTATCCTGTGATTCAAACAGCTCCCATGAGGGAGCTATGGCAGGAGAAGTAAGTGCTCTGGAAGAGGCCTTTAGAAAATTTGCCATCCATGGTGATACAAGAGCCACGGGGAAAGAAATGCATGGGAAGAACTGGTCAAAGCTATGTAAGGACTGTCATGTGATAGATGGGAAGAACGTGACAATCACAGATGTTGACATTGTCTTCAGTAAAATCAAGTAAGTTCCTTTCTGCCACTATTTCCTTGTCTCCCCAACATGTTTTCTGGATGTCATCTAAATCTATCTTCTGTTGCTTACTTAAGTTGTGAGGCACTGTGTGTCTTTGTCAGAATCAAACTCTTTCTTGTTGCTTTGTGAGACTATTGCTTTGTGTGAAGATACAGCTTCCAGCTTCTGTCCTGCTGACTTAAACTGACTGCAGTGTCACAGGTGTTATGCTGTACAAAGAGGTATAATGTGATCAGGACAAATTCCAAGACACACTTTCTTTTGAAACTTCAGCAGAGGATGTGAATGCTTCCTGAAGGATATCTGAATGAAGTCACGATGTAGTTTTACGTCTTGCCAAAGCTCAGCCTCAGAAGACTGATGCTAAGGTGCCATATATACTAAAAGCCATTATTCTAACAACAGTCCAGATGTCCAGCACAACACCTACTCAAGTTTAAAGTGTTATGCCAAACTGATGGTGAATTTGTGATGCAGACCCATGGCTGTGATTAATTGGTTAGGATTATCTCAGCTGTCCTAGTTTATTCTTGTGAGCAGACTGGAGCTTTAGTAAAACTTTCTCCCCACGTGGGAAACCTAGGCAGGCTTGAAATTCATCAAATCCAAGGGAAGACATTCAACTGTTCCGGCATATTCTGTATGAAGCCCCAAATAATTTTTTCTTTTTTTTTTGTTCTTGCTTTATGTGTAGAATTGGATTATTTTCACCTTCCTCCTCTCCCTGGTATCTGATCCGATAGCTTTGTCTTTTCTCCTTTTTATTACCACAGTAACTGTTTAAATTGTCTCACATCTCATTGTGTTGAGTGACACACTGTAAGGAAGGTCCCTTTATTGTACTTCTAGCTTGCAGGAGCATTTATTTGGATTGTGCTCTCAACTACGGTGATGTAATGCTGGGGAGGACATGCAAACCGAGTTGCTTACAACGGTAGTTGGGAAAACTTGCTACAAGCACTGAACCTTTAGAGTGCATCAAAGCATAGGAAGGCAGAGAAGAAAGGACCCTTGATCTTGAAAGGTTGTCCACTTTAACATGCACAGCTAGAATGCCCATATTTATTTGGTTGCTTTCTTTGTTTCTTGTCTCCTCAGGGATCTTATCTAGGTGACTGAAAACACTATATATGCACACTCCAACCCTCTTGTTCTTGTATCAGTCCAGTTTCTCTTTGACTTTCTGATTGTATTTTTTAGATTTTGTGTTGCCAGAGTTAGATATACTGTCAGTGAACGAGCTTATTTGAAGTGGATGTTTAGGTAGTAGGGTTGTTTGTTTCTTTCTTAAACCATGATAGACAACGCTGGCATTTATTTTCAAATTTTCTCTGGCTTTCGCGACTTAAAAATTTCTCTGTGTCTGTCATCACAGGAAATAATAAAACCTAGCGCTACTTTGTCATGTCGGTATCTGAACAAATTAATACTGGGACAACCCCATGATGTGGCATAAACAATTGTACAATGTTAGCAGGTATAGAGAAGTGTTAGTTTTGGTGCCTGCTGGGGTAGAAGACATTTAGTCCTGTTCTACAGAGGCGGCAGGGACCTGGGGCTCGAGGGGAATGTCAGCATAGCCCTTTGCAGCTGTTCATCAGGCTCAGCTGAGCTCGGGGATGTTCTCGTCTCTGCCTCTGTGAGGAGAAGGGCCAGTTTCTCAGACCTTTCTCCTGTGACTGCTGTGAAGTGTTGGTATTTCTCTTGGAAGAAGCATGCCATCTTTGCCTCTCTCTATCTAGCATTTAACAGTTTAGAAGATTACTGCATCAAATGCAGAAGCATTTTTACCTTAATTGTTGATTAATTACTTGCACGTTCCTCACCTGTACATGTACATACAACATGTATTTGATATATTCTTCTCTCTTAAGATTATTTTATTTTTAAATTAATACTGCTTAAATGGCAGCTGGAGAAACTTACAATAGCTAAGATTTGCTATCTTTATTAGGAAACTGTTTTATCATATGTATGCTTTTGGTAGGTATGCTTCCACTTTTTCTGAAGTGTTGGCTTTCTTTTACATTTTTATTCTTGAGAGCATATGTCAGGAATTCTTTTTAGTCTAGATCATATTTATTTCACATATAGTATTTTAAGTTTTAACAAGGAAAGATTTAATGACTGTAGTTACTCAAGTGTTAGTAGTATGCTATAATTTAGGAGGCTTATGCATGGACTGAGTGTACAGGATTTCTTGAGCAGGTTCAGATGACTGCTTTTCCTTGATTTCTCTATTGCTTCACATTCACTAAGCTAAAGGATAACGATAGATTTGGTGATGCATCAAAAAAGGCATACTCACAAAATAAGCTCTTACTCACTTCTGTGTTACAAGCAGCTTTTTCCCACCAGACCACTAAGGTTTTTTGACAACCGAAGTTTTTTCCTATCTGTGTTGCATGAAAAACATTAAACACTTCCAGCTCCCCAGAAAGTGCAGAGTATTGCTTCCATGCCTTAGTGAGACTTTGCTTATGGGTGTCAGAAGGCTCTGTACTTCACTGTTGTTTTTAGGTTCTTCAGCTGGACTGTGTCTCACGAGATGGACTTTGGCCTGGGATTCTTACAGTTGGCCATAGTCGTTCAGCGAGATGGGGCTGGTGGATCTTGGCAGCTGTAATCTGGCCAGAGAACACACCCAAAGATAAGAAGAGATGCTTGTCATACCCAACTACAATTGCCATCTAGCATTGTGGTAGAGCTTCGACACAGGTTTTCTGTTGGGTCTATTACTGGGAAGACACCTAGTTTAGCAGGGTTTGTTTTCTAGACAGCTATACTTACAGTTTATGATAATGCCATGTGTTGTTCAAACACTAAAAATAATTAGTAGAATTGTTCTTTGGATTTATGAATTGCTATGGATAAATAGTAATTTATCCATGGATAAACAGATAAATTTATCCATTTATGGATAAAATTTTTATCCATATAAAAAATTTATGGATAAAGACCACGTTTGTTGTCTTGCTAACTTTCCCAGGCTTCATTTATTGTCCTGCTACAGATACTGGCCAAATATGTAGGAACTGATATTTGCTGATAGTCCGGGTAAAGTAATAGGGGAAATTAGTAACAGATATGTTTACCTAAGACCTACTGAAAGACAGTGTTTTATTTTCTGACTGGTAACTTTCTGTGCTGCAGGAGAGATTTTATTAGTTCAATCCTGAGAAGTAATGAACATTTTGGTAGACTCAACACCCTTCTCCCCACCTCCGCCAAACCGGGGAGGTCTTAAGGGTCTCATAAATCCTTCCAATTTGGTGGATTGTAATATAAGTTGTTGTGTGTTGAAGACTGAGTTAATAGATGTCTTTTCCTGCCCCCCCTTTTTTTTTTCTTGCCTTACTGTTTTAAAAACTTTATATTGTCAGCTCAGGAAATAATTAAGCAGCAATGAATTTTGCAATGGAATGACTTGAAAAGCCAAATCCCACGTGTGAGAGGAGCCACGTGTCTGAATATTTATAAGTTGCATCCCTAAAGATCAGAGGAAAACCACCTACAGTTATGCCAAATATTTAGATTGCATTAATATAGTTGAGATCGACTGTAATTTCTATAATAAGTAGAAAAGTAAATTTTAAAATTTTTTTTTAGGTTAGAAAAGCATACAATGAAGACATCTTGTATATCATTATCTTTCTATGCATGTTGCACCTGAAAAAGAAAAAGAAATTGTGAGGAGTGAATTACAAAGTTTTACAACATCTTACGGGATGAAAACTATTAAAAATGCAGCAAAACCAACAAAAGTATATGTAACTGTAAATGCAATTATGTAGTAAGCTTTCCTTACTGTATTTTATAGTTTCACAGCCAAAACTTGAGATGTTGGACTCTTCTTCCTGTGTTCTTTGAACTGCATACAATGGTAATGCTATGGTTGCAGGGTAAATTTTCATTTCAAAGCTAACTCCTCGCTTGAAGTTACATAAACTCTTTTGCTAATTGGTATCAGGATAGCTTTTTCTCTTTAAATGGCAAAAATGAAGCAACCCCTTCTCTGAAAAACCTGCTCATATAGTTGTTAAGAAGAAAAAAAAAAAAAGGCTGAAAATAATTTGTGGGAAATAATTTTTTTTAGCTGGTCCCTAAATTCACTGCCATACTTGAAGATACAGGTAAGCAACAATCCTACTCTATGAGAAGGAAAGTTTTCATAAATTACTGTGTATGAAATTTTAATGACAGGACCAAAAATAGTATTTCACCATTTTTGTAATAACAACTTTATTTTCCCTGTAGCTCAGTCTTCTGCTAAAATGAAGGGTTTTAGTATAAATATCTTAGTAACGTGACATCATTCCAAACATTCATTTTTCACATACTATCTGAACGTTATAGAGCCATCTTTCTTTTCTATTTCGCAAACTAAGAGTAATAATGAAATCTGGATCTACTGAATTTAGAGACACACAACTTGCAGGCATGCAATAGCATTTGAAAATGGATGGTTTCCATGAGAATGGGAATTCCATGGGTATCTTTATAGTAGCTGAAACAATTGCCTTCCTTCTTGGAAATTTTCCTTATTAACTGACTGTTTCTTATGTTACTGTTCCAGAGCTGCAAAAGTTTGTAGTCTGTATGTCTTGTTTTGTGCTTGCAGAGTGCAAATATGCGTTTAGTGAATCTTGTTGCCTTGGAGAAAGCAAGCTCTTTGGTGACACAGGAGAAGGCCACAGAAGTGTTCTGCGTTTGGTATGAAAAGCAATGTGTGGCTGCATTCATCTGCTTAATCCAGCAATACAGTGAGACACAACAATTGAAGAACTTCAGAGTTTTTGTATTAAGGAAAACAGAATACTGAGAAGAATAGATGTTACTGATCTCTGACCAGCATTCTAGCTTGTTGCCTTAGGAACTTAAATTTCTTTGTTTACTGGGGTCAACAACTGCTCTGGAAAACTTGATCGTCAGCTATGCCATACACATAGTCCACTTGTTGTATGTAGTTAATACAGTAATAGTAATAGCCCTGATATAAATACCTTTACTCTTATTTTAGAAATGTTACTACTCAGCACTGCAAGAATATGGTTTAAGCGCTGCCATAAAGCTGCTAATTCTGTGACATTATTAGATAGAAAAATAAAAATATTTCTGTTTACCCTGGCATGTTACTATGGTTGCAGGCAGGCCTGGGTGATGTCATGCCTTGGATCCATTGTGAGCATTTATTTAGGTAGTTGTCTCCATGGAAACATTTGTTTGTTTTGATGTTACCATGTGTTAAATTTTAAACAAATTTTTGTGGTTCTATACTGGATTGTTATTGAAGACTAGTTAATCTGCAGAAGCTTTGTAAATATACCTTACTCTCTAGCCTCTAAAATACTTTGGTAAAAGATCAAGCGAAAGCATAATTGTCCTCTTAAATTCTATTAATAGTTTCTTATGTTGCTGTGACATGTTTTCTTGTTGCTGAGGAAGCCATGTGTTCTAAAGGCCAGAAAACTCTCCTCCATCTTTTTGAGAAAGGAAGGTTTGGTTCCTATGGAGAATCTTCACAACAAACTTTATTGTGCCCTGACTTTGAGCAGTCACACCCATACCCTATCCTTAGTACATCTTGCACAGTCAGCTGTTTAGCCTGGTTCCCACAGGCTGGATCAGTCAGGTCTCTACAGGAGCGCTTCAACCTGAGACCAGCTGGATCTTATTTCAGCAGTGCTTCACCATCGCTACAAGGCTGTAGAAGAGTTAATCGATAGTGTTTGCCCTGAGTGGCTGGCAGGATGACTCTGCAAGAATGAGGACATGCTTTCCCTGTTTGTCAACTATAATAGAATTGTTGTCTTTTCTTTCTGTTGGACAACTATGATACTTCTTGCTTTCTTAGTATATTTGAAAGGGGTTGTACTTTGACACCTGCACTCGTTCAAAACAAATATCTCTCCATGAGGTTTCTCTGAAGGAGTTTGTATTTAACAGAGATTTTACTGAAGCCTCTCTTGGATTTTTAACATATGTTAATAGTTATGGAGTGGTCTTTATATATGAACAAAGCATGTAGTAGTTGTAAGTCCTGTTTTACTTCCCTACTGGAGAGATTCTTTTAATAGTGACATAAAACCTGATTTGTGTAGTCCTACTTTATGCATGAAGTAGGCATAACTGTTAACTTATGTACTTTAATATGTCTGCATGAGGAAATAAGTTTGAAGTGGATATGGAATGGTATGCAGAGCATAATCTGTGCTAATAAATCTCTCCCAGGCAAATTGTGAAGTAGAGCAGTTACAGATAGAAATGTAGGTGAGTTACAACAGAAAGTGTTCTTCACCACATCATCTATATTCTGTTTTAATTGAAATTAAGGTCCAGTTTCCTTTCTTGTCCAAGAAGTCAAATGTAATGTTGCCTTTTCCACTTTAGCCTTGAAAGACTTTTTATTTTAAAAAATGTGCAACTCTACACCCCCTTCTGTCAAGAGGCATAAATTCTAAAAGTAAACCAGTGATCACTTACGAGAAGAAAGAAGCATTTAGATTCAATTGCTGTTATGCAGGCTTGTTTTTTGCATGTAAAATGGGTAAGTTCTGTACCCCTAATGATGTGTGCTGATTATGATTTTAAAAAAGCCTGTTTGTGTGAGTAGACATCACATGAAAACCTGTAGATACAGTGGTGGGTGATTAATTTTCTAGCTGATATAGAATACTGCATGATATCATATACAGTACTGTGTAGCAGCTTGCTTAGTACTTGCTACGATTTGTGGTGTACACCACCTGTGGACTACAAGAACTTCTGCTGGTTTAGAGTAGAAGTAGGGGTCTGGTACGAGATCTTGTCTTGTGGGTTTTTAGAAGCTTGGTTTGGGGTTTTTTTTTGTTTTGCACATCAGTCTAATTTCATCATATTCCAACATTTTGTAAAATCACCGGTTTCATTTAGACAAGATTCTATGTGAAATCTGTGTTAGTTACAAAATTACCACATTTTACAGATTAACAAGCAAGTATTTTCTAGGCTGTTAAACATCAATGTAGACTTTGTCTCTTGTTTTCCATGGATTGAAGTAGAAGATGATTAAGATGTAAAGGATGAGGCAGCCTTGTCTGCAGCAACCAGGTGACTGTAAAGTTTAAGATCCTGAGAGGGGTGAGCAAGATGAACAACACTATTGCAGACCTGGACTTCAGAAGGGCAGATCCTGGCCTGTTCAGTTTCCCACAGGAAACTGCCCTGGAGGGCAGAGGAGCCCAGGAGAGCTGGTTGATCTTCAAGACAGCTTCCTTGGAGCACAAGAACGGTCCGTTTCCATGTGCAGGAAGCATGGCAACATGGTTGAACATGGAGCTTCTGACTGAGCTCACACACATAAAGGAGGTACACAGGAGGTGGAAGCAGGGGGAGGCTGTGTGGGAGGAATATAGCCCATGCATGAAGGAACAGAGTGAGGAAGGACAAAGCTCAGCTGGAGTGGAGAATAGCAAGGGAGGTGAAGGACAACAAGAGAGGCTTCTGTAGGTGCAGTGGTAGCAGACGTGTGGGCTGACTGCTTGGTGTGGCAGGGGACCTAATGACAAGTGACATGGTGTAGGAAGCAGCTCTAGAGGTTGTGATGTACGACCATTTGAACGTGAGTCCTTGCAGCAAGTGAGTCGTGGCAGTGAGGAAGGGAAGGCACATCCTGGGTTGCGTGAGTAAATGTGTAGCCAGGAGGTCCAGGGAAGTGATCCTTTTCTTCTGTTTGTTGCTTGTGAGACTGTATGCGCAGTGCTGTGGCCTGTCTGGGGCTCCCTTGTGTGAACAAGAGGTTGATGCACTTACACAAGCCCAGTGCAGGGCCAGCAAGACGGTCAGGGGACTGTTTACAGTATATGATGACTGTGGCAGAAAAAAAATACGTATGTTTCTTTACGTTCCTCTGCAGACAATAGAAATTAACTTGCTGTTCTGAAGTCGAAGTGTAAATTTTGTAGGAACAAAGCGTGTGTGTATGTACGTATGTTGTTTCGTTCCTAAAATAAGGACATGAGTGAGAAATCAGCCATCTCATGAAGAAGATGAATATAGCATAAATGTTGTAATTAATCTATATTTAGTCTGCCTGTGTGTATAAAGCTGCTAGAAGAAGGAAGATGTTATCCGCTTAGGATGTGATGCTGGTAAATGGAAGCATGCTGCATTTGATGCAGTTTTTAATCTTCCTTCAACTTTTTTTTTTTTTTTTTTTTAAAAGAACCCAGTGGGTTGACTTGGGAGACCCTGGTTCTTGTGTGCTTCCCATTACCTAGAAGTTTGAGGACTGTTTTACAACTGAATTGGAACAAGTCTCGTTAAAGACTGGTTGTAACATTCAGTTGAAGAAGGATTCACCGACAGCTCAGCTTAAAAACCCCTGTGAGTCTGTCCTATCTGTTCCCTATTCTGTTTCATCTTCACCGCCGATAGGCATGTAAAACTCTTCCTCAGAGAAGTGTTGGCACGTTGTTTTTAACTTTGTGGAAGGCTGTGTTGATCAGGCTGCTGGATCCCATGACTTGTAGTTGCTTGGACTCTTGAAACGCTTGGGAGCTGGAGTCTGGGGCCACTGTTACAGAGGAGGAAAAGAAAGGGTCACTTGTAAATGCGAAGTGTGAAAGACCTGATCTGCCCCTGCAGGCTGGGCACTAGGTGGTCTTATCTTGAGGGAGGCAGATCTGGGCCAGGTAGGTTCAACTTCCTAATCTGAAATTGTTCCTGGAAGGGGTGTCACATGCAAGGCACCTTCTCAATGTATTTTGGTCTAGCTCTGTCCAGACTACTGGTTGGTAAGATGTTTTAGGTGCTGTCCATAGAGTTAGGCCTTGCAGTGTTAAAACACCCAAGTGGTGTTACTGGAAACCACTCCTTTGAGAGCCATCACTCTGACTAATTACAATGGTGTTACTTACTGCTTTCTGGCTTTACCGAAGTGGAGTTGCTTATCGTTTGCGCACGCGTGTGTGTCTGTGTGCACGCTAAACTGAAGAAACATGAACGAAATCCAAATTTTTCTTTAAAGCTTAATCTCTGTTCCTGACTTTCTGCATGGTTTTTAAGGCATATGCATGTATTCCTGTGAATTCTTTTTTTTTTTTTTTAAATCATTTTGGCATGGGGTCCTGGTGTGATCCTGTAAAAAAGGGAACACTTTCCCTTTTAGAATTTTTTTTTCCTCATTTCATAGTCAGTTTTAGATTCTCATTCTTTACAAGGGTTCTGGGTGTTACCAGCAAATAAATAATTTTAAAAACCTTGCTAAGATTGCTGACGTTGGTGCGGATTCTGAAGGCTCCCCAAAACATTTTAATTAGATAAAGAAATCTCTGGGGTAACCTTTTCTAGGAAGAAATGCTATGAGATACTAAAGTTTTACAGTGGAAGGAGTAGATGCAGAAAGCCATTCAGTTTCAGTGAGGAACTGAGGAAGGATGATTGCAGTTGACGGAGAGTAGCCAGGAAGACCATGGCTAAAATGTACACCCTTCTGGTAAGGAATAGTGTATGCCTCTTGCCTCCTGCCCGTCGCGAGCACTTTGGGCAGCACAGGCACTCCTAGCGCGCTGCTGTTTTTCTGCACGGAAGTGCTGTTACTAAGTTACTGGTTGTTTTGAAGAGCCAGCACCAATTTTTGCAGCTCTCCCATCAGAGTGTTAGTGTCATTGATCTGTTTAGCAAGTGAGTTGAGAAAAGGTGATCGGTTTTTAAAAAATCAAAAAAATTTAAAAAAAGAGAGTGTGGGGGAGTAATGCTTGTGCTCTGCCTGCCACTCTGTTAGGTAACATTTGCCTCCAGTCCTTGGTCTGATCCACTGGTTACTAAGAAGACACAATACCTAAGGCAGGAAGGGAATGTTTCTGTACTGTCTGGACATTCATAATTCAGGCAAAAAAAACCCCAGAAAGCCTTGTGCAAGTGCAGTGTTTTGCATCAAGGTAGTAAGTTTCTGCTTAGGCTGCGGAACAGCTTTAAATCCAACCTGAACCTTTGTCAGCGATGGCCAGAAGATGTTTTCTGTCTTCAGGCAAGCTGTTTCCGTGGAGGCAGGAGTTCATTGTCACAACAGTTGCACTCCATGTCTGTTCTGAATGTATGAGATGCCTGCAGCCCAGTAGCGTTTCTCGCTGCGTTGACTTCCCAGTAGCTGGTTCTGGAGATTCATTCTGGGAATGGTGCCCCACTCTGCGCAAAGCCGTATGGCGCACAGTTAACGAGACCTCACCATGGACTGTGCTCGCTGCAGAAATGGAGGCAACGCAGCTGCAGCTGTGTGGTGCTGCACTGGTCTGGTTGTCCAGCCTCTTGCGTTGTGCCGGGTGAATGCTCTGGCTTTCTTGGCTTTAGCTTAGTATTTTAAACTGTCTGCTCTGTAAAAAGGATGATAACGAGTGCTCACAGAAAAGCCCATGACCTTAGCAGTGCTGAGTTGTCTTCCTTCTTCTCTGCCTCAACTTTGTTCTGGAAGGAAGAGTCCTGGAAGTGAGGGGAATCTTTTAGTCTTACACTGCTACTATATTTCCATGGTTGTGGCATGAGCTGCATAGGATGCTTAGAAAAGCAGCAAGCTTTCTGAGTGCTCCTTCAGCAGACATCAAAGTACAGGACTCTAACGAAAAGGATAAGCCACCATCATCTGATGAGAAATTGTTAGTGCTGTAGATCTGTTCATCTCGTCGTCTCTGCTCCTACAGCAGGGCATTGTACCACTTTGTGCGATTTGTGACCATGGGCACCAGCAGCTGCAGAACAGTGGTGATCTCTGGCACCAGGCTGTGACTCACATGACACATGACAGCACTTGCTTCATTGCCCAGATGTGCTGAGTCTTTATTCTGTGCCCTTCAGTTGCAAATATTGTTTAAAAAAATAAAGTAGGCTGATGAGAGGAGCAGTTGTTTTGCTGTCAATGGCTGTATTTTTTTATGCTATATAAAATACGCAAGTGATAGCTTTTGTTTCATAATAAAAGTGTGTACAAGGGCAAGTTGTTCTTCTTTCAGCCAACAGATACACAGTGATACTGTACCATGATAGTAGATTATTGCACCACAACTGAAAAATCAGTATGAGAAAACAAGATAGGTCTGTGCTTGGTCTTCGGAGTCTAACTCAGTTATACAAGATCTCCAGATATACTCATTATAATTCCCAGTGCAATACCAATTAACCCTGGATTTACCTGCCTTATGATACTTGAGGAGTTTGTTACTCAGTGTGGGGTGGTGTTTGTTAAGCTTCTGAATGGAACTGACAGTGCTGAGAATAGAGAATTTATCTGACCCAAAGTAGTGTGGGAGTGATACAAGAGGCTACTGATGGGAGGACTGTAGAGGGGAGGGTAGGCAGCTCTTGCTCATCGTCATGTGCAGTCTGTATTTCACATAAAGGTGTTGTATGTTCACTTCTGCAAGAACAAGGCTCTGTGATATGGGACAGATGAAAAATAGTGACTACACTGTTTACCATCCTGTGCCGTTACTTCCCTGTGTATAGCAGCTACTACTGCTGCGCACGAAGCTAGCTGGTGGTGCTAGGGGACCAGAATGAACACTGTTTTGATACTCCTTATGCTCAGTCTTCCTCTGTCTCAGTGTGAAACAGGTAGTAATGTTCCCTCCAAATTTAAGCTATTTACATTTTCTTCCTGTGGCGGATGCTGTATGGAAACAGATGCCCGGAGCACTTGTAATCCACGTGGAGATCGGTGTGCTCATGTGGGTAAAATTGCATGTGTCATACTACTCTCACTTGGCATGGTGTCAGTGGAAGATTTCCCAGGTTTGCAGGCAGTATGTATTGATTAGCATTTACAGCTCTAGAAGAGGGTCTCTAGGTGAGAAGGTTTTAAGTGTTTTGGTTTTGTTTGTTTGGTTTTTTTAGCAAAAGAAAAGGCTTAAAAGAGCCTGTGTATATAGACAAAGGAAGAAGGGAGTAATTTGGCATTTACAGGGTCTTAACATTTTTATCTCAAGTGCTTTGTAAGTTGAGAGATAGATTTCAAATATAAGAAAACAATAGGAAAGTTAGCTATGATGAAAGAACATGTATATCCCATATGGTAGCTGATAGCCACACTATTAGGTGATATTCTTGTGTATATGCAAAAATAAAGAATTTTTTTATTTTTCAAGCATTGTACTGGAAATAGGTGTCAGATGAAAATGGTGTTGAACTGTCAGTGATTTGAGTTTAGAGCATTTTTTTATGCTAGTAATTAATGAGTGGTGTGAATGCAAATCTGAGAATTACTATAATCTGAGTAAAACTTTTTGGCTCCCAGTAAGTCCTGATACTGGTTTAAGAGGAAGAGTGAAGAGTATTCAGCTTAGTAATTCCTTGAGAGGACCAATACATTTGCCACGTGTTCCAGCATCTCATCCTTTACTAAGATAGCACAAATAGCACGGTTGGTTTTCTCAACTTCTATAGTAAAAATAAATAGAAATTATTTCGTTACTTTTACAGAGAAGCTGGAACTGTGGTTTCCTCTTCCAGACAGGTTGTTTTTCTTTCATCACTTCACCTCAGGTGAGAGTAATGGGAAAGCTTTACCTTACGCTGAAGTGGATGGCGTAGCTGGGAAAGCTGTTGAACTAAAATGCACAGAACTAGCTTGATCTTCTTTTTTGTCCAGACAACAGACTGTGGCCTATTCAGTCTCTTCTAGCCAGATGAAGAAACCTATAGAAAGGATACTGAGCAGTCAATCAAAGAAGCTGTTTGGTTTTCCTCCAGGTGTATTGTTGATATGAACTCTGCTTGCTGATTTAACAGTCTGGTTTTGAGTTTGACCTGCAAATCCAGCTGACTGCAACTTCAGTCAACATTGGCCATTTTGAAGAGTTTGTCTGATTTTCTGTTATAGTTTGGCTGCGGCTGGCAACAAAAGTGCCGTGTGGCCTCCCCTCCCCCTGCTGGGGTGCGGAGGAGAATAGAAGGAAACAGGCAGAAACTGGTGGGTCAGGATAAGGACAGTTTAACAGAACAGCAAACAAAGGGAACAGTAACAATAGCGATACCAATAAGGAGAATATACAACATAAAACAGGAGAACGCAGAGAGCAACTCTCACCGACTGCCGCCGCCACGCGCTCCCGAGCAGCGAGAGAGTACCCGCTGCCCAGCTCCCCCCAGCCAGAACCCAGCATGATGGCACATGGTATAGAATACCCTGCTCTGTTTGGTCAAGTTGGGTCAGCCCGCCCGGCCATGTCCCTTCCTGGCTTCTGGTGAAAGTTAACCCTGTCCTGGCCGAACCCAGGACATTATCCACCCCTTATTCTATACCATCGATGTCATGCCCAGGTCCCCCATTTTCCAGTTGATCACCACCGCTTCACCTGTGTCCAGATGTCATTCCCTTAGTCTATGGATCATCACTCTAAAGTGTCCGTTGAGTTCATTTAATCCATTGACTTCAGGCTCCATCTGTCGTAATGGTCTTCCGTGGCAGGAGAGGTGATGTGTGGTGATGGGCGGTCGCTTGCTGCATCTGGAGCTTATGGCTGATGTATCTGGTGCGGCCCGTGCCCACAGTCTGCAGGTTGGAGACGTCGATCTCGATGAAGTTGCTGGGTGCCTGTTGTTGAAAACCGGGTCCAGTCCCATCATCACTGTGCTCTGCTAGATTTACATGCAAAAAGTCCATCCTTCTTTAATCTGGATGATTCTTACTACGATACTACTGGTACAACACATAACAATTATAACAGTGATAACAGACAGTGACAAGGTTATTTAACAATTAACTTTATACAATCTATTTATGGACTATTCTCACCCAAAATCAAATCCCCAAGAGGTACACATTGGATTTCCCTGTCCTTTCACGTTACCCACCAGGTACACCCAGGTCCTCGAGCAAAAGAAATCCCGCTGATGGGATTGCCTTTGCCCGAGGCAGGACTAACCCAAACTGTCTTCCCTAACATGTTCCGCATGTGCACTACAGGGACTTTATCCCCTTCTATGGGGTGCTGAGGTTTTGACTGGGCAGGACCAGCCCGGTTGGTGGATCCCCTGGTGTTAATGAGCCAGGTGGCCTTTGGTAAGTGAGTATCCCAGTTTTTGAAAGTCCCACCCCCCTTTGCTCTCAAGGTGGTTTTTAGCAGCCTGTTGTACCGTTCGATTTTTCCAGAGGCTGGTGCATGGTAGGGGATGTGATATACCCACTCGATACCATGTTCTTTGGCCCAGGTGTCTATGAGGCTGTTACGAAAGTGAGTCCCATTGTCCGACTCAGTTCTTTCAGGGGTGCCATGTCGCCACAGGACTTGTTTTTCAAGGCCCAGGATGGTATTCCGGGCAGTGGCATGGGGCACAGGGTAGGTTTCCAGCCATCCAGCGGTGGCCTCCACCATTGTGAGCACATAGCGCTTGCCTTGGCAGGTTTGTGGCAGAGTGATGCAGTCAATCTGCCAAGTCTCCCTGTATTTATATTTTAGCCATCGTCCTCCATACCATGAGGCTTTACCCGCTTGGCTTGCTTGATTGCAGCGCATGTCTCACATTCATGGATAACCTGTGCAATGGTGTCCATGGTCAAGTCCACCCCTCGGTCACGAGCCCATCGGTATGTCGCGTCTCTTCCTTGGTGGCCCGAGGTGTCATGGGCCCACCAAGCTATAAACAGTTCACCCTTATGTTGCCAGTCCAGAGCCACCTGAGCCACTTCAATCTTGGCAGCCTGATCCACCTGGTGGTTGTTTTGATGTTCCTCAGTGGCCTGACTCTTAGGGACATGGGCGTCCACATGACACACTATTACAGCCAACTGCTCCCGACAGGCAGCAATATCTTGCCACAATGGGGCAGCCCAGATAGGTTTGCCTCTGCGCTGCCAGTTGTTGTTCTTCCATTGCTGCAGCCACCCCCACAAGGCATTGGCCACCATCCTGGAGTCGGTGTAAAGACAGAGCACTGGCCACTTCTCTCGACTGGCGTTGTCTGTTGGAGTGGGAAGCCGGTTCGGTAGTAACGATGCGATCCCAATATGGGTATAATCGTTCTCCTTTATTAGTCAGCAAAACAGAGTTTATATAAGAAAGCAATTACAGCCTCTGATTGGTTAGTTACTCTTAACCATATATGGGCAAAATTGCTATAACTCGCTGCGATTGGCGCAGAGCTTCATCTCCATGTGGAAGCGACGATAACGCAGGAAGCGGCGAGGAGGCAGGAAGCGGCAATGCGGCAGTCCCCCTGTGCCAGCGTTCCATGTTTGCCACTTTACTTTCTCAGCAGTGTTCCGCGTTCACTGCTTTCCAGGCCTATCTCTGGTACAGGGCCTGGGTTGCTCAACGGCACCACACTATGTCCCCTCTCGTCCAACCAGGACTCCACAACTCCCCTTTCTTGTTTTTGAGCAAGCCAGATACAGTCAATCATCCTGGAGAGAGCTTTTTTAAGACAATTAAAGCAAATACACGTTATAATTCCAACAACAATCAACGCAATACATATACGCAAACCTTCTACAATTAACTCCTTAAGCCAAGCGGGCAAATTACCAAAGAGTGAGGTGAGCAATCTGTCCAAAAACCCCTAATTTTGTTGTATCTGGTTGGTGTGCTGTTTGAGAGTCCAGTTTTTCGGTCATGTTACCAATTCTCATTCACCCTTGCAAGTTCAACTCTTGAGGATCCCAGGGTAATCTACGGTTTAGAACTTGCATGAGTTTTGCACTACAATTACTCACCTGAGTTTCTTTCGCACATTTGCCTGTACTATAGTTAGCAAAATGACCAACATTATAACTAGGTACACCACCACTGTCCTTGGCAAGTGTAACAGATACACAAAATCCAAGGCTTACAGGTTTTACAAACATCACAGTTGATATCAGTGACAAGTATCTCATTGTGACCACTCATATATCTTTCCCTTGATTCAGGTTATTTCTACTCGATTGTTCTATTCATGAGAGTCTGCTTGTTGCCCCTGGGCTAACTTTCCTTGTTGACTCAAAGCAGGCTTCACGGCTCGGCTAGGCACCCAGACTGAACCATGATCTGTGGAAACACGCATATATCCTCGACCATTAAAGATTATTGGTACGGGTCCAGCCCACTCTCTAGTAGTCGGGTCCCTATAGATTACTTTAAACTGCGGCAGAGTTGTCATGGTATTGAACCTTAGGTTCTGGTGGTGTATAACCACCGGCGGTGCTTCCCGATCACCCATAAGGCACAAATAGTTCAATGTAAAAAGAGCTCGATGCAATCTTGGTTGCACTTCTCTTTCAACCCCTCACTGCTTGTCTGAATAGTCTTTTAGCACACGATGAGTACGCTCTATGAGCCCCTGCCCTGTTGGAGAATGTGCGATCCCTGTGGCGTGCTTAACTCACCACGTCAATAAAAATGATCTTAGCTTTTGACCGACATATGCAGGTCCATTATCAGTCTTAATATCTTCAGGCACTCCCAGCACCGCAAAACACACAAGCAGGTGCTTACAAACATGTTGCACTTTCTCCCCAGGTAAAGCAGTAGCCCATATCATTTTCGAAAAGGTGTCTATTGTAACATGCACGCACTTCAGTCGCCCAAATTCTGGGATGTGTGTAACATCCATCTGCCATAGCTCAAGTGCCTGCAGTCCTTTTGGATTTACCCCTTGGCCTATTCCTGGACCCTGATTTCCACACTTGGGACAGGCCTGTACAATATAACAAGCCTTATTCTCTGTCAGCCCAAATTGCCTTCGCAGACCTCTCGCATTTTGGTGGAAATTCTCATGACTCTGTCTGGCCTGCTGAAACTTGTCTACTGGAGGCATAGGGCATGCGGGACTAACTAAATAATCAGCAATCTGATTACCATGCCCTAGTCCCAGATCCCATTGATGACTACGTACGTGGATGACACAACAAGGCGCGGCCCATTGAGACAGTACGGTCCGCAACTGGATAAACAATTTACCTAATACAGGGTTAACTGCTTCCCTAAGCAAGGCATCTGCTACCCGTGGCACCACTCCAGCCACATAAAGGGAGTCGGTTACTACATTTAAAGGCTCATTTAGCCAATTAGTTAAGGCCCAGACCACGGCAGTCAGTTCTAAGGTTTGCAGCGAATCCCCATCCTGCCCTTGTATCATGTGATGACACCACTGGCCCCCCTCCTGCCAAGCACAGCCTTACGCAACCTTACGCAAGCTGCCTTACCCAGCCTCTTGCCTGCATCTGTATACACTGTAACCCCTTCGGCCAGCGGCTTCTCCTGAACTCTGGGCTTCTCAAGCCATTGATTACACTTCAAGATTTGCCACAATTTCCCCTTTGGTTGTTGGGAATGTATCCTCCCACCATAGCCTAATAGGGCTTCCTGTATGGGTAGGGCATGTCTCAACCACCATTCTAAGTCTGCTGTCTTGACAGGTATACTGATGTCCTCTGGCTCCTGTCCTGCCATTTCCACTACCCGTGTCCTGCCTTTTCTGATTAGCTCCCCTATGGCTTCTGACCGTGTCTGTATACTAGTTTTCGGCTCCACGCTTAAAAATAGCTGTTCTAGTATGTAAAATGGATCATCGCCCTTAGCGGACTTGTCAGTGGCAGAACCAGGGCTATTCGACGACGCTACACAGTCCTGTGTCTTCCCTTTCTTGTTTTGCCACTGACAAACAAGGGCATGAGATGATCTTTCATGTCTGCAAATAAGCAAGGAGACAGGTAGGGTTAAAAGTCGTCTAGCAGTCCAGGCTGTTTGAAGCTTCTGCACGATGTGTTGCAAAGCTGTCTGTTGTGTCTCTGATAGGGTGACCTCATTGCTGGGGTGTGAGCCGTGTAGTAACGATGTCAGCGGTGCAATTTCAGCACTGGAAATACCAGCACAGTTGTGCACCCACTGGATATCTCCGAGTAAAGTTTGTACATCAGTTAGCATGCACAAATTTGTTGCTAGCTCCACCTTCTGTGGTTGGATCTTAGCGTCAGAAATGCGCCATCCAAGATACTTCCATGGTGCAGATCGCTGAACTTTTTCCAGAGTGACAACAAGGCTTTTGCTGGCTAAAACAGTACTCAGTTGCGTCAAGGAATCGTCACCAAACGCGTCTTGTTGACAGCAAATGATGTCATCCATATAATGATAAATGATCGTGTTCGGCCACTGTTTCCTGAGTGGGGCTAAGGCCCAAGCAACATAAAGTTGACATAGCGTGGGTGAGTTTCTTATGCCCTGTGTCAGGACAACCCACTCCTATCGTTCTGAAGGCGCTGCTTTGTTGGTAACCAGTACTGAAAAGGCAAATCGCTGAGTGTCTTGCGGATGCAAAGGAATAGTGAAAAAACAGTCCTTTAAGTCAACAGTGATCACGTGCCAACCTGACGGTAGCATAGCAGGTGATGGCATTCCAGGTTGTAAGGCTCCCATGGGTTGCATTTGCTCATTGATTTTATGCAGGTTGTGTAAGAGACGCCATTTACCGCTCTTTTTTGGAATGACGAAAATGGGGGTCTTCCACGGGCTAACTGAAGGCTTGATGTGGCCTGTAGCGAGTTGTTCTTCTACTAATTGCCTTGTTATTTGCAGTCGCTCTTCTGTCATGGGCCACTCGTCAACCCACACAGGTTTGTTGGAAAGCCAGGTTAATGGTGGGTTGGGCGACTGCTTGCCAGTGCCCATAACTAAAAAGGAGTAGTAGCACAGCTCCAATCTGACTCAAAACATCGCGCCCAATCAGGGCTGCAAGAGTTCCAGGCAGTTGCATAACTTAGACCCTCAAATTGACTTCTTGCCCTTTGGGAAAAGTTATTCGCACAGGGTATTTGCTCATCATGGGAGTAGAGTGTCCCCCTACACCTACGACAACTGTTGCGGGAGCACTCACGGGCCACTCCTCCGGCCAAACAACTGTACTTATGATCGTGACGTCAGCTCCGGTGTCTAGCATTGCGTAGATTTGTACTGACTCGTTCTTCTGACTCAATACGACGCTCATGGTGGGCCAGTGGTCCATCCTTGTGGTGAAACATACTGCAGGACTTGTGGAATCGAAGCTCTGATTTCCACGGAGAGTTCTCGCTGAAGAATGGTTGAGCGGATTACTTATCACTACAATTTGTGCTATCCGGCTGCCTTTTGGGACAAACAGAGGAGGACAAAAGGTATGAGCCATAATGTAAATCCGCCCTGCATAGTCGGCGTTGATAACTCTAGGAATGATAAGTAGTCCTTTGACGCCTGCAGAGGAACATCCCACTAAAAGTCCTTCTATTTTGCTGTTAGGATTAATCAATGGCCCAGCCGCGCTACTAGGAATCTCATGCACGGTTGTGTTGTTAAGGATGATGTCTATTGTGGTGTCCAAGTCGATTCCCAAGCTGCCTCGGGTTGCGGCTTGATGCTGTTGCAAAAAAACTCTTGTTTTGCCTGGAGCATTCATTTCTTTCTGCACGCGGCCTCTCTCCGCACTCCTCCTCCCATTTCCCGAACATGCTTTTGTGGCGTGGGTAGTTTTTTGGCATTTTTCACACCAGATGGCACCACGGCAGTTACGCTGGATGTGCCCCACTTCTCCACATCAATAGCAACTACCACGGTATGGCTGTCTCATCTGCTGAGCGCTATTTTGTTGCACCACAGCTGCAAGCGGTTGGACAACTTCTCTGACTGCGCCTTGCACGGCGGCAGCAACTGTCACTTGTTGCTTCTGTGCACCAGCTCTCTCTACGCTGGACAGCATCTCTTCAACTCCTGCTCCTTTTGGCAGACTGGCAAGTAATTTGCTTTGTAGTTTTGTTGGCATTGTCAAAAGCCAGTACCCGAAACATTTGTTGTTTGCTCTCATTGTTTAAATCTGGATGATTCATTACCGCGTCCCACAGCCGGTCGATGAAGTTACTGTAACTTTCGGTGGCTCCTTGCACTATGGTTCCGAAGGATGGAGCAGACGAACCAGGCAACGCGAGGAAAGCTTCCAGGACAAGACGAGCCAACAACTGAAGTATATTCGCGGGGAAGGTTAACTGCACTTCCAGGTTAGCATAGGTTCCTTGTCTGATAAGCATCTCTGCTGTTATTCCATAATAAGGGTCTCGCTGGTCCGGATGTCGCACTGCCTCATCTATCGCTCGTTGTTGCCATGCCGACCCCCATAATAGGAACTGAGTAGGGGTTAGCAACAATCGCATTAAATTCTGACAATCATATGGACACATCAAATCAGCAGAATAAATCCAGGTAACAATTTGTCGAGTGACCTCAGATTTCACCCCATATTGCAATGTGGTATTACGGGCCTGTTGTGAAATCTTCCAGTCATGTGGTTCCCATTTGCCATGACCATTAACCTGTACCACAGGACAGGCTAACGCCTGATTACTTCTTATGTTGGCAGCAACACTCCACTCTCCGTGCAGGATAGCGTCCCTTATGACACTGCTCCAGCAGCCAGGTCTGACCGAAGCTGGAGGCTCGATTAAACATTTTGGAGAGGAAACCTCATCTTCTCGCTTGGGGGAGCTAGCGGTGGTTGACATACGCTGCAACTGTAAGTTCATCTCTTGGAGGCGCTGTACAACCGATTGTAAAAGATCACACACTCCCTTTTCCTGCAATTCGTTTCGCTCGCCCCTAGGGGGAGTCGACAGCGAAGGCGCCTCGCTGAGGGTGGCAACGGAGGATACAGAGGAGAGGCCAATGCTGTAGGCTGTGCCTCTTTGCCTGCCCCCTCTGTGGGCAGTACTAGCCACTCCTCCCCTCTCCCTGAGGGTTACAGTACTTCCGTATGAGGCTCATTTCTCTGCTTAGTCTCTCTAACGGCAACTTCCGGCAAGACCTCCACCCCTTTAACAGCGTCTGAATTACTCTCCGCACTCGCCCGAATCTCGGCAACTGATTTACAGGTAGTCCCAGTCATCCCTTTTACAGCAGGTAGACTAAAAACCCGTGCTAATGTCCCAGGCTTAGGCGCTTTATCTTTTACGGATTCAGGAGCTAGCAGTCGGGTTGCTGCACACGCTACCTCCCGTTCCGCTTTTATAGCCTTTAAAGTCTCTAATACTGTTCGCCAAAGCTCCTGGACAGCCTTTATTTCCTTTTCTTCCTTTTCCTCTCCCACTATTGTCTTTTCCCACATTGTCTCTCCCAACTTTTGCCATTCTGAGACAGAATACAGTAGTCGGGTATCCACAAAGTGACCCAATCGCTGCCCCAACTTAATCAACTCCACGAGTTGTTTTGCCGTTGTGTCTATTCCTCTCTTAGAGAGCATACCGATGAGCAACGTTGCCGCAACCTCTACTTCCATGCTTGCGGCTCTGGCCTCCACCTTAAACTGTGTCTGCTCCAGGCAGCACCGGTGGGCCTGTTTTTTCTCTGGGAGGTGGCCATCCATGTCTGCCCTGCGACTCTGCACCCAGGCAGCACCTCTCCCAGCCGTTGTTTCCGCACTCCCTCCTCTCGCTGCTTACTGCAGTCTCGGAGATTTGCAGGGAAATCAACCATCCTCTGCTACCAATTGTTGGAGTGGGAAGCTGGTTCGGTAGTAACGATGTGATCCCAATATAGGTATAATCGTTCTCCTTTATTAGTCAGCAAAACAGGGTTTATATAGCAAAGCAATTATAGCCTCTGATTGGTTAGTTACTCTTAATCATATATGGGCAAAATTGCTATAACTCGCTGCGATTGGCGCAGAGCTTCATCTCCATGCGGAAGCGACGATAACGTAGGAAGCGGCGAGGAGGCAGGAAGCGGCAATGTGGCAGTCCCCCTGTGCCAGCATTCCGTGTTCGCCGTGTATGCCACAGGGCATACTGTTTCTCATTTTCTGGCAGCTGGTTATACAGTGGGGCCTCTTCAGCATGTGTCACCTCCTCCTCTGGCAGTACTCCAAAATCTTTGCCTTCTGGCCAGTCCATGATTACCTCCAGAATTCCTGGGCGACTGGGGTTTCCCATTCGGGTGCGCTGGGTGATCAGCGCGACCCACTTACTCCACGTAGCATCGGTGGCATGATGTGTAGAGGGGACTCTCTCTTTGAACATCCAGCCTGGGACCGGCAGTCGTGGTGCTAGTAGGAGCTGTGCTTCAGTGCCAACCACTTCCGAAGCAGCTCGAACGCCTTCATATGCTGCCAGAATCTCTTTTTCAGTGGGAGTACAGCGGGCCTCGGATCCTTTGTATCCCCGGCTCCAAAACCCCAGGGGTCAACCTCGAGTGCCCCCTGGTGCTTTCTGCCAGAGACTCCAGGTTGGGCCATTTTCCCCGGCTGCGGTGTAGAGCACGTTTTTAACATCTTGCCCTGACCGGACTGGACCAAGGGCTACGGCATGAACTATCTCCCGTTTCATTTGTTCAAATGCGTGTCCTTGCTCAGGGCCCCATTCAAAATCATTCTTCTTCTGGGTCACATGGTACAGAGGAGTTACAATCTGGCTGTAATTTGGGATGTGCATCCTCCAAAAATCCCCAGCACCTAAGAACGCCTGTGCTTCCTTTTTGCTGGTTGGTGGAGACACAGCTGCTATTTTGTTGATGACATCCATTGGGATTTGATGCCATTTTATCCCCAAAAACTGGTTCTCTTGTGCAGGTCCCTTGACTTTACTTTGCTTAATGGCGAAACCGGCTTTCAGAAGGATCTGAACAATTTTCTCCCCTTTCTCAAAAACTTCCTCCGCTGTATCACTCCATACAATGATGTCATCGATGTACTGCAGATGTTCTGGAGCTTCATCCTTTTCCAGTGCAGTCTGGATTAGTCCATGGCAAATGGTGGGACTGTGTTTCCACCCCTGGGGCAGTCGATTCCAGGTGTACTGGATGCCCCTCCAGGTGAAAGCAAACTGTGGCCTGCACTCTGCTGCCAAAGGGATGGAGAAGAATACATTAGCGATGTCAATTGTAGCATACCACTTGGCTGCCTTTGACTTCAGCTGATATTGAAGTTCTAGCATGTCTGGCACGGCAGCACTCAGCGGTGGTGTGACTTCATTCAGGCCACGGTAGTCTATTGTCAGTCTCCACTCTCCAGTAGATTTTCTCACTGGCCATATGGGACTATTAAAGGGTGAGCGAGTTTTGCTGATTGCTCCTTGACTCTCCAGCTGGCGGATCAGCTGATGAATGGGGAGAAGGGAGTCTTGGTTAGTGCGATATTGTCACCGGTGCACTGCTGTGGTCGCGATTGGCACCTGTTGTTCTTCAACCCTCAGCAACCCCACAATGGAAGGATCCTCCGAGAGACCAAGCAAAATAGACAGCTGTTGAATTTCTTCCGTCTCCAAAGCAGCTATGCCAAAAGCCCACTTATATACGCTTTTGGGTCCTTGAAATACCCTCTCCTAAGATAGTCTATACCAAGGATGCACGGAGCCTCGGGGCCAGTTACAACGGGGTGCTTCTGCCACTCCTTCCCAGTCAGGCTCACTTCAACCTCCAATACACTCAGCTCTTGGGACCCCCCTGTCACTTCAGAAATACACATGGACTCTGACCCTTGGAAATCTGATGGCATTAAAGTACACTGTGCACCAGTGTCCACTAGAGCTTTATACTCTTGAGGATCTGATGTGCCAGGCCACCGAATCCACACTGTCCAATAAACCTGGTTGTCCCTTTCCTCCACCTGGCTGGAGGCAGGGCCCCTCTAATCCTGGTCAGAGAATTTTCTGCTCACCTGCTGTAAAAATGACTTGGAGATCACTTCAAGAGGATTGGAATCAAGATCAAACTGTCTACCTGGTCTGGAGAGCTGACTACTGGAAACTGGAGCAGCATTTTTCCTAACAGAATCCCCTTTTGTGATTGTTTTACCTTGCAGCTCATGCACTCATGCCTCTATGGCTAAGGTAGGTTTTCCATCCAACTTCCTCATGTCCTCTCTGTGGTTGCGCAGGTAAAACCACAGGTTGCCCCGTGGTGTATAGCTTCTGTATCCTCTCCCCTGAGCAGAGAAACGCTTGCCCCTAATGGCTGAGATGCTGGCCCTTACAGGTGGGGAGTAGGACATATTCTCTTTGATTTGCTGGACCTCCCGGTCCAGTTTCTCCACAGCTGAGACGAGGGAGGAAGAGAGACTTTCCTCATATTGCCGGAGTTGGACAGCCACCTCATCCACTGTTGGTGCCTCCTCACCTCTCCAGTCTGCTACTGCCAGTGAGTTGGCATATGAGGAGGGTGCACTCCGTACAAACTTCCTCCACATGGATCGTGTACACTGGACTTCATCTGGGTCTGTGGGTAACTGCTCATTGTCTGTGTCATAGTAAACCAGCTCCCGCACAGCTAATTCCCTCAAGTACTGAATACCCTTTTCCATATTGGCCCACTTGCCAGGATAACATACAAAATCCTCACTGAAGGGGTAGCTCTCCCTCACGCCTGAGAGAAGTCTCCTCCGGAGGCTGAGGACTTGTTCCTTTTTCCCAATGGCCTTGTCAATGCCCCCATCCCTGGCCAGGGATCCCAGCTGCTTGGCTTCCTTGCCCTCTGATTCCAAGCTTCTGGCCCCGTTATCCCAGCACCACAGCAGCCAGGTGACAATGTGTTCGCCTTGGTGGCAGCTGAAATCTTTCCGCATGTCTCGCAGCTTGCTCAGGGACAGGGACTGGGTGATGATCTCTGCCTCTATCTCCTGCCATGACCCTAGCTTATTGTTATCCTTCCCGGAGTGATCTGCTTTCTTTGCGTCTTTCTTTAGTTTTACGGGGGCGACTGCTACCGGCACAGGTTGGTCATTTGGCTCAGCTGCGATGCCTGCAGCTGGAGCTGGGGCTGGAGCAGCCGCCGTGCCCGCTGGGGAAACCGGGGCCGCCCCTGCGATTGTGGCATCGGCAGCCGTGGTGCCGGTTGTGTGGGCTGTGACAGCCTGCTGGGCTGGAGGGGCTGCAGGGGTGGCTGGGGGGGCAGCGCCAGTCGCAGTGCCTGCTGCTTCATTTCCCCCCCTTTCCCCTTTAGGGCACTGAACAGTGTTGAACAGGGCAGCTCGGTAGGTGTGGGCCAGACCCCAGCACATTGGGGTGATTTGTGTCTCTCTGGAGTTCCCAGGGTGGCAGCACACTTTTTGCAGATATTTCACTAGTTTGTCCGGATTCTGCACTTGCTCAGGGGTGAGTTTCAAAAACATCAGGGGTGTCCACTGCCCTAGGTACTTGCCCATGCTGTCCCACACACCCAGCCACTCATAGCTATCCAGCCCCGGGGCAGGTCTCTGCACGATGTTCTTAACTACTTGTTTAACCCTAAACAAAACCTGCAACCCATTCAGGAGGCATGACAAAAGGAGAGTGCTGCCCTGAGCATCCCACGGGTACTCGAAATTCTCAAAAGCCATTAGGACCGGCCTGAAGGAGAGAGGAGGGGTGAACGAGTGGGGGAAAGTATCCCCTCTGGTTTTCCCCACAGATTGGGTTCCATTATTAATAAATTCTAAGATATAGGATCCAAGGTATGGAAGTGACCGCAGTGCCGCATGCAAATACAAGCCTAATTTCATGCACAGTGATGTTACCAGGTCGTAAGTCGATATCATACAGTACAGCAAAATCGTCATCCTGATCCTTTTCCCCGAGGTTACGAACATCACCACAGGGAACACGTACAGCAAGTAAGGGTTCAAATACCACAGCCATTTGATTAAAGTCAGAAGCATTTTTTTGCCGGCGACTGTTTAACTAACAAAATAAATGCGTATAACAAAATCTAAGAAAGCTGTTTTAATACACTCTGCTCAGCCCTGCTGTTAGCCCTGCCCCACACTTGGGCGCCAAATTTAATGTTATGGTTTGGCTGCAGCTGGCAACAAAAGCGCCACGCAGCTGCCTCTCCCCCAGCTGGGGTGAGGAGGAGAATGGAAATAAACAGGCAGAAACTGGTGGGTCAGGATAAGGGCAGTTTAACAGAAAGCAAACAAAGGGAAGAGGAACAACAATGATACTGATAATGAGAATACGCAACACAAAACAGGAGAACGCAGAGAGCAACTCTCACTGACTGCCGCTGCCGCACGCTCCAGAGCAGCGAGAGAGTTCCTGCTGCCCGGCTCCCCCCAACCAGAACCCAGCATGACGAGACATGGTATGGAATACCCTGCTCTGTTTGGCCAGGTTGGGTCAGCTCGCCTGGCTGTGTTCCCTCCTGGCTTCTGGTGAAAATTAACCCTGTCCTGGACGAACCCAGGACATTTTCGTAGTTCCTTTTCTGATTTAGTTCTGTGTTCTGTGACCAACAATATAGTATCTCATGCATGCCTGGGAGGTTGTTCCTTTTATTCCGCTATTAGATGCTACACTGTGTCACCCAGTCATTGGCTTCCTTAACTTCTATGTCTTTAAGTAGTAATCTGTGATAGACAGAGTCCAGATGGACAGTGAAGTGATGGTCACCTGAGGTAAACAGTAAAAGTACTGAAGGGCTACGCATAGAGAACTGGGTTTGTTTAATGTTAGGGGCACTGACTTAATGTTATCTACCATGACATTTGTGCTTTTTGGAGGTGTTTCAACTCCATTTGTCAAAGTCTTGAGATAAAGAAGATGACAAGATGTACTTTCTGGAGTCAGTTATCCAAATAATTTATGCCAAGTGTTGATTAGATTATTTTATGTACTTGCTGCAAGTGTAATCTCTTAATTTTAGAAGAAGTAATTTGTTGAACAGCACAGCTTCTCCGACATACGTGGTGATTTTTAAAGGAGTTACAGTCTCTACAGTGTTATTGAGTTAACTGTCATATACTGTTATTTAATAAAAGGAAGCGCACAGTGTGCCTCATTTGCACATACTCAGAAGAATTCTGGCCAACAATTCGCCTTGTCATCTTTGAAAATCTGTGAGTCTTTTGGAGCTTTGAGGCATGAGAGGATTTGACTTCCGATGCCTCTAAAGAGGTGGACACACTGCCTCTGCTGTAGGGTAGGAAGGCGCAAAGACAGATATTGATTTTTGTAGCTGTGGTCTCACAGGGCTTTGCTGAGTCGTGTAGGTGTAGGATAAGGTGTTTAGCAGTGCATAAAGCTTGCTTTGGCTATATTCTACCCTGTCAGATGTTGTGTAGTAACTGAAGCAGAGCATTGGCCTGAGCCAGTTGCTGTTGAGCTCCTTCTGATTTTGCTATCCTTACTGTCAGAGCTATAATACATGCATGAAGTCCTTAAGCAAGTTTTAAATTAACTACTTGTATAACCATACCTAATATAGAGGTCTTGTGATAAAAATGATCAGCATATAACCCTGCAAAGATGTTTATCTGTTGCTTGTTATGGGGGGTTTCCACTGTAGACCTGCACAGGCTGGTATGTGCTGTGCAGCACATTGTCTTAATCTATTGCTTTTATCTCCTCCTGTTTTCCTGCAAGGGTCAGTATGCAGTTTTTCTATATAGGCTATGAAGATATACTTGACTTGCTTACGTACAGCAATCTACGCTACAGGCAGTACTAGTGGAGTGTGAGAGACAAGATGTTGAATTAGCTTCCATGCAAATTCCTCAGCTGTCCTCATTCAGAAGATCTTATATCACAAATAAATGGGTATATAAGGATCTGGTAGATAAACCAGTCTTCTGACGTATGTGTTGGAATAAAAGCACAGAATTCTAATATTAATTGCATCATTAACTGGCCACAATGTAGAAAACTTATCCTCCTGTACCAAACATAGTGGGAACGGATATTACTACATTGAATATCCTTCTCGGACCAAAATACCATATTGTCAGCAAATAACAATTTGGAACAATACTGGACTTTTTGGCTTCAGCTGGTAAAATCTGTGTCTTTGAAGAAAATGTCAGCTTGAGAATTGATATAATGATTCAGGAAAAAAAAGATATGAAACCTTATTTTCTGAATGTAAGTAACTAAGAGCTGCTAGATATTGCCAATGTAAGAATGTAATAATTCCTGTTTGGAATTGAAACAGAAAGTGCCATTAGTACAAAGCAAAAGTCAAGAGGGCAGCACGTATTTAGCAGTTTGTATTCAAAAGCTGGAGAGTAGTGACCTGACAGAAAATGAACAAGAGGTGCGTCGAAAGGGAGTTTGTATTCTTGAAGAAGGTTTCTGATGTTTGGTATGTCTTCTTACATTGTAAGCGTGGTTGGGTTATTTTGGTGGGTTTGTTGGGTTTTTTTGGAAGGAAAAGCTTCTAAGGTATTTTGAGCTTGTTACATGCTGTTAACTGTTCAGTGGTATCTGATCACAGCAACGTTGTTCAACTGAACTTGTCTAAGGACAGCTTCAGTTTCTTCCTGGCATGCAATGGGGTCCTGTGCCCTGATAGATTTTGCAGCAGATGTAAAAGGCTAAATTTGGCAGAAATTTCCCCTAACAGTTCAGTAACTCTAGCTGCTTCCTTAGTTCAGTCATCGAAGTTATGCTAGACATCTCCAAAATTGTCAGCACCTTTTCCAGCGCTGGCTTGATACCTTCCTTCAGTAGCTGTTGATCTAAATAAGTCACAGATTTCCAGAAGAATGTACACTTGTTCTTTCATAGTCTCCTCTCTGCTTTCACAATTCATTCCAACAGCTTGGACGCTTCCCAATTGTTCCTCATCATTTTGGTTCGTGATAATGATGTCCATAAGATAGAAAACTGTGTGGGTAAACCTCTGCTTATTGTAAACTTTTGGATCTTTTAAATACATCTAGTGCTTTGAATTGAGAAGTGATGTAAATGAGAGAATATCTGTATTGATGTTAACTGTCATAATTTTCTGCGTTTCTTTTCGATGGTTTCAGGAGCACGTGAATCAGCACTATAAAGACTGATAAACAGTTAATCCAGGGGAGGAGATGGATTCCCATAGAGAATTTGGTCACTGTTTGTATCTTTCACAAAGCCAGGACATCATTGGCATGGACTGTTCTGCAGATTCTGTGGTACAACTGAGAATTCCATTAGTAAAATACGTTTCCCTCTTTGGACACAGAAAGAGGATTGATCTCTCTCACTCCGAGGAGGACTGCCTCAGAATTAAAATGGCTTATTTCTGAAGCTGGATGTGGCTTTATTTTAACTACTTGTTTGGCAGACTTTCTCTAGTAGAGTTATCTTAGGGTTTTTAGCTTTATCTTAGGATTTTTATCAGGAAATGGATAGAACTCTATGGTTTGCAAACCCTCTATTTTTTTTGTCTTCAGTCTCTGCTTTGCCTGCATTGAATTGTTTAGGTCTCAGAGTGCAAGGGCCTGCACATACCATGGGAGGTCTATTGCACTTCCCGCAGATGTTCCTTGTTGTGATTAGTAGGGGAATCTTCATTCAGTTTGATGGTTGCCTTGTCAATTACTGCAACTTTGTGTTGGGATAGGAAGTGCATAGAGGTGGCTCTTGAGGTATACAATATAAGTAAGTAGGCGGATGCATTGGCTATTTTTTCCGTAAGCTGTGCAAAGGTACATATCTCCACAAGATAAGGTCAGGAGAAATGGTAGAGGCATAGCAGAGGTACTTATTAAAGAATATTCTCTGGACTGGCAATACATACATGTGGAGTTGTCTTTTAGACTTGTGGATCTGCAGAACAAATGAGGCGTCACCTTTCCCATATGCAAGTGTTACATAGCTTTTGCTGCTGTATAATTTAGCCTGAAGACTTCCCGTCTGCTTTGACAGCTACCCCTAGTCCCAGTTCTCTTTCTGTAGGAAAGAGACGTTTGCTGTGGAACAAATTAATAAGGAGAGAAACAGTCCAGAACTCATACTTGACTAGAAGACATGGATAACAGAAAAGCAAGTATTTACCTCTCAATTTATGAATATCTCTGTGGCGCACATGAGCAGTGGTGTTTTGAGACCAGCTACAAGTGTTAGCAGAATGTGAGCCTGTTGAGCTTCTACATAGTAAGTCTTGCACTTCGCAGTAGTTAAAAACTGCTCATCACTCTGTATGTTCTTGTGGAGGTGATTTCAGTGCCTGTTCTGCAAAAGAACAGTAAGATTTTTCTGGAAATGATGTTGATGCTTGAGTGAGCAGAGAGAAGTAACTTCTATAATGGATACATGCATCATTGCTTTGTGTAATATTGCAACAGAGCTTTTTCCAAGAATGTAGAATGTGTATGAAGTCAGACCACTCACAGCAAAATTAGCTTATTTGGATCCAGGCAAAAAATGAAAGCACTGTGCTTAAAGAAGGATCCCATTGACATGACAATTGTCTTGCATTTATTCTTTGGTCTGAATGCAAGCAGCCTTGGCTTATGGTTATTTAAGGTTTTGATTGGCTGGGTTTTTTTGGTTTCATGTCACGTGACTGCAGCATCATGTCTCTGAAAAATGTTGGCCTGTCTTTGTTGAGCTGTTTTTCATAGGCTTCAGTTTCAGGTTAACTTGCAAGCATTTTATTACATGCCATGAGAAGAATTCAGTGTGTTTGGTGTTGCCCTACTCATTCACAGTGGTAAGGACATATCAAAGCTATTGCAAAAGGTGAACTGAGCAAAACTGTGCTCTTGCTGTAGATTTTGTCTTCTGACATTCTCTTGAACACCTCACCTGAGAGAATTAATTAACTTGATTTCTGAGTGGGTTACAGTTTTGCATACGCGGTTTTCAAAAATACCATGTTCACCAATTAAAACTCTTTTGTTGCATAAAAACCTTCATTTACGTGCATAGTGTTCTATATGACTTGTATATAATCTGAACTACGAAGCATGATGTCTACCAAATAAGAACAAGAGCAAATTTAGACATATTTCTGAAAGCTTGGATTTGGTATCTGGAATACCTTTAGCTTTTAGTTTGTTTTGTCATGTGCAAGTCTGGACTTTTAAAAAAACACTTGTTTAACTTCAGCTTGCTTCTTAATTTTTCGTATCAGCAAGAATTGGCTTGAACTCATAGATCTCCTGTTTTGTTTCCCATCTCCTATCTCCCCCCCCCTTTTTTTTTTCCAAATGATAGGAAAATACTTTTTCCACAAATTTTTGTGTGCATCCAGTTTTTGAGTGAACTAACTAGCTTTGTGCCTGTTCAAAGTAACTTGATGTTTCTGCAGGTTTGTAGCGGACTGACCAAGGCTGTACCCAAAGCAAGAACATGATTTAAAGTGTTGAAATGTCAATTGTGTAGATCTCAAATACATGCAGTTATTTTTTCTCTCTGTGTGCTTTTTTTAATTGTGGGCAAAGATTAGGAGGAATATTTTGCATGTCAAACTACTATAGATTTCCTGTTTTCCCTTTTTAAATAGTACAGTTCTCTTCAGGTGGATATCTCTTCAAATATTCTCCTACTCTAATTTTTAAATGTTTGAGAGACTGTTTTAGCCACAATTCTGCCTTATTTTCTGTCTTGCCTTTTGTTTGTAAAATGGGAATAACTGCTGGCAATGCAGACAATTGCATTAGCAATTAGAAGTCTCTAACTGCTGTTTCGGAAGAGATGAAGATAATAGGGATATGGGGAGCAGGACATGGTTGTGAGTGTTGGAGTTTTAACACAGATTTGAATCTCCCATACAGGGAACACACATAGAATGGGGAGATCAGAGACTGTCTGCGTATTTAGAACTTTCCTGCGACCACACAATTTTTTGTGGGAAGGCAATCTTCCAGAAAGGGAGGCATGTACAGTTTCTTTTGTTATTTAGGTTATACATCTTGTTCTGTTTTAAAGAAAACTTGAGCTGTTTCTGCTGTGTGCTCACCTGCAGTCTGGAGTCTCCTTTCTTGAAGGTTGTGATTTGGTCCTTGGCCGTTTGTCATGACAAACAGATGTTTTGCGGGTTTCTCTGCATGTGACCTCTGGATATGATACTTCTACCATTGTGGTTTGTTTTTATTCTTTCACTTGGTGTGTCATTCTTGATTTCACACCTTTCTATCTCCATCCATGGTCAATGGTTCCCACAGACTGAGCCTGCTCTCTCAGTTAACGCCAGCTGTCTATTTTTAATGCTGCCACCTTCTCATATTGCCAGCAGAAAAGGTTGGCAGATACATGTGCATCCGTGTTTGCTCCCTGTCTTCAGGATCACTAAAACAACCCCTCCCACATACACACACTTTTTTACTTACCTGAATGTATCTGACCTCTCAGAGTTCACTGTCATTGAACTGTCACCGGGTTCAGAAATTGCTTTCACACTTATATGTGATTTGCCACATGGAAAAAATCCCAGCCCTGTGAAATCCTTTGAAAAACTGGAATGTCGCTGTTGTAAAACCATCTGACAATTGTATTTTCTTATTAGGATGGTCTGATAAAAATCTGTTGGTATTCAGTTCTGTGTTATTAAACTCTAAAGGAAAATCCCACCTTGAATTAGGTGAGACTGATGCTCTGGCTTCCATAGTAGCATTTTTGGAAGCAATGAGCTGCTATTATAGTCCCCAAATAGATCAAGACATATCACTTAATGTTTAAATTATGTTTCAGAAATAGCTATGCAGAGACACTTCTTATCTATAGTCCTAAAGGGTATTATACTTTTCTCAAAAAAAAAGCCCAAACTGGTCTGTAACTGAAAATATTTACTTGGAGGGTACGGGGGAATGTCCTGAAGCTGGAGGGGAGCTGGGTACCTCAGCTATCAGCTAGTGCTTTTCTTGGCCACAAAATATGAGTAAAATTGCAGTATGGTCATTAACAAACAGCTGCAGTGCCTGAATAATAGAGTGCATATGCTATATGTGAATTAAAGGTTGCTTCTTCCATCCCTTTCCCTTTATGTTTCTTGTCTTCAGTCAGTGACTGTTCTTTATACTGAACAGTGTAACTTCTGAATTAGGATGGGAGTTTTATCAGAGACCACACTGAAACAGAGTGTTCCAGACATCTTTCTGTATAGAAACAAGCAATAAAATGTTCAAATTGCACTTGTAGTTTTACTTCAGCTTCACAGTGATTTAAAAACATGGCCCTGCAATAGATAACCTTTCCTTTGCCACCGTTTTGCATTGTTCTTTTCATGCTGCTCTGATGTGGATTGGCCCAATGTAAGCAAAATGACAATTTTGGTAGCTATAGAGATCCTGCCTGGGAATTAAAAAAGCCCTCATAATATTAGACATTGTAAAGATATGGAACTGGACTTTTTGCTGAAGCATCACAAAATGGCAGGAAGAAAACAAGAAAGAAATTATAGGAAAGTTAGCAGCACATAAATTTTTGTCTTTTTTAAATTTTAAGGAAAAACTGAGAGGAGAACAACTTCTTAATGATATGTTGCTCGAAAGAAGCTTGGATCCTCACTGTTGTTGCATAATAATGAGTTGGATTCAGTTATTATTCTGTTCCTTGTGCAATGGTTGACTTTCAAGGTCTAATTCTGTTCTTAATGAAAGCATAATTTAAGCTCTAATATCATGAGACTTAATGAGTGAAGATCTGACTATGTCAAGTCCTATTTAATAATGCCATTTTTCTTTGACCTCCTGTAGTTGTGTTTGAATTTTGTCTAAATTGAGTAAGATGTCGTATCACATAATCATACAATATCTAGTCCTTAGTGGGATACTGAGCTTTCTTGTTCTGAGTCTCATTAATAAAAATAGCACTGTCTTATTGTAACTGTTCAGTGTCTACTGTGGAGATTTAACTTTTCTTTGCTCAGTCGAACACGATGTCCTGTTCTTGGTTAATTGCTCTCATGAAAAGAGGTAACTTGTCTTCCCTGAATGTCAGTACAGTCAAAACATGAATTCTACATGTGGAGAGAAAGCAGTAAGGAAGGTTACTGGCTGTCAAAAGCCTGAGGGGACTGGGTGCTAACACGAAAGTTAATTGGGTTATGTCTCTCTTCCTATCCCTGATTGTCATGTATTTATACAAATTCAGGTTAATGATATAACAGAAGTCCTGAAAAATAGCTAATAATCTGAAAGCTGTCCTTGACAATCTTTTTCTTTTCATACTTATGAACAATTTTGTATAGCTTCTGTGGGTTAACTGCTTAGGATCAAATGCATTCGCTTTTGCTGAGAGGATGTTTGGCCATGCAGCGTTGGCTGTACTCTAGCTTCCTTTCAACAGTGTTTGTGCTGGACACTGTTTTATTGTATATAGACTGGTCTTCTTTTTAACCATATATTTTCACACTGCTGGGGAGAGTGAGTCAAAATAAACCTAGCTGCTGGGTTTTTGTGTGTCGTTCTTTTGGTTTTGGTTTTGGTGGTTTTTTTTTTCTGGGACATGAATGAGATGTGTCAGCTCCTATAGAATTGCTGGTGAGCTCTAGAAGGATGCCTTATCTGTGCTTCCTACTTTTCTTTCCTGGGTTATCGAGCAATGAGTTCATGTGTGCTGCTTTAACTGGCAGAGAAACTACAGGTGATGTTGGTTCTTTGCCCTGTCCTGTCAGCTGTAATACCTTTGCCATAATCCTCTGCACTTCAGCAGCAGAAAAAGCTTTTGAAACTGCAGCGGCTGTATCAGCTTCTTCAGCTCTCTGAAAGACAAAATGCTAAGTATTATTTTAAGGAAATAGCTTCTTATCACTAGCTTGTGTAGTAAGCTCATCACAGCCTGAGGAAGACCAGCAGATGAAATGATTAGCTATTGAGAACTGTTAGTAAATCTTCAGCTATCCTTAACTACTTTCTTTTACTGGTATGTGACTGACTTAAAGAGCACTATGACATTGTCCTCTTGGGTTTTCATGTTTTGGATGTGCTCAGCAGTGTCCCTGGCAGCTGTGAACTGTATTAGGTTGTTAATGCTGTGGTTAACAGTATGATCTCTGTGTGCGTGCCCAGACTAGTGCATATCCTTAGGTTGACAAGAACCAAAGAGTGTCAAATAAATTGAGCCCTCAGGAGAAGAAACCAGTACATCTGCAGAAGCCTGATTCTGAGGCACCGTCTTCCTGCTTCAGGACTGATTTGTCCCCTGTCATTTGGGTCTAAGACCCGTCTGCAGCCTCTTTTTTTGCTGTCCATTTGTTACATCTTTCTGTACTCTGGCTAACTTCCCTGCAGCTGTCACTCGCCACTGCTTTGTCCTTTAATGTCTGACTTCCACCTGAGTTCTGCTGACAAACTGCTAGCCCTTCATGCACCTGAAAGATAGATTTCTGTGTTACTGAAAAACGTGGTCTGAAATTTCCATGTCAGTTATTGGATTTTTTCACAGAAGTAGACAGCATTCTAAGGATAAAAGCTGTACAATAAAATTACTGTCTTTTATCCATTGTGTGTGTATAGTTACTATATTCTTTGTGCAGAGTCCAGGGGATTGAAAGCCAGAACATCTCTTTTCTTTGTATGGTATCCATTTGACGTGCAGCAAGCAGACTCCCCAATCCGTCAGACTGTACAGTAGCGATGTTTATTTGGCACCGGGCGGCATGGGGGTAGCCCCACCAAAGTCGTGCGTACCGAGCAGCAACTCGTCTCTTCAACTTATACAACCAAGTATTACATATGCATTAGATTTACCAATACACCTATACATATGCATAACCTGTCCCCACTTCCTATTAAAATTAGTTCCAAGGGGTCATTTCCATGGACTCCTCCCAACTGTGCTTGCGCAGGGCCTCCTCGTGGTGGTCATCGGGGATCATGGGGATGAAGATAGGTGACTCTTCTTCGTCACCTCTAGTTGACCTTTTGTTCTTGCGCAGACTCAGCTGTTTCCTGGCTTCCATCCAAACTGTGGGGTCAGTCCCAAGCGGTTCTTTAAGGCACCTCCCAGCCCCCATGAGACTACACAGTAATTAGCAAAACATGAGGCGCCATCAGCCCAGCCCTCCGCTATGCACGTCAAAGAGCTACACTGACAGCGCTCAGCGATCCACCAACATTCCTTTCAAACCCTTCCTTCACGTTGACAAGGAAAGTTGAAGTCCTCCCAGACCGTTGGTAGCACACGTTTTTATCTCTTTTCAAACTCAGGCCTGTCACGAGAAATGAATTTGCAAACTCCTTTGACGTAAGTTTGGGCACACACTTTCTTCAGGCTTCAGAGAATTTTCCAAATACTTCTTTGCAGCTTTTTATCGGTAGCTAACCATTACATGGATCTTTATTCTTAAATATCCCGATTTAACATTATTTTTCTTAAACTGAAAAAAAACCTCAAACAAACCCAAACAAGTGGATTCTGCTACGCTTTTAAATTAATTTAGTCTCTTCCTCTAAGCCCTGTATAGCCATCAGACCTGCTTTCTGCTTGGACTTTTTCTTTTCCTCACCCTCCTTAAATCCCATTAATCTCTAATCCCTTTAACTCATTTTGGGGTTTGCTTTTGTTTGGAAGCTTTTACCTACTACACGTTTTTGCCAAGTCATTTTGTTTCTCCAGTCCCCCTCTTCATTCCCTGCCCAAAACTATTTTACCTGATGGGCTCATAGCTTTTGGGTTTGTCCTGGTTTCAGATGGGATAGAGGTACTTTTCTTCCTAGTAGCTGCTGTGTTTTGGATTTAGCATGAGAATGCTATTGATAGTACACTGATGGTTTTAGTTGTTGCTAAGAAATCTAGGACGTTTTTCCATTTCCCGTGTTTGGCTAATGAGCAGGTGTGTAAGAGCTGGGAGGGAGCACAGCCAGGCAGCTAACCCAAGCTGGCCAGTGGAAGTATTCCATGCCGTAGACATCATGCTTAGTTCGTAAGTGGGGGTTGGCTGGGGGGCAGGAACCGTTTTCCGTGAGTTCAGACGTTTTCCATGAATTTGGCAAAATCCAGGAGTTCCACACAATCCATGATTGCTGCTTGGGGACTGGCTGCGCAGTTGGTCATTGTGTGGTGAGAAAAATTGTATTGTGTATTGCTTGTTTTGCGTATTTTTTATTATTATTATAATTGTAATCATTATTATTTCCTCTGTTGTCTTTTAAAATTATCTTTGTATCAGCCTACGAGTGTGAATTTTTGTCCATTCTCCTCCAGATCCCACTGGGGGGGTAGAGGAGTGAGTGAATGGCTCCGTCGTCCTGGTTTCCCCCTGCCAGGTTAAATGATGACAGGATTTGCCTTTTTTTTTTTTTTTTTGAACTTCAGATTTTATTTTTCTGGAAATGGAATTTTCACTGCGAGTGAAGCACTTAGGGAGGAAATGCTACAAAAATAAAGGTAAGAGGAGAAAAAGGTTAACTTCAAATGTAGGAGAAGAGAGTTTTCATGAAAGAAGCCTAAAATGCTTAGGTTAAAATAAAGCCTGATAAAAATAATGACGGCTAGTTTAGTGAGCTGGTGAAGTCCTCCTGCTTCAGACTTTCAAAGCATGGCAGTTCACAAGCTGTCACAGTTTCAGATACTTGGAATGATCTAGGTGCACTCTGCTTTACCCTTGCTCAGTAATGACACAAAAAGCACCTGGAGGGAAACTGGCACTTCCAGGTTCAGTTCCTGAGTGAATGACATGTGTTCTTCTGCCCTTGCTGCCCACTCCCTGACTCCAGAGAGGCTTCTGCAAGTCAAGACTATTGCTATGATACAGAGAGAGCATTTTGCACTGCATTTTGCATTGTGTCTCTCTTTTTGCTTTGCTCTCCTGGAATGGTGAGAAAACTGAAGACTACATTGCCTTGTAGTTGTGTGGTACATGAAGCCATTCAGTCCCACTCCTTATGTCTGACTTGGCCAAGACACTGGAAGTTATATTTATAGGTTGTCTGGATGTCTTCGTTGTCAGCCCTAATCTTTCCCTAAAGGGAGTCCACTTCTGGTAAACAGACATGCACTCAAAGGTGCATGTGTTCCAGAAGCAACCACTACCTTAGCTGAAGATCTCTGTATCTTCTCCCTAGGATCATTTTTCTGAGGATATCTTCTGGAAGGGTATCTTCTTTCCCAGCAGTTTGCCAATGTACTCCTACTTGCATCAACATATAGATGTCTAATTTCAGTATCCTGGTTCTACTCATTAATTGGGTAGAAGTCTCTGATGCAAGGTGATACATCAAGTTTTGTGTTCTTAATTGGTTCTTTTACGATCACCTTTCTTTAGAGCTATTACATAGTGCAGCGCAAAGAACCTGGTAGAATTGTGTTACAGCATAGTTCTTCCTCTGCCGCCTTCCTCCCTTCAGCTATATTTGTCAAATTTTTACACAAGTCTATGCTTTGAGTTAGTCATACATTGTTCAGTTTTATCTAAGCAACTGTGTTCTCTTTTTCATTTGTAAATTTTTGCATTGTATATCTAAGTTTTGTAATTTTGTACTTGATTAATATATACCAAGAAAGAGATCTTCACAGGATATGTTAAATACTCCATTACACTGCAAGGTTCTAGCAGCCTGGCTAGCCTACCTAGGGACCTGGCTTTAGTTTGGGACTTTTTTTTGGCTGTGAATTGAGGGGCTGGAGGCCAGTAAAAATGGTGAGGTGTGTAGCCCAGACAGAGCAGAAAGTGAAAACTGTAAACCACAAAAGGAAAAAAATAAACTACCAGACCCGTGGCATAATCTGCTTCTTCATTAAACACATTAGAATTATAGAGTGGGTTGGAAGGGACCTTTAAAGGTCATCCTGTCCATCCCCTTTTCAGTGAGCAGGAACATCTTCAACTACATCAGCTTGCTTAGAGCCTCGTCCAGCATGACCTTCAATGTTTCCAGGGGTGGGGCATCCACCACCTCTCTGGGCAACCTGTTCCAGTGTTTCACCACCGTCACTGTAAAGAATTACTTCCTTATATCTAGTTTGAATCTACCTCCTTTTAATTTAAAACCGTTACCCCTTGTCCTCTCGCAACAGGCCCTACTAAAATGTCTGTCCCCTTCATTCTTAGAAGGCCACTTCAGGTACTGGAAGGCTGCCATAAGGTCTCCCTGGAGCCTTCTCTTCTCCAGGCTGTACAGCCCCAACTCTCTCAGCCTTTCCTCATAGGAGAGGTGTTCCATCCCTCTGATTATTTTTGTGGCCCTCCTCTGGACCTCCTCCAACAGGTCCACGTCTCTCATGTGCTGAGGGCTCCAGAGCCGGACGCAGGACTCCAGGTAGGGTCTCACCAGAGCGGAGCAGAGGGGCTAAATCACCTCCCTCGACCTGCTGACCATGCTGCTTTTGATGCAGCCCAGGATACAGTTCACTTTCTGGGCTGTGAGTGCACATTGGTGGCTCATGTCCAGCTTTTCATCCACCAGTATCCCCAAGTCCTTCTCCTCAGGGCTGCTCCCAATGCCTTCATCTCCCATCCTGTGTTGATACCGGAGGTTGCCCTGACCTGTGTGCAGGACCTTGCATTTGGCCTTGTTAAATCTCATGAGGTTCACACAGGCACACTTCTTGAGTTTGTCCAGGTCCCTTTGGATGGCAATCCTGTCCCTCAGGCGTGTCAACCTCAACACTCAGCTTGGTGTCATCTGCAAACTTGCTGAGGGTGTACCTGATCTTGCTGTCTGTGTCACTGATGAAAATATTAAACAGTACTGGTCCCAACAGGCACCCCTGAGCGACACCACTCATCACTGATCTCCACCTGGACATTGAGCTGTTGACTACTGCTCTCTGGATGCATCCATCCAGCCCATTCCTCATCCATAGTCTACCCATGGAGTTCTTCTCTCTCCAGTTTACAGAGAAGGGTGTTGTGGGGGACCGTGTCAAAGGCCTTACAGAAGGTCCAGTTAGACAACATCTGTAGTTGTTCCCTTGTCCACTGATGTAGTCACTCCATCATAGAAGGCCACTGGTTTGGTCAGGCAGGACTTGCCCTTGGTGAAGCTGTGCTGACTGTCTCAAATCTCCTCCCTGTCCTCCACGTGCCTTAGCATGGCTTCTAGGAGGATCTGTTCCATGATCTTCCCAGGCAGAGGTGAGGCTGACAGGTCAGTTAGCCTTGGACTTTGTGCTGCTAACATTACAGCGACATTCTTGGAAAATTGAAAGCATCCGTTAGATGAGTGATGTATTTTACAGAGACAAAGTACAACCCTTTTTTCCTTCAAATACGACTAACTGTTGTGATTAATGTACATAATGTTTCTAGACTACATCAAGACAACTTGGTATGTTATCACAAGTAGCAAGAAAAAAATGTCAGTCTAATAAATGAACAGGAGTGAATGTTTTAGGAAACCTAAAAGAAGAGTGTTAGTAGCCAAGAGATCGTCCTTAATTGCAGACAATTGTCACTTAATTGCAGACAAGTTGTTTGAACTTGTAACACTTGGAAAAAAAAAGTTAATATATTTGTTTTGTTTTTCCCATGGAAACGAGACATTTATAATAAGCTTCTAAAACCAAGTTACAAATATACACAAAGAAACTGATTCTTTGTAGCAATTACTTAATAGAAAGAAAGTGGTTTGTTTGAGGTTTTTTAGTTGTTGTTGGTTGTGGGGTTGTTTTTTTTTTTCAGTTTAACTTCATGACTGAAAAGCTGCTGTCAGGAAGGGCCTTCCTGAGTGTGACCAGGGCATTAAAAATGGTGGAAAGAAACTGAGGTTATGACTACATTGTGTGTCATGCAGTGTTCATAATATTATCATTTTTCATAGAATCATAGAATAGTTTGGGTTGGAAGGGACCTTTAAAGGTCATCTAGTCCAATCCCCACTGCAATAAGCAGGGACATCTTCAGCTAGATCAGCTGGCTCAGAGCCTCGTCCAGCCTGACCTTGAATGTTTCCAGGGATAGGGCAACATATTCCAGTGTTTCACCACCCTCATTATAAAAAAATACTTCCTTATATCTAGTCTGAATCTACCTTCTTTTAATTTAAAACCATTTCCCCTTGTCCTCTCGCAACAGGCCCTGCTTAAATATCTGTCCCCTGCTTGCTTCTAAGGCCCCTTTAAGTACTGAAAGGTAAGGTCTCCCTGGAGCCTTCTCTTCTCCAGGCCGAACAACCCCAACTCTCTCAGCCTTTCCCCATAGGAGAGGTGTTCCATCCCTCTGATTATTTTTGTGGCCCTCCTCCTGACCCACTCCAATAGGTCCATGACTCTGCTGAGCTGAGGGCTCCAGAGCTGGACACAGGACTCCAGGTTGGGGTCTTGCCAGAGCAGAGTGGAGGGACAGAATCAGCTCGCTTGCCCTGCTGCCCACGCTTCTTTTGATGCAGCCCAGGATACAGTTGGCTTTCTGGGCTGTGAGTGCACATTGGTGGCTCATGTCCAATTTTTCATCCACTAGTACCCCCAAGTCCTTCTTCACAGGGCATTTTTAGTGGACCTGGAGGGGGCTGATCCTGTGGCTTAAGAGCCTGTAAATGAAGAGCTACATAGGTTTCTTGAGAGACTTTGCCTCTGTTATTTCTACCTACTCAGTCTGTTTTCTCCTCTGCATTCAACCTATAACTGTACAGATAGAAGAGAGGGCTGGAGCATGTTGTCCTGCTGAGTAAAAATGATGACAGTAGCTTCTCGGAGCTCTTTGAGACCTTCCTCTAAAGATGGGAAGGATTGTAGCATTGCCACTTCGTAATTTAGATGCTATGGTACATGGCATATGTGTACCATACATGGCGTATCAAAAGTGCCAGAACATGTTGTGAGTTAGTCAATAGTTGTGTTCTTAGGGTATTCCACAAGACTTGGCATATCTTGCAACTGTAGAATTTTTCAGTTAATTATGGTGCTTTTCAAATGCGTTTGATAATATTTTAGTAGATGGGAGGAGGAGAGAGGATGCTTTTGGAATATAGAAAAAGATAAAAAATTTCAAAGTTAAAGCTTAGCATTATTTAGGAAACTTTTACTTGGGATATAGTTCCAAAAAATTCCTTTACTCCCAATCCTATTTTCAGTGTCACTCCAATCAATTTTTTTTCTGGTAAAGACTATTTGACATGATGCACATTTCTTATTCTTTTGGGTCCAGCAGCAATACTGCATTGCCCATGTAGGTATCCAATTTGTGTTTACACCTTGAGTTGGAGGGAAAAGAATCTCATTTCCTTTTTCCATGTTAGTGTGACAGTGAAAAGACCAAATGCGAGAGGTGGGAATGGCTGTCTTAGACCAGAAGGAGATGTTCTTTGCTCCTCTTAGTGATGTGGTTTTCCTTTTAATACGGGGGGGGTGGAATCACGCTTTTCTATTTTTTAAGTGTGGAACCATAAATTCTGCATGTTTTAATAAAAATAAAAGGAGTCAACATGAACTTCAACACTTTTTACTGAAAGTGGTCGTTCCCTTTCCCATTGTGATGATCTTGACTGATGATCCAAACTAAACTGTACTAGTCTTCATTGGAGACTCCCAGGTAACCTGTGTGCTACAGAAACTTATATATGAAAGGTCTGTACATTAGGCTTGGCTGTGAGTCTGCAGTGGACAAGGTTGGCCTTAGCGTGGTGTCATGCTGAAGCTTTACAGTGATTGTTAATGCTATCTTTTTGTGAATGAGAGGCAAAACAAAACCAAGTCCTGACCTCTTGAGCTAGTTGAAAGTTCTTGGACATGTTTTATCAGAAGAGGGATGTTAATCCTATTAATGAGAATCCTGGACAAATTCCAAGTAGTTAGTTGCAGTTTATTCCATCTGTCTTTCTGGTTAGTGAAATACTGGATTATATTCGTTATTTCCGTATTATCATGTTCTTTTACTAGCTAATTCCTTGAGATACTGCAGCATATGCTTCACCTAAAGCAGAGAAGTAGTTGCAAACAGCAAAGTTTGACTAGGAAACAGGTTAAGTTTATTTCTGGCTAAAATAGGGAGTGCGAGGGATGTAAAGATTTGCTACATGTTGGGCTGTGTTGGAAATAAAGGATACTAGTAATGAATGGTCTGTAAAGGGTTGCATTAGTGTTGAATTTTGTTGTGAGTAACAATTTATTCTTGTTTTAAAAGCCTGGGATGAAATTTCATTTTGTGTTTGTTTAACTGAAGTAGAAGTCACTTCCTAACTGTTGGTGTCTGAAACTGAGAAGTCTCGCTTCCCCCTTTCTGTGGTGGAGGCACCCTCCACTGAGGGGGATGTGACCTCTAAAGGTGTCTGAGAGAAGAGCAAAGATAAGTCCATGACAGATGAATTGCTTTTGACAGTGGCTCTTTGATGCTTGAATTAAAATTAGATTTCTATGCATAGTTTTTCTAGCCTGAGATTTCTGTTCCTAGTGCACACTTTCTCTGTTCTTGCATCTCTTGTTTATTCCAGTATAAACAGCTGTCACTGAAAGGACTAGTCCGGATTGTGTGGTGGTTTGGGGGTGTTTTACTGATTTGCTTGAAATGCTCTCTAAATTGACATAAAAATAAATGCTTTAGCAGCAAACAAAACTTGTGTAGTAGCATGTTTCCCAGCAACATGGACTCTCAAATATTCCTTTGACTTTGAGGGTTTCATAGTGTTGTAAACAATTGAAAACATGCTCTGCTATTAAAGATGGTACTGTTTATGTAAGTATCAGAACATATTTTGAAAATTTTTCTACTTCATCTGTTAATTTTCAGATTGAAACGTATGGCTAAATTTTCATGTGTAAATTCTTGTTCTAAAGAGCAGGGAATATGTAATTTAATAACACAAGAAAAGGTGTGTTTTGTGTGTGATGTAATTCATAGAAAATATTTTTTTTTAATTATGAGTGGCCTCATACCTGAATTTTAAAATGAATAACACTAAATATAGTTTTGTATTAGGGAAAGGAAAGGACCAGTGTGTACTCCACTACATTATCTACTGCCTAAACTGAATATTTTAAAATACTTGAAAACAGACTTGCATTAATACCCTTTTGGTTAAACACATCTCTGTAGTGAATGCGGAGTTTCTTTGTAAGTATTTTTTCAGCTGAACCCTTTGGCCTGATAGGTGTAAAAGATCTGCGGGAGTGACAGTATAAATTATAAATAATTTACAAATAATTTGCAAACTGTGAATTTTCCACTCTACTTATCAGAATTTGCACTGTACACTGTTACCGAAATATATTCTCCGCTAAAAGTAAACCTGTGCACGTAATTTACTAGTGTGGAAAGAACAGCTTTCTAGTGGTGAAAACTACAGCAAGGCTTCAGCTCTGAATTTCTGCCGATTTTAGGAGTCTGTCAGACTGCTATGCTGTGTTTTCCATGAGCCTGTAATGTTTTATGAAGGCGATTGTCTAAGAAAGATGACAGGTATTGAATTTAAATGCATCACTTCAAAATTTGTCAGTCTTTAGTAGAGGAGGAATTTCAAGTTTTAAAAATGCTTTTCAATAGTTTGCTTTACGCAACAGCATTATTCTTAATTTACTTGTGAATACATGAATAGTGACCCATGAATAATATGTTATAACCAGTTACTCAGAGAGGAATTGAAACATTAAATAACAAACCTCACCTATGATGCTTCAGTTCTTGGTTTTTATGCATGCAGGCTTTCCAAGTGATCAACCAAATGAGACTATATTTGATCTGATGAGCTGGAGGCATTCTGGCAGCAGGCCAGGTCCCTTTATTTCCCCTGTATTTCTAAATGTTCATCAAGGGAAGTTTCTAAAGTGCTGTCCTACTGATGTGTGTAAAAAAGAAAGTGATGTTCCTGGGATGTGATTTATTTGACGCTGTAAGTGGGCTGCGTGGATCTTCCTGTTCTCTTGCAGTTTTCGGTTGTTCACAGTGATAAACTGAAACCATTCTGCTGTTCTTGGAACACTTGTTGTGCTCTCCTGTAATTTCTTTCAATTTCTGTGTGTTTTGACAGAGGAAAGTCTTCCAGAACTATCACTTTTGAGCAGTTTAAGGAAGCTCTTCAAGAACTCTCCAAGAAGCGATTTAAAGACAAGAGTGATGAGGAAGCAGTTCAAGAAATATATAAACTAATTGAAGGAAAAGCCCCGATTATATCTGGAGTAACGGTATGTTACTGATCTAATGGATGGGTTGTTCTAGCGTGTCCTTTGTTCTACCACAGTGGTGTTCTGTTCACCTGCTTCCCCTCACAACTCACAAGGCAGGCAGCCTGCCTCTGGGCCTGAAGGCAACAACTGTGCTGAGCTGAGTGGGAGTGGAGATTATGCAACAGCTGAGTATGGCACTGCTGCTTGTGTGGCACTGTCAGTGGGTCACTGTTCAGAGCAAGGCAGCAGTAAGCAGAGTGGCAGATGCTCTCTGTTAACCCCTGCCTTCCCACCAGGGGAAGGGACAAAGGAGGAAAAGGGAGAGAGACTTACAAATGGAATATTAAAACAACTTTACTAATAACACTAATAATACTAATAATAATAAGAGAAATAAATTATACAAAACTGATACTGAGTTTCCTGGAGTTGGGTGCTGCGGGCACCGGCTTCGCCGCAGCAGCTGCCAGGCAGCACCAGGCAGTCCTGGACTGCACTCAGCAGTAGACGGGAACTGGACTCAGGAATGCACGGATCAGAATCTGGATCAAGATTGCAGGCGGGACAAGGAACAGGGTCCTGTTCAGAAGCCAGCCATGGACAAAGAGAGCAAGACCATCGTGATCCCCCAGCTTTAAACTGGTATGACATGTATGACATAGCATACCTAGTTGGCCAATATTGGGTCACCTGTTCTGTCTGCCCCTCCCTGCGAGTATCACCCTTTATGACTCCTTATTTGTGGAACATAAAAGGTCTGTTAGTGACCTTGGCTGCTATAGTAATAATTATAAACAGGGGCCTTTCCTGCCTTCCATTCCTACCAATAGCTCAATAAGACTATAAACATTAGGCGTTACCAGCTTTGGAGCAGACAGTGTCTGTAAAATATGCAGCCAGCCTCAGAAAAATGCAGTTACTTAGAGGAACTTAGCTGTAAGGAAGATTCACTAAAAGCGAATCGGTTCTGTTTTAACCAAAACCAGGACACATTGTTTCTGCTAGAGTTGAAGTACCACCTAGCAGCACAGTCAGGAAAATTCAAGGAGAACTCTTGTGTGTGGTTAAAGCATAGAAACATTCGTGAAGAGTGGTGTATCCAAATCAAAGAGGGTTGAAGGGAGTTAAATTTAGAACCGAATCAAACAGGTCAAAGGTGGTGTGTGAAATACCAAAAAGACTAAAGCAAAGACGCCTTAAAATACGTTTAATACACCATGTGAATCCCAGAACAATGGAGATCTGGGAATGATTATGTAGTCTGGTCTTTGTTTTTTGTTTGTTCCAAGTCTGTCAGAACTATAATGTTCTTTCTTTTTTTCTTTTTAAAATATTGGCATTAAGTTTTATATATGAAAAGGAAGTTACAAAGCCTAGTGTGCTTAAGTTTGGTTGTCCTTTTAAATGCTCAGGTTAGGCAAGCTTTTACCCTGTAGTTTAGGAGATACTGGAGTGTTTAACATCAACTTGAATAGTCCTGTCAATTTAGTTCATCTGCTTAAAATTTGTGATCCTCCTGACTTTTGGATGTAGAGCTGTGAATGAAAATCCAGTTGTAAATAATCTTTCCAGAAATTGGTTCTGCACAAATGAACAGTGGAAATGTCAAGTGGAGAGATCTCTTGAGTGGTATAATTTGTCAGATTTTTAACAAGACTTTGTTTTATTACTCCTGTACTCTCATTTGAAACAAATGGTGGTTTTGACACAGACTTAAAATAATGAACCTTTATTTCTGTCCTTCACTCATTTTAGTGAGTTTGAATAGCTTGTACATCTATCCAGGGATTCTCCCTTTGAATGGTGCACCACCTTCTAGGCCCCACTCCTGATTCTGTTCTCGGTATTTCAGCAGTCGGATACTGAAATGATGAGTGGCTGTTAATGAGGGAGCAGCCTCTTTCTGCGTGGATGATAGGGTGATGAGAGAGCTTTGCAGATGCAGAGTAGTATCATGTCAGTTCTGCAGAGGTATATGAATGTGCCAGTAGCAGGAGGAGAGGAATGAAGGGGGAATATGAGCCAGCAGTGTGAGGCTTACCTATACTCCTGTTGTCTGTGGAGTCCTGGGGAGAGTTGGAGAAGTAGTGAAGAAATAATGGGGGAGCAGGAGGATCACGATATTCTCTCCTGCTTACTGGCAAAGTAAGGAGCAGGAGACAGAGCTTAAAGGGAGGGAGATTGCAGGCTGGAAGTGTGGGGGGCAAAACTTCCAAATTTTATGTTTAGCATGCTAATTTAGTACCCGGTGGTAAAAATGACCCAAACACTTGAATATTAAAGGTATTAAAATAAATAAATACACAGTCATTCTCCCCCCAGCAACCTGGGAATACAGATATGAAATCTATATACAAGCATTCTAATGCTTTGTTTACTTTGAGAAGTCTACGTCCTGGAAATTTTAAGTTGGACTGCTTTCTGTATGGTTAGACAGAGTTATATGAAGCTTTTCTTAAACTGTTATAGAATAACTCAGTCACACTTAGCTCTCTATAGGTCATGTAGATTTGGTTCAGGTTTCAGCCAGAAAACTTCAGTGTGACTACTGACACATTAATCTAAACATATTAGGGAGAGAGTTGAAATCATGATTAAGTGAGGCTTGTGGATAAGTATACTTCAGCAGCATTTGGAGATTCTTCTTAACTTCTTATGTTTTGTGCTCTCTGTTTTGGGGAGGAGGGTAATATGTCTGCTGAATGGCAGCCTGGGGAAACCACTGCTTCAACAGGGATGATTGGAAAGCTTACTTCCACGGCAGACAATGAGGATTTTGGTGTATGTTGTGATAGAAGATTTTTTTTCTTTTCATCTTTATTTTTCTTCAGAATGTTGCAGAATTACAAAAGTGCCAGCTTGTGGCTGATGTGGTTGAGAAGGTTCTGCAGCCAGACACTGAAACTGAGTGGAATTTTGGGCTACTTTCTAATGTGCAGCGTAAGGTGTATGGTTGGCTTAGTCACACAGGAAGAAAAACAACAGGCAAGTGGTAGGGGTTAATTAAGCCATAACTTTATTAGCTCATTTGGTAGTGATCTGGTAATAGAATATACAGTGCAGGTCATGTATCTTTGACAGTTTACGATCAGACATGTAAACAAAGTCTAGGGCCTTTTAATTGGCCTCACTCTTACACAAAGGCTACCAGAGCGAGACCGAGGTTCTTTCTTTTCCTGTCCCAAAAGCTGTGTGCTGTAACTTTGTTGAATGCATTTCTACACCTCATGTGGAACATATACTTGCTTTGGTCATTGCTGGCTCTTAAAATGAAGCCAGCTGAACCTCAGTGTATGTTCAACAGGGAACCTGACATAGAAATGTACAATGATTTCAGTTGGAAGGGACCTGGGACGATCTCATTTTACCTTCTGCTCACAGAAGGCATCACTTCAAAGCTAGATCAGGTTGCTCAGGACCCAGTCCAATCAAATTTGCTGTGAGGTGTAGGTGTAGGTGACAGGGCAGTACAGCAGCGACAGAACTTTAAAAGCTAGGGAATGGGGGCTCAGGGTGGTGGTGATGTGGGCAGGATTATATTCTTACAGAAGGGGACCTGTTAAGGAAAGAGCAAGGAAGCCAGAGCACAGCCTACAGAGCGTAGCAAATGAGACAGCAGTTGTTGCAGCAGGAGTGCAAAGAGGCTCAGAAATTCCACTCCAGACTATGTGGGTCTTCTTGAAGACTGTACAGTGGTGGTCTCAACATGCTTCAGGACGTAGTGTCTAGCACATGGATGTCCATTAAGGTGTAGTAATAGTCCACAGGACTACCATTAGCATATCAGAGTCCTTGGCTCAGAGGGAGGAGCCCTCTATCCAGGTCCTGTGCTGGAGAGTTCTTCTGCCTCTCCCCGGAGGTCAGGGCAGTGGTGGCTTCTCTTGTGGGAGATGTGCTGTGGTCAAGGTCCTGAGGTTCCAGATTAAGAGGGAAGATGAAGAGGAGACTGACATGGTATTTGTGGAAAACCCAAGCTACACAAGGTGAGGGGGGAGCGACAGCTGGATACCAGGTGGATGGAGACTATCAAGATGGAGAAGACTGGAAGCTTGTGACTTCTGGCAACAAGAAGAAGTTGCAGATATGTTCCACCCACAGATCTCCAATTTCAAAATAGGTATTAGTACTCTGGGCACTGGTGAGCATCAACAAGACCCGTCAGAGTCAGCTAAGCCTGAACTTAGTGTCCACACAAAATGGAAAAAATGAATAATAGTGTCACTCAGCACTACCTGATACTATGGGGACAAGCAAGTGCTTTTAAGGCTCCTTGGTAGAATGAGAAAAGGCCACACTTTTGTAGTTATAATTAGAACTTTATTATTATAGAAAGATTTTATATTATTATAGAAAGATTTTAGTAATCAGCATAGCTTATCCTTACACAGAATTTCTAGCAATTAGGATAGCTTTCCTATTAGCTAAAATTGCAGTTACCGGTATCTTCAGTCACCTGGACCCTCCGCAGATCAGGTCAAATTCTTAATAATCAGTGTGCAATACAATAACCATAGACAATCCTCAGAAGAAGAATAATGACGGAGGGGGTGTCACAGAGGGTGTGTCACAGTACTGTAGCTCATGGTGAGGGTCCTCCCTCTTTCCTCTTCTGTCACAGCATGAACGTCCCTTGTATCACACCAGAAGGCATGAAAGCCTTAGCAGTCTGTCTGCTGTTGGATCAGCTTCAAACACCTTTTGGATAAGCTGATGTATTTATACCTGTCAGTCTGGGGGTTTGGTCTATACAATTTCCATAAGTTAGTGGATTCTGAAAAGGGTGCCAGACAATCAGTATGCAAGAACGTTGGCTGTGGGAGACAGCAAGCTGCAGGTGATAATGGCTGCATAATGATCTTTATCTCTTCCTGTCTATTGTGGCCTGCCTACCTGTTACCTTTGCTTTGACCTAATGATGCTGCTCCCAGCGTGCATCAGGCCTTAGTATGAGCTATGTGTTAGCCAAAAGCTGAGCAAGAGTTGAGTGAACAGTCACAGGAGGCATCCCTGACCATAGAGGGGTCACGGCTTTTGCCGTCCAGAATTTCTCACATGCTGTTACACTTCCGTTCCATAATGGGAGTCACCATACCCTGGCAACAGTGCTGTACCAGGTATCAGGAGCAATGGGTACCAGGCACAGATAGTTACTGGAGATTCCTCTTGCAGATGATTGAGGCGTGTATCTTCTGACTCCACCTGATGTCTCAGGAGTTTTGTTGTTTTGTAGGTCCCAGGATTGGGAAGCCACGACTTGTCCAGGCTTCTAATATGGACCTTTTCCTGCTCTTCCTTGTGGGTATCAACAGTACTGCTCCAGATGCAACCTGGAGTGTATTAAGAGAGACTTCAGAAGTCTAGGGTGAGAGCAAAGGGCATGGAGCTCTGGTCTTGCCTTCTCAATCCTTACAGGGAGGAGGAAAGCTTAGGTAGAAGTGGACTATGCCTGGCTGTACGGCTTGTGTTGCAGACAGGGCTTTGGCTTCTGTGACCAGAGAAATGAGGGCTATTGAGCAGGGATGGAATAAATCTAACAAAGTGGAGCAAGAATGTCTTTGCAAACTAGGCTTGCTAATCTACTGAGCAGAGTGTTAAACTGGGTATGGAAGGTTACCATAACCTGAAGAGGAAAGGTTGTAACGGGCAGAGCAGATGTGTCTAGGTGACAAGCTTGACCAGGGACGCTCTCATCCACCTGTAAATGCAGCAGGATGTGGGCTCATCTCAAATGCCTGTACACAAAATTACATAGCATGGGGAACAAGCAGGACAAATAAGTTGCAGAGCTATGACCTTGCTGCGATTATGGAGGTGTGGTGAGACAGCTGTCCTGACTGAAGGGCTGCAGTGGATGGATAGAGGATCGTCAGGAAATACAGTGGGGAAAATGAGAAAAAGGGATCGTGGTCTATGTAAAGGCTTAGCTCAACTGCATCCAGCTTTACCTTGGGGCAGGTGACAAGCAAGTAGAGAACTTGCAGATAAGGAGCAGAATACAGACCAGGACAGATGATGTTGTAGTAGGCATCTACTACAGACCTACTGATCAAGAAGAAGAGATAGATAAAGCCTTCTTTAGGCAGTTGGAAAAAAACTCGCAATCCGAGGCCTTGGTACTCAGGGATGACATTAACCAAGCTAAAATAACTGGAAGTGATCCATAAGATTTCTAAAATTAATTTAAAAAAGTCTTAATGTGGATGATCAGTGGTTCAAGGAGAAACTCTGGACCTGTTATTCACAATCCAAAGGAAGAACTGGTTAAAGATGCAAGAGCTGAGAGAGCCTTGTCTGCAGCAACCAGGTGACTGTAAAGTTTAAGATCCTGAGAGGGGTGAGCAAGATGAACAACACTATTGCAGACCTGGACTTCAGAAGGGCAGATCCTGGCCTGTTCAGTTTCCCACAGGAAACTGCCCTGGAGGGCAGAGGAGCCCAGGAGAGCTGGTTGATCTTCAAGACAGCTTCCTTGGAGCACAAGAACGGTCCGTTTCCATGTGCAGGAAGCATGGCAACATGGTTGAACATGGAGCTTCTGACTGAGCTCACACACATAAAGGAGGTACACAGGAGGTGGAAGCAGGGGGAGGCTGTGTGGGAGGAATATAGCCCATGCATGAAGGAACAGAGTGAGGAAAGACAAAGCTCAGCTGGAGTGGAGAATAGCAAGGGAGGTGAAGGACAACAAGAGAGGCTTCTGTAGGTGCAGTGGTAGCAGACGTGTGGGCTGACTGCTTGGTGTGGCAGGGGACCTAATGACAAGTGACATGGAAAAGGCAGAGATACTCAGTGTCTTTTTCTGCCTGCCTTTTCAACCAGTAGGGCTTGCCCTCAGGGGTCCCAGGTCCCTGGGCCTGCAGCAGAGTCTGTGGGTGTGAAGCAGTACCCACAGTAAAGGAAGAGAGAGGACCAGGTAGGATGCATCCAAGGGTGCTGAAGGAGCTGGGCAATGTCATTACAAAGCTGCTCCCTATCATCTTCAAAAGGCTGTGGCATGTGGGGGATGTTCCCAGTGAGTGGAAAAAGGCAAACATCACACGTCTTCAGGAAGAGCAAGAAGGAGGATCCACAGAATCACAGAATCACAGAATAGTAGGGGTTGGAAGGGACCTCTGTGGGTCATCTAGTCCAACCCCCCCGCCGAAGCAGGGTCACCTACAGCAGGCTGCACAGGACCTTGTCCAGTCGGGTCTTGAATATCTCCAGAGAAGGAGACTCCACAACCTCCCTGGGCAGCCTGTTCCAGTGCTCCGTCACCCTCAGAGAGAAGAAGTTCCTCCTCATGTTCAGACGGAACTTCCTGTGCCTCAGTTTGTGCCCATTACCCCTTGTCCTGTCACTGGGCACCACTGAAAAGAGCTTGGCCCCATCCTCCTGACACCCACCCTTCAGATATTTGTAGGCATTTATAAGGTCCCCTCGCAGCCTTCTCTTCTTCAGGCTGAACAAGCCCAGTTCCCTCAACCTCTCCTCGTAGTGGAGATGCTCCAGTCCCCTCACCATCCTTGTAGCCCTCCGCTGGACTCTCTCCAGTAGCTCTTCATCCTTCTTGAACTGGGGAGCCCAGAACTGGACACAGTACTCCAGATGAGGCCTCACCAGGGTAGTGTAAAGGGGAAGGAGAACCTCCCTTGTCCTGCTGGCCACACTCTTCTTGATGCACCCCAGGATCCCATTGGCCTTCTTGGCAGCCAGGGCACACTGCTGGCTCATAGTTAACCTGTCGTCCACCAGGACACCCAGGTCCCTCTCCGCAGAGCTGCTCTCCAGCAGCTCCACCCCAAGCCTGTACTGGTGCATGAGGTTGTTCCTCCCCAGGTGCAGGACCCTGCACTTGCCCTTGTTGAACCTCATCAGGTTCCTCTCTGCCCAGCTCTCCAGCCTATCCAGGTCACGCTGAATGGCAGCACAGCCTTCCGGTGTATCTACCACACCTCCCAGTTTGGTGTCGTCAGCAAACTTGCTGAGGGTACATTCTAACTCTTCATCCAGGTCGTTGATGAAGAAGTTAAACAAGACTGGGCCCAGTACTGACCCCTGAGGGACACCACTTGTCACCAGCCTCCAACTAGACTCAGCGCCCCTGATGACAACCCTCTGAGTTCTGCCATTCAGCCAGTTCTCTATCCACTTCACCGACCACTCATCCAGCCCACACTTCCTCAGCTTCCCCAGGAGGATATCATGGGAGACTGTGTCGAAAGCCTTGCTGAAGTCAAGGTAGATAACATCCACAGCTCTCCCTTCGTCTACCCAGCCAGTCATGTCATCATAGAAAGCTATCAGATTGGTCAGGCATGATTTCCCCTTGGTGAATCCATGCTGACTACTCCTGATAACCTTCTTTTCTTCCACTTGCTTGATGATGGCCTCCAGGATAAGCTGCTCCATCACCTTTCCCGGGATGGAGGTGAGGCTGACCGGCCTGTAGTTCCCTGGGTCCTCCTTCTTGCCCTTTTTGAAGATTGGAGTGACATTGGCCTTTCTCCAGTCCTCGGGCACCTCTCCAGTCCTCCAGGACCTCTCAAAGATGATGGAGAGTGGCTCAGCAATGACATCCGCCAGCTCCCTCAGCACTCGTGGGTGCATTCCGTCGGGGCCCATGGATTTGTGGACATCCAGATCGCTTAAGCGATCCCTCACACAGTCCTCCTCGACCAAGGGAAAGTCGTCCTCTCTGTAGGCTTCTTCTCTTACCTCCGGGGCCTGGGATTCCTGAGGGCCAGTCTTAGCACTGAAGACTGAAGCAAAGAAGGCATTCAGTAGCTCTGCCTTCTCCGCATCCTCCGTCACCAGGACACCCGCCTCATTCAGCAGCGGCCCCACGTTGTCCCTAGCCTTCCTTTTGCTGCTGATGTAGTTGAAGAAGCCCTTCTTGTTGTTTTTGACATCCCTTGCCAGCTTCAATTCCAGGTGAGCCTTGGCCTTCCTCGTCGCATCCCTGCATGCTCTCACTATGTTTCTGTACTCTTCCCAAGTGGCCTGTCCCTCTTTCCACATGCCATGCACCTTTCTCTTCTGCCTGATCTCCGCTAGAAGCTCCTTGTTTAACCATGCAGGTCTCCTGCCTCCTTTGCTAAATTTCTTTCTCAGGGGGATGCATTGCTCCTGTGCATGGAAGAAGTGTTGTTTAAAAAGCGACCAGCACTCATGGACCCCCCTGCCTTCGAGAGCCCTGGCCCACGGGATTCCTCCCAGTAGCTCCTTGAAGAGGGCAAAGTCAGCCCTCCTGAGGTCCAGGGTTTTGATCCTGCTTATCGCCCTGCTTCCTCCATACAGGATCCTGAACTCGACCATTTCATGGTCACTGCAGCCGAGTCTACCTCCAACCTTCACGTCCTCCACCAGTCCCTCCTTGTTTGTTAATACAAGGTCCAGCAGAGCGCCTTTCCTTGTTGGTTCCTCCACCACTTGCATCAGAAAGTTAATCCAGATAACTACAGGCTAGTCGGCATAACCACAGTCCCTGTGGAGGCTGTGAAGCAAATCCTCTTGGAAGCTCTTTCTCAACGCACAAAGGAGAAGAAGGTGATTTGGAGCAGCCAGTGTGGACTTGCCAAGGGCAAGTCATGCCTGATGGACCTCATTGCTTTGTAGGATGAAATGACTGGAATTGTGGGCAAAGGGGTGTAGTACACCTTGATTATGGCAAGGCCTTAGCCCCAGTTGCATCATCACCAAAATGGTGAGGTATGGGCTGGATAGCGGGCTGACAATCTAGGAAGCAGCTCTGGAGGTCAGTTCAAGCAAAATTGCTGTATGGCAAGACAGAATCATTTGTCTGTGATTAATTATGAAAAAGAAGGGAGAATGTCGACTTGCTAAGATGGAAATTGTCCTCATCCAGCCCATTGTGCTGTTCACTATGTTTCTTCCTACATTTTTTCTCTGGGATGGTCAGGTCCCCCCACCCCCCTTTTTTTTATTTGCCTCCCAATGCCTGTGTGCAATTAGCAACGAACAGCTGGGTTGCGCAGAAGAATAAGCTCCCAACTACCTTTTTAATTGTTTTTGCCCATTGCTCAGTTGCCAGTTGAGTCTCAGTGGTTGGTTTTGTTGTTCATCAACAGAAACAGCATTTTGATAAAAACAAGTTGGCTGCACATTCAGTTCATAAAGGCAGTTCACTAAAAATAAGTCGTCTGCTCATAGAGGAATCTTTCTTCATAAACTTTATGAATCACTTCAGGACACTGAAGGTGATGGAGCAGCTAATCCTAGAAATAATTTCAGGCACATGAAGGACAAGAAAGTCATCAGGAGTAGTCAGCATGGCTTCACCAAGGGGAAGTCATGCTTGACCAACTTGAACTTCTACAATGAAATGACTGGCCCAGTGGATTAGGGAAGAGCAGTGGATAGCGTCTACCTGGAGTTCAGTCAGGCCTTTGGTGTGGTCTCCCATACGAGTCTTGCAGCCCCTCGAGCTGTTGCTATAAGGGCTGGATGAGCAGACAGTGAGGTGGATTGAAAACTGCCTGAATGGCTGGCCCTGAGGGTGGTGGCCAGTGGTGCAAAGTCTAGTTTGAGGCCAGTAACTAGCGGTGTACGTCAGAGAGGGCACACTTGGTCCAGTCTTGTTTAACATCTTCCTTAGTTATCTGCACAATGGGGCAGAGGGTACTCTCAGCAAGGTTTCTGATGACACAAAGTTGGGAGGAGTGGCTGATAAGTCATCCAGATGCTGCCACCCAGAGGGACCTCAACAGGCTGGAGAAATGGGCTGACAGGAATCTTGGGAATTTCAGCAAGGAGAAGTGCAAAGTCCCACACCTGGCAAGAAATAACCCCATTCACCAGTAAATTCTGGGGACCACCCAGCTGGAAAGCAGCTTGGCAGAAAACGACCTGGGGCTCCTGGTGGACACCAGGTTGAACATGAGCCAGCAGTGTGCCCTTACCACATGGAAAGCTACTAGTATTCTGGGCTACATTAAGCAAAGTATTGCCAAGCAGACCGAGTGAGGTGATCCTTCCCCTCTGCTCAGCATTGGTGAGGCCACACCTGGAGTACTGTGGCCAGTTCTGGGCTCTCCAGTAGAAGACTGATATGGAGCTACTGGAAAGAGTTCAGTGAGCAGCCATGAAGATGATTAAGAACTGGAGCATCTCTCCTATAAGGAAAGGCTGAGAGATCAGGGACTGTTTAGCCTGGAGAAGAGAAGGCTCAAGGGTGAATCTCATCCATGTATATAAATACCTGAAATGAAGGTGCAAAGAGGAGAGAGCCAGGCTGTTTTTGGTGATGCCCAGTGACAGGACCAGAGGCAGTGGTCACAAACTGAAACATGGGAGGTTCCTTCTGAACATCAGGAAACAGTTTTTCACTGTGAAAGCACTGTCACAGGTTGCCCAGGGAAGTTGTGGAGTCTCTGTCCTTGGAGATTTTCAAAAGCCATCCGGCTGTGATCCTGGGCAACTGGCTCTAGGTGAGGAGGTGGGGGTTTGGAGCAGATGACTTCCACAGATCTCTTTCAACCTCAACACTTCTATGATTCTGTGATATATAGTACCACTAGCTGCTTCTGATTGAGGAGTCCAAGACAGACGTGAAGTCCTTGTGTATTCTACTGTGTATTTACAAAGTTTTTTTTGAAAGAAAGCACCTTAGCAGGATGCTTAGATTCCACTTGGCCCTTCTATGTAATGTTCACATGACCTTAAAGAGGAAATAGTATTTTCTTTTTAATGGATACGTATTCATCATAAGAAACATAAAAGGAGAGGAAAAAGGAGAAATGGGGTGTTTTGCATAGACTTATGGTGGCATCTCATTACCTCTGATTTCTATGTGGATGGATCAGTTCAGGGAGTGATAGCGTATTGTACAAGGAATTAAAATTGCATGAATACAAGGAATTAAAATTGCCTGAATTATGTGCTGTTTGAAACCAACTGAGCCTGCCATTTCACAGAAATTGTCCCAGTAGGAAACCAATAGGGATTGCCATCTTTCCATTATAATATTCTGTCCCATGTGGGGAGAGGTGCACCAGTGACTTCCCATGCAACTTAGGAAAAGGCTGCAGTTCTTTCTCAGTTAAAAACAATTTCGAGAAAGATTTGGCTTGCAGCTACTGCCTTTATGTTGATTTCACATACTGTGACTCCTGTGATGCAGGAAGCCGCCTGATCCATCCTGGGCTGAAAGAACACAGGATTTGGGATCACTGTTGTTCTTGCTCTGGATTTGTGATGTTCATTATGTTGGGGCTTTAGGTTTTGTTTAACTGTTTTTCTGGACAAAAAGATCGTAATTTTTTAATCCGTGGTGTTAATTTACCTTTACTTAGAATGTTGATGTTTCTTTCTCCCTGAACGTATGTGTATCAACTTTCAATTAATAGATATGAAGGTGAAAGATCTGAACCATTGTCCCAAATTGTCTGCTAATTAAGTGTGGTTTGGGTTTTTTTTTTTGAGATTTGTCAAAGGGGTGCTAAACCACAGAGCTGTTTTTTTTGTATTTCAGCCATTTGCTGTATTGCTATTGCACTAGGAACATACTTGTCCCTAGGAGATGAAGAATGAGTTATAAAAGAATGTTTTCATGTTAGTCCTAGCACAGGTCTTCACCAGATGACGTAACAGTGTTATGAAAGAGACACCAGGAGGAAGAAGTGGATGTGAAATCTGTAGACAGATGACTGGTAAATTCCAAATGGAAATTAGTGGGGGAAAACAAACAAACAAAACCAAAAAACCCCACTCAGTGCAAGATCCTACAGAAGGTGAAGGTAAAAGTTATTTACAAAGTCTCTAGTAAACGGATTCATGTTCACATGTACCTATTTTCTAATAGATTTAATTCACTCACACTCTTGCAGTCAAGCACAAAGGTGTGTGTGCCAAATTGCTCACATTTTGGCACACACATTGCATCTGCTCTGTATGTGGGACACAGAGGAAAAGGGATGCTCGCTGCTGAGACATCACTACATCTCCTGGGTTCTTCATGATTGACAATGACAAGCTAGTTTTTTGATAGATGTTTCATGACCTTGAAGAGTCAGTAGTTGTTACAGACTGGTCCTTTGCTTCAGGATCTTGGTTCAGCCTCTGTAAATTGTAGGCTAAGCTGTTGCCCATCCTCAGTTTTCCCTGTTGGTTTGAAATGTGTCGTTGTTTTACCAGCAGACTAACAGGAAAAGGAAAGGCTCATGTGGCACGTTTCAACCTTGTTGCTATCGCCTTGTTGTTAGGATGCACTTTTTTACCCTGGCAAGTCATCTGTTTTGTGGTCTTATCAGAGTTCAGGCTGTCTTGATATAAAAAACACATTCCTCAAGTTTACCACTGAGAACGATGTCCTGGGAGTAGTTTCCTGGGAGCTTCCTTTGTTATTCAGACAGGCCATTCTATTAATCCTTGTTTTACTATTTCTTCTTGTGTGTTACTATATGTGCATTTCCTTTCATATTGCACTCATACAAGTCTTAGTATGTCTATTACAATTATGTTATTGTACCAAAATTCTTATTTATTTTTATTGTAATTTGCGTATTGAGGCACATTTCATACTGAAACAGAGAAGCAGAAGCTGTAGTCCTTTTTCCAAATAGTGGTTAAACTTACCATTACAAATTGTCAAAATAGTTGTCTATCCTGAGAAAGAATTTGGTAAAGGAAAAGGCAGTCAGCTAGAGTTTCTGAAACTTCTGTCCGCATGTTAGAATGGAGAGTGTATGCACATTTAGAGAAAACTGATTTTCCGTAAAGTAGTGGTGATGAAATACAGGGAAAGTAAATATGTGTTAAGTGTAATAGACATTATACTGAATATTGCTGCTGTCTTGCATTTGGAGTATTTCCATGTTTACAGTACAAACAGCTTTTGTCACTGGTAGCATCCTGTGGCTTTTAGTGAAAGTGTTGTATGAGTAAACAAAGAGCAAAGTTCAGTCCTTTGATTATATGATAAGCTTTCTTGCATCTTCTATAGCAGCTGCTTCTGGTGTTAGGGAGAATGAAAGAGACTTTGGCAAGTATCGTGCCCTAGCTTTTTCCTTGCTGGCTTACATGGGGAGATTTACAGATGGGATCTTCATTTTCTTAGTAAGGTTGTTAAGAACACACAAGAAGTGTGCTAATAGTTAATAAAATGTCTTAAGTAAGAAGCATTATATGTTCTTTTGGAGGGAGAATGATCTAGTAATAACTTAAACACGCGTAAGAAACTTCCCCACACGTATTCTGTCCTACAGTCAGCCTTTATTAATATGCTTCTGCAGCTGTTATGACCTGTGGGGGTTTTAAATTGAAAACGAAATGGGTAGCCCATGTATTTCTACGAGTTAGGTGAGACAGGTGTACTACCTACTACTATAGATGCTGCAAGGTTCAGAATGGTGGTTGGTGGAAGACTTTGTTAAGTCAGTCTGACAGTTTGTCTGCAAGTCGTTGCTGGGTTCTTACTCATGAACATTGCAGAACAGGAAACACTACACCATATAGAAGCTGATTTCTACTGGTTTGTGCCAGAATTTTTGTTCAAGGTACAAGCCCTCATGCTTCTCTTCACTTACCAAACAAAACAGTGATTCACAAGTAAGAATTAAAGTAGGACAGAATTCCTAGTGCCTGTGCCCAGGGTGAAGCTATCAGGTTGTGCACTCTTACAGAAGTGTACGTCTTTGTTTTCCCTGAGTTGTCAGAGTGACGTCCTGTGGCCACACAATCCTTTGGTTCTGTTGTATGACTGTGTGTGTAACCTGTGGGATTTACTAATACCTTGAGGAACCGAAAGAGTAAATTCTCAGCTGGGCAGCAGGCCAGGAGCTTTTACTTTGCTGCTTTTGATGTCTCAGCTTATACGTTTTTATTGCATTTTCATTTTATCTAGCTGGGCTGCTAACACAATTACTAATCACTGGGTGTATTTTTTTTTAATTAGCTCTACTGTGAATACAGGTTTCCTGGTTATAAGGTGCTGGCAGGCTAATATGGACAAGAAAACTGTGTGTATTAAGAAGCAGTACTTCCTCCTAAGCATTGTTTTTATTTCTTTTTTTCAATATAGAAGAATAACCACTTCTGCAAATAGTACTCTGAGACTGCAAGGCAAAAATCCCTAAAGGTCATTCAGCAATGCTATTTTGAGAAATGTATGCTCTAGCGGTCATTTTCTTTCAGATATTGACAGAACTCACACCTCCACTCAGGACCTTATGTGAAAGTAACTCTGTGGAGCAGTGCAGTGTTGTATGTGGCACGTGTTGGGTGTGTTTGGCGGGAGAAAAGCAGAAGTTTACAACCTGAGATACTCATTAAGGAGTTATGTATGTGGACAAATTCCCTCAAAACAGCTTTTATTTAAATTGTATGGAGGACGTGTGGCTTGCCCGGTGTCGTAGTTTAGCTCTAGCCAGCAACAAAGAACCACATGGCCGCTCGCTCACTCCTCCCCCCTGCAGTGGGATGGGAAGGACAGTTGGAAGAAAAGGCAAAACTCGAGGGCTGGGATAAAGAAAGTTTAACAGAACAGCAAATGAAGAGGAAAGTAACAACAATAATACTGATAAAAAGAATACACAAAGCAAGGAATACACAGTGCGATTCTTTCACTGTCCCATGCCCAGCTCGCTTCCATGCCAGTTACCCGACTCTGGCTGCCTTCCCCAGCTATATAGTGAGCATGACATCCTGTGGTATTGAATATCCCATTTGTCTGGCTAGCCTTCCAGGCTGTGTCCCCTCCCACCTTCCTCTGAAAATTAACTCTATCCTAGCTGAAACCAGGACACATGGGGTGCAAGTTACAGCATTCACTCACAGTCTAACTGGATCTAAGTATCCTGTTCCTCTTCGTACAGATGCGAGCATCTTTTCCAGTTTCAATGTCTGGCATTAAAAGATATTCGAAATATATCATCCTGTGCAAGAGTGATGTGTTACTTCGAAAGCCTGTTTGTTAGGTCATATTAATGAGCATTTATTGGACTGAGGATGGGTAGAGGGGGAATGAGGTTTTTGATGAAAGGTAGATTTCCCAGAACATTTACTTCACTGCAGTGAAGCCCATGTCACTTTTGTCTCTAAAATGCACCCAAACAGGGTGGTGCACATAAGAAAGATACCCAAATTTTATCAGTCTTTGTTCATCTGAGCTCCATTTCCACTACTATTCAAAAATCTTTTGTGTTTTCCCTTCTCCTTTAGCGCCCTTTCTCATCTGATTTTAAAATGTAAACTTAAGGCTCAAAGAGACTGCTTCCAGTCCAAGCACACAGGTTAGCATGCTCCTATATTGTTCTGTGAAATATCTTTTTCTTTCTGTTTGTGTAGTCAAATTTTCTTTGTGTCAACGAGAGCAAAACTTTGATTTTTAAGTGGCCTGATGTGACTCAGTGGAAGCAACGTAAAGGAAAGTCTTTGCTCAATGCCATATCACAGACTGCTAATTTGCTAATGTTGAAAATAACTTTCAGTCCTTCTAGTTTGTTACTTCTCTCATGAATCCTAGAGTTTAGAATAAATTTGTCTCATGAAGCAATGAATTGTAGTTCTGTTGGTTTGCTTTTTCCATATTGGTGGAGCCAAGCTTTTATGCTTGGATGTTGACATAATAGATTTTGAACATGGCTGTTCCGTATGACTTCTTCATATGTTTGGTGCTTAGAGCTTGATTATCAATCAGAAGTATCTCATACTGAAAGTCTTTTTGAAAAGTTTTTGACATAACTTGCACTGTTTTGTTCTTGGCTATGTGATTATTGTCATTGTATGTAATGGCAAGAAACAAACTCTTTTTTTTACCCTTTTGCTGGAAGTGAGTAGATATTTACATAGTCTCCATCATTAGCAAAGATTTAAATGTCAGTGAAATGTGCAAATATTTTTATTAGGAATAATTGATTTCTGATGTGGTTTTTTTGTTTCTTTTCTTTCTTCCAATAGAAAGCCATTTCATCTCCAACTGTATCGCGCCTTACAGATACATCAAAATTCACGGGTTCTCACAAAGAGAGGTTTGATCCCAGTGGGAAAGGAAAAGGCAAAGCTGGCCGAGAAGATCTGGTGGATGCTTCAGGATATGTTTCTGGCTATAAGCATGCAGGCACATATGATCATAAAGTACAAGGAAGCAAATAAGGCTGAGGGTTTACAACACGAAGGGAGAAAGAGATGGGGAAAGAGAATATGTTTGAAAGAATGATGTAGATGAATCCCACATGTTTAGTTATTGTGAATGCTAAGACTATGTTGTCAAGAAGTTGTTTTCAGGAACTGGAACTGATTTCAACATCTGCTCAGCTACTTGCAGCACAATGCCACTTCATTACATTCCTCATGCGTATATTGGCAAAAATCAATATATCGGTACAAAAAAATATATCATTTTGTTGAACTTTAGCCAAAAAAAAAACCCAACCCAAAGTCAAGAGCAGTTATACCACACATTGTCAATTCAAGCAAAAGATCTCAAACATTCCTAAATGTCCAGCTGCCCTGAGGATGTTGAAGAGAACCTTTTGAAAAGAGGGTCTTTCATAGCTGTCTTTCTGAAGAATATAATTATTTATGCAGTTTAATTTGACTGCTGTTTTGGGACTTTTAAAAAATGTCTTATACGCTATCTGGCACTTTCCTTAAAACATTGAACAATATACTATTGGGGAGTAAGTGGTTGTAGTATACGAGGTGCTAGCCTGTAAATGTCATACACCACTCATGAAAAACTGAAAAAAAGCTGTTTCTAGGACAGTATAGGTTCTAAAGTATTTTATGTCAACAGAAACAGGTGGAAAATACCAGCCCTTACTTTCCTCCTGTCTATACTTTGTGCTTGTTACTGTGTGTAGTGTAGCATGGTTCTGACTGGCTAGATGTGGATGGAGCTATTGTACTAACCTGAGAGGTGAGGAACAAGACATCCTAAGAAAGCCTGTTAAAGCTTTCTGCAGTCTGTTTTCAAGTTTGCACTGCCTCACATTTCAAATGCAGGGGCATTAAGCTAATAATGCTTTAAAATATCGACTATGACTACATTAATTTACAGTCCCTTAGAATAAGGACATTTACAATTAATATCCATGTAATCAGGTGCAATTTGCCCACAGAAATATAGTATCATAACATTTTATGTTAGATTTGTTTAAAGCCAAGGGATTTGATTCCCTGTTCACTTTTGCTGCCTAACCTGGGAGTAATAGTATTGGTGAGAATGGTTTTCCACTGCTATAGAAGGAGAACCAGTTCCACAGGCATAAGGTACAGGCAGCTGAGTGTGAGCTGTCTGGCGCCCAGAATGCCAAAACGGTTTAACAGGAATAAAAATAACTCATTTTTTATATTGGTTAAAAAGGAGAGAAAAGTCTGGTCCAATTTTCCACAAGAGCTGAACAAGTACCCTAGTGTACTGCTCTGCTTCTCTAAAATTATGAAAGATAAGATTTTCGGTATTCAAAAACAGCTGCTAGCAGTTCTGCTTTGCTTTTTGCCAAAAAGAGCTCAAGCACTGGTTTTCATGTTCAACTCTGAATAAAGGTTAATAAATTTATTGCTCTCCCCCACTGGTATCAGCATCCCACTCAGAGTACATAAAATTTAGTGAGCAGTGTGTGCAGCCGTGTGCCATGCAGGTCAGCAGTCTGCATTTGGCCAGTGCCTGGAAACAGCGCACTCGTTTGCAGCCCTTGAACTGTTCCTGTTTTGTTTTTCTGACACTGAATGGCAGCCTTTCTTACAGCTTTGCCTCCAGTGACCCTTTGAGCCCACACATCAGCCTGAAACCAAAACAACAATAGCAAACAAAGGCAAGGACTTGCTTGTGGGCTGGGAGATTTTTTTTTGTTTATAATTTATTTTGGATGTTGTTTTGAAGAGGGTGGGAATTTTGCCAAAACTCAGCACATGTTCTTGTAAAGATGTAAATGGCTTTTCCCATGGCTGGCTCTAGTTATCTGGGAAGATTTTTTTGATGTATGTAAGGATGCACAGGATGAGAAGCATCCAGCTTCGTGAAGCCTTTCCAAGAGTTACCCACTATTCTTGAAGAAAAATTTCCATGGGGTGAAGCATTATCCACTCCTGTGTTGCACTGGTGACCTGTCACACTCTGAGGCAGAAAATAGCATACTGCGATACCAACAGTAGCTAAATTATTGCAGCATGGTAGTGAACTGTCTAAACATAGAGAACCTTCTTTTAGATCACTGGTGCCTGTGCACCTAAAGAAGGTTCCAAGATAGTCCTGATTTTTTGTGAATAAAAAGGCTAAGCCTCTAGGCCTTGATAAATCCTTCAGCTAAGTCACAGGCAAAACCAGTGTCCCTGTTCTTCCTGTTGACTTTAAGACTTGATGCATTAACTCACTGGTAACTGAAAAGATCTGGACCCACACCGACTGAAGGGTGAAGTCCAATCTACTGCGGAGCCCTTCCAGTACACTTGATGTGGCTCTTTGTTGCGAGCTAGCTGCCTCGTCTGGCACATCAGGTGATCCTTACCCTGAGGTGCACGAGTGACAGGCTTTTTCAGGTACCCAGGTACTGAGTGTCAGTAACGCCAGACTTGCTACACAGGAGGAGTGATTGGTTAGAAAGGTTTTAAGGTATAATTAAGTTGCTGGCTCACAGTGGAAGAGAACAGCACGCTCGTAAGATAGAAGGTGTGCAAAGGAGTTGAGGATGCAGACAGATCCAAGCTGACACTGACTAGAAATTGAGCTATTCTGCTTAGATAAGGCTGATGGAACTACCTGGGGTTCTGCCAGAGTTGACGTTGCATTACTTGTACAGTATGAAAACCCTGCCATGAACCAGAGCACTTTGTATGGACCTGATGCAAAGTTCTTGGAAATATTTTCAATGGCATAGTAAGCTTTGGAGCAGGACCTGAGAATATGCTTCAGATAGCAGTATTTGATTTTGAGGAACACACTGCTCTGTTTCTTCTTCATTTCTACAGTTGGGTAGTTTTAAAACTGATTGAGTTTTAAATAAATTTTAAACAAATGCATGAAAAGAAGTCATTCTGATATGACAGTGACAAAGGGAAGTTGTGGTTGGAAAGACAGTACTTTGGAAAGATTTTTCACTGTTACTCACTTGGCATGGAAGTAGACTCACAGTTTTCCACTAGTATCTGTAGGAAAGCCTACATACTGTCTTGAACGCTAGCCATTAAGTTCCAGGCCTGCTTGGAAATGAGGCAAAGTACATTACTTTTTCATCTGCTGTTCCCTCCACTCTCAGGACAGCAAGTACAGCTGGTACCTCAGAGGTGAGGGGAAGAGCGAGCTCAGGAGAGGCAGGAGGTGACCCATTTTCAACCCTTGAAGTGTTGCAGAGCATATGCTCTTCCTGTGCACCATACTGCAGACTGTAACTACATGTCATGTCTGAAGTAACAATGTGGGTACCTAATAAGGTTTACACTCATCTTTTTTGGGGCATCTGAACTCATTCCATCTAACTTTCCAGTCTGATTTTCAGCATTTCATCCTGTGCAGCACTCTTCTATGTGACATCTTCTGTAAAACCCTGTTGTTCCTAATTATCTTTGCTTTTATTACCGCTGAACATGCTACCAAAAGAAATGTGATCAGAAAGTTCAGGTAGCTTTTAGCAATTACTGCCTTAAAGATCAAACTTGGATTACACTGTTCATTTAAAATTAAACCCGTAAATAACTATGGCAGTACAAAATCTTAACCTGTATCTCCACTGAGGCTTAACCCGACCGTCAAAGCCTTTGCAAGATTGAGGACAAGAAATAAAAATCCTCACTGAAGCAAAAAAACAGTACTTACAAATAATTTTCTAAAAATAACCTAGTTTTTAAATAAAATATGCAGAAGTCAAATAGGGTTTTTTATTAGTACTTGCTTACTAATTCCCTCTAGTCACTCCATGTGCTTTAGTTACTTGTTGAGAGTTTTGCAACAATCTTATCAATACAGAAATATCAGAAACAAAAATTGTTGTTCTTCTTTTTGTGGCTATCAGAGCTATCACAATAGTGTTACTGAGAAGCAGGCATTAAAAAACATACATTGTTGTTTCAGCAGTCCTATGTGAACAGCTATCATTAGCTGTAGTCCTATTTGGAATCCCAAAGGCATGTTGAACATTGGACAGTGGCCGAGATCTAGCCACTTTTTTTTTTTTTTTTAACCTGCAATATTTCTTACCTCTTTTTCACTTTAGGGAAGGGAAAGGGAGATTTCAAAACTACTCACATGTCACAACTTGTGTTTTTCACCAGCGTAGATATTGTCCTTCAAAGATATTTTGGATTGAAGTATGATATTTTCCATGTATTTTACTGACCTTACCTAAATTAAAAATTCCTTTGACAACTTTTTGGCATTATAGAAAGCTTTGTTCATGAATCAGCATTTCAGTCACCCATATTTTCCCTCTGTCGGATCAATTAATATTTTTTATGGTAGCTGGAATTAGCCAGAACTAAAAGGCAAATGACTGCTATGGGTTTGGCTTGCAAGTGGTACATATCCCAGCCAGCTGTAACCATCTCTAGAAAAAATCCTTGTGTATCTTTCCACAAAGCCAAAACTTTAAAGTTGTAATTGGTAGTTATTTACTTAAGGCTTGTCATAGTTATAAAATAAATTTTAATGATTTCTGCCTGCATGTATGATATTCAAAACACAAACCTGCCTTTCAGTGATGCATGTATTCTGGGGGCATGTGCCTGTCATCCACAAATGAGACTTCTCTGTTGACACTAGCCAAGAAACAAACATCTTACCTTCATGACAGAGCAAATGTAATGTTGCACTAGTATGTGTCCTCTTAACTGACTGTTAGCCTTGCATGTGTGCCAAAATAGCTACACCTTTGTGTACATTGTTTGTAGTGTGAATATTATGTACTTGGCTCGTCTATTAGTTGGTAATAAGTAATGTAATACATGAGACTTGTACGGGGGGGTGTGTGTACACATACTCTTTGGATACAGCTAAGTAATTAAATGATGTAGGTGTTCATCTAAGCCTTGAATCTTATTAGAGCCAAACTCGAGTCCTGCAGCCAGTGCTGTTCAGCTTGGCCAGTTGGTGACACTGCCGTTCTTCCTCCATGGCATGAAGGTAAAGGTCTAAGGAAGCTTTTATGTTTTCACACGTCTACCTGCTCCTGTTTCTGGGGGAGATTGCTCTTCAGTGATTCCAACATAGACTTGGTGTGACAAGAGTTTATCTGTAGTAAGGAAGTAGGGGAGAGAGTCAGGGTGAAAGCAAGGTTTCCTCCAAGTGCTCTCAAGAGACCATTTAAAATATGCCCTCCATGGACCCTGTATTTTCCTTTGCCCCAACTTTGTGAAGCAAGTTGACACTCACTATGTATACACACAGTTGTTCATCATCAGTTAGTCAGTACAAAGTCATGGTATATTGAGGTGGGAACAGGAAACAGGACTGTTGTACAATGCCTATGGAGTCTTGTGTAGACCTTTATAAAATTAAATACCTAAAGCATACTGACAGAGCTCAAACTTGGGTGAAATTCTCACCGTCTGGAGTGCCTCAACTTGATGCATGTGTACCTCCTGTATTTGGAGTGTTTTCCCATAAAATAGCCTTTAAACATTCAGTTACTCATTTTGTGCACCCAAGTGCCCATTTGGCTTACCTAGTATAAGCTGGAAATGATGGACTGGGATGTTTGTTTTAAGTCTTTAGAATCCTAAAACTAGTGAGAGACCTTTAGTTGCATTCCTGTTTGCTCATTAAACTCAAAAACAATGCTTTGAAAGATGTCCCAGCTAAGAATGGTGCTTCAGGAAGCTAAACAATATTGCAGATAAAACCTGCGTGTCATAATTGTTCAAGTAATTTGTTTTTGCATGGAGAAATAACTAATATATTTGGTATTTTTAAATGTTTTTCAGTATATTACCTTGGCTATATTGCTTCAAAATCCATATGGAGAAGGTGGATTTCAAAACAAGTTTAAGATATAACTCTTTACTTTGTTGTCAAAAAATGTTTGAATTGGCTTGTTTCATTCACCCTAATTGATCATCCACTCTGCGTAGACTTTGGCAAGAGCAAGTCTGATAATAAAGAAAATGGAAAAAAACCCAGGCTATTTGCTGGATATTCCTGACAAACATTTGCCATACTGGTAGTCTGAAATGTTTTTTTAAAAAATAAATTCTCTTTTGTAATCATGCACATGTGCACTACTTTGGGGCATACATATATATGTATGAGTGGCAAGACTAGAGAAGAGGCTTCTTTTTTTTTAATACCTTACATTTGGAAATTGACGGTGAAATGCCCAGCTGACTCACCAGATTTGGAAAATGTTACGCACCTGCCATATTCCATTGCAGGGTAAACAGCCAATTAATTAATTTTCAAATATAGTTACACAGTATCTCTTTTTGTGACTGTAAAATTTATGGCACTGTACAAAGTGAGTTTTGTTGTAAGCATTGTAAATGTCTTAAAGATATTGCTCATGATTATTTGCCCTTACCTTCAGTTATCTTTATTCCAGATTTCTCTATTGCACATTTTTCAGAAGAGATCACAAACATGAATAAAGTTACATTCAACTTAATTTAAAATGTAGCCCTAAAAATACACTCACACTTCATCCATCTTTACATTTTGATCAGGAGCTATATTATGGATGATCAACAAAGTAAGAAAAAAGAGGGCAATCTGTATCCCCACAATGGTGAATTATTTTAAGCTCCAGTTTACATCAGATGAGTTTCTCTATGCTTGCATTTGCTCAAATGCTATTTTATATGGAGTAATAAAATAATGTGAAATAACACAGCCTGGGCTCTGTTAAATAGCATTATGTTAATGCAACTGAAATGCTGTATGTCTGTAATATTCATGCTAAATACCTACTAGCTCTTTACAAAGGCTTTGTGTAAGGTCAGTTAACCTACAAACTCTGATGTTCTGTGTAAAATCTTGTTGACAAACTACTTTTATTAGCACTGTAGTATATGAAATGGCAAGGTCATAGAAAAAACAAGTTCTAGAATGCAACAAAAGTCTGTTTGTGTTTATCTTTGTGCTGGGTTCAGAATATGTCAGCTGCAGCAGACTTGCAGCAGGAAGAATGTTTTGTAGAATGCTTAGAATACAAAGTAACTTGTCTTCGCATTCTGTTAAGCAGAGACATGGTCAATGTTGGATAAGTATATTGAAGTTTATTCTTAGCAACGTTTTATGTTTCACAGATTTAAATATTACAGGAGAAATATATATTTATACAGAAGTATAATTTTTGAATGTTTGAGGTTGTTTTTTTTCAGTCAGGAACCATTTATTTATCCACATCATGCTTTATTCCTTTGCCAGCTTGTTTATCTGTCTGTACTGTTCCAACATCCATTTCTAATTTGGTTTAGATGTTTTGATTCTTTACTTGCACAGATCTGGACGTGCATGCTGTCAGGACCTGATCATAAAGCGTAGAGGCAAAACTGCTTTGTATTTGAGTACACCAATAAAAATTTAATTGTTAGATGGTTGTGATATGGAGATAGGTCTTGACATAGTCTTCCTTGGAGCACTGTACAGCATGATAAAAATCTTCAGTGAATCTTACTATTGCTTGTTCTTATTTTCATTTGTCTTTCATCTTGGTCCAGAAAACCAGGAAGCTGCTGTGTGCTAAAAGTTATCTGTGATATTTGTAATTGCAGGCATTGCAAGCATTAACGTTCAGCTGCACTAGCCTACTGTGTTCACTGTGAAGTTTTCAACACAGTAAAAATTTTACATGATCATTTAACCTTACAAGTTTACTTTTTTTTCTCACTAACACTGAACCTTTTTTTCATTATTGAAAATTAACAACTTGAGCATAGCATTTCTTAATCTTAACTATAATAGATAAACATATTCTAGGCAAATATTTTTAACCACTTGATGAAGGGGGCCAGGCATCATCCAGTGCAAAGGACACTGGGCAAAATCTTATCCCCACCACAGTCAGTGCCAAAATTCTAACTGGTGTTAGCAAAAGTGGAACCACCATTACCAAGGGGTTAATAAGCTTAGTAACTGCGACAAGAGGTTACGGGGGAGTACAACAGTGATTCTCTATTTCCATATCTTTGTTTCTGTTAATTTAAAACTACTACTATTCAATCTTTAAGATAAATAAAAGAAACTTGAAGGGGGATCATATACTACTAGTTTGTACTAGGTTTTTTCAGGAAAGGGAAACAAATTTATATATATATATATATGCAATATATTTTTACACTGTTTATTAATGCTAGAAAGTATTAATGAATCACTTTATCAGTGTGAATGTTAAAGTAATGACAATGTTATGGATGTTTTAAACCTTTTAAAGTTGTCTCGTTAAATTCTAGACCCACATTAACAATGGAAAAGCTACTTTGTCTACAACATTATTGTTGATGTTTTAGGTAAAAAATTCAAGTACAGCAGTTGTTTGATTAGCACTGTAAAAGCTTAGCTTGAAAAGTTGTAGTGAATCCATATTGTAAACACTATTTTTTAAAGCATAGCTTCTCATAAAGTATGTTACTGTTGTTGACTGACTGTATAAAATTGTATCTTTAGTTGGTAAAGTGATCAATAAATGTGTTACTACATCAACTCCTGGATTTCTTGAAGTAAATTGGTATTTGCTGATAAACTTTTGTTACCAACAGTTATTTTACAGTTTAGCTGTTAAGCAAAGTGCTAGTGAATGTATTAATTACATCAAAATACTCTCTGAACAACTAACTCTCTGGTCCTGAGCAGAATACACTTCTTTACCCTTTATTTTCCTAGTTTTAAAAATGAGTAAAGCTGACCATTAACATTTTGAGAACTCCACTGTGATCCTTGAATAGCCATGATGATAGTGATCCACCAAATGAGGTCTGTCACAGATGAAACAATTTCTTCGTGACTAGCTACTGAACATAGGTAGGTCCTCAGTCTCAAAAGCCTGAGCTGCTGCTTGCACCTTCGCTGAGTGGTGTAGAAAATGTTTTACTTGCAAGGAAAGTCATTTGCTGCATGGAACATTGTTCTAAAGACATTACATTCAAAAGCAAATATGGACCTTTTATTCATAAATAAGAATATTCTTCAGCTTCCCAGTAGCAATAATACCATGATTTTTTCAAGAAACAGAAGACTGGTTATTTAATTAAACTCAGAACATCATCATAACATAATGAATAATGTGACAATAACCCAGGCACAGGGCTGCTCTAGAAACATAGAGATACTGGATTAGCAACTACAAGGAAAAATAACTGAACAGCTTATAGCTACATTGCCTCTTCTCCAGTTGTTCTTGAGCTGGAAGTGGTGTTCTCTGTGCTCACACACTAGACAGCCTTCTTTAGAAACACATTTTAAGTGAAATCTAATACAGTTATGTCCTGAGATAGCTTTTCTTCTTGCACAGAGACTCTATACTGTTTCTAGTATGTCTGCCAGATAAAGCTCCTTTTATCTCTGAGCATGTATGGTTACTGAAACTGTAAAAAACCTAATGAAGCAGACCCTTTAGGGATTACTAAAGGAAAAATTTAAAATTTTTTTTCTATTCAAAAAGCTCTTAAGGAAGGGGAGATACTACCCTTCTGCCCTATGAGAATATAAGACACTAAGATCCATATTCTGAAAAAAGATTTTGTGTTATTTTCCTGTAGAGCTTTTAGAAATGCCCACTCATGCCACTTACCCATCATGACTTTAAAATAAAAAAACATCTGCCAGGATGTGTTCTCTTTACTTTAGGAATACAGTTATTTGGGCTATCTTTTCTCTATGTGTAGCTACTGTTGCAGTAACTACATAAAGACCATACATGTAGACAGTCACTTATTTTCAAAGGAGGAACCAAAACAAGGGCTTCAAGGACTGATAAAGGAAACATTTATCAGCACAATTCACAGTAACTGGGTGAAAGTCAAAGATGGCAGCAGGAGATCACAACCACAAGACTCACCTCCTCCCTCCCCCCTCCCCACCTCCCTTGAGCCTGCACGATAGATTAAAAGTACACTGTAACTTTAAATTAAGACAAAAGATATACAGACAAATAGGAAACTGCTGTGCATAACTAAGTGTCTTTTAGGTGGAGTTTAGAAAATGCATATGTATAGAAAATGCATATGTGTAACTAAACTCTATAAATTTTGTACTTGTTCAACTGAATTTTGAGCTAGCTTTGTGGAATACCACCTAGCTTCCAACTTTGCACAAACTTGTAATACAAGAAATACCTTGACCCCATGCGTATTGGCTTGCATACCAGGTAAAGATCCCACTTTTTGGATAACAATCTCAAGCAACAGAGAATTCACCTTAAGCCTGCCTAGCAAATGAGATGTAGCCAACAATACATCCGCTTCTCCCTGCCCTCCTCACCTCCCTCTTCCCAGTAAATTGGCTTAAACTATCACTACTTTCACAAATTGCTACTTCGTAGGACAAATTTCCTGGTTTATGAAAAAGAACTTGAGTCTTAATCATAGCTGCAAAGGTATATTTCCAGTTTGCTTGGATTCACATACACTTAGGTCCACCTAAAATGTGGCACCTTACTACAGGGAAACCAAAAAAAAACTCAAACCCACAGCATTTAACAGATTACTTTGGTCAAACACTCAGTGAAAAATTCTGCAGTAGAAGGAAATTTTACTTTTCATAGATATTTCATTAGCAACATAATGTGAAAGTTTATTTGCCCTCACAAATTAAAAAAAAAAACAAACAAAAACAACACTTCACACCCCCCACCTCCAAACACCGCACAATTATGTTACCACCATAACTTCCCAGGTGGGAAAATGTCAGTCCCAAAAGGATATTTATTAGGATGTTAACTTTTCATCTGGTCTGGACAAAACCAGCAGCATACATGTCGTTCCCAGTCCATTCTATAGGTAATTTGTTGCCTTCTATATTGTAGATTACTACAACATTATTCGGGAACACAAGAACCAAAAAGTAAGCCAGAGCTGAACTGACCAGTAGCACAAAGAACGATGTTATCTGACATTACCTGATCCATTGATGGTGTGAAGGCCTGGAGAAATAATGGATTAGATTTAGTCCTCAAAAGAGACCTCCTTTATTATACTTACGATCTAGATCTCCTCCTAGAAGATAATACTTCCTCTGGTATTTCTACATTTACATTTGGAATGTAAAGAGTTTCTGTTTTCATGTGACAGCTTGAACTCTTCTGTGTTGCTAAAGTAGGTCATATGCTTTTTCTTCTTTAACCACCACTGCTAGCAAGGCAGCCTAAAAATTTGCCTTTGATGGCTGCTGTGTCTGCCATTGCATTTGCCATCAGGTTCATGCACGCTCAGATCTTATTATTACAAATACAGTAGTGTCACAAATTTCATTTAGCATTGTCTTGAGTAGTACAGAGCTTTCACTAAGACACCACTGTATCCAAAGGTCATTAAATGAAGCTCTACATATAGTTTAAATATAAAATCTTTTCTGGTTATTATGTCGCATCAACCTGAAGAGTACACAAAAAATTTTTAGTTCCTGTAGAAAATGTAGATCTCTGTCTGTCTCCTTAACGGAGATATGAACGGGAACAGCACATGTTAGATGAGAAGCATTTGGTTTCAGACATGCATCTGAAAAGTAACCTTATCCTTCATTACAGTATTTGGAACAAGAGCTTTATCTTGGAAATCATAATCCAGAGCCTTCAGGATAGGCTAATAAAGGACTAAATGTACAACATTTTGACATTTTAAAGAATTCTTACTTCTGTTGCATGAAGGGAATTGTTCTGTCTTCTCAGAAGGGTCAGCCGTTGTTGGCGTGGGTTACGGAAACGTTGTAACAATGTGACCCCAATATGAGTATGATCGTTCACCTTTATTAGTCAGCAAAAACAAGGTTTATATAGCAAAACTATTACAGCATCTGATTAGTCAGACCCCCAATCCATATACAGGCAAAACTACTGCAACTCGTTGTGATTGGTGCAGAGCTGCATCTCGATGTGAAAACAGTACTGTGGCAGGAAACAACAGCGTGGCAGGAAGGAAGTGACAGTGTGGCAGGAAACGGTGACGTTCCCCCTGCTCCAGTGTCCCGAGCTCGTCACTCTACCTTCCCAGCAGGGTTCCGTGTCCGCCGCTCCCAAGGCTCACCTCTGGATCGGAACCTGGGTTGCTCAACGCACCAAACTATGTCCCCTCTCATCCAGCCAAGACTCCACAAGCCGTTGTCATCCTGGATGCCTGTGTTTCCTCCTTCACTTCCCTTCTGTTGTTAGTTCGTGGGGCAATCAGAAGTAGGGAGTCTTTAAGGGCCTCTGCATTGTCTTTTACAACTAGAAGGAAAAAGTAAAGTAAAATCCACAGGCAGGCCTGGATCCTTATTTAGGACAAGGTTTCACAGAGAATTTAAAACTGATTTTATTGTTATTTACCTTAAGAAATTGGGGTGAGATTTAAGGATGGTTTTCCACTATTTGCATAATGAATTGCACACAGAAGTTCAGGGAGCTATCCCAGTTATTGCCAAGAATCTTTGTAATGCAGGTAATATCCCTTCTGTTGGATTTCATGGGCAGCAACAGAATTACTTTTCTTTTAGAGAAGTACTAAGTACTGGACATACTAAACTGTGCATCTCTTTTCTGGCACAGCAGAGATTGTTAGGCTGTATGGATTATTGACACAGCTGCCTGTGGAATCTTTTGCATTTGTCTTGCTCCTCCCTACAAATGGAGTATTGAAGAAACAGCAAAAGAGCTTGAACTTTGGACATGAATTAGCCTCAGATCTGCGGAGTACTTACGAGAATGCTACACTCTTCTAAATGCTACATGAGCATCACAGATCTCAGTAGGTACCTATCAAAGCTCATAGCCATCTCACACCAGCCCTGCCATTAAAGAAGTTGAACAAATTGTTACTCCTGCAGAAGGTGCTGACTACAAGCCTTTACAGTCAAGATAAGACTGGAGTTCCTTATGGTTTCACAAGTAACTAGAGAAGAGTATGAGAGGGGGAAATAGCATTTAAGAGGCAAGATAGAAAGTGATGCTGGTGATGTCAGATAATAAGTAGTATTTGGCACTATCAAATACTGCACAGAGGCAGGACTGTATGGCTTGGTATGAGGTCCCTGCCCTAGAACCACAGTTTTGAGAGGCAGATTCCTGTAGCATTTGGAGAAGCTAAGTTACTGAGTGTTGAAAGAGGCCTAAGGCTTGGATAGGTTAACTGACTCAGGTTTCGGATGTTGTTTTGTTTGATTTTTTTTTTTAACAGAAGCTGAAAGGCAAGTATTGACCTGGCCTAAAGTAGATTCTCTGTAATTACCATCAATGAGAAAAGGTTAAATGCATTCTCTGGAGCTTTGCTAAAGCCTCATCCAAAGCTATTACAATGTAAAGCTGCGATCTTTATTGACTTCAATGGGCCATTCATTCAATCATCACATTTTTGTTCCTGGTGAGACTGAGGCTTATGCCAAAAGCTAAATGCTATATTCCTATTGTGCTTTACTCCTGGATTAGTAAATATAACGTACTTATAGAAAGTTGATATTAGTTTGAATGGAGTAAATAAGGGGTAGGAGGATAACAACCAAGACAAAAATAGGCAAAGTAGTGGAAAGTTCAGAGAAAAGGGGAGCACGGAAATCAATCACAGAATCATAGGGGTTGGAAGGGACCTCTGGAGATCATGTAATCCAAACCCTCTGCTAAAGCAGGTTCACCTAGGACAGGTTGCACAGGACCGCATCCAGGCGGGTCTTGAGTATCTCCAGAGAAGGAGAATCCACAACCTCCCCGGGCAGCCTGTTCCAGTGCTCCGTCACCCTCAAAGTAAAGTTCTTTCTCCTGTTCAGATGGAACTTCCTATGCTTCAATTTGTGCCTGTTGCCCCTTGTCCTGTCGCTGGGCACCGCTGAAAAGAGTTTGGCCCCATCCTCTTGACACCTGCCCTTAAGGTATTTATACAAATTTATAAGATCCCCTCTCAGCGTTCTCTTCTTCAGGCTACACGAGCCCAGCTCCCTCAGCCTTTCCTCATAGGACAGATGCTCCAGTCCCCTCATCATCCCCGTAGCCCTCCGCTGGACTCTCTCCAGTAGCTCCTCATCTTTCTCGAACTGGGGAGTCCAGAACTGGATGCAGTACTCCAGATGGGGCCTCGCTAGGGCAGAGTAGAGGAGGAGGAGAACCTCTCTCGACCTACTGGCCACACTCCTCTTGATGCACCCCAGGATCCCAATGGCTTTCGTGGCAACCAGGGCACACTGCTGGCTCATGGTTAACCTGTCGTCCACCAGGACACCCAGGTCCCTCTCCACAGAGCTGCTCTCCAGCAGGTCTGCCCCAAGCCTGTACTGGTGCATGGGGTTGTTCCTCCCCAGGTGCAGGACCCTGCACTTGCCCTTGTTGAACTTCATCAGGTTCCTCTCTGCCCAACTCTCCAGCCTGTCCAGGTCATGCTGAATGGCAGCACAGCCTTCTGGTGTATCCACCACTCCTCCCAGTTTTGTGTCACCAGCAAACTTGCTGAGGGTACACTCTGTCCCTTCATCCAGGTCATTGATGAAAAACTGGAACAGCACTGGGCCCAGTACTGACCCCTGGGAACACCACTAGCTACAGGCCTCCAACTAGACTCTGCGCCACTGATGACAACCCTCAGAGTTCTGCCATTCAGCCAGTTCTCAGTCCACCTCACTGTCCACTCATCCAGCCCACAATTCCTGAGCTTCCTTATAAGGTTGTTATGGGAGACAGTGTCAAAAGCCTTGCTGAAATCAAGTTACGCAACATCCACTGCTCTTCCCTCATTTACCCAGCCAGTCATGCCATCATACAAAGCTATCCATTAGACTGGTGAAGCATGATTTCCTGTTGGTGAATCCACGTTGACTATTCCTGATAACCTGACCAGAGAAAGCTGGTCACGGCAAAGTGAGAGAAGGTACACATGAAGCAACCTGAAGACTATGCATTTACTAGAAAGTCCATCTGCACATGCCTGAAGTTAACCTTTTGATGGAATAAAGTGAGATGTTTCAATTTGAACATACAGACTTGTCAGAACGTGTCTCTTGCTGGTTTGAATCAGCATAATTTTGCTCAAAGGCTAGAAAGACTGAAGAGGCTTCAGATCTTGTCTATAAAGTTCTTGTGAAAAGACAAAACTCCTGCAACACAGGAAATAGCTACTTTGCAACTACTGCTGAAGGTATCAATGAAAAAGGAAATGTATAAACAAGTACAGAGTTGAGGGGTTTGGTTTTTTTAAAACACAGGGACAGATGTGCTCGCACTTGGGAGAATGGTATTCACTTTATCAAATGAGCTGCTCAGTCCCATGAGAACTGTTACAAAATGCCAGTGGAAGCTTTCCATACACACACTATCAGGTTATCACTACCTTTTATGTACATAATCAGAGTACTTAAAAGATTTTCCTTAGATTAAACCAGCTTTCTTTCAAAATCTTCTTTGAGTATTTTGGAGTACACCCATACTCCTTCACAACTTCAACAAGCCAGTCAGCAGCATCGGACGCCTCCTGTCAGCATGTTGCTTGGCAGTCCATCTGCTCTGCCTGGCCTCTGCCCCTGCCACAGGACCCAGCCTCCATCTGCAGCAGCAGCCACAATGTCCTCAGCTGCTACTTCTAAATAAAAATATGGGGGACAGCAGCAGGAGGGAGAAAGGTTTATGCACATGCACAGGTTTCCTCTACTGCAGGATGTATTTCTACTGAGCAGTACCATACTGTCCCCTCTAACCACTGTTTTCAAAATAAATGCATAGGTCTGGATCATTCACATCTCAATACGGACATAAATTTCCTGTTATTGACAGGCATACACAGCAACTGATTAGCTATACTGTTGCAGCACATAGCCATATTTCAGGTGGCCTGTTGACCATTACCAGAACCTATTTCCAGCAGAAACAACACTTACTACTGTTATAGATGCTCGCCTCCCGTGACGAATGCAAATTGAGGAGCCAATTGTTAATTAATCAACTGTGAATTTATTAGCAATAGAATTTATTTAAGCAAGCGATGAAGCAGGCAAAACAGCGCTGGGTGGCCGGGGAGTCTCTTGCTCCGCCAACGGTCCGCACCCCACCTCCCCCAGAGTCCCTTTTTATAGTTCAGTAGTTCCGGTTCCACGTAGCACATCTTGGTCTTCTTCTGCGGCTACGCATGCTGTTGCTAGGGGGTCGCTCTGGTCCCTCTGGTGGTCGTGAGGATGAAGGCCGTAGTCTTCCTCCGTGTTGTGGATCAGTTCCTTTCCTTATTTGGTCATGTTGACCCAGTACATAGAAATCCCCGCTTTATTCTTTCGACAATGATTAAGGAAGTGGTTATGCAAGGGTTGCACATTAACAATACAGCAAATACCAAGGTAAGAGCAAAGGGGGGGGGGACCTCCTTCACCTTCCAACCGGTTTGAGAACAAATCTTATATGCTTTGGTTTATTACACTACCTTTGTTGGTAAACACTGATACAAGATAGCAAATTCACATTTTTTCTATATCCAAAATGAAGAGATTAAAAAATAAGCATGATTCTCATCACTGATGTTTACAATAACATTAGGAGCAGTGTACACAACTGCGTAAGACATCTTTCATGTCACAAGTTTATATCTGAGTTAGCAAACAATGTTTAGCTAAATATTAAGTGATACTTCCAAGTCCTTTAATTTACTTTATAACAACATTTGTTCAAATTATTTTTATATCTACAAGAAAAGGAGAAATCGGATTTTTTTCTGAGAAGGAATGAAAAGCAGAATGAAAGCAGATTGATTGGATACTAAACAGACTCCTTGAGTTCACACAAGAGTTCCCCTGCTACACATTTATTAGCAAGTTCCTCTCTTGTTTCCAACATCTGATGAGATGTATGAGCCATTATGATTACAGAATAATGCCTCAACAATTGGTATGTGATTTTCTATGATCCTAGCTTGACTCTGGAATATAGATAAGGATGAAACCATCATGGCAAGATGTACTGTTTTGGCAGACATTCCAGGCTTTCCCCATACTGGTGAGCCAATGATACTTCTGAAAAAAATAGTGAAATGAGTACATGTAGTCAGGTAAACTAAACTTATTGCTTGTTTTACTTAGTTACCTAGATCACCAGGCTAAAAAAGCACAGTAGGATACACAGCTTAGCTTTGAACACAATTTATTCCTAAATCTACAGTCAACAGATTTGTGTTTTCTCATTCTATTACCCTCGCTGGTACTAAGCAAATCCAAATTAGTTATACACAAAACTTCACTAAGTAAGCAAGCATCAGGTAAAAGCTAGCCTATTTAAATATGCTTACTTGGATAAGAGGTCACAGTCAACAGTTAAATACTATCTCCTTTTGACTGCTGTCTACACTTCAAATGGGAATAACAGTATCACAATCTGGCCACCATGTATGAATTATACCTACCACAACGTGTTGTTCTGAAGAAGTATCTTTAAAACTCACCTTTAAGCTGGAAATCTCTGTGTTTTCTTCCATACTTAAAAGGCTTCAAACTGGTGTTCTCTTCCAGAAATTGATCCAGCTGCTATTTCAAAGTAATGTGAGGAGATTTAAAAACAAAATCAGGAAAAAAAAAAACTTAATGTTTTCAGCAGAGTGCAGCATCACCACTGAATCACAGAAATACACCACGTGAGTAAACGTGATCATTTTGTTCTTACTCTGCAGTTGTATGAGTGATTTTATACAACACACACACGCATGCACGCACGCACACACGCACGCGCACACACACACACACACACATTTAAAGATCACTGCTTCCTTGTTCCAGGTTTTGCAGCAGTGATGTAAACCCAGTGAGCTTCAGCAGCTGTTACAGACAATTGCATGTATTTTCATTAATTAAATATTAAGTGGTATTTCCAACTACTTTCACTTTATAAAAACATATATTCAAAATAGTATTTATTTTATAATATTTAAATATTACATTTACAATTAAGACTCTAGAAATAACAAATATAAATAATATAATATCATATACATTATGTATTATTGTATGCAAATGATTATATTAAATATAAAAATTAATTATAAAATAATAAAAATTTATTTTTATATTGACTGAGCAAAGAAGAGCTTCTTGTCAGTATATTCATATTTTCACTTATGGAATTGACTACCACCAGTCTGCCTGCTTCAGAAGTCCAGAAGACTTACTTTTACAGCTTACAAACTAAGGAACAAGGTAAGACAGAGACATGGTTTTTAATGCAGAATATGACACTATTGCTCCTGATATTTTAATGTCTCAGTCAGCTCACAGTGTTTAGATGCTAGCACTGTTAAAATAGTCAACAGAAAAAACACATCCTATCTCTACTCCAAAATACCACATGTAAACTCTAATTGAAGTCCTTGACTAAAGAGAGAACACAAACTATTTAACCTCAACAAATTCAATTTCGTCTTGGGTTATCATAAAGATATTTTCTCCTGCTTTTATTTTTACCCTTGGCTTATCAGCAAGTGTCCATTTTCATAAAGCGTGAACTACAATTAGCTTGCAACAGAAACTGCGGGGATATTTCTTTGTTTAAAAAAAAACTATACACACTTAAGTGAATGCACTTTTGTTCATAGCCTTTGTAATTTACATGGCTGAAACAAACGTACCTAAACAGCATCATGATAAATGATGACCAGCGAATCCAGACAGATGCAATAGACTGCTGTTTTGACTGCTGTTTTGAAATGACCACAAAGATAGGAAGGGGAAAGAAAGATGTTTTTTATGCTTGATCACCAACCAGAAGTCAGCAAAATAAGAATTACAAGTTCACACCTCATGATAACTTGCTTAAGGCAAAATAATACATTATACTTGATACAGAAGGTAAAATTCAGCATAGCCAAAGTTGAATAATTAGATTACAGAAAGATTTAGAAAAACAGAAGTCTCATCATGTTCTTACTGAGAAATGCAGAGCAGAAACAAGATGGTAAGCAAGCATAACCCACATGGTTGAAGCAGACATGAGAAGTTTTTATATAATTAGCAAAGATTAGGAGGTAAGGGCTGGAGAAGCCAGTGAATGTGATGTTACTCAGATAACTGAAAGCCATAATGAATGTATTCAGAGAAACTGAAGTTCCAGGAACGACCTTTTTCTTTTCTGATCTTAAAAAAAGAGTAGAGGCAAATGCTCAGTGGAAAGAAGGCTGAAAAAAGGTTCTGATGAGGCTGATGAATATGGAGTTGTCAGACAAGCAACCTTGAGTCATCATCTCCTCTTCTGAAACCTGATGACAAACCAGTCTCTGAAAATCCAGAGCCTATGTTCCCAGATAGCTCTAGATACTGTCAGAGAGAAAATTATGGCAAAAGTACATGGTGTACTAAAATTGAACCTCATGAGTGATGTGAAAAGCACACACAGTCCTAAAGCTTTATAAATGCATCCAACTGAATGCAACTGCACCCTACAACAAATTTTATAAGCTAAATCTTCCAGTTAGTACTGCTCAATTCTCACATCAGGTCATTAATTTTCAGGCTATACTGTTGGTTTTGCTCTGACAAGTGGCTTTGTAAAGGTTTTTTCACCTATGAAAGCAAGTAATTAATTTCTGAGTGAGTTTTTGCAGAATCTTTCAACTGATCTGCTTTTGGATTTTTTTATATTCCAGAAAACAGGTCCTGCCTTGCCTGTAAATTTAAACAAACAAACAAACAAAATCAAGGTTGGCTAGTTAAAGACAAATTTTCAACATTTCCCAATGATGCAAAACTTTGCCTCAGCTGCAGTCTGCTGGTGACTTCCATTGACACTGGAAGTCATATCAGTGACATTGGTTGCATGACTCAGGGTTGTAGTAGAATTTAGTCATCTAAACTTACCTCGATAAAAAGGCAACTATTTCTTGTATATTTAGTAACAGCAGGTTTATCTGAAACATCTGCATTTGAAAGTACTAAAGCTGCAAATTTCAAAAATAACAGTCTCTTGTGCAAAACATTTTTTCAGGTCTCCAAACTTCTTTCTTAAACCACAGTCCAGAGACAAATGATTAAGTTCGACAAGGTCAAGTGCAATGTCCTGCATGTGAGTTGGGGCAATCCCAAGCACAAATACGGGCTGGGCGGAGAATGGATTGAGAGTAGCCCTGAGGAGGACTTGGGGGTGTTGGTTGATGAGAAGCTCAACACAACCCAGCAATGTGTGTTCACAGCCCAGAAGGCCAACTGTATCCTGGGCTGCATCAAAAGCAGCACAGTCAGCAGGACAAGGGAGGTGATTCTGCCCCTCTGCTCCGCTCTGGTGAGACCCCACCTGGAGTCCTGTGTCCAGCTCTGGAGCCCTCAGCACAGGATAGACATGGACCTGTTAGAGCGGGTCCAGAGGAGGGCCACAAAAATGATCGGAGGGATGGAGCACCTCTTGTATGAGGAAAGGCTGAGAGAGTTGGGGCTGTTCAGCCTGAAGAAGAGAAGGTTCCGGGGAGACACCACTGTGGCCTTTCAGTACCTGACAGGGGCCTAGAGGAAAGATGGGGAGGGACGTTTTACAAGGGCATGTAGTGATAGGACAAGGGGTAATGGCTTCAAACTGAGAGAGGGTATCTTTAGACCAAATATAAGAAAGAAATCCTTTACTGTGAGGCTGGCGAGGGTCTGGAACAGGTTGCCCAGAGCAGTTATGGCTGCCCCCTCCCTGGAAGTGTTCAAGGCCACGTTGGATGGGGCTTTGAGCAACCTGGTCCAGTGGAAAGTATCCCTGCCCATGGCAGTGGAGTTGGATCTTTGAGGTCCCTTCCGACCCAAACTGTTCTATGATTCTGTGATTATATGATCCACACAACATCAAAGATTTGTGAATGCAGTATGCGATCTGAATGACTAACAGACTAACCAAAATGAGTGAAATGCTTTGGTTTAGACACAGCTTTGCTGCAAGCCCAATGTAAGGGACACTACAATGTTAAGCTGTTTCAATAACTTTTCAGAAGAGACTTGTTGGCTAGCGTGAATAATCCGAAACAGGTTTACCTCCAAATCCACATAAATTCTTTTCCAAGTTGTCCTAGCTGTGCTAGCTAGCATACAGCAAAGGAACATAAAAAAGGCTACAGGAACTAAGGCAGTCCAGAGCCTTTGCCCTACACTACCTGGTGGGGCACTGCCACACTTGCGACCAGTGAAGCAGTGTTACTTGCTACTCAGGAGTTGTAAGCACAAGCCTCATACCCCCTCACACTGCTGCCAATGGTTTTGCTGGACTACAGTAAGGCTTTAAGCTAAAAATTAGAACTAGCCCGCTTAACAAAACTCTGTCATTTTGCCTGCTCCAAAATCATCAAGGCAACACTGCAGATTCACTTTCAGAGTTCACTTCCTGTGGATTTAATTAAGGTTGTGGGTTAGTCATTGGTTTTTTTTAAACTTTACGTAAATTTTATTATGCAATTATGCAAATATTCTTTACATAACTAATTCTGTCCTTATATTAGAATGCTGATTTTCATACCACAGAGAAAAGAAGTTTACATACCACAAGCTATTCAAAATTTAACTTGCGCTGTACTAGCTTATAGAATTACAGAATACACAACATCCACTGGGACAGGAAGACTTAAAGTCTGTTTCAATCAAAATCCCTCAAAATATCAACAGAATACACTATTCATATTTAAAATCTTCAAAGAATTTTCTTATCGCAGTGAAATGATTTACTACCACTCCAGTATTTATCCACTATGTCCAGAAGATGTTTCATAGGTGTTGCTTCACGTACATGTTTATTGATTGCCAGAGCTTTTGCCTTATGAATTTCCTGAAAGTAACTGGAGGAAAAGAAATGGAAAACTTTTGATTCTAGGTGGTGTTTTTTTAAACTGGAGTCATCTCTTAATTGTGAAGTGTGATATGCAATAAAAATTGATACATTGAGGTAGTTTAGCCAAAAATCTTTTACATTGTATACGCATTAATAAGGCATAAAACAAGTACTCAACAGTTTATTCCATAGTTCTAACTTTTTTTCTGAAAAAACCTTTACATTCTTCAAGATGAAAATGCCTATGTTTAGCTCTGGCATTAAGCGGAGTTCAACAAGCTCTGGCTTGTTTGGGAAACCCCAAGCACCACTTTGCTGGTCATTCTTAAGTCAAAGGGTTTTACTATAGGAAAGCCTGGATGCATTTACTTTTATTAAAGCTCTCAAAAAATTTCCTTTACAAACTTCCACTCTTTAGTTTTATATAGTTTTTACAAAACTGTAGTGCCTTGGACTAAAACAGAGCCTTAAGCAAAAACTTTTTGCACAGCTTCTCTACCTCTTCCACAAGTTTAACTTTTCCTGTAATGAAGTTCCTGTTAACATTATTATAGGCAACGCCCAACCCAAAGATGAAACAAAGAATTAACACAATTCCATCTCTGATTTCACTAAAAGACAAATTGGGATTACAAATAATGACAATGCAAATATGTGTAAAACAAATTGCTACTGTACTGTTCCACAGAAGCCAGAGATCCTTCTGGCAAAATCTATTCCAATGAACAGGACAAGATGCTGGATCCTCACATACAGAACTAGCATACCACCACCATGGTCTTCTCACTGCTTACTGAATGAATGAAAACATTAGAAAGTCCTAAGCCTGGCATTGCAGAGAACAGGGTTCTCTGCATTCTTGTTATTGCAAGCAAAAAAATTACTGTGTGACAGAACTATATTAGTTTCTGAAAAGCAACCTAATCAAATGTAATTGTCATTAAAGGTCCATTTTAACATTTGAGATATATAATCCACAATAATCAGCTCTCATTTCTTGTGCTTACCTGTCTGCCAATTTTGTTCTTCATGTACAGTTTCCAGAGAGATTACAAATAATTTTTGCTTAGGCATCAATAGTCCAGCATTAGGTTGTTCATCATTTTTTAGCAAAGCTATGAAGTTTTTGTTTCTCAGCAGGTTAGTTTGTCTCATTGTACAGTTTTCTATTACTGGGCCATTCAGATGCTGAGAGAGTGTTGGAACACTCCTGAGCTTGCATGTGCTCCTCTGAAGAAGTGGATAATTCCTCTATTTGTAGTAAGTCTGAAAAAAAAAATACACAGTAATGTCAACAGAATATCCTCATTTTGAAATTACTTTCAAGAATAAAATCTTTATTGATTTTTTTACTACAAAAACCCTCCTAGTTTTTGAAACTAGGTCTGGAGGATGATTCATTTCAGGTATCTATTTTTTTATTTTGAAAAAGCTTAAGATTTTTCAGTAGAATTTTTACTTGCTTTGGAGTACTTTATATATTCCTCACAAACGCAAAGAGTTCCATCACCTTGTATACAAGTTACTAACTGTAAAAGGATATTTGCTTAAGGAAAAATAAGGCGTGTATGAACTACTGGAATAATGTGTAATATACATTGCCTGCAGTAAATAGAACCGAGTCATAAATTTAAATTTACTGAAGTGAAAAGACAATAATTAAACCTGATTGTATGCATAATGCTTAGCAAGGGGGAGAAAGAATATCAAGACTTAGGTTAAACTGTGTAAAACATCTTCACTGCGAAGTCTTAGTGAGTTCTTTTCACATAGTTTCATGCAAACAGTATTTAAGGCTTTTGAAAGTACTGTCCTTCCCGATTCTCTATATCAGGGAAGGTTAAATTTAAACTAGATTGCCACTAACGATTATTGATGTCATCTGTTAAAGTAAGGACTCTTTATGCTGTTGCTAAACACAACCGGTAGTTAAACAGAAAGGTATGAATTAAGACATATTTTGTTACTAGACAAAGTCACTGGGGTGTGAGCTGCCATTTTGGAACCAAGCAAGCACTGCGTCTCAGGGGCCTGTGTAGGAGCGCTCTTCGGAGGTTACCATCGCTAGGTGGCGCACAAGGCACGGAGGAGGCCGGCCGCGGCCTGGAGCCCCAGCTCCCGCCCAGAGCCCCAACTCCCACCCAGAGACCCAGCTGCCACCCAGAGACCCAGCTGCCACCCCGAGCCCCAACTCCCTCCCAGAAACTGCCTGCAACTGAACAAAAAAGTCATCACCAAGAATCAAAAGAAACCCCAAAATCTCAGGTTAAACTTACTGATGACAAACACCAGTGAAAAGTCCAGGACACAAGCAAATTTCACCTCACTCTGGCAACGCAGGTTCACTTCTGTGCACATTCACTGACTACATCTGGAGGAAAAGAACCTTTCTGCTACATAGACAAGGATTTTTCTCCTGAAGCCTACACCGTATGTTGTTGCTAGAGAAGAGCAGGGAGCATGTGAACTAACAAATTTCTACTGTATGACATTGAGCTGACGCTCAAAGGTCACATCCATTTCTCCTATCACAACAGGAGGAAGGAAGCACGGGGGCTTGTGCATCGGTTCCATGTCCTCTCTACCACAAGATGTGTGTCCATTATGCATCTGAGGATTGTGGGGTAGAAGAGATTTAGCAATCTTACCAGAACTGCAAATCAATATCTAGCAGTCTGTACGACACATTATACCTATCGACTTATTATACGTCCTTTTTATTTATGCATCCAAAACTCAGTATTAGCTCAAGATCCTCTTTCGTGCAGCCCATGTACACCTCTTCCTCTGCAATGCTATCCTCAGTTATTAGCCAGATTACCTAATGTTTACCTAAGCCGTTACCTCCCTATGCTCCTGAAGTACGCTCATGCACGCTACTTGCTAAGCAAGAGGCGCTTTGTAGCCCGTCTGCAGGCACCTCAGAGCCAGCGACAACAGGTACACATAATGACTAAAGACTGCAGTCTTTTCTTCAGTGAAGGCACCAATTACAGAGCTCAAAAACTCCTTCCTCTTGAAGACTGAATTTTATTTTCATTTCCTTACAGAGATTAGATATCTTTCAGAGATACTGATGGTCACAGAATAATAAACAAAGTAGAAAACAACCACAAACAGCCATAGACATGTACATATATAGAAGATGTAGTAATAATTTGCACCATGGTAATCAACACTTTGAACAAAGCAAGCAAAAGAACTAAAGTGCTAAAATTGATACCTGGATAGGTTGCAAAGTTAGCCTGGACAGGAATTTTATCATGCGCTTCAGCTTCATCTTGAAGTTATAGATTTGGGTCTTTTTTAGACAAATCCCTCGTTTTATTTTCTGAAAATGTAACTTTGCCACTTTTTTTTTTTTTAGGTCCTTGTTTACTGTTGAGATGTTTAGCTAGCGAAACATTAGACAAACATTTATACTGTAGAAAAAAAAAAAGAAATTTAGGTTTCTGTCAAGTAACTACAGATAATTTAACATACTGATATACACTAGAATATGCAAGAGAAAAGAGTGCTAATGGATCACCTAAACAATCCTAATTTTCTAAGCATGACAAAATAAAAGGTGGTATTTTTTGAACAGAACTGAAATACAATTTTCACTGTTAAGCCACTGACCAGGTACTCCACACTTACTGATTGTTTGCAATTAAAAGAAAACTAGTTGACAAAAGATTGATAATTTTCTAATTTTCTGCTACACTGTATTTCTGCTTTTTTCCATAGTTTGCTGACACAGTGTGCTCCTTAACTTTCTTATAGCATGTAGCATTAGCACTGCTGCGGTTAAAATTGCTTTCTGTTGATTCAGAGCATAGAGTACACTGAACTCCTGGTTGCCTGCAAAACACTAATATAATCTTCAGCAATTTCCACTACACTGAAATTTCATACTCTAGGCATAGGGATTTAATGCAAAATTCCAAACAAGTTCCAAATGTAGGTGATTAAACATAATGCAAATATCTCATGCTGTTTGTTGGGGGGTTTTTTGTAAAGCACCAAGAGCTAATTCTTATAAAGTATTTCATATATCATTCTACTTGCTTGAAGTTAAACACCTGCATTCTTTAAGGAGTCAAGCTCCTAGTACTTACACTTGCATAGGAAGTGTTATGAGAGTTCATCTGTTCCTAGCATTAGCTGACCTTAGTGTTCAGGTATCTAGGTATATCTAACAAATTGTATTCAGCAACATGCTTGTTGAAATGGTTGCTAATGATTCTTCTCTCATTTTTGCCCCCTTTTTTTTTTTCCAAATTCTGAAGATGCCAGCACTTTTGCAATATTCCATCTTAGATACTGGAACTATCAGGACACGTGTTCAGTAGGCTAGGCTGTAAATCCTTTTGCTGATGAAGTGATACAAAATGCTAGGAAATAAATTATGTAAGAAAGCTTTTTCAAGGCCACAGATCTTTTTGCTGTCATTTTTGATATGTATTATGGACTAATAACAACCTTTAAGAGCTCTTTCAACCTCCTCTCTCAAAGTTCTCTGAAAAGTAACTCTCCAAGACCAGTACACAAACTTACTCTTATCTCTGCCCAAAAAAGCACAGTATTCATGGAAGTCTGTCACCTCTTACAATGAAACCTCAAACTCTCTCCTTACAGAGATATGAGGACTCCAAGTATCAGGAAAAAATCATGAGAATTGCTAAAAATTCAGGACCCGATCATCCTGAACTTACCAGGTAGCTGGTAAAGCCGGTATGTAAGAAGGCCCTGCTATGCCGACTGTGAAGCACTTCCTGCACTAGTCTACTTTCTCATGCAATTCTACTTCATTTATTAACAATGCAAATATCAGTCCTACTCTCTAAAATGTTAAAGAAAGAGCTAGTGGTAGAAACAATTTGATACATACCAAAAAATACCATACATATTTGACAAGTAAAAGAAAGGTTCACCTGGAAAGAAGTATTTGAAAGAAGTACTTGTCTTGGTTTTCAGTATTGGCAAAGTAGGTAGTGTCAGGCTGCTCAGTTCAATTGTGCCTTAAGTTACAAGCTAAACTTGCAAAAGCCATAAGAGAGATGTCATCAGCTCAGCAGAGTCCAGCTTCGTAAATACCGCTGTAGCCACCATTAGCAGTGGGAAGAAATTCTATGACTACATATCAAAAATAAAAACAAAGCATTAAGGAAAGAGATAATGAAGGTGTAGACAAGACCAAACCATTAATGCAAGGCAAGATTATTCCAGCAATAGCACAATCTACCTCAGTTGTAACCTGAAATGCTCCCAATTTGAGCAAGTATCAGGCTAACAACAGAAAAAAGGTGAACATCCCAGAAAAAAGTTCAGACATTTAAGATCATTTCATCTATAACCAAAAGAAAGGTATTTCTATAAGCCTATACCTATACAGGTGCAAGTTTTTTTCATGAAATCTCTGGTACCAAAACAGCTATGGGTATGAAACAGCTAAAGGCAATACAAGCTTACTTCTTTATTACCATGTTGTTTCCATACTTGAGAGGTGGGTTCAGTCTTAGATTTTTTGTTCTTTAATATTTATGCCATCGATTTTGCAGATATCAAGGAAATGACATTTGAAAATTTAAAAACATAAAAATAAATTGACCACAAGTACTGAACATCCATGTCTTTCTTAAAATTGTGTCTCAAACAAATGTATAGTCAGCAGCTGCCTTCACCACATGAAAGTAAAATTATACAAGTCACAAACTTAACTCACATGTTAACCCAGATGCAGAAGTTTAAGATCTGCATGAATCCGAGTCCTGCAAAAGCCAGAGAAACAATACTATCTTCCCCTTACCTACAACTTTATTTACCAAGCTTTTGGGTTTTTTCATGAAAATTTCACAAAATGTATACATCTAAGCTACATTTTGCCTTCCCGAATGCAAGGAACACATTACACAGGGTAGAATTAACAGCAAAGACTGCTGATCTCCATCAGATCAATAAAACTTTTGCTGGCAAGCTGATGATCGCATTTCTAGAGCTCATTCCCCTTTTCCCTGCAAGGGTGTCTCACTAGAATGCAGCCACAACACTGCTCTCTTCAAGCACAGAAGAATCCTGCTGTAACCAAAGTGGGGGAAAGGCAGGCAGCAGCAATGAGAAAACGATGGTGTCCTCAGAACCTGAAATATCAGCAAATTCCTGTACTTCCTAATACTTCTGCTGGGTCCAAATCCAATTTGTATCAAAACAAAAATTCAAAGGGAAATCAGCAAAAGCAGTTTCCTCTCCGATACGCAAGACTAGGCGTAAGTTTGCATTATGGCCTTCAGATTCTAATAAAAGTTTAGAAGAAAATAGTAAAATATCAGCACGTTTGCTGCAGAGCCTTTCTGGTTTTGGTTACTTCACATGATTTTTTCAAGCTTCTAGCAAAGGGCATGTCGCAGGACAGTGTAAGCATTGTCCATTGGACTGTAGTAGGATATTCTTGCAGTTATGGGCAGGAACAATTTAGTGTTACTTAGAGGTCTGTCAGAAATTTCTTTGAGTATTGTTGGTCTGTTCACCTACTCTGTGTTCCAACTTCCATTTTATAAAATGGAGAGGTCAATAACTGTTCTCTCCTGCTTACTGTCTGTGGCATTTTTCACCACAGTTCTGCATGTGACTCCAATAATCTGCATTACAACTTCAGAATAGGGTTGAAATGAAAGGCAATAATGTATTAGAAAATTTTCCAACACCATTTTGAAAGGAAAAATCAGATTTAAAATACAAAGTTGTATATAACTAGCTTGTATCTTAATTAGAATCATAAAATAACTCAGGTTGTAAGGGACCTCTGCATGTCCTCCATTGCCCAACCTTCTGCTCAAATGAGCTCTAACTTCAACATCACACAAAGCTGCACAGTGTTCAGTCATTTTGTGAAAATCCTCCCTGGGTGGAGGATTAAGACAGCAATTAAGATTCTGCTCCTGCTCCCCTTCCCCCAACTCTTCTCCAGGGTAAACAAAACCAGATTGCTCAGCCTGTTCCTTGTTTGTTATATGTTCCAGCGCCATACCATCTCAGAGGCCCTCCTCTGGACTCTCTCCAGTTTTATGACCTCTCTTTCACTGGGGAACCCCAAAATGGAACACAGCCTTCCAGATGCTGCCTCATAATCATTGAGTAGAGACGAATAATTGCTTCTCTCAGTTTGCTCTTGGTAATGAAGCCCAACATGTACTGAACTCATGTTCCGCTCATTATACAGCAAGAGCCCAAATTTTCTGCAGAGCTGGCACCTAACCAGTCAGATACTCTACCTGCTGCAGGAGGCTATTCTACCCAAGGTACAGGACTGTGCATTTGTCTGCTGAGCTTGATGTCAGCTAACTCTTCAAGCTTGGTAAGTTCCCTTTCCAGCAGCAAGCCAAGCACAGTTTGTTCTTTGCTATACATTTGTAAAGACCAAATTCCTTGTTATCTAGAAATTATCTAGAAATGGTGGGAATAAGCAGAGTAATGTAAGTTTACACATAATACACTTATTCAAAATAATGTACTCCATTAACTCACCTCAGATTTCTATAGAATCACATGAGCAGGTGAAAAAGCAGTTATAACTGAAGGTGAAAGCCCTAAATGTAAGTTTATAGGACCACTTTAGCCACCTAAGTTTGAACATGGTGAGGAATTTAAGTACATGAACACTAAATGACAGTGGTCTTAAATAGTTTTTTTCTTGTTCCACGATTTCCTAACTGTCTGTCCAGAAGAGCAAGATCCTAAGAGGAGCAAGGAGAACAGAGGTATTAGGGTTTCTATGGATTTTCCACGTGAGTGAGTTCTACGTACAACACATGCTGAAGAGTAATTTCAGCTGAATAGAAACTAGACAACAGCACTTCTTTGTTGGAAGGCTTTCACTGCTAAACTTTCTATATGCTCCCCATAGCTTTAAAGAATGGAGGCTGATGAAAGTATTTCAGACAGTTGCAGGACTGGTAGCAAGTAAATAAAATAAAGACTTTGTGGTTCCAAGTAATTAATTGTGACAGATATTTAAAAATGTAAGACTAAAAACCTGACGAGTTAACCATCTCCATGATTAAAATCAGATGGCTAAAATAAGTCTACTAATGTAGACCTACTATTGGCTATTACAAGATAGTCCACCTGAGAACAGCTCTGAAAGCTGCAACAGTGTTCTAGGTAAGAAGGAGACAGTGAAGCACTGCTGAAACTGAAAAACACTGGGCAAGTTAACAATTGCATTATGCCTGTGTTTATGTGAGCATACATATAAAAAAAGATAAAGTTATAAAAATAAATTTCACAGAAATATACAAAGACAATATACTAAAATTACTATAATTGTAATTGCTGTAAGCTAGTCCTGTGTCCTGATATAACAAAATGATAGTATCAAAGCTGACATTCAAAACATAGTATAAAATTGTGTTGTATTGTAAGAGGGTGCTTAAAGGCACAACACAGTTACATAAATACAAAGAACCAACATAAACAAAATTTAAATGCAACCAAACTACACTTAAATCAGGTATTTCAAAACAGCGAAGCCATTCTGAATAGATCAGAAATCCTTTCTTCCCTGTGCTAACCAGTGATACTCAATTCTCAAAATGCCTACAAACCCACTTCAGATTTAGAAACAAGCTAGCAGGAACACAGGATGCTGGTGTTGAAAATGAATGTTCTCTTGAGTTCACAAATGATAAATACATATCAAGAGACTACCTGGAGACATGATGCCAACAGAAAAGGCACCATCAAAAGTAAATTAATGCACAAGAAACTGACAAGACTTGTTAGATATATCTGAGGTCGTCTCTATGCTGCTGAGCGCACTACAAGGCAGCTATTTTTAAATGAGACATGATATACCAGAAACATTCTAGCCACTGAAGCATGAAGCTATATGTAAACCAGTCTACCGCACCAAGAGGTACTATAGTTACCTGTAATTATCTTTCCAAAATATCTAAGAAAAATTTGATTGGTGAGTGAAGTCTTGTAGATTTTCTAAGTGTTTCCAGACTTCACTGTGAATTTTTCTGAACTCGCCTAACTGTACTATTCACTTTTGAATGAAGCTCTAACTTCCGTGACCACATTTCAATATCACTGTTTCAGTTAATGCATTTGTACCTTTTAATTTCATCTATTTTGTTGTGTTGCGGAGGAAGACTTAATTTAAATGCATGTTCTGTAGTGAAATGCAACAACAATGCATTTCATTCACTGTCACTCACTGGTCGATCATCTAAAGTTTCCACAACGGAACTCATTACGTTAGGATTTTCACAAGTGTTTAAAGTCAGGAAGTTAGAGCAACACCACAAAATCTTTAAGTTTATTGAAATAAAAGAGAGTTTATCAATCCAATGTGATGTGTCAATACTGCGGTAGGTAAGAAATGTTAACGGAAAAAAGTACACTCAAGATAGCATTGTAGGACATGAAATCCATACTAACACAGCAACTGTACACAAAATCTTGACAAATCTTCTAAATCAAACCACTCTGCAGAGGAAAGCGCATTTTGGGTTTTTTAAACTCAGATGTCAGGAAAAAAAAATCAATTATAATACATCAAAAAAATCCACTATAATACATCAGTTGCTGAAATTCATCTCCCATTAATAGCACGTTAGAGCTATGAAGGAATCAACAGGAACAAACTTGCTGACTTTATATTAATGATACTTTTAGATTACCTACTAATATAAAGGGGAGGTGTGGCAAATATAGAACTTTGGCAACAATTAGGCATGTGGGAAATTTAGGCTGGTGGTGTACAATGAGAATTTTTGGCAGTACAATTGGTGACCAAAAGTGGTGACTAATGTCAGCAGCATTGGGACTTCATGTATCAACATTGGAAAGCTTCTGAATGCTTCATGTGAGCATGACTGTTCTTCAAACGGTTTTACACCTGAAACAATGTGATTTTATTCATACAAAGGTAACCATGGAAACTGCCATGAAACTCTTGAAATTTGGTAGGAGGGAAAAATTGAACAAATAGCCTTTACATGCAAAAAAATGGTACAGAAATAACCCTAAGAAAGTCACAGAAAACATAGGAAGGCCTTACAGTTAAGATCTATTTTAAAATATGCATCTTGCCATAGTGTTTAGTCAGTTAGTGGCATTAGTAACTACTAACAGAAGTAGCTATCTTCACTTTCCATGGCCTTTGATATCAATGACAAAGCAATAAACTACAATAGGGATGGCAGATCAAAGTTCACAAAGGAATAATATAATGATTTGTTTTGTACCTCCACAGAAAAGATAAAACAGCACAGCTTCCCAAAGGAAACAATCTGGTTTTCTTCCCATGTGTTACCATGAGCACAAGATAAGACTATTATCAAGACATTTCAAAAGGAACAAATGCAAACAAAAAGGAAATAAGCTATCTTATCAAAACATTTGTGTATTGATCTATAATTGAGTGTGTTGATTGTGTGTTGATCTGTAAATGAGGTGTATGCATACCTGTGAATTTAATCAATTCATATCCTCATAGGACAGTAATATAAAAGCTTAAGTGCAGAATAGTCTTGTTTTGTATTCCCTAAGTTTTACCTTGACCTCTACTTCAAAACAACTTTATTCTGAACTGATTTTGTATTTCCAAAATACAGTCCAAACTGATAGAATTAATGGAGTCTGATGTTTTACAGAAGCCAGGTAATCTCCCCCAAAAATGAATAGGATTTATGCCAAAGCTGAACATGCTTACAATCTAACCTTGAAAGTGTACACCCCTGCAACTTCAAGGTCATCCATTGATTGATTCTTTTGAACAATCTCATTTTATTTAAAAGTGGTAGCAAGTACTCGAAATAATTAAACTAAGGGAGTTTGTTGCTTGCTTTCTTCAGTTTATATTATTTACATTTCTGCTGCAGTAAATTAACAAGCCACAACACTGACTGACACTCCTTAATACACATCATGCTGGTGATTTTGCTTGATAGGCATCCCTATAAATATGAAGTAATTTCATGTTATAATTGGAACAGCAACTGAGGACACTGAGTTTGTCTAGTTTGGGGAGAAGGAGGGTGAGGGGCGACCTCACTGCCCTCTGCAGCTCCCTGAGGAGGGGATGTGGACAGGGAGCTGCTGATCTCTTCGCCCTGGGATCCAGCGCCAGGACGTGTGGGAATGGCTCAAAGCTGCATCCCTCAGGGGAGGTTCAGACCCGACATGAGGAAACATTTGTTTACCAAGGGGGTGCTCAGACCCTGGAACAGGCTTCCTAGACAAGTGGTCGATGCCCCAAGCCTGTCAGTGTTGAAGAGGCCCTTGGACAGTGCCCTTAACAACATGCTTTAACTTGGCTAGCCCTGAAGTGGTCAGGCAGTTGGAATCAATGATCTTTGCAGGTAACTAGTCAGTTCTGTTCACACCTATTGAACTACAGCTCTGACTGTCATACTCTGATTGCCTGTAAGGTGCCCAAGGCAAGCATGGGCACATACTACAGCAACTAAGGCCAGTAAAGTCATACTAGTACAGATGCAAGCTGTATAAACTCGAGACACAGCCTCAAGGTCACATGGCAGTGTGTAGCACAGCAGAGAATTAAACATTATTCCCCAAATCCTAGACAGGACGGATGGACAGTGCCTATCCAAAAGAAATGCATTCTACAGCATTTTTAAAAACAAAAAAGAAGATCACAAATATTATTGATTGTTGACTAAGACTTTATTAGGAATCTGTCGTGGGTTGTGAAAGTATTTTATCCCAAATATTAAAGAAAACAAGGCAGAAAAGCCCCAAACACACAGATCAAAAAACCTGTAGTCCATTATTTAAATAGAGGATAAAACAACGTTATTATTGCATTACAAAGGTTACATCATGACATATATCAAGAGCATAAAACACACGGACAGAGTGTCCACACAAGATTTTTAAGCAAACTCCCAACCCTAAGCCCACTTTCCTTAAAAGTCCCTTTCAACATGTCAGCCTGCCAGGAAAAAGAAGACTCTCTTCTCTGCTAGGTTAACAAACTGAACTGACTCACAGAATTGTCTGATGGGTGCCAGAGAGACGGCAAGGGAATGCACAGGACTGTGTGGCCAGGAGCCATGGATGACAGAGCAAGGACCTGACGTATGAGAAGGGAACAGAGAAGGAAGATACAGGAACAAAAGTTCTTCCTTGCTCCAGCAGCAAGCCATTCATTTCACCCTGTTTTTCTTGAAAATAACCTGATTGTTACAAACTAGGAAAAAATAGTGGGTTTATTTTTTGCATTATCATTGAAAAAAGCTATAAAAAGTAGAATAAAAATTAGCAAACTTCCTTTTAATTACAGAAATACATCTCAGGGAAAAGCCTAACAACCAGCTTTTGAAGCAGCATGTGAAACGTGCTTGCTATTTCTCCTTTGCTACTTCCAGTCACTTGTTCAAGTACTCACACCACTCTCTGCATTATGTCAGGTGTTACATCACTACAGTAAACCAAACTGGAAAGCAGATCCAGTTGAAAGATAACCACCTGGGGTACTTTTTGGTGTTCTAATATATATATATATTTTTTTTTAAGATTTATTTCAGCATTCAGCCATACAAAGGCCTGGTTTAGTGCTTGTGGTAGAGGCGGGAGCAAATATATTTATTTCAGCAACACTATTGCTCAACATCAATTCATGGACATAATTGCTATCTGTGGTGGTGCATCCTTCCCCCTGCTCTCCCGGACTGCTTCACAATCTCAGGAATTCCCATCAAGTCTTAGCCTTTGTTCAATAAGTTTGGCAGTTAAGTGTCCCTTGACCATACCAGGAATTCTTGCATGGCTAGGTGGGGAATAGCACTGACTGTACCAGCAACTCCAGTTGCCTGGCCAAGGTGGGGAATGAGAATGGGAAGAATCAGTCATGCCCTGACAGCCCTGGAACATATCTTACCTGGATTGTAACTAGGGTGGATCAGTACCAGTGTTATTGGAATTTTGCAAATTCCAGTAATTACCAGCCTGGATTGTGGCCAGGATGGAAATTTACTGATGCCTAAAGTAAATCATCTCATTACCCTATGAAAAGCAGTCCCAAGTGAGACTCCCTGGACTGCAGCAGGATGTGCCCAGTATCTCCCTCTGAGTGGGACGCCTCTCAGAGTCCTCGAACTCTCAGGTTCCTAATTACCATCGCTGACAGAACGTGGGCTGAACTATATGGATCCCTCACTCCTTAAGGCTCAACTTTCACCCATGGAGAAATCATCAGAAATATTTCACTTAACTTGATGGGAATTTTTAACAGGTGCTTTTAGATATGCATATTATCTCTGTGTGTGTGTGTGTGTGTGTGTGAATGGATTTGAATCATAATATTCTACAATTGTGGCTGTGGTAAATCCTATTTACTCACTTTACTAACAAATGTTTCATTACCGCTAAATTCCCGTGATTCTCTCTCATTAACTGTAGATGAACCTTAAATTGCTGCTAGACATATCCTTTAGACATAAACTGTTGTGGTCTGAGGCTGAGTCTGGGTCCAGCCACACCTACGCTCCTCTCTGAGAAGGAGTTTAGAAAGCAAGGGGGTCCATTCCTGTTGGCGTGGGTTACGGAAACGTTGTAACGATGTCACCCCAATATGAGTATAGATCGTTCACCTTTATTAGTCAGCAAAACAAGGTTTATATAGCAAAGCAATTACAGTGTCTGATTGGTTAGACCTCTAATCCATATATAGCCAAAGCTACTGCAACTTGTTGTGATTGGTGCAGAGCTGCATCTCGATGTGGAAGCAGTGCTGTGGCAGGAAACAACAGCGTGGCAGGAAGGAAGTGACAGTGCGGCAGGAAACAGCGACATGACGGTCCCCCTGCTCCAGTGTCCCGAGCTCATCGCTCTACCTTCCCAGCAGGGTTCCGTGTCCACCGCTTCCAAGGCTCATCTCCGGATCGGAACCTGGGTTGCTCAACGGCACCAAGCTATGTCCCCTCTCATCCAGCCAGGACTCCACACATTCCAAACCTTGTGACTCAACAGGAGGGTCTCCCTTATACCTTTCTTCAATCTCTGTGTAAATAATTTTATCTTAATCCTACCTCGATTTTGTATTCCATTCATTTAATAAGTAATAGAGCGAACTTTGCCATCGAACTTTGTTATTTCACACTTTTACAGATTCCTATTAAAACCATTTTTCCTAATACATTTGATGTTGATTCTTTAGCAGCCTAAGCCACTCATTTCATGAAACTATCATCTCACCCAAGTAAGAAAAACTTCAAACGTAGTAATTGCTGAATATACTGTCATTTTTCACTAAAAATACTTAAATAACTTGGATAACTCCAAAACAAAAGCAACTGCTTAAGAATACCATGATAAGCACCTGCAATCCCCATGATGCTGCTGAGAGTTCTGTGATTTGCTATGTTTAAGTTTTTGCGAAATCATAGTCACTATGAAAGAGAAGTTCATCCAAGCGTTGTCAATTCAACATGCAGAGGCAATGTGTTCGTCTGAATACTCACCCGCTATTGCAATATAATCTTTGTGAAAGACAAATTTTGAAGTTTGAAATACTTATCCAAGCTCTACATCTACTTCAAACTACTGCCAAAGGTTTGCTTGCTATGGCTGCTCATTTTGAAATAGACTAAACCCACACATGCTTTCTAAAGCGTACTTTGAATACTTACAGGAAAATAAGCTTTAGCCACTGATGATGAAGCGCAGAAGTAAACTTACCACCTCGGCATGAAACCCACCATTTCTTGCCATCTCTCAGGACATGTCTCGGGAATCAGTACCTTAGTTACAACTTCAATGATATGTTCAAACTGGAATTAGGCATTGAGTCTCCCTCAATTTACAAATGCTGATTTTCAATTTTATTGGCAAATAAACTTGTCCCTCATACTTCCCCTTTGTTTTTCCACAGAAGAAAAAGGTAAACAAAGCATACATGTAACTATTGCAATGTTGCTCCAGACAGGTGACACTTTGTTAACCTCGTCCTCCATACCCTGTCAAGGCTCATTATGTATTGGTTACACCTTTCTTAAGCTAGTTGTTATCAAGCCAAACAAATATACAAAGTCCTTACCTCCAAACTAACCAATGCACTGTGAGAGAGATCTAGGGATTTCAGGTGACTAAAATTTTTCACGTAATTTCACAAATGAGTAATTTTCTCATGATGTTTTCTAGAAAAGAACAAGGGTTGAACATCACCTACAACAGAGTGAAAGGGCAGGCAGGGCGGTGGCATGGGTGGGAACACACATAACCTCAGCATATTTATAAGAAGGGCAGGTACTATCTTCTACATATTTTAATACTTAATATGGTTAATATGAAATACAGGGTGAAGCTATTCTGCAGTATGTCAAGAACTAGAACAAAATTTATAGTACTAAACAAATAAGGAAATGGATTTCTTGTTGCTGCTTGAGGGGGTTCAACACAACAAAACAAAAAGTTTTTGGTTTTCTTTATGGTAGAACTAGTAATAGTAACTATTTGGTAATCATTGCAAAAGGATGCTAGAAAGAAGTATTACATCTTTCAACCATCAAGCCAGCACCTCTTCAAAACCTTCCACATTCACTGTCCAGGACAAAATAACCTCCATGTTTCCAACTTTTCCTTGCAAACAAGTATTTATAGCAGGAGCATATTACGTAAATTAAATCACTATCATCTTGCATACAGGGCGAACACACCTCAACTACACAGACTTGTGTATCATCTTCCTTAGGAAACAAGCTATGGAACAATAAAAACTCAGTTTCTAAATATATGAAGGTTTTGACCACAAACAACCTTTTAGATTTGTCTTATGAGCCTGCAATAATCAACAACTTTTTCTTTTTTTTGTTTTGTTTTTAATTTAAAGGTAATGTATGAAAGAGAAAACAGGTTGTGCGTTCTCTGGTAGCGTTGGGACTATCTCTGCTGAAGTCTATAACATTATTTCTGTAGGAACAACCATAAAGAAAAGGTACTTAAAACAGTGCAGGAGGCATCCACGGTAAGATCTATCAAGGACACAAGAAACAAAGTATGTAGTTCTAAATGGAGAGCTTGTACTATCTCTCTGTATCTGCCATTCCCTGTACCCCTCCTATGATTTAACTCAACACGTACCATCTTCTTTTGTGAACATTTATAAGCCTTAATGGACTTAGTTTCCATATCTAGAAATGGTATTCCCAAGTACCTTGGAATGTCCGAGTAGTACATCCTTTTTAAAAACTTTAGGTTTTCAGGCACTGAATTATAAAAAACACTTTGCATTTCATGCTACTCAGTTCAAGAAACAATTAAATAGAACATATTTAAACACTGAACTATGTCAATGGCACATATTAATTAAATTAGCTTTCATCGGGACTAGTACCAAACGGAAGCCAAATTTCTGTTTCCCTTCAGATCCAAATTAAGAATGTTAGAAATTTCAAACAGCTTCAGGAAAAACAAATTGCCATGAATGAGAAAATTACATTTGTCAGACAATACACTGTCAAATATCAGCCACAGATTTTTTGTCCAAAAATGGGGAAAACCCTCCCCTCTCAATCACATAGGAATGAAAAGCTTAAAAAAATCAGACACCTGTCCAGGTCTACTTAACAATTCTTCTGGACCTGTCTAGATGATTCCTGTTTTGGTCATTGCATTAGATGTCCAAAAGCTAATAAACTGCATTTTAGCTTGAGTTTACCATTACATAGTTATGCAATAGTTAGGCTAACACAGTATTGGTTAACAACTTCTTCGTCTAAAAGCATAAGGCAAGAGGAACAGACAGTCCTTTGTCTTCTTTTCTTTTAACCTCTCAGCATCCACCAGCATCCTAGAGGAAAAGGGTTACGAATATCAGCTCAGCCAAAACAGAAAGGATAACAGGTGCTGGCACTGCATTATTACCTGGGAACAGATGAAAAAGAGATGGGAAACAATGTAAATTCCTATGCCAGAATTCCAGGCCTTCTGGTTTACTTAAGTGAGAAAGATAAGACAACTTCAAGGGTTTTTTCTGCAGCTTAAGGTTAAGAAACATTAAGTCCTGCTCCTCCCACATCCACCCTCCTTCCAGCTATGTCCTCCTGTTGCTTTATTCTGCACTGACTCTGGCAGTGATTTCATCAACTTTCATGGAATAACGGACAACAAAAACAGAATTATGCAAAAGCTTTTTGCTGGGTTAGCAAGTTGAATTGGTATACTGCATAAGCTGATGAGTGCCAGAGATGGTGCAAAGTAGGAATATACAGCAGTGGAAGTGAGGAAAAAAGAATAACAGCGAGGAAAGACAAAAATGAAGACAAGAAACCCCCATACATCAACTATCTATTAACTGATCTTAAGTATATTAAAAAATCACATATTTAAGAGGCTGTCTCTCTCTTGCAGTACCTCTGCATAATATACATATATCTTTACAATGAAATACACTTTCTGATTTTGCAGATTTACATCCCCTGAGCACAAAAATTAACTACTACCTAAAGTGCAAGACGACAAGAGACTCAACTGAGCAGTGAACTATAGCTGTTCTTGTGTGCAGCTACACAGCAGCTAAAAACTTCACACCACGCATTCTTGTGGTGTGGTGGGGTTTTTTTCCTGGTGACTATGGACTAACAGAACAGTATCTGCATTTTCTTCTGCTTGAGAGTAGCATTTACTATTTGTGTTTATCAGAAAAACACAGAACACTGCTTGTGACTATGTATTTGACGGGAACAGCGTTGCCTATGGTGCAAAAAACCCAAACCTAACTTAAACGCTCTTGTGACATAAACCACTGTGAAGACATTTTATTAACGTATGAATTGTTGATCAGGGGAGAAGTGACATCAGTTAAACTTTTACTGTATTACAGGAATGCTTGTCCCTCAACTTTGCAGCAAGAATCAAGTACTAAGACAATACAGAGTTATCTTTAACGTTCTGCTCTGTGAATGAGGACACAAAAAGCGCAAACGAGCTTCAGAAGATGCCGAGTCAGGGATCAAAGGCAGCGACAGCCTAACAGACTGTACCCACCGACTCACAGGCAAGCGGCAGCGATGCCGCTCCCACCCCAACCGCCGCCTCACATCGGCGCGGGGGCCGCAGCGGGCACCCCGCCCCCGCCCGGCGCCGTCAGGGACGGAGGGAGGGAGGGAGAACCGCCGCCGCCTCGCACGGCCGCTCCCTCTCCTCCGCCCCCTCCTGTGGGACAGCGAGGCAGTTACCAAAGAGCCGGCACGGCGAGCGGACCCTCACCCTTTCCCGCTGCTGCTTCTTCCTCCCACTGCTTCTCCTTCGCCTCCCGCCTGGCACACCAGACAACCGCCGGGACACAGCCCAGCCCTCCGCGCACCCACTTCCCCGCGGCCAATACGCAACCTGCCGGAGGCGGGACCACGGCGAAGGGGGCGACGGAGCTGGGTAGCGGGCGGGGCTCACCGCCGCCTCAGCGCCGGGTGCGTGACGTGAGGAGCCGCTGCCCTGGTGGCAGGCGGAGGAGGAGCCAGCATGGGCTCGGCGCGGTTGCGCGTCGCCGCCGCAGGGCTGGCGCTAGGGCTGGGGCATTCCTCGCCGCCGCTGCTTCCTCTCCACCCCGGACTTAAGGTGGGGGAGCTCCTTGTTTCCTGCGCCGAGGGTGTGCGGGCGGAGGCGGCGTAGTCAGGCCTGGAGCTGCGGCCCGGCTTCTGCAGGCGCCACTGACGGAAGTCAGGCGGAGGTGACGCCGTGGGTCGGCGGGAGCCCTCGTGCGCTACCGCAAGTACCGGGCGCGCACGGCTGTGTGCGGCGGCGGCGGCGTGTGGAGCCGGGGGACTGAGCACGCCCTGGGCGGACCTGGGCGGCGCGCCCAGGGTGGCGCAGAGCGGAGGAGACGTGCGCAGGCGCGGTGCTGCCGGCCCCGCGCGGGCCGGGCACCTGGGGGGTGCGGGTCGGTGTGAGGCCGGGCCGCTGCGGGAGCGGCAGCGAAAGGGGAAAGACAGAAAAGGAGAAAGTGGCCGCGTTTTTGTATTTCTGTGCATGAAATACGAATGGTCACGATCTGCACTGAATGTCCCTGCTCGCTGCAGGGGACATCCAACTACAACTATTAGGGGCCAAAAGTGTTCATACTCGTGGTACCTGTGGTCGCGTGTGATGTCCTGGTAGCTCTAAGGCAAAAATCGTATTTTTGTTGTCTGTTTTTTATTTCACAGTATGCAGTTGGCTGCAGCACAGTCTTTGTATTATTTCAGAGTGGTGTTTTCACAAATTGTAACAAAGACAGTGGTCTTGTGATTAGGTTGTGTCATGAAGGCCTGTTGATGGCTGTGTAGTGGGGAAGGGAGTGAAACCTAACGGAGTTTTCACTCAAGTGCCTGCTGGGAGTGGTCCCTGGTGTATGCTGTACCTAGAACTGTGTTCTGGCCTTACGTGGGAGAGTGCAAGTTGGTACAGTTAAAAACTGTGCCAGGGAGTGTGGTAGACTAGCTCTCTACTTGGCCCTGCTTTATTTAGCAGTTTAGAACAGGCCACTAATGTGATTAACTGTCATCCTTTGGTTTTTAATGTTGTAGTTAATTTCATAAATTTTGCACAAGCACCATAGCTGTCTATATCCTGGGCTGCATCAAAAGCAGTGTGGCCAGCAGGTCCAGGGAGGGGTTTCTGCCCCTCTACTCCACTCTGGTGAGACCCCACCGTGAGTCCTGCGTCCAGCTCTGGAACCCTCAGCACAGGAGAGACAGGGACCTGTTGGAGCGGGTCCAGAGGAGGCCACAAAAATGATCAGAGGGCTGGAGCACCTCTCGTATGAGGAAAGGCTGAGAGAGTTGGGGCTGTTCAGCCTGAAGAAGAGAAGGCTCCGGGGACACCTTATTGCAGCCTTTCATTATGTAAACAGGGCTAATAAGAAAGACAGAGAGACTTTTTACCAAGGCTTGTAGTGACAGGATGAGGGACAATGGTTTTAAACTGAAAGAAGATAGATTTAGAATGGATATAAGGAAGACATTTTTTACAATGAGGGCAGTGAGATGCTGGAACAGGTTGCCCAGAGAAGTTGTGGATGTCCCATCACTGGAAGTGTTCAAGGTCAGGCTGCATGGGATTTTGAGCCATCAGATCTAGTGAAAGATGTCCCTGCCCATGGCAGGGGGTGTTTGACTGAAGGTTCAGTTCAATGCAAAACATTAATGATTCTGTGAATCTGTGATTCTATGATTCAACGCTATATAAAACTCTTAGTTGTTACCAGTGATAGTTAAGTGACGTGTTTTGGGGTTCAAATGGCTGCAGGAAGTTATGATGTATAAGTCAGCATACAGCATAAACTCCTTGCAGCAAGGAGTTTACGAAGAAAGACATTCTAACAAGTCCATCATTCATTTACTACAAACTTACAAATAACGACTAGTGAAGTGATCTCTAGTTGGCCAAGGAAAGCTTTCAGTGTTTGGGCGACAGTTTTAGGCCACTATTTGTCCTAAATAAGCCAGGTTAGGGGCTTTTGGTACAGGTTTGTCAAAGTTTTTTGCAGCTTTTGATGCAATGCTAATCTCAAATCAAATTCTGTTAAGTATTAATTTAGAGGGGGTGGAATGGAGAGAGTGTATTTGCTCTGTATGTTGTCCGTTCACCTTAAATGCAGGTGTATTTTGTTCCTATTTTGTTCTAACCCTATGAGTTTTGTCAGGAATGGGAGGAAAAGGTTCTATAAAGTAATGGCAGTAAATGAATATGCCAAGCATACTGGGTGTTAGAGTCAGGACCAAAGATTTTCTTCTGCAGATCTCCTGATTGTTAGCAATACTTGATAATGTAATTTAGCCCATCTGAACTATTTTTAAGGAGTGGAAAGGTTAATCAGATAGTTCTTTTTCATGTTTAGTAGTTTCATGGTTCATCATAGTAATGGATATGAAGACTAAGAAATCTTCAGATCATTTTTTTTTTTTTAAACTAATATTGTTTAGACATAGCTAGAAAGGTAAACTATGTGTGCCATTACAGGAATTTGAAATACAAGTTTGATAAAAGTTTTTCGCACAAGATTAAAATAATGTAATTAGTTCCCAGGTTGCATTCGATTGAACATTAACCAGGGGAAAATAAAATGTTACTTTCTCCAAATCTTTTTGACATCCGAATCCTTTACATTCCTATTAAAAACAAACAAAACCCCACTCCATATAAAACTGCTAACAAGTCCCTGCAACAAAACATGGTCAAAAGAGGATTTTAAGTGGATGTTATAAGTTTCTCATACAATACCCAAGATTTACAAGAAGAGAAGGTAGGTTTATGCAGAGTTCTTTTTTTCCTGGCTAGTGTGACTCAGAAAAATAAATCTCCCACATTTGTGTGCAAATTGCGTTCTGCTCATATACTGAAGGGTTAATATGTGTTTCATCCATGTTCGGTTCAGGGTTGTTGTTTTTTTTTATTTCAGTAACCCTACTTGTACAAATAACTCCAATTTTTTAGAAAAGGAGTAATTTAATGCTTTGTTATTACGTGAAGGAAGCACAGGAAAAAATATTTTGATGTTCTGCCATTTTTCAAAAGTTTCTCTTTAAATATGGTTCTAAGATAATGATGTGAGGAACTGTTTATATTACCTTTAGTAGGATTTTTCCACCAAATGCATACAAGCCAAGGAGAAGTCATTAAGTTAGAACAGACACTGTAGTGCTTTTCAGTGCATTGTTGTTTTTTTTTTCATAATAGAAATGTGATTTTGCAGCCATACACTGTTCTGACCAGTGTGCTGAATGCTAGATTTTCAGACCAATATAGACTGTTTGTCTCAGAAATATTCATTGCAGGCAACATATTATCTACTTTAAAGAAATAAAGGTGAAAAAGAGATCCCACTGCTTCACTGCAGAATGGAGTTCAGCTGGGCATGCAGCTGACTCCCAGGGGAATCCCTGACACCAGTTTCATGAAGTTTGGCTGATTTGACTTCTCCTGTAGCCAAGGATTTGGACTACTTGGCATTCTCTGTTCCTTAGCATTCCCTATCCCTACTTAGCATTCTCTGTCATAACTGGTTAGTTGAAGTGCCTCCAGTAAAGGAGCTGCTTTGAAATGCTTGTTTGCCATGTGTGTCTTAGATTGGCAGTCTGGGTTGTGTAGCTTTTTTGCTAATGTAATACCTGTAAGGAGTTTGAGAATTATTCTTAAATCAATATTTGATCATGGGTTAGCATCATTCATTTAATCAAAGTTGTTTCACTGCAAACCATGACAACAGGTTTGGTCCTTATAATTTCAGAGAAGCCAAAATGCTATGTGCTTTCAGAGTAATGCTCCCATTAATTCTAGAGTCAAAATATGTCATCTTCAACCTGATTTTTAAGCAATGTAATATGTTCATGTTCACTAACATACGCAGTTCTTCTAAGAAGGGTGCAGATTATATTGTAAGACACATAGCAGTTTCTTTCATGATAGATTCAGTTCACAGTGTGTAAATTTCTTTAAGGAAATTAACTGAGCTGTTTTGAACTTTCATCTCCAACTTCAAGACAGCAAGAAGTTTAAAAGTTTTGCAACAATCTGGATAGACTTTGTTCTTAAGTCTAGCAGCTAGTAGGTTTTTAGTTCTGGGTCAAGTAAGTCCATGAGCTGATGTAAAGCTTGGCATTGAAATTTGTATGCTTCCAAGAGTAATGATGAGTTCATCCAATAGCTCACCACCACTGAACCTCTCCTGATCTCCCCATTCCTGATCATATGATTCTTCCTTCTCATTTGCACAAGCTGTGGCACTAGCTAAATGTTTTTCTGAGCCAATTCTGCTCCTTATGACTGTCTTCTGCTTTTCACTATGTGGAAATAGTCTGAGAGGACTTTAAGCATATGTCTGGTCCATTCTGACAAATTTTAGAAAGAATTTCTGAGATTTGGAAGACTGGTGCAAAGAGTGGAGAGTTACTTGTTCTCACGTTTGTCATTCTCAGAGTAGTTCTGCACCTCATGCACTTATGGATGTTTTTTTCTTGTTACATATTCCAACAACCTCTGCTTTGGTGAATGATCCATTAAAGTTAATGGGAGACCAGTACTGCTTTCCAGCTGGTGACTCACTGATTTGCCCGTGTAAAATGAGCTCCTAACAAATCTTCCAAAGGACAGAAAAAAATATCAAATTGATAACAGTCTTCTTGATAGGCATAGAACTGAAGATACTAGAGGGGAAGGAATTGCATTTATTGTTTACTTGTTTCTATAAATGTCAGTGACTGCTTCGTTAATGTATTTTCAGAATAAGTATGCAGAAAAAAAAATATGTTATGGTGAAGTAAAAGAAACAGCTGAGCCAATTAGTATCTGCAACTTCTGGAAAGGGGTGTTGTTGCTCTGCTTCTAGCCACACAGTTCTACCCACTCCTTTGTAACACCTGTATTGTTTGCTGAGCCTTTCTATGATTGGCTCAACTTCATAATGTAGCAGCAGGCTGTCTACCCAGCTAGAGCCAGGGTAACCTAAGTACCATTGAGTATACAGCAGGAGCAAGACAGCTATTCACCAGTGGTAAGCCTTTAGATCTCCTGAGTTTGTGTTATGTGAGTTCAGTGTGAAGACTTTTTTTTTTTTTCTCTCTAGACTCCTGTGGCTGTGCAAAGGCACATGACAAGATCATTTTAACACTGTATCCACATAAATCTTTGTTCTGGATTTAGTTGCCTGGGATAAAGACTGCATTGTCAGTAGACTATTTTGCAAACAAATGTAGTGTGTGGATAGGTGTGGTTCTGTCACACTTCCCATGTCATGATGCAAGCAGTCTCTTTTTGACTCAGTTCCTCACTAGGATCCCTGCTGAGTGATGTTCTGGGACAAAACACAACCTTAATGTTATACTTCCATGGGGGACTCCTGGCTTTACCATCATAGTAAATAATTATTAATGTTAAAAGTAAGTAAGGAGAACCCATAATGTGGTTTGGCTAGATCTGGAAATAGGGTATATTGGATAATTCTTACTTACTTTTATATTTTTAATAGAATGCAGAATTTAATATTGTATAATTTTAATATGGACAAATTCTGTAACATGTTTCTAATTTTATCAGTGTCTGAAATGTTATGGCATTGAAATTGTTATGAACAATAGTAGGTTATTACAATTTATCTTTCCCACTTAATTTACATCAAAAGCTTTATGCATAAGAGGAAATCATAACTACTTGCAGATAAGATACAGTAATGAGATATACTGACAGGTGTAAGTAAACCCCTCCCATTCTGATACACTAACATATAAAAAAAGACATCTCTCTTTCCTCAAAGGAGGTAAAAACCCAGTGATAAGAAAAAGAGTAGGATAAGTTTGGGTTAGAATTCTTACTTCCAGCACTGCATCAAGAAACAAAAGCTTGGGGCTTCAGTGTTAAGGAATTTAGAGAAAAAGAATGAGTAGAGTTCAGCCAAAGAAACAGTTCATAGCTCTAAATGTTGTCAAAACTAATTTTTAAAAGCAGATTGTTTGGGGATTTTTTGAAAAGGGGGATTGAGTTAACTGTAAAGTAATGTTTAGTCATACTGAGCAAGGGCTTATTGCTGGGCAGAACAGGGGTAACTGGGAAATAAAGTCCAAAATCAAGACAAAGACATCTATAGCAGAATTGTTGACAGCAAAGGCAAAGAAGTTTAAGCTCTGTCATCTGTGCTGTTCGTCTTACTTTTGTGCAGTGTGGGGAACTAGCTGGAAACGTCTTCCCTTCAGCTCTTCAGTTACGGTGTTTAAAGCATTCCAAGACAAGGTGAAGTTTCCAGACAGATGAAGCACAAGTAATAGAAGTGATATGAAACACAGATTAAACATACTTGCTCTCAGCTGGTATGATGATCATGTACCCTATCTCATACCTTTCTGGATCCTAGTGGCTCTGGGATCTCATCTAGGTAAGTGAAGGTGCTTACTTTGTTATTTTGAATACACATTCTTACGACATTTGAAAGATTAATTGTAGCATATGTGAAACATCATTTGCGTCAGTTGTTCCATATTTAGCATGATATCAATTTACAAGTTTTAGAATAAACTATCTTCTCAAAAATGTGTCGTGTTTCTGCAAGTGTAATTAGACTGAATGGGTCTCCAAGGAGTTGGATGAGCCCCAGTGCTGACAACAGGTAAGAGTGTGTGTGACTGTGTGGGAGGAGAATGAGGAATTATACCTATATATTTCATCCAGATAAAGAAAGCCTAAGATTAAAATGGAAGGGGTCTCTTTCTTTCTGTTTCATCCAGTATCTGTCAGAGGTTTCTGCCGTGCACTTGCCTGACATCTAATTTTAATGTTAAGGATGTTGCACTTCATTACAGAGTAATAAGAAAATGAAATTATTGTTGTTACAGCGTCAGAAAATGTCTTTGAAAGGGAATTGAAAATTGATCCTAAACTTGCTGTTGAAATAAAATATTTTTTCATTTTTTTGTTTTATTTTATTTTTCAAAATTCAGTGTGTGACTCTCCAAGATACTGAGGAATTTGTTCTGATCACTGTTAAAACTCAGTTTCCTAAGAGTTAGAATTACTAGGTGAAGTTTACTGTATCTTATTTGAATTATCCATTTTTTTTCTGCAGGAAACAGATTTCTCATTAATATCAGCGTTTTTCTCTAAGAAAACAAAAATGCATTATTTTTTATTAAAATTTCACACAAAGATAAGCTGCTAGAACTTTTCTTGTGTTTAACAGCTATCTAGATAAAAATTATTTAAATTATTGACACAGTATAATACAAATGTATCACTTTTCTGTCTATAGTTTTTCTAGTTACCTTTCTGGATTTCCATCGTCAATCATTTAATACCATGCTTCAGTGACATTATTATCATGTTTGTTCTGTCCTTGACCTTTTGTGGAGTCCTGGCTGGACGAGAGGGGACGTAGCTTGGTGCCGTTGAGCAACCCAGGTTCCGATCCGGAGGTGAGCCTTGGGAGCGGCGTACACGGAACCCTGTTGGGAAGGTAGAGTGACGAGCTTGGGACACTGGAGCAGGGGGACCGTCACGTCGCTGTTTCCTGCCGCACTGTCACTTCCCATACTGTGACTTCCTGCCACGCTGTCGTTTCCTGCCACAGCACTGCTTCCACATCGAGATGCAGCTCTGCACCAATCACAACGAGTTGCAGTAGTTTTGCCTGTATATGGTTAGGGGTCTAACCAATCAGATGCTGTAATTGCTTTGCTATATAAACCTTGTTTTGCTGACTAATAAAGGTGAACAATCTATACTCATATTGGGGTGACATCGTTACAATGGATCTGTAACCCACGCCAACAACCTTTTATTGATTTGATTGACTTCAATTCATCAGCAAGAACTAAATGTTCTACAAGTGTTCAGTTTTGTAGATGAAGCAGATGAGTTCTTTTGGAATACCAACCTGTTCCAAAGCTGCAGTTCAACATGTTCTCCAGTTCAACATGTTCTCCAGTTGATACTCATGGTGGTCCATCCTCCATGTCATGTGTACTGTCCCTGTGTATTTACATTGTATAGAAAATTAAGAAATACATCTCCCTTACATTCATTCTAGTGGGAAAAATTACAAACTCCTAACCAGTGTACTTTTCAGGAATGCATCCTCAGTAGACAGCAGGGTAGGACATAATTAATTTTTTTGTGATTTGAGTATGTTTCTTTTTCAATTAGTAATTAAAAGCATGTTTTGTAAAAGGCTGTTTTAATTGACTCTGATATGCTTCTTTACGTGTATGTTGTTATGAAATCTAAGAACACTGAAGTCCTGTGAGTCTAAAATGTATGTGCACTGAAAGAAATAAGTATTTTATTTAAGCTTCTTTTGAAACTAATATAGCACATGCGAATCAAGTGTAATACTGTTGCTTTTGTCTGCAATACGTTTTTAGTCTCTAGTTCAATGATATTATGAGAATCTTTTAGGTGAAACTGCGATTAGGAACTATTTCCATAAGGCACATCATACATTTCCCAGCCTGGAGAAAAGATAATCTTCAGGTTTTAGAATCATTTAGATACGATGGGAGCAGTTGCCCCCATGATAACAGAGTCTGCATTCGGAGGAGGTACAGTGCGGTAATCTGTAATTCATGTCTATTAATGCGTTTTAGCCCAGTGCTGCGGGAAAAGAAGGTAGTTTATGCCTGCTGCTTTACCATGAGACAGAGTGCTCTAGACTTCACTGTTAAGGCTAGGCTGAGAAAGAGCGTGACAGCTGTCCAAGACTGAGGAGAGTGTTGTATTTAAGCCTGGGTGATATGGCCCTTGATAGATATTTAGGCAACATGTATTCATTGTGGTCCAAATTGTTATATTAATTACTACAGTCATTCCTAGAACAAGAGATTCCCAAACCATACCTGATGCTGCACCCACAAATCCTGTTCTGTCATGAACTTGTACACCACTGGACAATGAGCAGTGATCATATCGTGGTAGTTTCAACTTCTAAGGCTGCTTTTATATAACAGAACAAAGTGGCTATAATGTAGGTGAGAGTTTGGGACCCCCAAAAAAAACATGACTACTTTTTCTTTCATATTCAAAACACTACAGAAAGGAGGAAGCTGCGTAATGCCTGTCTTTAGCTGTCTGTCAGTATGACAAAGAATTTAGAATTTCAAACCTCATTGTTTAGTCCACTGAAGCACCTCCATTGGTGTTTCCTTCTCCAGAATCTTCAGTTTTCTCTGAAAGGAAGTCTCTGAAATAGTGGGTGGCTGGAAGATATTCTGTGAAGGTGAAGCTGTGAAATACTGGTAAGGAACTCTGAATACTGACAGCTATGAATCTTGTCAAGGGAGATTGTGGCCTGACTGTTGTTGCTTTTCTCTTGTAATAGATTCCTTGTGCATGCTAAAATTTTGCTGCAAGTGTTCTTATGCGACTTCTGCAAGGAACAGGCAGCATTCTATATCCCCCCTATTATGTGAAATACTTAGTAGAAAAAATAGCGCGCTCTTCAGTGCTCAGCTTACAACCAGATGTATAGAATGATTTTAATGCATGTCAGATTGCTGTGTATGGAGACAAGGTCTTCCGTATCTATTAATATGTTTTCATTGAAGCATGTGGGTAAAATACATACTAAGTTACAGTGTATGATTATTTTCACCAAATGCATAGAAGAGGTCACTGGAGAGAGAAATTTAGAAATGCCAGTCCTTCATGTCACATGTAAAGAAAGAAGCCTTTACTCTGATCTTTTTGCTGAGGGAATTGAAGATAATGTTCACTGAATTAGTTATTAAATAATAATAAAAAAATCAACTTATTTTTTAAAGCATCTTCTTAGTATGCTTTCAAAATCACAGTTGAGTTGTAGTATTTGGATATTTTGATACAGTCTGGGAAAATCAGTATAGAAACTGACTTTGAAAGACCTCAGTTTGATTTTTTGTGTGTACTATTTATTCTTTATAGAAAGTGCTGATAAGCAAAATAGTTAAGCATAGGTGGGGTATACTGCTGTGTATGTATGGATATACAAGAAAGAATATGTTGTAAAACTTTTTCATATAATATTGCATAACTCAACTCTGAGCTATTAAATTATTAACTTTTGTATAGCAATTAACTTTTCCTTGAAGTTACCTGTTAATACTTATCATATAATAGTTCTGCCCTAAAATGATTACTTGTGAAAGAATGTGCTAATTTTCGTCCTTGTTTGAAAACATAAGAAACTACACTCCACCTTTTTCATACTTGCTAAACAAAAAGGGGGCAAGTAGTAATTGATCTGCTTTTTAGTGTAATGTCACTTGAATTGGCATACATAACATATAAATAAACTAGTATTAAAACTGTAATCTGAACAACAAGAGGCATGCTGTGGTCAGTGTCGTTTGTTTTTCTGTGAAAGGAATACCATTGTATTTTACCTTATGGTGTTTCTGGTGTTTATTAGGGTAATGAATAAAGGTAAAGTGGGATTGGACCTTTGTGAGAATATCTCCAAACACCATTAAATATTATAGCAAGGAGTGATGGTTACTCAGTGGATGATGCTTTTTTCTTTCAGTTGGTATTCAGTCAGTGCCACGGCAGGACACTTAGTTGTTTTTTTCTCAAACAAAACCAAGGTCCTGGTTAAACCTGATCAGGAAATAGAAAGTGTGTTCTGGAAAAAAAAATATAATCAGATTCTTATGTGTAAATTTGACAACTGAAAACTTTCTGGTCATAGCCAAAAAGAAACCAATTTGTGAGTATCATGCAGCTAGTAAATTAAGTACTTGATTTCCTTGGAATACTGTACACTTGAGATAATGCAACATTTCAGTGCATAAATTTACATTCTTAGTGTATTTTTCCCATTTCTGATGGTAGTCTCATTGGCTTACAGAGCATAGTGTTAAGAACAGTGTATCTGTAGTGTTTTCTTTAATTGATATATTTGGATTAAACTTTTTAGGTAAAATAGCATTCAACTTAGAAGTGTTATATGTCTGTACAGTACAGACTTAAGATTTGAAAATAAATGGAATTTTAAAAACTAGGCCAGTTCCTACAGGTGTTTAGACTGTAGAAACTGAAGTTTAGCCATGTAAGGAATTTTATAGTGCAAGAGGCAGGTACTAACATATTTAGGTAGGTAATAATATATTTAAGATATGGCATTGATTTTTTTTTTTTGACCATTGTTGGTACTGAAGTTCAAGATAATGACCCAATGAGCCCAAACTTATACTCGAGCCCTAGAGTAGAAGTCAAAAATTACCTTTGTGGAGCTTGACCTCAGTGACCATCCAAGGTCCAGATGTACTCTTGGACAAGCGAGCAACTCAGAGTTACTTTTGGAAAGAGAACCACCAACCTTATTTGCAGTTTTCTCTGTCCAAATACTTTCTGGATATATTATTCTTTGTATACAGAAGTGTAACATACAGCCTTTAATCTTTTCTCACAGTAATTGGCTACATGTCTTAATTAAAAATGACAATTGAACTGTGAGTAAAAAATGACGTTTCGCTTCTAGACTGACTTTTTCAAAGGGTTTATATGAAAACAAATTGTGAATCTCAACTTTTACAGTTGGCGGAGCTGATCAGATGCTTTCTTGCTCCTGAAGGTAGCATGTCTTACATGTTTTTTTTCTCTTGCCCTGCTTTATTCTGTCCTCCCTTGGTCCAGGTCACAAGCTAATGTCCCTTTCTTTATGCAGGTCTGATGTTTGTCAGACGCTCCCCCCCCACCCCCCTGCTGTTTTAACTCCCTATCAAGGCAGAAAAATGACATCTTTCCTGCTAAGCCAGGTTTCTGTTACCTTACTCAGTTAAAGACACTCATGAAAAGGTCCAAAGTTCACCACAGACAGCAGAAGATGTGGGCCATGCTGGGAACAGGAAGATGAGGGGTTTATAGGCAGAAGGGAACAGAAATTCTCTTTATGGGAGCAGTGCGCATCACTTTACCTTATCTTATACTGAGGCATCTCGAAATTGAACCTTCAAATCTAAACTATCTTTGTAGTCTGTGAAGACAGACCTCTCCACATGATAATTCATCTTGTAAGACAGATGTCTAAGACAAGTTGTAGGAATAACCTTTTTAATTACTTTCTCTCCATGGTTTACAAGGGGATCTTGTAGGTGAATAGAATATTCAAATTACCTCTAAAATTAAGAGACACCAATCTTACTTTCCTGTCTTTCAACAAGTCTTAGAGTAGGATCTGAGATAACATTTTCTTTCACAATGTATTTTAGGGGAGGCTAAGAACACGCACATGTTCAGTTACTGCAGTTTAGCTGGTGAGTGGTCACTGACAATGAACTGGTACCTCAGCAGCTTGAGGTCACTAGTGCATGCCCTCAGCCTGTACTAGGGCTATAGTCTGCATTGACAGGATGAACAACTTTTGAGGCTGGCTGCGGTAAGTTTCTTGTTTGTTATTGTTGCGCCTGGGAACAAGTTTCAATGGGAAAACTATATGAGAAAAACAGGACTGTAGAATGTTAGGAGACAGCTGCTCTTATTGTAAAGAGCTTTCACAGGCCAAGGGGATAAGTAGAGATAGTAGGCAACACAGCAGCAGTCAGCACAGCTGTGTGGTGCAGAGTATGGGCATGAAATTGTTTACAAATACTTGGTATCTTTGAAGAAAGGTTTAACAACAGTTCTGAAATGGAGCTGTGAAAAATTTGTTTTGTTTATACTTCCTTACCTGTAATCTGTCTGTAGCTAAGCTAACAGCCTCTTATGATATTCTTGTAACAGTTTTTATATGTGATAAAATACTGAGCTTTTATTTCCAGAAAGGATATTGTACTCCAGCTCACTTGCTGGCAGTATAATGTAGTTTCTGTATTTTAATGATTTCTCCAATAGATGGCAGTAGCTGCTTAGGGGCTGATAAATTAAAACTATTTATAATACACTATATAAACATAAAGCAGTAAAACCCAGTGCTACGGGTTTGCATGGCAAGGTTTCGGTAGCGGGAGGGCTATGGGGGTGGCTTCTGTGAGAAACTGCGAGAAGCTTCCCCCATGTCTGATAGAGCCAGTGCCAGCTGGCTCTGAGACGGATCCACCGCTGGCCAAGGCCAAGCCCATCAGCGACAGTGGTAGCATCTCTGGGATAACATATTTAAGAAGGGGGGGAAAAAAAAACCTGTGGGGAGAAAATGGCAGTCGAGAGAGAGGAGTGAGATGATGTGAGAGAAAGAACTCTGCAGACCCCTAGGTCAGTGAAGAAGGAGGGGGAGGAGGTGCTTGAGACGCTAGAGCAGGCTCCTGCCAGGACCTGCGGACCCATGGAGAGAGGAGCCCATGCTGGAGCAGGTTTGCTGGCAGGGCTTGTGACCCCATGGGGGACCCACGCTGGAGCAGCCTGTTCCTGAAGGACAGCACCCCTTGGGAAGGACCCACACTGGGGTAGTTAGTGAAGAACTTCAGCCCATGGGAAGGACCCACGTTGGAGAAGGTTGTGAAGAACTGTCTCCCATGAGAGGGACCTCACACTGGAGCCGTGGAAGAGTGTGAGGAGTCCTCCCCTTGAGGGACAAGGAGCAGCAGAGACAACGTGTAATGAACCAACCGCAACCCCCACTCCCCATCCCCCTGCACCGCATTGGGGGAGGAGGGAGAGAAACGGGAGTGAAGTTGAGCCTGCGAAGAAGGGAGGGGTGGGGGGAAGGTGTTTTAAGATTTATTTTTATTTTCTCATTATCCTACTCTGATTGGATTGGTAATAAATTAAACTTCCTTTTCTGCCCAAGTTAGTCTGTTCAGCCCATGATGGTAATTGGTGAGTGATCTCACCCTGTGCTTGTCTCAACCCTTGAGCCTTTCATCACATTTCCTCTCCCCTGTCCAGCTGAAGAGGGGGAGTGATAGAGCTGTTTTGGTGGGCACCTGGCATTTATCCAGGCCAAACCAAAGCACCCAGATATGTTTATATGTAGGTACTTAACACATAACTGAAATGTAATTATGTATGTTACAAGTGTGTTACCTGTTTTCCATATTTGAACATGAAATCCTTTCTTAATATTTTCCTTTCGAGTCTGTTGGTTTGATCAGAATTACGTGATAGTATAAAACCAACAAAACTGTTATAGGGCTGCTAAAGGTTAAGGACAAATATATCTCAGAGCATGCTTCATTCTGAGGTCACTAGCATTCATCTACATTTGAAATATGTTGTGGGTTACCTTGAGCTGGTTCATCTTACAATGTCTTACATCCAGATTACAATGCTTTATTGTAAATTATTTGGCATTAAATTGTGCTTTTATGATTGGCATTTTACTTAAATAATATTGCAAATTTACTTGCACCGAAACTAGTATGGATGATTCTACGTTGTGAAACATGTCATGTTGCAAGACTGCCAAAACCTGCCACCATTTTTATACCATGTTTTGCTGCTTCTAGGCTTGCTGTTCATCCGTGTTGCCTTTTCTGTCCTGGAGTCATGGTAGAGAGATGGTTATTGTGCTGTTTAAACATTGATCTGAAGACTTTTACATGGTCATGCCTGATTCATAAGGTCACAGACCAGAGCTCTTGGTGCTTTCTCTGCTGCATATGATGTTGACTGGAATTGTATACCGAGAATATTGGAGTGGAGCCTTTCCTTTCACCAGAATGACCTGCGTTATTTTAACTGATCTGCAGTTATATAAACAACCACCATTATGCAGATGAAAGAATACATGAGATGAATTCTGGTTTTACTAAATACATTGTAAGTAGATTTTGGGTGAGAAATACTATGTTCTGCTGTTTCTGTGAGAAGTTTGATGGTATCTTGCCAACGAGGCTATGGCAGTCTCAGTAGAACAAATAGGAGAAAGTCAGACACGTTGGATCTCAGAAACACTGATAAGAGACATGGAGAACTAGAAGACCCTGAAAAACAGTGAAGAATCAACCTGAACCACAAGCAGAGGACAAAACCCATGAGTGGGGCCAAATCCAGAAAACAGAGATACAGTGCAATATAGCTTCAGTGTAGGTGGGTAGGGAGGTTTAAATAACTTAATAGCACTAACACACTTTTCCAGCCTTTCTTCATTTCATAGATTAAGTGCCTTTCCTATCACCTTGCCTGCCTCCTGACTGCTATTCAGCTGTCCTGCACACCACCTGTTCTCTGAGCTGGAGAGAGAGAGGAGGTAGAAAGGTTGTGCTGACCTCACCTCAAACTGGATACCTTCTGAAAACAGGCCTGTGGAATGCTAAAGTGATGCTAGGCAAAACATGGCAAGCTGCCCAAGATGCCAAAATGACTTACTGTGACCCTGCTCCACTGCAACTCAATCAGTGCTAGGTGCAGTGCATCTTGCCAATCTGGATGGGTATTGCACCGTCAATGACATATTTCCAGTGAACATTGTCTCTTTGAAGGTGCTGTGTGACCAAAAATATGACATACCTTTGGCTTCTAGACTAGTCTGTTCACACAAATTCTATGCAATTGGGTATGTCTGACCTCCCTGACACTGATACTGTCAAGTTTCCTGAACACAAAGGGAACATAAACTTTGGTAGGCACTGAGAAGTTATCCACTGCCCCAGCAGATTGACCTTTCTCAGTTGAAGTGTTTGTCACATACGCATGCACATTTTGATCTCCTGGCAGGAATATTTAGAAAATATGCAAACTTCATTGAAGTGCACGGCTTGTCCTGGAGATGGTAGTGTTTCTCTAGGTGTATAAATCCATGTGTTCTTTGTAATCATTTAGCTGCTGAGATAAGCCAGTAGGTTATTACTCCCAAGCAGGAGTAGCTGGCTCCTAGGAGTAGCTGGCTCCTAGCTCCTGTTCCTATTTACAACCTCTCAAGTCTGCTTACAGAGCTGTGTGTGTGAACACTCCCTAGTCTTTTTTGGTCAAAAAGAGCAGACTGAGCAGCCATACTTTTCATTTTTTGATTCATACTTTTTATCCTGGTCCCACCTGAGCTTGTTATACTATGAGCTTTACAGTCAATATGGAGCATGTGAACAAATATACTGCTCCAGGGAAGACAGAGTTCATTATATTCCAAAGACTGCCTGTGTGATAAACATTACCTAATTGTAATCAGAATTACAAATCCTGCCTTAGTGCAGGAATGCTATAAATACAGAAATTCCATAAAAACATTTCTTTATATAGTGATTTGAAGAATTCATTCTGGTTCTTTTTCTTTGCCCTTAAAACAAAAATCACTCTATGTCAGCTCTGAGTAGTTTTATGTTTTAAAAAGATGAGTTATTTATGTCATTCTGTGTATCCAACTAGCCCCGAGGTGTGGTAACTTAATGAACAGGCTCTAGCAGCAAAAATATTTACACTTTTTCAGAGTTTTCCTCTAATATTTTTGCGCTGTGGAAAGGACATACACATACTAGAGTACTATGGGGCAGAACCAACAAATAATTATGGTCTGTAAGTAATTGGAAGGCGGTCAAGGATATCACGCTGAGTCTACATTCCCAGTATTGCCTCTTGCTCCCTGCTATAGCATTTTTCAGCAGATGGAAGCAATGAGTATTGAACATCATGTATGTGTATATTGTGTCATTTACAGTCCACTGTCCACATATTGCCACATAGTTCTTTAAAAATACAGTCAGGCCTATTTGGGCCAGTCTGAAAAGTAGTGAAGATTGTACTGTTTCTCCTTCGTTGTCAAGAGCTCTGGAGGTGCCTGTGGTTGGGACAGGAAACTGAGAATTCATATGCCAGAAGAGCTCTCTTGTGCCTATAGTCTTTACAAATGGAACTGGGGCCTCTCTAATCCAAATTTTTTCTGGACCACAGAGAATTCACTTGGGATAGTTCACAGATCAAAATTGACTTCCAAGACTTTGCTGTTCGGTTTGATTGCAGATTCAGCAGGCATTACACAAGTGAAAACAGCTTGGCTGACAGCAGTTGGAGACGGAGTGAAATGATGAGTGGGATGAAGGAACTTTTGCTCAGTAAAACATCATATTTAACTAATCAGCTCCTATAACTGTGAGGGGATAGTCTTTTGTCAGCAAAGCAACAACTGAGACAGCTTTCAGGCAAATGCTGAAGCTTGAAGAGTAGATTTGACAGGTATGAAGACAAGTCACTAACTTGTATACTTTCAGGAGTAAGGAAAATTGCTGCATTTTTGTTTTCACCAACAGAACAAAAGATTATTTTATTTAAAAGAAAAGTGTTGAAATAGTTGAGTAATTCACTTAGTTTGTGAAATCAAAAAGCAGCCAAGAACTATTTAATCAATAAACTAGTGCTTTTCTTTAATTGTAAGTCTGACATATTCACAATGGTGAAACACAGATTAGAAGTGCATTAGTTTAAAGATTTAGTCTCTTTACGTCTCTATGTGAATGTGAAATGTAAGATTCTGAATTTAGTTTAGCTATAAGCAAGATCATAGTTCCAAAAACTATACAAGCCGAACATGATTAACCAAACCTGGTGTGAGGTTTTTTTCATGAGAACTTTTGAGATTTTAACCTTTATTTTTCCATCCTTCAACAAACATCAAAGCCTTTTGAGCATTTATTGCAATAAAATGTCTGCTTTTGAATCAGAACTTCTTGATCTGGTACTCTCCAGCAGCCCAGACATCTCTCCTAGCAGAAACTTGAGGTCCTAATGGAAACATTTCACCTACAATGGGACTTGATGAATTACAGCATTGGACATTTGTCAGTCAGCTGCAATTGGAAGGCGTGAGGTTTGGGGAGTAGGGTGGGTGAACTGAGAAGTTTGGTATAAGCCACCTTTGCTAAATAAGGTTCTTCCCTACTATGCTGTCTTCTTATAAAATCATGTATTTCAGGAAATTCTCATTCCAATATACTAAAAGGCCTCCTAAAATATACAGATTAGTTCCAGTTTAACGTATGTGTTTAATCAGCTTAAGAAAGAATGCATTTTAAAACTTTCTCATGAACTAGATTTCATCACTGGTAAGTCTGCACAGACTAGCTTCTGCTGATCTACAATCTTTTCTGAGGGTTTCAGTGCAAGCTGTCTGAATTACTACATGGTACGGTCGAGGCTAGAGTATCTGTTGATTAAAATATTAAAATCGATAAGTTCTTACATTCTAGTGTGAGGACTATAATTTGCTGACGTCTAGCAAAACAACTAGTAACACATTCAGTGATTCAGACAGTAAAACTGAGACTGTCCCTGCTGCAGAGTTTAATACTTACAAAAACAAAATACATAAATATCAGTAATGGGAAACTGCTGTTGGGCAAACACTGTTATATCCTCTGCAATAATTAAGAGGTAGGAAAAACTTACCGTTTCACTTGCGTGTGCACATACAGACACAGATACATCCCCTTGTATGAGAGTTTAAACGTCCATAGAATTCTTGCATTTTTGGCTCAATTTTATTCAGTTACAAGCTTTGAATACCCCACCTAACTTGCGGGAAATCCTTTCTCTGTGTTTATAGACCTTCTTTTTTTGCATGTGTTTACTTCATACAAACTGAGAACAATGGTAGCTTTTTTTTAAATGCTTTTTATCTTTGGGAATTGTTAGAGATCCCACAGTTCTGCTGTCACTAGGTCACTTAACAGATAGTTTAGCTTTTCCCAGTTGTGTGTACTGTAACAGAGTAACTCTGCTTTGATAGTTCAAGTCAGGCTTCAAAGGCATCTGGTTTTTAAAGCTGGCCGAAATGGTTTGTGTTTTTAGAAAAGGTAAAACCAATGTCCTGTTTTAGACACAGCTTTTCAGCTGATCTAACTCTACCAAAAGACCTTAGCTAGCTTTCCCAAGGTGCATAGTAATGGCAGAGGAATGCGGTGTCCATCCTTGCATCTCACATGGTGTGCTGTCACATGTCCTGCATGAAATTAAATGACAGGGACGTGCTTCTGCATTGGCAGCACATACCTGCAAGACCACAGGCACACCGCTGTTACAGCCATCGCTCCTTGGGGCCTGGAGTTTCATAAGCAATGACAGGGACAGGGAGCGGGGCTGATCCGCTCTCAGTTCAGTTTTTGAGGTAGTCAGTGAGTTTAGGCAACCCACTTTATCTCATTGTATCTTAATTTTCAAATGGTAATGATTAAGACCGCTTTCCACAGCACACTAAAATATTCCACATAAGATCTAAATAAGAGTATTATTCAGCTTCTTATTTTGTAAAAACCCAGGGTCTATGTATCCTCATCTGATCTGGCAATCACAGAGGTTCTTTATCCAAGGGACTTTGCAGTTTATGTTAAATAAATATAGACATAGGTAGAGACAGAAACATCTCACTCAGACACCTAGACTGTTTATAGATCACATTTTTTTTTCATTTTGATTTTTAATTGGATTTTAAATTCCAATGTAGTATAATGTGAACTTGGCTAAAAGTTGATGATGTGATGTGTACTGATGATGAATGGGGAGATGTTTCTATTCAGAAGAGCTTAACATTGATAAAAGAATGTTTAGAAGTCATGATATAGACATAACCTCGCAAGAAAGAATTTGTTCAATTTGTAAAAAATTATTTGTTGCAAGTAGTCATATGCTAGAACCCAGCTCATGAAACAGAATTTTAAATTCTTTTTTGTTCAAGTGTTGATGAATAGTACTATGCAATTTGTCTAGGACAATAAAAGGTGATCTTACAGACTTTATAAACCATTAGTTCTTCACTAGAAGGTAACTCATACTTTCTAGCAAAATCCAAAGAAATAGCTGGACAGCTAATACGTAAGGGTAACCCATGTCTTTTGCTTGTAGTTCAGTTTAGTTATGAAAGAACAGCATCCTTCTGAGAGATATGTTATTTAAAATATAATACAATATACTATAGAATATGTATAACATAATATAAATTATTTTTACTGCATAAATAAAAAACTTAGTGAATACTGCTAGTTGGTTTCTTAAGCCTGATGTGCTACCTACTTCAGTTATGCCTTTACTTGTGTGGTAGTGGCTGAGGAACCGTTTTCCTTTGTTGATGCTTTTCCCTTTAGACATGATATTATGGGGGCTTGAGTATGTCTTAACTGATTTTGAATCTGGTCTGTTATTTCTGCCAGGTTATTTTTCCTTGTTTGTAGCATTTCACAAGCATGCTTGATATAGACCCAAAATCTAGATCTTGTGTAGTTTTGCACATATGTACTATGCTGGCATTTGTGTTGTCTGTTCAATTCTTCATTACTGAGTCTGCAGCAATGCCAAACAGTAGTGAAGAGGTCTAATCCTGTATCAACCTAGTGATTCCACATGGAAATATTCTGTTATCTGGTGTTTAAAATCCTACACGTCACTTTACACATCTGAACATGATGATATTGATGGCCAAACTGGAATTCCATAGAGCTGAAAGTCCATGCTGTATGTCTTGCAGGATAATGCCTTCTGAAAAGAAACAGAAGAGGTGTTGGGGTTAGCTGATTGTTCTGTGCATAGATCTTTGAATGTTCTCAGTGTGAATACCCGCTAATATACAGTATGTTTAATATGCAGGAAAAAGAGTAACAGTGTATCTGATTTCAACTTTCTGTGAGATTTACATGCTGCACGTGATGCTTCTGCATCATGCAGCAAAAGGCTCTTTATGCAACAAGGATTATCAAGATACCTCTCCAGTTGCTCTCAGTGAAATATCCTTTGCCAGATAGTCTGTAAAAAGTTCGGTCTCTTTCAGTGAGCAGTGGGTCCCTTTTTCAGGTTTTTTTCAACAGTCTGTCAGTTTTAATGGTAGAGATGCTGCTTTAAAATCTCCATTCTGACTTGAGTTTCTCCTTCGGCTTCTCTGTGTATCAGTTTCTTGATTATAGTCTGTATTCCTTGTATTTCCATTGGACTGATGGTTCATGTCTTTCACCAAAATCAAGTAATGTGCTGAGTTAGGGGACTGTGTGAATTCCTTTGAAATGCTGTGCCCACCCACTTACCTGCTTTATCTCAATTGTAAGTTGATGCTGACTGAATAATTGGATATTCCCAATACATATGTGCAACCTCTCTCACATCTAATGAGTCCTTGACTCCTTCAAGACTGTTTTACGTGTTTGGGTTATACGGCTTAAAACAGTAAGCAGAGATGAACTTGCAGCATGATGTGTTCCATGGTATGCTTAATAAATGGCTCATTAATTCAGACAGACTCACCCAGATAATTGTGCAATATAATGGAATCTTACTTTGACTGTAAAGTATATTCTTCTGTCCAAAGCCTGAAGCTTTGGATGTATCTCCATCACAGAGTGCAGCATTATATAGCAAAGCTGGAGCTAGTTCTTATTAAGCTGATATGTCTACAGAGGGCAGCTCAGTGCCATACAGAGATACTAGCCTTGATTCCCAAAGCAATGTAATTACATCAGGTCAGACTCCACTCTCAATAACATATCCTGCTTCCCAGTAAGAGTAATTACTCAGCAACAGAGCTCTACACTGAGGTGGCCTCAATGCTGACCCCTTAGCTAGTTAGCTTTGAGTTAGCAGAAGTATCTTGATCAGTCTGTGCCCTGTGCTACATAGAGGTATTCTATACTGCAATGCTGATACAGTGTATCATCTTGTTTTGTTGAGCATGTATAGCAGAGAGATATGCGACAAAACGGTAACACTTTCCTAGCTAATCCAAGTCTGCTTGTCATTTCAGACTTGAATTCAAATGTTTCCTGGAATGCATCTGAAAAGAAACATGCTGCTTCATTTCACTGCTGATAAATTAGTAATTACTATATTTCTCTGTGAACAACATTGAGTCAGCTATCACAACCCTGGAAAGGGCAGAGCCCACCTTAGTTTTATTAAGGGCGCAACCTGCTATCTCCTCAGTGTTCAGCACAGATCTGTTCTCTGCTCTTTGCCCTGAAAACAGTACGGTAGTTATGCTATACTCAGACTATATATAGCACTTAAGAGATACCAAGGGTTGACCTTGACCTCAAACCCTTACAGATACTTAAGCTTTAAGGAGTCACCTGATGGAAGGTGCTGCAAGGCTACAAGGATGGTGAGGGGACTGGAACATCTCCCCTGGGAGGAGAGGCTGAGGGAGCTGGGCTTGTTCAGCCTGAAGAAGAGAAGGCTGCGAGGGGACCTAATAAATGCTTATAAATATCTGAAGGGTGGGTGTCAGGAGGATGGGGCCAAGCTCTTTTCAGTGGTGCCCAGTGACAGGACAAGGGGCAATGGGCACAAACTGAGGCACAGGAAGTTCCGTCTGAACATGAGGAAGAACTTCTTCCATCTAAGGGTGACGGAGCACTGGAACAGGCTGCCCGGGGAGGTTGTGGAGTCTCCTTCTCTGGAGATATTCAAGACCCACCTGGACAAGGTCCTGTGCAGCCTGCTCTGGGTGACCCTGCTTCGGCAGGGGGGTTGGACTAGATGACCCACAGAGGTCCCTTCCAACCCCTACCATTCTGTGATTCTGTGTGATTCTGTGAAGGTAACAGAGGCATTTTAGCCCATTTGCTGCTTTCTGAAAATTTTGTTGTCAATGCTTGAGGAGACACAGTTACTGAATATGTTTCTAACTCTCATATTTCATGTGCATTCATTTAAAAAGTCGGTGGAGACAATGGGTGCTTTGATGGTTATGTTGAACTGTGTTTCTCTACACTGAATATTTATTTTGACAGTGATACCCCATTAACAATAAAAACTCTTTCCCTCTTGCTTTCCCCACCTAAGCTTTTTATAATGACCACAAAAAATTGCAAGTTTTTCCCCACTTTTTAGGAAAAAAACACCAATACAGTCCCAGATTAGCTGAAGTACATTGCAAAATAAACTACCAAGAAGTGATTTGCATACTATGGGCATTTGTCATAACAGAAAACTAAATAAAGCTCATGATATTCCAAGTCTACACAAGACTTTTTTATGCAAAAATTGTGTCATCGTGTTGTGTGATAGTAAAATCAGTAACAAAACAGTGCCTTTCTCCAGTAGGAAGCTTTTCCTGCAATAATAAGTTCAGTAATAATAAGCTTTCCTGGAGAGTGTGTGTGTGGAAACTGGTGTCACATGGCAGCTGAGATCTCTGTCTCCCTACTCTCAGTTGTGTAGTTCCCTCTCCCCTGCTTTTGCCAATACTCCTTTGATCACGTGGTAGGCTGACTCAATTCAATAACCAAGCAAAAATATGTGTGTTTAGCTTGAATAAGCTCACAGTGCACGCAGAAAAATGCCAGAGTTAACAGGTGAAAAGAGTCTTTGATTAGAGAAGGAAGATGGAGGAAATAGGAAGTGGGATGTCTCCTTTTGACTGATGGAAAATGGTTAATTTGGCTTACTGTAATATATAACCATATTTAGCTATGCAAGTAGACTGCAAGTACAGTGAGTGTTCTGCAGACACAAGGTTTATATCAATAAAGAGCATGTTCTAATGCACATTTCTTATTTCTTTAACTTGTGTGCTTGAGAGTTTATAAAATACAGCCATTTGCAGTATGGGTCATAGTCATGAATAAGAACAGGCACAGTTTGAATGTAGCTCTTCTTCTATATGCAACTGCTGATGTATTTTGGTTAGAATCCTGTATTATCATCTACATCTAATGTATACATCAATGTAAGTATTATGTTCACCAACACCAATCGCTAATGAAAAAAGGTATGAATTAAATGACTGATTAGGGTACATATTGCTAAACTCTGATTCTAAAGAAACCTGAAAGAAGTGTCAAAATTGTTAGACAAATTTAAGATGACAAATTTTTTGCTCTCAAACAACTTCAGTTGACGATTCATTCAAGCTAGTACAGAATATGCTTGAGAATGCTAAATACAGTTTGTCAGAAAAAAGGAAGAATATCTGCTGAAGTTCTGTTTCTAAAAATGATCTCCAGAACTTTTTTTTTGTTAATTTGTTGTTGTTCACAAGCCATTTGCAGGTCTGAAGTAGAGAAGTATGTAGACCTTTCTTCGAGTAGCCCTACCATTGCCAGCAGAATAATGATCAGAAAATTCTATCTTGAGTGTGACTGTTCACTTAACTCCTGCTCAGATTTTGGCTAAGACAGCTTATGCTAAGACTTGATGTATGCTGGGAGCAGCACCATTAGCTCAAAGTGAGGGCAGCATGTAGGCAAGATACGGTGGCCAGAAATGGCTAGAGGTCATTATGTAGCCACTATCACCTACAGCTTGCAATGTCCTGGAGCCATAATCCTTGCATTAGCAGTTTTCTGGCAGTTTCTTCTTCAGAATCCACTAAAAATGGATGGAAATAGACCAAACTTCCAAGCTGGGAGGTATAGATACATCAGCTTACCAAAAAAGTTTTTGAGGTGGATCCAACAGCAGCTGGACTCCTGAGGATTTTGCGCTTCCTGGTGGAATACAGGCACCATGATGAAGGAGAAAGGATGCGTACTCTCACTGTCAGCTAGGTAACTATTTTGTTCATAGGTGCACTAGTTACAAGTTATGACCTGCAAGTTATGATTTAAAGAACTTGTGAGTTAGAAACCTCATTAATTAAGTGATGAATTAGTGAATTCACGTTAGTCTATACAAAGGGATTGAGGTCTTGATTGTCATGTTTGTTTGTTTTCTTTCCTAATGAGCTTGTGAAATAAAGTTTATTTTACAGCGTACATTGTCCTGTACATTTGAGCAATCCAAACTGGAGTGATCTTCTTGTCCAACACTGAGACATTTGGCCTCACTTCAGAAAAATCACTAGCAAATGAGGAAGACAAGACAAATGTTGCAGAGAAGTGTGAATTTATGTTGAAATGTGCTGGACAGATCTGTTCGAGCCTAACCAAGTCCCACTCTGTACTGGTGTGACACTTGTGTACTGATAGGACAGATAGCCAGACAGGACTATATAACACACCACTGTTTCCATCAGTGGAGTTACAGGTCAATTTCCAAGCTTCTAGGTTAGTCATTTTAGAGACAGCATGGCTGAAAACTCATAAATAGAAATTTATCAAAGAATTTTTTAAAGTCATCTTATCTTTAAAACCTTAGGTGTTAGAGATGCACCTTATCCTAATTTGGTTTCACTTTCTGTGTGAGCCCGGATTCTCAGTATCTTAGATTAGGCAAAGGTCTCTTGCCTGCAAGATATTGCTTCCTTTATTACCACTTTAATTTGCCATCCCATTGCTTCTAAAGAATAGTCCTTCATGGAGGCATCAAACTTCCCTTCAGTGTGACAACTGCCTATAATACAGCTTGTTAATTCTTACAGACAATCTAATACGTTTTTTCAGCATGAAATGCAAACTAGTATTTATAATTTTATTAATTTTTTTCCCTCTGTCCTAACCTCTTCTAGTCAAATCCATTTTTATAGTATAAGATATCTAGATGTACTTTCCTAAAGCACTGAATTCTGTCAATTCAGAACACTACGTGTTGAAATTTACTTATTATTCGGAAGTGTATACTTCAGGTATCTAAACTTAAAAAATAAATAGAGTGATTATTGCCTCATAATACATTTTTTCCTTATACACCTCAATAAGAGAGAAGCATTAAAGCAAAACAGTAATAGGTTGGATTTTGATGTCTGCTCAACTCAAGATGGCAAATCAATAAAGGAAATGCTGACTTGCTGGAGTTTGAACAGTGATCTGACGACTTGCCTAATGGAAGAATCTTGTTTTTAAGGTTCCAGTCCATTGTGTGCTATCATATAAGGCAAAGTTTAATATATTACTTCCTGTCACACACCAGGTCTGGTATGGGTAAAGGATTTAGATTCTTTTATAAAGAGAATTAAACATCCCACTCATCCAGGAGTGCTTTTGGTAGCTAGATTTATACCTGAAGGGAATTTGAAGCCAAAATACACAATATTTTGCACTTTTTTCTGGTGACTGTTACAAGCATAATTAAGATATTGCACATGATTAACAATAGTAGTGTATGATATAGATTTGGCATTCAGAATGAGATCATGTCCCTGTGTTTTACTTTAGTGTCCTGGGTTTGGCCAGGACAGGGTTAATTTTCACCGGACTCCACCTGGCCAAACAGAGCCCGGTATTCCATACCATGTGACGTCATGCTGGGTTCCGGTGGGGGGGGGCAGCGTGGCGGGAACAGACTCACGGCTTGGGGGGGGCGCGGCGCCGGTGCTGTTCACGAGAGCGTCTGTCTGGGTCGCACGGTTCGTTGTTGTGTTTTTTTCTCCTTATTTGTATCGTTGTTGTTCCTGTTTCCCTCTGTTTGCTGTTCTGTTAAACTGCCCTTATCCCGACCCACCAGTTTCTGCCTCTTTCTTTTCATTCTCCTCCGCGCGCCGGCAGGGGGAGGGGCGGCCGCGTGGTGCTTTTGTTGCCGGCGGCAGCTGAAACCAAGATGTTAATTTGGCACCCAAGCGTGGGGCGGGGATAACGGCAGGGCTGAGCAGCGGGTGTTAAAACTGCTTTCTTAGATTTTGTTAAATTTTGTTATATGCATTTTTCTGTGTTAAAATAGTCGCCGGTAAAAATGTTTCTGTCTTTCATCAGATGGTTGTGGTTTTTGAATCCATACTTGCTGTACTTGTTCCCTGTGGTGCTATTCATCGTCACGGGGAAAAGGATCAGGATTATGATTTTACTGTACTGTACGATATCGACTTATGACATGATAACGTCAATGTGCATGAAATTAGTCTTGTATTTGCATGCGGCACTGCGGTCATTTCCATACCTCGGATCCTATGTCTTAGAATTTGTGAATAATCAAACCCAGTCTGTGGGGAAAACCGAAGGGGATACCTTCCCCCACTCTTTCGCCCCCCCTCTCTCCCTCAGGCTGGTCCTAACTGCTTTTGAGAATTTCGAGTACCCGTGGGATGCTCAGGGCAGCACTCTCCTTTTGTTATGCCTCCTGAATGGGTTGCAGGTTTTGTTTAGGGTTAAGCAAGTCGTTAAGAACATCGTGCAGAGACCTGCCCCGGGGCTGGATAGCTGTGAGTGGCTGGGTGTGTGGGACAGCATGGGCAGGTGTCTAGAGCAGTGGGCACCACCGGTGTTTTTTAAACTCACCCCTGAACAAATATAGAATCCAGACAATCTGGTAAAATATCTGCAAAAAGTGTGCTGCCACCCTGGGAACTCCAGAGAGACACAGATCACTGCCACGTGCTGGGGTCTGGCCCACGCCTACCGAGCCCTGTTCAACACTGTTCAGTGCCCTGAAGGGGAAAGGGGGGGAAACGAAGCAGCAGGCGCTGCGACTGGCGCTGGCCCCCCAGCCGGCCCTGCAGCCCCTCCAGCCCAGCAGGCAGTCACAGCCCCCCCGACCGGCACCACAGCTGCTGCAGCCACTGGCGTTGTCCCGACTCCCCCGGTGGGCACGGCAGCTGCTGCAGCTCCAGCCACAGGCATAGTGACTGAGCCCAATGACCAACCTGTGCCGGTAGCAGTCGCCCCCGTAAAACTAAAGAAAGACGCAAAGAGAGCAGATCGCTCTGAGAGGGATGACGATGAGCCAGGGTCATCACGGGAGACAGAGACAGAGATCATCACCCGGTCCCTGTCCCTGGGCGAGCTGCGAGACATGCGGAAAGATTTCAGCCTCCACCCAGGCGAGCACATTGCCACCTGGCTGCTGCGGTGCTGGGATAATGGGGCCAGCAGCTTGGAATTAGAGGGCAAGGAAGCCAAGCAGCTGGGATCCCTGGCCAGGGATGGGGGCACTGACAAGGCCATTGGGAAAAAGGAACAAATCCTCAGCCTGTGGAGGAGACTTCTGTCAGGCGTGAGGGAGAGGTACCCCTTCAGTGAGGATTTTGTATGTTATCCTGGCAAGTGGACCAATATGGAAAGGGGTATTCAGTACTTGAGGGAATTAGCTGTGCGGGAGCTGGTTTACTGTGACACAGATGATGAGCAGTTACCCACAGACCCAGATGAAGTCCAGTGCTCACAATCCATGTGGAGGAAGTTTGTGCGGAGCGCACCCTCCTCACATGCCAACTCACTGGCAGTTGTAAACTGGAAAGGTAAAGACGCACCAACAGTGGATGAGGTGGCTGTCAGACTCCGCCAACACGAGGAAAGTCTCTCTTCCTCCCTCGTCTCAGCTGTGGAGAAACTGGTCAAGCGACTAGACAGGAATATGTCCTACTCCCCACCTGTACGGGCCAGTGTCTCAGCTATTAGGGGCAGGCGTTTCTCTGCTCAGGAGAGGGAATACAGAGGCTATACACCCCGGGGCACCCTGTGGTTCTACCTGTGTGACCACGGAGAGGACATGAGGAAGTGGGATGGAAAACCCACCTCAAGTCTAGAGGCCTGAGTACGTGAGTTGCGAGGTAAAACAATCACCAAAGGGGATTCTGTTAGGAAAAATGCCGCTCCAGTTTCCAGAAGCCAGCTCTCCAGACCAGGTAGACAGTTTGACCTTGATTCCGATCCTCTGGAGGGGACCTCCAAGTCATTTTTACAGCAGGTGAGCAGCAAATTCTCTGACCAGGATTAGAGGGGCCCTGCCTCCAGCCAGGTGGAGGAAAGGGACAACCGTGTCTATTGGACGGTGTGGATTCGGTGGCCTGGCACGTCAGATCCACAAGAGTATAAAGCTCTAGTGGACACTGGTGCACAGTGTACTTTAATGCCATCAGAGTTCAAAGGGTCAGAGTCCATTTGCATTTCGGGAGTGACAGGGGGGTCCCAAGAGCTGAGTGTACTGGAGGCTGAAGTGAGCCTCACTGGGAAGGAGTGGCAGAAGCACCCCGTTGTAACTGGCCCCGAGGCTCCGTGCATCCTTGGGATAGACTATCTTAGGAGAGGCTATTTCAAGGACCCAAAGGGGTATCGGTGGGCTTTTGGCATAGCTGCTGTGGAGACGGAAGAAATTAAACAGCTGTCCATTTTGCCTGGTCTCTCGGAGGATCCTTCCGTTGTGGGGTTGCTGAGGGTTGAAGAACAACAGGTGCCAATCGCAACCACAACGGTGCACCGGCGACAGTATCGTACCAACCGAGACTCCCTTCTCCCCATTCATCAGCTGCTCCGTCAACTGGAGAGTCAAGGAGTGATCAGCAAAACTCGCTCACCCTTTAATAGTCCCATATGGCCAGTGAGAAAATCTACTGGAGAGTGGAGACCGACAATAGACTACCGTGGCCTGAATGAAGTCACACCACCGCTGAGTGCTGCCGTGCCAGACATGCTAGAACTTCAATATCAGCTGGAGTCCAAGGCAGCCAAGTGGTATGCTACAATTGACATGGCTAATGCATTCTTCTCCATCCCTTTGGCAGCAGAGTGCAGGCCACAGTTTGCTTTCACCTGGAGGGGCATCCAGTACACCCGGAATCGACTGCCCCAGGGGTGGAAACACAGTCACACCATTTGCCATGGACTAATCCAGACTGCACTGGAAAAGGGTGAAGCCCCAGAACATCTGCAGTACATCGATGACATCATTATATGGGGCGACAAAGCGGAGGAGTTTTTCGAGAAAGGGGAGAAAATAGTTCAGATCCTTCTGAAAGCCGGTTTCGCCATTAAGCGAAGTAAAGTCAAGGGACCTGCGCAAGAGATCCAGTTTTTGGGGATAAAATGGCAGGATGGGCGCCGTCAAATCCCAATGGATGTTATCAACAAAATAGCAGCTATGTCTCCACCAACCAGCAAAAAGGAAGCACAGGCCTTCCTGGGTGTTGTGGGTTTTTGGAGGATGCACATCCCAAATTACAGTCAAATTGTGAGTCCTCTGTACCATGTGACCCGGAAGAAGAATGATTTTGAATGGGGCCCTGAGCAAGGACACGCATTTGAACAGATTAAACGGGAGATAGTTCATGCCGTAGCCCTTGGTCCAGTCCGGTCAGGGCAAGATGTTAAAAACGTGCTCTACACCGCAGCCGGGGAGAATGGCCCAACCTGGAGTCTGTGGCAGAAAGCACCAGGGGAGACTCGAGGTCTACCCCTGGGGTTTTGGAGCCGGGGATACAAAGGATCCGAGGCCCGCTATACTCCCACTGAAAAAGAGATTCTGGCAGCATATGAAGGCGTTCGAGCTGCTTCAGAAGTGGTCGGCACTGAAGCACAGCTCCTCCTAGCACCACGATTGCCGGTCCCGGGCTGGAAGTTCAAAGAGAGGGTCCCCTCTACGCATCATGCCACCGATGCTACGTGGAGTAAGTGGGTCGCGCTGATCACCCAGCGTGCCCGAATGGGAAACCCCAGTCGCCCAGGAATTCTGGAGGTAATCATGGACTGGCCAGAAGGCAAAGATTTTGGAGCATCGCCAGAGGAGGAGGTGACACGTGCTGAAGAGGCCCCACTGTATAACCAGCTGCCAGAAGATAAGAAACAGTATGCCCTGTTCACGGATGGGTCCTGTCACATTGTGGGGAAGCAGCGGAGGTGGAAGGCTGCTGTATGGAGCCCTACACAACAAGTCGCAGAAACTGCTGAGGGAGAAGGTGAGTCCAGCCAGTTTGCAGAGGTGAAAGCCATCCAGCTGGCTTTAGACATTGCCAGTCGAGAGAAGTGGCCAGTGCTCTATCTTTACACCGACTCTTGGATGGTGGCCAATGCCTTGTGGGGGTGGCTGCAGCAATGGAAGAACAACTGGCAGCGCAGAGGCAAACCCATCTGGGCTGCCCCATTGTGGCAAGATATTGCTGCCCGTCTGGAGCAGTTCGTTGTAAAAGTCCGTCACGTGGACACCCACGTCCCTAAGAGTCGGGCCACTGAAGAACATCAAAACAACCAGCAGGTAGATCAGGCTGCCAAGATTGAAGTGGCTCAGGTGGATCTGGACTGGCAACATAAGGGTGAACTCTTTATAGCTCAGTGGGCCCATGACACCTCGGGCCACCAAGGAAGAGACGCGACATACAGATGGGCTCGTGACCGAGGGGTGGACTTGACCATGGACACTATTGCACAGGTTATCCATGAATGTGAGACATGCGCTGCAATCAAGCAAGCCAAGCGGGTAAAGCCTCAGTGGTATGGAGGACGATGGCTAAAATATAAATATGGGGAGGCTTGGCAGATTGACTATATCACACTGCCACAGACCCGCCAATGCAAGCGCTATGTGCTCACAATGGTGGAGGCCATCACCGGATGGCTGGAAACCTACCCTGTGCCCCATGCCACCGCCCGGAATACCATCCTGGGCCTGGAAAAACAAGTCCTGTGGCGACATGGCACTCCCGAAAGAATCGAGTCGGACAACGGGACTCACTTTCGCAACAGCCTCATAGACACCTGGGCCAAAGAACACGGTATCGAGTGGGTGTATCACATCCCCTACCACGCACCAGCCTCGGGAAAGATCGAACGTTACAATGGGCTGCTAAAAACCACTTTGAGGGCAATGGGGGGTGGGACTTTCAAAAATTGGGATACTCATTTAGCAAAGGCCACCTGGTTGGTTAACACCAGAGGGTGCACCAACCGGGCTGGTCCTGCCCAGTCAAAACCTCAGCGCCCTGTAGAAGGGGATAAAGTTCCTGTAGTGCACATGCGGAACATGTTAGGGAAGACGGTTTGGGTTAGTCCTGCCTCGGGCAAAGGTAAGGCCATCCGCGGGATTGCTTTTGCTCAAGGACCTGGGTGTACCTGGTGGGTAATGCGGAAGGATGGGGAATTCCGATGTGTACCTCATGGGGATTTGATTTTGGGTGAAAATAGTCCATAAATAAATTGTATAAAGTTAATTGTTAAATAACCCTGTCACTGTCTGTTATCACTGTTATAATTGTTATATTTTGTACCAGTAGTAGCATAGTAAGAATCATCCAGATTAAAGAAGGATGGACTTTTTCGATGAAAACCTAGCAGAGCACAGCGATGATGGAACTGGACCTGGTTTTCAAAAACTGGCATCCAGCAACTTCATCGAGATCACCATTTTCCTGCAGACTGTGGGCACGAGCCGTACCAGATACATCAGCCGTGAGCTCCGGATGCAGCAAGTGACTGCCCATCACCACACATCACCTCTCCTGCCACGGAAGACCATTACGACAGATGGAGCCTGAAGTCAATGGATTAAATGAACTCAACGGACACTTTAGAGTGATGACCCATAGACTAAGCGAATGATATCTGGAGACAGGAGAAGTGGTGGTGATCAACTGGACAATGGGGGACCTGGGCATGACGTAGATGGTATGGAATAAGGGGTGGATAATGTCCTGGGTTTGGCCAGGACAGGGTTAATTTTCACCGGACTCCAGGAAGGGGCACAGCCGGGGGGTGGGGGCTGACCCCACCTGGCCAAACAGAGCCCGGTATTCCATACCATGTGACGTCACGCTGGGTTCCGGTGGGGGGGGGGGCGGCGCGGCGGGAACGGACTCACGGCTTGGGGGGGGCGCGGCGCCGGTGCTGTTCACGAGAGCGTCTGTCTGGGTCGCACGGTTCATTGTTGTGTTTTTTTCTCCTTATTTGTATCGTTGTTGTTCCTGTTTCCCTCTGTTTGCTGTTCTGTTAAACTGCCCTTATCCCGACCCACCAGTTTCTGCCTCTTTCTTTTCATTCTCCTCCGCGCGCCGGCGGGGGGAGGGGCGGCCGCGTGGCGCTTTTGTTGCCGGCGGCAGCCGAAACCAAGACATTTAGCAATTGAAAAGTTTGAGAACTGGTTCAACTGAAGGTGCATTTGTCAAGAATGGTCATACCCCAGGAATGCCCAGGCTCATGACTTCGCCCACTTCAGTTGAGTTGGTAAACTCTTGAAAATAAATAACAAAAGACATCCGTCTTCAGTTTTGTCAATGGACATCAACAGTCTACAGAAAAGGAAAACAATAATCAAAAGGTTCTAAATTACCTAATTATAAAGCCAGTCCTCACCTATTGGCTACTGTTCACTTTCTTAGCTATTGTAATACCATAATTGTACTAGTTATCCAGTTGCCATGAAGTCTGTATGATAAATAAGACAACAGTTTCAATCAGGCTAAAATATATCTTGTATTAGTACAAATATATACATACATGCATATATATATATATATAAAACAAAACAATGTCAGCTTTTATTCATACCAGTTAGTTCCCTTCTGCTATTCCTTTTACAGATTCATAAGGATATTAAATTATAATATCAGGCCATGTATTTTTCCATGTATTCATAGGTCAAAGCTTTAACACATCCTGCCACACTGTACTTTGGATTTCATGCCCACACTTCATTATTTAGCTCATCAGCTATTTTCAAGCATCAAAGGACTGTGTAACATAAGAAAAAGAACAAAAAGGATCAGTAAGAAGAACAAGGAAGGCCTAAAGCCGTATGTAGCATTGTAATAATCTTGCATCTCGAAGGGAACTATGCCTAGATCGGGCAAGATCAGTATTCAAAAATTTCAGAAACTACTTGGTGTTTAAATATGTTCCTTAAATAAAACCTGTGGTGAGGTGAAGCTTAGAAGCAATGAAAATTTTGGATACCATTTTGTCTGGGCTGAATTTTCCTCAGGAACACATTTTGAAAGTCCACAAAGGAGCTGAGATCAGAATTAGTATAGAGGGCAGTTCAGGAGAGTGAGAAAGTCTAAAACTAGTGGCAGATGTTGAATTCCCAAAACCTTGCTGTAATAGGAACAAGCCAGAAAAACCAGTTCTTTAGCTTATTTTGACCCTGTTAATCGGCAAAAATGTTATAGAAAGGCTAAAGTCAGATTCTTCTTCAAGGAAATAGGAAATAGTTGTTTCCCTGTAAGGCTTATTGCCCTAAAATTTTATCCAATCTGGTCCAGGAGCACAGTACAGAAATCATAGTTCTGCTTTCACTCCTTCAAATAAGTTTAATCCTTTAACTAGAAGATAGCAATGCATGTGGACTATTGCAAATTAAAAATTACAATTAAGGCATTGCAGTACTTCAGGTTTAGTAGAAAAAGAATTTGAAGCACATATACTGCCTTTCTGGTAAAAATGAAGCCTTTTTTTCCTCATTGCATTTTTTGTCTGGGAGAACTTTTGTGTGTTGGTTACTTTCAAAATGAAAACCAAGCAAGGAAGCAAACAAACCAAAACTATAGGAAAACCGTGTTTCTAGATGCTATGTCTGGCTAAGGTTGGAAAAAAAACTTAGTTAAAGCAAGACTTTTAGGATTCAAACTATTTCATATGTTCTAGTGGAGTCTGCAAGCTATTATAAGCTTTCTCTGTAATTTTTCAATTATTGTCTTTTCCTAGGATATTACAAACTATTTTTAACTATTTTTACATATAATTAAAATAAGCTCCAGCATATAAAGTCTTGCTTTTAAGGTTATTTGTATGAAATAAAATGAGCAGAATAAGTATGCTTTTCTTCCCTCCAGACCTTGTTTAGTCACCCTTTTCTACCGGTGAATACTGCCTTCTGTTCCTTTGCCTACAACTGGGTAAAAAAACAAATAGAAAGAAGCAGTAAATCTAATTAATATACAAAAGATGAACTAAGCACCAAAAGGAAAGTTCCAGGTCTTGTGGAGGTGAGAATTTCTACATAAATTCAGTCAGAGATTCAGTTCTCCAGTGACTTACCTGGACTAGGCACTTAGAAGAGGAATTGAGGAAGAAAGACCCTCTCATACACACTTTCTTTCCTTTCTCTGGGCAGGCTACCTACCATGTCAACATCCACAACTATCTCAGAGCATGGAGGCAGACAGAAAACATGGAGGAGAAATAGTCTAAGCCTTACATCAAACAGATCCCAAGATGATGGGCAACACTACTGGTTGAGTAGTAAATTATTACGCCCTTGAAGCAATGAGGAAATGATGTAGATGTTTTGCGCCTGAGGTGTGTCTCTGGGACATCGTGCCTCCTTGTGACTCCCACTCCCATAATGAAGGTGAAACACCAACCTTTGCTTCGGGCTGTGCCCAAAGGCATAACCTACCGTTCAGAAGCACATTCAGACTTTTATTTCTGGCATTAACTGTATGCAGTCAGCCAAGATATTGAGTGGGAGAGAGTGTGTCAGTGGAGGCCCTGCCCTCCATTGTAGTTGTGCTAGGCAAAGGCTGACCAGTATTCAGATATTCCCAAATCGGTTTTGCATCATTGTACTTGTTTGTGGGTTGTTGAGAGGTCTGGGTCTCTAGTTCCATAAAGATACAGACGACATTTAGCCTCACTGCATATTTTTGTTGCTGCTTTTGCTTTCCCAGAGTTGGGCTGAGCTTAAAATCTCAGTGAGGCAGATAACCAATGCAAGATGATAGTGTGTAGAATGGGCTGCAGAAAACTTTTTGTTTATAAGACTTATTTTCTAAACTATTGTATATTCATTAAAGCATTCATGATTTGGGCCATGGTCTTTCGATCCTGATCTGCTTCCTGTGTGTATGTGGTTGGGGAGGCTAAATTTATTTTTGTATCTATCTAGACTTTTCCAGTATTGTCTCAGATTTGAACTTGGCTGTGAATGTGCATGTAGTAGTATATCTCAGGGCCGTTATACAGTGCTGCTACTTACTATGTCATGTATGTGGAAAATGCTTCTAGGAGTGTTTGATTTACTCTATATGTGGCCAAATAAAGCTTTAAAATAATGTGAATACATTTGCTACTTGGAGTATTCAGGAAATATCACTTGTTTGACATAATTTTCTACAAAGCTTCTGTGGTGCACCTCTCCATTAGATGAATTTTACAGTGCAAAATATGTCTGCTGTAAACTAGGAAGCATGTGTAGGCTTCTCATTTGCTTCAGCACTCATTTCATCCTGCTGTTTCTGTATTTCAAGGCTACTGGATGGCTTGGGGCAGTCATTAGGAAGTCCTACACCTTAGTATCTACTGTATCACTAGCAATTTGCCGGACAACCTGAGTTGACAGTCACTGGAGGCAACAGTGTGAAGGCCAACACCTAATGGAATACCCTATATTTTACAGTTTGCATATCTCCACCAGGCTAAACTGTTAAACGTTGGGTCACATTGTAAGTCTTTTTCTTGAGGAAGTAAAGTGGAGAGTGTTTCAGATAACCTTGTATCTTCTTGTGTTAGTAATTAAAGAACTTCCAGGGTACAAACAGATACAATTAATAGTGAAATGAGCAGCCAAGAGCTTCCTGAAAATGGTTATTAAATCTCCACACATTCATATTACTGTAGTTTATTCAGCATGATTGTCAGGTACAAGCCAAAGATCATGAAATGGCTCTCTGCTCTCCCAGGTTAATGATAGGCTATGGCCAATAGAACTCACTTGTTCAGCAGAAATACCAATATTCACGTGTCCTGAAATACAGAAGGTAATGAAATGTTAAATAATTATGCACAGTGGTAGGTGATAATGCAAGAAGAGAGATGTGTTCCTAACAGGTTAATATCTGTGCACTAGTCTATTACAGCAGCTGGAGAGCAATTTCCTATTCTTTTGTCTTGGCTATGGTTGCTAATATCCCCATTTTTTTCTGATCTGTCTCACTTTGATGTCAAAATAATTATTAAAAAACTAAGTACCCCCATTTGTCAGATACTCTTTATAGGAAGTCTGTCCACAAATATGAAAGGGTGAGAGTGAATGACAAATAATATACTGTGTACCAGTTTGTGCAGATCAGCTAAAATGCCGGCAGAAGCCCACACAAAAAGAAACAGTTATTTGTCTGTTAATAATCCTGTCACAAGGAAGAGTGTGTGTGTAGTTATGAAGTGTGAGTAATTTTTTAAAAGTGGCCCACTCCACAAGAGCCTGCATAACAGTTAAATGTGGTTTAACAACAAAGACACTATGGTTTAATATCCTCTTCTGGTAAATTACTGACCAATTACTAACATATACCGAAAGAACACATTGCATCTGCCAGTGTTTATTCAGGGGTTTGGGTGCTTACTTTAAGAAATGCAGTTATGTGCTTTGTCTGATTTCTGTGTATTTTCTCCATCTTCTTTTGCAAATATGCAGAAAAAGCACTCACTGGCATTCCTGTGTATCTCTTCCACAGTTTGAGAAAATGCTTCTCCATCCTAGCTGCAGATTCCCCGAGTATACCTACGTATGTAGGTGTACATACACTTTTACACTATGACTTTAAGGTAAAGGTTTGAGTGTACCTGAACACCGAGATCAATGTGCTTTAAGTTATCTAGGCTTATCAGGGCAAAATTACTTCATTTGAAGTGATTTCAGTCAAAATCTCAGTCCAATTAGAATATTTCCATAATACTCATCTAAAGTTATGTTAAAAAATACATTGGCTTAGATTGCGGTCTTTTGAGCCCTTATTGTGTAAAAGCAACGGGGGTGAAACATTGCCACTTTAAAGGGTTTAAGTACATGGTTCTTAGCGCTTTTTAATTTCTGCTGTAACAGACCAGGTAGGCACTCGCCTTTCTTCAGTGGCACTTATTTCTTTATCTGCTGTTACGTTTCCAAATTCTGACTTGACTATACCCTCAGATGAGTAGGAGGGCATCAGAGTTTCGGGAGAAACAAAGTTTGCCTCTGGAAAAGCAAAAACATGCTACAGGTTTTGCCTCAGGATGTTTAAGTTAGTTTTAAAATGAAAAGCCAGTAGACTGAAAAGAATAGGTGAACAGTGACTAGCATGTATCTGTACTTACTATTGTTTATGCTATAAGACCCTTTTTTATTTGATCAATGAGTAATAGAAGCAAAGCTAATAATTTTCTAATGTTTTCATTGCAATTTTTAGTTTTAAAAATTTTAATGATCATATAAAATACTTCCTTTTGTTGCCTTGATCCTTTTACTATTGATGATGTCCTGTTGTTCAAGAAAATAGGAATGTTCTTGTCTAGAAATGATTTACTCATGTTGCTTTTTTCTGTTCAAAAACTTCTACCTGACAAAATCAGATTGTTAGATGGCTGTGATACTCATGTATGCAATTTGAACTATTCTGGGAGTGGCAGCTAAAAGGATTTTGAACAACAAAGTCTATTAAAGATGAGTCCTCATGGCGATAACTAAACCAGCTAAGAAATCCAAAATTAAAGTTACCTCTTCACAAAATTCAATAAAGTGTGCTAATGGGACAGCTAAATTATCTTGCCTTCATTACTAGCTGCTCTTAACAGGCTCCTGAGCCATCCTACATGTGAACCACAGCTGTAGAAGACATAGTCAGCAGAGTCTAATTGCCTAATGCAAACAAAAGCAATTCAATATCAGCTTCTGACACAGATGCAGATTTCAGTGCGTATCACGGAGGAAGCAGAAGTTCTGCAGTGTCACTCCAGAACTGTGGCAGAATGTAAAATAGACGAGGAAGACAGGATGGCAATGTATAATAGCTGATCAGAAATCAAGAGCTGGAAAATTCAGTAAGAAGCCATTTTCCTATAGCATACAACAGCATGAAAAGCCACCCTCTTGAAACTAATGCAGTTCTAGTAAATTAAAATTAATATAAATAAGAAAAAATCAAAGCTGTATATATTGACTTTTGAAGCAGAATTTCCTTTCAGGAGAATACTAGTAGTAGTATACTAGTTTTCCTGCTAGTAGACTACTAGTTTTATCTGAATGAATCTTGCCTTCACCTTAAAAAGAAGCTGTGATTTCATGAGTCCTAAGAGAGTTTGCTGTGAAAGCATGATTCATCATATCTGCAAAGATACACACTTCCTCTTTAACATGCAGGAGAAAGTAAAAATCCACAAAAAGGAGAATTCGGGTTATTTCTCTCCCCTATCGAAGTCTGATAGTGTTATGTGCTCCTTCAGCTGTAGAACTGTAATAACTGGACAACAGTATCATAAATCTTATAATAAAGTGAAAGGGAAGAAATGGCAAATAAAATTTCTTTCTGTTGTGCCTGCCTCTGTTCTTAGCTTCAGCCTCCAGCATTACAGAATCTACCACCGCTAACCTTCTGTGAGACAAGAGATTCATTCCAGATAGAAGAATCAGTATATAGCTGAGAAAAAACCCCCATGGCTCCAGGCCCAGCTTATTACATACCTCTGTTTCTATTTCAGGGCATTTCCTTGCTGTTCCACCCAAAAATAGCTCATCCAGAGTCTGTCTCAGTGTGCTCTTCTTTTGCCCTGTGCTCAATCATGTCCCTGTTTTTTCATCTCGGGTGTTCCCAATTTTCCTTATTACTCACACTGCTTATACTATGGCTTCCCTTAATACCTAATACACTCTTACTACACATTCTGTGTAGGTATTTCATTGTTGAAAAAGAACATTGTGATCATTTCTGCATCCATATCCTAGAGAGACAGTCACCTTTCATAGGCAATGCCCTGTGATTGTTCAGTGTTTCAGGAGAGCAAAAGCAGAACAAGTACATCCCCACTGTCGTTGGTAGAAAGGATCATACTCTGTTCTCTTTTCCATAGCAGCAGAGAAGCATGCTGCCATACAGTGCGTTTCCTGGGATCTCTCTGTGTCACTCCCTGGTACATCCTCTTCACGTTACGGTTAGTAATAAACCTCTCAGCGAAACAAAAATTTGTCAGAAAATAATTGATTTCTTGATCCAGAAGATCAATACTTTTTGGTTTCTTTGCCACTGAAAGTCCTGAGAGTCTAATCTACCCCTCCACACTGGGGATCCTGAAGTGTTAGTACAGGTTTCATGGGTCTGCGGCTACTGGGCAGCCTGCAGACTGAGTGTACCCCGAGGACAGGGATTGACTCCCACCCAGGTTTGCTGCCCAGAGAAATTGTCATTCCTGTCAATTCTGATTAATAATTTGTTAGAAGAATACTGATAGCTACATGAACTTTAAATTCCCTGAGCAGCTGCAGGGCACCTGGGGCACTTTCCTTAGAATTTCAGGTTCTGAAAATACAACTAACTAAATAAAATGTCAGACTTCTTCAGACCAAATATAAACAAGAGTAAGCAAACCCTGCTTTTCAGTGAACTTGACAACTCCTTGTACTTAACACCTTCTTCAGCACAGACTGTGTTTTAGTAGAAATAGTCTAGACACAAACATTTTAAAATTAACTCAGTCTCTGATTTGCTAAACCTTAGCTCACTTCTTTCTTCATATGTTACTCTACCAGAATAACAAGTTGTACTTGAGTAGAGACCTATTGTAAATTGGAAGAATTATGTGTTGTGTGTTAGGAGGTTAACATTCTGAATTAATACAGTGTAAGTTTGTAAGTTTTAATGGATTAGTACTGAAAAGCCAACACTCATGGCAGGAAAAAAAATAGAAAACAGTTGTGCTTTCGGATTCTTTTTTAGGGCAAATTATTTCAGCATTAATAATAAATCAACTCAGAGTAAAGACAATTACTATTTTGCATATGGTGACCATTTCCATCTTTGTTATTTATAGTGAAATACAACTTGAGTGATTTTTAAAGCAAATTCAATGATAACTGTAATTGCAACAGGACTGAACTTCTTGCTAGAAAATTTTTTACTTGAAGATTGGTGAGTGATGAAAATATTAAAATGTCTGAACTACTGATTTTGAATGATTCAGAATCAAATTATTTATTTTGAGCAGTACTTTTCACTTTGCATTTGGTTTACCTGATGTAAAAAACTGAGGCTAAGTAACTTGGAAAATAAATTTTTAAGGTATTTTTGTCTAGAGTGGAGAATTTCAGGTTTATTGGCAATTACTGTGTTTTCCTTTCTAAAAAATGTGTATGATGTTTTATTGTGATTTCACCAAACCAATACTTTTTTTGCTTCGATTCTAGTGATACAAACACTGAATGAAAAAAAAAAAAAATTTGCGCTGCTCTAACTACATGCTTAGAAAATAAAAGTATAAGCCACAAATGCAGCTGAATTTCATAAGTTTTATCAGGCCACAAACAGCAGTCAGGCTGAGAAAAAAGCAGCACTTCCGAGTGTAAACAAAGGACATAATAAATGTTGTGAAGGTGCAGTTTGGCATTACTCCTCTCTACAATGATGGCAGCCCTTAAGTCTGAAAGAAAATTGTACAGATACCAGAGTATCTGGCCGGAAGGAGTTATCTATTTCATGATAAAATTAGGCTTCTGAACTAATTCTGAACTCATGCTTATAGTTTGGATTAGGATGATCATTAAATTGTTATTAATTTTGGAAAATCCTGATTGGTGGATTAAAAATTGTTGTGAATTATAAAGATCTGAGCATGAAATTATGTTAATGACAGTAATATAAACTATGGCTAATGAAATAATCAGATAGGTAATGTGCCCACTCTAAACAGTTCTTTGACTGTACCAAACTTGTGACCATGTATTATGAAATGGAGACTTCTGTCACTCCCGGTAAGTCTGTGACAGATTCAACTAAATGAACCAATACGTCTTCTTCCTTATACTCAAGATCTTATATGCAGATTACTTGCAGTGATCATGTCAAATTGCAGATGCAGAAACAAATATAAAACATTGCTCAATGATGTGCATCCTGTGGTAAGAATGTAATTTTTTTTCTCCAAACAGTATAATATTTGTACCGTAACCTCTAGTTCATATTTATAAAATAAAGTATCTGTCCTTAAAAACTCTCATTTTGGCTGAGCTTTTGAGGTTATTTCCTTAACTGTGCTAAATCAATTGATTTCATGTAGGCCACTTGGCAATTTCAAAGAATTCTTGTAACTTATGCTCATTCCTTCGTGTGTGTTTTTAAAATGTTGGATCTTTCCCTTCTTCTGTTGTGGGTTTTTTTTAATTTTCTTTAGCTATTGGAATTAAATAACTGAAAGCAAAATCAATCATTTCTTAATAGTTAGATTAAAATAATTCTTTTTCCTTTTCTCAGTTTTCAATTTCTTGTTGTGTCAGTATTTTATTTGTTCTGTAGTCCTTATAGAATCTTCCCATGTATAGCTATACTCTATGTTAAAAAAAACAGAAGCACAGAAAAGCTCTCTCACAAGTGTATTCAATGCCAATAAAAAAAGAAAAAAAGCCCTACTTTCTAGATACTTTTATGATCCCAGGGAGAAGAATACCTAATTCCACAAGTAAAAATACTGTTGTCTACCTTCCCAGAATCCCAGAATAACCTTTTGCTTTTCTGTCATGAGCTATCAATTTGCTTTAAAAACGTATTTTCTATAGAAAGTATTTTAATGATCATGTTGGAATCTACATACACTTTCTGCTAAAACATTTCAATATGCCTGATAACAACACGACTTCTAAATGATAACATGCAGGAGGGGAAAAAAAAATCCTACAAGTAAACAGATTTTTTTGCTAAGCGTGTATTCCTCACTCCTCTGTCATATCTTTGGTGGAGTAGTCACTGTATTCAATTTCCTAAAGCAATACAATTTACAAAGACCCCCAAGAGGGAAAAGAATGACTGAGATTATATTAAGCTTTGTGTTTGATACAGGGGAAGTTACTCATAGCTGTAAGGAAGAACAACATGGAGAAGTGGCTTTGTTGTTGTTGCATTTGTTACATTGCCAAGATTAGAGTTTACTGACGATTAGAATTCAGTTTGCAAACTACAGCAATGCCTTATTTGATCTAAGATAAGATCATAGTCTCATCAGTTCAAAAGAAAATACGAGTCATTTTTATATAACTGTGAAATTGCAAGGAAATTTAAGATTTTGCAAATAGTGTTTCTGATAATGATTTTTCAGCTGATATTGTTTTCTTGGTAGCAATTGATTGAAAACTTTTGAATCTGTAGAAATTAAGCCTGAATCTCCCTCCTTAAGAGAAGTAAATGTGTATAGCACTCCCCAGTTAAAGATGCTTTAATTTCAAATGCATTTAAACTTAAATTGTAATAACTTCCAATTTAATAGACTTAAAAATATGCAAGTGGTATTAAGTTACAGAAACTAGTCAGGGAAAAATAAAACTGTGACAAACTTCAGAGGAACTGACTTAGCAATGATGAACATCAGGGTTGATTAAAGTATTTGACTGGGGATAGGGAGATCGGAACTCATAAAACTAATAAAATTGTAAGTAAATTCTATCATCCTCAGCACAGGTTGTATGTAAATAATTTTTGTCAACTCAGAAAAAACCAAACAAAAAACAACTCTGACAAGCACGTAGCAGTAATAAGAATTTTAGAATTAAAAAAAAAAAGGAAAAGAAAAAGAGATGGTGTATGGAAAAGAATAAGAAAATGACGCAACTTGAAATTACGATTTTATTTAGAATATTCTGTTCACTATGTGTAACTTCAGTCCACATTCTTCTCGCTTAATTGTAAGACTATCATTGAGATGGCTAAATTATGAAAGTAGATCCCCTTAACCCTACTTTCAATATACAAAATGTGAACAGGCACCTGCAGTAGGTAATTAATTATTTATTTTGGAATGTCTTGAGTTTCCCTATGGACAGTCTTTCCATTGAACACAGAATGCTGAAGTGAATAGGGTCCTAACTTCCGTGAGGTATATAAAGTAAAGTTAAATTAACCTGTATCCAAATCTGAAATACCAAAGGGATAGTTCAGAATAAGGCGAGGAAGCTGGGAAGCACAGGGGAAAAATCTTGCATCTAAAGAACAAGTGGAAAGAACTATATGCTTTAAGAGGCAAATGAGTAAGAGGGTATATGTAATTGTATGTGGTAAAATAACACAACACATGAGGCAGAACCTTTTGTTCTTCCTATCACATAACAGGAACAAGGAAATATTCTGTGAAATTGTGGGATAATAAAACTCATGAACAGAAAAAAAATTACTCAGTCCATAATTACAATCCTAGAAATCAGAGGTGGGAACAATAAAGACTTTAATCAATGATCATAGATGCCACATTATTCTAGGCAAGTAGGAAAATCACTGAATGCTCTGATCTGTAAATCTAAATCCCTTCTTTTAATTTTTTAATAACTCTCCAGGCTTAAATGCTTAACTATTTTATGAAAATGTCTCTTGATTATACAGAGCCTAATCATTCCACATATTGTGTAAACTCAACCCCTGCTGATGATTTTAATTTTTTTTTAAACAGTATTGTTCATACACTACTGCATTCTATTTCAGAAACTTTCTGACCTTTCAGAAGCCTCTGGTATAATGAGAAACTGACACTGTTTAGCTTCTTTTTCCTTTATTAGATTATTTTCTAGGTCATGAAGTTTCATGTTAAATGTTACTGATCAGCACCACTTCTAGAGCTAAATGTGATATGACCATAAGAATGTAAGAAAAGTCACCCTGATTCAAACTAGTCACTCTGACAGTGGTAAATACCTGATGTCTAGTAAGGAGCTCAGGAACAGGATTTGTATGCATCTGGTATTTTTTCCGGGAAGGAAACTGTGTATTTATTGCTGGAGTTTTGTTTGAATCTTTGTTTCCAATTTCAATTACAATTTTGAGCAGCCTGCAGGTTTTGAAGGTGCCTTGGAAGTAGCTAACTGGGATTGACTTCTTTCTCTGTAGATTATAGTCCAGAGAATATCAAAAGAATTTCAATGACTTACTTCTACTGAAGTATTTAGGGGCCTCTTCCTCTTCCCTCTGTCCCACAGCCTACAAACTATCATAAACATACGCCCATTGATATTACTGAAAAGTAAATATGATTTTATAAATAGAATCTCATATTAGTATCATCAGCTAAATTATGATACACCTATTTACACATAAAGAGAGTAAAATTTAATCAGCCGTAATTTATTATGGGAGAGAAAGAAAAGGCATTTGCTCAAGAGAAAAATGAGAAACAGAGATGTTTACTAATAATTCTTGTAATTCTGTCACCATTGATAATCATGAGTATTCAATCTTATCTAAAACTATAAATACTGGTATAAGTAAGGAGATGATATGACATGCAATTTGATTCATCCTTAAATCTAGTGGTCAGCCTATAGTATTCAAGGATGCAGTACCCTTACGCAGTACATAGATCCAAAATAATAAATTAATGCAATTAGATCATTTGATATATAGCACAGGTATTTTTTTATCTCACAGTTTACATTTCGATGTCTGTGTTTTAATGCCACTAAGGTTATAAATAATGGCTTTCTCAAAGTGACACAACATACACATTGTGTCATTATCCTTTCTCTTGGCAATTTGAGACCTCTGTGCAAGTAGGGCCAGAAAGCCAATTTCTTTCCTTTGAATCGTAAATATATCATCCTTGAGGTTCAAGAAGACCTCTGATATAACTAAAGAATGAGAACTGTAATATGTAGCTTGTATTCACATCTGTACTGGACACCAGTTTGTAGTGGATTATATAGTCTGTGTATGGTATGCTTGCTTACTTGCTTGCTTTGGAATGTCCTTGTTACTTCAACATGGCCACGGTTATTTTCATCCCTGATCTGACATGGAGGAGTGTCACTAGCACAGAACATGATGATGCAAGGTGATGCAAAATGATTTAGGAGAAACTATGACTTTACTGCCTGACCCCATATACGGACATAGTTGCTGTACAAGGAAATAGAGAAGTAATCACTTGTAGCTTGTGTGGTTTCTTTTAGGTACAGAATACTGCACTGTTGAAGTAACATTTGGGTGACATTTAGTTAAAAAAGAAAGTAAAAAGGGGCATGTATAAGTAAATTAAGGAAGTTTTCAATTTGATGAAGAGGAGAAAAAAGTAAAGCGTGTGGAATGTTGAGATCACAATCTAAAATGTTTTCAGAAAGAGTAGGAAAAATTATTTTACTGAATCTCCATAAGGAAAGTGTTAGCTGTACTTCTCAATGATTCCTCTTTTCACAGTAAAAGTTAAATGAAGTATAACTAATAAGCAGAAGTAAAAATGAAAAGTTTAATTATGCACCATTTCCTACCCTGTATTAATATACCAAGATCAGTAAGTCTGTAAATTTCTTTAGATACCTGTAATAATATTTGATGGTTGCTTTGCTAAGCACCTGATAACTCCAGGGATCACAGAAGGACAAGGTGAAGCAAGACATTTATGAGATAAGAGGCACAGCGAAAGTTAGAATTTTGTTGATGCTCAAGAATGATGTTGATTTCTCAAGTGTGGCATCATAAAAAAACACCCTTGCAGGGAAAACTTTGGGGAATATGTTTGTAATTTGTGAGCTACCCTGGCAAAATCTTACTGCGTTATTTCTTTTTAAATTTATAGTAGGTCTACTGTTTATGATGCATCAAATATGGTTGTAGGAGGAACACTTTTTGGCAAAAATCAATAATAGACTTTTCCATTTCAAGAAAATTAGGCTTTTAATGAATAAAACTACAGCTCTATTTTTTTAATAGCAGATTTTTTTTAATATTAAAAAAAAGTTTCTTCTGTAGAAGATGTAAGATTAGAGAACACAATGGAGTAAAAGCATCCTAGGTTATTTGCTTATATTTAAATTCAATTGAATGGCTCACCATTGCCAAAAGGGAAAGATTTTTATGCTTTGGCTTGTGTCTACTTGTTCCTCTTTTCCCTGCTCGGGGACAGATGGTCCTGATTTCTTCCCTTGACCAAGCTGTGGAGCTTATTGGACCTTCAGTGCACCAGCTTACTAACTCAGTAGATAGTCCATCAAAGAATACCAGAATAGTTATGAGAATGACGATGGGGATGGTTCTGTTGACTGTTAAAGCCAGCACAAGGTAAGTGGCAAGCTGTAGTTGTGAAGGAGCAGAAACAGATAGCAGCTGTGAGGCCCGCCCATTCCAATGATGAGATCACAGACTCACAGAATGGTTGAGGTTGGAAGGGACCTCTGGAGGTCATGTAGTCCAACTCCCCTCTTCAACCAGGGTGACCAGCGACTTACAGCTGGTTGCCCAGGACCACATCCAGACAGCTTATTAATATCTCCAAGGATGGAGACCCCATAACCCTTCTGGGCAACCTGTGCCAATGCTTGGCCACCCTCACAGTGAAGAAGTGTTTCCTGATGTTCAGAGGGAAGGTGCCGTGTTTTAGTTTGTTCCCACTGCCTCTTGTCCCATCACGGTGTACCACTGAAAAGAGCCTCGCTCTGTCCTCGTTGCAACCTCCCTTCAGTTATTTATACACACTGAGGAGGTCCCTCCTTGAGCCTTCTCTTCTCCAGGTTAAACAGTCCCAACTCTCTCAGCTTTTCCTCATAGACGAGGTGTTCAAATCCCTTAATGATAGATGAGTTCTCAAAATTTCTGCTTCTCAATGATGAGATGTTAGGTAAGCTCACCACATCATTTGAAACTACAGACTCAGTTCATTGAAGAAACAAAATAAAGCTTGATGTTTATTCTCAAATCCAATTCCAAACTTTCTCACATATCTGAAAATTTTATAGGAAATCACAGTTCTTCAGCCTGGTCACAGAGCTTCAACCTGATCACAGCAACTTTCGCTCACTGTGTGATTTTCCCAAGCTGTCATAAACTCTGATTTAGTTTAAAATTCAAGTATTATGAAGGCCTGTTTTTAAACAGAGTTGCTGGCTCTATGTGTGGACAGCTAAATATATCAAAAATTCAAATAGCTGAACCTGTTGAGCTGACGATTTTTGGAAGATGTGAACCTCATGAAAGCTGATTTTATTTTAACTCAGCATAAATGTCTTAAATTTTTTAAAGCTAATAATCATGGGGGAAATTTTGCCTCCTTTATTAGTGTACAGAATGCTGCAACAGCATTGCTGTTCCTTCAGACCATTATAATTGGAATTTTGTCATGTATAAGCAGCAGACTTAGAAGTACAGAGATGATATTCATATTTTAGGACATGCAAATGTTTGCCACAACTTTATGCAGGAATACCACATTCTCAGTGGTGTGTTTGTCAAGGTGCTAAGCTATTATTTGTAGACTGCAATTATCTGTGGAGACAACTACTATTGAAAAAGAGGGGAGAGAATCACACTGGAAGGAGGTCAAAAGAGGAATACCTGAAGGTTACAGCTTTAGGGTCCATTGTTTAATATTTTTGTCAATGCTTTTGGCATCCACAGCTGATTTGCTGATCATGCAAAATTTGGACTCACCAAGCATACAGAGCAAGATTGTATTGAAAGGATATGATGACACTGAGGACTTCAGTAATATTAACATAATGAATTCCACGCCATGAAATGAAAGATGATGCAATAGCAACAGAATAATCATCAGTAAGCTAGAAGCTCATTCATTGCAAACCAGTGGAAAAGGGTAGGACTTAGGTATATCACTTGATTTCAGGATGAGTATTATGATGGATTCTGGGATGTAGCCATTAATTCCAAATACCATCCTGGTGTGTTTCAGGCCACATGTTTTAGAGGTGTTGAGGAATTATTGTTGCCAGCCTACAAGGCTTAGTAAAACCTCAGTTGTGTGTGTTCTGGTGAGCTCTGCCCAAGGATTAATTCAAGCTCCTTTTCAAAGAAGGACTGCTCAGGCAGTTAGGGAAAGGAGAGCCTGTCATATAAATGCAGACTAGCTTAGGTTAACCTAGTTTAGGTTGAAAGAAATGCTGAAAGGGAGCATGATTACTTTCATAGGGTGAAAAATATCGGAAGAAGAAACAATGGTAAAGGACAATGCTCACACAAGAATAAATAGGTTGTGAACTTTCTGATGAAATATAGGTTAGAAATTATGTGAATATTCCTAACCAGTAGAAAGTATTTGAGACAACATTTTCAAGCCAATGTGTGGTAAATTTTTGCATGAAATACACAATGTGATGCCTGTAATCCCAGGGGATTGGATTTAGTGACCAGGGCAGCCCTTATAGTCTCATCTTCCTGTCTCATCCCTGTTCAGTATTATCAACATTTCCATGCATTTTTCTTCAATTAAGACTAGGGTGCAATACATAAGCTTGATGATGTCCTGAACTGAGATTAGGCTGATGAGGACCTTTCAGAACAAGCACCTCAGATTGTTGTGTCACCTCACTTCAGGACTACAGTGGGCTGAAAGCAGAAATGGCTTATCAGAAGATCCAGCAAGGAAATGGATGGATAACAGTGAGACTGTGCAGCCAGGGGGCAAGATTCTTGAAAATTCAGTAATAACAACTGTGATCAAGACTTACAGATGTCAGAAATTTGTCAAAGCAGATTGATGTAGTTAATTATTAAATATGATAGTGTGAAATTATGTGCATGTTTAGAAAATGCCCCCCTTCCTGTTTACACATTTATTTACTGAGCTTAGTCAGTTAGTTTATGGCTGCTATTTCGGTAATGTGGAAATGCTTGCCATGTCTATGCTGCACCTTGTGGCCTTTGAAACTCCAGGGAGATAAGCAGCAAACCAGTTCAGATTCTCTCAATGCAGAGACCTTTTCTAGTTCAAAGAGTCTATGTCACTTTTTACACCAGCAGCAAAGGACCATCTCTTCCCATTCCACTGCACTACTGTCCAATTGACTAAAAAATATACTGCATTCCTTTTAAATTGACATTTGAAATTTCACATGCAAACTTCTGCAAATTGATTGTAACTTCTAGGACATTTAGTGCAAAGATTTGTGTGCTAATATAATAAATGTTTTTAAAAGCCCAGCCTGGCTGAAAATCAGTTTTCAATTTTTTTCTTACAAATTGAAGTTTCAACAATTGTTTTAGTTTTGGTGCAGAACAAGATTAAATCAGGACCATCTTAATTTCTTCTGAGTCATAATCAATATCGGGGCATTCACCTGAAATATATGAGATTCAAGATAATGTCTTTGCACTGAATTAGGCAGATCATTGATATTGTCATCGGCTCTGAAGTTTTTCCTTACCCTGTGTCTTTGGCCAGCAATACAATTCTGATCATGTGAAAACTTTCAAAAGAAAGATTCATAAAAAATATGTAAGTTCTGGTTAAATGTTTTAGTATTAGTAAACTGGAATTATCCAACAAAACTCCCCACCACCTCTAATGCATCGTTCTTTAATATCTGCAGGTTTTAAACTATGCATCAACAACAAGGAAGTACTATTATTTATGTCTTTTTTGTTGATCAAATTGCCATAATCAATACCTTAAGACATAAATTGGGTTGGCAGATTTTGTTTGTATCGTAATTAATTTGATTATTTCACTCTTTGGCTTACCTGATTTAAGTTCAAAGTAACTGCTAATTATTACATGATTATTGTGGCACATCAGCCATCTTTGTCACAATTTAGGTAAAAAAAAAAAGAAAAAACACAAAATTTTGCTCTCACAAAAATCTCAGCTGCCCCCTAAAAATATTTCACAGGAAAACTCCTTTTTGTGTAACGACAGAGGAAAGACTTAGATTGGGCGTTTTGACGTTAGGAGGCATCCTGAAGGTAGGAGGAGCTTTAGACAAGCGTTAGAGCCAAGAAGCTCCAGGAAGCTCCATCCCCACAGGTTAGTGGGTGCCCTCAAGCCCGGGCAGATTGCAGGGTCGCTCCCTCTGCTGGAGTAAGATTCGAATTGCAACAGGTAAGTATATTTACTGATGTTGCTGAGTTTTCACTTACTCGTTAATCCACCCACCTCCACCCCATGGCCTACCAATAGAATCAAGTGTGAATCACTACGTGACAGTGGCTGCTGCCAGCTATGCAGACCTCAGCACGTAATTTATGAACCTCTCTGATTCATTCATCCTCACCCCAGTGTTCATTTTGTTCACTTAAACTGGTAGTAATGTGTGTGGGACGAATCAATAAATTGCTTCCCAAAGCAATTTCAGAGGTTCATATTCATCATGTTGTAACATAATGCACTGCAACATTACTCAGTCTGGCAATATTTGTCCAAATCCTTGCAGCATAAATTTGCACAACTGCACTTATTTCACTTGGAGAGAAGCTGGAAAAATGTCAGCTGTTCAGGCAAGTAAATTCACTAAAATTCGTATGGTTCTGCATTCATCTGCACATAAATAACATTAATTCCCACCAAATCATAGAGTTGTATTGGTACAATACCATTCACAATAATTACTGTTCTATTTAACTACATACACAGTTGGAATTATGGCATAAAAATATATGCTGGAACTATATTCCTTTCAAAATCTTACCTTAGCCTATCTATGCATTTAATAGACATTGATATAAAAAGAGTGCGTTTCCCTGAAGAAAGACAGGAATGATAATAAGTAATTTATGATGGTTTATGTTCCATCAGGAGATTTTTCACAGTTCATGAAAGTTCTGGATTCCACAAGAACGTGCTTCTTAGTTGCACCTCAACTTAAACAATTTGTTGTAAATGCTAATATTGAAAGTTAATTGTAAATTCTACCTCTGCGTTAGTACAGCTGAAATGCTGTGTGTTCTTTCTCCAGAAAACTAATATAATTTTAAAGATTCCAGTTTATCTGTTGGGGTGTTTTTTTAACTGAAACTGTCTTTTACTTCACCTTTAAAAAAATCCCCAAATAATCTTTACAGGATATAGATCATGTCAAGGGTGTATAAGATAATACTAATTCTCTTCTCTAAGAAATTTTTTGCACAACATTTCCAGAAGCAACAAGGTCTGAGTTCTTTCAGTTGAAAAAAAAAAAAAAATCACTCAGGACACAGAGCCATTATTTAACAGTACATGGAAATCTTCCTTGTGTGATCTTTTTGGAGAGTCAGGAAGTATCAACTGCTGTGTGATCTGATATCTTTATTGCAAACATAGCACTCAAGTTAATGCTTTTTGTTACTGATACAGAATGAGATCATAGGAAACTACATAAGGGCTTCCATTAAGAAACTTCAGAAAAATGGAGTCTAGGAACAAATATATAAATGCAAATGTATTCTTGTACACCTATATAGTCTGTACACGAGTTCAGATATATTCAGTGGACTGTTGATTTAGCATGTATACATGTGCCTACAGGAGATTCACGATCGCCAGTTCCTTCCTCTGTCCTCTCTCTGTCATTCTAGTATATTAATGAATTGCACAAGAATTCACTGATAAGTACAGTCATTTGATAGCCAGACTACTTAAAAAGATTCCATGAACAGTTGGTTGATAGGACAAATGTCACAGATACACCTTGAACCATTAACTTGTTATTGTTAAAAAAAAAAAGTTGGTATTTTAACAGTGTTGTAAACTTGTTCTGAGAAGATTTTGTGACAAGCAAAATTATGCACTTTGTAGCAATTTGGACAGAGGCCTTAAAAAATCTTTACAAATTCTAAGATCCTCACAACATCCCCTTAAGGTAGGTTGCTGGGCATTATACTTTCCACTAAGGAGCATATAAACATTAGCTTGTTAAGATGGTATTACCAACATTTTTTGTTTGCTAATACTGGTTTACCTCCACCAGCAAACTCAGAATTGTCATGTAACATGGTTGCTGTCATCACTATTGTCCTGAGTAGACCATTACTTAAGGATAATCAGAGGCATGATCTTGGCTGCAGCTCCTCCAAGTGAAGTGTAAGTGTTTGCTTATCTGTAGTAACCATCTGTGTAAGAAGGCTTTCTCATTTTTCTAGCACAGCTGCAGGTACTCTTGGCCTGTAACACATTTGTCCTAAAGCATGGTTCGTTTCAACACTTTCAATAGTAAGCGTTATTTCTAACCCAGTTATCATTTTGTGGAACTGTATTTGGGAAGAATCACATATATATGATGGGACACTGTGGCATTTGTGGTGCCCTTTTATCAGCTGCAGCTGAAATGTTTAATTGTGATGTGATGGGACTTGGAACAACTTGTGATGATAAAACCTGTGCTGACAGCTTGTCTCTGTTAAAGTTTGTTGTTCTCCTAATATCAGCAAATGGAACTGACATCAACAGTTAGGAACTAGTACTATCCACAGGGCTCAGCGACAGGTTACACAGATGATCAGGGACTACTTCCACCTGTAATTCTCTCTCTATAATGGTAATGCACAAAAAAGTTACTCTCACACTGGCCATGTCCTTCAGGTCTTTGCATACAACATTTCCTAAATGTAAAGAACATATTTTGCTATCTGTCATGCTTCCTAAAAAGAGTTGCCAATTCCATCTTCAGATTGGCTCCTAGTTTAAAAAGTTCCTACATGATTTATTTTTCCCTTAAATAATGAGGAAGCAGGAGAAGTTAAAAAAACAAGATGTTTCATTGTTTGAAGAGAGGGTCCAACACAAGGCCTGCACTTGCTTTGAGGCAATAACTGAATCTTCAGTGCATGTCTCAAGAGAACTTTGCTCATTGAGTTCCTCAGATAAATTAGATTATTATGTCATAATGCTAGACACCCTTTATAACAACGACATTCCATGCAAATTCATTGTTTTAATTAACTAGTTAATTGATTTATAGAGCATCTATTCTTAGCTGTTTTCCCAAGTGATTGAAATAATCATAATAATTCCTTACTCTTCCAAACATTTTAAAAGATACCTTTATCATGTTTGTTTCTGAACCCTTGATAATATCAACTGTCAAGGAAGTGAAACAAAAAGGTAGCAATTTTCCACAGAAAGTCATGGAAGCAGTGGGCTGCACATGTGGCCAGCTTGATCGCTTCCGAGCAACAGCAGAGGACAGGAGCTGTTGCTGTGGTGTGCGGAAAGGTGCACCCAGCTCTGCGTTCTGAGAGCGCGCTGCTTCGCTGGGTATTTATTGCAGGCGATGACTGTCATGGGCCCCCTTGCCTCCAACATACAACATGGACCGTCCAGGATATCAGGCAAGCGTTACCAGCAAGAAAGAAAGCTTCAGGGCGGCAGTGAGAACCTGCTAAAAGGTTAACGTTGTAACTATAAAAAAAAAAAAAAAAAGAAAAAGAAAAGAAGCCAGGCAGTGTTTTTAATATAGCACATCTTAACAAACAGCTGCAAGCAGAGCTAAGCGGAAAGCCAAACTGCGGATGTCATTTCCCCGAGCACGGTGGGAAGAGGTGCTCTCTGGTGGACAGAAGGAAAAGTTGGCCTGAGAGATCTGCTGTATCTTCGACGAGCTAGATCCCAAAGCGGTCTGAAGCTGAAGCACAGGAAAGAGAGCGTTTCCTCTGTGGCAACCGGCTAGGATAGTGGGTGTGAGGGAGGCAGGTCGACCCACCGGGCTGCGCATCCGAAGCGCCCGAAGAGAGACTTGCGGACCTGCTGCTCACCCGGCTCCGACCTGAGCACGGACCCCGGGCTCCGCCTCGGACGTGCCCGCGGATCGCCCCAGCCTTGGCTCCTAGGGCCAGCAGCCTAAGGCCGCTTCTTTCCACCCGCTGTGTGCCCAGAGCCGAGCTGGGGCGGCGGACACCCGCCACAGCCCGCCGCCGTCCCCTCGGCGGAACGGAGCTCCCCTGCCGACCCCGGCAGGGGCTCAGCCGGGGCACCGCTGTCCACGCACCGCAGCCTCCGCGGGAGCGGCGAGAAAGCTCCGCCTCCGCCCGTTCAGGAACACCCTGATAAAGGCAGGTGCGGGCAAGCGGCAGGACCCCAGCTCGAAGCATCTGCCTGCGCGCAGAGCTCCTGACCCCTCCTCGGCCACCCCGCGCAAGGCGGCCCCTGAACCCGCCGGTGCAGCCGTGGCGGCGGGACAGGACAGGACAGGACAGGACCCTCCCCGCCGCCTGCGGAACGCGCCGGTGTCCCGCGGTCCGCAGGCTTCGGTCGCGCCTCTGCGACGGGACAAGGACCTCTGAAGAGGCGGGATTTCTCCGGGAAGGAGAAGCAGGGTTTTGTTGTGTGGCTTGGAGATGAGGCAGGTATCTGGAGTGGGGTTCCTCATGGGGCTGACGGCTCTCCCAGCGGCGCTGGGACAGAGAAGCTCGGCAAGCCCTATAAATAGCAGCCAGCCTCAAAGCTTTGCCATCGTCTCTTTCAAATGGGATCACGTCAAGGACCCTTATATCATTTCACTCTGGATACTTGTGGGCAGCTTGGCCAAGATCGGTGAGTCCAGAGTTATATATTAATACATGTCCTCTCACTTTCCCTTCCCCCTTCCCCTTCTCCCACCCAACATAAATGAAGAAAGCTTATCAGAAGTCCACTGACCCGTTTTCAGGGGGTTTACTGTACTCTGTCCCGATTTCATAATAATGCCCTACATGCTGCTTAGCAGTGTGATTTTCACCTACTCCAGTGGGTTACCTAGTTCATTTTCAGCGCCTGAGACTGTGGCTTCTTCATCTGACTCCTTGCAAATCCTTGTAATTCCTTGAAACCTTGCATTACTGTTGCTCCCAGGAAAAACTTTTTACAGAAGTGAAACAGAAAATTGGCCTTGTTGCTTATACAATACCTATTCCATTTTATGATATGCTGTTCTCCTGACTGTGGTTCGTAGCTATCTTAGCTAGCACGATTAAAAATAAACACTGTAAACTGCACGTATTAACCTAGCATTCTCTGCTTTGCAGTGCATTGCTGAATTGGTGAAAGAACATAGTTTACAGAGAAAGGTAATATGTGTTATCAGACCATCTGATGCAGCTGAAAAAATACAAGCTTTAGAACACACAGAATTTTCTTAAAGAAATTGGAATTGGTGAAAAGCAAGGACTTAGTCTAACTTCAGTGTAGTTTAAGTGAATTTATATGAAATATCTGTGTCTTCTGATCTGAACTTTGCGACTTTTCCAAGAGTAATCTTACATTAATATAACACTATTTGCTGAACTAGAAGAGTCACTGTCTAATTAGAATATATTTTATTTGCTTGATGCTATTATTTTCAGTCCTTTTACCTTTGGATATAAAAACAGACCTCCAGTCTGACTGACACGGAAAATGTAATTTTTGTTTTTTTTAATAAATCATCTCCTAAAATCAGCTTAAACTCAGAAGGTATAATCAGCTGAAAATCCTTCTAATACTTTTCTGTAGTTGTACTGTTAATACTAATTTGGGATATTAGTATAGCATTCCATAGATTTTGCATTTCACAGAGAATGGAAGATGTAAAAAGGTACACTTAGGTATATTCTGTCTAGCACATAAGCTAAACACAGTAATACTTGGTTAGAAAACGCTGTTTCCAAATCCAAACAAAATGTATTAAAAATGAGGAAGAAGTTGTGTAGAGGTGATATCATAAAGCATTTTTCAGTGATAGCTGCATCTTGGGTTTCACTTGCTTAACCATAGGTACATAACTAAATATCTTCATCTGAATCACGGTTGGACAACACTTTGCAAATAGTTTGTGTTCAGTTGGTTGCTTCATTACCTACATTACATAAAAATACAGTTTTGTTTTAATTGACTTTTATTGGTATATCAAGTAGAAAGAACGGGAAAACAGATACAGGAAAAAACAGTGGCAATGGTGAGTCCCTATAAAATTCTGCTAACTAATATACAGTTTGCCCATTTGAACCTTATTTTTGAGATACTCTTTTAAATAAATATTTACCCTCTGTGTTGTTAAGACTTTGATGCTTTGTACATGTGCCACAGTTGTACAGAGTAATATTAGTGCTGCACAACCGTATCAGTGCTGTCTCAGGAACTCAATGAAACTAACAGGAAAGTTAAGTTGTGCTATATTTAAATTGCCATGGCCTGGATTAAGATTATCTTGGATTAAGTGGATCCATGTTACTATGAAGTCCTCAGTATCAACTCCTGATAAAGCACTAATTGTCCCTGGAGTTCAGGAGCTGAATGTTGCTGGTTCTGTTTTAAAATTCTTTGCACTTCTTTCACAGCTGCACAGAGCATGTCACTTACTAGTAGACAGTATCAGTCATCAGCTCCATAATTTTTCATCCCCAAAGCTCTCAAGCTTCGGTCTTTTCTCTCTTCACATTTGTAATTGCAATCCCGTACTGCTCTGGACATCATTGTCTCTGAAGAAGTAATGGACAACTGCTGTATTCCACTGAGAGCCTATAAATGCTCCTGCTTTCCCCACCAGTCACAAATAAAACAGAGGAGCAGAGATGTACACTCACTGTTTAACAGCTGATTAGTAAAGAAAACATGATAGTGTTCACATAAATCAGTGAGAAAGAAGGCTGACAAGCTAGTTTTTTTTCAGTTCTTTATCTGCCTTAGTGTGTCAAGAGTTCTGGAAAGTAGACCAGAAATCTGTCAGAAGACCTTGAATGGCAAAAACTCTGTGCTGGATCAAAGAAGCTTTATATAGTCAAAAAGCAGACAGAAAAGAGCCAAGGAACAAGATACAGAACATCTGGCCTTGTATTTCTTGCTTTACTGCCTGAAGGAGGACAAAGGTAGTGGAGTCAAAATGCTGGTTTTGCTGTGGGTTTTGCAGCAGGGGAAGTGCTGTGCTTACATGTGCAAACTTCTCCATGCCTGCAGAGGCTGGGAGAGCTATTTTACTGGTGGATGAGAGGCAATTGGGTCAGCAAATGGTGTTCTGGAAATTGCAGTTGGTAGCTGGAGATGAAAAGTGTATGAGAATACTTTTGTCTTCTCTTGAATTAGAAGAACCTTAGGGGTTGGTAGGTTTCTGTTTTGTTGGTTTTTTGGTTTTTTTTTTTGGTTTTGTTGTGGTTTTTTTTTTAAGTTTCAATTTATGATGTTATATGGCTTGGGGAACCATACATTTAGTAGGAGATTCTTGTGGCTTTTCTGTGACTTGATGTTCATGTTGTGTACATTCAGAATGTAAAATGATACTGACAAGATATTCTGTAACAAACTATTCTATTGCTTAAGCATCTCAAATACATGAAGACATGCCTAGGGTTTTGGGCTTTGTGGGAAGGAAGCTGCTATTTCATTTTATTTTTTTTCTTTTCATGCAAAGAATATTTATATCTCTTGTGCAAGTCTCAGTATTGCTACAAATGAAATTGTAGAAGAAGAGTCTTCATGCAGTTGGCTTTCATGCACTATAGGAAATAAGTTAATTTGTCTGTGTCTACTATAAAACTTCTGATGTATCTCAGTGTACTGTTTTACATACTATAATTGGTTTCATTTGACCCTCTTCACTTGAAATGTTCCAGCTCTTCATTCTAAGGTACACAGTGCTCCACTTTAACTAATGATCTTTATTTCCTCTTTTGATAGGCTCTCTTATCACTACAAATGAATATCCTTATGGGGTAAGACCAATAAACTACTTACAACACTTACTAAGCCAGAAAAACATCTTATCTACATGAAGAAGGTACATGAGGTACAGTTGAGAACCCTCCTCGTGGACTTTAGGTGTCCGATTCTTGGTACCTCATTTCTCCAGATGAAGCAAGCAATAACAATGAAAAAAAAACCATGAATACATACATGTATGTGTATAGACAGTTATAGATTAGGGCATTTCCTAGTTTAACTTTGTTGATAAAGGATGTAATAGTTTTAATCGACATACTTGCACAGTATAGTTCTAAGATTAAAGATACATGCACACTGACCAGCCTTGCACATGCTTTTTAAGTTCACTTTGTTACGTGATCTCCTCCTTGTTTATATGTCTTTGATAGATCACATCTTGAAAATAACCTTTCAATAAACAGACCTGTAGAAGATACAAACAGTGGCAGGAAAATCTGCTACAGAAAAAGTCTCCTACCCAGAAGTAGGAGGGACATCAGAAAACAACTTCGGAAACAAGTAGAAGGAACGGAATAAAGAGCTCAGGAGGTAAAAATGGACCAGAGAAGAAATAGTTTAAACTCTGAATATTCCATACAATTTTTTCTGAGGATATTTCTGAGGTCAGGTCAAAAAGTTAAAGCATGCTTTTTACTTGTATAAGCTGTACGCTTCTATACTTGCTCAAAATCCTAGGAGACGGAGTGAATGTATTTATATTTTCATTGGAGGTAGTGTTGAAGAACTTGTAAAATTCCTGCTTGTGGTTTAAACCCTTTTGTGTACTAGAAAATTTTTCAGAAGAATAGTTAATTGCTTGTCCCCAAATAAAATTTAAAAACCCTACAAAACAGTCTTTTTGTCTGTTAAAGCCTCCTGAACTTACTCAATGTGGAGCAGATAAGCAATTGTAAGAAAGGGTGGGAGAGCAAGTGCCTATGAACAGGAATGAGGAAGGATACACAGCCTTCTCATCATCTGTGAGTCAAACCTCTTGCCAGCTGCTCTTGTTGGTATAGTTTATGCTGAGTCTAAGAATGCCACAAAAGGTGGTTTTTTTTTTTAAAATGTTTGTGTAGTTGCACACAAATTCTAAAGACTTTTATATTAGAAATCTAAGAGGGAGTGAAATTTGAATCTAGGGCAGCTGGTAAATCCGTCTTCAGGAATGCCACAATGCTTTGGAGGAGAGAGAAGTGATTCAATAACAATGAACAAACACTTAGGAGAAGACTGGCCTAGTGGTATCCCAGAAAGATACTGTGTCAGATGGACTTGTAGAGCTCCTGACACCCCAGGAGGACATGAGCTGCAAAGCACACTGTATCTCTAAGCTCACAGAGATGCGGGTTCCTGCAAGTGCTTTAGTTTCTGCATGCTCAGGCCCCTTCGTGTTGCCTCAAACTAGCCAGAGAAAGGAGTTGTTCAGAGTATTTTGTTAACACAAACAATTGCTGTGGAGAATTTTAAGCATGTTAGGTATGGGCTAGGGAAGGAACTGTGAAATGCAGGTCTAACAACCCATCCAATTTAGACTCCTGGGGCAATATTTTCTTTGAAGAAATCAACACCCCTCCTTCCAAAGCAAACTGTCAAAACAAAAGCTCGTTTGACTTCCAGGTCTCTCCTCCTCGCATTTTAGCACTAGCAAAAAGTGTCAATTACTTAGAGAAAGTGATTTAGGGTATTGTTTTAGTAAAAGCAAAAAATGTGAGAACCACTTTTCTGTGGGCAATTCTTTAGTAAACAAAATCTTTAGGAAGAAATGCTGAAGGATGCTTAGCAAAACTTTACTGGAAGTATTTAACTGCAATTGGAATCAGACTCAAATTGTGAGGATACTGCCAGACCCTGCAAAGCTTAAAATACCAGCCTTGTCATGATTGTGGTGCTTGTTAAAAGCTGCTTTCATTAGCAAGTGGTAATATGCAAAACAACTTTGCATTACGACTTGGAAGTCTGGACTTGGCTACCTCCCCCAATATCCTGAACAAGATAACAAGTTAAAAAATACATCTTTTACTTTTGTTGTGAGCTCAGTAGAAGTTGGAATAGGTTGGCATACTTACAAGGGAGGCATACGTATTTCCTTCCTGGATATAGCCTTTTAATATGTATCTTAAAAACAATTACATAGAAATGCTATAAATTTGTGCTGGCAACTATGTTATATAACTGGGGTGTCTTCATTTTAGTAAGATACTATATCTTCTCTTGCAGAGTGCCGTTTAAAATACTTGTGAGCTAGGAATGTTAAGTACTGTAAAATCTCTGCCTTGTAAGGAATTACCTTTTGTATGCAACATTTTACGCAGCTGAAAAGAACATTTCCAATATAGAATAACAGTGTAGTGTTTCCAGTCCTCGGAATGACTCTGTAAGCCATGTTTTTATTAAATCTGTAAATGGATGCCTATTTCCATATTTTAGTTCCATTCTACCCTTTTACCTTGCTGATCCTTTTCCTGTCCTTCCTGCCTCCCTGAAACACAGATCTCTCTTCTCCCCCCTCCCCCTCCAAGTCTTGCAAGTCTCAAGTCTTAATTATTTAGAGTAGGGAAGAAGATACTGGGACAGTGTAATTCGACAAGGTTCAGATTACATCCGCTGACGAATAGCACATGTACAGTGGCAACTAGTGTGAAATGCATAAGAAAACAATGGCATTCTGAGAACGGTCCAGAGTTGAGTACAGTGCAGGCATGCATACCTGAGAAAGGATCTCTGCCATCAATTACTTTCAGGCACCTGTGTGCAAAGTGCTCGGCGTTCTCCGTAGAACAATGGAGTCCTTTTCATACTGTAGTTTTAGGATTGTTGAAAGCATTGATTTACTGTCTTCAGTTAAAGCCACTTATTACTAAGAGTGATAAAGGAACCCCTGAAGTGACTGTAAATCTGTCATCTGGTAATGCAGCAGACCACGGGCCTGCAAGTAGTAAGTGCAAGCACCAAACCCTTTCAGGTGTACGAAGGTTCTTCAAGTGAAAGGCTTTGTGAGGTCCCCTTTGTTTTCGTGGAGTTTTGTGTATGAGAGATGCTTAGCAGGGAAGCTGGTATTGGAAATCCTGAATTACTACTTTGACCTGGCAGTAAGAAAGTTGCCTTTTCAGTTGTTTTGACTCATATCACCAGAAGTCTATCAAAAGTCAGTGAGTTTCACCACCAGTTTGCTTAAAGAAATGTTTTGAATTCAAATACAAAAGTTCTTTTCCTGCTGTTTACCATGTTTGAATTGCTCTGAAGTAATGGGGTGATGGATTACTGAGTTATTCTGTACCTTCTGTATGGCTCATTCTATTCCAAGATGTGGTGTTGAATCCAAAGTCAAAGAAGAATATTGCTTATCTCTGAATATTCATTTTGCTCTTCTAGGAAATGGTCTCTGATTTTTCTCATTTCTCTGCAGTAGCAGTGCATTTAAACTAATGTCCAAAAGAACTAGGAAAACTAGGGGCTCTAATTATTCTTCAGTTTGCTAACAAGTGGCACCCGTTTAAAATTACAGACCATTAAAACAATCTTGGTAAACTGCAGAGCATGGTTGGTTGGCCATGCTGTAATATTTTGATTCATTTTGTAAAACAGCTTACAGAGTATTCAACTTGCTGAGGATGTACTCTGTCCCATCACGCAGATCGCTAATGAAGATGTTGAACAGGACTATATCCAGCCCTGACCTCGGGGGTACACTGCTAGTTACTGGCCTCCAGCCAGACTTTGCGTTGCTCATCACCACCCTCAGGGCCTGGTCATTCAGTCAGTTTTCAGTCCACCTCACTGTCTGCTCATCCAGGCCCTACGGCAACAGCTTGAGGGGCTATGAGGCTCTTATGCGAGGCAGTGTCAAAGGTCTTGGTGAAGGCCCAGTAGATACTAGCCATTGCTCTCCACTCATCTACCAAGCCTGTCATTTAACCATGTAAGTTAACCAGGTGGTTCAAGGATGACTACTTCTTTGTGAAGCCATGCTGACTACTCCTGATACCTTTCTTGTTCTTCATGTGCCTGGAAATGGTTTCCAGAATTAGTTGCTCTATGAGTTATACCTGCAGATCCTGGTCTTTGGATTAGCAGTGTTCATACATGGATGGAACTTTATCCACTACCTGGTCAAAGAAAGCAGTACTTCTGAATGTGTTTTTGATAGAATCAGTATGCTTTGATTAACTGGAGTAAAATCGCATGCTCATATATAGAAGGGAGTAGAATATGTGGTGGCCATGTGGTGGCCATGATGTTCATGCCATCATGAATTCAAGAAAGGAACGATAAAGAACCAGCATAAAGTTAATTTGTTCTCTAGTGTGGGTGCTTTCTGATTAGAATAGCGTTAATTTTCTGATCCAATGGCTCTTCACTATGTCACCCACTCTTCTGCCTTCTCTTAGCTGATACAGTATGAGTTTCATCTCTTATTTTAGACAAACCATTCTGCAGGCTGAACTGATATTCTAATGAATAGTACTAACTTGATGGGAATGTACAGTGACGTCTATTAACTGTTAGTATCAAGCTCAAGCAGTAACTAGCTGATTCAGCAGGAACATGTGTAAACCTGGAGGTGGTGGTTGTAGTGTTCCCTGCTTCCTGCAGAACAGGGTGATAGATAGGCTTCCTACAAATCTCTCTTCTGACCACAATCGCATGCCAGAAAGCATACTTCCGTAGTCCTCTTCTGTACTAGGTAGGTGTTACTTCTGGGTCTTCCACTTACTTGGATTGTAGAACTTCGGAATCCTACCTCAGTTTCCCCATTGCTAATGGGATTTTTCTCAAGACTGCTTATGTTGGGCCCCCCCCCCCCATCTCAAAACAAAAAAAACTATGTAAAAACCTCAAACCAACCAACCAACCCAAAAAAACCCTCAGGTGAAACTATGTGGGTGGATATTCCATCACTACAATTCTTTCCTCTCCTACAGGAAGGACCAGGCAGTTTCCGAGTCCATGATAGTTATGGCCATGGTGGTCTCCTATTGTTTCCTTATTCGATAATTTGTCTCCCATCTTCATTTCACTTCACAAAAGACTGTGCAAGCTCTGACTCTGGATAGGAAGAAATTTCAACCGTTGAACTGGTATTTTGTCAAAGTACATTACTGGCATGTATATGAAGAAATCTTGAGCTCAGTTATCTGTTTAAATTAGTTGCCATGGATGATTATTATCATTAGTGGATGACAGTGTATTCTTTTTCTAAGTAGAAATATTGTGTAAATACTGTGTTTATTCTCATGTTTCTTTAATACTTGCTATCATAGATGCCATGTGGAAAAACAATCATAGATATTTTTATAGGCAAATAGCTAATTTAAGTTGTATGCATAATCTTTCTAGTGTAAGAAGCTAAGATAGATGTCATTGTTCAACCTCAGCTGGCAACTGAGCACCATGTAGCCTCTCACTCCTCCTCCTCTTCCTGGGAAAAAAGTAAAACTTTTTTCAAAGTTTTCTCTTTTTTAAAAAAAAAAAAATCAGGGAAAAAAAAGTAAAACTCGTGGCTTGAGACAGACCATTTAACAGGAAATTAAAGGAAGAGGAAATAATAATAACAACAGTAATAATAATAGTAATACTAATAAAAGAATTACAAAATGAGTGATGCAGAGTACAACTGCTCACCACCCACTGACAGATGTCCAGCCTGCCCTTGAGCAGTGATCCCAACCTCTGGTCTATTCTTCCAGTTTATGTACTGAGCATGAAGTCATATGGTATGGAATACCCCTTTGGCCAGTCTGGGTCAGCTGCCCTGGCTATGGTCCTTCCCAGCTTCTTGTGCACCTCCTTGCTGGCAGAGCATTGGAAGCTGAAAAGTGCTTGACTCAGTATAAGCACTGCTTAGTAACAACTACAACATCAGTATGTTATCAACATTATTCTCATACTAAATCCAAAACACAGCACTATAGCGGCTACTAGAAAGAAAATTAACTCTATCCCAGCCAAAACCAGGACAATCGTCTACATTTTAAAAAAATGAACAGTTTTTTGTTGATCAGTGCACTGATCAATAACGAAGAAAAGTAGGACAGAAAGTACTATGAGAGAAAGGGAAGGATGGAAGCTATAGATGAGAGCATGATTATGTATGGTGCATAAAAATGATGTAATTAGATTGTGAGGCAAAAACAGCAGTAACTATGTACATATTTATATTCAGTGTCTAACAAATAAATATTAATTTCTTATTTTCTTAATGTCTGTTGTTTTGTTATCATAACAAAGATAAATACTATTGTTAGAGGTTTTCTGTTAATATATCTTCCATTCATTGCAAAGATTTTGTCATAAACTACTGCCTGACAAATTCTATCAATATGTACATTAGTCATAATCTCTTACCATGAGTTAGCATTATAAAATTTTTTAGGCTTTGCTCTATAGACCTTCAAGAGGACAGCTGCTTCTTTTGGACAGTCTGTCCATCTATCCTCAGGGGGACTCATCCAGTAGCTCTACATGTTGTTTTGTGGAGTACAGTATAGCTTAGAAGATGTTACTTTTTAGAAGTGTAAAAAGAACATGCACAGCAAGGCTTAGTTTTTTCCCCACTAACAAGGCATTTCCTAGACAAGATGAATAGTCAGCACCACTGTGTTCTCTTTAATGTTATGCTAAGTATTCCTTCAGATCAGGGAGCCACCTTTCTATCTGCTTCCAATAATCCTGTAAATCTTTTTATCTGGGCTTTTTAAAGGTGGTTTTCATATCTGCCAGTTGCTGCATTGTTGTTCATCTGTAAGTGGTGATACCTAACAGGTTTAAAAAAACCAGCATGGTGCAGCTATCTACAGTTGCAGAGTTTGAAGTGCTCTTCTATTTTAGTATTTACCTTTTTTTTTTCTCTTTTTACTTCTGTGTTCCACAGTCCCTCATGCAGCAAAGTCTTACAGTTCAAGACAAGAATGAAAGGACAGGTTGTAAAACAAACAAGGTGGTAGCTCACTTAGTCCAGTTATGTAAGTGGTTATGTAGCATCCATAAAAGAGCCTGAAACTGGTGTTCTGTAGTGGTGAAAACTTACATTGCTTATGCAGTAAAAGTGTCTGGAAAGATAAGGCTGGTTTTATTGCTTTCTGCTTGATAGTATTTGGAAAAAAAGTCTGCATTCTTCCAAAATTTGTATTAGAAATAAAGAACATAGTAAGTTCAGAAATGACACTCTCTTTCTTCACAGTGTGATAGAAGCGGTATCGAAGTCAGTGAAAGATGAATACTTTGTAATTCACCTTCCTCCTCCTCCTGGCTCAAATTAATTCAACAGATTTTCAGACATTCTCTGATCTGAGGATGAGGTTATTACGCTTCACAGGAGTCTAAGAAAAAGGCTGTCACACTTACCATGGAGTTAAGAGGAGCAGCAATTCATTAGTACATAATACATTAATCTGATTTGCAACCTTATGTTCCCTAGCATTTCAGTAAACAGAAGTACATCTTGTTTTCATGTCTTGAATACTTGTACTGAAGAAAATGGTAACTACCTGAAAAGCTAAAGATTTTTGCTTTGAGACAAAACTATTCTTTTTGAGCATTCCATAAAGCATCTTAATTTTTCAACCTTTCCTAAGGAATACAACATAATTGACCTTAAAAATATGCTGTTTGGTGCTTGAAAGCATGAGGATGTAAAAACAGCAGAAGGAAGTATGAAGTTTCCTTCTGTTTATTGTGATTTGGAAATAAAGACTAGAACCAGTTCAAGATAAACCTGCCACTGTAGGTGGAAACTTCGCTTGTGTATGGGTACTGAAAGTCTTGTGTCGGGAAAGACCTACCCAAAAGTAAGGTCGAATGGTCTGTAGCTGTATTTTCCTCTTACCGCCTGGTGTAACGTGCGTTCTCTGTCACATGATGGAGTATCCTAATGTGCTGAAAGTCAGGAGAGTCTTGTCTGTATGCCCTTATTTGGTAAATGTTTTATGATTATAGTCAAGAGAAGTAGTACTACAGCCGACGGTGGTATTCGTGCTGTAGAGCCTAAAACGCAGTTTCTGTACCTGGGGTTGAAAGAAGCCTGGCAAAGCGCCCCATACTTTGGGAACTGCTTATCAGTTAAGAATAAGAAGGAAGTACAGATAAATCATCAAGCAGATTCAGTTGCTGACAAACTAAACACTCATAACTGAGATGAAAACAGTAAAATATATCCTGTGTATCGTTCAATTACTTAGATGCTAGTGAACATGGCAGAAAGTGGACAATCCACAGATTTAAGGAAAGTTCAGCTGACACTTGGCTTTGGTCTTGACACTTGTTCATCTTTTTTTCCTCCTTATCAGGACTAGCAGTGTATTCAGGTACAGGGTTGCAAGAGATTAATGGAAAAATAATATTAGCAGAAAATTATGAAATTTGGTTGTTCACAACACTTTCTGTTTCAGCACAAAAGCAGGATTAACCTACCTGTGTGTTTTATTTTATAGTTGGTATGGATTAGTGGCAGTTCAGTTATGTCTTTCTGTCAGGTTGATGCTTTTCCACTCCAGTATTTTTTTCCAGAACCTATCTTGGCATTTACATGTATATTGAGATGCTACAGTAATCCTTTTAGAATTAAGTCCACGTACGTAAATTTTTTTCAGTATAAGCTTTCTCTCACAATTTATCTTTGTGTAAATAACTCCCCTCACTGGACATAAGCTGGCAATGTGTGCTCGCAGCCCAGAAGGACAACTATATCCTGGGCTGCATCAAAGGAAGCATGGCCAGCAGGGCGAGGGAGGGGATTCTGTCCCTCCACTCTGCTCTGGTGAGACCTCACCTGGAGTCCTGTGTCCAGCTCTGGAGCCCTCAGCATAGGAAAGACAGGAACCTGTTGGAGCGGGTCCAGAGGAGGGCCACAAAAATGATCGGAGGGCTGGAGCACCTCTCCTATGGGGAAAGGCTGAGACAGTTGGGGTTGTTCAGCCTGGAGAAGAGAAGGCTCTGGGGAGACCTTATTGTGGCTTTTCAGTACTTAAAGGGGCGTTGTAAGCAAGATGGGGATAGATTTTTTTTTTTTTTTTTTTTTTTTTTTAGCAGTGCCTGTGGAGATAGGACAAGGGGTAATGTTTTTAAAGTAAAAGAGGGTAGACTCAGACTGGATATGAGAAAGAAACTTTGGAACAGGTTGCCCAGTGAGGTGGTAGATGCCCTATCCCTGGAAACGTTCAAGATCAGGTTGGATGGGGCTCTGAGCAACCTGATCGAGCTGAAGATGTCCCTGCTTATTGTAGGAGGGATTGGACTAGACGACCTTTAAAGGTCCTTTCTGACCCAAACTATTCTATGGTTCTACTGAAATTTAGCTCATATATACATGGTAATAGGACACAAAAAGAGGCACTACTGTGCATATACTAGGTGTAAGATTTGATTCATACTGAATTCTTTCTGCTCCCCAAAAATGAATTTTTGCACAGATACAAAATCCTTATGCCATGTCGGAAGTGATAGGACTGTATAAAGGACATTTTCCTATATAAAGCAAATAATTCTATGTTGATATGACTTTGTACTATATATCATGTTTAGTCTATGTTTGTGACACTCTGGGATGTTGTTTTTCTAATTGGGAAGATACTTGTGCCTGTTTTCTCCACTCCTTTCTTGTTGAAACACACCGTCATCTTCAGTAACAAAAGATTTGGGTTGTGAGCTACTTCTAATACTGCTTTAGCCAGTTGTTTTTTTCACCTCCTTTTTCTTTCTTCACTGCAGAAAATCAGTTTAAACTAATCTCCTTGTCAACTTCCTTTTGCATGCTAACCTTTTTCACTTTCCCTGTGTATGCACTACAAAACACAGATGCATAACTGACAAAACAGCTGTCTCATCATCACCTTCCTACCCCATTTCGAAACATCAAACCTATTTTCTATATATTACATTTTGTAGTATAAGGGCGCTACTTCTTCCTGCTGTTATCATCATGTACTTCACCTCTCAAATGAGATGATTAAGGTATGAGAGTTAAAGTAACAATCAGAAAAGCTGTAAGGACAAAAATCAAAAGTCGTGTAAAGCACATTGAAGGAAAGCAGGATCTCAGAGACATTTGCAAGAAAAAAATCAGAGTGATATAAATTAAGGTCCACTGTGCTCTTCCTAAATCTGTGTAAAAATAAAAAATGTACCTGGATTTCTCAGCAAAACTACTTCCTTTATGGGCAGGAATGAGTGCATTCAGTGAGGATGCATGTAATGTCTTCTCTCGCAATTGCCTAAGACAAACTCCCAGGCTTGACTGGTGAAAATGGTGTTTTCTTAACCTTCTGTGGAACAAAGTGACAGAGTGGTGTACAAGTATTGTAACATGAGAATCCTTGCCTATTTCTTTCCCACAAATCACCTTGCTCAGTTCCTAACCATTTTCTTTCTGATTAGCACTACTGATGTTAAAAGAACCACTCTCACTTCAAGTAAAACTCCACAAAGGAAATTGTATATGGAGAAACAGGTGAGTGACAAGTGATTTCACCAGCATTCTTATAGGAAAAAATGTTTCTATTTGCTTCTCCATTTCTTGACAAAGTTTTGGAACCTCAAATCCTTCATTGAGGAGCTTCCACAGCCCTGTAAAAAACTTAGGAAAAGACTCTAGCCTTCATCTGTTGTCATTCTGGACACCTTTTGACAACAGGGAGTGTTTCTCTTAAAAGTGTTTCTAACTTGCTAATTAAAAATAATCTCATCAAGAAGATCTGAGATTATCAAATCGCTAGCACATGTAAACAACACACTTGCGTTTCTATAATTACGTACAAGAGTTGTAGTCCATCATGAAATTCTTCTCTTATTAAGCTGCTGGAACCTTTCCTCCAGCACAAGACTCTGGCAAAATTTTGAAGCCTTGCTGGGTGCACAGTAGTGTTCACTTGCAGTGGACACTAGCCAGGTATGTTTTCTTAACTTCTCTCAAATTAATTTGTTTTCAGTTTTGAGCAAGAGCTGCTTGACATTTGTGATTTTTTTTTTTTTTTTTGTCTGTGGGCATCACTGCTAAATTTGAATACCCTTATACTTTTTAAATTTACTATTATAATCAGGAATACTTCCACTATAATACCGTGCTATTCCAGTTGTACTAATTAATATCTTGCCAGGGTGGAATGTAGGGGGCAAGAAGCAAGGCAGTCTACCAAAGATTGGAAAAAAGTACTTTACTAGCCCATGGCTTTGAGCAGCCTTCATAGCTATTCCCCCTAGCCCTTAGGCTTTAATCACGTCCTTCATGCCCTTCCTAACAGGCAGCAATCCTTACTGTGCCCTGCAAGAAGCTGTACTGGGGAAGAAGAGGAAATCGCTGTAGTGTAAGGAGATTTTCAGAATTCCACCCTGCTGTTGGGATTCACTAAATTATTTCTTCTTCATCTTGTTTTTCTTCTTTGTACAGTGGACCAGAACCAGGGAGAAGAACTGGTTCTGTTTTGTGTATAGGCATTGGTAATTCTTTATGCAATTTATCATGACACCTGAATAACTTTTTCCATATGTTACTAGTAATTCATCTCTGTGCAGCTCTTTATCTATATGAGCAAAAGCCAAAACATTCCCAAAGGGAGACTTTTGTTTTAATTCATTGATCAAATTAAAGTGAGGGTCAAAAGGAAAAGATTTTCTAAAATTCATAGTATGAAATGAGTTAACTCAGCATTTCTTGGCATTTCTTTATTTAACTCAGTTATCCCCATGTTAATGGAAAGTAGTTTGGTATTTTCAAAATAAAAAATTGCTTTAACTATCTGTCAATAAATTGCAGTGATTTTTTTGAAGATAATTTGAAAGCTGGAGCAGTTGCAATGTATACCATTAGTAGAAAGTAAATTCTACCTCATTTTCATGTCTCAGAATGCTTTTTTTAATTTATACTGTAAGATCATTTTAGACAAAACCACTTTAGTGATGGAAAATTGCTGCTAATTGTACTTAGTTATTGATGACCCTTAAATATGTAACTGGAAGAGGTTGTGACAGAAACATACTCTTTTTATTCTTTTGTACACAGAGTAACTCCAGAATGTAATAGCCTTCAGCTGTGTTTCTTTATATTTCTATTCTGTATTGAATATCATGTGCTGACAGCATCATAAACACAGAAAAATCATAGTAACCCTTAACTGAGTTCAGTCTGTGAGCAATATCTACTTGAGCAAGAAGACTGTCTTTTAAACTTAATTCTAATACCTTTGCATAAGAAATGAAGTAGTTTTATGATACTTTTGCTGTCCCGTTTTATATCCTCTGCTATACACCTCAAGGTGTTTCTAATGTATTCTTTGCTCTCATTTTGAAATATTGGCTGTTCCCATTTTTCTTTCAGTACAGCTCAGTTCCATAAGGGCTAAATTTTACCACACTTACACTGTAGCGGGACTGTTCCTTCAAAAAAGAACTATTTGGCGTAATTATGATAAACTGTACCTGACTGTTTAAACTCCATTATGTTCTAAGTGCTTATAGAGGTAATAGTTGCTTACTCACACACTTCTTTGAATTTGGCTTGGGGCTATCTTGTTATGTTGTGACCTATCAGCTCAGAACCTTGACCTGTATGTTGGTTGCATTTTTAATTGCTAACATATTTTGTTAATTGTTCACCTACAAAGAACAGTGACATAAATCTCCTGTTTAATGAGCTTGTTATAATGCTGTACACTTTGTAAATGGTGATCATTACATATGTGACAAATAAACAAAGCTTTCTTGAGCTGGATAAAACTAAACTCAAACCAGTTCATCTCAACAAGTTAAAAATAAAGGTCTTTGTGCCTTGCAAAGATTAGGTATGAATAGTGTTAATTGTCATGCTCATGTACTATATTTTAAGACAGTACCCAAGGACCTATACCAAAAATGGATTTTACTGCTTGCTACACAATACATGTATATCTCCGAGTTTCATCAGCTATAAAATATCTTGGAGTCTTTTTCAGGAAATCTTTCAATTTTTGCTAAATTTAATAAAAGCATAAGATACAGGTTAATAAAATCTTTTACAATTTGTATGGGCAATATTGTTTAGAAGAAATTGGTAAAAGCTTTTTCTTTAAAGGTTTTGCACCACTTGTGTATAAAGAATACAAAAATGGCAAAATTAACTAAGATGACTTGCAGAATACCATTGTTGCAAGGTCCACAGAATAGAATCTAAAGGACTATAAAATATGCTATCTGTTTCCTGACCAGGAAAAAAAACCTGAGCACATTTTGTTGATAAAGATTAGAAAGGCAAATACAAGTAATAATGATCAGCTCCAGCCATGTCAAGTCTGTTCAAACACTTCCTGGACAGACTAGAAAAGCAGTTCCCTAATGCTTTGAATCCTTACTTCAACTGAACCGCTCTTAGAACACAATGGAGGTTATTTTTTGTTTTGCTTGATTGGACTTAAATTCATCTGTTAAGAAGACAGGGTGTAGAACAGTTATGGGGAGGGTAAGGAAAGGACAAGATAAACTACAAGAAGGTTATTTGTGGAAGTCACTAGAGTTTAGTTTTTGGACTGGTCTTATGCAGGTGGTGGGTTTTTTTTTTTGAATTATCACTGCACAAAGAGGTGAGGTATCCTACTGAAGGTTTCTGAAGGCACGTTTCCCTAGGGATTGTCAGTATTCATGTAGATCTGGCTATTGTACTAGAAAAACCATATCTTGAGGATTGGGGCAGGGATGAAATACAGTAATACCAAGGGCAGTTTCATTCAGTTTCTACACAAGGTTGTGAATGAGAAGGAGAGGTACACATCTTTATGAAGTGAATACAGGATGACTGAGTCACCAATGTGATAATGATTCCAGGATGTAGCTAACTATAGATTGTGATAGGAAATTATTAATGGTGTTGCACCTGCTTCTACTGTGATTCATGCAGAATGCAGTCTGTATTTCTGGTGACTTGAAGTGCACAAAGGTGAAGTCAGATTGAAATGGAGAGAGCTGAAGTGAAGACTGAAAGCGGTTTAGTTCTTATGATTGTAATTAAAATTCCTAGATCCTCTGTGCAGGCTGCATAAAGCAACTGTAATTAGTTGGAAGGTATGCATATGGCTGTGCAGGCAGGAAATGCTGTTTGGTAATGTGGCAAGGGCAGAAACTTATGTAGTCAAGTCATGAAGGAGATCTTAAAAAAGAGATCCAGTACAAATGAGGTCAATGCACAGGGATTCAAAACTGGCACATTGTGAAAATGATGAGTTACAAGGATAGAGCAGAAAATGAAAGACATATGAGTATAAAGAAATCACAGAATCACAGAATGGTAGGGGTTGGAAGGGACCTCTGTGGGTCATCTAGTCCAACCCTCCTGCCGAAGCAGGGTCACCTAGAGCAGGCTGCACAGGACCTTGTCCAGGCGGGTCTTGAATATCTCCAGAGAAGGAGACTCCACAGCCTCCCTGGGCAGCCTGTTGCAGTGCTCCGTCACCCTCAGAGGGAAGAAGCTCTTCCTCATGTTCAGACAGAACTTCCTCTGCTTCAGTTTGTGCCCATTGCCCCTTGTCCTGTCACTGGGCACCACTGAAAAGAGCTTGGCCCCATCCTCCTGACACCCACCCTTCAGATATTTGTAAGTATATATTAGGTCCCCTCGCAGCCTTCTCTTCTTCAGGCTGAACAAGCCCAGCTCCCTCAGCCTCTCCTCGTAGGAGAGATGCTCCAGTCCCCTCACCATCCTTGTAGCCCTCTGCTGGACCCTCTCCAGTAGCTCTTCATCTTTCTTGAACTGGGGAGCCCAGAACTGGACAGAGTACTCCAGATGAGGCCTCACCAGGGCAGTGTAGAGGGGGAGGAGAACCTCCCTCGACCTGCTGGCCACACTCTTCTTGATGCACCCCAGGATTCCATTAGCCTTCTTGGCAGCCAGGGCACACTGCTGGCTCATGGTTAACCTGTTGTCCACCAGGACACCCAGGTCCCTCTCCACAGAGCTGCTCTCCAGCAGGTCCACCCCAAGCCTGTACTGATGCATGGGGTTGTTCCTCCCCAGGTGCAGGATCCTGCATTTGCCTTTGTTGAACCTCATCAGGTTCCTCTCTGCCCAACTTTCCAGCCTATCCAGGTCACGCTGAATGGCAGCACAGCCTTCCGGTGTGTCTACCCCTCCTCCCAGTTTGGTGTCATCAGCAAACTTGCTGAGGGTACATTCTAACTCTTCATCCAGGTCGTTGATGAAGCAGTTAAACAAGGCTGGGCCCAGTACTGACCCCTGGGGGACACCACTAGTTACCAGCCTCCAACTAGACTCAGTGCCGCTGATGACAACCTTCTGAGTTCTGCCATTCAGCCAGTTCTCTATCCACTTCACCGACCACTCATCCAGCCCACACTTCCTCAGCTTCCCTAGGAGGATATCATGGGAGACTGTGTCAAAAGCCTTGCTGAAGTCAAGGTAGACAACATCCACGGCTCCCCCTTCGTCTACCCAGCCAGTCATGTCGTCATAGAAAGCTATTAGATTGGTCAGGCATGATTTCCCCTTGGTGAATCCATGCTGACTACTGATAACCTTCTTTTCTTCCACTTGCTTGTTGATGACCTCCAGGATAAGCTGCTCCATCACCTTTCCCAGGATGGAGGTGAGGCTGACCGGCCTGTAGTTCCCTGGGTCCTCCTTCTTGACCTTTTTGAAGATTCAAGTACAGCAAGTGCAGGAAGTTTATTAGAGAACTAGTAGGTGGGCAGGACTGTTGAAAAGTAAAGGGAGCCATAACAAAAGAAAAGAGAAATATAAATAGGGGACAGAAAATGGGATCAAAACCCCTATTCTTATTAGAAGAGTGGAGTAAGTAAAAGTGGACTTGTGAGAAAAGCATGCTTTTGAACAAATATATGAAGTAGATAGGAATTAACACCAAATACTTCAGGATGAGCAGCAAAGCCTCTGGAGAAATTTGAGATTAAAGCTGTAGAAGTATAAAGAAAGTTGCCCATCAAACGGAAGCCAAGGTGACTGAAGAGTGGAAGAGAGCTACCCTACCTAAAAAAAAAAAAAGAAAAAAACTAGTAATGGTCATCATGGTTGTGTAATTTTCAATTTTCAACAATTTCAACAGTGAAGTTTCCTAGGAGTTTGTACTGTCTGTTGTTTAAGAAAGATTCACTATTAGTCTGGACTAGGTGACATGCAGAATGAAGCTGATGTACGTTCCCCTCAGTATCAGGAGAGGACCACAGCGAACACTACAGGCAGCCAGTAACGATAAGTGATTATATGAGTCTTTTAGTAAACCAAGAGTTAGATGTAATTCTAAAACAGTGATTGTTCAGCCTCTTTTTACATGTTGGGGAGGTCAGGATATCTGTATTTCCTACATATGCAGCTCAATGACAAAAAATGTCAAACACTAAGAATTTAAAATCAACTTTTAAAGGAGTTTCCAGATAAAAAATAGGGGAAAAAAGAATAGAAAATACCCAGTTCTCTCTGCCCCAGCATCTACAAGCAGTTCCTACACCACTAATGCTGCAATCTCTGCCCAGGGTCTTGCGTAGGCCATGTCGTGCGTTTCTACAGCACTGCTTCTTCTTTCTTGGTATGGCAGATGCAGCTGATTAGTTATGATCCACTAACTGGGTGCAACCAATTCGTGGAGATCTGGAGCAAGGGACGGGCCAGGGATGCATGCCTTGAAAGGGAAGGTGAAAGCAAAATGATCCCTTCTTGAAAAAGGATGTTCCATACTACATTTTACACAGTGTGGCTGTTTCCTAGTTGGGTAGACTGACAGAATAGGAATGGATTGGGACTTTCCAGAGTCTTTTTTACAGCATTTATGCCTAGCTATACTTGATCAATTTAGTTCACAAAATGGTATTTGATTATACTTTGAGCTATAATACAGACAAGATAAACCAGATTTTTCCATGTGTGCTATTGGAATACATTTTAGATTTTTTTAAAGTAATAACATACTTTAGCAGAAGACACCACTGAAAAAAACTGCAGAAAGGGTAGAACTAAGCAGTTTTAAAATAGAATTCCCCCTCTATATATGTTAAGGAGAGCATTAACAGGTAGGTAAGACAAGAAACATAAATTTCATGCTGCTTGCTAGTCAGAGTACAACTGCTGGAAGATGTTTAGAGGAAAGATTTCTCTCTGGGCAGAATATTTTTTCATGGAATTTATTCATGCCCGCTCTTTAGTAACTTCTGTGTTGTTCCATTACAGGAACCTGATTGTATACTGCTTTGCATCTCTCTAATGTAAATGCAAAGAATCATGAAGAAAAGTTTGCAATATTTTGCTCTCACTTTAGTCAATGGTTCTCACCAGCTATGGAGAATCAAGTCTTGGATCTCAAACTAGAAGCACTCATGGCTTAGTTTAACATGATAACTTAATCTTTATAAGTGAAAATAAAAGGTCAAAACTGAAAAAAAGACTAATAGCATACTATCAGTGCATTTGTGACCCATCTGCAAAAATGCAGATGGTAGACCCCACACCTGTCATTAGCAGTGGTAGGGGGAGCTGAGAAATGTTTGCAAATTTGTATCTATGCCTTTGTGGGAACTATGGAAATAAGTCTGAAAAAAGAGGTGGAAAATCTTTTAATAATCTAAATTGTTCTGTGATTCCTTGGATTTTACCCAAAGATTCATGGAAAAGAAACTTCTGCAGAGAATTACTAGCATTATTATAAGTCATGTCTTGGTTTTTCTGGTTGAAATATTGTATACTGTGCACATGCACTAGGTTTTGTGATTGACTGGGACAGTGATATTATCTGCAGAAACTATTTCAGTGTTTTAATGGCCTTGATTTCACAGGAACAAAGTTAATGGAAATGTCATTTGTCACTTAAGATAGTGTTGAAATGACCATATAAATCCTGAAATTTAACAATATAGTAAATAGTTTCAGATTTTTATTTTTGTAGTGCTGTATTTTGAAAAGGTGGCAAATCTATCTTGAAATGTTCATTTCAGCTGGAAACAAAGCACAAAATTCTGAAACTAAGTCGCTGAAATGTTCTGCTTGATAAGCAAAAATCAGTGTTCACTAAAAACTGGTGGTTAGAGATAATTTGGAAAGGAATGTGGGAAAACCCTACTTCAGAAAACTTTTTTTTGTGTGTGTACAAACATTAAGTGATTTGACCATGAATTGTACATTATCTCTTCATTGTTATTCTTTTATTGTGTATTATTCTTGCTGTTTAACCAGTCTTTTCTGTCTTCATTTCATTTAATGAATGAGAGAAAGATTATTCTGTTGAATCACTTCTTGCAAAGCAGTCTCTGATAGTATTAGAAAGCAACATATAGTTCATTGAATGCTCTAAATGCCAGTGAAGGATTTAATCTAAGTTACTGTCTTTTTAAAAGGTGATAAAAAATAACTTATTTCTTACAGTATATTTCTGAGTCAAAAGAAACTGGTTCCAGCCATCGAAACATAGATTGCTAATTTGTTTTGTCTTTCTCATCAGATACGTTAAATGTAACAGTCCCTTTTCTTAGATCTCAAAGGAAGTGTCAGAAAAAATTGTCACAGGAAGTTTATACTATGTAATTGTTTCTTAACTTTGTAGAATGCTTCTAATTCAGAGATGCCCAGCTTGAATTTAAACAGTTTAGCCACTAGCCAGTCCAACCGTTTTCAAGCCAGGTTTAGCTTGTACTGGATTGAAGGCATATTTCTAACTTTTTCACTAATACAGTGTCTGGACTTATATAGATGAATTGTAAATGATAAATGTTAAAATTTATAGATTTTGTGCCATGGACTGGCTACAATTTTTCTTCCTTTGCACTTTCCCTCTCCTCATTAAAACATATTCACGTACTTTTCATTAACAGCAGTGAAAACAGGCTTAATTTCATCTCTGGGTCCCTCACAGAGTAATTTCTGAGCAGCACTGCATGATATCCTTCCAGATATTTGTAATTTCTTTCATAACAGAATAGAACTAAACTCTTTGTCCATTATTGCTGGATTGTAGTTTACTCCTCAGTAAGGTGAAATATCTAGTCATGCTAGACATTCAGGTATAATTAAAGATGCTAGACATTCAGGTATAATTAAAGATTCCAATGCTTTGACTTTATGGGCACATAATTCATTTTTGTCGGACTATTTCTGGATCTCTCCTAAGCAAGTAAAGGCTAACTTTATGAAAAGATTGTACTATCATTACGTCAGTATGTAACACACTCAGAATGTATTAGGAATACAACTTCATGATAAAGAATTGTTACAAAAATATTAAGGAGTGAATTTGAAATTAATCTGTATCAATCTCTATAAATGTAATAACTACTCATAATGCAGTATCTTGATTGCATATATTTTATGCACATAGCTAGAAAAAAAGTTACTGTAAGTGCAAATATGAATTCAAACACTGATCTGAGTTTCCATTACAGAATCACAGAATGGTAGGGGTTGGAAGGGACCTCTGGGGGTCACCCAGTCCAACCCCTCTGCCGAAGCAGGGTCACCCAGAACAGGCTGCACAGGACCTTGTCCGGGCGGGTCTTGAATATCTCCAGAGAAGGAGTGAATCTTAGTCTAAAGCTATTTCATTGAATTTCATCAGATGTGGTATTTTCCTTCTACATGTTTCTATGTTTGTAGATACTAGGGTTCTGCTAACCATATTGCGTTCTATCTGCCTGCAGAGTTAGCTAGGCGGTTACATTAAAAACAAATAATGGTCTAGTGTTCAGATTTGCTTGGGCTAAATGCAAAAAAAAAGAAGAGACTTCTCTAGATCCTCATTTCATGCAATAACTTCCCTGTCCACAGCATGCATTCCTAAACTAACAGAGTAGAAGCTTTTATTGCTGATAGTATTAAAATCTGGTAGAGATAATCAGTCAATTTGAGTTAAAGGGAACAATAGACACATATGATGTAGCTGATTCACTGAGAACATGAGATTTATAGGAGACAGTGTTATATGCAAAATCGGGTTGGCTTCCCAGTGCTCACTGGGATAAAATGGTTTTGGTTGTAAAGGTGAGAATTCTACAGAATATGAATTTTTAGCTTGCACATGTTTTTTTTTCCCAAATGTCTAGTTCTGAAAAGTCTTCACAGGTTTATTTTAAATTTTTAACTTCTTGTAGTCATGGCTTATCTGCAAACATAAGAGTAGGAGAAACCGACTTGGATTAGTGAGACTAGCTCAGCAACATTCATTATCATGGATAAGGAGATAATCCCTACTCTGAGGTGATAAATTAGTTGATAATTCACTGACTGGAAATTCAAGGAATCGAGAATGACAAGTAGGAAAGACTTTGGAGAAGTTAAATGCCACCACTTATACACATGGAATAGTAGCTGTTTGTTTTTCTTTATTTGATTTATTCTCTTCTTTAATGCAAACCCAAGAGACTTTATTATAAACAGGGGAAACTAACTGGGAAAAAACACAGTGCTTGCTTCTGTGAAGTGTTATTCAGCTATTGGTTGCATGACACAGATGATGTAGAAAACTGGCACAGTTTAGCTAGCTTCACTGAATGCAGTTTGCTGTTATGTGTGAATGTTGTTGTATTAATCCCACTCTGAAGCTATGTTCGAACATGGCTTAATTTTCAAGACTTGTCTACAAACACTCATTGTTGGTATTGGCAGGCTATTGCCATTTTCTGTTCATGTTTTCTATTCTGATGAGGCCATGGAGGTTGTACAACTCTTGTGCCATCTTACTGTCGAGCTGCTACAATGGTGGGTGATGCTTCTAACTGCCTATGTAGATGCAGCCAAAACAAAGACACACTGTTCAGGAATGGGGCCCTTAAATCACTCTAAAAGGTAACTAGTAAATGTTTGACTAGAATAAATACTTGTCTGGGAGGAAAAACAATAGTCTTTCAGTAAAGTAACCTGGTCTAAGATCTCTACATAGTCATGGGAAACATTCTTCCACTATACCTTAAAAGTCTTGGAATTCTTAACGATGGCTTCTTGTCCAAACTAATTTTGAGTTAACTTGCATTAGCACTGTAAAAGCTTCAACACAGTTCTAGACTGATTCTTCTCCAACTGGGAGAAACTCAGTGTCTTTTAGTGGAATTTTCTTCCTAAAGTGAGACTCATGTTTTCGACATAAAGCTATATAAGTAAAATCCCATTTATTGGGTCAGTATGACAAAGTGCTGGGGTTCAGACCATCTGGGACACATCATTATTTAAGATAAACTGAAGAAAAAGCTTACAGAAATCCCTACACAAACACCTTTGTCACCTCCTCCTTTTTGATATTCTATCTTTCTTTGTAGACTTGACTTCTCTCTGTTCTGTTTTTTTTTCTTCTGTCCGATACCGAACAAGTCCACTAGAAATATATGTTGCCACACACATTTGCAGTCTTACTTGTGTTTCTGTCATCTTGAACAGTCTATCTTTTCTGTTTTGGCATTGCCAATGCATCTTTCTGTCTCTTTAGATTCACTCATGGCACTGTAATTTTGTCTCCCTTTGATTATTGGCTAGTTTAATAGTCTTACCACACGATACCATTACATGTTTTTCTTGAATAGATACCACATACTGTTCACCTTTATTAACAGTTTTGACATACTATTGTAAGATAAAGATTTTATGACACTATACAAAAAGTAACCTGTTGTGGAATGATTTCCCATAAATATATCTATATATGAAGAAGGCACCACTAAAGCGCCCATTCCTCCAGAAAGCCTCTGAATTAGCTGGAGTCCTTACCAGGGAGATTTTGAGTAAAAGACACAAAAGGGATCTCCTGTGATATCAGCTCCATTCTGTTCCTGCTGCAGGCTACATTGTCACATGATATTCTTTGTAAATTTAATAGAGTACTCTTGAAACTAGTTCTACTTTCAGCATTCTTCTCCCATCCTCCAATAAACCTGATAGTACACTGGTCATTTTTAAAGACAAATATTAGGAAGTCAGATGTTTATTTTTAGATACAGACATAAACCATAATGTAATACATTTCCAGTACTTCTACCATTTCTGTTCAGTCTTTCACTTACAGTTTTGCATAAACACCATCTTTCCCTAAACAGATCTTGTATGGAGAAGATAACCCATTAAAGAAAATAAATGTCATGGAATATTGGTTTCATATAAGTTGAAATATGTTGGGTAAAATCTGAAAATCAACCTTTTTATTTTATTTTAGAGGTGGCTGGGTTCTGACACTGTCTGTACCCCATGCATTCCATGCATACTTTTGAGTCTAATAACAATGACAGCAGGAAGTTTGTGTGAAGTCAAAATTACCAGCTAACAACAGTTGTTGCTCAAATTGTTTCTCCATTCCAATTCTGACAAACTGTTTCCTCTTTCCTTGCAGTTTTCCACTTGTCCCACAAAGTCACTCGGGTGGTACCAGAGAGTGCTCTGCTGATTGTTCTTGGTGTCTTCCTTGGTGGCATTGTATGGGCAGCAGATCATATTGCCTCCTTTGCCCTTACACCAACTGTATTTTTCTTCTACCTGCTGCCTCCCATTGTTTTGGATGCTGGATATTTTATGCCAAATAGATTGTTCTTTGGAAATCTTGGTTCCATCCTTTTGTACGCTGTCATTGGGACAGTCTGGAATGCTGCCACAACCGGTTTATCTCTCTATGGTGTCTATTGGACAGGAATAATGGGTAAGTTTGATTTGTTAAGGCACAGTTGTGAATGCTACTGTATGTCAGCTGTTAGACAGGTGATAGTTTACAACTTTACAACTCTTTTCAGCAAAAATTTCTAATTTTAATGAGAGCAGTTTGTAACATTTTTACCAGATTTAAGAATGATCTGAGAAATTTTCTCTGAAGCCAGCACAAAAAGGACTTGAACCTGTGCCTCTCCTATTTCCCTGGTCTAAATGTATGCGTACACTCTCAGGATAAAGCTCAGGATTCATTCTGCTAATCGACATCTGGACAAAAGTACACTCTGAAGGGCTTGTTTCTTTCCGCTGTGACAGAAAACTTCAAAGTTATTGTGAAATGGAACTATCTTCCTTCAGTCAGCTGTAATATTAAATACTCAGTGGTTTCTGAGTGGGTAAGTATGCATGACGCATCTCTGTTTTGTCTTGTGAGGCTGGAAATTGTAACTGAAGACTTACAGAGCCCAGTAGCACATGTAAGGCACATTCTGTCTTAATTATACTACGATATAATGGCATGGGGCTTCTAGACAAGGCACTGAGCAGCAGTTCTTAATCTCCTCAGCAGGTGTGGCATGCGAATAAGTTCTGTACTGCCACCTGAAGAACTATAATTCACATAGTTTTTGGATTGCATGTATTTTGCAAGAGGCATCCTATTTATGCTTTTTTAGTGTTTGTACTGAGGAAGTTCAAAAGCCCTTCTAGGACAAAATTCTCTTATGTTAGGGAATTCTAGAAAGTACTTACAGGGTACATCTGAGTGCTGCTGAGAGCAGTATAGACAGTGTGCTGCTGTGCCCATGCACTCTGCCCATCTGTTCTTCGCAATCAGTGCTGTGATCCTGGACTGAGTGGCACCAAGACCGCAACGGGTATGTTGTGTTGTACAATAGGCTTGACAGCTAGTCAGGGGGCTGTTCTCTAACCACAGCGGTGCAAAATTGACTTGGAGCAATTTTTCCTTTTCATTCCAGATAAAAAGAGTGCCTCGAATGTCAGAAGTTGCAGATGTTGCAGATAATATATTTGTGATGAAGAATTAAACTATTAGCTGATTATTACAGAAGATAAGACAGTACTGCTCCCATTGTCCAGGGCAGGGAAGTAGCAGAATATGGGGCTAGATTCTTTGAAACTGACCAAAAGTTTGGGATATCCGTTCCATGCATTTTAAGGGAAACCTGTATTGTCCTTATTTGAAAATCGCAGTCTGGAAGAACTAGACCACAGACTTGTTCATATGAGACTCATCTCACAGAACTGTGGAAGTTTGTAATATAGACATCTATGATAGATTTAGCTTACAATTTAGATATTTATGTTACTATAACTCACATTTTATAAGTAACAATTTTTCTTTAGAAGATACAAAGGTGACAGCTAAGATGCAGACACTACTGACTTTTGTAGGTAGGTAAGGTGTTTTATGTGCGTCCAGCCTGTAGGCACGATATACTGCATCCACAATTTTACATTTATATTTAAATGCAGGTTTTTCAGGATCAAAAGAGATGAAAAAGAGATATTGCTATTGCAACAGATTGGACAAGGATTTCTTTCTTTAGATATCCAAGCTGCTTGGAACAATTTAAAAATATGACCCAAAATATTTTATTAACATCCTATTCCGGGAAATATAGTGAATGATAATTACTTTTAAAAATATATTGATAAAAATAATTAAAGGAAAAGCATTGCCCTCTTTGACATGTGAAATAAAGTAGTCAAGTGTTTTCCCCAAAATTTTACTTTGCAAGAAGAATTCATTTATCTCTTGCTCTCCTTCCAATCCGTAGATAATTCTCAACTCATTTTAAAGGCTGTGTTTGATGGCTACATGTTCTGCTCCATCATTATGCAAATATTTCAGTGACAGTATATACTAGAACTCTGAGATTACAGTTAAGCAGCAGAATCAACCCCTACCACAAGTCACAGCTAAAGCACTACAAGCTAAAAATAGGGATGTTAAAAAAGGCAAACAATAAACTGACATGCCCAGTGAATTTAAATGTTTAGAATGAATGTTAGTTGGTATGCTGTGGGGCCCTGCCTTTGCCACCAAGACATATTATGGTCTACTAGAGTTCTAATTTCAGCTACAGAAATGGCAAGAGAAGCCTGTCCCTGATTCAAACTATGCCATCTTCCCAGCAAAGCTAAGTAGGACTTCAAAATGTCTACATGACACCTAGTTACTAATCCACTAAATACATTGTGTTGACCTCCAAGATGTCAGCAAGATCTGAGCACCACACATTGTGAAAGGACTTGCTGTTGTTAGTTACTTGCTGAAAACAGGAGAATACCGAGTTACTCAATTTCTAGAAGAGTTTATAGCAGCCTCTGACTGAAGTTCTACAGCATATTTTTTTTTCTACTTCACTTATTCTACAACTGGAGTGAATAATGCTAGAAGAATTATCGTTAAAGTGTAGGAATGTATATCCACTACAGACTAAGATGAACTAAACATAAATTACTTCCAGCTTTACAGTTGGAGGGGCCTGTAATTCTGTCCATCAATATGAGAGTGCATAATGCGAATTGGGTAACATAGATTTCCTAGATAAATAAACATAAAATCCGCTCTTTCTTTGCATTCAATATCCTTGTTATAATTTGCAGAACAAAAAGAAAGCAGGTGATAATAACTAAGAGATCCTTCTTTATAATGAAATTAAAAGATCAGCACCTTAACTAACAGCTAGATCACTCTGCTTTCACAGAATACAAAGAAGTGTCTAATCCTAAATCTGCCTGACTAATTGCACCTAACTGTTCACCATCTGCTGGAGAACTAACACACGCAGCACTTCTCTGTGGAATAATTGTGGTTGTGACTAATGCTTAGAAAAGCTTTCCCTGTACAGTCTAGGTCATAGTGACAACATGCTGAGTTTGTGTAGAAGTCTTAAAACTGGGCCCAGTGAACTTACATTGCTCGGATGTCACTGCTGGCAGCTAGTCACTCCAGACTCTGGTGAGCTGGAGGAAACAATGGTCATGTATCACCTGGAAATAACTTGCGCTATTAGTCTAAATAGAAGTCTGATTTAGAAATCCTGTGCCTCTTGACACTGTTTTGTAGGAATTATATATGTGTCCTAACCTTTCTGTAAATATTTGCTCACTAGCTTTGCAAGTCTTCAAAGACTGTATCAATGATTATAATTGGTAACATATAAAAAAGATAAGCAATCTTAGTGCGCCAATTTATTTTAAAAGCTTACCTTCTATTGTACCCTGATATCTAATAGTTATTGTCATTTGGCTTGTTCCTTCCTTAAGCATGACAGAAAAAGACAATATTTGATGGAACCATTACTTAGATTCAGGTTCAAGGCTGTTCTCAGAATTTTCAGCACAGACTTCAACTCACTGCTTCAACCATTCTCTCACACTAAAATCGATACATTCAGTCCTCATTCACAGCCCAATATGTCCAAGAACGAGCAAGACTATTTCTTTTTTTGAAAATATGAAGTAGTTCTATATCTATGCAAACTATGAATTTCTGTTTTCAGGGCCTTACCAAGGTCCCTATAAACTGTACGGAAAACATTGTAGATGCTCTGATTGGCAGGTAGCAGCTGAAAGAATATGTACTTCTGCAGCTCCCCCAGATTATTGGTCACTGTCGCGTACAACAGGGTGTTGTCTGCTCCTGTCTCTAGCTGCCCAAGTGAGTGTCCTCCTCTTGAGTAAATATGCCCATGCTGTTTTGTATCCAAAATATTTGGAATCTGATTTCTGTTTCAGTTACCCACTGAGCACTAAGCATTTCGGATTTGAGTAATTATCCTGTAAGAATTCTTGCTAGAGGAGTGGCCATGTTGTTCTGGAAGTACCTTACAGGCAATGTTTATCCTTTGGCTATGGCTACTGACTCTCATTGTCTGACTCATGCTCCAAAGTCATTTAATCAATTTCTCCGTCACCTGTAGAAATCATGCCTGATACAACTGTCTATTAATTTGGGGCACGGGCCTCTGCACTATGTTGTAATGAATGATCTTGCAACATATTCCTTCTTTGCTCTTCCTCATATAATTCTGGGCTTCCTCTCCTTTGAATGAACCTTGCTTCCTCCTCCATCCATTAATGAACACATAGGGAATTTTCCTGTTCTCTACCTGTTCAAATATCTGTTCCCCAGAAAAAATGACTGGGATACCACTGGCTTGCATGAAGAGGGTAATTTTTTCAAGACATTTAGGAAGCTGAACAAAGCGATCTTTGTGGCTCTCCCTTTCTGCTATTTTAAAAATGGTAGTGGTGCTTGTCTTAGTCTGTTTGCATAACTGAACACAATAACTATAATAACTAAAAGAAGATTTTAAAAAGTTAAAGAAGTACTGGGTTATTTTGTTATCAGAGTTGGGTAGTTCTTAAAGTTTTGAAATCATTGCCAAAATTCTGACGGGGCTACAACACAAACATGTTGATTTACGTGTTAGTCCTTCATCTATTTTTATTGTTCACTTGTGGACAATTTAACAGTGGCCTCATGAATCATGATCTGGGAACAAATGGCTTAGCTGCATCTATCAGTAAATGTCCACTTGAATAGGGAGGCCACAAGTGGTGTTTAACTGCACAGAATGCAGTTAATCTCCACTGTTCTTAGTGACCAAGAGTCACATTTGGTCTGTGGCATGAAGTAATTTGGAAGGTTTACTTCAGGAGTACTGGTATAGTCCTTTTATCATCTTGTCAGTTCTCAGTTATCCTGAGAGAATTTACTCAAGTTAGATAAACAAAACCAGTTTAGATCTGGAAATACTTATCTCTAGTGTTTTGCCATAAGAACAAGACCGTACTGCTCCCAGAATCAACTTTGATCCACGTAGGCCAATGCTTGATCCAATAAACCTTGAAAGATACAAGGTGACATAATGCAGAATTTATTAAGTAGTTTCTGTGAAATGCTTTCCAATTGACGCCTTAGAATCCCTATGTTCCAGGATTTTGCACTATCTGTAATATCACAGCCTGTCATTACTATAGATAACACACAGCTGACTCTGCTTATATTTTGTTTGCTTTGTTTTTAAAGGCAACCTGAATACTGGACTGCTGGACTTCCTCCTGTTTGGCAGCTTAATTGCCGCTGTGGATCCTGTAGCTGTTCTGGCAGTGTTTGAAGAAGTCCATGTCAACGAAGTTCTCTTCATCATTGTTTTTGGAGAATCGCTTCTGAATGATGCAGTAACTGTGGTAAGTAAATTATATATTCCAAAGTCACCCACACACTAGACAGTTTCTTGTGAAGTGTATTTTCCTCTTAAATGAAATACTGTATCATCTGTGTATATCTACTTAGGGGCTAGTGTTGCATAGCTTGTGGTGTTCTCTGTCTTGCTTAAAACCACTGTACTGCAAAGATTAAATGTTTGAGCATGAAAGCTATTTGGAGCCCATAAGTCACATAAAAATATACAGTCCTTTGTGGGATGAGCATAAAAGTATTTAAAATGAAGTTTCAGGTGTGTATGTTTTATTTGCCTTTGCTGTTCAAGTAGGGCTTTCATGACTTACTGAAGTTGCTTCCAGGGATTTTAAGCCTTTCTTTGCTGTTGTTTTTTAATACACATACCCTTTTCTGCATATTTCTGTTATGCCCATAATTTATATGCATACCTCAGATATACAGACAGTGAGAGAGAGAATACTCACCAAAGTGCTTATGCTTGTTCCCTCTCTTTTACTTCAAGCAGATGTTTATCTGACCATGACAGAGTTCTCGATTCTTGGTGAGGTAAAGAGGGGGGCCAGCAAAACCACCACCATGGACTTTCGGAGGGCAGACGTTGACCTGTTCAGGATGCTGGTTGAGAGGCTCCCCGGGGATAAAGTCCTGAAGGGCAAAGGGGTTCAGGAAGGCTGGACATTCTTCAAGGAGGAAGTCATAAAGGCACAGGAGCAGGCTGTCCCGATGTGCCGCAAGACACACCAGCGGGGAAGATGACAGGCCTGGCTGAACAGGGAGCTCTTGCTGGGACTCAGGGGAAAAAAGGAGGGTCTACTACCTATGGAAGAAAGGGCAGGCAAATCAAGAGGAGTGCAGGGGTCTTGTTAGGTCGTGCAGAGAGGATATTAGAAAGGCAAAAGCCCAGCTAGAACTCAGGCTGGCCACTGTTGTAAGGCACAACAAAAAATAATTTTACAAATACATCAACAACAAAAGCAGGGCCAAGGAGTCTCCATCCCTTACTGGATGCGAGGGGGAATATTGCCAACAAGGATGAGGAAAAGGCTGAAATGCCTTCTTTGCCTCAGTCTTTAATGGTCAGACTGGTTATTCCCAGGGTAGTCAGCCCCCAGTGCTGAAAGATAGGAAGGAGAGCAGAACAAACTTCCCATAACCCAGGAGGAAGCACTTAATGACCTGCTACGCCACCTGGACACTTATAAGTCTATGGGTCCAGATGGGATCTACCCAAGAGTGATGAGGGAACTGGCAGAGGAGCTGGCCAAGCCACTCTCCATCATCTATCAGCAGTCTTGGCTAACAGGGGAGGTCCCAGACGGCTGGAGGATCACTATTGTAACATACATTCTCAAGAAGGGCTGGAAGGGAGGATCCTGGGAACTACAGGCCTGTCAGCCTGACCTCAGTGCCGGGCAAGATTATGGAGCAGTTCATCCTGAGTGCGCTCACTGGGCATGTGAAGGACAACCAGGGGATCATGCCCAGCCAGCATGGGTTCATGAAAGACAGGTCCTGCTTGACCCAACCTGATCTCCTTCTATGACCAGGTGACCTGCCTAGTGGGTGAGGGAAAGGCTGTGGATGTTGTCTACCTGGAGTTTAGTAAGACCTTCGACAATGTTCCCCACAGCATCCTCCTGGAGTAACTAGCTGCCCATGGTTTGGACAGGTGTATTCTCTGCTGGATAAAGAACTGGCTGAATGGCTGAGCGCAGAGGGTGGTGGTGAATGGAGCTAAAACCAGCTGGCACCAACAAGTGGTGTTCCCCAGGGCTCAGTTTTGGGTCCGCTCTTGTTTAACACCTTTATTGATGATCTGGATGAGGGGATTGAGTGCTCCCTCAGTAAGTTTGCAGATGACACCAAGCTGGGTGGGAATGTCGATCTGCTTGAGGGTCGGAAGGCTCTGCAGAGGGATCTGGACAGACTGGATCGATGGGCTGAGGCCAACTGTATGAGTTTCAACAAGGCCAAATGCCAGGTCCTGCACTTGGGTCACAATAACCCCATGCAGCGCGACAGACTTGGGGAAGAGTGTCTGGAAAGCTGCCCAGTGGAAAAGGACCTGGGGGTGTTGGTCAACAGCTGGCTGAACATGAGCCAACAGTGTGCCCATGAGGCCAAGAAGGCCAACGGCATCCTGGCTTGTATCAGGAATAGAGTGGCCAGCTGGAGTAGGGAGGTGATTTTGCCCCTGTATTCAGCACTGGTGTGAGGTTGCACAGAATCACAGAATGTTAGGGGTTGGAAGGGACGTCTGTGGGTCGTCTAGTCCAAACCCCCTGCCGAAGCAGGGTCACCTACAGCAGGCTGCACAGGACCTTGTCCAGGTGGGTCTTGAATATCTCCAGAGAAGGAGACTCCACAACATCCCTGGGCAGCCTGTTGCAGTGCTCCGTCACCCTCAGAGTGAAGAAGTTCTTCCTCATGTTCAGCTGGCACTTCCTAGGCTTCAGTTTGTGCCCATTGCCCCTTGTCCTGTCGCTGGGCACCACTGAAAAGAGTCTGGCCCCATCCTCCTGACACCCTCCCTTCAGATATTTATAAGCATTTATAAGGTCCCCTCGCAGCCTTCTCTTCTTCAGGCTGAACAAGCCCAGCTCCCTCAGCCTTTCCTCATAGGACAGATGCTCCAGTCCCGTCATCATTCTCGTAGCCCTCTGTTGGACTCTCTCCAGTAGCTCCGCATCTGTCTTGAAGTGGGGAGCCCAGAACTGGACAGAGTACTCCAGATGTGGCCACCCTAGGGCAGAGTTGAGGCGGAAGAGAACCTCCCTCGACCTGCTGGCCATACCTCTCTTAATGCACCCCAGGATACCATTGGTCTTCTTGGCAGCCAGGGCACACTGCAGGCTCATGGTCAACTTATCATCCACCAGCACACCCAGGTTCCTCTCTGCAGAGCTGTTCTCCAGCAGGTCCGCATCTTAAGTACTGTGTTCAGTTTTGGGCCCCTCACTTCAACAAACACATTGAGTTGCTGGAGCGTGTCCAGAGAAGGGCAATAAGGCTGGTGAGGGGTCTAGAGAACAAGTTCTATATGGAGCAGCTGAGGGAACTGGGGCTGTTTAGTCTGGAGAAGATGAGGCTGAAGGGGGACCTTATTGCTATCTACAGCTATCTGAAAGGAGGTTGTAGTGAGGCAGAGGTTGGTCTCTTCTCCCAAGTGACTAGTAGTAGGAGGAGAGGCAATGGCCAGGGATGGTTTAGACTGGATATTAGGAAAAATTTCTTTACTGAAGGAGTGGTCAGGCATTGGAATAGGCTGCCCAGGGAGGTGGTTGAGTCCCCATCCCTGGAGGTACTCAAAAAAAGTGTAGATGTGACACTTTGGGATATGGTTTAGTAGGCATGGTGTTGTTGCGTTGATAGTTGGACTTGATGATCCTAGAGGTCTCTTCCAACTTATGATTCTATGATTTATCAAACAGATATATGACAAAGAGCCAATTTAGGAAAAACTGTGGGATGTTTTAGAGAGTTCCTGGTTTGGTTTGGGTTTTTGGTAATGTGTTCTTCTGGGTTTTTTTTGTTCATAAAGAAAAAGAAAACTTAATAGACTTAAAGAGGATTAAAAGAATTCCTAATTTCTACTGATGTTTTTATTTTGATTGAAACACTTTTTCTTTTCAAAAAATTTTTTACTCAGAATAAAATCGTCCGTAGTTTTGTAGTACAGTGCTAGTGGGCAGACATCAGGAAGTCTTATGGCAGAAACATACTGTGCAACTGAGTTGCTGTAGAGCTTCAGTTTGCTTCTTGGATCATGTCCTGTCCCTGCTCCTGCTTATCTCCAAAGGAGGGTAAGACATGTCCACCAGACTCAGTGGCTTAATTTTTGCAACCAAGTCTGCAAGACACTGCAAGGTTGCTGGCAGCAGCCTAACTGTTCACAGGAGTTTGAAAAATGTCATTCTAGAAACTCCAAAGAAAACTAATTGCTTTTAGGTAATAGTCTCATTAGTACTTTTGGGGTATTACCAGAAACAAATACTAAAATAAACCCATGATGAACTCAAGTATCAACCTCACTGGTTTTCAGAAGGAAAGGAGTCTTTGTTACTTGTAGTTTGGCTGTGGCCGGCAACACAAGGGCCACGTGGTTGCTCTATCGCCCCTCCCCCTGCTGGGGTGGGGAGGAGAATAAAAAGAAAAAGGCAAAAACTTGTGGGTCAGGATAAGGGCAGTTTAACAGAGCAGCAAATGAAGCAAACAGTAACAACAATAATACTGATAAGAAGAATATACAAAATAAACAGCGAAATGCACAGAGCAACTCTCACCGTCCGGTGTCCTCGACTGACTTCCCACTGACTGACTTCCCACTGCCTGGCTCCCCGCAACTAGACCCCAACATATCGAATACCCTGCTCTGTTTGGCCAGGTTGGGTCAGCTCACCCAGCTGTGTTCCCTCCTGGCTTTTGGTGAAAATTAACCCTGTCCTGGCTGAACCCAGGACATTACTGTAAAATGAAGACAAACAGTCTACAAATAAAAGAAAGTTTGATTGTTTGTTAAAGAAAATCCAGAAGAGAAGAGAAAGCATGATCAAAAGTCAGAAAGCACAGCCTATGAGAAAGTATGGAACAAGTGGAGTTCTTAACTGGATGACAGAATAAAGTGGGTGATGTAGCATTATTTGAATGTAAATATTTAAAGGACTACTGTTACAGAACAAAGTAATCTCTATGCCATGAATGGGGTAAATCTGATAAGAATTAACAAGCTTTGCGGCAACAAGGAAAGCTGAGAAAGACATCATAAAGTTCTCTTCCATCACTGAAGGAATTAAGAACAGATTACACACGCATGTGTCAAGAACGATTCTCATGCAAACCTCCTTAGGCAGGGGTATGGATAAGTTGATTTCTTTTCTTTCAGCACTATAACTGTTAGTCAATTATTTTAAAAGTTTTGGTACAGTGATTATAATTTATTCTCTTTCATGTTCAACTTATTTTATGTATGTTCCACATATTTCAATGCAGTACCTTATTACTAGCATCTTATTATTAAGTGTCTTGTTTACTCTATGCAGGCAGTTAAATAAATCTGCCAAACAATTGGATTTTATACTGAGAAGTGCTTTGGAAAATACTTCTAGATGTAACAATTTTTCTTATAGGTAGAAATCATATTGAAGTAAGAAATGGAAAGTTCTTTTTTTAGAATTTTTATTTGTTCTTGCTCTACTGCATTTTTTCCATTTTGAAAAATTCAAAAATCTGAAAATCTCTCCCTCCACAGAGAATTTCCCTCAGTCATACATAATTTCAGAATTCATAATGTTGGGTCTTATAATGTGATTATTTTAATAGGCTTAATTACAAAGAAAGTATTAAGTTAGTCTACTTTTTTTTCAGGTGCTGTACAATGTGTTTGAATCTTTTGTTACAATAGGCCCAGAGAATGTGACGGGGATTGAATGTGTCAAAGGCATAGGTGCGTAGAATTGAATTCCGTATCACATAGTTGATGTACATATGCAGAATTTTAAACAAAATATTATTATTATGCTATCAGTGACTGTTATTTTTCAGCCTGTTCACTTGTCACTCATATTCCCACTTGCCTGTGGCATAACGCATGTCTTAAGAAAATAAATAAATGAATATTCCTGAATAAGTGGAAAACTAAGATTTATTTTCTTCTGAGGAGAATCAAAAGATGTGGAGTTCAGTTGTTAAGACCACTGAAATCGACAGGTCTACATATTTTCTTTGTATTTAATAATATGTCCTTAGTTTCAGCCTATGCTCTTCCTGCATTCCCGGGAAGTTGAGACTGCATATGGGCGTTCTCACTCCCCATCACTGATTGCCATTAAGTAACATTTGCCAGTGACTATCAAGAAATGCTATTTACCTAAAAATTTAGTCACTATTTCCTTTTCCAAGTATGACACGATACTACATAATCTTATGAATCAATGTTTTAACAGTGACTTTGACATATTCTATAATATGCTTTGGGAAAAGCATTTGTTTCCAGAAAGTGGGAAAATAATTGTTCAAAGAAGTGTAGCAGGTTTTGAATAAGTCTAAATTGGTGAGGCTTAACAGCAAGTGACCTTGAATACCGCATTGACATACCAACTGCTCAAAAGCAAGTCATGTTGTTGCATTTAGAAATAATTTTCTCTGATTTGCTGGCTTTCCATTAGAAGAGAACTAGTTAAAACCATTATATTGCTACCATTTAAGCTATGTTTGGTTTTGTTTTTCAGTGTCATTCTTTGTGGTGAGCCTGGGTGGGACACTGGTTGGCATTTTCTTTGCATTCCTGCTCTCATTGGTCAGTCGTTTCACCAAGCACGTGAGAATCATTGAACCTGGATTTGTATTTATCATTTCCTACCTGTCATACCTCACAGCAGAGATGCTTTCTCTTTCTCCTATACTTGCGTAAGTCGCTTTTTATCACTGCCTGTGAAGGGGCTGAGAAGGGTATATGGTTTTTAAAAACGTTGAAAAGACGTAGATTATATAGCACAGCCATAGAATATGACACTCATAAAGCTTATGCTGAATATTACAATCTTCACATGGCAGTAGATTATAGTTTGCAAATACTATCATTCAGCCTTAAAAAAGAATGTAAGTCTTCCAGTGTCTGCTGGGCAACATGAGGACTTCCTTTGCAAAATAGACTTGTCTCTTTCTTCTGTGATTAATAATACTTCAAGAAGTAACCGTTGTCCATTTGTATTGACATCTTTTCCTCTGATTTCTAATGAAAACAATATTTTTCTAAGGCATTATGTGAACGTCCATTATTTGCTGCTCTCACTGTCTTGACCGGCCTGTTAATGTTTGCTGAAATCTTGCCTGTGTTGGCTTGAGTACCTCTGGTCGTTCTTCTTTTAGTATCCATTGATTCCTGACATATCTTTCATGTCAGTTTTGCTAGTCATGTTTTTAGATGCTACAGTGAGTATATTCAAGATCCGCAAATCTTACTGCAAACAGATAATTAGTTAAGTCTAATGTAAACAAGATTTAAAATTTTGCATGTAGAGCTGTATGGTAATCAGAAGAGAATTAAGGTTTGTTCTGATCTAACGAAATTCTGTCTTCGAACCTCTAGGGGTCACCTCAGGATGAATGTTTGAGTCATGCTTTTTATCTAGATAAGACTTCACAATGGCTCCTGAGAGTATTTTTTCTTAGGAATTAATGGTGGGATTTTATCACTATGTGGCATACAGATGGAAATAATATTAAATGCTACAACAAATATTTTCTGAACAATTGCTTCTTCCCCCCCCCAGGATAACTTTCTGTGGCATCTGCTGTCAGAAATACGTCAAGGCTAACATATCTGAACAATCTTCTACAACTGTGAGATATACCATGAAAATGATGGCCAGTGGAGCAGAAACTATTATCTTCATGTTCCTGGGAATTTCAGCTGTAAATCCAAAAATATGGACTTGGAATACAGCTTTTATTCTGTTGACGCTGGTCTTCATCTCAGTATACAGAGTTATTGGTAAGGGGATGATCTTCCTATCCTTGTGTTGTATTGTTGATGCAATCACATACTCTATTGCGCCCCCCCCCCCAAAAAAAAAGGAGTTCTAGACTTGTTCATTTTAAAATATTGCATTTATTTTAGTTGAACTTACGGTTGGTTTTGGGTTAGGAGGGTAGATTTCTACAGTAAGCTTCATCATAATGCTGAAAATATAGTAAGATTTCACTTATGATGTCATGTGAGGATATGACTAGCCCAGTGGTTAACATGAATCCCCCAGAGGCTAACCTTTGTTGACCCAGCACATGGTACTGGCACAATCGCCGAGTGAAATGGACTTTGTCATTTAACTTGCAGCCTGACAAAAGATGTGAGTTCTTGTCAGTCATCTCTTTCCTTCAGGTTTTTCAATATGGTAATAAAGAGATTGTCTCAAGCTAATTTTATGGTTGACCTCAGGTTTGAGTCACACAGTGACGTAAGACCATACTTAATTACACTGCAGGTATTCTGGCTTAAGAAATCATTGCAGGGACTGAGTAAATAAGACTGTGGCAGGTAGGGTTTACATACTGTCAATTTACTGGACTTATAGACTTATGGAAACATTTCAAAATACCAGTGACAATTTGCTCAACTATGTGGTTCTACTATTTAATCACTGTTTTGTAAAATAGCAAAGGGCCTGAAATCACAAAAGGCACAGAATGAAGTACTTCTAGAGAGTAACACACACAGTGATTTGATATATGTACTTACATATGGGAATAAATGAATCAGATTTATTTGCCTGTTTGTCTTGAATTAAATTCAAATAAAAGATAACACATCTATCTAGCTGGCAGATTTCCTAGTCTCTGTATTCTTACTCTGTCTAGAGATTCCTAGGCTGAATGAAGGGCCAAGCCCCATGTCCTCCTTTCGAAATAGTCTGTAACAATTGTTCATTTAGCCACCTCTCAGTAACTGCTGCTGTGCGTGAGTGTTTAAACAAATTTTCAGTATCTTGACTTTATCACTTCTTGTATTCCTGGAATGAGTGGTTAGCAATCCTGTAATAAGTGAGATCAATAATTAAATAGTGAATTTTCGACAATAATGATAACGCATCCATTAAAGTAATTGAGCTTAGGCATTGATAAATTAGTAAAGACCTGATGATATTGGGCCTTACATAATTGCAGCTGTCACACCCTCAGAGGAGTCAGATTGGTGGCATGAATTAATTTTGGAGGTCCTCTCCACCAGAGGCCTTGCTTTCAGTGATATACACAAGACACTCTTTACTTAGCACAACTTCAAAGTTCTCTAAAAGGAGAAATAATCTCTTTTGCACTGGTTAACAGTCCTGGCCTGCTGCAACGGGACATACATGCTGTGCCACTCTCAGGAGTGGTGAAGCTGTTTTCCCTCTATCTGGTGCGACCTCTAGGACATACTGTGATTTCTAGGGCTTTAGGTCCCCTACAATAGGCAACATCTGAGCTGTAGACCTGAAGGCAATGTTAGCATAACTACACAACTCTCCATAAGACAATGACACAAATGCCATTTTTAGTGATTTGTAAAGGGTACCACACTTACGCCCTAAATCAACACTGTTTCACTGACTATGGTGCTAGAAATTCTATTCTTTCTCAACTGTGAATATCAAAGCTTCAGCACGTAGTAGAAGTTCACCTGCAGTGCCTATGCCAGAGTGCAGCATTCTCAGAAGAGCAGCTAGCCTACAGAAGAAGCTGCTTCTAGTTCCTTTGGCTAAACATAAAGGAGAAGGTACCAAATGGGCCTGCCCTTCTTGGCAAGTGTAGCAATACAGGAGAAGAAAATGAAGTAGAGAATTTGTTGTGAAAGTCGACTGGTGGTACTATTTCTGTTACACACTGTTGGGTTATTGAAATTTCATAAGGCTATTTCTAGACATACTGGCATTTGTTTTTTATAGGTGTAGTTTTACAGACATGGATTCTTAACCACTACAGAATGGTCCAGTTGGAGATAATAGACCAGGTGGTGATGTCATATGGTGGACTACGTGGAGCCGTTGCTTTTGCTCTGGTTGCACTTCTGGATGAAACGAAAGTGAAAGAGAAAAACCTGTTTGTCAGCACAACTATAATTGTTGTATTTTTTACCGTTATTTTCCAGGTAATTTAGCTTCTTAAGCATGCTTCTTGCAAGGAGAAGGAGTCCCCCAAAAGTACTGAATGCTTAAAGCAGTTCTCAGCTGAAGGTTGCATATTGTTTCACTGAACTGAAAGCATAATTGAATTTGTAATTTTAGTAACAAAGATCCTATTTTATGTTTTCATATGGCACCACAAGGGACAAAACACAATTTCCTCTGTGCTAAAAAATGTTCAGTCTTAGCTACTTGGTATTAATAGTGCTCAAAATATCTGATTAAACATCCTTCACCTCATGTGAATAACTATAGGGAGCAGTCTTTTTGATGGGCAAATACAGTCATTAAGCTGATCTACCTCAGCCTAAGTCCTTGTTTTAATATATCACAGTAAGCAGTGGGACAAGAACTTATTTAGCATCCAAACAAAATAGCACTTTCTGGGTAAAAAACCCCAACATTAATTTAAATGCAGATATGTCAGTATATACCAGCTTAGAATTTTTTCTCAAGTTTATTACAGAAAGTTTAATTGTGGTCACAAATTCCTCGTAAGTGCAGAAAATACTACATTCAATGGTGTAGTACTTTAACTTTAACTGTAGGCACTTTAACCCTTCCACTACGACTTTTTTCCTACAGAAGATCTATTTTTCTGCTGTTTGGTGTCTTTTCAAACCTTTGTAACAGGAGCTGAGGGTACTGCATTATTTTATCTTCTAAAAGGGTCAGAGGTCAACTGAGGAAGTATGAGAACCACCATCTAACATACAAAAATGCTCTGTTTCTCTTTAACAATGACCAGCTGGAGGAAAGTCTAAGATAATTCCTAAGTATTTATTATCATGTTTTAATATTTAGGGACTAACTATCAAGCCTTTGGTACAGTGGCTGAAAGTGAAGAAAACTGAACACAGAGAGCCAAAACTGAATGAGAAACTTCATGGCAGAGTAAGATATTTTTAAACAAAACTATGGTATCTTTTAGATTTTTACAGAGAGAAAAAAATGAGAGAAAATGTCTTTTTTGGAAGCGAGAGGAAAATCAAGTTTCAAGTGCAAAATCCTTCAAACATTTGACAAGTTATCTGTAGATTGTAATTTGTCTTTGGGTTAAGTCCTGTGAAGGGATACTCAACTAAAGGTTCCGGTCTTTCACTTGAGAATTCAACGGGGCTGACAGTACTGGGGAAACAGCACAGCTGGAATATGCTGCTTCCTCTTCCTCTGAAAGATGAGGACATTTAATTGAAGGTCGCCTGGGCAAAACCTGTGGAAATTAGTTTATTTTTCCTTCTTAAATATTATTGATTTAAAAGATACGAAAGCAGGCTTTGTGGCTTACATATTACATAGAGAGGTAGTCTGCTGCCCAGTGGAGATGTTAATTTCATACTGAAATTCTAGATTAATGGTAATTGTTTTAGTTCAGTGTGAATGCTGTGGGGCCTGCATTTCTTTAACCTTTTAAAAGCTTTTGAAATGTGGTCTCTTCCAATTCACTTTCATACAACGTTACAAAGTTTTTATTCAGTACATACATACATTTGCAATACAAATATGGGTTAAAGGATGGAAGACTGTCAGATAACTTTCCTGAACTTTTCGGATTTACACAGTTATCATTATCCTGCATTAAATATTCTAACACATTGTTGTATGAGCTTCTAATCTTGCTTGTTTTCATGTTGGAGGTTACTTGAAGTGAATTAACAATTGATAGATGTAGAAGGTTTGTCTCTGAGGAATTCTTTTACAGACTACTGAATAAACACATTATGCTTTTGTCATCCAGCAATTCAAATTTGCTTTTCTGTTCAAACATTTTACTATATGATAATCAGGATTCTTCCCCCAGGTGAAGAAATACAGTCTGTCTACTTATATGGGATATACCTTTACATGTCTGTCAGTAGTGCTGGCCAAGCAGTAATGTTAATCCTAAAACTTTTTAAAGTTGTGCGTACTGATTCACAACTTCCTAGAATATTCTAGCAGATATTGTCTCAGGAGCCACAGTGCTCCTAGAACTTCATAAATTTCAGCCTTCAGACAGAGAGCACTGTCTATTCTCAGAGAGTAGGAGGAAGACAACTTATTTATAATATAATTTTCTCCACTTGCATGTCAGATATCTCCTGAAGCAGTAATTAATATTCAGGAGCAATCCATATATCAGCCATGTTCTTCTAAAGGCAGCATGCTGTATTTTCTGCAGTAATCACTCCAATGTTCAGAGTGAAATATTAAAAACAAAAGATGCTATCTGCAGCTGCCTTAGTTTGAATCAAGAGTTATGAACCTCTAGATTTCAGCCATCTAATATACTCAGTATAGGATTTTGCCCTAGATACCAGAAGAATTGTGCCAGCTTCTACTCTGAGGGAAGTAGGGATTGCTGAAAAATCTAAAAAGAAACACTAGGGAAATTTTCCAACTGATTTAATCATTGATACTAGAAGTGGCTGATCTACTTCATAGGGTAGAAATGGAGATGGTAAAATCGGTCGATAAAAAGAGTCTTAAAATTGAGTGCTAAAATGAGGGCTTAAGTACCTTCTTGCTGAGACCCTTGTAATTCAAGAATAGCTAGTGAATTTGTGAAGAACTATTTAAAAAGTTCAGGACCTTTGCAGAAAAGTATATAGTAGTTAGTATTTCAGTAAATGGAGAAAACAATCTGCTTAGCACCAGTAAAATTATTATGTATAGTCACCTGGTCTAACCTGATGTAAATTGAACAATTTTCCATCATTCCTTTTATTACTATAAAGATATTAATTACACTTACGCTTTCCTAGGCCTTTGATCACATTCTTTCTGCTATAGAAGACATTTCTGGACAGATAGGACATAATTATCTGAGAGACAAGTAAGTAGTAACTAACTTGAAATACTGAAATACTGCTATGAAATCTTACCTGTAAATTACTACTTTTTAAGACTCTGAGTTTAGGGACAGCAAGGATGTCAAATGTAATTTAAAAGGTAATATACTGAAAATATTGGAAATATAACAAATGTGAAAATAGTGTATTCCAGTCCCCTACAACTGTAATCTTTTCTTTTTCTTTCACAGTTCACATTAGACCTTTGCAAATGCCTTATGCAGGGATCAGCCTCTCTCAAGATCTGAGAACTGGCCATTTGCACAAGATTTGACCTAAAATGTTAATGTCAATCCCTCTCCATAATATTCAATTTCATGAATATTGTTTATGTGTGGAGATACTAAACAAACCCAACTACAACTGTGCTAGTTGTTTATCCTGTGTCTACAAAGGAGGTGTTCAACACCTCTGAAAGTGATGGCAGAGGCTGCTTTTAAGTGACTCAGATAGTTTAAGCCTACTAGTTTGAAACCAATAATGAAAATTATGGTTAATTTCCACCCTCCTCTGTTTATAGTCAGTTCGTCTTGAGGGAAGGACAATTACTCAGCTGAAAGACACACACCATTTTCTTTAAAGTACATGTAAAGAATTACTATTGCGATGGGCAGACTTTCATAATCTAGATGAATAAATGTGAAAAAAGGACATTAAATCTGGACATCTTTAAGAGTGTTATTTATTGTTAGGCAGTTCTGTCCCTGGAGTTAGGTCATTTCACAGGTGCAGACAGTCACAGAATCACAGAATGGTAGGGGTTGGAAGGGACCTCTGTGGACCATCTGGTCCAAATCCACTGCCAAACCAGGGTCACGAAAAGCAGGTTGCACAGAACCTCATCCAGGAGCGTTCTGAATGTCTCCAGAGAAGGAGAAACCACAACCTCTCTGGGCAACCTGTTTCAGTGCTCCGTCACCCTCAGAGTGACGAAGTTCTTCCTCTTCATTTATAAGGTCCCCTGTCAGCCTTCTCTTCTTCAGGCTGCACAAGCCCAGCTCCTTCAGCCTTTCCTCGTAGGACGGATGCTCCAGTCCCCTCATCATCTTCGTAGCCCTCTGTTGGACTCTCTCCAGTAGCTCCTCATCATGCTTAAACTGGGGAGCAGTTCTGACCTGCTGGCGTCCTGCTGACTTGACATGTCAACTCCTGTCCAAAAGCCATGCGGTTGTGTTAGCTTTCTGCAGAGCACTCCCCTAACCCTTGCTTAAGAAGCTGAGTATATTAACTTAGGTTTAGCATTATGCTCATATAACTACACAACTCCTAGGCTGGAGCTAGACTGTAGCTGAGATCGAGCAGAATTGCTCACATGTCTGTATTCAGTTATAGGGACAGTTGCCTTCATTTCCTTTTGCTCTTTGTTCATTTATGAATTTTCAGGAAGCATCCCAAATAGAACATCCTCTTTCTCTTCATCTAAATTTTTAGTTTACTACTGGGGAATGAATTTCAGCAGGCTACAATACAGGGGAGTACGTGCCCAGTTTTGAAATACTGTCTTGAAGATGGAGCTAAATATTTTTACAGAGGTATGTTAGAGTTGGACTTAGATGTCAGAAAGTAATCTCCCTGACTAACAAGACAAGAAGTAGCTTAATGTAGATTCATGGTTGAGTGTGTGTTTGATGACTAATGTATTTTGAAAGAGACCATCTTAACGCTGCTTCTTCTGGACCACACGTACATGAAAGTGCTGCTTCCTCAAAGAAATGGCAGCCGCTAGCATCCTCATTGATGTGCTCAGGTGTGGCAGCCTGAATTAGAGACTGCTTGTCAGATGTTCTGGCTAGAGAAGAGGAATACTTATCAATTCTGCAAATAATGTTTAACAACAAAAAGGTTTCAACAATCTGAATAAAAAGTCATAAACTCAAAATAGCCATTGGGCAAGATGGATAGAATCACTCTGAACAGCAATCTCCAGTGTTGCCTCACGCCATTTAGAGAAAATCTTGAGGAAGGCAGATGAAAGTAAAGAAGCCTTTATCTTCTGGAGCCTAAATATGAAATGGCAGATATCCTACTATCAGACAAGCTTGGAAGCGTAAATCACAGAAAATACGCAACACTTCTGTCCCCCAGAGTATATCAATGGCATGAATAAGGACCTTTGTAAGTGCTTATGGAAGGGCACTTTTGTTGTGAACAGAGTTTCTAGGTTGGCTGTCCTACAATAAAATTGGGGAAAAGCAGGTTGCCTTCCAAAGGAGGAAAGAAAACTGAACTTTTAGAATGAAGCTGTTAAATAGAACAATGCATAATCAGAAGTGGAAAAATAAGGTAGCATGGTCTCCCAGAGTATAAAATGTCCTAGTGACTCTGAAATGGGATACTGTAATCATAGCACTCATGCTGTTGTAGTATTGCTTAGTAAGTGAACCTATTAAATGCTTTGTGGTGGCTGCATAACTGTATAGCAGGCTTTTCCTTAGCTTTCTTTAAATGCTAATTGAAAATCTCAAAACACAGATCTCTCACATTGCTGTGTTCACCATTTTTTAAAAAGTGCTTGGCTCACAAAACTATCATTTATGCTAAATTACAATAACTTTATAAAATGCTGTGAAACTAAAATTACTTGTTGCTATTAACACAGTTTGTTTAAATTATCAGGTGGTCCAATTTTGATAGGAAATTCCTCAGTAAAGTACTGATGAGAAGGTCTGCTCAAAAATCAAGAGACCAGATCCTTAACGTTTTCCATGAACTCAACTTGAAGGATGCAATTAGCTATGTGGCTGAGGTACTTATGAATGCTTGTTGACATATTATAGCGTTATGTCATTTGTTTGTTTTTTTTTAATTTATAATATAACCTAAAGTTAATACATTGCAAGAGATGTCTAAAAGAAAACTTTTCACTTCTGCTCTGCTTTTTTTTCCAATTTCCTAAATGTGTTTTGAGTCTCAGTATCACTTATTTGAGTGGCTGTAATTCTCAGTACTATGCCTGATCCCCAAGTATAATGTGGTCATGTCAGTGTACTTTTCTGTTGGGTTTTTCTGAATAGTTTTGTTTCTGTATACATTACATGAAAAAGTACTGTAATTCCAAGGGAACAGGCAAAGTGCTGTCTTTCTAAATGTGTCAACAGAGTCTGGCTCCTGCAGAACAGTGGTTTTCTGTGATGACGAATCTTATTTGAAGAAGATCACTTCCAAATGATACGGACATATGACCAGAATAGTGGACTGCTATAATATCATTCTGCAAGATCACAATAATACCAAAAAATTAGGAACAGTAACTTTAATTCACTGGAATCATACACCCACGCTTCAAAAATTAGGGTTAAAGTGAAATACTACAGATATCAACAGCAATCAGAGAGTTGTGAAGTTGGAGAAACTGAAGAGTTGCAACAGGAGAAATTTTTAAGGTTATAGAATGGAAGAAAGTTACTGGCCTTCTGCAGGAGTACCATTCTGATGCTGGAGAAATGTTAACAGATTGAAGAAGGTTAAGAATTCTTACACAGTATGAAACTGGTCACCTTAGTTCAAATCAACACAAATGTGCAATATTCATACAGTCTAAAGGATGGTTTTAAATAGAATATTTCTGATAGTAATCTTTGAAGCAATAATCTATCAATGCCCATAATCTCCAAGTGAACTCATTCTCACGGCTAGGTGATATACCACTTAATTTCTTTAATTAAAATGAACGCTATTACTATGACTAGTACTACTATTAATAATTTCTTTTCCTTTTTTTGAAAATGAGATGCAGCCAGGCAGACTTCTCCCAGTGAGACACTGAATTTCAAAGATCACATTCAGAAGATAAGATGGAATCCACAAATGATGTGTGAAAAATGGGGGGTGGGTCACAAGATAAATACTTCCTTTTGAGATTTTTATAAATCACCCATTCAGTTTTCAGACTATTTGAGCTCAAGAACTAATTTTCTTTCTCGTTGTGCTTTCTGGGTCATACCTCAGAGGAAGAAAGTTTGATAATGACTTTGATGTTGATGAGCAGGTTCACATATTCACAAAATCTTCACCCAGTAATGTCGTGAATCTAATACAGTAAAGTCAGATTAAGTTAGATTACAAATTTTTTTAGGAGAGTTACCTTTTTCATTGTACCTTAGTAGAGTTCATAACACAAGGAAACTGACTTGGGCTACTCTAGTCCAAATGCTATTTGTGTATATTGTGTATTGCAGACAAATTCATTTAGCAGGTGTCTACTGATGTGATAATAATAGACAAAGAAATAAAAAGTTCTCCCGGTTCTACAAAAGATTTGCAACATGGTTTCTTCCAGTGGAAATTAGTTATCTTAATATGCCTGATTAGTAACGAGTTGTGAATCCTAAAGTCATTCCACTAGTCTCATGTTAATATTTGCTTCAGTGATGCACTGCTTTAACAACTTTTCTTGGACTTCTGAAATACATCTTTGAGCTAAATATCTGTGAATTCCAAGCTGACATTGAAGCTGAAGCCATTTCTTCCAGGAGGAGTAAAGACCTGGCTCCCTCAGCCACTCACTCTCTTCTCACTTGCAATAAACTGAGTAGTCTAAAAACTATTTTACAAATTTTTCTTTTTTCAGCTCTACTGTTTTGCTGCATCTATACAATAAACAAGATCTTGAGAGAGTTCAGTCTGAACATAAATCAGTTCCTAACAGTTGAAAGGGGATAGTCTAAGCCAGGCAAAATGAAAATAATCCAGTGCAAATGAATAGAAGCAACTTAAAATCCTGACGGTTCATACCTTTTTCTGGTTAAAATTCCTCCACTGATGGTATGGTATGACGTATGTACAAAACCTTAAACTTAATTTAAAAAGAGTGTCAAATACACTTAAGAAAATGGACGGGATGACGGTTACCCAGGATTTACTTTTTTCTTTTAAGTTTTCTGCCTATAGAGGCCAGAGTGTACTTCTTAATGCCATTGATCTGATCCAATACATACAACTGTAACGTGTATGTGGGCTACCATAGTCAAAGGTAGTGGTTTTGATTTTCTCCATGAATATAAAAATATAAAGGGGACACAATACAGTTAAAGTTGGAGAAATGGAGATAAAATTTCTTTCTGTATTCTGCAAAGGAGATGGGTTTTTTTGCTGTATTCTGTATTACAGTTTAAATTGTAGAGTCCTGCTATGTGATTTCTCTCTGCTGTGATTCAAAACCATAGATGGGTTCAGCCTGTGTAATCATGATGTCACACAACAGCTACCTCGCACCTAAACAAGGGATTATGCAAACAGTAGGGAAAGCTGTGAAGACATAAATCTGAGCTTTTCCAGCAATTCACTTTTGTGACGTTAGTTTTAGAACTGAAAGCAAATCTCAACTCTTCAGTATCTCATTGCTTCATTCCGTCACTACTTTCAAATAGTCTTGCAGACTTCTACCACCTCTTAACATTTGCCGCTTCCAGTCTGGTAGAGAACAGAAAACTTCATGTTTTATCTTCAAAAATGCTACTGTTAGTGCAGTGATGTGCCGAGTCATAAAAATCTGCATAGATATCCCTGTGTACTTGGTTTGCAATGTGGTACAGAGTAAAAGGTCCATCCCTAAAGAGTCTGTGAAGAGAAAAGAGTTAGACTGCGAAAGTGCAAGGATATAATTTAGCAAACAGATTGAGACCTAAGAAATCACTCACCTCCTCAAAATCAATTTACAAGGGTGGTGGAATAGTTTTTCTCATAGTTTTTTTCATTGGGATAATGTCACTCAATGTAAAAAAAGCCATAAAACAAAAGAATTTTTCGTATTCATTACCTAAACACAACTTAGTCCCTGATTATTGTCCCATTTGTATACAGCAGCTTCACAAATTATCCACATTTTCTGATACACATTTTGCCATAGGTGTTCACAGCTGTAATATGCCTTGTTTCTTTCTGTGGCCAGGGAGAACGTAGAGGTTCCTTGGCATTTATACGTTCTCCAAGTACGGACAACATGGTAAATGTGGATTTCAGCACACCACGCCCAAGTACTGTGGAAAGCTCTGTGTCTTATTTACTGTAAGTAATGTGGACGGATTGTGTGTGGGTTTTGTGGGGTTTTTATGCTATATGAGAGGAAATTGAAGTAATGTTATAGATTTTGAAAAATGCAAATTACAGAGGCATCATTCGCTACTTTTTTGAACTTCAAGCTAATCTTTTCTCCCACATAAAATGAATATACTTACAGTTATATTGTTGCATTTTATACACAAATTCTTGCAGTAAAGGCTGGTAAGATGAAGCAGACACTCATATTAGAGTTGTTTCATGTGCCTGTTGTTTACTAACTGCTATGCTATAGACAGGGCTAGTTGTCATTTCTGTGTCTGCTCCAGAAAAAGTCAAGAGAGAGGCAAGGAAAAAATTGCTCCTTCCTTAACTCTTTCACAATTCTTTCACCGAACAGACCATGTGTCATGTGAATTGAGAAATCTATGCTACACCCACCTGAAAGTCAAAAACCAATAATCTTTTCACACTTCCCACTAGGTATTTGCTCACTCGTTTTCGTTTAGATGATTTTGACCTTTCCTTTTTTTTTAAGCAACTTTTTCATTTCTCCCTCTTGTTCCCCATTTTCCTGCTTTTTCTTCCTCTTTAGTGATTATTAATTTTTAAAACTGCTGTTTGTATACTGTATTCTTCTTCAGGAGAGAAAAAGCTGGGCCGGTTTGCCTTGACATGCAAGCTTTAGAGCAGAGGAGAAAAAGTATCCGGGACACAGAAGACACAGTCGCTCATCACACCCTGCAACAGTACCTGTATAAACCGAGGCAGGAGGTGAGAGCAGAAGGCTAGCATAGGACTGTTTTCTAATAAAAAACACACTAGGAACAAAAACTTGGGAGTGAAACTCAAAAGAAAAGAACCCATCTGCAATATCTGTACCCTTGAGGAAGATGGGCTCTTTGTCTATGTTCTTTCTCGTTTATGAACGTGCATCTTTAACAGAACTAGTGCCTTTGATTTCACTGGGGCTAGTGGAATACAGAACTGTGTCCAGTATAGCTTCTGAAGCAGGTTTAAATGGAGTGTAATAACGGAAGAGATTCAGACACTTATAGAGAGAGGTTTACTTTTAATGACAGTCGCGCTCGCATACTTATAATTCCTGGACTTGGGCCTGTTTCATGGTGAAGAAAGAGAAAGAAAAATAGGAGTTTTGTTAATGCCTTCAGACTAGTTAATTCTTTTTTTATGGAGTTGTTTATATTTGCATGACACTGATTGAATGCAATGATTCAGGGCTTCCAGATGTATTTCTAAATAAATGAATATTGTCTTCCCTTCCTGGCCACAGCACAAACACCTGTACAGTCGACATGAGATCATGCACAGTGAAGATGAGAAACAAGACAAGGAGATTTTCCATAGGACAATGAGGAAGCGCTTAGAATCTTTCAAGAGTACCAAACTAGGAATAAATCATTCCAAGAAGCTCAATAAAATCCACAAGCGAGACCGGGGCCAAAAAAGGGTAAAATACTTCCAGAAGGACCCAGATGTAGCCACCTATTATACAAAGTAAGGGGTGGGGAGGGCAGGGAGGACTCTGAAGGGTCCTATGTCCTGCATTTATCTCTGTCCTACAGAACTTCATGAACTTAAAGGGCCTAAGCAAGAAGAGATAAAACTATGAGATAACTCAAGGGTCATCTTTTCACATGCTGCTTTTCTTCATGCTATGGGACCCTTCTTCTGGGTGAAAGATTTTTGATCACTTGAAAAACAACAAACCTTGGGCCATGCTACAACACTGTGGGCAGATGTTGCAGGGTAGATCTAGCAGGGTAGCAGTGTAGGATAGACTTTTCCACGAAATTTGCGTGAAACCAGGAGGGAATGTACAGCACAAAGAGAGCCAAAGTTCCTGTCTTTTCCTGTAGTCAGCAAGAGTGTAGAGGGGAAAGTAACAACATCCATATTGAATCTCAAGCAAAGATTACAACAGATTTCAGGATTATGCTGCTGAACTCCTGATTTCAAAGGATGTCACTGCCATCACTGTCTGATGATGATAGTGTTTTTGTAACTTTGTTTGTTTTCTTTCAGCGAAACAGCAGTGTCATACCAAATGGAAAAATACCTTCAGAAAATCCAATACAAGATTTTACTTCAAAGGAAAAAGGTAAAAAGACTCTTAGACCAATTTCACTAACTGTATTTTAGCAGCTACATTGTCAGTAAAGCATCACTGAAGAAATTGCAACAGCAAAGCTGGTATTAAAATGGGACTTCTAATTGTAATTGAGAACAGAGCAGAGATCTGCTCCATCCTTAAATGTAGTGTCTCAATGATTTTGTAGGTTTTTGTAGGTGATTTAGTAGTTTTTCTAGGTACCTGGGTGACAAACCAAATTTTAATTGGCCTTTTTGCTCATATTTTTAAAATATACTTGAAATTTGAAAACAAAGCAATGCAGTGGCTACAGTGTAGATGAACTTTCAGCTTCCTCTTATATAAGCTACACGGAGCAACTGTTGCTAACATTTTTCTTTTTCATCACAGCAGGATATGTCTGCCCAGGACACCATGCTATATAAAATTCAGTAGCTGAGATAACATTCTAATGTGAGTTAAGGTCCATTTGTTTAGAAGGGTCTAAATCAGAGTTGACAGCAAGTATGTTAGAACTCAAAGAGACTGTAGCTTTGACAGGAAAACGGAGTCAGAGGCCAGTTCTAGCACTGATTCATGCACAAATCTAACACAGAGGTCAGCCTTGAAAGTGTAATCTGAAGCTGACTGGCCTAGGAAGCATCCCTAGCAGAAGCTGGTTTTGCGTGTAAAGCCCCAAATTGTTTCATCTCATTTTTTAGCCATCTTTTGGCACTGATATCCATCATAGCAAGAAGTGATGGATGCTAATGTTTGTTATGTAATTATAAAATAACATGTGTCACTTAACTGAAATGTGATTTTAAAGCCACTGAACTCTTAGTTGTGTCCTTTCAATGCTGTCTTGTTAAAGAACACTGTGTATAGATGTTGTGCTCTACTTAAAAATAAGAAAGCGTCATTGGAAGACATTCTTAACAAGTGGTTTAGCACCTGTGGTAAAACAGATTCTGCTGCAGTAGAAGTAGCAATGACCTCACCAGGTTTGAAATCAGCCAGGACACTAGTGCTGACTTCTGTCAAATGATGCAAATGCAGTGACTGGTCATAGTAACAGGAAGACATTTGTTAACACGTGAACATTTAAGACACAGACCACAGCAGCAGCGGCACCGTGTCATAGGTTGATTTGTTTCAGTTCCAAAGAAGCAGACAATTATGTCAGCCAAAAGCGTGAGATATCACAGCACAACATAGTAATGCAAGCCGGAAACTTATATTGAGTTTCTTCATGTAATTGGTGTTTAAGTTGCAAACTCTCTATACATTCATTCAGATTCTTATCTTATATCGGTGCTACAGCTGTGGATTAAATTTTGCCTTTATCTAGATCCTTGTTAAAGATGTATCTTTGACAAATATGTGAGCATCTATCAGAACTGGTAAAAATCTCTAATTAAATTGGACATTTTTTTTTCCAGCTTTGGAGTTTTCTGAATCAGAAGCAAATAATGATTATGAAACTTTGCATCTAGGCAAAGGAGCTGATTTCCTGGCTAATGTGATGAAGCAAAATGTCACAGATACTCCTACTGGTAAAAATATTCATTACTTACAGAGGCTTTTTTTCTCAAATGCTTAAAAAAAAATAGAAATGCTGCTGATTTAGCCTGTATGTTTCGCTTTGGTTTGATGTGTTCTATTATAAAATATATTTGCTTAATTTTAACTTTACCATATAACAAGTTTTGGACATCTGGAGGTATGGAGAGCATCAAATTTGCTTCTCATAGAAGTTGTGAGTGTGGCTGCCTAAACCAGATCTAAACCCACTAATTATTTATAGGAACAGAAAATATTATTTTAGAGTTGTCCTATCACACAAGACCAGTCAACACTAGTCCTTTGGAACTATTTTCTACTTGCATTGGAGCACGTTTGTGTGATAAATTTCATGCTGCTTCTTTCAGGCAGGATTTCTCCTCTTAAATTCACAACTCTGTGAGATCCTTACAGGCTCGTAGAAGTCACTGAAAAGGGCAGATTTGCAGCATTCCTGGAGCATTCGTTGGACTTGATTTCCAGCCCTGAAAGGCTCCATAATACAAGATTGTACATGTATCACTATATATAACAGAAATTACATGATATGATTAATATAGTTCTAAAATTGAGTGTTTCTCTTCAGCACTTTTGTCTTTGAATTTTCAGCATGCTACTGTATCCTTCATATGTAACATGGTGCACACAGTGATGATAAATACTTGTATCTGTACTTTTTTGGCAGACATGCTGATACAGCCTTTTCAATATCGATGACAAAGTCTGCATTTGATAATATATAAAGACATCCAGAAATCGATGCAGAAATAAGTGGGTGGCAAGATGTAGACCTAGACTAATTTTTAAAATTTCTTTTTCTGTTGGAACGCTACAAACTTGATTTCAATATTAAAAGGCTCCTGTAATTCATTTTTTACTGTTCTGTGGCCTGATTTAGCTCCCTCACATACATCTGATTCCATTATGGAGCTGTACAGTTTATGCTTTTGCTTTTTTTTACATATTTAGTTTCTTTTGTATGTGTTTGTTTTGAATTCTCTGCAGTTATTTTATATAGTGTTTTATTTTGCTTAAAATTTGCTGGAGGACTTTTACTGATTATATTTTTTTGTCTGCAGATAACCCAAACATAACTGTGTATTGGATGTAATATTCAATTTTTCTCTTTAATAGAAATCCAAAATTATTAGCAATAACCAAGTTAGAAAGAGCAACTTATCTGTGCATAATGGTCTGTGTATTGGCCTGGTCACACCTAGACTGGTGTGTATCAGCCTATTTTTTCCCACTATAGCCATTCTCCTTTTACAAAGCATCTTGCTGTATTACCGACAAATTATTTTGATTAATTGTATTTGTCACTCGTGAACTCTTTTAGGAATTGATAACCCGGTATTTTCAGCTGATGATGATCAAAGCATCTACATGAAGTTCTCACCATGGTTATCTAGTGAAGACACTGTGGTACCATCACAAAGGGCCCGAGTGCAGATCCCATATTCTCCAAACTTCAGACGGCTCACTCCATTCCGGCTCAGCAATAAGTCAATAGATTCCTTCTTGCTAGCAGATGGCCCAGAGGACCGGTCCAGCTCTTTTCTTGCAGAATCAACACATATGTAATATTTAAAAAGATATTATCACCTTTATTTTTAATCAGCCTTCCTATCAACCATGACTATTGACAAGTAAACCCACTTTTCAGATTTTTCTTCTCCCAGAGCATCTCTGTCCTTCCTGATTTTTTTGTACAACTAAACATCAGTTTTCCTCCAGTTTGAATAACAACATCTTTCTATTTTCCTGCTGTAGAAGAGCTGTCCAACTATTTGGGGTCCAATGCCTTAGTATTTTTACAGCAGTTAAGGGTCCTGCTCATTGTTTTGCCTTGAATACTTTAAATGCCAATTCTAATTACCAGAATATTGTGCACCCGTGTTCAAGAGGCTCCAGGTTTCTTGGCTAGATGATGAAATTTGTACCTGAATTCCCCAATGGGAATCAGGTAATTCTGATTCTACCCTCTTAAACAGCGATCGATCTTTTCAAGAAACATTGTCACTACCATCTGCAGATGTAAGCAAAGTAGTCTGAAGCCCCAGGAAGACAATCCAGCTGCTGATGCCAAAGGATATGGTTTGCCCATAGGAGGTCACATGAGGCATTTAACTCACTGAACTCTGTAGCATTCTGATGCACAACAGGAATAGAAGGGCTAGACCAGTAATGAGCTGGGCTAGGTCAATCATTCTTAGCATGATTAGAACATGATTTTTTACTTCTTTTGCTAAGAAGCATTTAGTCAGTCCAGAACATTTGTCCAGGTTAATTATCCAGTGCCCAGGAAGGGCAAATGGTCCCACTGCTACAAGTACTCAATGCCACTGCTGATGTCATCACTAAATTGTATGGGAAAGGGATTAAAAATGAAACAAGTTTACTGGAATGCATCAGAGTTTGCTTGCACTTGTAGAGATAATTACACAACAGCCAGACTGTAGAGAAGCAGGATTCCTGTTTTGGTTAGAGCTTTATGCTTAAACTGTGATTAATAGCCGTACCTTATTTAGAAACCAGAAAAATGCGTAGCTTTCTGATGCGGTAAATAACTTGATGCTTCTAATGCGTTAGAGGATTAAAATTAAATTGACTCTGGGTTTAAATTAATATCCTAGCTGCCCTTTAATTCTCGCTTTGTGGAAATTTTCCACATCATAAAAAGCAGCCTTCATTTCTATAGTTGACATAGTCAGTGCTGTAAATGAGGTGGGTCAAGTCACAGTTCTGACATCATAACTGAACAGAATGTAGGGCATCACAGCTATTAGGCAAATGAAATGCAATAGTCAGTTTCATCATAAATTCGCTTTTGTGGAATCCATGACCACAGATGTATGAATTAGTATTTTCTGTGCATCAACAAATAAAGGAATACAGTAACTTGGAAGTACTACTGTAGTTAGTTGATGAAACTTTGTTCAGACAAAGACATCAGGATAAGAGCGAATGCTGGTAATTTTGATTTGAAAAGAACTTCATAACCTTTTGAAAAGAAATAGTAAAGGAAGTTTGCTTTTTCTTCTGTTGCGGCTAGTGTGCCTGCAGAAGTGCTAGCTCAAGTGTAATTACAGGAAGCTCATCACTTTCTTTGCTGGAGTGGTCTGTAGGTCTGTGGCTGGTTCTAGTACTCAGTTCCTTAGTAACACATCTTTGTTCCTTATTAATACATCTTTGATTATTATTTAAATGAAGTTTTAAAATGAACACTGGATTAATTATAGACCTGTGAATTAAATTCCAATATCCTGATTAAAAACTTGAACAATGAGCACATTCCAAAAGGAAGACTTATCCTTGATGCTTATCCATATTGCAGTTCTCCACTTTTTTTCCCCACTGTGAACATTGTCATAAAATACTGGCATATGACTTGCTGAACATTTTCTTGCTAACCTTTGATCTTTTCCTCTGTTCGATTGCCTTCTTTATAATTAACTTTATTGTTAGGAACTGGTGTGTACAAGTTCATGTGCAGGAATCTTTGATATATCATAATCACTGGGTTTTGACTGCTCTGTTTCTTAAGAAGTGTTTAGGGAAGTTAGATTTCCAAAATTAAGCAGCTTAGAACTTCATTACTCTCTGAAAGTGTCCTCTGACTTACCTCCTTAACAAAACTCTACTAGTAGAAGAATGATTCTGAAATTTCAGTTCAAAGGTTTTAAAAAATAATGTAAAGGGTAGCGATGTGAAGTTTCTCTACATAGTCTAAAGTACACAGAAAACTGTTCATATGCTCCAGTCAATAAGAAATTGACTCCCAGATGATACCCTTTTCTACATGATTGAAAGAGCACCATTTCTTTCAAAAGTTTCTGAAAGATTTCCTTGCTGAGCATCAGCACTAGATGTTTCAAGATGAAGGTGCACCTTAATGACCACATGATGGCTCCGTGTCCTAAATATCTAAAACAGGCAGGTGTACACAAACATGAAACTAAATTTTGTCTGATACTCAGCAAGGATAAGAAGTTTAAAAAACTCTGTTTATGTTGTCCAAGACAGAAATTGGGACAGGATACAGTTCCCCACCAAAGAAAACAATCTTAAACCATAAACTTTCATTAGAACAGCTGAAATCAAAGACTAATAGCCAGCATACTAGTATAGCAAGCGTTTATTACAAGTTTGTATTTAATTCTGCTCTCTAGGTGATATGGACCATGATGCTGAAATCACAGAATACTCCTCTTCAGATGACCAACCAAACCAAAACCAAAGTGTTTCAGTAACTCCCCTCCACTACTTCCCATCTTGTCTTCAAACGCCTTGGACACAAAACTATTCTACATTGGAAAGCAGAAGGAATATATCTCTTCCTACTGTCTCTGAGTACATAGCTTCTTGTGACCCAAACATATCTGATCTCTTCTGGGAAGCAGATACAGATGTGAATAACAAAGAGTCAGTAAACTCAGGTTATTGTTCTGAAGTTAGCTACAGGTCAGAGAATTCACAAGAAGAGACTTCGCTACTTATGTTTGAAGGGCTGGAAGACTGTTATATGAAGGACCCCAAAGAGAAGAAAATGTTGCTTGATGTACAAGGAAATTACAGATCTGCTGCAGCCAGACGTGTACAATGCCGACGTTCTTTTCACAGGCCAAAATCACTGCAACACCCTAAGCTTCAGAAGCTAGCGTCTCTTCCGGAATCTTGCCATGTCCCTCCATATTCTTTGGAACAAGAGGAAACACAGCTGTGAGCCAGGACTTACTTGAAAGAAGATAAGAGGGAATTAATTTGAACAGGTGGCTTCTGCAAAAATAGATAGCAACCCATTGGTTCATGGGCTCTGCTCTGAAATGGTTTCAAATGGAGAGGGAGTGGGCTCCCATGACGTCAGAAACACTGGAGCTTTTCTGCTGCACATACATTTTTAAGTTCTCATTCATGAAGAAAAGGTGCATAGTGAAGTGGAAATATGCCTCGTTATTTTTTCATGTGGCCTGTTACAAAAAATCAACATTATTGTCGGAGGGCTAACCCAAGATTCTTTTCAAATGGTAAATCCTTCGTTTTTTTTAGATGGAAATAGTTTATTATGCCACTATGCCATAAATACATCTAAAGAAACAGGCTGCATTTGCTGCTTCAATAATGGAATTCAGTATTTATGATGCATGAAATTAATGCAGAAGAAGCCAATGGTTAGCCTCTTGCCTGCTAAGTTTACTCTCATTGAAGTGGTTCAGTGCCTTTCATAAGTGCAAGAAAAAAGTTCTCCTGCTCTTGAAAGTTTGTGTCATTGAGTAGTTGTGGGATATTGACTCTGGTGGAAATCTTTTCAGGGAAAGGAAAGTCCTGGCATCTTGAAATTTAATCAAGGACTCCAGGAAGGCATTGCCTTCCTACACCTTCATTTTCTGTACTCAGTTGCATTGGAACGAAAGAACATCCAGAATTAGCTCAGAATTTTACTTTATGTGGTCACAAGCAACTCCTTTCACATTCTTAGTTAAGCTGCTCAGATACAAGTGTAAAGATTCGTCATTTTTATTGCTGCTTTGGAAAATGTCTTCCAAATATTCTATTAGATTACCTTGTTAATATATGTATCACTTTCAATAACTGATCAGGATAATGGTCTCCCAGATATTTTTTGTGTTTTTCCCACATGGTTCAAGTGCCACAGTGACTCAGGGTTTTGACACTTCAAAATATTTTACAGAGGTAATTTGGCTACTGTGTATAGATATACCTGTTTGTGTTTGGAATTTCCTTTACTTGTTGCGTATGAATCTGATCTACATTGTCTTGAAGACAGCGGGAGACATCAGTGAAAGCCAACTCAGATGAAGTCTAAATAAAAGTGAAAACTCGGACCTCTCATGGACACATATATATCATACATGCCAGCATATACTCCTCTGCGATATCTGTATCTTGCCTTGGGTGATTCCAGTCCCGAAATTTTTGCTTGAAATCTTCAACGGTATAAGTTCCAAAGGTTCTGTGACATCGATAGAAGATGAGTGCTTAGCGCTCCTGTGATCCTAATGTGTACCTTTTTTCTATTTGATATCAGCATAAACCATTTGTAAATGAGCTAAATCACCTTCAGGGTGTTATCTCAGTTGCTTAAGATTCAATCCAACCGAGGCTTTATTGGATTAATTTTACTTTAGCTATAGGAATTAGTGGTTGTTTCTCTATTGAGATATTGAACAGGTTCTAGGTGATTCAGTGTCAGATGTCAAAATTGAGATTTACCCAGACAGCCAAAAAGCGTGAAGCAATGCCCACTGGAGTGGGATTCATGGCAACATCTTTTTCTTGTCTTTGTCCTCTTTGCTAAAACTGCCTGCTAGGCTATTGCAAGTATGTGACGGCAAATGTTACATGCAAACCTAGACAGTAACATGGCTTCAGAAACAAGGTTCAGAGTACTTGTTCTTTTGATACCAACCCACAAGAAGCTGCCTGTTTGCAGTAATCCTGGGCACTGATTCAAGTCACTGTTCCTAACTGGAAAGCTTCATCACCCAGACCTAGCCTTGTCAATGAGGGTCATGAGATATAACAATTTTTCGTGAACTGAGTACATACGAACACACTATTTTGGTGAAGTAGAGCATATTAATGCTGTTCCAGATATTATAACTGGAGCAAGTATTTTAGTCACTGGCATAGATATATAACAGGACCATGACTGATCCCAAATATTAGCATAGGTAAAGCGCAATGTGCCAAAATGTAACGTTCAGACTTGTAGCATAACGCTGAAGTACCAACACCAAAGTTGGCAAGATGCTTGTCAGGTATTGGCTTTGAACTAATACTTTCATAGCTTATCACACTGTTGTACAGAGATCATTGCTCTGTTGCAATTGGAAGACAAATCATGCTGTGGACCGTGTTTTCTGCACGCTTGTTAGAGCATTCCTAATCTATAGGCTACCTCAAGAAAACAATTGTAAATCAGCAGCAGATGGGAGTTTTCTCAAGATAAGTGCTGCACGCACAAGAATATGCAATTTTGAAAACCACCGGATAGAAGATTTTGATGTTCTTGTATGCTTCTACATTAAACAAGAGAGGATCAATAGCTAGACCAGTGTTTACAACTAAAAGCAGTCTCTGTGAAAAATCAGCAGCCTCTTCTATGCTTTTGAGAGGGCTGTGGGCTCTTGGAGTATGGTGCAAAACAGAGAGAAACAGTATGCCATTTTTAACAACAGAAGAAATGGAAAGACACTACATACAAGGAGCTAAACTCTCCATTTACTTTGAAAGGCCTTAGGCATTGCCTAAATGTTGTGTCACCATAGTTGAACAGATGAAGGATAAAATGGACAATTCTGATAGTGAAGAGACTTTTCCCTGGAATAACTTGCATAATTTCTGAAGCTCTTTTGCCTCTGGAAGATGTTTTCTAGTATAATTGCCTCTACAGCAAGGTTTTGTTTGGCATGGTTTCTCAATTTAAAATGTGATGGAATAAAAATCTTGGTGTCCCCATTTTCTGCTGAAATATATGAAATTGTTTTACAAATATACAGTCTAGCTGCAGATTTCTGTAACCAAGGTGGCAAAATAATTGCGTGCCTTAAATTGTCACTCTTTGGAGTACTCTTTGGAGACTTTTGTGTATACTTTCCAAAAGGTGTCAACTTACAGAATATATTTTTGAACAAGTCGAACTTTTCCTACTAAAGTGTCTTTATAGAAATATTTTAATAGTATACCATAATGAGAAGTTTGGCAATAAATTATATCACTTTGGTGGAATCACACCGCTATGGCAAAAGTGGTTTAGAGAAGACTTTCCATACAAGGCTGCTGAGACATCTGTATTTCTACTTCAAATTAAAGTTGTTATAGCCTGTTGCTATCAGTTTGCCAGTATTCTCATTGGCGCAGATTGGTACACTTTCTTTGATCTTCCTTTTCTGGCTGACATATCTATAGGGGTCCTTTTTGTTATGCTTTGCATCCCTTGTCTTGCTTATTAAGTATAATAACACCATAATTTAAACTTTACATATACGATGATATATAGCATCTCATTATAATATCATTCTTTTCATGCAAGGATTCAAGAGATCTTTTGGGGGTTAGTTTTCCTGTGCAACAATTTTTGAAGATGTATCTAAAGCCAGCCATATTGATTTCCTACACAGAAACAAAGAAAACTTAATCTAAGTGATCCCAGTGAAAACAGTTCTGATGTTTTTACAGTCATTCTGCTATTAGGATGTTTCCATATCTTACATGGATTTCTACAATAGATAGGAGGCATGGGGTGAAAAAAATAACTTCTTCAAAATTATTTGTAGTGTGATGGAGTTAAACAAACATTATTTTCTAAGCATGACTCTGAACATATTTGAAAAGCTAGTAAAGACCACTGAAAAATAAGGAGCTGCAATGGTATTATTTTTTCAGAAAAATGACCAGTCATTTCTGTTGGAAGTCAGCACTGAAAGTTGTTGCTAAGGATTTTTATAGGTTACATTTACTGGCTTCTTAGGTAGCCCCTTCTGCGAGGGAGCTATCAGGGTATCTATGAACTTTGGGGGCAGGGCTGCGGGACGCACCCTTCAGGGCCCCCGGGCTACACATGAAGTTTAGAGGAGCAAGGGAAGCTTTCAAGAGCTTTCCAGGCTAGAGTCTTCTGGAAGAGAGCTAGAAGGAGACGTTCTCTCTCTGGGCAGAGCTGTGGCAGGCATCCGGCTGACTGCCACGGTCTACATTTGAAGTTTAGAGGAACAAGGCAAGCAAGCAGCCCCAGTCTCTGTGCGCCTGTGCGAGCAGAGCCATGGACAGATGAGACGGAGCAACAGCTTCCCTTCTTAGACTCTTCTTGGTGAGAGAACTTCTGAGACGTTCCCATATTCAGCGCGGTGTTGCGGGAAGCGACCAGCAGGGACCCTGGGACTACGTTTGAAGTTTGAGGTGGAAAGGCAAGCAAGCAGCCTCAGTTTCTCTACGCCTGTGTAAGATGAGGCAATGGCAGAGGAGGTTGATCAAGAGCTTTCCAGGTTAGCCACTTCCGGAAGAGAGCTAGAAGGAGACATTTTCACTCTGAGGGCAGAGCTGTGGCAGGCTTCCGGCAGGCTGTCACGGTCTACATTTGACCTATACAGAAAAAGGACTTCTCCCAGCCTCACTCTTTGCACACCTGTGCACAGCCCCAGGCAGTTGAGGAAGCTCTAACTTATGTTGTTGGATTCTGCGACCGAAACTCTGCGACCAACTCAGCAGAGTGAATGGCAGGGAGTCGGTGGCAGAGAGTCGGTCACCTGGGTAGGGGGAAGCAGTACGCTGGAAGCTCTTGCTTACGATTTTGGACTCTGCAACCAACTCTCTGCGACCCACTCTTAAGAGTCTGTCGCCTGGGCGTCGGGAAGCAGTGCGCTGGAAGCTCTTGCTAACAATTTGCACTTTGCGACCGAATCTCTTTGACCAATGCTGCAGACTCGGGTGCAGAGAGTAAGTCGGGTGCAGTGAGTCAGTCGGGTGCAGAGAGTTGCTTGCCTGTGCGGTGGGAAAGCAGCACGCTGTAAGCTCTCCCTTACGATTTTGGACTCTGTGACCGACGCTCTGTCATCGACTCGACAGAATGTCGGTGGGAGAAAGTCGGTCACCTGGGCGTGAGTGAAGCAGCACGCAGGAAGCTCTCCCTTACAGTTCTGGGCTTTGGGACCGACGTTCTTTGACCCACTTTGCAGAGTCGGTGGCAGAGAGTCGGTGGCCTGGGCGGGGGGAAAGCAGCACGCTGGAATCCCTTGCTAACGATTTGAACTTTGCGACTGAATCTCTTTGACCAACGCTGCAGACTCGGATGCAGAGAGTCAGTCAGGCGCAAAGAGTCACTCGGGTGCAGTGCGTTGGTTACCTCAGCGGGGAAGAGGCAGCACACTGGAAACTCTCCCTTACGATTTTGGAGTCTGCGACCAAATCTCTGCGACCAAGTCAGCAGAGTCAGTGGCAGAGATTCAGTGGCAGACAGTTGTTGCCTGGGCGTGGCGAAGCAGTGTGGTGGAAGCTCTCCCTGACTATTTTGAATTCTACGACCGAATCTCTGCAACTAGCTCTGCAGCGTCGCTCGGTCACAGAGAGTCGGTCGTTCAGTCGCAGAGATTTGGCCGTTCGATCGCAGAGCGTTGTTTGCCTGAGTGGGAGGAATGCAGAACGCTGGAAGCTCTGTTTTACGATTTTGGACTATGGGACCAACACTCTTTGACCCATCTTGCAGAGTCGGACGCAGAGAGACCGTCACCTGAGCGAGGGTGAAGCAGAATGCTAAAAGCTCTCCCTGATGATTTTGGACTCTGTGACCAAATCTCTGCAACTAGCTCTGCAGAGTCTTTTCTTCACAGTGAGTCAGTGGGTCGCAGCGAGTCGGTTGTTCGCAGCGCGTTGGTTGCCTGGGGGTGGGGAAAGCAGCACGGTGGAATCTCTCCTTTAGGATTTTGGACTCTGTGACCAACTCTCTGCGACCCACTCTGAAGAGTCGGTCGCAGAGTGTTGGTTGCCTGAGCAGGGAGGATGCAGCACACTGGAAGCTCTCCCTTACGATGTTCGACTCTGTGACAGACTCTCTGTCATCGACTCGGCAGAGTGTCGGTGGCAGAGAGTCGGTCACCTGGGTGTGAGTGAAGCTGCACGCTGGAAGCTCTCCCTGATGATTTTGGACTCTGTGACAGAATCTCTTCAACCAGGTCTGCAGAGTTGGGGGTAGGGAGTCGGTCGCCTGGGCGTGGGGAAGCAGTATGGTGGAAGCTGTACCTTATGTTGTTGGATTCTGCGACCGAATCTCTGCGACCGAGTCAGCCGAGTGGATGGCAGGGAGTCGGTGGCAGAGACTCGGTCGCCTGGGCAGGGGGTAAGTAGTACGCTGGAAGCTCTCGCTTACGATTTTGGACTCTGTGACCGATGCTGTGTCATTGACTCGGCAGAGTGTCAGTGGCAGAGAGTCATTCACCTGGGCGTGGCTGAAGCAGTACGCTGGAAGCTTTCCCTTAAAATCTTTGGGCTTTGGGACCGACGTTCTTTGACCCACTTTGCAGAGTCGGTGGCCTGGGCGAGGGGAAAGCAGCACGCTGGAAAATCTCCCTTTGTTTTTGGACTCTGTGACAGAATCTCTGCAACGAGCTCTGCAGTGTCAGTTCACCTGGGCAGCGGGGAAGCAGCACGCTGGAAGCTCTACCTTATGTTGTTGGATTCTGTGACCAAATCTCTGCGACCGACTCAGTAGAGTCGGTGGCAGAGAGCCGTTCACCTGGGCAGGGGCGAAGCAGTACGCTGGAAGCTCTTGCTTACGATTTTGGACTCTGTGACCAGCTCTTAACAGGAGGTCGCAGAGAGTCAGTCGGTTGCAGAGCGTAGGTTGCCTGAGCGGGGAGGATGCAGCATGCTGGAAGCTCTCCCTTACAATTTTGGGCTTTGCGACCGACGCTCTTTGACCCACTTTGCAGAGTGTGTGGTAGAGAGTTGGGGGCATGGGTGGGGGGACAGCAGCACGCTGGAAGCACTCCCTTACGAGTTTGGACTCTGAAACCAACACTCTGCGACCCACTCTGAAGAGGCGGTGGCAGAGAGTTGGTTGCCTCAGCAGGGAGGATGCAGCACGCTGGAAGCTCTCCCTTACGATGTTGGATTCTGTGACAGACGCTCTGTCATTGACTTGGCAGAGACTCTGTCGGTGGCAGAGAGTCGGTCACCTGGGCGTGGGTGTAGCAGCATGCTGAAAGCTCTCCCTGACGGTTTTGGACTCTGTGACCGAATCTCTGCAGTTTGCTCTGCAGAGTCGGTCGGTCACAGAGAGTCAGTCAGTCTCAGAGAGAGTCGATCGGTTGCAGAGACTCGGTCGCCTGGGCAGGGGGGAAGAAGCACGCTGGAAGCTCTGCCTTACGATTTTTGGACTCTGGGACCAAGACTCTTTGACCCATCTTGCAGAGTCGGTTGCAGAGAGTCAGTCACCTGGGTGTGAGTGAAGCAGCATGCTGAAAGCTCTCTTTGACGATTTTGGACTCTGTGAACGAATCTCTGCAACAAGCTCCGCAGAGTCTTTCGTTCGCAGTGCGTCGGTTGGTTGGTCACAGCAAGTCGGTTGGTCTCAGAGCGTTGGTTGCCTGAGAGGGGGCAAAGCAGCATGCTGGAAGCTCTCCCTTGCAATTTTGGACTCTGCAACTGTGGAGTCCTGGCTGGACGAGAGGGGACATAGCTTGGTGCGTTGAGCAACCCAGGTTCCGATCCGGAAGTGAGCCTTGGGAGCGGCTGACACGGAACCCTGCTGGGAAGGCAGAGCGACGAGCTCGGGACACTGGAGCAGGTGGAATGTCACCCTTTCCTGCCACACTGTCACTTCCTTCCTGCCACGCTGTTGTTTCCTGCCACAGCACTGTTTTCACTTTGAGATGCAGCTCTGCACCAATCACAACGAGTTGCAGTAGTTTTGCCTATTTATGGATTGGGGGTCTAACCATTCAGATGCTGTAATAGTTTTGCTATATAAACCTTGTTTTTGCTGACTAATAAAGGTGAACGATCATACTCATATTGGGGTCACATCGTTACAACGTTTCCATAACCCACGCCAACATTTGGTAGCAGCAGATGGATGGTTTCCCTGCAGGAGTCCCTCGGTCTGCGGTGAGCAGCTAGAGAGGGGGCATGGGAACAACGGCTGGGAGGATCCTGCCTGGGTGTGAATACACAGGGTAGACACGGACGGCCGACTCCCAGGAATTTTCGAGCCACACTGGGGCTGCCTGGTGCAGTTAAAATTGAACGTGGAGGCCGTGGTCGCAACCATGGAGATAGAGGTTGCGGCAACGTTGCTCGTCGGTATGCTCTCTAAGAGAGGAACAGACGCAACGGCAAAGCAACTCATGAAGTTGATGAAACTGGGGCAACGATGGGGTCACTTTGCGGATACCCCGCTACTGTTTTCTGTCTCGGAAAGGCAAGAGTTAGAAGAGACGATGTGCGAAAGGACAATAACGGGGGAGGAAAAGGAAGAAAAGGAGATAAAAGCCGTCCGCGAGCTCTGGCGAACAGTATTACAGACCTTAAAAGCCATGAAAGTTGAACAAGAGGTGGCGCGTGCTGCAGCTCAGATGCTAGCTCCGGAGCCCGGGAAAGATCACGCGCCCAAGCCTGGGACATTAGCACGGGTTTTCGGGCTACCTGCCGTTAGAGGGATGACTGGGATCACTTGTAACACAATTGCCGAGATTCAGGCGAGTGCGGAGCGCGGTTCCAGTCTGGGCACGGAGAGGGGTGGCCCACCAGAAGTTGCTGCTAGAGAGATCAAGACTCCTCCCCCGGGGAGTGGGGAGGAGTCGGGCGTGGAAGTGCGACTGTCTTCTGGAAGACGTGAGGAGTGGCTGCTTTCCGGAAGAGGGGAGGAGCGGCTAGTACCACCCCCAGAGGGGGAGGGAGAAGGGGTGCAGCTTACGACATCGACCCCTCCTCTCTATCCACCCTTGCCACCTTCCAACGAGGCGTCTCCACTCCCGATGCCCTCTGATGGCAGCCAGAGCGAATTGCAAGGAAAAAAAGCGTGTGATATTTTGCAGTCAGTTTTGCAGAGTCTTCAAGACATGAGCTTGCAGTTCCAGCGTATGTCAATCATTGCCAACTCCCCCCACTGGGAAAATGAGGCTTCCTCTCTGAAATGTTTTGCTGGGCCTCCGGCACAGATCACACCTGCCCACTGGAGCGGTGTTATAAGAGATGCCATCCTAGATGGACAGTGGAATGTTGCCACCATTATGAGAGATACACAAGCCTTAGCCTGTCCTGTGGTACAGGTTAATGGATCACAATCGTAAGTACAGGTGTTTGGCCGGAGGAGTGGCCACTAAATGTTCCCACAACGGCTATCGCAGGTGTGGGGGGACACTCCACTCCCATGATGAGCCAATACCCTGTGCAAATAACCTTTCCTGAAGGGCAGGAGGTCACTTCAAAGGTCTATGTCATACAGCTGCCCGAAACTCTTTCAGCCCTAATTGGCCGCGACGTTTTGAGTCAAATTGGAGTTGTACTAACTACTACCCCTTTTTAGTTATGGGCACTGGCGAGCAGTTGCCCAACCCACCGCTAACCTGGCTTTCCAACGAACCCGTGTGGGTTGACCAGTGGCCCATGGCAGAAGAGCAACTGCAAATAAAAAGGCAATTGGTAGCAGAACAACTCGCTGCAGGCCACATCAAGTCTTCAGTCAGCCCATGGAATACCCCCATTTTCGTCATTCCGAAAAAGAGCGGCAAATGGCGCCTCTTACACGACCTACGTAAGATTAATGAGCAAATGCAACCCATGGGAGCCGTACAGCCTGGAATGCCATCACCTGCTATGCTTCCGTCGGGTTGGCACGTGATCATTGTTGACCTAAAAGACTGTTTTTTCACTATACCTTTACATCCGCGAGACACTCAACAGTTTGCCTTTTCGATACCAGTAACTAACAAAGCAGCACCTTCAGAGCGCTATGAGTGGGTTGTCTTGCCACAAGGCATGAGAAACTCACCCACGCTGTGTCAACTTTATGTGGCTTGGGCCTCAGCTCTACTCAGGGAGCAATGGCCGAATACAATCATTTATCATTATATGGATGACATCCTCTGCTGTCAACAGGAAGCATTCAATGACGATTCCTTGACGCAGCTGAGTACTGTTTTAGCCAGCAAGGGCCTTGTTATTGCCCCGGAAAAGGTTCAGCGATCTGCACCATGGAAGTATTTGGGGTGGCGCATCTCTGACGCTAAGATCCAACCACAAAAGGTGGAGTTAGCAACAAATTTGCGCACATTGACTGATGTACAGACTTTGCTTGGAGACATCCAGTGGGTGCGCAACTGTGCTGGTATTTCCAATGCTGATATTGCACCATTGGCATTACTACTACTTGGCTCGCATCCCAGCACAGCAGTCACCCTATCACAGATGCAGCAAGAAGCTTTGCAACACATCGTACAGAAGCTTCAAACAGCCTGGACTGCTAGGCGATTGCTAACCCTACCTGTTTCCTTGCTTATTTGTAACCCTGCCGAGTCACCATATGCCCTTGTTTGTCTGGCAAAACAAGAAGGGGGAGACTCATTCCTGTACGGCATCGTTGAATAGTCCTGATTTTGCCACTGACAAGCCTATTAGGGGTGATGATCCATTTTACATACTAGAATGGGTGTTTTTAAGTGTGCAGCCGAAGACTAGTACACAGAAAAGATCAGAAGCTGTGGGAGAGCTAGTCAGAAAAGGTAGGACGAGGATAGTGGAAATATCAGGGGAAGAGCCGCAGGACATCAGTATACTGGTCAAAACAGCAGATTTGGAATGGTGGTTGAGGCATGCTCTACCCATACAGGAAGCTCTGTTAGGCTATGGTGGGAAGATACATTTCCGACAGCCGAAAGGGAGATTGTGGCAGTTCTTGAAGCGTAATCTATGGCTTGAGAAGTCCAGAGTTCAGGAGAAGCTGCTGGCCGAAGGAATCACAGTGTATACAGATGCGGGCAGGAGGCTGCGTAAGGCAGTTTGTGTTTGGCAAGAAGGGGGCCAGTGGTGTCATCATATGATACAAGGACAGGATGGAGATTCGCTACAAATTTTAGAGCTGACTGCCGTGGTCTGGGCTTTAACTAATTGGTTAAATGAGCCTTTAAATGTTGTAACTGACTCCCTTTATGTAGCCGGGATAGTGCCTCGAATACCGGATGCCTTGCTTAGGGAGGCAGTCCACCCTAGATTAGGCAAGCCGTTTATCCAGTTGCGGACCGTACTGTCTCAACGGGCCATACCTTGTTGTGTCATTCATGTACGTAGCCACCAATGGGATCTGGGACTAGGGCACAGCAATCAAATTGCTGACAACTTAGTCAGTCCCGCATGCCCTATGCCTCCAGTAGACAAGTTTCAGCAGGCCAGACATAGTCATGATAATTTTCACCAAAATGCAAGAGGTCTGCGAAGGCAATTTGGACTGACAGAGAATGAGGCTCGTTATATTGTACAGGCCTGTCCTAAGTGCGGAAACCAAGGACCAGGTATAGGCCAAGGGGTCAATCCAAAAGGGCTGCAGGCACTTGCACTGTGGCAGATGGACGTCACGCACTTCTCCGAATTTGGGCGACTGAAGTACGTGCATGTCACAATAGACACCTTTTCGAAAATGATATGGGCCACTGCTTTACCTGGGGAGAAAGCGCAACATGTTTGTAAACATCTGCTTTCGTGTTTCGCAGTACTGGGGGTCCCTGAAGAAATTAAGACCGATAATGGACCTGCCTATGTCAGTCGAAAGCTGAGATCCCCATGTTGTTGACATGGGGAATTAAGCACACCATGGGAATTGTGCATTCTCCGACAGGGCAAGGCCTCATAGAGCGCACTCATCGTGTGCTGAAAGACCACTTAGATAAACAGCGAGGAGTTGAAACAGAAGCGCAATCGAGGTTGCATCGAGTTCTTTTTACTTTAAACTATTTGTGCCTTATGGGTGATCAGGAGGCACCGCCTGTTGTGGTGCATCACCAGAACTTAAAATTCAATAGTGCAACGACTTTACCGCAGTTTAAAGTGATCTCTAGAGACCCGACTACTGGAGAATGGGCTGGACCCGTACCAGTGATATTTAACGGTCGAGGTTATATGTGTGTTTCCACAGATCGCGGTCCAGTCTGGGTGCCTAGCCGAGCCGTGAAGCCTGCTTTGAATCAGCAAGACAAGTTAGCCGAGGAGCAACAAGCAGACTCTCACGAGCAGAGCAATCAAGCAGAAGTAACCTGAATAGAGGGAAGAGTATATGAGTGGTTACCAGGAGGTACTTGTCACCGATACCACCTGTGATGTTTTGTAAGATCTGTAAGCCTCGGGTTTTACGTAGTTGTTACTCTTGCTAACCATAGCGGCGGTGGCGAATATCGTTTGCAAAGCATCGGTGTGATCAGTGCCTTTAATAGGGCACAGCGTAGCTCGCGCTTTAATTGTTACAAAGCTCAAGACAAAAGGGAGCGATGCTTATCTTTGTAGCTGCTTGAAGTGGGTAAGGTTAGCAAACCAGAGAGCTAAAACCGTAAGGGTAAGTAGTTCTTTTAATATAGCCGAAGTAAGTTAGTGCTTGCTGTTTGGACCGTCCCCAAAGCGGAGGGGGAAAGACGAGAGTGCGATGCTTACATCAGCTTTGAAGGGAATGGCAGGAAAACGAGTGGTTACCCTGTTAGCCACACTCTTTACATGTTGTCAGATTATAGTAGGCGAAGAAACCCTTTACCGTATTGAGCCCAGACAAAATCTGTGGGTTACCTGGGCGAACAAAACGGGCCAATCAGCATTTTGTTTGTCTCTTGCTTCCGCAACAGAACCTTTTTGCACCTGTCTAATAGGAGTACCTAGTTACAGTGTTACTCATTTTGCTAATTATAGTGCAGGCAGATGTACAAAGGAGATTCAGGTGAGTAATTGCAGTGCCAAACTCATACAAGGTCTGAATCGCACATTGCCCTGGGATCCTCAAGAGTTGAACTTGGTAGGATCGATGAGGATTGGTAACACGACCAAAAACTGGACTTAAACTTGTTTTGTATTTGCAGGGCCTGCTATTGCTAGGCCTAACCATCGCCATTTCTTCAACCAGTCAGGGTGGGCCAATGTCACTCCAATTGCTTCTCATTATGACTATCAGGGCCACTCTAGAGCTGTCACCTTCTGTGGCACCAATGATATGAACAAAAGAAGCCCCCAAAGTCTGGGCGCCTACGGGATGGAAGGTGGTTCTCCCTTGTGGAATAATGCTACACCTAAAGCCTTGCCTCCTGACGTGTTTTTAATCTGTGGCGACAGGGCGTGGCAAGGAATTCCTCGTAACATCTATGGCGGCCCGTGTTACTTAGGTCAGCTGACATTGCTAGCTCCAGACCGACAGTGGTGGAAGAAGGTAATAACTCATCCCAAGCGAGGTGTTACGGGTCTTCCTCCTAACTGCGATGATCGAATCACTCTCCCAAGTACCACTGAGTGAGTATTTATGGCATTATTGGTGCCCGGTGCCGCCGGCGGCGCAGCGTTAAATCAGCTAGGGAAATTGATGTGCTGGGCACAGAAGCAAGCCAGTGTTACCACAAAAGACTTGCAATCCCTGCTAGAAGATCAGAGTAGTCTACGACATGCGGTATTGCAAAATAGAGACGAAATTGATTTTTTACTGCTGGCCCAGGGACACGGCTGTGAGGATTTTGAAGGCATGTGCTGTATGAACTTGTCCGATCATAGTAAGTCCATCCACAAGAAATTACAATGGCTCGAACAGCACGCCAATCAAATACAACAAAACCAGGGATTTTTTGATGGATTGCTCACCTCGCTCTTTGGTAATCTGCCCACGTGGCTTAACAGTTTAATTATAGAAATTTCACGTATATGTATCGTGTTACTTGCTGTTGGAATTATAATATGTATTTGCTTTAGCTGTCTTAAAAGGGCTCTCTCCAAGATGACGAAGCAAACCTGGCTTGCTCAAAAACAAGAAGGGGAAATTGTGGAGTCCTGGATGGACGAGAGGGGACATAACTTGGTGCGTTGAGCAACCCAGGTTCCGATCTGGAAGTGAGCCTTGGGAGCGGCTGACACGGAACCCTGCTGGGAAGGCAGAGCGACGAGCTCGGGACACTGGAGCAGGGGGAACGTCACCCTTTCCTGCCGCACTGTCACTTCCTTCCTGCCACACTGTTGTTTCCTGCCACAGCACTGTTTTCACTTTGAGATGCAGCTCTCCACCAATCACAACGAGTTGCAGTAGTTTTGCCTATTTATGGATTGGGGGTCTAACCATTCAGAAGCTGTAATAGTTTTGCTATATAAACCTTGTTTTTGCTGACTAATAAAGGTGAACGATCATAAACATATTGGGGTCACATCGTTACACCGTTTCCGTAACCGACGCCAACATGCAACCAACTATCTGCGACCCACTCTGAAGAGTCGCTCACAGAGAGTCGGTCACCTTGGTGAGGGGAAGAAGTACGCTGGAAACTCTCCCTTAAGTTGTTGGATACTGTGACCAAAGCCCTGCGAAAAACTCAGCAGCGTCGATGGCAGAGAGTCGGTGGTAGAGAGTCGGTCGCCTGGGCAGGGGGGAAGCAGTACACTGGAAGCTCTTGCTTACGATTTTGGACTCTGCAACCAACTCTCTGTCACCCATTCTGAAGAGGCGGTCGCAGAGTGTTGATTGCCTGAGCAGGGAGGCTGCAGCACTCTGGAAGCTCTCCCTTATGATGCTGGATTCTGTGACAGACGCTCTGTCATCGACTCGACAGAGTGTCAGTGGCAGAGAGTCGGTCTGCTGGGCAGGGTGTAGCAGCATGCTGAAAGCTCTCCCTGACAATTTTGGACTCTGCAACCGAAGCTCTGCAACTAGCTCTGCAGAGTCTTTCATTCGCAGTGAGTTGGTCGGTCGCAGCGAGTCGGTTGGTTGCAGAGCGTAGGTGGCCTGAGCGGGGGGAAAGCGGCACGCTGGAATCTCTCCCTTGGGATTTTGGATTCTGTGACCGTTACTCTGTCATCGACTCAGCACAGTGTCGGTGGGAGAGAGTCGGTCACCTGGGCATGGGTGAAGAATCATGCTGGAAGCTCTCCCTTACAATTTTGGGCTTTGGGACCGACACTCTTTGACCCACTTTGCACAGTCGGTGGCAGAGAGTAGGTGGCTTGGGCGTGGGTAGTAGCAGCATGCTGAAAGCTATCCCTGATGATTTTGGACTCTGTGACTGAATCTCTGCAACTAGCTCTGCAGAGTCAGTTGGTCACAGAGAGTCGGTCACTCGCAGAGAGAGTCGGTTGGTTGCAGAGCGTCGATCGCCTGGGCAGGAGGGAAGAAGCACACTCAAAGATCTCGCTTACGATTTTGGATTCTGCATCCAATTCTCTGTGACCCACTCTGAAGAGGCGGTCGCAGAGAGTCAGGTGCTTGGGCATGGGAAAGCAGCACAGTGGAAGCTCTACATTACGTTGTTGGTTTCTGAAACCGAATCTCTGCGAACAACTCAGCAGAGTTGGTGGCAGAGAGACGTTCACCTGGGCAAGGGGGAAGCAGTACGCTGGAAGCTCTGCCTTATGATTTTGGACTCTGGGACCAAGACTCTTTGACCCATCTTGCAGAGTCGGTCGCAGAGAGTCAGTCACCTGGGCGAGGGTGAAGCAGAATGCTAAAAGCTCTCCCTGACGATTTTGGACTCTGTGACCAAATCTCTGCAACCAGCTCTGCAGAGTCTTTTGTTCGCAGTGAGTCGGTCGGTCGCAGTGAGTCGGTTGGTCGCAGAGTGTCGGTTGCCTGGGCGTGGGGAAAGAAGCACGCTGGAATCTCTCCCTTAGGATTTTGGATTCTGTGACCGTCGCTCTGTCATCGACTCGGTAGAGTGTTGGTGGGAGAGAGTCGGTCACCTGGGTATGGGTGAAGCAGCACGTTGGAAGCTCTCCCTGACCATTTTGGACTCTGAAACCAACCCAGTGCGACCCACACTGAAGAGTCGGTCGCCTGGGCGCTGGGAAGCAGTATGCTGGAAGCTCTTGCTTACGCTTTTGAATTCTGCAACCGACTTTCTGCAAACAACTCTGAAGAGGCGGTTACAGAGTCTTGGTTACCTGAGCAGGGAGGATGCAGCACACTAGAAGCTCTCCCTTACGATTCTGGATTCTGTGACAGACGCTCTGTCATCGACTCGGCAGAGTGTCTGTGGCAGAGAGTCGGTCACCTGGGGGTGGGTGTAGCAGCATGCTGAAAGCTCTCCCTGACAATTTTGGACTCTGCGACCGGATCTCTGCAATTGGCTCTTCAGAGTCGGTCGGTCACAGAGAGTCGGTCAGGCGCAGAGAGAGTCGGTCGGTTGCAGCTCTCCCTGACGATTTTGGACTCTGTGACCGAATCTCTGCAACTAACTCTGCAGAGTCTTTCGTTCGCAGTGAGTCGGTCGGACGGTCGCAGAGAGAGTCAGTTGGTCACAGAGCGTAGGTTGCCTGAGCCAGGGGAAAGCAGCACGTTGGAAGCTCTCCCTTACGATTTTGGACTCTTCATCCAATTCTCTGTGACCCACTCTGAAGAGTCGGTCGCAGGGAGTCGGTCACCTGGGCGTGGGGAAGCAGTACGCCGGAAGCTTTCACTTACGTTGTTGGACTCTGTGACCGAATCTCTGCGACCAACTCAGCAGAGTCAGTGACAGAGAGACGTTCACCTGATCAGGGGTGAAGCAGTACGCTGGAAGCTCTGCCTTACTATTTTGGACTCTGCAACCGAATCTCTGCAGCCAACTCAGCAGAGTTGGTGGAAGGGATTCGGTGGCAGAGAGTCTGTCACCTGGGCGTGGGTGTAGCAGCATGCTAAAAGCTCTCCCTGATGATTTTGGACTCTGCAACCGAATCTCTGCAACTAGCTCTGCAGAGTCGTTCGGTCGCAGAGAGTCGGTTGTTCAGTCGCAGAGAGTCGGTCGTTCTGTAACAGAAACTCGGTCGTTCGGTCTCAGAGCTTTGGCTTCCTGAGTGGGGGGAAAGTAGCACGCTGGAAGCTCTCATTTTGGACTCTGCAACCAACTCTCTACGACCCACTCTGAAGAGTCAGTCGCAGGGAGTTGTTCGTCTGTCTCAGGTAGTTGTTCGCTCTGTCGCAGAGCGTCTGTTGGTCGCAGAGCGTCAGTTACCTGAGCGGGAGGAAAGCAGCAGGCTGGAAGCTCTCCCTTACGATTCTGGACTCTATGACAGAATCTCTGCAACCAGCTCTGCAGAGTCGGTGGCAGGGGGTTGGTCACCTGGGCATGGGTGTAGCAGCATGCTGAAAGCTCTCCCTGATGATTCTGGACTCTGCGACGAAATCTCTGCAACTAGCTCTGCAGAGTCGGTCCGTCACAGAGAGTCGGTCAGTCGCAGAGAAAGTCGGTCGGTTGCAGTGAGTCGGTCGCCTGGGCAGGGGGGAAGAAGCATGCTGCAAGTTCTGCCTTAAAATTTTGGACTCTGGGAGTAACACTGTTTGACCCTTCTTGCAGAGTCAGTGGCAGAGATTCAGTGGCAGAGAGTCCGTCGCCTGGGCGGGGAGAATGCAGCACGCTGGAAGCTCTCCCTTACGATTTTGGAGTCTGCGACCGAATCTCTGCAACTACCTCTGCAGAGTCGGTCGCAGAGGGTCGGTTGGGAGCAGAGGGTCGTTCGGTCGCAGAGAGTCACTTGGGCACAGAGTGTTTCTTTCCTGAGCGGGAGGAGGCAGCACACTGGAAGCTCTCCCTTACGATGTTGGCCTCTGCGACCGAATCTCTGCGACGAACTCTGCATAGTCGGTGGCAGAGATTCGGTGGCAGAGAGTCCGTCGTCTGGGCGGGGGGGGGAAGCAGCACGCTGGAAGCTCTCCCTGACGATTTTGGATTCTATGACCGAATCTCTGCAACTAGCTCTGCAGAGTTGTTCGGTCGCAGAGAGTCGTTTGTTCAGTCGCAGAGAGTCGGACGTTTGGTCGCAGAGCTTTGATTGCCTAAGTGTGGGGAAAGCAGCACACTGGAAGCTCTCATTTTGGACTCTGCAACCAACTCTCTACGACCCACTCTGAAGAGTCAGTCGCAGGGAGTTGTTCGGTATGTCTCAGGGAGTTTTTCGGTCGGTCGCAGATCGTCGGTCGGTCGCAGAGCGGGGGGAAAGAGGCACTCTGGATGCTCTCCCTTACGATTTTGGACTCTGTGACAGAATCTCTGCAAGTAGCTCTGCAGAGTCGGTCGGTCGCAGAGAGTCGGTCGTTCGGTCGCAGAGAGTCGGTCGTTCGGTCTCAGAGCTTTTGTTGCCTGAGTGGTGGGAAAGTAGAATGCTGGAAGCTCTCATTTTGGACTCTTGCAACGAGCTCTCTACGACCCATCTTGCAGAGTCGGTTGCAGAGAGTCAGTCACCTGAGCGGGATTGAAGCAGAATGCTAAAACCTCTCCCTGACAATTTTGGACTCTGTGACTGAATCTCTGCAACTAGCTCTGCAGAGTCTTTCGTTCGCAGCGAGTCTGTCGGTCGCAGAGCGTTGGTTGCCTGAGCAGGGCGAAAGCAGCACACTGTAAGCTCTCCCTTTGTATTTTGGATTCTGTGACTGACGCTCTGTCATCGACTCGGCACTTTGTGGATACCTGGCTACTGTATTCTGTCTCGAAATGGCAAAAGTTGGTAGAGACAATGTGGGAAAAGACAATAGTGGGAGAGGAAAAGGAAGAAAAGGAAACAAACGCTGTCCGGGAGCTTTATCGAACAGTATTAGAGACTTTAAAGGCTATAAAAGCGGAACTGGGGGTAGCGTGTGCAGCAAGCTGGGTGCTACCTCCTGAATCCGGAAAAGATAAAGCGCCTAAGCCTGGGAAATTTGTATGGGTTTCTAATCTATCTGCGGTAATAGGGATGACTGGTACTACCTGTAAATCGATTGCCGAGATCCGGGCGAGTGTGGAGTGTAATTCGGACGCTGTTAAAGGGGTGGGGGTCTTGCCAGAAGTTGCCGTTAGAGACACTAAGCAGAGAAATGAGCCTCATCCAGAAGTACTGCAACCCCCAGGGAGAGGGGAGTAGTGGATAGTACCGCCCACAGAGGGGGCAGGGGAAGAGGCACGGCCTACAGCATCGGCCCCTCCTCTGTATCCTCCGTTGCCCCCCCCAGCGAGGCACCTTCGCTGTCGACTCCCCCTAGTGGCGAGCGAAACGAATTGCAGGAAAAGGGAGCATGTGATCTTTTACAATCGGTTGTACAGAGTCTCCAGGAAATGAACTTACAGTTGCAGCATATGTCAACCACCGCTAGCTCCCCCAAGCGAGAAGATGAGGTTTCCTCTCCAAAATGTTTAATCGGGCCTCCAGCTTCGGTCAGACCTGGCTGCTGGAGGAGTGTCATAAGGGACGCTATCCTGGATGGACAGTGGAGTGTTCCTACCAACATAGGAAGTGATCAGGCTTTAGCCTGTCCTGTGGTACAGGTTAATGGTCATGGCAAATGGGAACCACATGACTAGAAGATTTTACAACAGGCCCGTAATACAATATCGCAATATGGGGTGAAATCTGAGGTCACTCGACAAATTGTTACCTGGATTTATTCTGTCGGAATTTAACGCGATTGTTGCTAACCCCTACTCAGTTCCTATTATGGGGGTCGGCATGGCAACAACGAGCGATAGATGAGGCAGTGCGACATCTGGACCAGCGAGACCCTTATTATGGAATAACAGCAGAGATGCTTATCGGACAAGGAACCTACACTAACCTGGAAGTACAGTTAACCTTTTCCGCCAATATATTTCAGCTGTCGGCTCGTCTTGCCCTGGAAGCTTTCCTCGCGTTGCCTGGTTTGTCTGCTCCATCCTTTGGAACCATAGTGCAAGGAGCCACCGAAAGTTACAGTAACTTCATCGACCGGCTGTGGGACGCGGTAATGAATCATCCAGATTTAAACAATGAGAGCAAACAACAAATGTTTCGGGTACTGTCTTTTGACAATGCCAACAAAACTACAAAGCAAATACTTGCCAGTCTGCCAAAAGGAGCAGGAGTTGAAGAGATGCTGTCCAGCGTAGAGAGAGCTGGTGCACAGAAGCAACAAGCGACAGTTGCTGCCACCGTGCAAGGCACAGTCAGAGAAGTTGTCCAATCGCTTGCAGCTGTGGTGCAACAAAATAGCGCTCAGCAGATGAGACAGCCATACCGTGGTAGTTGCTATTGATGTGGAGAAGTGGGGCACATCCAGCGTAACTGCCGTGGTGCCATCTGGTGTGAAAAATGCCAAAAAACTGCCCACGCCACAAAAGCGTGTTCGGGAAATGGGAGGAGGAGTGCGGAGAGAGGCCGCGTGCAGAAAGAAATGAATGCTCCAGGCAAAACAAGAGTTTTTTGCAACAGCATCAAGCCGCAACCAGAGGCAGCTTGGGAATCGACTTGAAGACCACCATAGACATCATCCTTAATGATACAACCGTGCATGAGATTCCTAGCAGCGCGGTCGGACCATTGCTTAATCCTAACAGCAAAATAGAAGGACTTTTAGTGGGACGTTCCTCTGCAGGCGTCAAAGGACTACTTATCATTCCTAGAGTTATCAACGCCGACTATGCGGGGCGGATTCACGTTATGACTCATACCCTTTGTCCTCCTCTATTTGTTCCAAAAGGCAGCCAGATAGCACAAATTGTAGTGATAAGTAATCCGCTCAACCATTGTTCAGCGAGAACTTTCCGTGAAAATCAGAGCTTTGATTCCACAAGTCCTGCAGTATGTTTCACTACAAGGACGGACCAATGGCCCACCATGAGCGTCTTATTGAGTCAGAAGAACGAGTCAGTACAAGTCTACTCAATGCTAGACACCGGAGCTGACGTCATGATCGTAAGTACAGATGTTTGGCCAGAAGAGTGGCCCATGAGTGCTCCCGCAACAGCTATCGCAGGTGTAGGGAGACACTCTACTCCCATGATGAGCCAATACCCTGTGCGAATAACTTTTCCCGAAGGGCAAGAAGTCAATTTGAGGATCTATGTTATGCAACTGCCTGGAACTCTTGCAGCCCTGATTGGGCGCGATGTTTTGAGTCAGACTGGAGTTGTGCTGACTACTACTCCTTTTTAGCTATGGGCACTAGCGAGCAGTCGCCCAACCCACCGTTAAGCTGGCTTTCCAACGAACCCACGTGGGCTGACCAGTGGCCCATGACAGAAGAGTGACTGTAAATAACAAGGCAATTAGTAGCAGAACAACTCACTGCAGGCCACATCAAGCCTTCAGTTAGCCCGTGGAATACCCCCATTTTCGTCATTCCAAAAAAGAGCGGCAAATGGCGTCTCTTACACGACCTGCGTAAAATCAATGAGCAAATGCAACCCATGGGAGCCGTACAGCCTGGAATGCCATCACCTGCTATGCTACCGTCAGGTTGGCACGTAATAATTGTTGACTTAAAGGACTGTTTTTTCACTATTCCTTTGCATCCACAAGACACTCAGCGATTTGCCTTTTCAGTACTGGTTACCAACAAAGCAGGGCCTTCAGAATGATATGAGTGGGTTGTCCTGCCACAGGGCATGAGAAACTCACCCACACTATGTCAACTTTATGTGGCTTGGGCCTTAGCCCCACTCAGGAAACAGTGGCCGAACACGATCATTTGTCATTATATGGATGACATCATTTGCTGTCAACAAGACGCGTTCGATGATGATTCCTTGACGCAGCTGAGTACTGTTTTAGCCAGGAAAGGCCTTGTTGTCGCTCCGGAAAAAGTTCAGTGGTCTGCACCATGGAAATATCTTGGATGGCACATTTCTGACGCCAAGATCCAACTACAAAAGGTGGAGTTAGCGACAAATTTGCGCACGCTAACTGATGTGCAGACTTTTCTTGGAGATATCCAGTGGGTGCGCAACATTGCTGGTATTTCCAGTGCTGAAATTGCACCGCTGACATCGTTACTACACGGCTCACACCCTAGCAATGAGGTCACCCTATCAGAGACACAACAGACAGCTTTGCAACACATCGTGCAGAAGCTTCAAACAGCCTGGACTGCTAGACGACTTTTAACCCTACCTGTCTCCTTGCTTATTTGCAAACATGAAGAGTCGCCTTATGCACTTGTTTGTCAGTGGCAAAACAAGAAAGGGGAGACACAGGACTGTGTAGCGTCGTCGAATAGCCCTGGTTCTGCCACTGAAAAGTCCGCTAAGGGCGATGATCCATTTTACATACTAGAACAGCTATTTTTAAGCATGCAGCCGAAAACTAGTATACAGACACGGTCAGAAGCCATAGGGGAGCTAATCAGAAAAGGTAGGACGTGGGTAGTAGAAATGGCAGGACAGGAGCCAGAGGACATCAGTATACCTGTCAAGGCAGCAGACTTAGAATGGTGGTTGAGACATGTCCTACCCATACAGGAAGCCCTATTAGGCTATGGTGGGAGGATACATTCCCAACAACCAAAGGGGAAATTGTGGCAAGTCTTGAAGCATAATCAATGGCTTGAGAAGCCCAGAGTTCAGGAGAAGCCACTGGCCGAAGGGGTTACAGTATATACAGATTCAGGCAAGAGGCTGGGTAAGGCAGTCTGTGCTTGGCAGGAGGGGGGCCAGTGGTGTCATCACATGATACAAGGGCAGGATGGGGATTCGCTGCAAACCTTAGAACTGACTGCCGTGGTCTGGGCCTTAACTAATTGGCTAAATGAGCCTTTAAATGTAGTAACCGACTCCCTTTATGTGGCTGGAGTGGTGCCACGGGTAGCAGATGCCTTGCTTAGGGAAGCAGTTAACCCTGTATTAGGTAAATTGTTTATCCAGTTGCGGACCGTACTGTCTCAACGGGCCACGCCTTGTTGTGTCATCCACGTACGTAGTCATCAATGGGATCTGGGACTAGGGCATGGTAATCAGATTGCTGACAATTTAGTTAGTCCCGCATGCCCTATGCCTCCAGTAGACAAGTTTCAGCAGGCCAGACAGAGTCATGAGAATTTCCACCAGAATGCAAAGGGCCTGTGAAGGCAATTTGGGCTGACAGAGAATGAGGCTCATTATATTGTACAGGCCTGTCCCAAGTGTGGAAATCAGGGTCCAGGAATAGGCCAAGGGGTAAATCCAAAAGGACTGCAGGCACTTGAGCTATGGCAGATGGATGTTACACACATCCCAGAATTTGGGCGACTGAAGTGCGTGCATGTTACAATAGACACCTTTTCGAAAATGATATGGGCTACTGCTTTACCTGGGGAGAAAGTGCAACATGTTTGTAAGCACCTGCTTGTGTGTTTTGCGGTGCTGGGAGTGCCTGAAGATATTAAGACTGATAATGGACCTGCATATGTCGGTCAAAAGCTAAGATCATTTTTATTGACATGGGGAGTTAAGCACACCACAGGGATCGCACATTCTCCAACAGGGCAGGGGCTCATAGAGCGTACTCATCGTGTGCTAAAAGACTATTTAGACAAGCAGTGAGGGGTTGAAACGGAAGTGCAACCAAGGTTGCATCGATCTCTTTTTACATTGAACTATTTGTGCCTTATGGGTGATCGGGAAGCACCGCCGGTGGTTATACACCACTAGAATCTAAGGTTCAATAGCACGACGACTCTGCCGCAGTTTAAAGTAATCTATAGGGACCCAACTACTGGGGAGTGGGCTGGACCCGTACCAGTAATCTTTAACGGTTGAGGATATATGTGTGTTTCCACAGATCGCGGTCCAGTCTGGGTGCCTAGCCGAGCCGTGAAGCCTGCTTTGAGTCAACAAGGAAAGTTAGCCCAGGGGCAACAAGCAGATTCTCACAAACAGAACAATCGAGTAGAAATAGCCTGAATCAAGGGAAAGATATATGAGTGGTCACAAAGAGATACTTGTCACCGATATCAACTGTGATGTTTGTAAAACCTGTAAGCCTTGGGCTTTGTGTATCTGTTACACCTGCCAAGAATGGTGGTTGTGTACCTAGTTATGATGTTGGTTATTTTGTTAACTATAGTACAGGCAAATGTGCGAAAGAAACTCGGGTGAGTAATTGTAGTGCAAAACTCACACAAGGTCTAAACTGTACATTACCCTATGATCCTCAAGAGTTGAACTTGCTAGGGTCAATGAGAATTGGTAACACGACCAAAAGAAAACTGGACTCTCAAACAGCACACCAACCAGATACAACAAAATCAGGGGTTTTTGGATGGATTGCTCACCTCACTCTTTGGTAATTTGCCCGCTTGGCTTAAGGAGTTAATTGTAGAAGGTTTGCGTATATGTATTGTGTTGATTGTTGTTGGAATTATAATGTGTATTTGCTTTAATTGTCTTAAAAAAGCTCTCTCCAGGATGATCGACTGTACCTGGCTTGCTCAAAAACAAGAAAGGGGAATTGTGGAGTCCTGGCTGGACGAGAGGGGACATAGTTAGGTGCAGTTGAGCAACCCAGGCTTTGTGCTGGAGATGGGCCTGGAGGGCAGCGATCGCGGAGCAATGGCACGGGGTGGGGGGGGGGGCTGCCACACTGCCGCTTCCTGCCTCCTCGCCACTTTCTGCCTTATCGTCGCTTCCGCATGGAGATGACGCTCTGCACCAGTCGTAGCGAGTAACGGCGATTTTGCCTTATATGGTTGGGAGTGACTAACCAATCAGAGGCTGTAATTGTTTTGCTATATAAACCCTGTTTTGCTGACTAATAAAGGAGAACGATCTTACTCATATTGGGATGCATATCGTTACTGCCGTATTCCGGCTTCCCACTCCAACACAACGCTGCAGAGTCAGTCGCAGAGAGTCGGTCACCTGGGCCGGGGGGAAGCAGCACGCTGGAAGCTCTCCCTTACGATTTTGGACTCTGCGCCCAAATCTCTTTGACCAATGCTGCAGAGTCAGGTGCAGAGAGTCAGTCAGGTGTAGAGCGTTGTTCGCCTGAGCAGGGGGGATGCAGCACACTCGAAGCTCTGCCTTACGATTTGTTACTCTGCGAACGAGTCTCTTTGACCCACTTTTCAGAGTCGGTCGCACAGAGTCGGTCACCTGGGCAGGGGGTAAGCAGCATGCTAGAAGCTCTCCGTTTACGATTATGGATTCTGCGACCGACTCTCTTTGACCGACTCTACAGAGTCAGTGGCAGAGAGTCAGTCAGTCAGTGGCAGAGAGTCAGTCAGTCGGTCGCATCGAGTCAGTCGCCTGAGCAGGGGGGATGTAGCACGCTGGACACTCTCCCTTATGATTTTGGACTCTGCGGCCAAGTCTCTTTGACCCACTTTGCAGAGTTGGTGGCAGGCAGTCGGTGGCAGGGAGTCGGTCGCCTGGGCAGTGGGGAAGCAGCACGCTGGAAGCTCTCCCTTCTGATTTTAGACTCTGCAACCGAATCTCTGTGACCAGCTCTGCAGAGTCGATTCCAGACATTCAGTCAGTAGCAGAGAGTCAGTCGGTCGCAGAGCGTTTGTCGCCTGGGCGAGGGGGATGCAGCATGCTGGAAGCACTCCCTTACGATTTTTCACTCTGCAACAGAGTCTCTTTAACCCACTTTGCATATTTGGTCGCAGGGAGTCGGTCACAGTGAGTCAGTCACAGGGAATCAGTCGCCTGGGCAGGGGGGAAGGAGCATGCTGGGGAAGCTCTCCCTTACGATTTTGGACTCTGTGCCCAAATCTCTGTGACCAACTCTGCAGTGTCGGTCGCAGAGCGTTGGTCGCGTGGGTGGGGGGTAAGTAGCGCGCTGGAATCTCTCGCTTACGGTTTTGGACTCTGTGACCAACTCTGCAGAGTCGGTTGCGGAGCTTAGGTTGCCTGGGCGGTGGGGGGGGAGCAGCACGCTGGAAGCTCTCCCTTACGATTTTTTACTTTGCAACCTACTCTCTGTGACCCACTCTGCAGAGTCGGTCACCTGGGCGAGGGGTAAGCAATACGCTGGAAACTCTCCCTTAAGGTGATGGAAGGGGTTAAAAGGGATTTTAGTACAAGTTGCATCATCTAATAGTTGCGGTGCATTTAAAGAGAACTTATAGTGCCCATCTATTGTCTATATTAACTGAAGCAGGGAGTCTTGCATCTCCATACAAAGGGGTTAGTTCCTGACTGGTGCTGGGAGTCACCTAGAACTGGTAAAGTCCGTCCCTGCTGTATGGATGGGAGCCAGAAAAGAACTGAGTTTGTGCAGAAACAAAGGTCAATCAGTGGGCACTGTGATGAAGAGGATGGGCCTTCATCTTGGGACCCCCGACCACCAGTAGTCACTGCGCAAGGGCAGCTGGGAGGAGACTATGGAAATTACTTCTTGGAACTAATTATGATATGGAAATTATTTCTCGGAACTGATTTTGATATGCAATGAGGATAGATGCAATTGTATACGTGTATTGGGAAATCTAATCTATATGTAAGATTTGATTGTAGAAATTAAAGAGACAAGTTGCTGCTCGGCACACACGACTTTGGTGGGACTACCCCCCATGCCACCCGGCACCGAAAAACATACCTACTTTACAATCTTACAGATTGTGAAATCTGCTTTCTGCACGACAGTTTTGGCGAGCCAGCCAGGAGATCTCTACCCAACCGTGGGAGTGACTGTGGAGCGGATGCTCCTAGGCACACTCTCGGAAATTTCCTCGGAGGAGCCTCCGCTACTGGCCGCTCACCCAAAGAGCAGAAAACAACCTCCTGAAGCCGTGGATATAAACCATATGTTCTGTAGGGAAGGACCTGTAAGTCGTACGCATTGCCAGGGCTGCTGGTAAATCGCACTGAGACGTCTGGCGTGCAGCATAGTCCCTGTGGGGAAAGGGTGCCCTGGTAAGGAAGTGGACGTTTGCTGAGCAATAGAGTGGCCGCTAGCAATCTTGAAGGTTACAGCTGTATCCCAGTGTCAGGAACCAGGACGGACCTGCTAATGATTGGTATATAAGAAGCAGGAGAAGGGTAAGCAAACCTCCACGCAATTGCATTCGGGTGATTTTTGTGTGAATGCTAACTGTAACTGCTTTCTGGTGTTTTTTGTATGAATATTAAATGAAGTGATAATGTTATAGTTTGAATGTGCAGGGATTTTATGTTAAAAGTTTTGTCTTTGTGCCTGTGTATGTGTGGTTGAGACACAGCATTGCTGTAAAGTGAGTGGGAGTCCCAATCTACTGTTCTGTAACTCCGCGAGGAGCATGGCCAGAGACAGACAAAGTACTTGGAATGATTATAAAGCTTGTAAATCTTTTAACGTGCAATTTGGGCCGTCGTAGTGCCTAACCACTCTCCTGAGTGACGGAGAACGGGAACTGGTTAATTATTAAAGTGGCAGAGCAAAGGAAATCACTCCTTAGGTGTTTTGGGCTCGAACCTTCGGAGTGTTTAAATGAGGGGGACTGGATACAAAGGGGAGAAGAAAGATTTTATTTGAAAGGGGCATATGTGACTCTCACAGGGTTGAAGGTGGCCTGAGATTGAGAACTACCTCCAGAAATCCTTATAAGTCCTAGGGTTGGTGGGCAAGTAGGAATAATTCTCTGCTTCACATATGTGCTAGCTCCTAGATTATATAAGAACTGGCACTAAGCTTGGGTCCTGTTGAAGTGTAAATCTTGTAATAAAAAGTGGTACTGTGTATATAGTAGGCGAGGAGCATAGTGTCCTAGGTGCCTTCTCCCGACCCCATGGTTTTATAGTTGAGAAAGATCTCATCAAGAAATTGAGGCTGGTGTGCGGAAGAGAAAATTTGACTCCGGAAATTTCGGATGTGTGGGAGAAAGATTGGGAGGAAACTATAACGAATTGTAAGAAACGATTCGAAGGAAAGTTATTAAAGGATAGCAAAAGTTGACTTAAAGGGGCAATAAGTCGTGAAATGGGTAACAGAGAGGAATTTTAAAAAAAGAGTCCTATAGTATGTGTACTTGCTCACTGGAAAGACATTGATGGGACTGGAGGCATAGAAAGTAAAAAGACCCTTATCAAATATTGCAATCAATTGTGGCCTCTATATAAATTGGAAGATGGGCCCAAGTGGCCATTAAACAGGTCAATAGATTATAATACTCTTTTACAGCTGTTTTTGAGGAGAGAAGGAAAATGGGATGAGGTCTCATATGCAGATATATTTTTCACCATCCAAAAGCATCTGGAGTGACAAAGGGACTGTGCAATGATACCACCACAGGACCCCATGGTACTCGCAGTTGAGCGAGAAAATAATAAAGAACGCAGAGGTAAAATGAGGAGGTGTTGTTCGGCATGTAGCGTTAGGCAAAGATGTATTAATCTAACTGACTTGTTTAAGCCTCCCCCTCAACCACAGGAACAGGATGCGAACGCAGATGAAATCCCCACTCCTCCAGACAGCCCTGTATCTTCCTGGACTAGGATTTCCCCCTCCAAGACCCAAAGTGGTATGCTAACAGCTCTGCTCACATGGAGAAATTGCAGGCATACCAAGACTGGATTTCTAAAGGAACGGAAAGGGCCATTACTACAACCATAAATTGGTCAGCTTTATATGCAGTTAAATAGGGTCCTTCCGAGTCTCCATCCGAATTCCTGGATCGATTGAGGGATGTAATGCACCATAACACACTGCTGGACCCTGGGTCAGAGGTAGGAATACAACAACTAGTCTCCCTATTTTTAGGTCAGTCTACGGGAGACATTAGATGCAAACTCCAGAAGTTGCATCCTACAGAAGGTAGGAACTTGGAAGTCCTGCTGGATGAAGCATGAAAAGATTTAGCAATAGAGAAGAGGGATACAGGTAAGGGCAGAGGAGAATGGTGGCTGTTGTTAGGGAAAAGGAAGAGAAAAGGCCTAGACGGGAATTGTCCTGGTTGGATAAAGACCAATGTGCGCAGTGTAAGAGATTTGGTCATTGGAAAAGAAAATGTGCAAAAATAAGGAAAAGGGACAAGGCCGCCAGATAGAAAAAAATAGCCCATGTAAACTAAGATTGATGTGGACCTGGGGATTCCACACTAGTGGATCCACTAGTTATAATGAAGCTAGGGAAGGAACAACAAGAGGTAGAATTTTTGGCTCACACAGGGGCAACATACTCAGTTTTGAATCAAGCCTTGATGCCCCTGGGTAGTGATTATATCATGGTAAAAGGGGCAACTGGCCAAAGCGAAAAGGCTTACTTTTGTAAACCTTTGAAGTATAAATTAGGAAAACAATATGGCATCCACAAACCCTTGTATATGCCCAATTCCCCAAATGCAATTCAGGGAAGGGATTTGTTGGAACAATTGGGTGCAAAAATTACATTTGAAAAAGGAGAAATTACTCTGGAGGTAAAGGATGGACAGTATATTCAGGTACTGATTCTATTTCTAACCAGTCCTCCCACAGAAGGAAAAATTCCCGAGGAGATCCTAAACCAGGTATACCCTGGGGTATGGGCCACTGATGTCCCTGGAAGAGTGAAGAATGCTCCACCTGTTGAAGTAAGACTCAAAGAAGGCTGGCAACCAGTAAGAGTTAAGCAATATCTCCTAAAACAGTAAGATAAGGAAGGAATCCGGCATGAGATAGAAAGATTTCTACTACTAGGATTATTGAAAGAGTGCTAGTCGGATTTTAACACCCCTCTACTACCTGTCCATAAATCTGACCTGTCGTACCTGGTGGTCCAGGATTTGCGAGTCATAAACAAAATAACAGAGGCCTTCTACCCGTTAGTAGCAAACCTATATACTTGGCTCCCGAATTAACCTGGTTTACTGTTTTAGATCTGAAAGATGCCTTCTTTTGCCTCCCTCTCCATGAAGCCATTCAGAAATTATTTGCATTTGAATGGGAACACCCCAAAAGTGGTCGAAAGACTCAGCTTACTTGGACAGTGCTGCCACAAGGATTTAAGAACAGTCCTACCATCTTCGGCAATCAGCTTGCAAAATACTTGGAGTCCTGGGAAATCCCATCTGAAAAAGGGAAATTACTACAGTATGTGGATATGATATCCTGATTGCCACCAAAGTTGAAGATCACAGAATCACAGAATAGTAGGGGTTGGAAGGGACCTCTGTGGGTCATCTAGTCCAACCCTCCTGCCGAAGCACGGTCACCTACAGCAGGCTGCACAGGACCTTGTCCAGGAAGGTCTTGAATATCTCCAGAGAAGGAGACTCCACAACCTCCCTGGGCAGCCTGTTCCAGTGCTCCGTCACCCTCAGAGGGAAGAAGTTCTTCCTCATGTTCAGACGGAACTTCCTGTACCTCAGTTTGTGCCCATTGCCCCTTGTCCTGTCACTGGGCACCACTGAAAAGAGCTTGGCCCCATCCTCCTGACAGCCACCCTTCAGATATTTGTAAGCATTTATTAGGTCCCCTCTCAGCCTTCTCTTCTTCAGGCTGAACAAGCCCAGTTCCCTCAACCTCTCCTCGTAGGGGAGATGCTCCAGTCCCCTCATCATCCTTGTAGCCCTCTGCTGGACTCTCTCCAGTAGCTCTTCATCCTTCTTGAACTGGGGAGCCCAGAACTGGGCACAGTACTCTAGATGAGGCCTCACTAGGGCAGTACAGAGGGGAAGGAGAACCTCCCTCGTCCTGCTGGCCACACTCTTCTTGATGCACCCCAGGATTCCATTGGCTTTCTTGGCAGCCAGGGCACACTGCTGGCTCATGGTTAACCTGTCGTCCACCAGGACGCCCAGGTCCCTCTCCGCAGAGCTGCTCTCCAGCAGGTCCACCCCAAGCCTGTACTGGTGCATGGGGTTGTTCCTCCCCAGGTGCAGGACCCTGCATTTGGCTTTGTTGAACCTCATCAGGTTCCTCTCTGCCCAGCTTTCCAGCCTATCCAGGTCACGCTGAATGGCAGCACAGCCTTCTGGTGTATCTACCACACCTCCCAGTTTGGTGTCGTCAGCAAACTTGCTGAGGGTACGTTCTAACTCTTCATCCAGGTCGTTGATGAAGCAGTTAAACAAGGCTGGGCCCAGTACTGACCCCTGGGGGACACCACTAGTTACCAGCCTCCAACTAGACTCAGCGCCGCTGATGACAACCCTCTGAGTTCTGCCATTCAGCCAGTTCTCTATCCACTTCACCGACCACTCATCCAGCCCACACTTCCTCAGCTTCCCTAGGAGGATATCATGGGAGACTGTGTCGAAAGCCTTGCTGAAGTCAAGGTAGACAACATCCTCGGCTCTCCCTTCGTCTACCCAGCCAGTCATGTCATTGTAGAAAGCTATCAGATTGGTCAGATGGTTGTATGACTTGGGCGGTGAGTCTACTAAATTTCTTGGGGCTCCAACGGTACTGGGTATCTAAGAAGAAAGCCCAAATAATGCAGCGCAAGGTGATTTACTTGGGCTATGAAATTAGTGCAGGACAAAGAATTTTGGGACAGGTCCGCAAAGAGGCAATATGCCAAACTCCCACACCTCATACAGTTAAGGACTTATAGACTTTCTTAGGAAAGACCGGGTGGAGCTGGCTGTGGATTTATAATTATGGACTGCTTGTTAAACCATTATATGCACTAACAGCTACTGGACAAAATCACCTTAAATGGAACAAGGAGACCATGCAAGCATTTGAATTACTTAAAAAGGCTCTGATGTTGGCCTCTGCCTTAGGGCTCACAGATGTGAGCTGTTTTTCCTTTTCTCTCATGAAAAGCAGGAGATTGCTCTGGGGATACTAGGACAAGATCTGGGTCCACATCGATGAGCTGTTGCCTATCTCTCCAAACAACTAGATGCAACTGTGAAGGGCTGGCCTGGATGCCTGCAAGCGGTTGCAGCTGTAATATTAAATATACAGGAAGAGCGAAAATTTACCTTGGGCCAGCAAATAACTGTCTTGGTGTCCCACATGGTATCTGCAGTACTGGAAGCAAAAGGAGGACACTGGCTTTCTCCGCAAAGATTCCTGAGATATCAGGCCGTACTGGTAGAACAGGATGATGTGAAGATTGTAGTTACTAACATTGTCAATCCAGCTTCCTTTCTAAGCGGAAACATGGGACAACCAGTGCATCATGAGTGCTTGGAGACCATTGAAGCAACCTATGCAAGTCGCCTGGACTGGAGAGACAGCCCTATGGAAAATGGAGAAAACTGGTTCACAGATGGAAGCAGCTATGTTCTCAGTGGTAAGAGACACGCAGGGTACGCTGTTACCACCAGTCAAGAAATAATAAAGACCTTTGCCCATAAACACCTCTGCGCAAAAGGCAGAAATACTTGCTTTAACCAGTGGCTTGGAATTGGCAAAAGGCAAAGTTGTGAATATATACACAGACTTGAAGTATGCCTTCGGAGTTGTGCATGCACATGGGGGAGATCTGGAAGGAAAGAAGATTATTGAAATCTCAAGTGATAGAGGGGATTGTAAGAAATGTGAAACTATAACAAAAAGCCTTAATATTTTCTAGTTTTTAGTAGTCTTTAGTACTGTTACTTGTATTTCTGCATGCATAGTGATCTAACGATGTAACTGTTACACTAATCCCTGTTTTCTCATTAAGAAATGTAGTGGAAGGACATGGGCACAAGCTATCACTTAGTCGTTAGACAAAATAATTAAGTGAAACAAAAGTGGTCTTGGATCTCAGCAAATAATTGGGATAATTGTGGGATAAAAGAGACTCCCTAAATAATTCTACTCTAGACAGCTCGGCCTTGGGAGGGCAAATGCGCTAAGCTACAGAGATAAGGAGGCACCAAGAGAGCAACAAGACCGGAGCAAAACACCCTGAAGGACATGATATACATGATCCTGGAACTGAGTTTGCGCAGAAACAAATGTCAATCAGTGAACAGCGTGATGAAGAGGATGGGCCTTCATCTTGGGACCCCCGAAGACCACCCAAAGATGCTAACAGACACGCGTGAAAGATATTTACATATGCTAATCAGTTCCTAGAAATATAATGAATATTTACATGTGTGATTGTATTTAACCTGAAGCAACAGGGTGTCTGGTGCACACATTTGGAGGACAAATCTCCTGTGTGGCCGGTGCCGCAATAAAGAATACCTGCTTAACAGTATACATTGTACTGTTAGGTTTTTCCTTCCTGATCTTCGAATCACAAGGAAAAAAACATCAAACATGCAGAAGAAATTTTGAAACTACTGGAGGCAGCTCAACTCCCTGAGAAAGTGGCTATCGTGCATATTAAGGCGCACCAGAAAGCGAGCTCAGAATTGGAAAATGAAAACGAGCTGGCGGACAGAGAGGCAAAATAGGTGGCCAAAACAGAGGAAAAACTGAAGGGGTTTTAATCCCTGATGGACGAATCTGCCTAGAATGTAAGCCAGAATATACTAAGATCAGAAACTTATCACAGATTTAGAAGGGTCATATAATGAGGAGGGGTGGGTTCAAACCCCACAGGGAAAACTAATCATTCCCTCCTGTCTGACATGGTATTTGGTAAGGGAAGAACATAGGAAAAGGCACTGGGGGACAGAGGTTCTGTACAAACATTTAATTAGAGAAATTGTGGCCACAAATTTGTACACCACGGTGAGATAGGTTACTCAGCTGTGCAATCTTTGCCTCCAGACTAATCTGAAAAATGATCCTAAACCAGAAATGGGTCAGATTGGAAAAAGTAACAGGCCTGGATGAAAATGGCAAATTGATTTCACGAAACTCCCATTCCGAGAGTATGGGCCTTCATCTTGGAACAACCGAAAACCACAACCAGGAGGAACAGCGTAAGCACAGCTGGGAGTAGTCTATGGAAATTACTACTTGGTATTGAATTTAATATGGAAATTGCTTCTTGGAACTGATTTTGATATGTAAAGGGGAAAGGTTATGCATATGCATAGGCGTATTGGGAAAACAAATGTATATGTAAGATTTGATTGTATGAATTGAAGAGACAAGTTGCTGCTCGGTGTGCATGACTTTGGTGAGACTACCCCCCGTGCCGCCCGGAACCGAAAAAACATACCTACTTTACAGTATGGCCAGAAAGTGCTAACGTCTACTGATAGCTCCCACCCAGAAATGGCTTGCCTGGAAAGCTGTTTCTCAGCCTCATCTGCCCACGCCAGTGTGCGCAGAGAGTGAGGCTGCGTGCATCGCTTGTTCTATAAATTCGAAATGTAGACGGAGGAACATGCCAGACATCTGAAATAACCCTGCCCAGAGAGTGCAAAAGTCTCTATATAGCTCTCTTCACAAAGAGGTTAGCCTGGAAAGCTCTTGATAAGCCTCATCTGCTCGTGGCACTTGTCGCGCAGGCACACAGAGACTATATCTGATATTGCTTGCCTTGCTACCTCAAATTTCAAACATAGCCTGAGGGTCCATACTAAGCGCCTCCCGAAGCCGTGCTCCAAATGTGCAGAACTCTCAGCATACCTCTCACCCAGAAGGGGTTAGTCTGTATAGCTGTTGCTCAGCCTCATCTGCCCATGGCACTGCTTGCACAGGCGCACAGAGACAGGGCTGCTTGCTTGCCTTGTTCCTCTAAACTTCAAATGTAGACCGTGGCAGTCAGCCGGATGCCTGCCACATCTCTGCCCAGAGAGAGAATGTCTCCTTCCAGCTCTCTTCCAGAAGACTCTAGCCTGGAAAGCTCTTGAAAGCTTCCCTTGCTCCTCTAAACTTCATATGTAGCCCGGGGGCCTTGATGGGTGTGTTCCGCAGCCCTGCCCCGCAAGCTTATAGATACCCTGATAGCTCCCACACAGAAGGGTTCTTTCCCACAGAAATGACTGGTCATTTTTTTGAAAAAAAAAAACCATTACAGCTCCTTATTTTTCAGTGGTCTTTACTAGCTTTTCAAATATGTTCAAAGTCATGCTTAGAAAATAATGTTTAACTGCATCACGCTACAAATAATTTTGAAGAAGTTATTTTTTTCACCCCATGCCTCCTATCTATTGTAGAAATCCATGTAAGATATGGAAACATCCTAATAGCAGAATGACTGTAAAAACATCAGAACTGTTTTCACTGGGATCACTTAGATTAAGTTTTCTTTGTTTCTGTGTAGGAAATCAATATGGCTGGCTTTAGATACATCTTCAAAAATTGTTGCACAGGAAAACTAACCCCCAAAAGATCTCTTGAATCCTTGCATGAAAAGAATGATATTATAATGAGATGCTATACATCATCATATATGTAAAGTTTAAATTATGGTGTTATTATACTTAATAAGCAAGACAAGGGATGCAAAGCATAACAAAAAGGACCCCTACAGATATGTCAGCCAGAAAAGGAAGATCAAAGAAAGTGTACCAATCTGCGCCAACGAGAATACTGGCCAACCGATAGCAACAGGCTATAACAACTTTAGTTTGAAGTAGAAATACAAATGTCTCAGCAGCCTTGTATGGAAAGTCTTCTCTAAACCACTTTTGCCATAGCGGTGTGATTCCACCAAAGTGATATAATTTATTGCCAAACTTCTCATTATGGTATACTATTAAAATATTTCTATAAAGACACTTTAGTAGGAAAAGTTCGACTTGTTCAAAAATATATTCTGTAAGTTGACACCTTTTGGAAAGTATACACAAAAATCTCCAAAGAGTACTCCAAAGAGTGACAATTTAAGGCACGCAATTATTTTGCTACCTTGGTTACAGAAATCTGCAGCTAGACTGTGTATTTGTAAAACAATTTCATGTATTTCAGTAACTATTTCCTTAGCTCAGAAAGACAGAATTCATGTGAATGAAGGCAATACTACTTTTTTTTTTTAACATTGCTAGGTCATAGTGCAGCATAATAAACATTGTTAAGAAGAACATTATCCATGGGGCCAAATGTATAGGAGAGACATCAAATATTTCTGCATTTTATCTTTTTTACAACAAGGTAGGCCATACATATGTGTTCAATAAATAGCAACTGTGGAATTCCCAAGTTGTCTTTCACAGAGCATGCTACAAAAAAAATTAGAGACAGAGTTTTCAACCAGGAAAGCAAGAACTGAACTGGCATCTCTTGAGGTGAACTGATTTACCAAATGATCATTCCAATCCAATTCACACAGTAAAAAAAGAAGCTGATACAAGAGCCTCAGCAGCTCTAACTCTATGGAAATTAGTGGCGCTTGACAGATAAAATTGTGTTGAAGAAGCAACCTTGCACCCACAGTGCATGTACTGAAATGTGAAAGCAGAGAGAAAGAGTATGGGGGGGGAAAATAGGTGAGGCAGATGTTAAATTTTATAACCTGCTTTTTGTATCTGCCCTGGTAGACAGTGGGACCAATTGCCTTGTAAAAAAATAAGAAATTAAAATCCATTGTGTTCTAGCCAAGAGTATGTTCTCAACGTAGAAAATGGGGACACCAAGATTTTTATTCCATCACATTTTAAATTGAGAAACCATGCCAAACAAAACCTTGCTGTAGAGGCAATTATACTAGAAAACATCTTCCAGAGGCAAAAGAGCTTCAGAAATTATGCAAGTTATTCCAGGGAAAAGTCTCTTCACTATCAGAATTGTCCATTTTATCCTTCACCTGTTCAACTATGGTGACACAACATTTAGGCAATGCCTAAGGCCTTTCAAAGTAAATGGAGAGTTTAGCTCCTTGTATGTAGTGTCTTTCCATTTCTTCTGTTGTTAAAAATGGCATACTGTTTCTCTCTGTTTTGCACCATACTCCAAGAGCCCACAGCCCTCTCAAAAGCATAGAAGAGGCTGCTGATTTTTCACAGAGACTGCTTTTAGTTGTAAACACTGGTCTAGCTATTGATCCTCTCTTGTTTAATGTAGAAGCATACAAGAACATCAAAATCTTCTATCCGGTGGTTTTCAAAATTGCATATTCTTGTGCGTGCAGCACTTATCTTGAGAAAACTCCCATCTGCTGCTGATTTACAATTGTTTTCTTGAGGTAGCCTATAGATTAGGAATGCTCTAACAAGCGTGCAGAAAACACGGTCCACAGCATGATTTGTCTTCCAATTGCAACAGAGCAATGATCTCTGTACAACAGTGTGATAAGCTATGAAAGTATTAGTTCAAAGCCAATACCTGACAAGCATCTTGCCAACTTTGGTGTTGGTACTTCAGCGTTATGCTACAAGTCTGAACGTTACATTTTGGCACATTGCGCTTTACCTATGCTAATATTTGGGATCAGTCATGGTCCTGTTATATATCTATGCCAGTGACTAAAATACTTGCTCCAGTTATAATATCTGGAACAGCATTAATATGCTCTACTTCACCAAAATAGTGTGTTCGTATGTACTCAGTTCACGAAAAATTGTTATATCTCATGACCCTCATTGACAAGGCTAGGTCTGGGTGATGAAGCTTTCCAGTTAGGAACAGTGACTTGAATCAGTGCCCAGGATTACTGCAAACAGGCAGCTTCTTGTGGGTTGGTATCAAAAGAACAAGTACTCTGAACCTTGTTTCTGAAGCCATGTTACTGTCTAGGTTTGCATGTAACATTTGCCGTCACATACTTGCAATAGCCTAGCAGGCAGTTTTAGCAAAGAGGACAAAGACAAGAAAAAGATGTTGCCATGAATCCCACTCCAGTGGGCATTGCTTCACGCTTTTTGGCTGTCTGGGTAAATCTCAATTTTGACATCTGACACTGAATCACCTAGAACCTGTTCAATATCTCAATAGAGAAACAACCACTAATTCCTATAGCTAAAGTAAAATTAATCCAATAAAGCCTCGGTTGGATTGAATCTTAAGCAACTGAGATAACACCCTGAAGGTGATTTAGCTCATTTACAAATGGTTTATGCTGATATCAAATAGAAAAAAGGTACACATTAGGATCACAGGAGCGCTAAGCACTCATCTTCTATCGATGTCACAGAACCTTTGGAACTTATACCGTTGAAGATTTCAAGCAAAAATTTCGGGACTGGAATCACCCAAGGCAAGATACAGATATCGCAGAGGAGTATATGCTGGCATGTATGATATATATGTGTCCATGAGAGGTCCGAGTTTTCACTTTTATTTAGACTTCATCTGAGTTGGCTTTCACTGATGTCTCCCGCTGTCTTCAAGACAATGTAGATCAGATTCATACGCAACAAGTAAAGGAAATTCCAAACACAAACAGGTATATCTATACACAGTAGCCAAATTACCTCTGTAAAATATTTTGAAGTGTCAAAACCCTGAGTCACTGTGGCACTTGAACCATGTGGGAAAAACACAAAAAATATCTGGGAGACCATTATCCTGATCAGTTATTGAAAGTGATACATATATTAACAAGGTAATCTAATAGAATATTTGGAAGACATTTTCCAAAGCAGCAATAAAAATGACGAATCTTTACACTTGTATCTGAGCAGCTTAACTAAGAATGTGAAAGGAGTTGCTTGTGACCACATAAAGTAAAATTCTGAGCTAATTCTGGATGTTCTTTCGTTCCAATGCAACTGAGTACAGAAAATGAAGGTGTAGGAAGGCAATGCCTTCCTGGAGTCCTTGATTAAATTTCAAGATGCCAGGACTTTCCTTTCCCTGAAAAGATTTCCACCAGAGTCAATATCCCACAACTACTCAATGACACAAACTTTCAAGAGCAGGAGAACTTTTTTCTTGCACTTATGAAAGGCACTGAACCACTTCAATGAGAGTAAACTTAGCAGGCAAGAGGCTAACCATTGGCTTCTTCTGCATTAATTTCATGCATCATAAATACTGAATTCCATTATTGAAGCAGCAAATGCAGCCTGTTTCTTTAGATGTATTTATGGCATAGTGGCATAATAAACTATTTCCATCTAAAAAAAACGAAGGATTTACCATTTGAAAAGAATCTTGGGTTAGCCCTCCGACAATAATGTTGATTTTTTGTAACAGGCCACATGAAAAAATAACGAGGCATATTTCCACTTCACTATGCACCTTTTCTTCATGAATGAGAACTTAAAAATGTATGTGCAGCAGAAAAGCTCCAGTGTTTCTGACGTCATGGGAGCCCACTCCCTCTCCATTTGAAACCATTTCAGAGCAGAGCCCATGAACCAATGGGTTGCTATCTATTTTTGCAGAAGCCACCTGTTCAAATTAATTCCCTCTTATCTTCTTTCAAGTAAGTCCTGGCTCACAGCTGTGTTTCCTCTTGTTCCAAAGAATATGGAGGGACATGGCAAGATTCCGGAAGAGACGCTAGCTTCTGAAGCTTAGGGTGTTGCAGTGATTTTGGCCTGTGAAAAGAACGTCGGCATTGTACACGTCTGGCTGCAGCAGATCTGTAATTTCCTTGTACATCAAGCAACATTTTCTTCTCTTTGGGGTCCTTCATATAACAGTCTTCCAGCCCTTCAAACATAAGTAGCGAAGTCTCTTCTTGTGAATTCTCTGACCTGTAGCTAACTTCAGAACAATAACCTGAGTTTACTGACTCTTTGTTATTCACATCTGTATCTGCTTCCCAGAAGAGATCAGATATGTTTGGGTCACAAGAAGCTATGTACTCAGAGACAGTAGGAAGAGATATATTCCTTCTGCTTTCCAATGTAGAATAGTTTTGTGTCCAAGGCGTTTGAAGACAAGATGGGAAGTAGTGGAGGGGAGTTACTGAAACACTTTGGTTTTGGTTTGGTTGGTCATCTGAAGAGGAGTATTCTGTGATTTCAGCATCATGGTCCATATCACCTAGAGAGCAGAATTAAATACAAACTTGTAATAAACGCTTGCTATACTAGTATGCTGGCTATTAGTCTTTGATTTCAGCTGTTCTAATGAAAGTTTATGGTTTAAGATTGTTTTCTTTGGTGGGGAACTGTATCCTGTCCCAATTTCTGTCTTGGACAACATAAACAGAGTTTTTTAAACTTCTTATCCTTGCTGAGTATCAGACAAAATTTAGTTTCATGTTTGTGTACACCTGCCTGTTTTAGATATTTAGGACACGGAGCCATCATGTGGTCATTAAGGTGCACCTTCATCTTGAAACATCTAGTGCTGATGCTCAGCAAGGAAATCTTTCAGAAACTTTTGAAAGAAATGGTGCTCTTTCAATCATGTAGAAAAGGGTATCATCTGGGAGTCAATTTCTTATTGACTGGAGCATATGAACAGTTTTCTGTGTACTTTAGACTATGTAGAGAAACTTCACATCGCTACCCTTTACATTATTTTTTAAAACCTTTGAACTGAAATTTCAGAATCATTCTTCTACTAGTAGAGTTTTGTTAAGGAGGTAAGTCAGAGGACACTTTCAGAGAGTAATGAAGTTCTAAGCTGCTTAATTTTGGAAATCTAACTTCCCTAAACACTTCTTAAGAAACAGAGCAGTCAAAACCCAGTGATTATGATATATCAAAGATTCCTGCACATGAACTTGTACACACCAGTTCCTAACAATAAAGTTAATTATAAAGAAGGCAATCGAACAGAGGAAAAGATCAAAGGTTAGCAAGAAAATGTTCAGCAAGTCATATGCCAGTATTTTATGACAATGTTCACAGTGGGGAAAAAAAGTGGAGAACTGCAATATGGATAAGCATCAAGGATAAGTCTTCCTTTTGGAATGTGCTCATTGTTCAAGTTTTTAATCAGGATATTGGAATTTAATTCACAGGTCTATAATTAATCCAGTGTTCATTTTAAAACTTCATTTAAATAATAATCAAAGATGTATTAATAAGGAACAAAGATGTGTTACTAAGGAACTGAGTACTAGAACCAGCCACAGACCTACAGACCACTCCAGCAAAGAAAGTGATGAGCTTCCTGTAATTACACTTGAGCTAGCACTTCTGCAGGCACACTAGCCGCAACAGAAGAAAAAGCAAACTTCCTTTACTATTTCTTTTCAAAAGGTTATGAAGTTCTTTTCAAATCAAAATTACCAGCATTCGCTCTTATCCTGATGTCTTTGTCTGAACAAAGTTTCATCAACTAACTACAGTAGTACTTCCAAGTTACTGTATTCCTTTATTTGTTGATGCACAGAAAATACTAATTCATACATCTGTGGTCATGGATTCCACAAAAGCGAATTTATGATGAAACTGACTATTGCATTTCATTTGCCTAATAGCTGTGATGCCCTACATTCTGTTCAGTTATGATGTCAGAACTGTGACTTGACCCACCTCATTTACAGCACTGACTATGTCAACTATAGAAATGAAGGCTGCTTTTTATGATGTGGAAAATTTCCACAAAGCGAGAATTAAAGGGCAGCTAGGATATTAATTTAAACCCAGAGTCAATTTAATTTTAATCCTCTAACGCATTAGAAGCATCAAGTTATTTACCGCATCAGAAAGCTACGCATTTTTCTGGTTTCTAAATAAGGTACGGCTATTAATCACAGTTTAAGCATAAAGCTCTAACCAAAACAGGAATCCTGCTTCTCTACAGTCTGGCTGTTGTGTAATTATCTCTACAAGTGCAAGCAAACTCTGATGCATTCCAGTAAACTTGTTTCATTTTTAATCCCTTTCCCATACAATTTAGTGATGACATCAGCAGTGGCATTGAGTACTTGTAGCAGTGGGACCATTTGCCCTTCCTGGGCACTGGATAATTAACCTGGACAAATGTTCTGGACTGACTAAATGCTTCTTAGCAAAAGAAGTAAAAAATCATGTTCTAATCATGCTAAGAATGATTGACCTAGCCCAGCTCATTACTGGTCTAGCCCTTCTATTCCTGTTGTGCATCAGAATGCTACAGAGTTCAGTGAGTTAAATGCCTCATGTGACCTCCTATGGGCAAACCATATCCTTTGGCATCAGCAGCTGGATTGTCTTCCTGGGGCTTCAGACTACTTTGCTTACATCTGCAGATGGTAGTGACAATGTTTCTTGAAAAGATCGATCGCTGTTTAAGAGGGTAGAATCAGAATTACCTGATTCCCATTGGGGAATTCAGGTACAAATTTCATCATCTAGCCAAGAAACCTGGAGCCTCTTGAACACGGGTGCACAATATTCTGGTAATTAGAATTGGCATTTAAAGTATTCAAGGCAAAACAATGAGCAGGACCCTTAACTGCTGTAAAAATACTAAGGCATTGGACCCCAAATAGTTGGACAGCTCTTCTACAGCAGGAAAATAGAAAGATGTTGTTATTCAAACTGGAGGAAAACTGATGTTTAGTTGTACAAAAAAATCAGGAAGGACAGAGATGCTCTGGGAGAAGAAAAATCTGAAAAGTGGGTTTACTTGTCAATAGTCATGGTTGATAGGAAGGCTGATTAAAAATAAAGGTGATAATATCTTTTTAAATATTACATATGTGTTGATTCTGCAAGAAAAGAGCTGGACCGGTCCTCTGGGCCATCTGCTAGCAAGAAGGAATCTATTGACTTATTGCTGAGCCGGAATGGAGTGAGCCGTCTGAAGTTTGGAGAATATGGGATCTGCACTCGGGCCCTTTGTGATGGTACCACAGTGTCTTCACTAGATAACCATGGTGAGAACTTCATGTAGATGCTTTGATCATCATCAGCTGAAAATACCGGGTTATCAATTCCTAAAAGAGTTCACGAGTGACAAATACAATTAATCAAAATAATTTGTCGGTAATACAGCAAGATGCTTTGTAAAAGGAGAATGGCTATAGTGGGAAAAAATAGGCTGATACACACCAGTCTAGGTGTGACCAGGCCAATACACAGACCATTATGCACAGATAAGTTGCTCTTTCTAACTTGGTTATTGCTAATAATTTTGGATTTCTATTAAAGAGAAAAATTGAATATTACATCCAATACACAGTTATGTTTGGGTTATCTGCAGACAAAAAAATATAATCAGTAAAAGTCCTCCAGCAAATTTTAAGCAAAATAAAACACTATATAAAATAACTGCAGAGAATTCAAAACAAACACATACAAAAGAAACTAAATATGTAAAAAAAAGCAAAAGCATAAACTGTACAGCTCCATAATGGAATCAGATGTATGTGAGGGAGCTAAATCAGGCCACAGAACAGTAAAAAATGAATTACAGGAGCCTTTTAATATTGAAATCAAGTTTGTAGCGTTCCAACAGAAAAAGAAATTTTAAAAATTAGTCTAGGTCTACATCTTGCCACCCACTTATTTCTGCATCGATTTCTGGATGTCTTTATATATTATCAAATGCAGACTTTGTCATCGATATTGAAAAGGCTGTATCAGCATGTCTGCCAAAAAAGTACAGATACAAGTATTTATCATCACTGTGTGCACCATGTTACATATGAAGGATACAGTAGCATGCTGAAAATTCAAAGACAAAAGTGCTGAAGAGAAACACTCAATTTTAGAACTATATTAATCATATCATGTAATTTCTGTTATATATAGTGATACATGTACAATCTTGTATTATGGAGCCTTTCAGGGCTGGAAATCAAGTCCAACGAATGCTCCAGGAATGCTGCAAATCTGCCCTTTTCAGTGACTTCTACGAGCCTGTAAGGATCTCACAGAGTTGTGAATTTAAGAGGAGAAATCCTGCCTGAAAGAAGCAGCATGAAATTTATCACACAAACGTGCTCCAATGCAAGTAGAAAATAGTTCCAAAGGACTAGTGTTGACTGGTCTTGTGTGATAGGACAACTCTAAAATAATATTTTCTGTTCCTATAAATAATTAGTGGGTTTAGATCTGGTTTAGGCAGCCACACTCACAACTTCTATGAGAAGCAAATTTGATGCTCTCCATACCTCCAGATGTCCAAAACTTGTTATATGGTAAAGTTAAAATTAAGCAAATATATTTTATAATAGAACACATCAAACCAAAGCGAAACATACAGGCTAAATCAGCAGCATTTCTATTTTTTTTTTAAGCATTTGAGAAAAAAAGCCTCTGTAAGTAATGAATATTTTTACCAGTAGGAGTATCTGTGACATTTTGCTTCATCACATTAGCCAGGAAATCAGCTCCTTTGCCTAGATGCAAAGTTTCATAATCATTATTTGCTTCTGATTCAGAAAACTCCAAAGCTGGAAAAAAAAATGTCCAATTTAATTAGAGATTTTTACCAGTTCTGATAGATGCTCACATATTTGTCAAAGATACATCTTTAACAAGGATCTAGATAAAGGCAAAATTTAATCCACAGCTGTAGCACCGATATAAGATAAGAATCTGAATGAATGTATAGAGAGTTTGCAACTTAAACACCAATTACATGAAGAAACTCAATATAAGTTTCCGGCTTGCATTACTATGTTGTGCTGTGATATCTCACGCTTTTGGCTGACATAATTGTCTGCTTCTTTGGAACTGAAACAAATCAACCTATGACACGGTGCCGCTGCTGCTGTGGTCTGTGTCTTAAATGTTCACGTGTTAACAAATGTCTTCCTGTTACTATGACCAGTCACTGCATTTGCATCATTTGACAGAAGTCAGCACTAGTGTCCTGGCTGATTTCAAACCTGGTGAGGTCATTGCTACTTCTACTGCAGCAGAATCTGTTTTACCACAGGTGCTAAACCACTTGTTAAGAATGTCTTCCAATGACGCTTTCTTATTTTTAAGTAGAGCACAACATCTATACACAGTGTTCTTTAACAAGACAGCATTGAAAGGACACAACTAAGAGTTCAGTGGCTTTAAAATCACATTTCAGTTAAGTGACACATGTTATTTTATAATTACATAACAAACATTAGCATCCATCACTTCTTGCTATGATGGATATCAGTGCCAAAAGATGGCTAAAAAATGAGATGAAACAATTTGGGGCTTTACACGCAAAACCAGCTTCTGCTAGGGATGCTTCCTAGGCCAGTCAGCTTCAGATTACACTTTCAAGGCTGACCTCTGTGTTAGATTTGTGCATGAATCAGTGCTAGAACTGGCCTCTGACTCCGTTTTCCTGTCAAAGCTACAGTCTCTTTGAGTTCTAACATACTTGCTGTCAACTCTGATTTAGACCCTTCTAAACAAATGGACCTTAACTCACATTAGAATGTTATCTCAGCTACTGAATTTTATATAGCATGGTGTCCTGGGCAGACATATCCTGCTGTGATGAAAAAGAAAAATGTTAGCAACAGTTGCTCCGTGTAGCTTATATAAGAGGAAGCTGAAAGTTCATCTACACTGTAGCCACTGCATTGCTTTGTTTTCAAATTTCAAGTATATTTTAAAAATATGAGCAAAAAGGCCAATTAAAATTTGGTTTGTCACCCAGGTACCTAGAAAAACTACTAAATCACCTACAAAAACCTACAAAATCATTGAGACACTACATTTAAGGATGGAGCAGATCTCTGCTCTGTTCTCAATTACAATTAGAAGTCCCATTTTAATACCAGCTTTGCTGTTGCAATTTTTTCAGTGATGCTTTACTGACAATGTAGCTGCTAAAATACAGTTAGTGAAATTGGTCTAAGAGTCTTTTTACCTTTTTCCTTTGAAGTAAAATCTTGTATTGGATTTTCTGAAGGTATTTTTCCATTTGGTATGACACTGCTGTTTCGCTGAAAGAAAACAAACAAAGTTACAAAAACACTATCATCATCAGACAGTGATGGCAGTGACATCCTTTGAAATCAGGAGTTCAGCAGCATAATCCTGAAATCTGTTGTAATCTTTGCTTGAGATTCAATATGGATGTTGTTACTTTCCCCTCTACACTCTTGCTGACTACAGGAAAAGACAGGAACTTTGGCTCTCTTTGTGCTGTACATTCCCTCCTGGTTTCACGCAAATTTCGTGGAAAAGTCTATCCTACACTGCTACCCTGCTAGATCTACCCTGCAACATCTGCCCACAGTGTTGTAGCATGGCCCAAGGTTTGTTGTTTTTCAAGTGATCAAAAATCTTTCACCCAGAAGAAGGGTCCCATAGCATGAAGAAAAGCAGCATGTGAAAAGATGACCCTTGAGTTATCTCATAGTTTTATCTCTTCTTGCTTAGGCTCTTTAAGTTCATGAAGTTCTGTAGGACAGAGATAAATGCAGGACATAGGACCCTTCAGAGTCCTCCCTGCCCTCCCCACCCCTTACTTTGTATAATAGGTGGCTACATCTGGGTCCTTCTGGAAGTATTTTACCCTTTTTTGGCCCCGGTCTCGCTTGTGGATTTTATTGAGCTTCTTGGAATGATTTATTCCTAGTTTGGTACTCTTGAAAGATTCTAAGCGCTTCCTCATTGTCCTATGGAAAATCTCCTTGTCTTGTTTCTCATCTTCACTGTGCATGATCTCATGTCGACTGTACAGGTGTTTGTGCTGTGGCCAGGAAGGGAAGACAATATTCATTTATTTAGAAATACATCTGGAAGCCCTGAATCATTGCATTCAATCAGTGTCATGCAAATATAAACAACTCCATAAAAAAAGAATTAACTAGTCTGAAGGCATTAACAAAACTCCTATTTTTCTTTCTCTTTCTTCACCATGAAACAGGCCCAAGTCCAGGAATTATAAGTATGCGAGCGCGACTGTCATTAAAAGTAAACCTCTCTCTATAAGTGTCTGAATCTCTTCCGTTATTACACTCCATTTAAACCTGCTTCAGAAGCTATACTGGACACAGTTCTGTATTCCACTAGCCCCAGTGAAATCAAAGGCACTAGTTCTGTTAAAGATGCACGTTCATAAACGAGAAAGAACATAGACAAAGAGCCCATCTTCCTCAAGGGTACAGATATTGCAGATGGGTTCTTTTCTTTTGAGTTTCACTCCCAAGTTTTTGTTCCTAGTGCGTTTTTTATTAGAAAACAGTCCTATGCTAGCCTTCTGCTCTCACCTCCTGCCTCGGTTTATACAGGTACTGTTGCAGGGTGTGATGAGCGACTGTGTCTTCTGTGTCCCGGATACTTTTTCTCCTCTGCTCTAAAGCTTGCATGTCAAGGCAAACCGGCCCAGCTTTTTCTCTCCTGAAGAAGAATACAGTATACAAACAGCAGTTTTAAAAATTAATAATCACTAAAGAGGAAGAAAAAGCAGGAAAATGGGGAACAAGAGGGAGAAATGAAAAAGTTGCTTAAAAAAAAAGGAAAGGTCAAAATCATCTAAACGAAAACGAGTGAGCAAATACCTAGTGGGAAGTGTGAAAAGATTATTGGTTTTTGACTTTCAGGTGGGTGTAGCATAGATTTCTCAATTCACATGACACATGGTCTGTTCGGTGAAAGAATTGTGAAAGAGTTAAGGAAGGAGCAATTTTTTCCTTGCCTCTCTCTTGACTTTTTCTGGAGCAGACACAGAAATGACAACTAGCCCTGTCTATAGCATAGCAGTTAGTAAACAACAGGCACATGAAACAACTCTAATATGAGTGTCTGCTTCATCTTACCAGCCTTTACTGCAAGAATTTGTGTATAAAATGCAACAATATAACTGTAAGTATATTCATTTTATGTGGGAGAAAAGATTAGCTTGAAGTTCAAAAAAGTAGCGAATGATGCCTCTGTAATTTGCATTTTTCAAAATCTATAACATTACTTCAATTTCCTCTCATATAGCATAAAAACCCCACAAAACCCACACACAATCCGTCCACATTACTTACAGTAAATAAGACACAGAGCTTTCCACAGTACTTGGGCGTGGTGTGCTGAAATCCACATTTACCATGTTGTCCGTACTTGGAGAACGTATAAATGCCAAGGAACCTCTACGTTCTCCCTGGCCACAGAAAGAAACAAGGCATATTACAGCTGTGAACACCTATGGCAAAATGTGTATCAGAAAATGTGGATAATTTGTGAAGCTGCTGTATACAAATGGGACAATAATCAGGGACTAAGTTGTGTTTAGGTAATGAATACGAAAAATTCTTTTGTTTTATGGCTTTTTTTACATTGAGTGACATTATCCCAATGAAAAAAACTATGAGAAAAACTATTCCACCACCCTTGTAAATTGATTTTGAGGAGGTGAGTGATTTCTTAGGTCTCAATCTGTTTGCTAAATTATATCCTTGCACTTTCGCAGTCTAACTCTTTTCTCTTCACAGACTCTTTAGGGATGGACCTTTTACTCTGTACCACATTGCAAACCAAGTACACAGGGATATCTATGCAGATTTTTATGACTCGGCACATCACTGCACTAACAGTAGCATTTTTGAAGATAAAACATGAAGTTTTCTGTTCTCTACCAGACTGGAAGCGGCAAATGTTAAGAGGTGGTAGAAGTCTGCAAGACTATTTGAAAGTAGTGACGGAATGAAGCAATGAGATACTGAAGAGTTGAGATTTGCTTTCAGTTCTAAAACTAACGTCACAAAAGTGAATTGCTGGAAAAGCTCAGATTTATGTCTTCACAGCTTTCCCTACTGTTTGCATAATCCCTTGTTTAGGTGCGAGGTAGCTGTTGTGTGACATCATGATTACACAGGCTGAACCCATCTATGGTTTTGAATCACAGCAGAGAGAAATCACATAGCAGGACTCTACAATTTAAACTGTAATACAGAATACAGCAAAAAAACCCATCTCCTTTGCAGAATACAGAAAGAAATTTTATCTCCATTTCTCCAACTTTAACTGTATTGTGTCCCCTTTATATTTTTATATTCATGGAGAAAATCAAAACCACTACCTTTGACTATGGTAGCCCACATACACGTTACAGTTGTATGTATTGGATCAGATCAATGGCATTAAGAAGTACACTCTGGCCTCTATAGGCAGAAAACTTAAAAGAAAAAAGTAAATCCTGGGTAACCGTCATCCCGTCCATTTTCTTAAGTGTATTTGACACTCTTTTTAAATTAAGTTTAAGGTTTTGTACATACGTCATACCATACCATCAGTGGAGGAATTTTAACCAGAAAAAGGTATGAACCGTCAGGATTTTAAGTTGCTTCTATTCATTTGCACTGGATTATTTTCATTTTGCCTGGCTTAGACTATCCCCTTTCAACTGTTAGGAACTGATTTATGTTCAGACTGAACTCTCTCAAGATCTTGTTTATTGTATAGATGCAGCAAAACAGTAGAGCTGAAAAAAGAAAAATTTGTAAAATAGTTTTTAGACTACTCAGTTTATTGCAAGTGAGAAGAGAGTGAGTGGCTGAGGGAGCCAGGTCTTTACTCCTCCTGGAAGAAATGGCTTCAGCTTCAATGTCAGCTTGGAATTCACAGATATTTAGCTCAAAGATGTATTTCAGAAGTCCAGGAAATGTTGTTAAAGCAGTGCATCACGAGCAAATATTAACATGAGACTAGTGGAATGACTTTAGGATTCACAACTCATTGCTAATCAGGCATATTAAGATAACTAATTTCCACTGGAAGAAACCATGTTGCAAATCTTTTGTAGAACCGGAAGAACTTTTTATTTCTTTGTCTATTATTATCACATCAGTAGACACTTGCTAAATGAATTTGTCTGCAATACACAATATACACAAATAGCATTTGGGCTAGAGTAGCCCAAGTCAGTTTCCTTGTGTTATGAACTCTACTAAGGTACAATGAAAAAGGTAACTCTCCTAAAAAAATTTGTAATCTAACTTAATCTGACTTTACTGTATTAGATTCACGACATTACTGGGTGAAGATTTTGTGAATATGTGAACCTGCTCATCAACATCAAAGTCATTATCAAACTTTCTTCCTCTGAGGTATGACCCAGAAAGCACAACGAGAAAGAAAATTAGTTCTTGAGCTCAAATAGTCTGAAAACTGAATGGGTGATTTATAAAAATCTCAAAAGGAAGTATTTATCTTGTGACCCACTCCCCATTTTTCACACATCATTTGTGGATTCCATCTTATCTTCTGAATGTGATCTTTGAAATTCAGTGTCTCACTGGGAGAAGTCTGCCTGACTGCATCTCATTTTCAAAAAAAAGGAAAAGAAATTATTAATAGTAGTACTAGTCATAGTAATAGTGTTCATTTTAATTAAAGAAATTAAGTGGTATATCACCTAGCCGTGAGAATGAGTTCACTTGGAGATTATGGGCATTGATAGATTATTGCTTCAAAGATTACTATCAGAAATATTCTATTTAAAACCATCCTTTAGACTGTATGAATATTGCACATTTGTGTTGATTTGAACTAAGGTGACCAGTTTCATACTGTGTAAGAATTCTTAATCTTCTTCAATCTGTTAACATTTCTCCAGCATCAGAATGGTACTCCTGCAGAAGGCCAGTAACTTTCTTCCATTCTATAACCTTAAAAATTTCTCCTGTTGCAACTCTTCAGTTTCTCCAACTTCACAACTCTCTGATTGCTGTTGATATCTGTAGTATTTCACTTTAACCCTAATTTTTGAAGCGTGGGTGTATGATTCCAGTGAATTAAAGTTACTGTTCCTAATTTTTTGGTATTATTGTGATCTTGCAGAATGATATTATAGCAGTCCACTATTCTGGTCATATGTCCATATCATTTGGAAGTGATCTTCTTCAAATCAGATTCGTCATCACAGACAACCACTGTTCTGCAGGAGCCAGACTCTGTTGACACATTTAGAAAGACAGCACTTTGCCTGTTCCCTTTGGAATTACAGTACTTTTTCATGTAATGTACACAGAAACAAAATTATTCAGAAAAACCCAACAGAAAAGTACACTGACATGACCACATTATACTTGGGGATCAGGCATAGTACTGAGAATTACAGCCACTCAAATAAGTGATACTGAGACTCAAAACACATTTAGGAAATTGGAAAAAAAAGCAGAGCAGAAGTGAAAAGTTTTCTTTTAGACATCTCTTGCAATGTATTAACTTTAGGTTATATTATAAATTAAAAACAAACAAACAAATGACATAACGCTATAATATGTCAACAAGCATTCATAAGTACCTCAGCCACATAGCTAATTGCATTCTTCAAGTTGAGTTCATGGAAAACGTTAAGGATCTGGTCTCTTGATTTTTGAGCAGACCTTCTCATCAGTACTTTACTGAGGAATTTCCTATCAAAATTGGACCACCTGATAATTTAAACAAACTGTGTTAATAGCAACAAGTAATTTTAGTTTCACAGCATTTTATAAAGTTATTATAGTTTAGCATAAATGATAGTTTTGTGAGCCAAGCACTTTTTAAAAAATGGTGAACACAGTAATGTGAGAGATCTGTGTTTTGAGATTTTCAATTAGCATTTAAAGAAAGCTAAGGAAAAGCCTGCTATACAGTTATGCAGCCACCACAAAGCATTTAATAGGTTCACTTACTAAGCAATACTACAACAGCATGAGTGCTATGATTACAGTATCCCATTTCAGAGTCACTAGGACATTTTATACTCTGGGAGACCATGCTACCTTATTTTTCCACTTCTGATTATGCATTGTTCTATTTAACAGCTTCATTCTAAAAGTTCAGTTTTCTTTCCTCCTTTGGAAGGCAACCTGCTTTTCCCCAATTTTATTGTAGGACAGCCAACCTAGAAACTCTGTTCACAACAAAAGTGCCCTTCCATAAGCACTTACAAAGGTCCTTATTCATGCCATTGATATACTCTGGGGGACAGAAGTGTTGCGTATTTTCTGTGATTTACGCTTCCAAGCTTGTCTGATAGTAGGATATCTGCCATTTCATATTTAGGCTCCAGAAGATAAAGGCTTCTTTACTTTCATCTGCCTTCCTCAAGATTTTCTCTAAATGGCGTGAGGCAACACTGGAGATTGCTGTTCAGAGTGATTCTATCCATCTTGCCCAATGGCTATTTTGAGTTTATGACTTTTTATTCAGATTGTTGAAACCTTTTTGTTGTTAAACATTATTTGCAGAATTGATAAGTATTCCTCTTCTCTAGCCAGAACATCTGACAAGCAGTCTCTAATTCAGGCTGCCACACCTGAGCACATCAATGAGGATGCTAGCGGCTGCCATTTCTTTGAGGAAGCAGCACTTTCATGTACGTGTGGTCCAGAAGAAGCAGCGTTAAGATGGTCTCTTTCAAAATACATTAGTCATCAAACACACACTCAACCATGAATCTACATTAAGCTACTTCTTGTCTTGTTAGTCAGGGAGATTACTTTCTGACATCTAAGTCCAACTCTAACATACCTCTGTAAAAATATTTAGCTCCATCTTCAAGACAGTATTTCAAAACTGGGCACGTACTCCCCTGTATTGTAGCCTGCTGAAATTCATTCCCCAGTAGTAAACTAAAAATTTAGATGAAGAGAAAGAGGATGTTCTATTTGGGATGCTTCCTGAAAATTCATAAATGAACAAAGAGCAAAAGGAAATGAAGGCAACTGTCCCTATAACTGAATACAGACATGTGAGCAATTCTGCTCGATCTCAGCTACAGTCTAGCTCCAGCCTAGGAGTTGTGTAGTTATATGAGCATAATGCTAAACCTAAGTTAATATACTCAGCTTCTTAAGCAAGGGTTAGGGGAGTGCTCTGCAGAAAGCTAACACAACCGCATGGCTTTTGGACAGGAGTTGACATGTCAAGTCAGCAGGACGCCAGCAGGTCAGAACTGCTCCCCAGTTTAAGCATGATGAGGAGCTACTGGAGAGAGTCCAACAGAGGGCTACGAAGATGATGAGGGGACTGGAGCATCTGTCCTACGAGGAAAGGCTGAAGGAGCTGGGCTTGTGCAGCCTGAAGAAGAGAAGGCTGACAGGGGACCTTATAAATGAAGAGGAAGAACTCTGTCACTCTGAGGGTGACGGAGCACTGAAACAGGTTGCCCAGAGAGGTTGTGGTTTCTTCTTCTCTGGAGACATTCAAAACGCTCCTGGATGAGGTTCTGTGCAACCTGCTTTTCGTGACCCTGCTTTGGCAGTGGATTTGGACCAGATGGTCCACAGAGGTCCCTTCCAACCCCTACCATTCTGTGATTCTGTGACTGTCTGCACCTGTGAAATGACCTAACTCCAGGGACAGAACTGCCTAACAATAAATAACACTCTTAAAAATGTCCAGATTTAATGTCCTTTTTTCACATTTATTCATCTAGATTATGAAAGTCTGCCCATCACAATGGTAATTCTTTACATGCACTTTAAACATGCACTTGTGTGTTTCTACAGCTTACAATGGCAGTTTGACACTTTCTGAAAGCAATGATGTCTACAGACATCTTATTCATTGCAGAAATACACTTCCTCAGCTTAGATACAGCTTCTGCGTCTAGAAACTTCCTTCTACGGCTTGACAGGTTCATTGCTTCCGTCAAATGCACTTGCATGCAATCATGACGGTAAAGGAAGGTCTCATCCCAGAAACAGTGAAGGCAGTTTCCTTGGAAGCCTTCCAGGACCAGATTTGAAAACCTACCCAGGACTCCATGGAATGAGGCAGAACTTCCATGCATAGCAGAGAGAAAAATATGGGGAGCCATTTATGAACAACAGGCCTATGGCAATGTGTGTGTGGTAAACTGACAGACTGCTCCCATTTGTTCCAGTTTCTGAGCATGCGATTTCAAATGCATTTATCATTTTATGGGGACCGTCACAGCTGCACTGCACCCGACAGGGTGAAGACAACAGTCTGGTCCCTGTGAAATGGAGATGGAGCTTTCCTATTTCTGTGCATATTCTGTGGGCAAGTACTAAAGCCCAAAAGTTCACAGAGGTGCAACAAATGTTAAAGGCCCTCAGCACCTGGAATAGTTACAGAAGGCAGAACTTCACAGTACTTCTCTGCTTCTACAGTCGTTATCTAGGTCTAAACAGCTAGGAAAATCTATATGAGTTTCTCTAAAGGTATAATTTCAAATCCATTTTAGTTAAACTGGTGTAGAAGACAGAGTGGACATTTTCATATTTCAGTGTTAAATCATGTCTGGTTTCGTTTAAGCTTAGATCTGTTAGGAGCCAATTTGGTATTTGCAAATAAGATGGTCTTAAGCCAGCACAGTCAATTTGGTTTACGTGTGATTTTAAGTAACACTGATGCAGCTATTTAATACAACTGGGATCTTAGACTTGTCTGGTTCACTTCTGGTCATTCGCTCTGCAGTGCAATGCCAGCTCTAGGTAGTCACTAAGTTTGTAATTAGGGGAAGGCAGTAATTATGTTTGCAATAAGGAATATGAAAACCTAGATAGCATCTACAGAAAAGCAGGCAGTTTAGCTCACCGTGTGATCTCCCCAGCTCTCCAGTGGTTTCACATGTGTATGGAAGAAGCCTTGTCAGCTTCCAGAGATGAGGAGTTTGGACACGGGAACAACTGCTGCTTGTGATTCCTCTGGCTCCACCTTCGGAGAAGGAACAGAATGATTTCCTGGAGCTTCCGCTGATACGCACAGCTTCTCCACAGAGGTTAGCAGCATTTGATGAGCAACAGTATCAAACATCAAGAGTGATCCGACAAATAATTGCGCTACCATTTTTGACTGGCCAAATTTGCAAGGACAGTCTCATTACCCTGTGCTACCCTGAAACCTCAGTGACAGGGATCAAGTTACTGGCTGCTTCACAGCTGATGTTAGAGATTAATTTTTGTCAACCTGATTAGCAGAGGACAGTTAAGGTTTGGCTGGTAGCTTGTAGGATCTCACTCTTTGAAAGACAGATCCACGAATGAATCTTTCCAGACCACACATTAGCTGCGATGGAAGATTCATATCAAAGGGGGAGATCATAACCTCCATTTACCTATGCCCAAAATACCCTACTTGCATACCTGTTTGCTAAAACCTGGAAAGACCGTGTTACATTTCTTCTCCTGATTTAGCCTGAGTGCCTGGAATTTTTCGGCAGAGGCTGTGAAATAAAATACCTTATGAAAGAGATGTGACAAGGTGAGTAGTGTCAACTGAGGTTTATAAAGTAACCCCAGGCTCCTTCCGTAACATCAGAGGAGAAGGCACATGGCAGTGGCAAAGCATGTTGCAGTGTCTGTCTCAGGCCATGTCTCTGCTACTGGTACTCACCAGCTGTCCTTCAGTTCTTCTGCTCCAGTCCTCCCCTCAATTTTGGGAGGGACTGGGGGCAGAGGAAAGAGCAGGAGCTGAGGGCTGAGCATGCCTGGCAGTAGTTGCATCTCTGTCTCCCTGATCAGCTCCATTACTCCAGAAGGCTTTCTAAAACCATAGGCAACATGAAAGACAAAAGCACTGGGTTGGCCTGCTTTGTACTGCTCCAACCACATTCCCTTTTTGCAATCTGCTCATTCAACAGCCTGGCTGATTGCCTAGAGAGCAAAGCCCCACAAGCTGATGCATCCGATCTTTCCGTCAGACTAATGGGACTTACCAGAGGTGGGAAGAATTTGCCTCCTCCCTGCATCAGTAACCACTTCTTCCTTTGCAATTAATTAGAAAAACATCGTGAGGGGAAATACTTCCTATGCAGCTGATGCTCCCATCTGCAATAACCTGGCTCTGCATACATATACCCTGGTCTCCCCTAGGGTAGGCTGAGAACTCTTCTCCTTCACCGGCAGCCCTGTAACAGGGACCAGAACTGAACCCCCCACTTTGGATCCAGTTTCCCCTGGTTGCCATCACACCTCGCATGGTCACACAGAATGATGTAAGTGACAAGAACACCACGCATTTTTCAGAGTCCTGTCCCCACCTTTGAGGTGAGGAGCACTGCCACATCCCAAGCAAGCTCCACATGTGCTATTAAAAGAAAACAACTCCCACTAAAAACAACTCCATGCCTTCTATGCGAGAACAACTCATGGGCAAACTATTCATCTATTAACGTTTTTCATTAAAACAATCACTCCCAGCTGAGACTTCTGAAGGACCCTGCCAGCCCAAAATGTCAGCCTAGTTACGGTATTTATTATTACAACCGTCAGGCCAGAAGGGTTTGCTGCAGAGGATCCAGCAGGCATGCTCAGACAGGAGATCCTGCCGATGGGCCAGCCACTTCACAAACAGGACTGGCAATCGTCAGATGTCAACTTCTTGTTTCAGGTCCTGCCCTCTTCCCCCTGTGATCACCACGGATCATTTTCGCCGTTTAGCAACCGGCAAAGACCACGTCGGGCAGGGTAAGCATCAGTGTTGTCCTGCTTTTAGAGCTGACAAAGGTCTTTGTCTCTGCTTTCCCTATTTTTAAACTGCTATAGCATGGCTTCAATGGCTCACGACTGTTCAGGCAGCAGAGGAGGGACAAGCTGGAGGAAGAGGGGTACTTTCCTTGAGGTGGTGGCTGCTCCCCAGAGCCACACGCTTTGGGAGAGGTCGCTGAGGGCATCCGTAAGCTGCAGCTCTGTGCTCAGGAGTCACGGGCTGGTCCCGGTGCAAAGAGAGTCTTGCACATGGGTTTCGTAATGGAGTTCATGGAAGTCAGTGGAAATTGAACTGCAGCCAAGGTGGAGAGCCATGTAGAACAGATGTCTTTACAGAGGATAAAACAAACAAAAAGAAATATTCAGAGCCCAAGTTGGAACTCTTGGCCTACACTAAATCTGCAAAAAGTCCCAAAGTACTCTAGAGGAAAGATGTCTGAAACACTTTCCACACGCATAAAGTAAAACACATTTGCATTGCTAATTCAATAGAGGACTTCTTGACCCATAGTCAAATACTAGCGCAAGTCTTCTGCATGGAAAAGCTCTGACAAGCACGGTCTTTCACTCTCTCTGTGAACGTTCAGTATCACAGAATCACAGAATGGTAGGGGTTGGAAGGGACCTCTGTGGGTCATCAAGTCCAACCCCCCTGTCGAAGCAGAGTCACCTACAGTAGGTTGTAGACAACCTTGTCCAGGCGGGTCTTGAATATCTCCAGAGAAGGAGAATCCACAGCCTCCCTAGGCAGCCTGTTCCAGTGCTCCGTCACCCCCAGAGTGAAGAAATTCTTCCTCATATTCAGACCGAACTTCCTGTGCTTCAGTTTGTGCCCATTGCCCCTTGTCCTGTCGCTGGGCACCACTGAAAAGAGCTTGGCCCCATCCTCCTGACACTCACAGTTCAGATATTTGTAAGCATTTATAAGGTCCCCTCTCAGCCTTCCCTTCTTCAGGCTGAACAAGCCCAGCTCCCTCAGCCTTTCCTCATAGGAGAGATGTTCCAGTACGCTCCTCACCATCCTTGTAGCCCTCCGCTGGACTCTCTCCAGTAGCTCTTCATCCTTCTTGAACTGGGGAGCCCAGAACTGGACACAGCTCTCTAGATGAGGCCTCACTAGGGCAGTACAGAGGGGAAGGAGAACCTCCCTTGACCTGCTGGCCACTCTCCTCTTGATGCATCCCAGAATGCCATTGGCCTTCTTGGCAGCCAGGGCACACTGCTGGCTCATGGTTAACCTGTCGTCCACCAGGACGCCCAGGTCCCTCTCCGCAGAGCTGCTCTCCAGCAGGTCCACCCCAAGCCTGTACTGATGCATGGGGTTGTTCCTCCCCAGGTGCAGGACCCTGCATTTGCCTTTGTTGAATCTCATCAGGTTCCTCTCTGCCCAACTTTCCAGCCTGTCCAGGTCACGCTGAATGGCAGCACAGCCTGCTGGTGTATCTACCACACCTCCCAGTTTGGTGTCATCAGTAAACTTGCTGAGGGTACACTGTAACTCTTCATCCAGGTCGTTGATGAAGTTGAACAAGGCTGGGCCCAGTACTGACCCCTGGGGGACACCACTAGTTACCAGCCTCCAACTAGACTCAGCACCGCTGATAACCCTCTGAGTTCTGCCATTCAGCCAGTTCTCAATCCACCCCACCGACCACTCATCCAGCCCATACTTCCTGTCCTCCTGGACCTCTCAAAGATGATGGAGAGTGGCTCAGCAATGACATCCGCCAGCTCCCTCAGCACTCATGGGTGCATTCCATTGGGGCCCATGGATTTGTGGACGTCCAGATCGCTTAAGCAATCTCTCACACAGTCCTCCTTGACCAAGGGAAAGTCATCCTCTCTGTAGGCTTCTTCTCTTACCTCCGGGGCCTGAGATTCCTGAGGGCCAGTCTTAGCACTGAAGACTGAAGCAAAGAAGGCATTCAGTAATGCTCCTTTTGAAAAGTACGTGTGCTTCTCCTAGTGTTGATGCTAATGATCTTATCAGGTGACAGGCAGCCCTGTGCTGAGTAGGTATGTAATATATTAGCCTGGGGGGGGAAGGGGGGGAAGCCTTATCTTTCAAGCAGATTTGAAACTGTGTATGGTCTTTCTGAGTCTGTGGAAACTTTCCTCTGCAGCACAGAGCTTATATAAGGAAGAGAAAGAAAAAAAAGAAGAAAAAAAACCCCCCACAAATCCGTACAGCTTTCAGGCTGCAGTTCTCCAGGCTGTTCCTTTCTGTCGAATTTTCTCCTCTATCAGTATTTTGGAAAGACATACAGGTTAAACCGTTCATCTGGCATGGAAAGCAACTTTGGTAATTGCAAGTTTACATTACACTGTAAACGAGCAGATTATAGTAAACAGATGAACTGTGTAAATAAAATATCACTGCTTAGCTCTCCTTTGTGACTTGTATTTCAATACCACTACTACTGCTTTTACTACAAATACTACTACTACTGCTGCTAGGCTTCAGCTGACATCTCAGCCTGAAACCCTTTATTCATCTTTATTACTGCTTCAGCTGTCTTGAGAGCAAAAAGGCAAGGAGGACTTCTTGGCCAGAGGCTCTCTAGCCTAGCAGGCCTGCCTGGGAAATCAATATGCCGCACTCAAGAGCACAAAGATGGATTGTGAAGCCGGGGCTGGCGAAGGAACGCTGGCTGCATCTGGAAGGGCAACGGAGACAGCCAGTTCTGCTCCACCAGCAGCCTCCCAGACCGTGCGCATGTTTGCACAGCAGCCCCATGGCATCCTTCCAAGACAGTCTGTGAACCTCGTTTCACACCATTTTTGAAGTAGGTCATACGCAGCGATCTCAACTGAGGAGAGATGCGCTGTCGGCAGCAGCCGCTGCAAGGAGGGCGACAGATACAACCAATGAGCGAGCCGGTGCGAGTGCAGAGCCCGAGCGCGACGAAAATGCTCGGTCTGGGGCCAGCTGCAGCAAGGTGCTTGCCGCCCTCAAACAGCTGACAGGCAAGCTCTGACAGACCCAGCCTCTTACCATTTATAGCTGTAAAAGGACCAACTGTTCTCCCAGGCACAACCACCAGCATGGCTTAAATATTAATCTGAATGAAAATACGCTAGGAGAAGAAATCTAACCTTTGCTTAGCTCTGTGTTCCCAACAGCAGGAATCACAGCTAACTCTGAATTATGGGATTTAAATTCACTATGTGCTTTGGCTTATTGCTTCCTAGCATACTTCCCTCACCTGCCCTTGCTCTGACAGACAAAACACAGGCTTGAAGGTAGATGTTGTTTTGGCAGAGAGGATTCCTAAAGCACTTGAAGTTTCCTGCGTTTTCCTGTATCCCTTTGCTTGAGCTGTTTTAGGGGCATGGAATTAGAAATGGGCACATTTAAAGGTGTATTCTTGAAAGATGGTGTCCAGGAAAATACATGCAGAAAAGAGTAAGCATACTTGTTTCCACACTACAACAATGTAAAGAACCATCAAAGAACTACCAGTTTAAAGCAACAGCACGAAACTTTGTGGGCGTAAGAGGTGATAAGAATACGTTGCTTTAAATACAGCCTGCACATCATCCGAGATGGCTTGATGCTAGAAAGCTGCAGGGTTGCCTCAAGAGTGCTACTGTGTTATACAATTCTTTTTAAAAAAAGGGTTAATTTTTAAACAGGCTCAAATAACCTTGCTTCTGGTCAACAGTTACATAAATCTGAATGAAAATACACCCTGTGAAGAAATCCACTCTAATGTAATGGGTGTGTATCATTCTTAGCTCTGAAATCAACACGGAAACAACAGAGCTGGGCAAGCATTGCTTGTTTTGAATCTGGCAAGGAAAACGACTGACTTTTCTCCATTTGAAAAGTTGTGGGTTTTCCTTCTGGTCTTTCTTTCCCTGTGATGTGTCAGGCTGGAAATCTTCAACAGAAAGGAGCAAGTGATTCCTGAAGTTATCACACTCTGTGCAAAGAGAGAGGGCAGATGGCACGCTGTGGACTAGCAACAAGGCTTATCTCCCCTCCAAGAAAGAGCGTGCAGAATGACTTTCTGCTTCCTTGGGAGCAACCTACCTGATCAATAGCTTGTCCAGGGAGTTGTAAGGCATGCAGCAACGCGCAACAATGCGTTACCGTTATCAGCTGTCATGACTTTCCATGCAAATATCTAGAAAAATCCATAAATACAGAAAGGGCTATCACTCAGCACATAATCAAGTGAATAATTTATTCTTTAACGTCGGATGTGATACTCTCCTGCCAAAATCGTATTGCTTGCCCTTTATCACTAAGCTTTGAAAGAAAAGTAACCAACAAAAATCCCTCCTGCTGCTGCCTCCCCAAAAGAAAATATCCCTGTAAGAAAAATTGTAACAAAGAAACCCCCCAGACACTTTGCTATTTTTTCCAGAATGACGAAGAAATCTAGCTGTGGTTACAAATGGGCTCAGTATTGTACAGCTTCAGGTCATGTGAGTTTTGTTACTATTGAGGCTAACTTTTGCTTTTTCCTAGCCAGCTGCTGGCAGTTGTCATTTTAGGATTGAGAGCAAACTACTTTGAAAAGAAATTCGTTCAGAAACCTTCTTAAAACGATACAGAAAAAAACTTCTTTTGTGTTTTTCATTTCAGCTTGGATGTAACCTCTTTTTTTCCTCCAGTCTTTGAAAGGAATGAGTCTGAAATGCTAAACAGGTCACAGAATGAGTAATTACGCATCCACCTGAAAATTAAACACACATTCAAAGGCTTAACAAACAGCATATGCTAATTCATAACAGGTATATGTCACTCATCTTTTTCATGGTTGATCATTAGGGTGTAGGCAAAACTGGATCCCATCAAACCCAGAGAAGAAGCACTGTAATCTTTCTGCAGCGTTAAAAGGAGAGAGACAACAGCAAGGTGATCCTGTGTTGACAAAGCTGATCTGACAGCACAGGGCAGCCACAGCAAACCTTTTGTGTCTGACATCCTGATGTTGAGGTTAGGGGGTCTCTGGGGTTACTCGGAGCAAGATCAGTCCCAAGGCCTGTCCGAGCTCCTGTGCCTGGGCAGGTCAGCAGAATCACTCTTCATCTGGGCCAACCTGAGATCAAACCCGGACAGCTACTTTCAAAGTTGAAAACCTGTGTCTTAATCAAAAAGACAGGCAGAGATTTTTTGTCAAATCCTTTTATGTTCAGAGGCAAATTTGTTTTCTAGGATGTGCACATCTTCTTGCTCTGCTATTACTGAATATTTTTTGTTAGCTTACCGTTCGGTTTCCCTGACCTTTCATAAGCACAGGTTTGGCAGCAGCATTTCAGATGCACGAAACGAATTGAATCTACATTTCCTTCATAGAGTGGATGTGTTTGGGTTAGTAACATCTCTTACATCTTTCCTGGGTGGCAAAAGACATTTTTCTTTGACCTGGAGAGGGGAATGCACAGTGCTGGCAGAGATCAAAGGCCCACTGAAGAAGTGCAAAGGACCTCAGCATGGCCTTTACAGAAGTGCATGGTGGCACAGACAAACTGTGAACTAACATGGCTGGTTTGTACATGACCTGTCCACCTCCAGCTGAGCGCTTGCTGTGAGTGAATTTGGGACTTTTTTGGAACAAGCACTGCAGTACTCTAATAAACTGGTGCTGGTTAAAGGAGATATTTGGCCAATGCCGAGACTGAAGATGGATTAAAGGTGGCTTAGGTCAACATTTGCTTCCTTATCCTGAGTTCCCCAAGATTGGCACAGACAGGTAAGGACTGAGTGCTAAGCTATTATTCATTGCCTTTTGGATCTGCTGCTGCAGTAAGTTTGAAGAGAAGCATGACGTGGCTCTTCCCAACTACCTTTGCACTTAGTAAGAGCTCTGGCTTCACAGCGAGCCAGATACCCAATGCATCAGGGACAGGAACCCCACAAGTCACCTCCCAGACAATTTTTAAACTGAGCTAAGGCTTCTTTCCAGTTTAAAAATTCCTCCCCCCCCCCCCCCCCCCCCCCCCCCATGCTACAGTTTCTGGAATACTGTAGTTAGGCTTGGAGGACTTCATATGGTCTCTTCTGAGTATGATCAGAAGATAGCTAGATAGGAGCAGGGTGGAGATAAAAAATGGGATTGTTACTACTGCATATTCTGTAGCATGCACATACTTGCCATACTTGCATAGAGAAGGTTTTCCATAAGAGCATCTCTATTGCACTGATGGTCCTGCAGAAGTCTTAGGTGCTACTGGTTGTTCTTTGTGGCTTCCCAGTTCTTGTTGGCCAGAATGAACATCCTCTACTAGGCCAAAGGGTTGAAACCCATGAAGGGCAATATACTGCGTGCACAGTAAAATTGAAGACTGCGTTTTCATTCCATTCACCTTTCTCCTCCCTTCTGACCCCTCAGCTCTGCTCTTGGAAGCACTGGAATAAACCTGATAAGGGAACTCTAGGGAAGTCAATGGATTTATACTGACGTAACTGAAAGCAGAAGGTAGCTAAGAGGCTCAAAGATCTGTGCTTGTGTATTGCCCCTGATGTTTCTGACCAAACTGCTTAGCTGACCATCACTGGACTAGCAGACTTAGTTTAGTGTTTCACACCTCCTACACTCAGTATGTCAAATTATGTCAGCTCGCTAGTGAGCCGAAAGAACCTGCTCCTCCACCCCCTTCATTCATGACAGGTAGCACAATAGCTGGCTCAGCCAGAAGTACTCCATGCCCCAGGGCCATGAGCGTACTTGGGTTTTTTACATCATGATTCGCATCACCTTAGCTTAGCACCCGCCAGGTAAATGTAACTCTTCAGCTTAAAGCACATGAGGTTTTCTTGTGTTGGCCTCAAACACAATAACATGCTAATCCTTCTGGTATTAGTCAAATGGGTCTTAAAAATCCACTCAGATGCTTTGCAGTTGCAAGATATCTCTGACAAGTGTGGACAGTGGTCTCAGTCATGAATTCCCACAGAATCTAAGCCTCTGTTAAGAAAAAGCAAAATTAAAAAATTAAGCTTTACAGCACCAAAAATCACCTTTCCAAGTTCAAACTGAGTGCAAACGGATGCAACATTGGCTTTCTGAATCTCCAAAGACGTCCAGTGCTTGGGCTGCTTTGCTCGTCCCAGTGCTGCCAGTTGGCACCCACTGATGGAGATTACTAAGATCTCAACCTGTTCTCCAGCGGGGCCCCATGCCTTGCAGGGAAACCCAACAACCCCCCTAAATTCACACTGAAGCTTGCAAAAGCTAGAACTGGGGGGTGGAAATGGGCACCAGAATGATTCACAAGAGATAAAGATCCTGAAGGAAGCAGGCTGAAGGGAAAAGATGAGTAACAGAAATAGCTTGCTTGCTTCCTCTTCCAGAGGAGCAAGGAGGAGGGTGAGGGATACTGAAATGAGAACACACTTCTTTTCTCCCCTCGTGGCTATCAGGAAGTTGACAGGAAAAGAAAGACCTGTTCTGGTTCAACAGCTAGAAATGGGAGTTTCAGACTGAACAAATACTTACTGGCTGAGAAACGCATTGAGGAGCTGCATCTCCAGGCAGGCTCCTGCAGTAACTTCCTTGCAGAAATCCCCCATATCCCAAATGCCAGTAGGAGCAAGAGACTGAGCTGCTTGCGAAGACACCAACAGCAGCTTGTGACAGAGGTTCTCTCATCTTCCTCTAGTGTGTGTAGCCACATCAGCCTTATTGGTATAAGTACATTTCTTGAGAACATTTTACTGATCTAAAACTGTACCAATTCCCTTATGTTTTCTCCAATGAAATGGCGAACATCAGTTTGGTGATTATTTTTAATTCTATCAGGTTATTTTTTTTGGTGGGAGTAAATATTAAAAATAATAATAAAAAATTTTTGGGATGCATTATTATAATTTTTTCTGGTTATATCCTGAATACCACATATTTTACTAATTCAGGCTGCTCCTCTTTTGACCACTATTTCCTTCACCAGGTTAAGTCAAAATAAAAGGCACAGCCCTGCTAGTATCTCAGTGGTCTAGGACTCACACAATCACTACAATCAAGACTTTCCTCAGTGTAGATAATGAATTTTTTTTTTTTGGCACTTCATTTGATTTGGCTTCATCCACATAATGCAGTGTTCTGTGCCATCTGTCACACTTGATTATAATAATTGCAGAACCTAGATTTTCTTCTAAACATCATTAATTAATATTATACTACAGGCTGGGTGGGTAAGGGGAGGAACTGCTGTGTTTCTGATTCCTAAAAACCCCAAGCCAAACCAAAACAAGGTCTAGAAGATTTTAAGTTATGTTTCAGTGTCAGTGCTGAAGACTTAATAATCACAGAATACGCTCTGGGGTCTTTAGTAATTTCATATCATAAGCAAACATTGTTGGCTGGCAAACAATTTGCTAATACATCTTAACTTGAATCTTCATCTGTGCCAACGTATGGGAGATTTGCTCCACACAGGAAAACTTACATGATAAGATATATAAGCTCTGTATGCTGTATGTAATTAGAAAATTCTGACTGCTGTTACCAGCATTTTAATTAAGCTGTAGGTAGTATCGTTTTAGACAGGTTACGTTTAGCTAGGTTACATTCATTATCTATAATTTTAGATAGGTTACATTTGCTTGATTCAGATTCACAGAACCATAGAATGCTCGATTGCATAGATTGCTCTATCAGGTTGCAGGTAGGGAGGGAGTAAAGCCATCTTAGTGGACAAAAATATAATTATAGACCAGAAAATATTTTCAGGCACCAAGTCTTTACTGTAGAACTCTTTTTATTTCATTATTCATCTGCAGTACTGCTTATCTAGGAATACTCCAGAAGTCTCTGGGAAATCAAGGTTTACTGGAGGGCAACAGCATAGATCTCTAAGCTCAAGTTTTTGGCAGATTTTTTGATTAGTGATTGTCATAAAACATAAGAGTCACTTCGTCCCTTCTATCCCTCACAGAGAATTTATCAGCATATTTCTTACAACACTGTGAGGGTCATCAGTAGACCGAATATCTTATCACTAGATTCAACACTATGTGCCAAGCACACTGGCATTGCCACAGGGTTTAAATAGCTGAGCTAATATTTAAACTTTTGTCCCCTCTGATCTCTGAAAAATGATGAGAAGAAACTTTGTGACTTTGTAAACAGACAAGCCAAACGGCACTTAGAACAGCCTTTTACTAAAATTATCTTTGACATTCTCCAGGAAAGCAGATCAGGGAGGTCTGGGGAGCGCGAGGTAGATCAGCTCAATAGACCGCCTCACAAACACTCGTGTGAGACTCATTCAGCATCTAACGTAAAAAGTGGGGGGAAGGGAACAAAAAACTCCCCGCCCGATATTATTTACAACACTCACCGGCCTTTGCTGAAATGCTGCCTGCTAGGGTTGCAGTGGCCTACGCAATGAGTTCAGTAACTGAATATATCCCAAGCAGACAGACACAGCTCTGCACTGCTCTCCTCTCCATCCATTTCTTCTGGGGAGCACAGAGGAATAAACATAACAGTCTCTTTTTATGCAACATTTTCAGACACCCGGCCCCCAAACTCATCCTCTCCTACCACAAAGTTCAGAGCATTTAGCTAGGCACTTTCAGCTAATCTTGAAGAGCAGATAATGATCAGTCATTCCCAGACAGGCCAAAGTCTTGAAGCCAAAGTGTAATTTCTGTGGTATTACAACAACACAAACCATCATCAGAGACTATACTGAGATGATGCAAGCAAACATCTGTAACTCCTGCTGCTCCAAGCAGAACACTGAAGTGGGATTAGTGACCTGCCAGTTACGAGACAGCTCTGATGCGGAAACAACAGGTTTGGTTCCCTTTCATGTGCCCCTTTTGCTTGAGGTAATAGGTAACGCCAGGTATTTTGTGCTCCCATTAAAAACAAAAATCTCCCAATTAATCTTTCGAAATAGTTGGTTTCAGGATCATTCCATGCAGTGATTTCCACCCAAGTCACCTTCGCAGGGGCATGCATTTACCCGGAGGTCTCAAGGCCTCCCTTTCCCATTGACTATGCATATGTCTGCTTAGAGATACCTCACAAGCTGCCGGCATCTCCTCACATCATTCCTCTGTCTGCCCCAGCATGAGGACTGTTTAATGCATCACCTTTGACAGAGCCACCATTCGCTGCACTCAAACGACCCCTGCATTGCTGGTTTGAGACAAGGGAACAGAAGCTCCCAAGCTACCTTGCACAAACCTTCTCTGCTGCCTCTTATTCATCCCCCTCCTAATGAATCACAGCCTTTTCTCTCTCTTTTCATAATAACCAAATAAGGATTTCAGGGTTTGGCCCATTCACTACATTCTGTGTTTTAATACAGACAAGAACAGAATACAAAATACTGCCAAAAGTTTAGCAGCAGGAGCAACATTTTTCCTGTTTTCATGTCTACAGTTTCTGATTCAACAATGCCAACTTGCTGTTCTGCACGACCACAAGGCAAGGAATTCATAAACAATAATAATAACAACTGCCCAACAAGGCTTCATCCTAGCCAAGTGTAAGTGCAGAACTGGCATAGAGCTGAAAAAACGCTGCTTTACTCCTTTACAAAGCTTGCAATATAAACTTTGCACTGTCAGTTTAAAACTTTGGCATCTGTGTCTGCAAATGGGGAGGAACCCATTTTCAGATACTTGTGAAATATAAACTTCAGCTGTTGCCAAGCTCAGAGATAGATTTGCTCCTTTTTAATTTTTAAAAGTTTCCTGAATATGTGAAGAAATCCACAAAGCCATTTTAGAGTTGCGTAGCTATGAAAAATGTACATGCTTTGTTTTTTTTAAGCAGCATTCTGAATCATTGTAATTATTCCTTGAGAATGCTTTTTAAAAAACAGAACCACCGCTATTTTTCACAGCTACAAAACCCTAAAACAGCTCTAGAGCTTTCTGAGAAACTTAACAGAAAAATTGCCTTTCAGCTAAGAACAGTAAAAATAGAACAAAAACCAATTAGCTGGGCCACATGGCAGAAGACAGGTGTGCTTTGGATGTGATATTAATACAGAATCAGGACAAGCATTTTTTCCACTTTTACACAGATTCCCGAAGATCATAAATATCACAAATCTCTTCATGCCAGTGCCCATCACATCCATTTACAACACCAGCCACTCAAAGAATAACCTCAAGATGCCGCCTGAAACATTTCATCTTGCCGCCTACCAAGTTATAAAACTGAATTAACATTAAAAGCAGCAGACTGATGCGTGAATTATGGTAATAGTGAGTCTACAAAAGCAAAATCAAGTAAACTCCTTTGGAAAGTGCAGCCAGAGAGAAGGCTGGGAACACTGAAACCAATTACGACTGCTTTAGTGTTACACCTGTTCAAATGAATGCCAAAAGCAGCACGAAATCATTTACATTATGATATTAACAAAGGCAAATATGAGTAATGGGAAAATAGAAATGGTTTACGCAAAACAGGCTCTACTGAAACCAGCTAAAAACTTCAAGTATTTGTGGCGGAAAGCAAAGGCTGGGGTCAGCCCTGCTGCTGCCCTGGCTGCCCCCGCATCAGCCCCAAGAGCTTCTGGTCCCCATGCCCACGGCTGCTTGCTGTCCCCAGGCTCCACGGCTCACACTAGAGTAAACACTCCTGTAAGCGCCCCTTACACAATTCAGTCAGAATGACCTTCCCTCTCATCAATAATTGTAATAGAGGTTACATTTTAAATCTATGTTGTTCAAGCAGAAACCGATTTAGGTACCAATCACATGGGAAACAGTGCCAGGAGATCCAAAGAGGAAGAGCGACACGACCGACCAACCCTCTGCGCCCCGACCGACCCACCGCCCCTCTGCGCCCCGACCGACCCACCGCCCCTCTGCGACCCGACCCACCCACCACCCCTCTGCGACCTGACCCACCCACCACCCCTCTGCGACCTGACCCACCAAGCCTCCGACTCTCCACGACCCGACAGACCGAGCGACCCTCTGCGACCCGACCAGTCCACTCTCTGCAACCCAACCGACCCACTGACTCTCCGCCACCCAACCGACCCTCTGCGACCCGACTGATTGACTGACTCTCCGCTACCCGACAAACCGACGCTCTGTGACCCGACCAACCCACCGCGCCTCTGTGACCCGACCCACCGACCGACTCTCTGTGACCCGATCCACCGAAGCGACCGACCCTCTGCATCCCAACCAACCCTCTGCAACCCGACCCACTCAGCGCCCCTCTGCAACCCGACCGATTGACTGACTCCGCCACCCGACCGAGCGACCCTCTGCGACCCGACCGAGCGACTATCCATCTGCGACCCGACAGACCGACCCACTCTCTGCGGCCCAACCGACCCACTCTCTGCGGCCCAACCGACCCACTCTGTGACCTGACCGAGCGACTGCCCCTCTGCGACCCGACCCACCGACCCTCTGCGACCCGACTCACTCTGCGACCCAACCCACCGACCCTCTACAACCTGACCCACTCAGCGCCCCTCTGCGACCCAACCGACCCACCGCCCCTCTGCGACCGAACGAAGCGACCGACCCTCTGCATCCCAACTGACCGCCCCCCTCTGCGACCCGACCCACTCAGCGACCCTCCGCAACCTGACTGACCGTCTCTCCGTGACCCGACCGACCGCCCCCTCCTCCACGCCTGACCCACTCAGCGCCCCTCTGCAACCCGAGCGAGCGAGCGGCCCTCTGCGACCCAAGGAAGCAACCGACCCTCTGCGACCCAACGCACTCAGTGCCCCACTGCGACCCGACCCACCCACCAACCCTCTGTGACCCCACCTACCCACAACACTCTGCCACCGAGGGAGTCGGTCACCAAGTCTGTAATCATAAGGGAGAGCTCCCAGCGTGCTGCTTCCCCACGCCCAGACGACCCTCCGAGCGACCGACCCTCTTAATACAAAAGACAAATTAAAAGAGGAAACGAAATTACACTTCCCATCATGGCATCTATACTAAGATTGATAGCTGCTTATTTATACTGTAATTGTAGCAGAATCAATTTGAATTTTGTTTTTTTTATGCACCTTGCTCTGAAGCTCATATATTTTGGTAAAAACATTGCCCAAAACAGTACTTAAATGCACACAGCAACATCTCACCAGTTGCTATTAATGATGTTGGAGGAGGTCAGGTGGGCACAGAAGTATGAATTCTCCCTACATTTGTACTTTTTTTGAGTGATTAAACAGCACCCAATAGAACTGAAGTCTTCTAAGGACAGCAGGAACACAGAAAATAAGAAGAAATGTTTTTTCCTGCCACCTTAATTCTCTTTGCTTTCAAGCCCTTCCTCAGCCCTTTCCTTTTATTTTTCTGTGACAGGACAACGCAGTGGAAAAGAAAGTCAAGCCTGCAGCAGTGCTGGTTCATGGGGAAGCCTGCAGAAGCTACCTCCAGGCACTTCTGTAAGTATGTTTTTTTCTACACTGGGCTGTCAGTTGTGCTGCCCTATTCTAAGCATAAAGCCATGGAGCAAGATGCTTGGGCTGGATTTGTTGGCAGATCAGTAGGGACTCATAACATTCCTGCCAAATTCATTTTCTCATGTGACCTGAGCTTGACTTGGAACATGGATTTTCTACAGAGACAAGTTTGAGCAGTGCCAGAAATTTGAAGGCCACGTGGTCTGCAAAGCTTTTCCCCAGGCTTTGTGATCTTATTTCCTCATGTCATTCTTTCCAGCCAGCACGGAGCTCAGGCTGGGGTGTTCACAGAAACGGAGCCTTTAAAACCAATGCAATTGCTCCTTCCCACTATCACCAATCCTCTGGAAGAGACTGCGACAGAAGTAGGAGGAAAGATGAGCATGTTTCTGCTAGGAAACGGATTCAGACAGGCTTTGACCAAGGCTGCTAGTGAAACTTTTCTCTGCCAGAGGAAACTGAAAAAAAAAAAAAAAAAATCCCGCTTTTTCATCTCGGCAACATCCAAACTGAGCTTAGCTAGTCCAAACCGTCTAGAAACAGAGAAGCGGCAATGGCCCTTCACATATATCATCCCATATCTATAATTGCTCCCTTGTTGGTAAATTCCCATCACAGATTGCACTCAGCTCTATCCCACCCTCACACCAGATGCAATCCACACCAACCTGTGCCTGCTGGAGCGCCTGGCTGAGGTAGCAGGGTGGAGAACAGCTCACTGCACTGGCACCCTCAGAAGACTGAGTAGAGAATTGATTTCAGCAAGTCTGAACCCCCCACCTCAGCTGAAGCCAGTCCTGTACCAGCCCTGTCCCCTGAGGAAGGGATGGATGTAGCATGTTCTTCACCCCCCACCTAGGAAGGAGGAGCCTGCACCAGGCTCTGCTCCCTCCTGTCAGACCTAGATTTGGCTGCAGCAGCCAAGCTCTCCCTACACAATTACAATAATGCTGGACGCAGAGGGAGTGATATCTTCCATCGAAGCAGCATTTGAAACAACAGCACAAGCCACTGAGAAAGTGACCTCCCTGCGTTCTCATTGTTGGCATCATGCTGATGACAAAGGGGCACTCAGAAACCCCATTTTTCTACAGCCTGGGAACAGGAGGATAAACTGAGAAATAGCTTCACCAGGAGCAGCTGCAAACTGCTTTAGCAGATACACTTCTGCTGGAAGAACGTAGCTGGGAGAACAGCAGCAGCAGCTACAAAATTCATTTGCATCAGACTCACAACTTTGTAGCAATAGGTTGACCAGTCCGAAATTCACTCCTAAAATCCATCACAATCTAATTCAAACTTAGCCTTCCTTCAGCTGTAGTTCCTTTGCCTCCTGTTTCACATGCATCCAAGACAATCCAACCTCGCACCAGTCAGTCAGAAGAGGACTGTGCTCTCAGTGAACAGACACTTCTTTGTACACCGCCTGTTACAAGAACATTTTCAAAGATTTCATGCCAGGCCTGCATGGAAGTCAACTGGATCATTTCAGGGGAGAAAGACCATCAGTTCTAGGTGATCCAGAAGCACATCCCTGCCTGTGGATAATTATTCAACCCAAAACCCTGTTGAGTTGCTGAGTTCCCCAATGCAATACTTGCATGACTAAGAAATTTCACACCGTTCCACTGTGTGCATTTGGCTATAGATACTTGATATCCATAGATATCGCCTCCTGCCCTGTTGAGTCACCTGTAAATACAATCTGTCTGTAGGGGAGAAACTCTGTTCCTTACATCAAACATTAAATAGTGTTTTGTTGAGTCTGCTCCGTCACAAGGTCCCAGGGCATATTATGCAAGGAACAGCTGGACGCTGCTGAGCATTTCTTAAGCTGTGAACTGAACTTATTCTACAGAGAGTCACTTGCCCATGAACACAGAGTGAAATCCACCAGCCAGGATGGAGAAACACCCATTTCCAAAGTTACAAAAGCTAACACTACACCTCAGTTCATCTGTCCTGATGTGGTGTTCCTTACTGCTTAATTGGCACCAATCTGCATTGATCCAGAGTTGCACACCAGCACCACAATATTGACAAACAAATTCAGTCCATCCAGGAGGGCGATGGGATTTTAATAGAGGCCATTGATTCACCATAATACTCATTCAATGCCAATTTAAACATATTGCCTGGCCGAAGAGCTGCTTGTGAGTGCAGCCATGAAGTAACACAGGAGAGACTGACTCCTGACATAACGAGACTGCCAAGTTCATGCTAAGCCAGAGGCTGCTTCCTCAGCTAATTAAAGGTTGCTCACCAAAGCAGTTCCTCACCATACTGCTGCCGCTGCCATGCACTGGAGGCAGTCCACCAAAGGGAGAGCACAGCAGCGTGAAATACCCTTTCTTGCCCCTTTAAAGCTGGAGGTTTCAAAGCTTCTCCCATTCTGAGCTTCATCTGAACAAAAGGATGCCACTCTCATGGCAGCTCAGAGTCTGTTAGCCCAGGAGAAGTCCCCATACAAGTCCCTGCTTTGAACTCCAGCCTCAAAAGAAGCTAAGAATTTCCTTAACCTATACAGGCTATTCTGGAAGGGGAGCTTCTGTTAACTGCATTGTTCGATCCTGGTACCGAGAAAACTCCCCTGCTAGTATGCATGTTCACACCTCATACTGCCAGCATTTCCATAAGAAGCTTTGGACTCAGTGAAATGGTATTTTCTGAGAAGAATAGTATTCACTAGTAGATTCCCACCCACCTCAGAACTCGACTGCCACAGTAACAACTCCACACAGCTATTGAGACCGGTTGGTGGAACCGAGGAGGGGAGATACAGAAGCACATGAATGCTTTTCTCTTTGCACCAAAGCTGATTCTGTCACTTCCATCCTTACTCTGGTTTGGGAGACCACATGACTCCAAGGCCAGAATTCTTTTCAGCCTTAGGCTCATGTACCTTTACATTATTAACATGCAATACAAACCACCAATAAATGTATGCACACATAATTGCCTCTGCTCTAAGGGATGCTAAGTCTGCTTTCCTCCTTCCCATTCCCCAATTCAAAAGTGCACACTGCAGACAAGCTGACAAACACAGCAACACTTGTCCAAGAATCACATCTCAAACTCTCAGTTACTCACTCCATACATGGACATATGTCACCTTAGTCACATCACAAGTATGGCTATCCTCTTCAGAGAGCACCAGAGCAAACTCATCCTATATTTTCTTCCTGAATGCAAAAAATTGGCAGAAGAATAGTATATAAAAGTTACCCTTTTGCTCCAAATCTACCATGATTGAATATTTTCTGTGTCTCAGATATTTTTCCCTATGGAAACAAGGTGCCAAAGAGAAGAGGCCATACAGGAGGAAAACTAGTCCTTTCCTTGTGGCTGAACACAGAATTTGTGTCACTACAGAAGAGTCGCTGACACAGCAGTACAACTGGGGGCAATAAAAATATTTAGTGATGAACGAAAGCTGTAAACCAAACAACTGTTCATGCCTGGGTACCACCCATTGACTTCATACCTATGTTTCAAATGGTTCTTTTACTATCAGTAGAAGTCTACAAACCCAAAAAAGAGAATCTTTCTATCTTGTCTTCCAACACTTTATAAATGAGTTAAATGGAGTTTTAACAAATAATCTGTGTTTTTATATAAAGACGCTGTATAATCACAGTACTGAAATTGCATACAAGTCGGAAATATTGGACATTAGAAATTTAAGTATATAAATTCTAAAGTCTAGAAGTATTTACAGAATCATAGAATAGTTTGGGGGACCTTTAAAGGTCAGCTAGTCCGACCCACCTGCAATAAGCAGGGACCTCTACCACTAGATCAGGTTGCTCAGAGCTCCATCTAACCTGACCTTGAATGTTTCCAAGAACGGGGCATTTCCCACCTGCCCGGGCAACCTATTCCAGTGTCTCACCACCCTAGTCATAAAAAATTTCTTCCTTTTATCCAGTCTGAATCTACCCTGTTTTAGCTTAGAACCATTACCCCTTGTCATATCGCCACAGGCCCTGCTAAAAAGTTTCTCCCCACCTTTCTTATAAGCCCTTTTTAAAGTATTGAAAGACTGCAGTAGGGTCACCCCAGAACTTCCTCTTCTCCTGGCTGAACAGCCCCAACTCTCTCAGCCTTTCCTCATAGGAGAGGTGTTCCAGCCCTCTAATAATTTTGTGGCCTTCCTCTGGACCCAAGGAGCATGCTTCCTTCATGACAGCAGCCTAATTTTGCCTTTTCTCCATGTCCATCAGTTTCCTCCAGGAAAAGGCTAGTTTGTAAGCAGAACAACGCTGTACAAGACTTCGCTTTTGCACATAACTGTTGCAGCTGCATGGTCTAAGGTGTGTATGTTGGTGCAAACGCACACTCTCTCACTTGGTAGCAGATGAACCAGGAAACTTTAGTCTGTGTCAGAGGCTGTAGACTACAGGTGGCGTTCTGAAACATTGTAACTTATATTAAATATTCAGAAAATTATCTAAATTATAAAAACAAGAAAGTTCTTTCCTTTTCTCCATACCACTGACTACTCCCTTTTCCTGAAAGCTTTCATTTTAAAAAGAGCAGCTGGAATTAGCAAGGTAGCATAACATAGTAGTATGCTACTATTTAAGGTGTCAAAGTAATTGAAACTTGACCTGTATAAATCCATGTAGGCTCATGATGTACACAAACAGCACCAGTGTTTCAGGGGGAGCTGGTACCTCCCAGAGCAACAGTCCAACCCCAGACAGCCTCAAAGGTCTTGTGCTAAGAGCATGTCAGGTCTCAGCAAAGCTCAGCTTTACGGCGCTCAGAGAAAGCACGAAACAGCAGACCCGTCTGCAAGCTCCGCTTGCATCAAATCTCGTCACTTTGCAGCAGTCTCAGACCCAGCTCTTGGTTTTGTCCTGGAGCACTCGCAGGGACAAGGGGCAACTGCAGGAGCTGGGTTCCCACCAAGCAGGTGCTGCACTGGCAGCCGGCAGGGCTGGTGGGTCCCACACACTTTCCCACCCCATGGAAGGGAGAAGGCTCGAAGGCCTGATGGTCTCTGTTCTCACAGGGCTTATGCTATGCACATGCCCTAGCAGGCACAGTGCTGGCAGCGCAGCACTTCAAACACCCCAAGCACTGCAGGAATCTCAGAAAACAAAACTCATCTTCTCTTATCTGCAGCAGAAAAGGGTTGGTGGTGGCACATTAGCTTGTACTGCATTTCTAGGCCTTGTTTTTTAACTAAAATACTAAATACACTATTACTAGCACAGTAGGAAAAGTTTACTTTTATGGGGAGTGAAAGTATCTCCTCTGAGAAGTCTCATCTATTTGCTGAGAAATTTTCACTAGCTGTCTTCTACTAGCAGGAGACCCATGCTGAGAAATATGAAGCAGAAACCTTTTATTCAGAGAGAATCACAAGAAAAAGGAAGATAAATCAGTGAAGCTTTTAACGTGAAGCTTTTTCTGTGGAAATATTTCATTGTATGATACAGGCATACATAAAGACATCAAAGGCAAGAAAAAAAGACATTATGGCTTGAGAGAAAGAACTTAAAATTTGGTTAGGACTCACCTTATACCAGACTTGCAAAATAGAGGGAAAAAAAAAGGCTTTAAATAAAAAACTCCTAAGAGGAAACCTCATTGCTGAGATCATGTGAAGCACTATTCAGGTCTACATCTGAAAAAGTTTTGCAAACGCAGCTACATTGCTAGGAACACAGGAAAAACAATGTACCCATAACTATTTTGGCAGAAGTCATAGCTTAGACACAGTTGTATGAATGTGAGCAAGAGGCCCTGCTGGAGCACCAGACCTCATGACTAGCTACACCTCTGCAGGGAACCCAGAGAGTAATTACAACAATTCAAGGGCTAGGATGCTGTGTGAGCACAAAACAGAACATGAAAACACGTAGCTTTGTTGCTCTGGTATGCAGGCTGCACCTCATATACGAAACTACATGCATTAGTTGGAGGTAGGCAGAGGAATCCAGGTTGAAGTAGAATAATTTGCTTTATGAGTGTACAAAATCCCCCCCAAAAAAGCATTGCCAGTATGAAACAGATAGTTGTAGGGGGAATTTTGGAATACAGTCTTAGGAGGCTGCCTGTGTCTCAGCAACTGTATCGGTGATACCCCATAAGGCCAACATCGCCTGAGTAAAGGTGTTGGAAACATCAAATTTGAGTACAGATGTAGCAGAATTGAGACAAATGAGAAGAAAAAAAAAGAGATTAATTGCTTGTTTGCAGAACAACAGGAAGAAAAAAGGAGGAATAAGACATAAAATCAGGTAAAGAAAAAGGAGGGTGGAATCTTTTAAGAGTGCAGGCACCTACAAACAGCACTGAAGCTACCTGTGCACCCAAGCCCACCAGGACACTGACAGAATCCCTGCGCACAACCCACGTGAATCTCCATCAGCCCTGTGCCTGAAAGACTCAGTGGGGGTGAGTGAAGAGGGACACACTTGCACTCTGGTACCAAGTAGTTTGGGTGGGAAGGAAGGCAGAATTATAATAGTTGGGTGTGATTTATAAGATCTGAGAATGAGAATTAGTTTTATACTTGGTTGTAACTGTGCAAAATGATACAATTGTAAATTAATGGTAACAGTGTATCTATTAATAGTATGTCTGTAATTAGGCTACTTAATAGTACGTCATTTGATCAATAGATGTTGCTGTCTTAAATCAGTTATGACTCAGTATTGACTGCAATTTAAAAGAGGAGAATTGGATCCCGAAGTAAGAAGGAATAAAAAAATGAAAACCCAAAAAACCCAACCCTCTTTATTGCTATACTTTGTCCAAGAAGCTGGTACTGACTGTTGGTTACAGTTATGAGAGTCAAGTGGTATAAGCTGCTTGGTGGGGTGGGTGGACATGTGATTTGCTGATACAGTTAGATTAGCAGTCTTGTATCAGCCAACCCAAGAAGTTAGACATTGATGTAAGATTTATCTAGCCTACTACTACTCTGCTATCTTTGTATCTTTTACTCTTCCCAGTTCTATTACAGATGTTCCTTATCAAGGAGATTATTACAAGAGGCTTTTCTACGCTTTAATACTGCAGAAGCATCCAAACAAGGTGAAGAGTGCTCTAGATACATGAAGTCACTGCCCCTCTAAGTAAATAGTTTTCTTTACAGGCATTTTTGAGCTGTTTATCTCCATGATCAAAGCCTTCGATCAAACAGATACACAAACACGCTTATTAGCCAGCTAAGCACCCTGCCAAAACAGAATTCTCACTGCCAGCATCGATACCACTTCATTTAGATGTAGTTTCTCCTCCCACAGGCTTTCGCTGTTTGAAGGGAAAGCAGTTCTCAGAACAGATAGAGTTGGTAATAAAGTGCTTTCTAGGAGATACAAGGATTACACAGGGAACAAAATGGTGAAACTGTGTCTGGAGTACATGTTGTAAATTTGAACCGCTCAAAGTAAAATTCCCTTCCCACTGAGAACAACGCAGTGGGGGCAAAGTGGAAGTGTCAGCACAGCTTTCCAAAACATTAGCTTTCATGGCTGTTTCCTCTTAGAACATTAAAACCTACTTGAGACACACATTCCAACCTCACATCACAAAAAAAAAAAAAATCTTGTGACTTGTCATTTTGAGTCAGTGTCAGGAGCACTGCCAAAAAAGAGGATGAAGTAGCTTTCTCAACAGAGCAAGAGACAGTCTACGCACCAGATGGGGAAATGGTGTAGGCACTTGCTTGTGTATAGCAGAGCTCCTGAGCTCATCTACAAAATTGTATTTGCTAGGTGATCTACCCCAGCCATCCTGCTTTCAGGGAAACAAGAAACTTGTATCCCCAAAGTCCAGTGCTGTTCCACTTTCCCAAGCTGTCTCCTTGTGCTTAGACTGAAATCTTTGCAAGGCAAGGCCCAGGCTCATGGATATCTGCAGAGCAGCTACCAGAGGGCTTCTGCTAAGACAAAAGACTGCTTTGAGTCAGCACTTTGAAAGCCGTGAGCACCGGCAATGCTGTTCCAACAGGATGGGGTGTGCAGAGGGAAGGGGAGGCAAAGAACAAGACCAGTGCCCAAATAAATAATTCTAGTCTAGACCAAGGCTCCATTTAACTGTTCCCAGCAGAGTGGACAAGTAGGTATGCAGGGAAGAGTAAGAACAGGACAAGCATGTATGGTATTTGTCCCATGAATTTTCCCAGCTTCCAATGACTTTCATCTCAGGAGAGGTCCTGAGCCTTATTTAGTTTATTTAGTGATCTCCAGTGGGTCTCTCTTTGAAGCATTTGCCCTGTCATTCAGTTTGCTTTGTTCGTTGTTATTGAGCATTAAGCTGACATTTTAAATGCAGGACCATGATGATGTCATTCCTAAAAAAAATATGGAGTTTATGTTATATCCAATTTTCACTGTCTTTGTAGACCTTAGTGGGAAGGGACTTCTACTCTATATGATTCTATTTTAAATGCATTACAGTAATCGCAGACATTGTCTCACCTTACTATTCCCTTTGCAATTGCACTTGAATTTGTCAGCTATCAGCTGGGTACAACCAAAGTCCAGTCAAACTAGAAAAATCTGTAACCCAAATCTCCTTACGTGACTTGTACACGTTCCATGCCTAAGGACAGTTGCCTGCATTCTCACTCCGGACCTGGACATATAATTTACCATTACAATAGTATCCCAAAGCATGAAGCAAGCCTGAGCCTCACTATTCAAAACAAGGTCTCTTGGATTGCATTGAATTGGCTTTTAACTGTAACATATCATAGTTGAAATCTTGGCCCCTTCCTTAGTCTATGGGATTACTTTTATTACCTGCATTCAGGTCAGGATTCTGCCTGAGGAACAGCTCTACTGTTTAGCATTGTTTTCTAATGTTATGGTATGGCTGCGGCCAGCAACAAAAGCGCCACGTGGCCGCCCCTCCCCTCACCAGGGTGTGGAGGAGAATGGAAAGAAACACGCAGAAACTGGTGGGTCGGGATGAGGGTAGTTTAACAGAGCAGCAAACAAAGGGAACAGGAACAACAATGATACAGAAAAGGGGAATACACAAAACAAACCAGAAAAACAGAGCCGCTCTCCTGAACCACCGCCGCTGCATGCTCCCAAGCCGCGAGTGAGTTCCCACCGCTCCGCTCCCCCCCACCGGAACCCAGCATGACAGCACATGGTATGGAATACTCTGCTCTGTTTGGCCAGGTTGGGTCAGCTCGCCCGGCTATGTCCCTTCCTGGATTCCAGGGAAAATTAACCCTGTCCTGGCCGAACCCAGGACAAGCAATTATCTTGTTAGGTGCGCTCCTGTTCCCCAAAGTGCGTAGGCTTTCCCCTCTTCAACCTCACTCAGCAACAGAGCAAATGATTCTTGCCGCCTTCAGAGTAAGAAAAACTAAGATGGCCAAAGTGATCTTTTATCCAAACCTCCAGGCTGAAGACAAGGCAAAATTGGCTCTGTAGCATGACAGAAGACTGTTGCAGACATTTGCTTTAGGACTGAAATTAGGTTGTAGCTTTTTTCTGGTTCATGCTCTGTCCAAAAGGTGGAAAGATCTTTTTGGCAAGTGCAGTTTGAAAATCTATTCCAACCCTGGATCTCAAGCTGGTGTGAATAACAAGTGCACAGCATGACTAACGGGCATTTAAATAACCAGGAAGACAGAAGGAAAAAAATTAAGTCTAGGTTTACCTGATAGGAATGTACTATTGAACAGTATACCCAAAGAACTACTGAACAAAATGAACAGAAATGTAGTATTTAGCATGGTCAAGCGGAAAGGATTCATTCATAAAAGTTTCAAGACTTGCTTATTTGGTGTCAGCTATATCAGACACACCTCCCTTCCCTCCAGCAGACAGATTAGTAACTAAGAACAACATAGAAACCAAACTGTCCTCCTTGCAAAATTTGGTCTGACTGTGTGATGAAGATGGGGCGATTTGGATCGCAATATTTAGCTGTTCTGGCTGCAAAACAAGCCTGTCTGAAGTCTTGACCCAAATGCTTCAGCTACAAGAGAAGAAACTGGCAGTGAGAGAAAAACCAAACACTTTGCTGCATTGTTCCTGCAGGCACCGAGGCAGGGCTATACCATGCAGTGAGAAGGTGCGATCAGCTCATTTGTCATCAGTTTAAACTAACACAAAGCAGAAAGCAGAAGTCTAAGCACACGGAAATATCATCCTCCAATCCTGATTAGCCTCTTGTTTATACCACATTGTAGTAAGCTAAGGCTGCATTGGCTCACTTAACCCTTCTGCTAATGTAGCAACTCCTGTCTCCCTTGGAGCAAGGAAGGAACACCTCCCTCTACAGAGGGCTAGCGAGACACAGAGAAGTAATCCTGCAATCTACCACCACCATGAAGACGTCAAATGTTCTCGTTCTCACCTTAGTCCTGCTTTACACCAATGCCAGCACAGAATGGTCTACGCACACTGTCTGCAAAGAGGACAACTTGGAAATAAATTACAAAAGCTGTGGTGAGATTTTTTTTTAAATTTCCACTTTCCTTTTAGGTGGGCAACAAAGTTGTTGTTAGGCAGTGAGAGCTGCATAAGCCAGACAATGAATGGAAGGGTTACACTCCCAAGCCAGTACTGGGGTTTGCAGCTAGAATACTTTCAGTCCTTCAAATACAGTGGGTATGGCTGACATACACTCACAAATCTAACCACATTGAGATAGAAGATAATGATGGGAAAATAATGTAACCTAATTCAGAATAATAAACAGCTGTCAAAAATCCAGTTCAGCATGAAGGAGATGACTAGTATTTTTATCTTTAAGGTTAAAAAAAAGAGGAAGACCCTAGATCTTTATCTTTTTTAACCCCTGGGATGGCGCAAACTCTTCAAATGCACTGATCTGCCGTTTTCCTAATGTGTGGTGAGGCTGTGGGTGATGGGCTTTCTGTCCTCCCACTTGGGGTGACAAGAGACCCAGGGTGACAGTGGGAAGGATTTGTGCTCTCTGCCTTTGCCACCGTGCTTAGTGAGACTTCAGCAGCAGCAGTTAGAGGCATTTCCCAGGGACGATAGGGTTTATTTGTTCTTTAAATCTGTAGAGAAGAAAAGGAGCAAGCTGCACTGGAGTGACTGAAAATTAATTCACTGAACGGTGCCTGCTTTCCACCTCTCGCTTTGCTGGCCTTGTGCCTCTCCTATTGTGCTAATCTGCTTTACAACTAGGACAAAAGGAATTAGATTCACAGACGCCTCATTCATTTTCCACACGTGATGTGAAAAGCGATTTGTGGCAAATGAGCACCCTAGAGTTTGTTTTTCCAATTCATCCTGATACAAAAGGCTTCCCGGGGGGGCTTTTTCTCCCCTGTAGCTTTCATTCTGTTTTGCACAACCATTAAAATAAAGCCAGTAAGGACAAGAGAAGTAAATAAATATTTGTAATGCTATTCTTTACTGACCTGCTCCCAGGAGACTGAAGTCAGGCTTCACATATTATAGACGGGTATACTGCATTAGGAAAATATTTAATTAGATATTGAATACAAGCTTTGGTATTATCTTTATTTTGGTAAGAATTCATTGTATAAGTTAATTCTGTTCATTCAACAGGTCTCAGCTAGCATGAAATGCCGTGAGACAGAGGCACAGGCTACAGTTTGAGTCAATTCAAATGATGATGAAATTTGTCTGCTGGGCATGTGTTAGTCAAGCATTGCTTCTTACTATGCATACCACTGGCCTAGCTAACAAAACGCATTTGTTTAGAGCTTGTGTGTCACTTATTTCGGTTTGCCACGCACCAAAAGGTAAGAGGTACATTCACTCAGGATGAATTCACAGCTTGAGAAGCACAAGCCAGAGTTCATGCAGGTCAGGTCCCAACACTGAGAGTAGTTTTCCGTTCTCCTGGGCACAGCTATGAGAGATGGGAAGATTACACAGACATGCAAACAATACAAGAATGAAATCAGATTCCTTATTTGAAGTTCAGTTCCTTGCTCCCTTACAGCTCTGACAGAATCAGTTGTGGCAACACCCACAGCTGCTGTCAGTGTTCTGCCCTGCCTTTTTCCACAGGCTACCACACCTGTAGCAGCAGACCATGATGCACCATCTGCATCTCTGCTGACCCAGCTCATAGTATGGAGCTTGCATAAAGCAGAAAAATACAAGGTGTTTGGGGCTAAGCCCAAAAATCCACACACAGGGAGAATAAATCTGAATACACTAGTCTATATTCCCTTCAGAGAAGGCACTGCTCTTACTGAGCTGACTGACAAGCTCACAGCAGTGCCAAAGGTGCCAATCACCCTTTCAGGAGAGGGAAAGCTTTGTCCCCACTTCATTTCACTGTAAACCACTAGATAGGCAGAATGTAGTTTCGTTCTTTAGCTGCGCCCTGCCAATTGTTCTCATTCAGGAGGGAACAGACATGATAGTGTCTAGGTTTGACAAGACCTTCCCCCAACAAACCTTTATGACAACTTTGTAGTATCAGCAAACAGAGTTAATGCTAGGCAACTGCCCACACTCTTTTGCTCTTTCAGGGGAAGACTGTCCCATGTGTCCCTTCAGTCTGAGAAATCCCCATGGTATTTCCTGCTCTACTGAAGATGCCAGACTATGACACATTTTTGGGACAGAGTGATCACAGTGAGGTATCTAGTATGAAATCTTGGGTACAGGATTCCCTGTTGGCTTCAAGAGGGTCAGGATTTCACCTCCATTGTTGTTACTATAAGCTCTAGAATGTTATCAGCGACTCACAGTTGAATCAAGTAAAATTCAAAGAAGTCAAGAGAATTTTAGCCAAGTATTTCACAACTTTATTTCTGGAGCTGAATTCCCACTATCAACAGATTAATAGAGTTCAGTCTGAGCATTTAAAGAGCAGCTAAGTGTTCATTTTTACATTGTAGTTTATGAGATCCTCTTCCATAATGTAGTAAAAAATTGACTAAAGCCAAAAATATGAGCCAATATAACTAGGGAAAATGTAGCAGAGAAACTTAGGTGAATAACTGAAAAGTGTAGCAATCTTCTTTATCCAGGAGCAAGCCCCAATTCCCTGTTGCAGGCACTTGCCCTAGCTGCATCCTACTTCTATAACGGGTAAGATATAGGCTTGCATCAAGCCTCCAGCCTCGCTCGGTGTTCTGGATCCTATAGAAAAGATCCCCATTCCCATCCAGCCACATCAGGCTAAAACATTCAGTAATCAGGACCCCAAGACATGCATCAAAAGAAAGGGCTAGACAAGACCCTCATGATCAATATAATGCACTTGTAAAAAAAAAAAGTCATCTAAAAGAAATCAAACAAAAATTCTCAGCAACAAGTCCACAGTGAGAAACTCCAGCTGAGAGATGGGTGGTGTAAAATAGACAGACAGCATGCTGTCTCCTCTATGTGACCGCAGGAGACAGAACACCGAGACAGTCTATAAATATCAAGACATTTCCCATCAGTGCCACTCTTCCTCTGAGAAAGAAGTGACAAAAATGAAGATCTCACATGACCACAAATCACTCTAGAAACCTGGGCAGGGATCCAGAGATAAAAGCAGCACATGTTAACATCTCTAACTGAGAAAAGAGAACCAATTGGCAAGTCTATGCTAAGACATGAAAAGAACCTGCTACACAAATGGCCGATTCTTATCCCTTTTAATTTCACAGTGATTTTTACAGTAATAACGCTTTTGATCTTTCCAGTCATATTTTAAAAGACAATCGTCTGGGAAGGCAACAGTAGCAAGGTGCTCCGAGCAGATACCAGTACTTTGTGAGTGTCAGGCATCCACCTGAAAGTGCAAAGTGCAATCCAGTCAGAGACTACAAAAATCTAACTCCCTCCACACAACTACCAGCACCTGCTTCTAGACTACACATATAAGCCTAATTGTCTCTTAGCCATGAAAACATTCTTACAATGAAACGTTCAAATAGGGCCCTCCTCATAGGATACAGCAGGTGATTGCTGCTGCTGAAACATGAAAAAACATTTTCCAACTATTTTTACAGCTCTTTCTTGAAATGTTAGTTGGGCCTACATCAACAAATCAGTGTTTTAGAATGTCTGCTTTTGTTTTGACAAGAAACCCAGACCAGCATGTTTGCTGATTAATGAACTTCTACGTTTAGATTAGGAGCTGAGAGATTTCAGAGCTGCCTGAAACTCTAGATTTCTTGACAGTGCAGAAAAGGTTACTGATAAGGCAGAAGGTTCTTTGAAAGGATCTGGAGAGCATGAACCACTAAGGACTTCGTTTTCTGTGCATGGGAGTAATAACAGGCAATTTCAGGGAGATCTTCAGGAGAGTCAGAGTAGTAGTATTTGAAGATGACATCTTGAGAAATATTCCCTAGACTTCATGAAAGACTATTCAGACCACATGGGATTTTTCACTATCAGACAAACCCATTTTCCAATTCATGTCTGTCTATTTCCTATTTCTTCTTTTTTCATCTGAATTCTGCAAGGTTAATAGCCATTAGCTGAAGTTTCAGGAGAAGGAGCAATCAATCAGTATTCATTTCAACCTCCAGAACCTAAATATGAAACTGATTGCACCCCTTACAAGTTTTATATCTGCATATCTACAGATTTAAAAATAGTGAAACATATTTAGGTATATTGGTAACCATTTGCTTTAATTAATGTCTTCTGCTAGGCAAAGAAGCAGGCCCCTCTGGTCATTTAGAGAATTATTTTTACATGCCAATGCCTCGTCCTATACAGAGCAAAGCTAGACTGAACTTACACCCAACTGACCCCCATGACTGCTTGCATAGCTCCATGTCACCCTTCAAGCAGGGACATTTCTATAAATATTTCTGCTGCCCTGGTACAGCAGGAGAGAGCAGCACTGCCCACTTCAATATGAGCTTCCACTGGATTGAATTTACAGATAGAGAAATTCTCATTTGTATGGCTTGTCTTTAAACTTGTGAGCTGAGATTTGTACCTCCATTAAAACGACCCTTGAAGTCAACAGGTTTATTCTGGTGTAGAACCTGCTCTGGTCAGAGCAGCAGTATAGAGACCCTCCTGTTAAGTTCTGCTTTGAGGGAACTTTTCAGTGGTTAAAGAAAAAAAAGAAAAAAGAAAAAGTGGAGACTGAGACTGGTCAGATTACAGTCTTCTGATGATTTGTCTGTCCGTGCTGAATAGTTTCAGTCTTACTAGGGTCCCCCCCCGGCACACACTCAGCCCGTCGTATCTTTTCTCCTACATACTGAGAGATCAAATGTATTGTTTCTTTTAAAATTCTCTTTTTCCTTTTTTAAATATAGACCTGTAACACCCATTCCTGCTCAGTCAGCAATACCCATTTGTAAACAATCCTGCTAAATTGTCATCCTTGCAGCACTACTTTTACAGCACATCACTTTCTGTTTTTTATGTCAGCCAATATTACCAGTCCTTTTTCTGCCCTGGCCACACACTTCATCCTTTAGTTGAAGGATACAAGTAATCCAATAGCTTCAGCTGGCAAAGCAAAGTCTGCAAAAAATCCTCACCTCATGCATGTTCAGGGCAAATGTTCTTCTAGACACTTGTTATAAGAAGGTCCTTTTTCCATTATACTTTGTTTTTTTGGCAGACAGACTGAGACAGATGCTTCTCTAGGACTTACTTATTTCCCTCAAGCAGTCTCCAGCAATTGCTTCTGCTTCTAAATTATTTAAAACTACTTGACACCAACTCCACTCTAATCTTTTGTTGCATAGATTGCTAATGGGCAAACAATCAAAGAACTTAAGAATTTCACTTGAAAACACTTTTTTTGTTTGTTTGCTCTGTCCAAGCCGTCTTAGTGTCACAGCCTTGCTGTTACACTCATCTGGTATAGCTTACTTATTCCAGAGGGAAGGCCAGATGTTGACATGCATATTTCTGGTACCAAATAGTAACAAACTGAAGCTATCATCAGAATCAAAAGTAGCACAGATACGACTGCACTTGCAAATCATCTTTTAAAATTTTGGTCCCTCCATGAATTAAAACTACCTCACCTATTTCATTCGCTGCTTTGTTAGAGAGGATTAAAACTGTCTTTTCTTGTGTGACCTCTTACAGTAGTTCTAATTTCATTTTCTCTCTTCTTTCAGAGATGGTAGAGTATTTAGTAAGTTTTAAAATGCAAATGGTAAGAAGGAGCAGGAGTCAATTTCATACCTCCAAAGTACTCTGGCAAAAAACATTAGGTTCTGCATCTAGACCTTGAACCATTTAGCAAAATCAATGTTACTACTTTCACTGAGACTAGTAGTGGAGAGAATTAACCTCAGCTGAAGTTTTCCCACCATGCTTTAAATTTTCCCATACAATTTAGTTCTCAGAGATTTCCTCACAGTGCCCATTTCTTCACCAAATCAATGAAGGTCCTGCATCATGGACTGCAGAAGAGGGTTGTTTATGTTACAGCCCCTTCTGCTTATCTCCAGCTGCTAAATCTAAACTAGCAGACACATTTTCCACCTATTGACTTTTGTCACATCTGCAGTTGTTGTAGCCACTGAGTCACTAAGGCATCGCAAGCAGGAGGGGTAACAGACTGCAAGGCAAGCCAAAGGAAAATGCGTCTCCCCTTTGGAAACAAATAGGAGAGACAAACCTAGAAAACTGTATATTGCACTGCAGTCAAGGAGTACTGTGGGCAAGGTGGAACTGTCTTTTGCTGCTGCATACTGAATTTGAGTATTTCTAGAGGGAGCAGTCTAATATATTAAATACGAGTCATAGCTTTATTAACCTTATTGTTTATATTGTTATAACATTAATATATTAACAGTTTGATAAAAATTTGAGATTAGCTTCTGTATTACATAAAGTAGAAATTATCAAAGGGCACATTCACTGCATAAAGTCAGGAGCATGAACAAACCATAGTTGCTCAGAAGTGCTCCAGTGTAAATCTTTCTATGTAAGCATATGAAGCATGGCTACGTTTTCTCAACATTGCCACATCATCTCATCAAGGCCTCAAAATAGGTCTGGACCCTACAATGCCTGCAGTATACCAAAAATTAGAGGCAAGAGAGCAGGTTCTCACAGCAATTCAATAACCATCAGCAAAAAATATCCAGAATAATCTGAGAAAAATCAACACACCTCAGAAAAGTGCAAAAAGGAATTCAGCACTATTGTGTGTTGGTGTCACTGCACAAACCTCAAGGAGGCTCATGACAGCCTAAAACTAGGGAGGAACAGTGGCCATCAGGGACAAGATGCCCAAATACCCTGTACAGAACCCACCAAGCACCAAACCCAAAACCTTTGATCTGTCCCAGATGCTGCTTTTAGACTCAGGAGAGATTCCAGTTGCTAAAAGCTAGATTTTGAAAACTACCAGAAATTAATTCAATGCACCAGTTTCTTCTTCACCTGAAGATGGATGGCTTCTGTCAAATGATCCAGAGGTGATCCTCCAGGTGGGAACCCAGCTAGCTTCTGCAGCAGAGGGAGCATGCCTTTCTAATTATAGCTTACTGCTACACTCCTGTGGTGGATTTCAACCCAACCTGGGAAAATGGGAACATTTAGCCCATTTATATGCTGCTGATTACTGTTCTGTATAATCAGTGGTAAAGCCTGCTATCTCAGAGCATGGCATGTGTCTAACAGCAGGGCAGTTTCTAGTAATGTTTAGTTCTATTTCTGACACAAGTCTGCAAGTCTGTGTGAATCCCCAGTCATACTGGCAAGCACTGATGTCCAGAGGTCTGTCTCAAGTAGAGCAGTATAAAGAACAATAAAAAAACACACATGCAGAGAGAAGAGACAGATCCAGATTAGGAATACAGGCAGTTACTGTATGCATCCTATTCACACAGCGCATAGTGTTTTCTTACCATAAGAACAGAAGAACAAAGACTTTCTCTAACACATTCCCTGCTGGGCCCAAATTAATGCAGTATTTTCTTGTTACGCCGCTGAAGACTGCCCTGCCTCCCTTTCTCTCTCAAGCTAACTAGGACAAATCAGGATTATCAAATACAAATACAGATCTGTATGTACCATGTCTCAAAGGCAACATATTTCAGTTTTGCCTTCTTAGACTTAGACAAACCTTTCTCATACCACATAAAGTACAGACACCCCCCTACCCCTTCCTAAATACCACCACTGGCAAAAGCAAGGAAAGTCTCCATGAATCTTCAGACATCGGGCCTCCCCTTGAGACGTGGCAAACAGCTCTAACAAGCTTGCTGTCAAGAAAGGTGATTTGGGCAGGAAGAGACAGGGACACTCAGATCAAGTCATTAGCAAGGCTCTTTATGCAAGCTGGTAACACCCCCACATCCCCAAACAGAGCTCTCCTCCTGTTACAGAGTGCGCCCCTCACACCTGCTGTCTTTGCAGGGGCTTCCCTCCAGCTCATCACACCACACAGCTCCTCGCCCAAACCACCAGCAGCTCCATGAACAGAGGTGGTAGCCGGGTGATCTCAGCTTGATACTGGCAAAATCTCTTCCTCTCTCCCCCATCTGTCACACTTCAGGCCCTTTGCCTGCAGCCTGAACCCTCCATCCCGCATCTGTTCCTCACACGCCAAATGCTGCCACTGTTGCAGCCAGTGCCCCAGCAACACATCTGAAGAAGCCACTAGCCTTCTGAATTACTGTTTCTGAATATTTGCAAATTTGGACATCAGTTATACTCAGCAATGAGATTTATTCAAAACGGCAAGAGACAAAGTCTCCATCTTTCATTTCAACCAATTTTGTAAGACACTGGAATCACCTTGCTCCAAAACCAGGGCCATAAACACCAGCCAGTAATGCCTGTCTGAATCTAACCAAGCAGTATACAATTGCTCTTTGCATTACCAGTGTTCAGTACTCTTGAGAGGGGAGTGGAAATTATTTAAATATTGCATCAACACTTTTTAAGCCAGATTTTAAGTTTCTATTGCTAGTGTTCTAGGGGTTTTTAGCTTATAGATTATACTGAGACCAGTTCCTCAGACTTTCCTCTACGGCCATGTAAGATTTATCAGAAAGGAAACACAGTTATTCACTCCCTTAGACATCTCCAAGTGCCTCAGGTTTAAACAGACCTCAGAGCGACCACAGGTTGATAGCGTTGTTTGCAAAGGGGAATTCCCACAGTCTGCAACCCCTCTGGACATTAAGGATACATGAACTATAATATTCCCTACTCCTTCACCTCCGTGTTGCCTAAGTAACCCAGAAACATACAGGAGATAAAACATACCATGACTTCTGCAAAGGATACCAGAGTGCCTGTCCAAACTAGGCAAAAGCCCAGAGCTGGTCACATCTGAGGCGAGCGTCTTGGGATGAAGCATCCTCATGATAAACTAGACACAGCCAACACGAGTCTCACAATTTATTCTGCTCCTCTGACAGAGGTTCACTCTGCTCCTCCCAGCCATGCCCAGACATGGCAGGGGCATGCACTGAAGGCAGACCCAAAGGGAAGTTCATTAAACCAAAGGTGCTCAGGGAAATCTAGACATACAACTGGAAACCTGCTAATTCACCTGATGCTTCTTCCTCAGTACCTTATAAGTAGATTGCAGTGTCAAATATAACCTTGAGTATTCAGGTTAATTTATTTAAATAGACATGAAAGGGAAAACGTTGAGTGAATATATGAAGTCTGAAATCCCAAACAGTTCCTCATTCTTTCCCTCTCCTTTCATCACCTTGAATATTGTAAGGACTAATGACTTAATTTTATGAAGAGCTTTGAAGGTGAGGAGTGTTGGGTAATTTTTAAATATGTTTCTTCCTTGTGCTAATTTCCAGCTCGTCTAGCACCAGCCTGTCCTTGTCTGACCCTAGCCAAATGCAGCTATGTCTTTCCATTAAATTCTGTGGCTTATCTGCTCCTAAAAGTATTATTTTGAAACACTCATAGCTTACCGGTTTGGAGAGTATTCTCACCACTGCAAGACTTACAGATGTGGACTCTTACAAGCAAAGCTTGCCTGCTCACTGCTTCTATTCACTCATACCACTGATTATCATGCTTATATGGAAATAATGTGATTTTAGAGCAGATTCAGATGAGAGTCAAGCCAGTAGAGGATAGTTAACAAGATGGGGGGGAGGGAGAGAGAAGAATAAAAGACAGAGGCTGCTGTACACCAGCCCAGCAAAATTCCTATAACAGGTGCTTCCCATCTGGCCACCCAGTTTCTATAATGCCCAGTTAGTCATCTAGCAGCTCAGGCTCTGAGGGACATAACCGTAGTGGGTTAGCATATTATCATTCCCAGCTGGTCTGCTTCATCTTCCTGCTGGAGCTCATCTCCCAGAGCACAGAAGGCTGCATGGGATAAGGGCAGCCCCAGCTCACAGCCCTCCAGCTTGGTGCACACCGGTGTTCAGCAGGAGAGTGAGCTGGTGGCCCCACAACTGCCATGACTGAGGCATGAAAACATGTTCCCATCTGTTGTCCCTGTTACTGGTGTAACAATCTCCATCAAAGGTACAAGGCTTTCAGCCAGAACCATCACATAGATACACCACTGTAAATATGTCTGAGCTAATTTACCTACGTACCTTCTGCCAAGAAGAAGAGCAGGAAAAGAAACTCTAGGAAGAAAAGTTCAGGAAGTCGTCTGAGCTTCTAGGCTGTACCATGCACGTCTGCTCAGCCTCCTAGAAAAACCCAGCCAAATTCACTGCTGTGAGCACCTTGCAATAGCGAGTCAGGCTGAAATCTTGCACTTTGGTGCCACTACAGGTCGTATGCAAGGAAAGTCACATATCAAGCCAATACAGCAATTAATATCTACAAGGGCACTCGGGTAAGGGAGAAATGGGGGGTGGGATGCATGGGGTCAGCTAGCACTATGCCATGTAAGGGGCGATCAGTGGTAAAATGCCAGATACACCCCCAAATTTACCTCTCAGAAAGCAGGATTGTACCACAGAAGCCAGTCTTCAGCAAGAGCTGTACATTCAAGTGCTAGATACAGTTACGAGCTCAGCATCAGCCACAGCACTAAGTTCAAATAACAGGTTTAAGATCTTACAGTGCATTGATTGTTTACAAAAGCCTAACACTTGCCCCTTTCTCAGAGCAGCTGCCTGAAAGATTTAGAACTGTGTAGAGAGAAACTTCAGACAAAATCCTGCTCCCAGGCACCTTCGTGCTAGCTGTAAATATGTTGCAGCCCAAGCCCTTCTCACTAGAGACAAAAAAAATGCCCTTTTCCCCCCAACAAGCAGATTTTTACTGATAAACCTCATGTTTGCAAAATCTCCAGCAACGTTTTCAGTGTTGATAACATATCAAAGCTGAACTGGAAAAGCAAAACTCTGCAACCAGTTGAAGAGTTTCTAGGTTTAATTATGAAAGAAGGAGCAGATTGAAGGCAGTGGGTGGAGGGAAGTCTGGGAATATACAGTACTGTGCACTATGAAATATTGCAGGGAAGTGGAAGGCTGAAGGGCAGCCCAACGTATTTGAGAGATTTAACGGTAAATGTTATTGCTCTGCACGTGTAAAAGACACAACATGGGGTTGTTGGGGGGTTTTTTTGGTGGTTGTTTTTTTTTCCAGTCTAACTAGCTCACTTCAGATTGAGGCAAACAGGGAAGAATAAGTATTAAACCTCCATAAGAGAACAGAGTGACTCACAGTTGTGCATCCGAGATGAAACACAAAAACGGCAATTGCCTTGAGTTGCCTTTGCCACGTGAGGGACTCCTCAACATTTAAAGGAGGGGTATGGCATGCTACCGTAGTCGATAGCGCATAGCTAAATTTACAGACACCTTTGCTTATTAAATAGTTAAAGCCCACTATTTTCTTTAATCTCCTTCTGCCTACACATTTTGGAATCCAGACTCCCTGGCACCATAGCTTTAGCAACACAGCCATCCTTCCAATTGATTTCAGAAGGAGGCCCTCATGCACACCACAATATCTAAGATGTTGAATTGTAAAGTCGTAGCCTGAATTTCCACAAGGAGATAGTCAGAAAATTGGGATTTTTTTTTGCCAGTTGAAAAGTTTACATTTCTCAGCAGCAGAGTAACAACACAAAATCCAAGTGCTCTATTTCACAAATTTTGCTGGAATTTCTTGTGTGTGTGCTTCCATGCTCTCTTCCTCTCTGGGGACCAGATAACACTACTTTGGACACAACCAGAGTCCTGTGCTGCATCACTAGCAGTGCAGTAGAAGACACCCATGGCTACAATGTGCCATGAAATAGGTCATCTGACAAAAGACCTTGACCTACAGAAACAAAACAAACAGGCATGAGACATCCAAACTAAAACAACCCTGAGGTCATATTTATTATAAGTAGCCCATGCTTTCCAGAGAAGCTTGGTTTCATGAACATCCCCTTTCCATCCAAACGTTTACTGATGTGAAATTTTGAAATAGAAATCCAACTTCTAGCCCTAATACCATGATTTAGTTTGTTGACTAAAGCACATCTTAGTCTCTCTGAACAGAGAAAAGCATTGTATGTGTTGCAGTGTCATTTTTGACCATAGCTTTCTCTGGAAGTTACAGAGCTGAAAATTTTAGTCATCTGACAACCAGCGGTGTTTGTAGGCAATGCCCAAGTTGCTCTGAATCTGAGCAGCTGCTTCCTGAACTTTATCATCGCACCACACACGAAACAAACAAGAAAGGCTTTTACAGAAGTCCAGAGGAAAGCGGAAACCAAGCCCCAAGAGGTGGTAGACACCAGAGGGGAAGCAGGCATAACGGTCCTGGAGAAAAGAGAAGTTCGACACGCTTTCCAGCTGGAGCAGGAAACTGCTCTCCTGCCCGATTGCAACATCTTCTGAAGCTGCAACAAAGTGAGAAGCGACAGGAGTACAGAAAGCGAGGAAAGACAATGCTCTCTTGTCACACTTGAGCCAATAAACAACTCCAGGCACTAAATTTTTGTCCCAAGCAGATCATGCAACTGCAGAGACTGCTTTAGTGGTGTGAAGGACAAAATCCAGCACAGGGACACAATGCTGTGGGAAATACCAGTAACTTTTATCTCTCTCCTTTAAAGAGTTATTTTAAGTTACCAGAACTTAGAACTCAGAAGCTCCTCTTGACCACACTGACAATCCACGTGCTTGCAGAACCTGGCTTAGTCAGAGCCACAGCTTCTCCCAGCACTTTCATTAATTTCAGGCTCCCCTCTAAGCAATCAGGCTTTGGTCACCCAGGCTTGGTCCCTGCCAGATGTTACAGCTATGGGGCATTGCTGCAAAAATAGGACCAGACCACGGAGATGCTAGCTCAGCCTCATAGAGGACACTCACGACTCAAGTTTCACCACAGCATCAAAGGAAAATCCTCCCAACCCTTTATTTTCAATTCAGTGAGAAGATTACCTCAAGCAACAACAACTTAGAAACAGATTTGGATTCACAAGTCTATGTTTTGTCATCACCAGCTCTATGCAAACCGGGGAGCCTACAGTTGCTTCTGCACATGCCACAGTTGCTTCTCCAGTTTCCACAGAAAAAGAAGTTGGATGCGCAGGCTGGCTGGCAAACCATCATGAGGGACAAAACTGTCTAAAGCAGGCCGTGAGGCTCAAGATGATGTGCTTCCACACCAGCCGAATCTTTCGCCTGCAGTCACAGCTCTGGAAAACACTTGCATGTGCTGCTGTTTGTTGTGGCAGAGCTGTCAGTTGTTGCTGCCAGCTGTCATCAGAGAGCAGCACATTGGCAAGCGTTCAGGCACAGCATGGAGTCTCATGGAGGCTAGCAAGGAAGAAGGTGGAAATAGAGGGAAAGCAATTATGTTTGTACAAGAGTTTTGGAGCTTGATGCAGAGAAAGGGGTACTGTAGGAACAGGCAAGAGCCACGCTCATGTCAGTCATCAGCTGTAGGGTCTGCTTTGACCCCAGCTCTGCTAAAGACTCTCAGAAAGGGAGAAATGTAGAGCATTTCCTAGGTTACAAATATTACATGATGGTGGACCCAGCATGAAATACTGGAGGATCTCAGTTACACAATTTTATTTTCATTTTTGGACTTTTCATCCCACTGCAGGATTCAGTTTCCCAATCAGCCTTGCCAAGCCATCTTGTGATACAAATTAATTAAAAAACATCATCATAACCAATTGCTCATCAGGAATGCTGATGCACAGAGCCTAGGAAGAGCAGCTATGCTAAGTCTTCATTGTTGAATGAGACTTGACAACCCACCACTGTGGGGAACTTGCTGTCCCTGAACCTGGCTCATTTTCCCATACAGTAGGTTTTAGCCACATATCAGCTATCATCTGAACGTGCTTCAGATTGACATGACAGGAAGGACAGAAGCAGATATTAAACACAGGGTATGGGAACTTTGAGCACATCTTGCAGAATTTGTAAGGAATATGTAAATCTGTTTTTGTAACACTGCTATATTTTATTATTTTCTTCTATATAGTCAGTATCATTAAAAATACGACTTGTTACCCACTGCTTTCTGTCTCCAAACAGATGTCCAGCAAGATTTTTCTTTCAGCATCGACCGTTGTTCTGATATCACAACCCACACATTTAACATCAGAGCTGCTATGGTCTTAAGTAAGTGAATTGTTATTTTCTCACACCATAAACAGGTAATTCATATGTGAGTGCTGGTATTAAGCAGTAAGAAATGGTGACAACCTCCTATAAAATACAAATGGGCTTCTTTTCCAAGAAATTTCAAAATCTGTGTGGGGCTACAGAAATGTCAGTTCTGTTATCAGCTCAGCCTCAGACTACATATGTCACCCTAAGCAGGTCATATCAGCTCTCAGCCCCTGTTTCTCCCCTATGCTTCATCCATACACATGGATAGCCAAAGTGGGGGCTGCTCTAGAGCTTGTCTTCACAAAGTCTTCTGGGGAGAGTCTTGTTGAATGAGACAGCTACAGCATCCACACTCTTGTGTCCACACCAGCAGTGCCCACCACATTACCAAGGCGGACCCTTGCAGGTAGGAGACTGAAGGGACACCAACAGCGCAAGGTGGGGGCAGAGAAGCATGCTGGAGGAGCACAGGGGAAGTGCTAGCCTGAGGCAACAGTCATGCCATCAGCTCACCACCTGTGCTAGCTGAAATTATGCCCTTCAGCACTTGATCGATCAGCAACAAAAGATCAAAACCAGAACCACATTAATGGGCTGGGTGCACAAGTTCATATTAGCCATAGCTTGCCTTATGATCCTTGCACAGGAAACCCACCTTCTTGTGACTCTGTTGGCCCTAAGCTCACCTAGAACCTCTACTACCAGGGCATAAGTACGAAAGCGCTGCTGTATGCTCCTGGTGCTGAAAATAAGTTTGTGTGCCAAGTGCCCTTCCTTGCATGCAAAAGGTCTCCCTCCTGTAAGACATGCTGCCCTTTTGCCTGGGGAACGTCAGTTTTCAGGTGGCTGCAAAATTTAAAAAGCCTGCAAAATCACATTGCAGGCATTTACAAATACTTTTCCCACAACTCAGAGTACAAGACCTCCCTCTAAATCCAGTAGCCTCACCGGCTGTATCTATGTTAGCAAGCCAGGGACAAAAGCAGGCAACCTCCCAGCACTGCCAAGCTGCTGTGCTGGTCCCTGGCACAGGTTTGGCTCAGGCCAGCTACATTTTTCCCAGGCAGCAGGTACTAGCCACAGGTTGCTGCTCCTGAGGGCCAGTTGGATATGGGCCCTCTGCTAGGGACAGTAGGAAAGAAAGTTTAGATGTACAGACACAAGATTTACAATGCCAATCAGCCTCATAGTTAGAAAATGGTTATGGTCATAGTTTATTTAAAAATAAAGATATATGCAATTATGTCCCCTGTTGTATACCTTAAGGGACTTAGAGACCTGTTCCCAAAGCATGAATTTCTATCTATCAGGAGTTCTCAGTGAAAAGAAAATATTCAATGGCTTGAACAGTTGAACAGCAAGGGGGGGGGGGGGGGGGGGGAAGGGGGAGAATGGAATGTTTTAAAAAATGAAGTAATAAACCTGTTTACCCTTGCACTTTCTCTGAGCTCTCCTTCTGCCCTGTGTGTAGGACACAGCATCAAGGAACTGTACGTCAAGCTTGACCTGATCATAAATGGGAAGACCATATTAACCTACTCAGACACGCTTTGCAAGCCGGGTCTTTCTAAGCTTGTTTTCTGCGGAAAGAAGAAAGGAGGTAATTTAGGTAGCACTAAGTGTTTGATGGCTACTGAATACTCCAAGTAGGATGCACCTGCTGTGCTATTGAAAGCACCAATACATCCTAATGTTCTGTTTACTTCAACAGCATGTTAATGGATGACAGAAACACAGTAGGACAGATATTTTAATTTCAGAGCCTATGTTTTACCCTAACCTGTTTGCTTGGCTTTTCTTTTAATTGCAGAATATTGCATGCACATGGGATTTCAGGTTCATGAAAGATTGCTGTTGGATGGGGTCACATCACTACAGTTTAGTGGTTCATAAGCCCTATTTATAGATACATGGTTGTCATGTGAGTAAGAAGTATGACAAAAATAAAGGCCAGATCTGTAAAAGAAATGGCTGAGCAAACAAACAAGCCATTCTGAACATGTTCTTCACTATTAAGCAAGTAACACTTTCTGCCCTTAAAGAGAGTTCTTAACTCACTTTAAGAGGAATTATGCTTGAATAAGGATACTTGGACCAAAATACTATTTGATACCATCTATGATTTGAATCTTCTTCCTGCTCAACACAGGCCTATGCAGCAGTCAGATGATTTCAGTTCATGCCAGTCAAAGTGGCAACAGGTACACTCTTGGACTAGTTGTTTACATTGGCATTAGCTGCCCCTAGAAAGCAGGCATCTATTGTCACAGGTGAGCCTGGGCACCTCAAGGTCCCTTCTGCCACAACTTAGGCCAGGTAGTGCAAAGCTAGCCATGGCATGTCTGGAAGAACTACGGTCATGCCTGCGGACTATAATATCCACCTATATTAAAGGGTTATTTTGAAATCCCTCTTACATCATGATCATCTCTCTAAACCAATTTTAAAATAAACAGGTAGAGCTGCAGGGAAGTTTCAGAGTTGTTAGCGCACCAGTCAGTTTCACAAGTTCTGCTTTCCTTCCATTCATTTGCATCTCCATCCTGATATGGCTGTAGTAATTCATGTGCAAGGGCTATGAGTTTAAAGACCATGTTCAGTACTACTGGTAAGACAGCCCCTGGAAAATTACTAAGACATTTCACACAGCATAGAAATATCACAAAGAATAACAGAGAAATGCTGCATGAGCAACCAATTATGTAAATCCTGTAAGCCAGATCGACAAAAAAAAAAAAAAATTTAAATTCAGAGATTTCTTCAATTGTGTGTTGAATTACAAGGGGTAAAAACCCACCTACAGACCTACTGAAAACCTGTCTTATTCTGATGAAGTACTAAATAACATTCTTTAGAGAATACGTAAAGGAGAAGTAGAGTCAGTCCTGAGCTAAGCATAGACTGCTATTCACAGAGCCACAAAACCAAAACTTCCTGAGGTTTCCAAGTCCCTTCATCTTAAACTGGCTGGTGATTGTTTCTAATTGAAGTACATTATGATATAAAACTATAGTTGATTGTTTAAATAATACTATACATCTTCACTTAGAAGCATCCCTAAGTTAGTGCAAGGACCTCTACCATACACTTTTTAATATGTACCTTCTTGTTCAGTAGCTGTTTTTATTCAGTAATTAAGTCACAGCAGGAAAGAAGTGAACTTTCTCAGACTAAGGTTAAAACTGAAAATGTGGTGTTTCTTAATTAGCTGACATATGATTCCAACCCACATTTTAGGACACACAATTGAGCTGAAGACCAATTTGAGGCAATTCAGCACAGCCATAACTTACCTTATTAGCACAGCTGTAAGTCTATGCTCTATGCAGAAAGGACAACATTGTGAATGGCCAAGTATGCAGCCTCCCAATGGTACAGAAGAGCAGATAGCCCTTTCAGCTGAAGCTTTTCATGCAGAGCCACTTTTCCCCTGTGGTACAGGCAACATTTCCAACATCTGGCCAGACCTGATCTGAGTTTAAATATAGTTCCACACAGAATTTGCTTGCCTTCCACAAGGAGGCCAAAAATTACCTGCTCCTCCCTCTCCCAAAATGAGACAGAATATAATTCTGCTGCAGACTTTGTTTGTCCACTTACTCATATGGACAAGTAGAGCAGAAGTTATGAGGAAATGACACTTATAAGAGCTGGATGTGGCAGAGTCTTGGGTGTTTGGGGTTGCTTTATTTTTCTTTACTCTCCTATAATGCTACAGTTCTGCTATGACTGGAAATACTTTAGGAGACTTAATATAGCTAGAGGTTTTATGCTCATCATAATCATGTAGTATTTACTATTTATGTTAAGCAAAGGTCACATCTGGCACTGCTCGCTGGGACTCCTAAGTAAGATTCCAAGATACTTTTCTTTGAGCTCTATACCTGCTGTGAAGCTGTTAGCCGAAAGGTTACAAGGACATGGATCATTGTCAATTTACGAACAATAGCAACAAAACTGCTAAATACTTTGTGGCACAACATGAACTGAGCTTTTCCTCATTTTACTAGAAGGTTCTGGTTATTCTCCATTTCCTCCAGAGAAAGGAGTTACCTAAGATTTAACAGATTTCCAAATGCAATCACTAAAATCAGAAAAAGACCTACCACAACCTGCAAGCTTAAGCAAAGCTTCCTGACAAAAGATAGTTGCAACCTCTGCAAGTCCACAAGTTTTCTTTCAGGCTCAACTGATAAAGGCACCATCAGAGCACTTGCACAATTCCTTGTGCACGCTCCCAAACCATAGAGAAATCCTGCCTTGGTTCAGGCCTCTTTCCATAGGTGTTAGTGGGCAACTTTCTAAAATAGTATTTGCGAATAGAAGTAGAAAATATAATATGAATTACTGAACAGGGTATCACATTGGGAGTTCAGGTACATGTTTCTGAAAAAGCAGCTGTACCACAGAAGTTGGGTCTTGGGTTGGTATACAATGTGTACTTGCTTAGCCCCTTCATCTCACTTTTTCCTCCCCATTAAAAAGAGTGAATGTTTCTCACCCAGCTATGTATTTACATACATTTTTCTCACTCAACTATACATCTATAGCTGGCAGTTACCCAGATCATTCCTGCATGCCTAAAAGTCACGGAAGTTGTGTGTCAGTTGCATGGGTGCAAGATCACGTCCTAGAAGAACACCAACTTGGAACATTTAAGTTCTAAAAAGATTTAAAACATAGAAAAAGGAAGAGATGGGTGCAGATGTATAGGGCCTTTGTATAGCTCAGGAGTGTGAGAATGTTTAAAGGTTTTCAGTGCAAGGAAGATTTGAGAAAGAGGAGTAAGAATTTCATTATAGGTGTTTTGTCAGGAATGAGAAGCATCTTCATGATAAATGACAACTAGTAACTTGAAATAATCCTCAGGAAGTTCTTACTTACACATTTGAAAGCTCTGCTTCAGACTGGAAGCTACTGGAGGCCTGCTCAGTCGCAGGGAAAAGGACTAAGTTGCTTTTGGTAGAAACAGTGAAAACCTGCTACAACAGATACAACATCATCTTGAATCAGGGGTACATTAGAAATGTTTTCCAAGATTCTCTACAGAAATCATCTTCAGTTAAGTCTTTAAGAAAAAGGGATGAAAATGGGAAGTGGGCTGAGAGCACACCACTGATGACAGAATGCTTGCTAGATACCATAACTTACCAGCAGACCCATAAAGACAGGGGAATTTTTAATTGGAAAAACGCACTCTTAATTCATACTGTTTCCAGTGTTCATACACTTTTTGCAACTACATCTGGGCTTTCTCTAAAAAGACCACAGAATTCTTTCAATGAGCCAGGCTCAGTGTTTATGAGAGTTATACTTACTGCAGCAGATGCGTTCACCCTCTTTCAGTGGAAGAATGTAAAATTGTATGAATATACGGAGAAAAATGTATATGAAGGATGCTGTGATAAACTACAGTCCTTAAAGCTCTAGAGGTTGTTTATACTTCTGGAATTATAGCAAAAATCATCATGTGAGAGGAACATTGCATGGGCTTTGAAAAGCCTGATCCAGCCAGCATAGGCACTGAGGAAGCTGCCATGGTCCAAAGATAGTGTGAATGATAAAATTCAGTAGATCTATGGATCTGTTATTTCCTGGCAGGTCTCAACTAGCTGAAAATGAAAGCTGCCCTTGCTTTCCTATCAGGACATACTTTCAAAGCTGCATAGTCTTTCCCCCCAGCCCCATTGTTGAAGCAAGGAAGATCACAAGAGTTTTCTAAAGGCCTGTTTACAGAACCACAGAATAGTTGAGGACCTCTGAATGTCATTTAGACCAACTCCCACCTACTCGAGCAGGGCCGTCTACAGGCAGTTGCCCAGGACCATGCCCAGGTGGGGTTTTTTGATACTTCCAAGGATGGAGAATCCACAACCTCTCCGGGCAACCTCTGCCAGTGCCCCTTCACCCTCACAGTGAAAAACAAGAGTCTTTCCTGATGTTCAGGAGAAACTTCCAGTGTTTCAGTTTGTGCCCACTGCCTCTTATGCTGCCACTAGGCACCACTGGAAAGAGCCTGGCTCCACCCTCTTCACAACTTCTCTTCTTTGTACAGATTCATGTGCTCTCTCCCCTAAGAGATTTCTGTTCTCTAGACTGAACAGTCCCAGCTCCCTCAGCCTCTCCTCATTGGAGAGATGCTCCAGTCCCTTAACTGGACAAACTAATACAAATATAATACAAAACTGCGAGGAGTGGCTGATATACTGGAAGGCTATGCTGCCATTCAGTGAGATCTGGACAGGCTGGAGAGTTGGGCAGAGAGGAAACCAATGAAGTTCAACAAGGGCAAGTGCAGGGTCCTGCAGCTGGGGAGGAATAAACCCATGCACCAGTACAGGCTCAGGGCTGACCTGCTGAAGAGCAGCTCTGCAGAGAGGGATCTGGGAGTGCTGGTGGATGATGAGGTAACCATGACCCAGCCATGCATGCTGTTGCCAGGAAGGCCAATGGTATCCTGGGATGCATTCAGAGGAATGTGGCCAGAAGGCTAAGGGAAGTTCTCCTCCATCTCTACTCTTGTCCTGCGTTCAGCCAGGACAGGGTTAATTTTCACCAGAATCCAGAAAGGGACATAGCCAGGCAGGCTGACCCAACCTGGCCAAACAGAGCAGGGCATTCTATACCATGTGCCATCATGCTGGGTTGCAGTGGCGCGGGGTGGGGGGGGGGGGGGGGTGGCGGGGGTGCAGCACTCTGGGAACTCTCTCCCATCTTGGGAGCCTGCAGCAGCAGTCCAGTCCAGGAGAGCGGCTCTCTGGGTTCTGTGGTTTGTGTTGTGTTTTCTCCTCATCTGTATCATTGTTGTTGCTGTTCCCTTTGTTTGCTGTTCTGTTAAACTGCCTTTATCCCAACCCACCAGTTTCTGCCTGTTTCTTTCCCTCCTCCTCCACACTCTGGCAAGAGCAGGGGCAGCCACGTGGTACTTTTGTTGCTGGCCACAGCCTAACTATAACAACTGTGCTAGTGAGGACACACCTGGAGTACTGTGTCCAGTTCTGGTCTCCCCAGTTCAAGAAAGATGAGGAACTACTGGAGAGAGTCCAGAAGAGGGCTACAAGGATGATCAGGGGACTGGAGCATCTCTCCTACGAGGAAAGGCTGAGGGAGCTGGGCTTGTTTGGCCAGAAGAGGAGAGGGGATCCTACAGATGCTGGAGGGTGGGTGTCAAGAGGATGGGGCCAGACTTTTTCGGTAGCACCCAGCAACAGGACAAGGGGCAATGGGCACAAGCTAAAGAATAGGAAGTTCCAACTGAACACGAGGAAGAACTTCTTTACTGTGAGGGTGACAGAGCACTGGAACAGGCTGCCTAGAGGGGTTGTGGAGTCTCCATGGCTGGAGATATTCAAAACCCACCTGGAGGCAGTTCTGTGCAGACTGCTCTAAGTGAACCTGCATTAACAAGCGAGTTGGACTAGATGATCCCCAGAGGTCCCTTCCAATCCCTGCCATTCCTGTGATTGTATCAGTGTCCCTTCACTGGACTCTCTTGAGTAGTTCCACATGGTTAATAACTGAACCACTGCCAGACCCCAGGTTAGAAAGAGCTAAATAAGGGCATTACTAAAGCGTGAAGCAGTAAACATGGACCTCAAACTGGACACACAGCACCAAGCCCCACAGTTGAAAGCTCCCTAAAAGATAGTACTGACTTGCAGAAAAGATGAGACTCCACAGTCCTCCAATTGTAAAGTAGGTATGTTTTATTCAGCGCTGGGCACATGGGGGTTAGCACCAAAGACATGAGTGCCAATATTGCCAAGCCATCTATAACTTAGAGTTCCATTTTGCATATTCATATACACCTACACATATGCATAACCTTTCCCTCTTCATATTAAAATTAGTTCCAAGAAGTCATTTCCATAAACTCTTCTCGACTGCACTTGCATGGTGCTTCCTTGTGGTGGTCATCATGGGTCATGGCGATGAAGATAGGCAACTCCTCTTCATCACCGCTAGTAACCTTTTAACTTCACACAGGCTCAGTTACTTCTTGGCCTTTACCCAAACTACAGAACTGGCTAAGGCTGGCTTTATGTGTAGACTTCTTGTTCTGTAACTCTTCTTTCCAGCCTTATCACTCAAACAGATACAAAATTCGGAGCTAAGGAATTTGCCAAGCTGAGCTAAACTAGCATTACCTAAGTCTTCATAAGCATTGTCTAAGCTTATTTATCTCTTTATTTCTCTTCATCAGTACAGCCCATGAGAGTAGCTCCATTGATTACCGAGCAAAGGCATAGCTACCACACAGAGTGATCACAGAAAACTTCTCAGAGGGCTGAAGCAAAGCCCTAGGACTGCATTCACCTATGTAATTATTACTTTGTCTCTGCAAAGTGGCAAGAATAAAATAGCTTCTATCTACACTGACAGAGAGATTATCTTTGCCATCATTTCAGAAGCAAATTTATGGCCTGATGAATCCTACTTCATTTTAAAATATAGGCTTTGCAGAGCCTGAATACTGCATCTGTATGTTTAGATTCTGGATGGCTTTGTGACAGCCTAGGTGAGACCCTAACAAGCCACATGATCCAACAGGAGTTTCCATGTCCCTGTGGAGGATGAGTTTGGGGAAGGGTGATTGTTCACAGCCCACTTTCCGCTGTGCTGCCATCCAAGATTTGCTAGGTTCAGAGCTGACTGAAGGAGAGACAGTCAAACAAGGCTCTCTACTGAACAAAAGGACACACAAACCACAAGCTACACCACTGCATGGTCCACAACACTCTCAGGGGGAAGCTCACAACATGGCTTAGCACACATCACGCATACAGCTGAAGTCTCAAGGGAGTCATTCATCACTCAAGTCATGCAGTCTGCAGTGCCTTTAACTCCCATTAAGACTCTAGATAAGTTATGAACTGAGAAGTGGGCTGTACTATATTTTTAAAATTCTTCAGTCACCGCACTCTGCAGCAGAGATGTGTCAGACTGCAGGGCTCTTGCTTCATGCACAGAAGCAAGGAGCAATAGTGCCTGCTCTTTGAAAAGCAAAAGACTCCTTGGTGTCCAGGTGAAGTAGTCAGGAATGCAGAGGGGAATGAGTACCATAAGTGCTGCACAGTTGATCAGTTTGAGAGTGACAAGCCAAAACATACTTATTCTAGTCTCTGTTTTGGTATTAGGTTTTTCAAGGCAACACTGAGAAATTCTGCATTTTCTCCATCTCCCAGGATCATCACGGCATTACGTTTAACTCCTCATTAATGCACAGGGGTGGAACATTGGTGAAGTCTGATTTCTCCTACTTTTTTCCTAGTTTGTCTTATAGTCATGATTCTTTCATGTAAGTTTGTTACAAGACATTGACTAACATTTCATAGCACTTGTAGGCAAGGCCTTTGTGGACTCCTTTCCAAGTCAGATACCTACTGCACAGTAGGATAGACCATACAACACAAACATGTTACAAACCTTTTGTCCAACCTTTCACAAGAAACAGTTTAAACCAGAACAGTGAGACTGGACTAAAACAACTCTAGACATAACAAGCATCAAGATTCCAGCACATACTCATATTTATGATGAAGCATTTACTCCTCTGTCACTGTCGAAATAAAGACTATTTCATGACACCTACCAAAAGAGAATCCTTAAACAGTTCTTAGAGTTTTCCATGACTTGTGAAGGCCAAGTTGTACAAGAAATTCTGAAATACTGAAATATCTACAAATTTTATTTTCAGTCAAGTCTGCACAGTTTGGCCCAGTAAGTTACGAAAAAGTGGGAGGAACTGCAGAACAGCTTGCTAGTTCTGTCCATTGATGCCAAAGTTGCCCTTTTTTCAACAGCAAAGAGCAAACATGCCTTGTGACTGGGGAGATGAGGATTGGAAGGTGGAACTCCTCAACTCTATTCCAGTCACCAACACAACTTGCAATGGCTTTAGCACATCATGTAACTTCTTGATGAATGCTTCCTCAGTGAGACATACATGTTCTAATTACTTTAAGGTCACGTTTATCAAGCAGTCAGAAGTCCACACCTACAGAAACACTCAGCTCTGGTTTTTCTTAAAGTTACCAACACAGTCCAGTTCAACTATTGCAGCTGCAGGTGTTTAATAGATTATGCTAAAGGGACTTGTGTCTGGTAATCCCCCTCCCCTTTCATTTCCCCATTTGCAGGATGCATGCTGACATAGGAACACTCACCCGGTTGTGCAAAGCCATGCCTCCCTCTCCACTCAGGGACTGCAGGTCATCCTGGAGCCCAAGTTCTGCCCTGCTTTTCCCATGAGGCAGTACACATCCTGACACTTCTCTCAGGAGGTCTGTCGCAAGACTGTGCATGGAGCTCTTTGCAGTTCCATAACACTTGTCGCTGGAACACTTTGAAGTGCTATTACAAAAAAGCATCTTTGATCAGCTACTTTGTCTTCATGTGCTGCATGTCTAACAAACCCACCACCTTTTATTTTTTTGCTTTTCAGAACATCTCTACTATGAGGGACCAGTCACACTGGGAATCAAAGAAATCCCACAGGTAAGTTGGTCACAGCTCAGCTCCCAAGCAGAAGGGCTTTCTGCATGAGTTATGGTCAGAGTACTACCAGCAATCACATCAGCATATTCCAAGCTCAGCCAGCTGATACACTGGATCCGATAGTATTTACATGACTAATCCTTTTCCATATGAAGTGAAGTGGCTTTGCTTAAAGCGTTAGAGACATATCATTATCCAGAGATGCATAGGTTTTCTTAAGATAGCGGATCCCCTCTACCAGCCCTAAATCATGGAGCCATACAGTTCTTCAGTAGGCTCTCCCTCTATTACTCTTAAAATAGCAGCAAAAGCAGCAGCTTCAAGGGACTCCTGAGAGACCAAGGCTGCAATTCAACTCACTTCTTAGTGGGCTGAACAATTTGTAGAAGCTCATTGATCCTCACTGGCTACAAAGGCAATGTAGATAACTATTGCAATTGTATGCATTCCACTATACACATATGGTGTTAAATACAGACAGAGAGGCCTTCTAGATTGCAACTGAAAGTACGAGTTTTGGGGCCAAGAACACCGTTTCTGGACTTACAGAGCCTTAAAATAAGAAAATAATTTCTTGGCAAGGTGAGAAAAAAGGTAGTATTCTACACACCTTTCTGAAATTCCTGGTCATCCATTACAGATGCTCTTACCAAGCAGCCTTTTCCACACTCGGCTAAGCGTCCTTCTAGGTCAACCAAATCATATTGCAAAGCAAGATAGGTCTCAAATGCTGAAAGCACCACAGTGTCTCTTAACTGGGCACAACATAAAGCTATATTTGACCAGTAAGTATTAAAGGATTTTTAGCCACGTACATGAAGAGACTGGATTGAAGGGGAAAAGGCAAGATCTGGATCATCAGGGCATCCAGTTGAGAATGTGGTAAAGAAAGTCAGTCATCACTGCAAAGCGCACAGTTCAGGTGTCAGTCAAACACTCCTTAGATTTACTCACACAGAGAAACACAGCATGAGCTCTCAGTTCTTCAGCAGACATAAAACCTATGTCAGACTCAACAATGAGGTCTGTGGACAGGATCAGAACAGAAATACAGAACAAGAAAGCGAGTCCCTGAGACCCAGGCTTGCCAAGACCCTCGGGGTGATAACAAGGTACAGCTGGCTTCTGGGAAGATCGAGCTTCCATGACAGCTACCATCTCATATGTCTCAGTCTTTCCTTGGTGACAGCAGCAACGCCAACCTTCATTTTCCAAGGCTTTCACACAGGGAGTTGGGCCCCCTTACCAGTCTGCTTCCCTAAAGGCTATGCCTAACAATGCTGTTGTGAACAATTCCTTTTGCTCTCTCACACTGGAGTGCCCAAGCTCCTATCAGTCAACATCCTGTTCCAGGAGCAGCTTTACTAACATACTGAGGACACTTCTGTAGTAAGGGCTCTAGACTGAGAAATAGGTCTTTAGACAAAGAGGAAGCTCTAGAAACATCCACACAGACCAATAAAACTCCAGCTCTAGGCAAATTAGCTGAATTTGGAGCCAGAAATTTTAAGACTGTTCACGATCCTCTTTTAATAAGAATTCTTACCCATGAGCAAAAAATTATTCTGGAGGAAGAAAAAACCTAATCACTAACAAACAATGGAAATGAGTTATAAACTCCCTTCCATGAATGAAACTATAAGCTTTTGGAAAATTAACATGCTTGTGAGAGGAATAGGAAGCGTTTTTTGTTAATTAATCAATCAGGCAAATAACACCATCCTTCCATACCAGCAATAAGAAGCTATTCCATGCAGCAATCATCCATCCTTCCATACCAGCAATAAGAAGCTATTCCATGCAGCAATCATCTTCTCATTACAAAGAACAGCCTCATCCCAGCAGCCCAAAGGACATTTGCGCAGTCTGCACAGCAATAACAACAAGGCTGTATTTTTATGAGCACGTTGCCTTTGGGCCTCTCTCTACATTTGGAAGCTACACTTAACTTGAACCCCTCTGTGAGGACACTGGCCAGTTATTGCTTCAGAAATCCCACGGTAAGAGGCAAATGCCAAGAAACCTGACTCATTCTAGCTGCCCCTCCTTCTGCTCCACAACCACAAGAGTTCTGAGCAGGACAAGAGCTTTCTATAGTTCAAACCCAGGAGGCCACCACTGCCAAGCTCTCCTACTCCAGGTTTTGCCCTACTCCAGGTTTTGTGCCCACACTCTAGAAAAAACAGAAAGAAATACTGCAGTGTCAGCAATCTAGAGTGAATGAAATCCAGTTCGCATCTTCCTCCAAATCTGTCAGATGAGCCTTGTCACCTTCCCTGCCCAGTGTCTCTCATTCTCCAAGTGTCTGAAGAGCAGTTTCGATCAATACAAAAAAGCTATGGCTTCCTTGAGGTTGAAATTTTTTGTACTGCAATGATACAAGTTCTCCCTGAAGCCTGAATTATTAGCAGTTTTAACGACACAATTTTAAATTTAACTAACTCTTGTTTTATTTTATAGGAATTCATCACAGATTGAGTCATCTGCACATAAGCATCCCCCAGGGTGCTCTGTTATAAAAATTTGTATCAATAACAAAGTACACACTGAACAACAAGATCCAAGCAAGAGAAGTGCCAGACAACTGAGCACCTCTTTGCCTTCCAGTTACTAAACAACACAGACCATATTGTGCTTGCTCATACAAAACATGAGAAGTTATACAGATTTGAAAGAAATTTTTATGCATCAACACATTTTGTTCCCCTTGCACTGTTTTTGTTTTGAACTTGTGCCATTGATATCCCTCATGAAAGTATTTTGGCAGAAGATATGGGCAAGTCCTTTACCAGTTCTGAAACATTTGGATAGGAAAGGTTTTGGAGGAACTTGATGGGAAAAGTCTTATGCTGTTTCTAGGAAGAGGACTCCCTCACAGAAACAGAAGCCATTATATACTACTGATGGGCTAATCTCTTGTTTTGTGTTTGTGTTGTACAGGGAGATTACACCGTTTCAGCAAAGCTGACTAATGAAGATCACGTCACTGTTGCTTGTGCTGATTTTACCGTGAAAAATTATTTAGACTATTATTAGCAACAAACCAATTTCAGGAAAACTATGGACTACAAAAACTATTAAAGCTAAAGTGAGCTCCTTGCATGCTACAATGATTCTGAAGGAAATAATCCCCACATGGTGGCTCTGATGCTATTCCTCTTTATAATTCAATATTTTTGAGAAGTCACTAGACCCTCTAGTGGTAATTTTATCTCTAAATGCACACCATAGCCCACTTTTTGTTTCTAATATATACAGCTGTAAGTAGAAAGCATCCAGTGCCAACGTTCTCATCTTAGGATGAAAACAACATGAGGCAGAACAGCCAAGAGCCTAAACTTTTTTTTTTGGCAGTATGTTATGGAGGTATCCATTTCTCACACAGGCTAAAAGACAACTTTCATCCTTATCACATATTACGCAGTTACAGCACTCAATATTTTCAGTCTTCCCTGGGGCTTGTCTGGAGCCTCCACTAGTATAGATTGTTATAGCCACAGAACAAAGACCAAATAGGATGAACGTGCTTTTTTCCAGTGATCCATGTCCTGTCACTGGATTTGTATCACTTGAGTCTTCTGGAGTCTACCTGGAATTTTTTGTTCTTTAATGTCTTAAGTGATATGTGAATTATTCTGTACCTAAGCTATGTGCTCTTCTTGCTTCTCAATAAATTCATAATGAAAGAATAACTTTTTCTCATTTTTCCTCATGATTCTAGGATCCATCCAAAGTTTAAGTGGGGGAAAAGAGAGGGGGGGAAAAAGAGGGAAGCAAGTTAAATGAGCCCTTTATTCTTTAATATGAAATATCAGTCATGTTGACACACATTTTATGTTAGCAGAGGACAAACTGTTACTTGCTTTGAGCATGAAGCCCCAGGAGAAGTAAACACAAATTACACTCCCAGGTGCAGCACATCAAACCCTCCCATTCCAGGAGCCTTTGCAGCTGGCATAGCTGATGGGTAGCTTGATAACCAAGCATAGGCCAGCACATTGGATTAGGATCTTCGGCTGGAGAGTGTGGAGACTTGTTTGGGAGACTTGAGTGTAGGGAAAGGATCAGCAGTAGGGTTGCATTCTTATTTGGGCAAGTATGAGCAGGAATCAGTGCCACAGGAGGGTCCTGGAGCTGAGCACAGGCTTATGAGGGATGGTAGCAAGCATTGGGCTGCACACCTCATCTTGGAGAGGCAGCAGGCACAGTAAGGGCAGCTGTGGCTCATAGCTGGCCACACAGCAGCTCTGACACAGGGCCTCCATCCTCAACACCCACATGCTGTGGCTCAAACAAGTTCCCAAGCAGCAAGGGCATCCCTGCTGCACAGATTATCAATGCTGCAGAGCAGCCAACAGCTAGCAGCAAGGGATAGTCCCTTGCTTCCCTCCCATGCAGCAAAATTGTCACCTGCTATCCCAGCAAAGGCAACCAGGTCTGAAGCCTGACTTGCATTAGGGAGGCCTACCACTGTCAGACATGAACCAGCAAGCACCACAAAATAGGCTAGAGCACATTTAACACACTGCAGTTTCAGCCCATTTCTATTACACTCTAATTTGGGGAAAAAAGAAAAGAAAGCAAGCCAGGGGAGCTCATCACAGCTTTGGCCACCATGCCTCAGATCAGGGCTCAACTCCATAGTGCTGATGCTGTTTTGGAAGCAGTTCATCCAAGTCACCACTGCTGCCGTGGTTTAGGTCTTCATAACCAATGAGAGAGTATCACAATACAGATACAAGCTCAGTTTTCTCTCCTCACATCAGTAGCTCTTTAGATTCACCTCTCTCACCATGATTCCAGAAGGGTTAGGGTTATCACCATGATATCAGAAGAGCCATACCTTGAGAAGCTAGCAAAACTGCATTCAGCAGCAGCACTCGCACAAGAGTCTGCTTGGTCAGCTCCGTTCCACCACAACCACACGGCAAAAGCATGACTAAAACCCAAATTCCTGCCACCAAGCTTCTTGGTCTATTATCTGCTGAAAGATTCACCAGATGAAAAACAAACCCAGTGCTAGTTTAAGCACTTCTGTTTGAAATCAATCCCAACAACAGTCAAGATCTTCGCCAAAATCCCAGGCCCACCACAGCAAATAAGCCAGCCTTCGCCTCTGCATGGTGCAGGGCTCCTCTAGAACCTCTGTAGCAGAAGCTGCTGCAAGAAGCCTCCGCTGCCCAAAACCCAGGAATTTAATCTCTAAAGCATCAGACTTCTAGCCCTCGAAACCTTCCATCACTGATCCTTCACTGCCCAGCTCACACACAGACATTGCAGCACCTAGCTCCCAGCATCAGCTGTACAACATTTGGCTTCCTATCACATAAATTGCTTGCCCATGTTCTCTTGGAATTTAGTTGAAGAACCAAGACTAAGTCATAAACCCACACTCTAAGTCTTAAACTGGAGCTCTTTCCATAGCAGAAGTCTGAAAATACAGAGAAGATGAATACGTTTCAGCCAGGAGACTAATCCCCAAGAGGGATTCAAGCCTCTCTAGTTGGGGGAGAAGGGGGGAACCCCAAACAATGAGCTCAGACAGGGAAAAGGCTCCTGAGGGGCCCAGCCTGAGGCTCAAGATGATATCTGCCAGTGGGGTATTTTGTTGACAAGGGTTGCAGAGCTGCTCAGTCTGCCAGGCATGAGCCTGCAAGATGGTAAAGCATTCCCTGTTGGCCCTCTGATAATGCCTGTAGTATCTAGTAATTCAATAAGCCTTAGGTTGTTTTCCTACTCATACTCTCCTTCTTCCTACTGACACTTCCTCCACTCAGATGCACAGAGGATGCTGATGCCATCAACGCAAGAGCAGGGCACTCCCCGACTGAGCAGGGAACAACTGAAGAGGGTCACACTCCAACTGCTTTGATCAGGAGAGTGGCTCCACCAGAGCCAAAATAAATGTTTGTCCATAGTCCTGTGCCCTCTGTTTGCCTGTGTGGCTCCTATTTTATTAGCTTTCCTATAGTAAGTTTTACAGCTGGGATTAGCAGAGTGATAAAATGCACAGATTATTCTTCTCTGCTGCTGATTTCCTTCTCCCCAGTTTAATGAAGCTTTACCTTAAAAGATCAGATACTTTGATCCAGGATGCTCTCTTGCCCCTTGGATAACTTCACCTCCTACTACTACCTGACAAACATTGGTCTGGAAAACAACAGGTTGCTCCAGGGCAGGAGGAGAGCTAGTCATTATCAGGTTTCCCAACTGAATGCTTGAGATGCTCTTTACTAAAGCACCCAAATTAAAGAGGCTCCTCAAATTTTGCACCACTGTTCTGATTTACCCACTCCTCCCTGTCTCCCTCCCAGCAGGGCTCTGCCTGGGCTCCCACCGGATCCCTCAGGTGCTGAAACACAAGTAACTACAGGATCAAGACCACAGAAAATTATTGGCATCGTGTGATTTGATTTCTCACCCCGTCACCACTGAAGCAGAAATTTCAGTGTCTGCACAATAGGTTTTAATTCAGCCCAAGACACAATGCCATAACTTTTATCTGCTCTTTCTCTTGATTTATTGGAGCTATGCCCCAGCTATTTCTCATTCTAAAAGTCAAAAGAGAAGCCAACAGAAAGAAGGGGTTTTGTCTCTATTTTTTCAAGTTCAAACTGCTCAGATTGGAAACTACACTAATCTGCATCACTTAGATGGAGACTTCTTTGTTGTGTTTAGATAAAACTCAGAGTCGAACCAATTTATTAACTGTGGTACAGCAAGAGCTGAAGAAGCTGTTGGGAGCTTTGTAGTCCCAATATGGAGTTCCTATTGCATTGCAGCAGGCTGAGAAGTTACTACTCAGTCTTTATGGTTGAATTTCATGAATGGAAAATAGCTTTGCCCCAGAGCTTGTATTTATTATTCATAGCTTCATTTGTTCCTTAAGAAACAGGAAAGTAGCATCAAATTCAAGGTCTCCCTGGATGTTAGGGAACTGCAGATCCAGACCAGGAATACACAATACTTTTCTATTCCTCATGCTTTCATCAACATCTCCAAGAGTAAACACACAACAGGAGACATGAGTGTTCAAAAATACATCAGTATCTTGTAGATGAGGAGTACAAATAAACAAATAGGCCTAAAAGCCACTATACTACAATGAGCTTTGGTACTGCAATGGCAGAAGGTGGCAACCAAACAACATTGCAGAATTTTTTCACCTCCAGGTCACTGCTGCTTGCTCACACAGTTCTCTCATGTAGTAGTGTCTACAAAAAGCAAACTGCTCCCGCTAGCCAGCAAAAAAAAGAAAAAAAACAAACACACACACACCCCCCAGCACAGACAAATCCCAAGTATAGTCAAGGTAAGAAATTTAGACTCAAGTAGACTCTCTGGTATCTCTGGGTTTAACTACACCAGAGTACGCTGTGACAAAAAAATAATCCTAGTCCACATGTGACAATCATTCAGGGAAATATCTGGGTTGACTTGACTGAAATAACAATCTCGCTGTACAGACCTTCACACAACTGATATCATCATCCGGATTAGAGAGGTATTTTCTCTGCAAATTTTCTGGTTTCTACCCTCCACTTAGGATGAGGTCCCAAACACAGCTAAGACAGAGCTAACAGACAAACAGCAAAGTTTGAAGATCTTCTGCTCTATGTCAGGGGATGCAGCCAGACCATAGCACAGCACTGTGTCCGGAAAGAGTGGCAGCTAAAGTATGGATTAAATGGAGGAGCCTTCCAGATGCAGACTGAAGTCACACAGCAGAAAGGAATGGTAGAAAGGAGATTCATCATAAGGCATTTGGAAAAAAGTCCAAAACTATTAAGTTGTAGCTTGATGACACAGGAGCTTCGGCAGCAAAGCTGGCTGAAGAAATTCCTGGTTATCTCACACTGAACTTGCACTGTAGCTATATTTACTTCTTTTAGGCTCAGCCAGTTCTCTGGCCTGGCTGACACCACCAATCCTTCAGCCCAGCTGAAGGGTCAGGGTCCCAGCATGCAGCACTCCTCACATCAAAAGTGTTGCTGAGGTTTCTGCTTTGCCCCACCACAGGCTGAAGTGCTGCTCAGGAGGCAGTACCACACTACCAAGTTTTTCCATCACAGCCCTTTCAAGACATTCCTGCCAGCGCTGCTTCCTCAGGAGTAACTACACCCACAGGAAACACCATGGGACAAGATGCAAGTGAGGAGGACGGTGAACACTGAAATACAGACATAAACCAAAGTAACTTGCCAAAGTGGTACAACAGAGGGAGGTTTAGAAAGCTGGTCTGCTTTATTGTGTAAGTTGTTATATTTTGTACCATCTAGAGCAAAAACACACCCATGCTGTCACTGCAACCTCTGCAAAGATGAATTGTTTCCTTAGATAAGAAAAACACTGTCTATAAGGTCCTGAGCATCTCTAAGCACTCTTGGGAGTACATTGAAGCAGCTGATGTGGCTCAGGAAGCACACACTGCTGCTGAAGGACTGCCCCAGCTGCACTGGGGGCCATCACAAACAGCATCCAGCACAGAGCAAAGCACTGAAGCCACTGGAGCTGTGCTCATGCCCTTGCCACCTCAGCTATGTGCTCCAGTCACCTCCCTAACACCCACACCAGGTTTACCCCTCTCTGTTGTGTGCCTGTTCATGGAACTGAATCAGCTGGAAGCTGCTCACCTCTGCCTTGTGCTTTCTGCTGGTTTAACTTCTCAAGCTGGCTCTGCAGGGACCATGGGAGTGCTGTAGCCAGGAGCAAGGAAACAAGGCAGGACGTTCAGAGCTGCCTACACAGCTGTGCAGCTGTCAGCCATGGGCAAGACGGTCCTGGATCTTGCTCAGCTTCATGCACACTCAAGGGCAGCTGTAAAAATAAGACTGCTAACCCAATGCTTTAGGGAAGCCAAGGTTTCCTCCAAAGCTGAGACCCTATTCTGCTGGCCTCACTAGGGATAGCCTTTTCCACAGCACCCTGAGCTCCAGCTCCTCAGTCCCAGGCAAGTCCTTGCTCCCCAGCTGACACCCTGACTCAAGGAGCCCAGCTGTGCCGCCCTCACATCATCCTGGCTCAGGAGGCATTTGGAGCAGCACCCAGTGCTGCCCTAGCAGGGCTACATCCGTGCTGCCTTGTGCAGCAGCCCATGTCCTGTGCTAATTGGTGTTAATAGATCAGGGGCCCATAGGATGGGGCAATGGATATCACAGAATCGTGGGGTTTGGAAGGGACCTCTGTGGGTCATGTAGTCCAACCCCCCTGCCGAAGCAGGGTCACTTACAGCAGGCTGCGCAGGACCTTGTCCAGGCGGGTCTTGAATATCTCCAGAGAAGGAGACTCCACAACCTCCCTGGGCAGCCTGTTCCAGTGCTCCATCACCCTCAGAGGGAAGAAGTTCTTCCTCTTGTTCAGCTGGAACTTCCTATGCTTCAGTTTGTGCCCATTGACCCTTGTCCTGTCACTGGGCACCACTGAAAAGAGTCTGGCCCCATCCTCCTGACACTCACCCTTGAAATATTTGTAAGCATTTATGAGGTCCCCTCTCAGCCTTTTCTTCAGGCTGAACAAGCCCAGCTCCCTCAGCCTTTCCTCATAGGAGAAATGCTCCAGTCACCTCATCATCCTCATAGCCCTATCCTTTCACACCAAGAAATCCTAGGCTGTTTCTAAGGAGAAAGCTGTACACCAGTGCTACAGGAAGGGGCTTTTCATTCCAAAATACCATTTTAACTGTTACCTTTCATTAACATTTTACGAAATTCAAATATCAGCATTTGGACTATTGATCTGACCTTACCAAAGAGGATCTGTCCTGCCCCCCCCATGAATCAAAACATTCTACGTTCCAAGCCCCCCATCCCCAGGAGTAGAAGCAAGAACAGGACTCCTTTTCATCCCATCAAGACAAAAATAAAAATATCGAAGACTTGTGATCTTTACATGAAGTAGAAAATGTCGCCTGGGCCAGCCTCTGCCCGCCGAGGGCCGCTCCGGCTGCCGCGCTGAGCGGGGATGAGCTGTGTCCGGTTTCCCCCAGCTTTGCAGCCCCGCAACGCCGAGCGATCTGCGGTGAGCCCGTGCGCAGGGCTTGGCGGCTGCTGCTGGCGACTGGTGGGACTGGCACAGGTGGGTGGGCAGCGGGGACAGCCCTGCCCCGCACCGCCTGCCAGGAGGTGGCACTGTTAAACTGCAGAGCCTTGCCACCAGCCTTCCCCCCCCACCTCAGTAATCTATTTTCCTGCCTGGAGGATGGCGATACACCATTGCAGAAACCTGGCTAGGGCAAAAAATAAAATAAAAGCTCCCTAAACAGACGATGTCTTTACGATTGTACGAGTGTTTCTCTCTTGCGCCGAGATTTTAAAGGGCTGGGTAGCTAAGATGGAGATATTTACTCGGTGTAAGGTGATGTTATACAACTTTCTTCCTCCAGTAACTGCCAGAACTATTCTATTTTAACCCTCTGACACCTGGACCCAGCCCATTCAAAGTCCTTTTCTTTTTTTAATTTCTTTTAAACAGCCTACACCCTTAACGCACAGCATTGCGGAACACCTACCTGCTCTGACCCAGCAGGCAAACAACAAAAGCGCTTTATCACCAGGGACACGTTATCGCCCCGACTCCCACTCCCTGAGCAAACAGCAGCAGTGGCCAGGGATCGCAGCGCTCCTCTGCCCAGTGCCCAGGCTGCAGGACACTGAAATGGCACAGGCAGGTTTTGCACCAAGATTTGCCAAGCCAAGGGGACATACTCTTTGCTACTGGGACTCAATGGGTCCCTAAGCACCAGGGAGGAGGCAGTGATGCTGCAAGGTTTGCCAGAACTCATCTGTCGGCACTTTCATGTCGCAGCAAGGCCCCATGGGAGTACAGCTTGTTCACTGAAGGGAGGTGACCGAACAAGCTGCTGCAGTTCACTCTGAATCTGGAACAAAATTCAAAGTAGGAAAAACATTGCCAAAGCGTCCTGAAGTTATCTCCACTCACACTTTGATAATGCAGACACCAGCTTTCCTCACATGCAACCCACGTCCCCCATTTACAACACTCATTGCAGTGCAAGGCTCCATCATCCAGGAATTACTTATATTCCTGCAAATACTTCATTGTTTGTTTGCAGGAGAAAGATGACAATGAGAACATATTTGCCAGATTTTTACTTCTCAAACTTGTTTAGCAGCAGTGGAATCAACAGGTGGGAAGAAACTAGTCAGCCATGACCTGCTAGCTCTCCCTAAGCTGCATCTGGCCATGGTTGGAGGGAAATCAGTGGTCAGAGGCTCAGCATGGAACTACTCACCTACACCAATTCTGCTTTTAGAGCTTCACCAAGGTCACAAATAAGTGCTGCTCCCTTGAGCAAGGAGGTCCACAACTGCTCAGCCTGCCTTTTTCAAATAACAGCCCAGATGAATCATAGCAAAGACTCCAGTGTCTGTGTCTTTTTTTTAGTGATTTTAAAGTTCTCATGGGCACTTTTTTCCTCCCTGAAACTTGGCCTTCTCCACCACAATTGCAGAAACTACCAGCAAATGAGGCTTTGCAAGTTACATGCTCTGGAACAACAGTACCCAAATTTCTAGCTAGAGACAGGCCACAAGTTCTTCTCACTATATGAGCACTACACACCTGATCTTCCCTGAACATTGCATATCACACACAGGTGAAAGCTGACATGTGTACATGTAGTCAGTTCAATACCTCTCAGAAATGCTGTCTTTGCTGCAGGCATTCACACAAGCCTGTATCCACCTTGCTTCCCACCAAGGCCTTCAGCAGGATGGCCCTGGGCTGGTGGTACCAGAACAAACCATTTTCCAAGAGCTCCTGGGATTCATCAGAGGAGCTACCCACAAGCACTGATTTTTCTGGAAACCAACCCAATCACCAGCTTTCCTGAGGACCTGGCAGCCCCTCCTCTCCCACAGAGAGAGCTCACACCTGGCCTCCTGATAAAGGAAAGACCACAATGAAACACAGATGGGGCTGCCATGCCTCAGCTGCTACCTCTGCCACCAGCCATGTAAGAGTGGCCTACTGCCTGCTTTGAATGTCCCTTCAAACAAGCAAAGACCAGGCCACAAGCTTTATCAATTGTCCCACTGGGCCATCACTTGTTGGAGCATGTCTAGAGTCATACACTGACACAGTGCAAGTGCCTTGAAAATAGTTTCCAGTTAAGCAATCATCTTGATGTTTATCAAAGCCACTTTCCTAGGACTTCACCATGCAAGGAGGTATTTATCACTGAAGCGTTAATGGCTTAAATAGCATCTGTGTCCATAGTAAGAGGTGATTTCAGCCTATGTTGACAAGGCAGAGCTCCCTCCTCAAAACTAGAGCTATGCTAACCCCAGCAGTGCTACTGTTATCCCTTCTGACCTCAGCAGCCAGCCAAAAATGTAGGGAGCGGTAAGTTTCCGTTATAAGCAGATTTGGTAGCTGAGGTGTTCCCTTGCAAAGAATGCACAGATTCCTTTTTCCCCTCCTCCTCACAGCAGAGATCAAACAATACAAAACAATGTATTTGCTCACATTACCTTTTGAAATTCATACTGTTTAAAAGCCTCTTCAAACCTTGACAGTGGCTCTGGCTACTCCTGATGCAGGACTCAAGGGCACTGCCAGCTGTGGGCTGCCAACCCCTTCTCTGCCAGAGATCACTGCCCTGCAGAGGGAACAGCCAAGCATTGCATGTACCTGCTTCGAAGCCACCTCCAGTAACAGGCTGGTGCCCTAACACATCTGTCAATACCAGGCATTAATACAGCTGCCCATCCCCTATAGCAGATCCACAGCCAGTTCATTAACATCTTCAGCTCCCAACACAAGACTCAGAAGATTCCCCCCAGTAATCACCCTCCAATCACTGCCTCTTACCTCCTCACAACCCCTGCCTGCAGCTGTGCATCTCCCTCAGGCCAACACAACCATATCCACCATCCCACAGCAAATTGATCCTACCAAAAAAAGATAAAAATCACTGTTGCGAGGGTGAAGGGCACTGGGTTTGTTTGCCTCTCCCCAAGTAGCTCACTTCAAAGGAACAGAGGAAAGGGGAGAGCTGGATGGTGCGTTCAGCAACAGTTCAGCATCAGGACAGCCTTCCACTATCAGTAAAAGGACACCATCATTTTCCCCTGCTCTTCTCAATCCTTTTGTATTTGACAACAGGCAGCTGAAGGCCCCAATGCCTGCTGTGACTGTGTTTAAGGCAAGGGCTCCGGTATTTCCACCTTTCAAGTACCATAAGCGACCTTATCCCTTTCCTACTCCTGCCATAAACAGGAGGGAGCACAGGCTCTCCCTCCACCACCAGTTTCAGTGAGGTTTAGTCTATTTGCAACTTCACCTCGGTCTATTAGTGTCTGCAGCAGCCTTCACTGAAATAGAAAAGAGCCCATTTCACTGATTAAGGTGGGGATTAAATTCCTTCCCTTTCCAGGCAGCCTTGAAGTATTGCTTTCTGCTCTTCAACACTGCTTCATCCCGGAATGAGAGGCTGAAATGGCCCCTTGTACTTCCGCTCTCTTTCACAGAAGTGAAAATGAGGGAGGACGAGTGATCTGAAACTGTACTCCAACCTGTGCTGCTCCAAATCATGTCAAGGTGATGTTTTCAATAGGTTTAATTCTGTCTTCTGTCAAGATTTTAAGGCTGTTTGCAAAAACATCATTATTAGATTGGGTTTCTGCTCTTTCAGGGGGGTTTCTTGTGGCTTAAGAAATACTCGATCTTTTCTCATGATGGGAGGAAATTAAGCATCCTTCCTTCCAGGTTTTGGGGTGGGATTTCCCCCCCCCCAGCTTTAGGAATACCAAGAACACATGGCCTCCTCTGGTTTTGCAGAGATCAAGAAGTTTTTAGGGCCGAGGACCAAGTACTCTCATGAATTTTGTGAAAGAGTACTGAATACTCAGGAAAGCATCTCTCCTAAGCACTTGGGCACCAAAAGCGCTTACTGCATTAGTTTACTTATTGCCAGAATGTCTTTCAGGCAGGTCAAAACCTATGTGTTAAGATTTAATAATAATAAGGACCTGTTTAGTGCATCCTAACAAAAAAGGGAACACCTTTTTTTCCTGCAACTATAGTACAAAACTTTTAAAAAAAATCTTAGCCATGCTTATTCTCACACTGCACTAACAGCTAACACAGAAGATCCTGAACTACTTTGTCAATTGATTGAGCTCAGTAAAAAATAAGCAAGCTACATGATGAAAAGTCTGTTATATCCCAGATTATTTCCATTTTAATAAGTGCCAGTGTTGCTAATAAAAGCACAGAACAAGTGATAGTCCCATGAATACTGCCTTAAGCATTGTTCAATGCTCCAGAGCTTGAACTTTGTGATAGAGCTATTATTAACCCTATTTTGTTTCTAGGGAAAGCTAAGGCCAGTAGCACACCTGGGAATCTCCTACACTTCCAGATCCCCAGCTCAGCATCCCCACTAGAAACTAGCTGCCCCTTTCCAATGTACTTCTGGATCCTCAAGCAAGAAGCTGCCCCAAGAGCAAGTGAGGAGCCAGCCTGTGACTCGGCTGCCCCCAGCCTAGTTTCACCCATCTCCCCCCTGCAGCAGGGAAGGAGAGGGGCTGTGCCAGCTCCCCACCTGCAGAGGCTGGGGCAACACGAGACCTCGAAGCTGTGCAAGCTCGCAGCTGAAGCCCAGGTAAGCTGCAGGCAGGCTGGCAGGAGGCTACGCCAGCAAACATCAATGTCTTTCCCAATCCCTGCCGGAGCAGACAGCACCAGGTGCACTGCTTAACCAGCCCAGGTGCAGCTCTTATCCATCACAGTCCATCCCCGAGACACTTCACCCTGAGTCAGCTGCTGGCAGGGCTCCCAGGGAGGCAGTCTGCTTTGTGTCTCCCATCACAGGGCAGCCCTGGCAGCAGGGAGAGGATGGGTACACAGTGGTATACCTCTGCTCTGGGACAGCATTCCACCTCCTTTTTGCTAAGGTACACTTGTATAGGAGAGAATAAACAGCTGAATCAAAACAGGGTTTGAATTCTTTGGCTAAGCACACACAAGCCCATATGAATGCACTAATACAAGCTGACAACCAGTTTTTATCTGGTTAGCAGTCATCAATTAATTACAGACCAGCATGTCCACACCATAGTTTGCCTGTGATTTACCCAAGTCGATTTTCCAACGCAGTTTTAACTAACCCAGTCACAACTGAATACAGAGAAACATATTTCTTGATCTGGGACAGCAGGACTCTCAGGCACACAGCAATGCAGCCCTTCCAGACCTGTTACAGAAACTCACTGGGGCTGCTTGCAACACCCATGCCCACCCCAATCCTCTTGCAGGGACTGCTGTGCTCCCCAGCAATGCTGGGGGAAAGGGGTACACAACTTGGCTTTAGTTGCTTCAGGTTAAAAGGCAGTACATTTTGCCTAAGCTGCTGAGGAAGGTTTGTGCTCAGACCCCGGCTTGCAAAGGGAAGGTAACAAACAGCCGAGGAGCAGTAGCATCTTAAACAGCTGCAGCTGTTTCCCCAGTGAACATGATTCAGAGCCTCAGTGTTCGAGAGCTGAAGCTCAGAACACAGCAACAATCCTTGCAAAATATTTTGCTTCGTCTTTTTTTTTTTCTTCTTCTCCCCCACACAACTTTTTAACCTCTTGGTGCCTATGCCGAGTTCCTCCCTAAAATAGGTTTCAGGGTGGAACATACTTGCCACTTGATCCGTGGCTTGCTAAATTTAGCCAAACACAGACTGCCTGTATAAGATGGTTGTCTTCAAATGTCAGTAGCCACATGTAAAGTTGCCAATGTCATCCAGGAAGTGGGACACCACGGCCGTCATATTTTTTACTTAAAATAATAATAAAAAGAAGCTTTCATACTCTGTGGAGAGACAACCATAAATTTGGTTCCAAAAAAGTAGAGAAAGAAAAGAAAGGACAGGCTTCAGCAAAGCAGCAGTTGAGCCAGAAGAGAATCTCTGTATTTAACATCCATAGAAGAGATTAACTCTGAATTTGACTGGAGTCACTGAAAGCCAAAAAAAAGAGAACACCCTGTTTCAAATAGTTCTTAGCAGTACAGAGTTAAAGTAGAAAACACACTGGTAATGTAAACGAAGGGAAGACATGGAGGAAAAAGAAGAATACACCAGCATAACATACAACTCCACATTCTTATCTTACTAAGTGTCTGAAGTCAGCATCTGACTTTGTAAATACATAACTTCTGAAGAAGTCTCAGATGCCCAACTGCTCCTCCATCCGACAAATCACTGCAATCCATGGAAACAGTTTTCCCAGAATCTTTGCAGGGGTAACACTAGTGGCTGCCAAAGAGCCTTTTACATTCTACAGGCAGCTGTTGTTCCCTGTATTCCTTGCAGCAGGATAGAGAGCCAAGTTCTGATACTGAGCATCAGCCTAGATATAAATATTCCCATAGCAGCTTTTTTGAAAAAAAAACAGATAAGTTCATAGACAGTTATCACTTTTAAGCCCATATTTAGCAAATTAAAAATAGACAACACACTTCTTTAAAAAATTGTTTGGCAATAGTACCTTCAGAGTCAGAGAAGCTCCTGGAGATGGAAGGAATATCAGGTCAGCTTATCACTCCACGAGAAAGAGAGCAGAAACTAGCACCAGGAGCACTGTTTCCAACCACCTTATCTCCCACATCCATGCTTCCTAGAGAAAAATGAATAGTGGTGGGCCAAATATAAAGGCACTGAAAATGGTGGGTTGCACCAGCAGCTGCTTCATCACTTGACTAAAAGCAGGTGAGTGACTTCGGACAGCCCTAAAGGCAAGGGAGCGTTGAATTAACCCCATTAGCTCCAGTTTACAAATCCCCCTTTGCCTCCACAGGCAGACATCCTGCCTAGGCTCTGTTGGGCCTTCTAGCTTGGAAATGATCCCAGCTGTAAATCAGCTCCTCTCTGTCATCGTGTAAGACTAGTCAGCCGCTATACATTCAGGCACATGGTAAACCACATGCTCTGAGCCCAGCTAAGCTAGGCTAAGGGGAGGAGGCATCTAAAGGTGTGTGCAATTAAGGGCTCGTTAGCATGGAAAATCATCATGGTTCCCACCCAAAGCCTATAGCAAAGCTAAGCACAAGCAGAGCTAGGCTAATCCAGGGCTGCTGAGGTTCTTATCCCAGGAGGTACAAAAAAATGAGAGGCCAAAGAACTGGGGGAGATTAAGAAGCACCTCTGGATGTGGGGTTCTGAGAGGAAGCTGGGATATAGGTACATTGAGGCTGGAGAACTGTCTCGCTGTGTTGGCAGAGGCAGTGTCTCGTGTCTGACCAATACTGCAGTCAGTAAAATGTGATATTGCACCCTCCTGGTAAACACAGTCCCCAGCCTTAATGAAGCCTCTGTGGCATAACCTGTTGCATCTCAAATTTAGCTAATTGTCTGGGCAACACAGAGCTATTCACAAAGCTAAGATGCCTGGATTTTTCCTCTCAGAGACCAAGGCAAAGGAATGAGAGATTAACAGTGAAAAATGTATGCATATGTAGAGACAGAGCTGTGTTATTCAATAACACGCAACGTCTTCCCATCTGAAGAGCTGCCTGACTCTTCAGATAGATGAGATTTTGGCTGTGATGGGATGGCTGTGGGAAGGGATAATGCAGAGGTTTGGACAAGAGTGGGACAAAACAGTATTTGCTATGCAACCAGTGGTACAGATGCTGCAGTGTTTTGTCATCAGTATTTTGCAGAACTCTCCATAAACTGTTGACTTACTTGCCCAAAGTCATGGGTAATTATCTTCATATCCAATACCAATTAGCAAGAGTGGGTGTCACTGATACTGGGACAGCATAACTTGCATCATTTCTGGCATTCTGTGATCCGTAAAATAGTTCTAACTACGTGCAGAGAATGATTACAGGAGGAAAAGGGGGAAGATGCATGATTAAAACAGGTGGGTGGGGCCACCAGCACCAAAATTGTGCTGATTCATCTTCTCCATATTTTACATTTTAAACTTAAGCTCTTTTCCGCTCCCTGCTAGATATCCCTAGGGTCAACTGAAGATCCAGCAGGTATACAGTTTCATAGCCCCCAAGGCAGCAACGTAAAAACATTCATTTTTTTTTCAGCTTACTTAGAACTCTTGGAGTCCTGATGACCGTGGCACAAATCAGAAAACTCAACTGAGTCCCTTGGAGATGTTCACCAGAATAAAAGTTGCAAGCTTAAAGGGAGGCAGGGCCTTTATTCTTAATTAATTCTTATTTAACTCCAATATCTAGCAATCAGTTGGATGAAAATTTCTCTTTGTTTAACATTAAACAGCTGCTATTCCATTAGTGCCTGTGTAAGCTACTAATCTGGGCTCCCCAAGGCAGATCTCCAGCAAGAAAAATCCATAAGAAATATCAGATCTTAAAAACTGTGGCTTTTTTCTTTAAAAGGTGGGAGGAAGGGAGGGAGGAAGTAGGGGGTTCAGAAATGCTTTCCTTTCCAAAGCTTTCAGGGGCTTTGCACAGTCGCACACTCTTTAAATTCAGAGTGTCCAGCTGGGAACTTCAATTTCTTACAGCCAACTGCAGCAGCAAGCTGCATGGAGCATAAACCCCCCCATCAGCGCGAAGCAGGAAAGCCCGGCAGGGAAATGTAGGGCATAGTCTGAGCAGATACTGTCAGATTTGTAGACCTGCAAACTTCCAATCATAAGAAATGGACCCGAAGCATCATCCTGGACCAGAGCTCCCCCATGTGCTAATCGTTCAGAACCTGAGCCTTTGGCTGGAGGGCTACTCCTGTTCGTGGTGTAAATCTCACTGTCTATTAAGAAGAGAGAGAACTGCCCAAGCCATGGCAGCATTTGTCGGGTTACACTACTGTCTTGGCCAGCAGTGGGGTAAAACAACCATCATTTAGTCCAGTGCAAATGTTATCCTCATTAAGCCTGTGCCAAGCGATTTGCTCATTCAGCTAATCTGAATTGGCTGTGGGTATCCGAATGCAAAATAAGCACTTTCCCCTCTTTAATTATAGTCTTTATGTTTCACGATTTAGGTTGCTCCTGTCATTGTTTGCAAGAGAGGATGGGGTTGCATAACAGCGTGTAACACGATACAGCTGCAGACAGGGCTGCTCAGCCAGCGCAAGCCAAAATAGAAAACAGCTTCTTCTGTTCACCAACAGCTGAACAACAGCAGGGAAATCTCTCCCATCCCTTTTCCACTGGTAGGGGCAAGGGGAGGCCTGTGGGCTGTGCCTTTCCCCTGTTTATACCCAGCTTATTACAGCCACCAGCATCTTGGCAAGATTCAACAACGTTCTATCTGGTGGGTCCTGCCTAGGAGAGGAAGCCAGATTGGTTCTGTTCAGAGCGTTGCTTTTGATGGGTGTGTTGGCATGTTTATTTGAAGGAAACAGGAAGGTCACCCCAACAATTTCACTTTTCGTTCATCAAGTGTCAAACCTAGTAGGTCTCCCTCGGGCAAAAAACCAGCTTTTCTCAGCAGGACTGTTGAGTTTGTCCTTTTTGTTTTCTTTCGGTTTGTTTTAAACAAGGCCTGCAGGATCCAGTCCAGCAACTCTTCAGCCATCATGTTCAGGTCCAGGATTATTCTGCACTTGACCGGATCCTCATTCTTCTGAGGCAAATTCTGTGGAAGGAAGGGACAGCGTTGCACCAAACAAGCATCGGTGTTTCCTTTACATGCTTCTGGGGCCTACGGGAGGTTCTGAGATCAGAGCCTGGGGCCAAATTTTCTTCTCGCGTTCTTCAATGTAGTTCCTCTGAAGTCACTGCTACCAGATAAGCTATGGAGCATAGCACAACCTTATGTGGACACTTGGTCTGAGTGACTTATTTTTAGCTCAAAGCTCTACCTTAGGAGTTGTCTGTTCTAACAATCCAGCACAGCCCTTGGTGGTACCCATGAAACTTTCCCTACACAAGGTGCTGTGCTTGGATGGTACAATATGAAACTAAATGAGTTTCAAATCATACAGTTGCTTTAAAGTGTTGCAGATGTGTTTGGATGTTCAGGTTAGTTTGTCTGGCACTTTGCATCCCAGTGTTTTAGTGGAAAAAGCTGCACAGATGTAGCCATTTTTAAAACTAGTGCAGCTTTGGGGGTAAAAACTACGCTGCAACTTATAGGTTCTACCCAAAATACACTGTTCTACCCAAAACAGAAATGTTAAGTGTGTTGATCGTTATTCTGAAACAAGAGGTGCAGGATTTGTCCAATGAAATGAACAGCTGCACATGCTCTTTGCTGCGCAGACACAGACTGGGGAATTTAGAAGCTGATGAGTGCTGCTAGATATAAAAAGACCACCTGAAAACCCCACAGGTGCAAATTCACAGTCACAGGGATGCAGCCTAGAAACCCTTTTCACACATGGCTCCTAGTTCAGTGAGTTGCACTGACCTATAATGGCAGCTTGGAAAAAGCAACCCATCTAACAGAGCAGTTTTTTCACCTGGTGCATGCCCAAACCTGATCCAAGCACATCCCATAGCACCTTGGCTACCAAATGTGGATTGCTGTTAAACCAACCGCTGCCTACATTAGTCAGGAACATTGCTTACTAAGTATGTTCAGACTTCTGGTTCTCTTGCACCCGTCTATTGTCTGATTTTAAACAGCTACCTGGCATTCCTCTGCCAGTGAAGGCATTGCAGATGGCTGCATGTCAGAACTGCAACTCTCTGCAAATCAGGCTGGTCTGTAGCACATCGTTCTTAGTTCAGGCAGCAAGGGAGGAGATGGAAAGCACAAAAAAGCAGCTAAAGAATGGCCAGCCAAACACATGACTTCTATGCCAGTTCAATTTCCTTGGGACTTTCCCAGCGTTTTCACCCCAACTGTTTGCAGCAGTGAAAAAAATGTTGAGATTCAAGATCTCTTTTTCTGGCCCAGGTTCTTCAGCCTTGCTGCAAAACTACATAAACAAAGATGAAAATCTGGCCCGTGTAAATCATGGCAACACTCCCACCGATTTGAATGAAGCCAGGCTTTCACCCCCCACCCAAAATGTACAAACTCAAATTTAAAATGCATTTTATAAATAGAGCACTAAACCTGTTCTTTCCACGCTGGATAGAAGAGGGAACATCAAAGATTGCAGCCTTGCTGTTTTCATTAAACTTTCACTGAGGCTGGCTAACTGTGATGAAACAACAGTTGTGAGCCTGTGTTCTCGCTGAGATTGTTATCAAAATTAGCAACAGTAGTTAAGTCAAAAGAGGGAGAAAGCTGTGAATGAAGTTAGGCTCCAGCCCCTGGAACTTTCCCCCAAGAGCTCTCGGAGTGCTTGTTTGTCTGCTTAACTGCGATTCATCTTTCATTTTCCCCTGTCGCTTACGGCCTCCAGTCCTCAGTAGGATGCTAGATTCCTTGGCAGCGAGATGCAGGCTGTGTCGGTACCATTCTTCATACTCCACTGATCACTAATTTATCTGCAAAACTCTTTCCAGATATCTTACTGCTTCCCTTCTGCTGCTCCGATACAGCAGTGTACCTCTGGCCAGTCTTAAAGATTTTGGTTTGGGGGAGAAAACTGGAAGGACTCTACAAGACTCGATGAGCACCAGGCTTTCCAGGGAGCCTGTCCTGGTTCAGGAATTGCTCCTGAGGGAGCAACACGCTGTACCTTGCCCGCAGATAAGCAGCAGCAAGCCATTCAGCAGGGAACTGCACGGTCCCCGCTCGGTAAGAAATGTAATCCCTCTAAGTCAACATGGCAGGCAGGGCACCAATAGCTTTCTCAGAAGACAGGAGACATTATTACACGTCTGGTAGTGAACTAGTAGAAGTTGACACTAGGTCTCTCCGTTACCACAGTAAAGCATTTCACAAATAGAGCTGTCTGAACCCTCTCCAAGTGTTTGGCATGTCTACAACAGTGTCTCTCCAACCATGTTCTGCAGGTCTCCTGTGGTCTGCAGAAAGCTGATGGAGCTCAGGGGCTGCGCTGTTGTTTTTCTTCTTTCTCCATCCTCTAAACTGCATCTAAAGCCAGTAGGAAAGGCAAGTACTTTCCCAACAGGAACCAAAGCAGGATGGGATGTGGCAGAATCAAGGAGCAAAAGACAGGGTTTGCTTTGAGCCGGGAAAAAGAAAAGGCACGTTATACCATGAAGAGTAGTGAACAGATCTCTCCACACTCTCTCTCCAGAGATTTGTCTCATGCTATGAAATTGCTGGAAAAAGCTCTGAGCTAAGCAGATTTCCTTCACTGAATGCACAAAACCTGTGCTGTCCCAAGGCTCTCAGGGACAGGGAGCCGTTAGAGGGCAGCAGGTATCTAACGCATGCATTGACGGGTCCCTTTCTGATACAAGATGTCCCAACCAGCAAAACTCTCTGGGAAAAGCAAGAGAAGAGGTATTTAAAAGCAAAAAGAGAAAATATCTCCCCTTAAAGCAGCACTGTCAGCCAAGCAGCCAAGCACCTACCCAGAGGCGGTACAGCCACATAGCATCCTATGCCAGGAACAAAAGTGTTGTAATGTCTCATGCTGAATGAGCCATCTGCCGTCCTGCCCAGCTATTATCCTGGAGATATAAGAAAGAATTACATTTCTGGCAAACTTCCTGACTTAACAGCTGAATGGAAGTCTGGAGTGAAATATTCATCCCATGGGCTGCCCTCAGCCTCACACAATGAAAATAGAAGAAGGGAGGAAACCCTGAAACACACGAGCTGATATACTTGTGACCGTGATGTTATTTGTTTTGCAAGGAGCAAGAAACCCCAACCCTGCCAGCTAGGTATGGTCTCCATCGCTTTATGTCACCTGGTCCTCAGATGGGTGACCTGGTTGCCAAAGGTGGGGTGTGCTCAGAGCACGGACCAGGCAGAGCATTCCAACAGCAAGTAGCAGCATCTTTCTAGGAGGAGAAAGCAGGGCTCCTGCCCTGACCGAGCATGCTTCAGCAGGAGGCACAGTTCCACTGGCAGCTTCTCTCCATCCCACTGATCTGAAGGTGAAGTTCCTTAGCGAGCACAGGGCAGGGGTGGAAATAAAACCGGACTGGCAAGCCAGCAGCCGCTCAGCTCCTGTCACCCAGAGCAACTCACTCGTCCACTCATGTTGCCAACATATTTAGGCAGAGAGATCTGAAGCCCACGTCGGAGATTGGAAGCACAACATCATGCAAGTAATTTCAAGTGACAGATAAGCCCAGAGAGAGCTTCTCGGCCATGGGCTAACTCCAGTGGCCGACGGTGTTCTGTGCTAGGAACAAAATGTCCGCAGCCTCCTGCAAACGCCCGACACTGCTGCAGCACCAGCGCCGGGGAGCCAGCTGCAGGGCAGGGCAGTGGGGAGCGGAGACCGGCCCTGCTGTGGCATCACTGGAGCAGGAGCTGATGGCCCCCGGGGGCTGGCATGGGGTTCTGGAGCATGGGGGAGTCCTGGGGGTCAGGCTGGGACACTGCCCTCAGGGTCCGGGCAGGGTGGGAGCTGCAGATCTGCTGGGTCACCTCCCCCAGCACAGGCCCAGGCAGATGCTACCTGCAAGCCCATGGCTGCTGTGCCCAGCCCGTGACATGGGTAGCCACAACAACGCAGCCCCCCCCCAGCCCCCCGAGCCCCCCTGCCAGCAGCAATGCCTGGCATCTGCCCAACTTCCCACCTTGGTTTCTGCATACCGGGTTTGTGATGCCTGTTTGCTTTTGTGTCAGCATTGTCCTTTAACTGAAATAGCTCCTCTTCCTCCTTAGCATTAACCTCCAGGATGTATTTATAGAGAGCAATCATATCCCTCTCTCAGCCTTCATGGTGCTGGACTAAATAAGCCAAGCTCATTTAGTCTACTTTTATAACCTCAGCTCTCCAACACCCTAATCCTCCCGCTGCCTTTCTTTGCACCTGTTCCAGCGTGAATCAATCTTTTTTGAACGTGAATGACCATAACTACCCCACATTGTGCGGATGGCATGTCACATTGCTTTCTACAACAGAATTAGTGTTGCCCTCTCTCAAGCACTGGTGCTTGAGCCAGGAACCTTGCCTGCCTCCTTCCTCACAGACTCAGAATCAAAACCTGAGAGGATCGCAACGTACTGGGACAAAATACCTCTTGGTAACAGTGATATGAAGAAGAACAAGATTTAAACCCAGAAGCATCCTATTTTAACTATTTAGAAAAAATTATTTGGGTGCAGTGATGAGGACAAGATGTTTTAAATGTTACTTCAAGAGCCAGAAAAAAATCAAAATTCTTTTTCTGTGACAATCTTACACTTAAAAGCCTGTCAAGTTTAATACAGAGAAAACATTGTGAAAGGGCTGTGTGGAAAAGGAGTGTCATGAAAACTGTTCACAAGCGGTAAAATTATTCTTACAACAGAAGAGCTAACTGAGTAAGATGTGTGCTATAAAGAGCAAATGATGGCCGCTGTCCCACATGCCTTTTGCAGCGTCTCTGAGTGACTCATTACCATTCCTGTGCTGCTGCTGTGCTTCTACATCTTCCAGCATCCCTTTCGACACCCACCACAATCAATCCCAGTTTGATCTTTGAGCCTTTTACGCTCTGAAGGGTAAAAGGAGTCAGTTTTCTCTCTGAATGTGTAGGATCCTGAGCATTCATTACTTAGAGTAACTCCAGGGCTTCTCTGCACTTCAGTTTTCTGCATGACCAGCTAGGGATCCCAGCCACAGCCCAGACAGACCGCACTGGAACTCATATCACATCTGACCAGACATCTCCATTCCTTTCTGAGCCCCCCAAACACCAAATGTCTGCACTGATAAAGGAGGATGACTGTTCCACATGCTTTCAGCTACTGTCTTTATACTGGCCATTAGGATGTTTCAAAGGGCTGGAAAAGTCATGCAACATGTGTACACATGTTTTCCAGCAGAGTTGGGGAGGAGATGGGGCAAGGGAACTTCTGCCCAGCCTGCTTGAGACCTCCCCACCCTAGAAAATGGTCTTAGTGCCACCAAAAAAAGTTTCAGGGTAATAGCGCAAAGCCACATATCTTCAGGCCCTTCAATTGCATCATCGACCCAAGCGTTTTTCTTCTCTCGTTTGTTTTCTGTACTCAATGGGTCTTGTGTGTTTACAGAAGGTGACCCCGGGGGAGCGTGTGCTGACATCCCAAGCGGACACCGGTGTCCTCCATCCCACTGGTGCCCTCCATTCTGCCAGTGCCCTCAGTCCCGCCATGCGGCCAGCCCTGCCCATCCCAGTCCGTGCTGCTGGTCTCTGGGGCCACTCTCAGAGCTGCTAAGAGCAGCAAGCAGCTGCATCTTGTCACTGTCTTCCCCTCCCGGCCCTGCTCTCTGCCCTGCTCGACGGAGCTTGGCTGGGAACCACAGGGGAGAGCCGGGAGGGAAGCCGAGACAACTGGCAGGGATGAGGAGCAGGGCTGGTACCAGCTGGGAGAGGTGAGAGGGGGGAAAGCAGGGGAGCTGAGGCTGGGAGAGGAAGAAGAAAAACATGCTGCTGCAAGTCCTTCCCCCATGGACTCTGAAGAGAGGAAAGCTAACTGCTGACAAGGAAGATTAGGAGGCCCTCCCTCGCCCGTGCCAGCCCATCCCTGCGGAAAACTGCCGCTCGGGTCCTGCCCTGAGAGCTGTGGCAGAGCAGGGAGCTGGGCCGGGGCATGGTAATGGAGGGGCCACCGGCTTCCTCCTTGGGTGCAGGCTTTGTACACCTGGGTTTCACCTTCCCCCAAATTCCAGCCAGAGGTAGCACCCCTTGGGCCGTGCATCACCCTGTGGCCTCCTCAGCGAGGAGGATCCATCTGTACGGGAGAGAAGGGGCAGAAGAGGAGGAGGCGCTGGGGAAGGCAGAGAGCAAGTGAGGCCAAGACAGGCCCTTGCCCCCCGGAGAATCCCCGCAGAAAATTCTGAGACGCTTTCCTTAATATAGCACCAACTGCCCAGCTATTTGCTCCTCTGGCTCACGCACAGTGATCTCCACGTTACAATCGGCGTGGCTGGCATACTTGAGCTAGCTGCAGTCGAGCGGCGTCAGGCAGGGAGCAATCGCAGTGGAGGCGCAGCCGCGAGGACTTCAGCCCCGGCTCACAAAGGCAGCCAGCTCTCCACGTCCCTGAGCCGATTTTTGCTGAAGGCCGTGCTGCTCCCTCTTCCCTGCTTTGACCTGTACCGACTGAATCAGCCAGCGTGTGCTGCCTTGCACCCATTTCAGTCACTCAGAATCACAGAATCACAGAATAGTAGGGGTTGGAAGGGACCTCTGTGGGTCATCTAGTCCAACCCCCCTGCCGAAGCAGGGTCACCTACAGCAGGCTGCACAGGACCTTGTCCAGGTGGATCTTGAATGTCTCCAGAGAAGGAGAATCCACAGCCTCCCAGGGCAGCCTGTGCCAGGGCTCCGTCACCCTCAGAGGGAAGAAGTTCTTCCTCATGTTCAGACAGAACCTCCTCTGCTTCAGTTTGTGCCCATTGCCCCTTGTCCTGTTGCTGGGCACCACTGAAAAGATTCTGGCCCCATCCTCCTGACACCCACCCTTCAGATATTTGTAAGCATTTAAAAGGTCCCCTCGCAGCCTTTTCTTCTTCAGGCTGAACAAACCCAGCTCCCTCAACCTCTCGTCGTAGGAGAGATGCTCCAGTCCCCTCACCATCCCCGTAGCCCTCCGCAGAACTCAGAGCAGTCTGGTCCCTGGGGAGCCTGGCTTGATACAGCAGGGGCTGGGAGGTTGGACAGAGAACAAGAACAGGTTCATTTGGGCACTGGACTGAGAAACAGTTTGGCAGGTCTCACGATTTTGTTACAAGTCACATTATTCTGTATTTTTTCATCACACCTCTAGAGACAAAAGCTTCATTCTTCTGCACAACCGTCACCTTGCAAAACAAGCCAGTGAGAAGAATACCATGTTTGTGGTTTGCTGTTTATTTAGTTCTCTGAGCCTTGCAATTTTGAAGGTAAATTCATTTTTCTTTGGTTCAGGATGATGCTAGAAGGAATATTAAAAGACGACACATGTCTGTTCTTGGAGGGTGTGCTTGTCTACATCTTTTTTATCTTCTGTTTTTTTATCTATGCAGATTTTGTGCTCGCTGATGCAGAACCAGGGCTTCACCTGTTTCTGTGTTTACCCTGCATCTCACAAAATTTGAGCTGCCATGCAAATAATAACTACAACCATCTATATGGCTAAGCAAAAACCTTATTTTTCTTTTCCCTAAAATTGGTGTGACACAGGGACAGACTGGGCAAAGTCTGCAAAACATTTTGTACTGTGTGCTTATTGCTTCATCTTTTACACGGAGTTCGGGCTCCCGAGAAGAGAGGGAATTTGCCAGGGAAGTTCCAGCAAGGACCAGTGACTCGCCTGGCACAGAGGAGGCCTGTGCTTTCCCTGCAGAGATAGCGTGATGTCTATCTACATACACTGAAACCAAACCCGATAATAAATTTCCTCTCATATGAAGCAATCCTATAGCACAAATCAAGATTAATTGACATCCTCCTGCCCACCACAGCTGCACAAATGGTCGGTACAGCACAAGTGGGGCCTGTTCGCTAATCGTGAAGTAGCTAAGGGCAGACATTGGATTACTGTGGTCTATAGTAATATATCACTTTCCATAAAAAGAAAAGAACATTGTCCTCTCTTTCCCAACACTGTTTCACCACAGCTCATCAGTTGCCCAGCAGTCACTCTCCTCTCCCAACACTTGCATGGCAGAACGAGCAGCTTTTAATCCCGGAAAAGTTCTGCTGCGCTAAACTACGGCAGAAGAAGCAGGGGGAAGCAGCTGGGTGCAAGGGGAAGAGTTTTTTGACAACAGCAAAAAAAATGCAGTACTAGGGGAGTTCCCAGGTTAACAGAACTCTAAAGGCCATTCTGTCTGTTCGTGCTCAGCTTCCACAGAGACAGTGAGAATATCTGACAGAGGGAGCGGACTCTTCTCAGACAAATTTCGTCTCTCACTGAACACTCAAAGGTGCTGTTGAGTTACTGCTCCGTTTCAGTTACAGCAGCCTTTTAAGGCGCATACGTTATGTTCTCGTATTGTGAAACCAGTCATTTTGCAAATGGGCTGAAGTTTTCAGTCATTTTGCAAAATGCCAGGAGACAATAGGTGTGCACATGAAATCCTCACCCTCCGGCTATTACTAACTCCCTAACTCAAAGAGAGATGCAAAATTATTCTTATGTTCATTTCTACAACGAGTCAGGCAATCTTTTGTAATTAATTCTAAAGCCAGTCAGCAACACCCATCACTTGACAGAGCCAATGAGTATTTTCACAACCAAGCATTGTAACATCACCCATTACATTTCAGTCTTGCCTGCAATATCTACCTCTGTCTCCCCGTGCTCTCACCCACTGCAACTCCATCATCCAAGCCAGCCTCCCCCGAACGAGCACTGATCACCTGTCTGAATCAATCATAAAAGTTTCTTTCCATTAGACCCAGGAAAACTGAAGACATGGTCACAGAGGAAGAGAGTGCATTTCAAGTGGCCCAAGCATAAGGAATTATACGCTGGGAGAAATATGTCAGTTCCCAGATCCAGGATGGAGATGCCACCGTCTCCGTACACATTCTGCAGGGGAGGATCAGGGTCATGGGCCGAATGTCAGTCAACAGTGCCATCGGTCAAATTTTGGCTTTTTTGATCATGGGGAGGTATACACAGCACCGGGCCCGCTGGCAACAAGTGGAGCTCAGCTATCACAAAGGGGGAAAAGAATTCTTGGCCACGAGCTGGCGGGGCTCATTGAGAGTGCTTTAAACTAGGTTCGAAGGGGGAAGGGGATATTGCCCAGCTCACTAGGGATGAGCCTAGGCTTGGAGTGCCAAGGCCAGGGGTGAGATTGACAGCCCAGCTCAAGTGTGTTTACACCAATGCACGTAGTATGGGCAATAAACAGGAGGAGCTGGAAGCCATTATACAGCAGGGCGGCTATGACTTGGTCGCCATCACAGAAACGTGGTGGGACAACTCGCATGACTGGCATGCTGTCATAGATGGCTACAGACTCTTTAGGAAAGACAGACCAACAAGGAGAGGTGGGGGAGTTGCTCTATATGTGAGGGAGCAACTGGAATGCATTGAGCTTGGCCTGGGGGCAAGTGAAGAAGGAGTTGAAAGCTTGTGGGTTAGAATTAAGGGACAGGCTCACACGGGTGACATTACGGTGGGTGTATACTACAGGCCACCTGACCAGGAGGAGGAGGTTGATGAGGCCTTCTACAGGCAGCTGCAAGCAGCCTCACAGTCATAGGCTCTGGTTCTCATGGGGGACTTCAACCACCCTGACATCAGCTGGGAAGACCATACAGCTAGGCAGCCGCAATCCAGGAGGTTCCTACAGAGCATCGATGATAACTTTCTGATGCAAGTGGTGGAGGAACCAACAAGGAAAGGCGCGCTGCTGGACCTCATGTTAACAAACAAGGAGGGACTGGTGGAGGACGTGAAGGTTGGAGGTAGACTCGGCTGCAGTGACCATGAAATGGTTGAGTTCAGGATCCTGCGTGGAGGAAGCAGGGCGATAAGCAGGATCAAAACCCTGGACCTCAGGAGGGCTGACTTTGCCCTCTTCAAGGAGCTACTGGGAGGAATCCCGTGGGCCAGGGCTCTCGAAGGCAGGGGGGTCCATGAGTGCTGGTCGCTTTTTAAACAACACTTCTTCCATGCACAGGAGCAATGCATCCCCCTGAGAAAGAAATTTAGCAAAGGAGGCAGGAGACCTGCATGGTTAAACAAGGAGCTTCTAGAGGAGATCAGGCAGAAGAGAAAGGTGCATGAAATGTGGAAAGAGGGACAGGCCACTTGGGAAGAGTACAGAAACGTAGTGAGAGCATGCAGGGATGCGACGAGGAAGGCCAAGGCTCACCTGGAATTGAAGCTGGCAAGGGATGTCAAAAACAACAAGAAGGGCTTCTTCAACTACATCAGCAGCAAAAGGAAGGCTAGGGACAACGTGGGGCCGCTGCTGAATGAGGCGGGTGTCCTGGTGACGGAGGATGCGGAGAAGGCAGAGCTAATGAATGCCTTCTTTGCTTCAGTCTTCAGTGCTAAGACTGGCCCTCAGGAATCCCAGGCCCCGGAGGTAAGAGAAGAAGCCTACAAAGAGAACGACTTTCCCTTGGTCGAGGAGGACTGTGTGAGGGATCGCTTAAGCGATCTGGATGTCCACAAATCCATGGGCCCCGATGGAATGCACCCACGAGTGCTGAGGGAGCTGGCGGATGTCATTGCTGAGCCACTCTCCATCATCTTTGAGGGGTCCTAGAGGACAGGAGAGGTGCCCGAGGACTGGAGAAAGGCCAATGTCACTCCAATCTTCAAAAAGGGCAAGAAGGATGACCCAGGGAACTACAGGCTGGTCAGCCTCACCTCCATCCCGGGAAAGGTGATGGAGCAGCTTATCCTGGAGGTCATCAACAAGCAAGTGGAGGAAAAGAAGGTTATCAGGAGTAGTCAGCATGGATTCATCAAGGGGAAATCATGCCTGACCAATCTGATAGCTTTCTACGATGACATGACTGGCTGGGTAGACGAAGGGAGAGCTGTGGATGTTATCTACCTTGACTTCAGCAAGGCTTTCGACACAGTCTCCCATGATATCCTCCTGGGGAAGCTGAGGAAGTGTGGGCTGGATGAGTGGTCGGTGAAGTGGATAGAGAACTGGCTGAATGGCAGAACTCAGAGGGTTGTCATCAGCGGCGCTGAGTCTAGTTGGAGGCTGGTGACAAGTGGTGTCCCTCAGGGGTCAGTACTGGGCCCAGTCTTGTTTAACTTCTTCATCAACGACCTGGATGAAGAGTTAGAATGTACCCTCAGCAAGTTTGCTGACGACACCAAACTGGGAGAAGTGGTAGATACACCAGAAGGCTGTGCTGCCATTCAGCGTGACCTGGATAGGCTGGAAAGCTGGGCAGAGAGGAACCTGATGAGGTTCAAGAAAGCCAAATGCAGGGTCCTGCACCTGGGGAGGAACAACCTCATGCACCAGTACAGGCTTGGGGTGGACCTGCTGGAGAGCAGCTCTGCGGAGAGGGACCTGGGTGTCCTGGTGGACGACAGGTTAACCATGAGCCAGCAGTGTGCCCTGGCTGCCAAGAAAGCCAATGGGATCCTGGGGTGCATCAAGAAGAGTGTGGCCAGCAGGACGAGGGAGGTTCTCCTTCCCCTCTACACTGCCCTGGTGAGGCCTCATCTGGAGAACTGTGTCCAGTTCTGGGCTCCCCAGTTCAAGAAGGATGAAGAGCTACTGGAGAGACTCCAGCGGAGGGCTACAAGGATGGTGAGGGGACTGGAGCATCTCCACTACGAGGAGAGGTTGAGGGAGCTGGGCTTGTTCAGCCTGAAGAAGAGAAGGCTGAGAGGGGACCTAATAAATGCCTACAAATATCTGAAGGGTGGGTGTCAGGAGGATGGGGCCAAGCTCTTTTCAGTGGTGCCCAGTGACAGGACAAGGGGCAATGGGCACAAACTGAGGCACAGGAAGTTCCGTCTGAACATGAGGAGGAACTTCTTCTCTCTGAGGGTGACGGAGCACTGGAACAGGCTGCCCAGGGAGGTTGTGGAGTCTCCTTCTCTGGAGATATTCAAGACCCGCCTGGACAAGGTCCTGTGCAGCCTGCTCTGGGTGACCCTGCTTCGGCGGGGGGGTTGGACTAGATGACCCACAGAGGTCCCTTCCAACCCCTACTATTCTGTGATTCTGTGATTCTGTTAGGAAAAAGGCAAACAAGGTGCTGGATGTATAAACAGGAGAAAAGCGCTCGAGACAAGTGAAGTAACCCTTCCACCCAGTACTAGCCAGGTCAGACCTGGACTGCTGTCCAGTTTTGGGCACAACACTTCAACACCAACCAACTGGCAAGTGTCTGGAAGAGAAGAGTGAGGTAGACTAGAAGTCTAGAAAACATGATCAGTGATGAAGAACTAGAACAACTGTCTCTGTCCAAGAACATCCCAGTCAGTACAACGTTGCTGGAAGCTCAGTTGCCCACAGAAAAGCCCATTTTTGACGGCCAAAGTGCACCAGGATGCCCAGAGTGCGTGTTCACACAAGTTGTGCGACATCAATGACAGACAGATTGTGAATGTCTCCAACTTTGCATTGCTTGGTGTAGCAACAGAGAAATCAAGCAGTGAGGTAAAACATCTGCAATTCCTGTCAAAAAGCGTCTAAACTTTTAGCTTTTAGTAAAACGTGTTGCAAAGTAGAAGAAAACTGCAGCCATCCCATGACATTATTTTACAGGATGACTAACCCACATATGAAAATACTTTTAAAAATTATTCTAACCAATTGGGCCACACTGTCGTAATACCTGAGCAGTGTGCAGTCGCAGGGCCCAGTGGGGACTATGGAGGGCAGCCCATTTTTTTGCAAAAGGACAGAAGGCTCCAAGGGCTGGTTACATGATTCAACCACAGAAACCACAGGAGTCTTTAGGTGAATCGAGATCCAAAACAAAATCTTCTGAATTCAAGGCCACTGCCCTCTCCATCAGGGCCCACAGACGTTCCCCACCTTTCACGCTGTTCTTGTTCCCACTCACCCGTTAGGACAAGAAGCACTGTAACTATGCATTGCACAGCATGGCGACATACCTGCATCCTACTGGAAGTAACACAGCTTATCCCCCCAAAACAGGACTAAATCTAGTCACTTTTAACTTTTCAGGGAAACTGGGATTCAGAATCTGAGCTGGCGGCTGAAGCCACTTCCCCCCCCAGCCCCTGCAATGCAGATGCGCACCCATACAGCCTCTGTCAGTTTAGGGAAAACCTTTCCTCACTGCTACACCTACGCAGAAACCAAGTGTGGATATATCAAGAAATATCAAGAAAAATATCGGGTTATCACAGTCCTTGTTGTACAGGACAGTAAAGGCCTAGTTACTTAGTGTTTAAATCCTTGTTTGGCTCGAAGCATGTGCATACACAGCTTTCATTTCCTCTCTTCTGTCCCCGTGCTTGCCCAAGAACACATTTCCCTGGAAGGGGACTGCCTGGTGCTCCTCACAGTTGTTTTCTGACTACAACAAGCAGCCCTTCTGGTATGAAAAGAGAGATGACTGGAGTCAGACTTCTCCTAGCAGCTCTCCTCCAATGCCAGCCAGATCCTCTGACCGGGGATGCTCGTACAGGGTTGGCAGTGCTGCGTGGCAGCGTGGCAGTACCCAGGCTGGGTGCCTGAGGGGGCAACGAGGGCTGCAAAACCCCACCGGGCAAGTGAGACGAATGCTTCAGCGGTGAGTCCTCACCCCAAGCTTTGCACTGCCCTGGCTGTGCTGGCAGGCAAGCCCTGGCTGGGCAGCATAAAGTTAACTCTGCTGCGTCAGCACAGCCTGCAGTGTAGATCGATTGCAGTGCAGACACATCCTGAATTTCTAAGCCTGCCGGTCAGCCTCAGGACTTGGCACTGATGCGTCCCCAGAGAAATCTGAAAAAATAACTGATTCCATAAAAGTAGCCCATCGGTGTTAACTTCCAAATGGCTTTTTCCTCTGGTTTATGCTGACAAACCAAAGGCTCTCCCCCGGCCAGCTCTTGCAACGGTCTCGCCCCGTCAGGACCTGCGGCTGCTGAGGCGGAGATGCAGATTTACGGCACTGGCTTTTGCAGAGTATAATGCTGAGCCTCAGGGATCAAGGGTTATGACATTTTTATGGCCTCTCTTCTCCCCCCTCATACGAATATGAAGCAACCGTAAGGAAAAACATCTGGTTTCACTTTTCTTTTCTCCACCACTGTTCCCATCTGACAAAACCTTAAAAACTTGCCAGTGCTCTAGAGAGCTGTGTGTGCCAGCAGCCTGCAAAGAGCCAAGGCTTATTTGGTGTCTTTGTAGCGAGAGTACACTGCCCTGGAAGGATCAGCTCCATCGTCACTAGAAGGCAAGACCACCTGGACCCCGTCCCACTGACGGGTGCTCTGGCAGCCCTCCTCCATTGCTAGGGCAAGCCCAAGGGTTGCTAAAAGTCTGCCCCGCCATCTTGATCTCATTACAGGCTGCGTCTCCAGAGGGAAACACTGGCCACTGCGGGGGATGCCACGAGAGGAGGCATCCCCTGCTGCGGGCAGGGAAAGCAAGCTGCGAGGAGAAGTCCTGCCTCACCTCAGAGACTCCAGAGGGGTTCTTGCAGGGTGGAAGAATGGGCTCGCTTTATTTCTGAACCACAGCGTGCTGAGGAAGGCTCACGCCTGCCTCTGTGCTCAGGGCTGGCCTGCACCAGAAAAGAAGGACAAGCCCAAAAATCCAGGCAGAAGCCCACGACCCGCAGGAGCTACCTGCGCAGCTTCTGGGTCCAGGCGGGACCCACGCTGCCTGTCAGCAGAAGCATAAAAGACTACTGACTCTGAGGGCAGTCTGGCAAAGGTGGCCGAGTGCCTGTTTCCACAGCTAGACAGCAAGAAACATGGTGTAATCGGCTCCCTCAGGTTGTCTTATTTTTCCAAGGACAGACAAAATTAAAATTTTTCCAAGAATCTGAAAGCATTTGTCCCTTGTATATGGGAGAGGAAGGCAACTAGGCAACAGGCAGTGTAGTAGCTCTGGAAAACCTTCAGAAATAATCTCCCTCTCACTCTCCCACCTCAGGATCTCCCATCTTCAAATCCCCTGAGGAAGCCAGGTGGGCTATTCAGACAAACCTCACAAAAGAGGGACAACAGCTGGGTGCTGGCCCCAGCAACATCCTGCTGAGTACCACCAGCTGTCATGGAGGGCATGAGAGGCGAGGGTGCTTCACAGGGACGAGGTCTCAGGACTGCGTGGCGATAAAGATCCTATGTTAGGCGTTAGAAACAAATCTTAACAGTTGTGCACCCAAATAACAAAACTGGCCTCCAAGGAAGGTCTCTGAGGGACTGGAACCAAAAGTGCTCATGGAGAAGGATATTGAACATCAAGACACACAAAGAAAATGTCTGTTCTGGCTGTGGGCTGCAAGAGCAGACCCAGGGTATTGTTTTCCAGTTTTTCTCTCTTTCTTACTGCCCTTCTTGACTACACCAATAAAAAACCACCACTCCCTCCTCTTATTCTTTTTCTTTGTTTACTTTACTTTTTTTCCTCATAGCAACTCAAAGCTGAAGCCATCTGACATTTCCAAGTAACCAAGACCATTATTCACTGAAAGCACTGGCCTGGATCCTAATTGCTGCTGGTCTTATACTCAACACAAGCATTGCAAACAGCTGTAGAGATCTCTGTACAGTACTCCACTCATGTCAAGCCGACCCTAATTCTTACAGGTCCCCTGGGATACAAATAAAACTTCAGCAACATGCTACCAGAGAAAATAGGTGTGCTAGGCATGCATTGGAAGGACAAACACCAGCAAGAGAGGAGCCAGGGTAGAAATATTGTTTTATACCCTTTTCCGAGGCGTGCAAAGGGGAAGCAGGTGAAAGGAGATGGTGGTCACTGGTATCTGCAGATCACAAGAAGGGATGAAGAGACCTTACAGCTGACACTAAGACAATGAGGACTTTCCAGAACATGTCCTAGTCCCCAGAGAATGTTTGTGGAGGAGGCTGGAGCACCCCCCTTTCCCACATCACCCCTCCAAGCCTTTGCTCCAGGCATGCTGCTATTCTGGCATTACCTGATTTCTTCACCCTATTTCCCTCTATTCACACAAAGGGCCTGTGTTTCATACAAACCTTTGTTTAAGGCTAAGGAGCATCATAACTGCCAGGTAACAACATTGCATTACAAGAGTGATGAGGCCAGTGTAAAACCTCTGCTAAGGAGGGGAGAGGTCTGTGCTTTGCATCTCTCCTTGCGAGAGTCACAGAAAGGAGAACAGGACGGGGCGGCAAAGCATGTGACAAAGTGCAAAGTATGGTGCTTTTCTATCTGCTTCACTGCTGTAACCAGAGGAATGCAAAGAAAAAAAATCATAGTGCAAGAGTCTGACTATTTCACAATGAAAAAAGATAGTCACTAAAATATCTTATGGGGTTTTTTCTTTTTAAAATACAATCCAAGTCAGAGACTGGGGGGGGGGGGGAGAGGAGGGGAAGTCCAGTTTTTTACCAGCTCCCCAGAGAGTTAGGCACTTATAACACTCCCTCATTTTTTATTGCCCTTATTCTTCAAATCCTGCCCATCCCCTGTGTGATTTCACACTGCCCTTCTGTTCTCCTTCCCATCTATTACACAGTATCTCCCTTTCCCACTCGCTTCCTCCTCTTCTCTGATCCACTCGTGCATTCCAGCTTCTCTCACTCATCCCAAAGTTTGTTGGAACATCAACATTTCTCTGATGCCTTCAGCTCCTCATCCCACGTGGCTGCCTGTGTCCTGCCAAGGGGCTCCTGTCCTGATGGTGGGGATGCAGCAGCCTAAACCTGCTGCTTCCCGTGGCTGAGTCAGTTCAGCCAGGCAGAAGAGCAGGAGATTTGGCGAGACATTTCAGCCTAGCCGGGGGAGGCGAAGCAGGCACAGTGCAAAAGTCCACTGCTTACATACCAGGAGATGGAAATCAGTACAGCTGATACTGTGTGTTCAGCTCTCAGCCAAAGTCCTTTCTCTCAAGGTTGTGCTGACAGACTATGAAAACAACGGCTGAAAGCACAGCATGAAAGCAAGCGGTGGGGAACTTGCCCCAGAAGAAAAAATTCACAAAGAGCAAGGCAAGGTTTAACAAATTTTTTTTTTATGTCAAGCCCTTGGCAGGGACTCGTGAGGAGGGACGATGGAAGATATTAATCCAGCACACACCAAACACTTCTTGATGCACACATGTGTTTCTCCCAGCCTTTCCACATAAGTGCTCTCTTTAAGACTCAGTCCTTAATGAGCGACATTTCAGAAGGACACCCCAGACCCCTGCATCAGCTCCAAGACAGGAGATATGCTGCAAATTAAGACATGTGGCAAGAAAATTTTTACTAGGAACAAATATTTGCCATTGCTCCGGATGGCTGCTAAGCCACACTACATTCTTGCTGGCACACTAGAGTGGATAAATATTCTTGGAAAAGTAAGTAGATTTCTGCCATCGCAAACATCTGACAAACACTTGAGGCTGCTGAACCCTGGGTCTTCATTTCTTCTTGTCAAGTTGGAGGCCCTGCCCCAGGTAGGACTATGCGCACAGCTGGCTTCTCATGTGTGCTGGTGGGACGAAAGAGCTAGAGTCAGATAAATAATAGGGAAAGCTATGGACACTCAGCACAGTGAAACCTGCATTAAGACCAGCGGACACATGCCCCGTCCTAGCTAGGCATCTCTTCAGATCTCTCAAGATTTCCACTGCCATTTCATTTAATGTCTTGTTCAAGCGCCACGTCTACCGGGGAAATGAATTCTCTCTGTTCCCCTATGCCAAGTTTCACTCCAGCATGTCAAAACCACTGCCCTACACTGCAGCATTCCTTTCCAAGTGAACTATTCCCCCCCCTCCCTCCCGCAGGTCCTGCTGATGGCAGCTCGAGGTTGTATAACTGTGCGCTCCCTCCTTGATAATAGCACAAACCAGGATTTCCTGGTATGCCAGAAATGGGTTTGCCACTCCTGCCTGTGTGAAAGGGGTGTGACAGGAGGCGAAGCAGCCATCGGGTGTTACAGCTCTGGGTCGTGTCTGTGCACCTTGACATCCCGCCAGGCTATAATAAGTGAGACCTGCAGGGAGCAACATATGTCAAAGCTGGTAATTTTCCTTCCTGCCTTCGCTCCTCAAAACCGCCTCAACTGGATCAACGCCCACCCAGTTCCTTCTCTGGACAGCCAGCGAGGCGTGCACACTGCACAAGCAGCTGCCAACTCCCCTGGAAAATGTACAGACCGACAGATCACCTGCGAGCCCGCAGCCTTGGTGTGAGCCATTCTGCACGTCTGCAGCTCGACAATGCTGCTGTGGCTATGCGAGGCAGCACCGGCCGGCCACTCGCAATCCACAGCCAGAGGTGCCTCTAAAAACACGGTCCCCACAGCAGGGAGGTCTTGCAGAAGCCTCCCAAACCTCCCCTCATTTTTAAGCCAAAGCATCCTAATAATGCCTCCTCTTCCTTTCCCTCCCCCAGCAATTTCCAGCTCCCCTGGACAGCCACGATGTCAGTCCACTTCTGGAAAGGGCATCCCTGGACAATCTGCAGCTGGATCGGAGCCAGATGCAGGAAAGGCTTGCAAGCTCCCTTGCACTGTCTTCCTTCAGGCTTCCTTAGCACGAGCCACACTCCCAGTGAGACCGCAGGAGACTTCAGCCGGTGTCTGCTCGTGCCCCTCTGCCGCACCAGGCGTTTGGCTGAGATGCAGCCGTGGCCCTGGGGAGCTGGGCTTGGAGAACTAACTAGTGCCATTTTCTGTGGAGCCCTCAGATTTGGCCTCCTAAGCAGAATTGCCAAAAATTGCACAAAAGAACACCAGCGTCTTCAGGTTTGCAGAGGTTTCCGTAACTTGAAAAGCATCCAGGTTGTTAACTGCTTCTATGGACATACTTCATATGCCACATCATTTGAGGCACCTGGCCGGTGATCTTTGAGCTCCTAGAATTGCCAAAGTGGATCTGCTTTGCCTGTTCTCCTTCCTCCTGCCTCCCTTCCGCCAGCCCTCCATGCTGCTGTCTCCTTTCCAGCCACTCGCAGATGCATGCGCCCACTTTACACCTTCTGAGCCCCTACATGAATATGGGATTTGCAGGCCGTTTAAGCTTTTGATGCTAATTCCAGAGCAAACAGGCCCATCGGTTCATTATCACACTACCAGTTTCACCATGTTGTCCGCATCGAGCGCAAGGCAGGCTCACAGCACTGCTCAATGCTGGGATGCTCTCAGAGCCAGCAGTGGAGAGTCCAACAGCTCCTTTGATGGGAGCAGGAAAGACCACATACTCATACCGTCTAATTCAGCTAATTTATTCTTAAATGTCGTATTGAGGCAGGCATGGTGTGAACAGAGAAGAGCAAACACACTGAGATCTGGAAGGTGATCCAAGTTCTGTGTTGCTTTATGCCTCTGCCTGCCTCTGTGTTGTCTGTGTGAGTGATTCAGACACCCTGTTGAATCAGACTCAGCTCCTGCCACCTGCAAAGTGAGACACTATAGGGACTGGGTATTGTACTGCATTGCGTAAGAGAATTGCCTTTGTCTGCGTGTGCTTTGAGCAACACATCCCGTTGCCATCACTCACGGCCATCAGAGTGAGAATTTAAGGCTCCTTTTCTCTTTGGGGCGTCATGACTCGCTGCAGCGGATGGGCGGGCCACACTGACCCTCTGCATCCCCCCAGCTCTGAGTCACAAGCCTGGGCATACAGCGACGTGTTTAGGATTACAGACAAGCACTCCATCAAAAACCTCCTTCTCTCCCTCCCCTGCCAGGATTTTTGCTAACAGAGGCTCTGTACGCTTTCAGATGCGGCAGAAAGGATGGAAATTCAGGGAAACCCCAGACAGCCTGCAGCTCTACAGCCAGGTGTCACATCAAAGGTACCAACCGATCAGCTTACTCAGTACCACCCAGGCACATAAAGACGGGATGGCATAAATCCATCCGTCCGCATGCCAGGAAGTTCTTAAAAGTAAAACAAAAATGTGTGTTGGCGTAGGTGGGTGACACTTATGAATGAGCCCTGATGGCACAGAGCAGGGGCATCACTTTACAAACCTTTGAGCAGATGTGCTGTGAGCTTTTGGAGGCAGTAACATGCCTGTCCTTTGCGGTGAGACAGCAACCTGATTTCTCAAAGATGTCGCTCGCGCTGTCAAGTGAACACAGCAAGATGCATCTCAGTGTGGTGGCTCTGGGCCAAGACCCTTCTGCCTGCTTGTGCCAGACCTGGCTGCAGGCATGGGGAGAGGGAGCGGGCTCCGGGCAAGCCTTACTGGGCAGTGCCGTGGGCAAGGGCAGGGCAGCACATACCACCGGGCACTGGGACAGGGAGTGCAGGGAAGGGGAGGCCCTGTTAATGAGACAGGTTGACAATTGTGTTACTCTGAAGGTCTGGCGGTGCTGGAAATCAGAGGTGGCGGGAGCAGAGCTGACTGCCTCCTCCTGTCAGGGTGGCTTTGCTCACCTCTCACAAAATCCCTGGCTAAGCAATACCTGCCGTTTTGGAAGAACCTCTGCAGTGGCCCTAGGGGATGCATGCCCTGCTTCTTGGGAAACACCTCCCTGGGTGCTTCAGTACATTGCCCAGGCTACCGCTGCTGAAATACCTGACCCGGTTTTGTGGGCATGGATACAGTCAAGCACAAGCATCAGCGTTTAGAAAGTGACTCAGAGAGTCAGCTACAGGCTGTAATGAAATGCGTTTAAAAAAAAAAAGAAGAAAATGAAAGAGGAAGAGCTGACATCAAAGCGAGCAACAGAGGACCCAGAAACCAATGGATTTCACACTCAGTTGAATAAATTCCACAGACGGAGCTGCGAGTGCGTGTGTACCAAACTGCTCCCCCCTCGCGGCTGGATGCCCAACACTCGGCGACGCCGCGGGAATCAGATGTTGCTGAGGATCCAGTTGCGCCATACATTTCCACATCTTGCTCAGGCTCCCCAGGTGAGTGTCTAGGTTGGTTTCTGTGGTACCGCGCCATGTGCCCGAATTCGTCAGGGATGGGCGTGTTCGTGCCTGCTGTTGGCCTGCCGCGTTTGCCTCCCTGCGGGGGAAGCGGGGAGGAAGCAGAGAAATTGTCAGGTTTGCATTTCACAACCGCCCGTGCGATGCAGGCTGCCGCACACATCCCGTGTGGGGCTCGGCCTCCCAGGCGCAGGGTGATGGGCAGTGGGAGGGAGTGTTTGCACAGCTCGCCAGCCGCTCTGCGGTCACTATAGCAACCCCCAAGGGTCAGTTTATGGAGGAAAGGAAGTTCGCTTTTGGGGAGTTCAGCTTTCCAACGCCAGCATCAAGCATGGCTGAAAAACAAAAGGCCAGACGGTGGGAGGAAACACACTTAAAGGAGCTTCTGATGTTCAAAACCACCCAAGCTTTCTCAGTCACCAGGAGATGCTGCGTTCCTTTCCCCTTGGTCAAAGGCGCACCGCTGGCCGGCTGATGCCTGCGCTGGAGGGTTATCTCCCCTCTCCTGCAGATGCCCATAAGCATTTGAGAGCAGGACACCTATAGATGAGTGCAACACAGAGCCACGCTTCCAGAAACACCGCTGTGCTGGCCCCGCCAAGCTGAGAGCCACAGGACTGATGTCCACAGCGTATTCACTGCAAGCTCTGGCTGTGCGAAGGCTGTTTGCAGACCTGCGCAACGTCTTCTGTGGCAGAAAGAAACAACAGGGACTGCTCTTTCTGGTCTGGAGGTAAACCAGCAGATGTCCATGCATTCAAACTTGGGTGTCCTGTGTGGAGACATGCAGTTTTTTGAACTGACCATGCTGAGACTTTGCCTGCATTGGTGCTGCCAGTGATACCCTGATTAAACCCGAAATATATGACAGATGTCTCTGAGGCGGTGCCTAGGGAAATACCCTCTTTCCAAACACTGCCGTCTTCCCCAGGCATCTCTCCCTGACCTATATGGCTCCTTGATGTGTTGCAACTCACTACCAAAATGGCCTGAATACTCCCCAAGAGCTGAAAGAGCATGTCAGCCATTGTTATAATATTGGGACAGTGTCAGAGCGCGGTCATCCTGGGGAATTGTGCTTTCGCAGGGAAAGAGGTAATAAACACAGCATCTCCTCAGCCACAACGGAAAACAGCCTGTGGCCTGAAGTTGTTCTCTCGCCAGCAGTTCCCATCACTGGGTCTGAAGCAGCGGAAGAGCAAGTGCTTGTTGGGGCACTGGAGGCCAGGAGCTACTTTAAAAGAAGGTCCACCCCCAGCTGAACAAGTCCAACACTAGATAGGAAAACAGGCACAAAATTTGCTGAGCTTCCCAGCTGAGCTCACCGCTGTGCCTCGTGCTCCAGGGTTTCAGAGCAGGCTTTCAGTTTACCTACCCTGCGTGCCACTCCTGCGTGATGGGTATGAGGTGATAAAGGTGTCCCTGCACTCAGCAGCAGCTGGAGAAAGGGCACAGAGGAGTCTTGTGCTCAGTCAAGTACGGAGGGGAGGTGCAATGGGCATTCCTCCCCCTGGCCTTGGCTGCAGTGGGAAACGTAGAGAGAAGGAAGCCCGGAGAACCCCAGGGAGGTGTATTGACATCAGACTGCACATCCCAAGGCCCATTTTCCCCTCTAAAACGGCAAGTTGCATCAGCTACAGACCTTTCCAGTAAAGCTCCTTCTTCTGCCTGTGACGACCTGTGCACGAGTGCTCAGTTGGTGGCAGGCTGGGAGCCAAGCTGGATGATGGTACATCACGCTGGAGACTGCTGCACAGGCAGAGCTTGGGGGAACTGGCACAGGGGTTTCCCAAAGGACCAAATTCAGCAAAGAAGCAGCAAGCCACTGCCTGGGGGAAGAGAGAGGGACAAGGAGAGGACGTGGGGGAGTAGGGACTGTGAGGATCTGTGTGTAGGAAGACCTAGGAGTGTGATACAGATACATTATGGCAGAGAGAAACAGGCAGAAAGACAGCATCATGGAGAAGCAGAGTCTCCAAGGAGGGGAGAGTGATACCGTGAGGCACTGGTGCAGGAGAAAGGACCACATGGCTGGGAAGGAGTGAGCCACAGCTGAGGCTTCTGAAAAAAAAATGATAAAAAGAGGGGAAGGATGCTGAAAATAATTGTGGATGCTGCAGGGGAGGACTGGCAGTGAAGGCTGTGGAGATGAGAAAGGTGGCTTTGTGTGGTGAAAGAATTCATCAAGTCACACAAAGATGTCAGATCCACTCAAGAAAACAGATGTATTGGAGGTGCAATTCATCTTGTCCCAAAGCAGATGTCGGATACATCATACACGTACTTGTCTCTGGAATGGGGACCTACAGTAATGATGCCAGAAGAAGGCATCCACATCGCGCAGGTCAGATCTCAGTGAATGAATCCTCTGTGTCTAATAATCTTCTGCTCTTGGGTGGCAAGCGGAAGGGCAGAGCTTTGGGATGACGGCTGCGTGTGTGTTTGAGGGTGATCTCTTGGGAGAATCTTCCCCAGGCCTGGGTGTTGCCCAAGGAAACATGAGTAGGTTTCAGTGCTGCCTCACTCCCCAGCTCATCAGCAGGGAGGACTCTCCCAAGGAAACTCCACAGGTGGGTTTCACTTTTGCTGGCAACACCCATCTCACACACCTAACCCCACAGGCTTTGAGCAGGGGATGTGCACAGGGCTGGCAAGCAAACGCTGTGCCTGGGAGCTGTGGGACAGACCAGGAGGGCTAGTAGCACAGCAGGGATGCCCTCGCCCTGCCAGTGGCTATGGCACAGCACGGATGCCCACAGGAATAGGCACTGCCCCTGCGCAGCCACGGCAAGGGGGCTCCAGCATCTCTTGGACAGGCTGCGGTTCAGCCCTGGCTTGGGAAGCCCTTCTGCCATTGCCCTCTCGTTCCCACTCTGCGTGTGGATGAGTCAAAGCATGTGTCCTCAGTGTCACCCAAGTCCCACACAGCCTGCTGCTAGCCCTGTGTACGGGACAGACCTGCCTGATCTCCTTATGGTGATGAACAATGGCCCTTCAGGTGGTTTAACGTCACGAGGAGTCTTTCCACAGGCTCAGCTCACATCCTAGAGCAGCCAGATGTGTTTCCCACTCCTTTTCCCACGTTGGTGAGCAAAGGGGGCTCAGCCCTCTGCCCTGGGCTCCGTCCTGTGGCACCCCCGGCTCCCTGCATCTGCCTTGCTGTGCGGCCCATGTGCAGTGTGTAGAGATGCTGCAATATCAGCTGAACCGGGCCACCTAGGATGGAAAAAGCAGGAGGACACCCAGGTGACTGAGACACCAACAATGCACAGAGTGATGGCTCAAAACCTTGTCATGGCACTTCGGAAATATTACTCTGGGGTGAGGGGAGGACAGGGAGGTGGAAGAAGTGGTTTTGACATTCCTCTATTAATACTGTGTGCAGAAAAGTACCCCAAAATAACGCAGTCAGGATTGGCAGCAGTTGTGAGACACTTGCCACTTCCTCCCTATGGTCCTCCACACCCATGGCAGCTGGAGTCGATGGGCGACATCTCAGCAGCGGCTGTGCCCGACGTGTGCTTGGACCTGTCTGTAGGGCAGAGGTCCGTGTGAAGCCCCAGGCTGCGCAGAAATTTAATCCAGCTCCCAAGATGTTGCATAAAGGTGTAAAAATGTGAGCTTTGGTACTGGCTCACCATCTGCTCCTAGGTACATGTAGCAACACAGTAAATAGCGTTTGCTTGTATTTGCAGATTTAACGGTCAGATAAGTGGTAAGGATGGTATGAAAAAGGCCTGCTGAGAAACAAGGAACACTAAAAACAAGTGTCTTCATCTTTGTTGCTACCGCTACTTTATATGCAAATAAGGCTTGCATTAGTTAGACCATAAGTGATCATCACAGAGGGTAAAAATAATTAGGGAGGAAATAGTAGCAAGGATGTTATTTAACATTATAAATGTTTCTATACCCTCACCTGTGCTCGGGTGTTGCCACTGCACCCACCTCAAAGGCTGTTTGTTGAAAGAGAAAGAAGAGATTAGAGAGAGAGATGACAAAAAAACAAAGAGATGGAAAAGACGTGGAAAAACCTTTTACCCCATAGGCTCCTCTGGCTTCTTAGAAAAGGTTTATCCCCCTCAAGCCTAGAGGAGGCCAAAACAGCCAGTTCCACAGAAATTGCCCACTCTTATCACTCCTGCCCCAGGAAACCTCGCAACCTTAAAGTGATTTTCTCTCCCTGCAGGGTTAACTCACCCCAAGGCATGTTTTGTGCCACTGGCTTAAGGCTCAGCACAGAGCCTCCCGTGCAGGCAAGCAATCACTTTGCCAGTTAGCTTTCAGAAGTATATGAGCCCTCAGGTTTCATGATGCGATGCTGGTCACTGAATGATGGTTGGGAAGAAGGTCCTTCTCCAGGCAGCTTAACCTGTAATTGTCTCATGTGAAGTGTTTAGCCTTGGCCTGAAAGCCCTTGGTACTCAGCACCACTGCCTTGCTCCAACATGGCACTTCTGGCCTCCCAAAAGCATCCTGTGGGAACAAGAAAGTCACTTCACTTTGCCCACATCGCTGATGCCCCTTCACTCTCTGCTGAAGACGAAAGTTTGGGGGTTTTATTTCTGTTTTCTGCAAGATGCTGCTGCCTGGGGCGAAGCAGAAACCAGCTTTCCCCAACCATCCCAGGGCACCCAGTTGGAGCCAGCTTTCAGAAAGGGCGTTGGGCATCAGCCACACACCTGAATGAGCAGTCGGGCTTTCTGAAAGGCTGGGTGGCCGGCCACCAGCACCCCGGTGGGAGCTGGCATGGGATGAATCCTGCTGAAAGTGCAGCATCCTCAGCCTGTTTAGCCCAGTGTAAAAGGCAGAGCCTCAAAATGCTTCATGTTCGAGACTCCAAGTGGGAGACGGAGAGGGTTATGTTGTAACGTCATTGATGCAGGAATCCAGACAACGCTTCCTTGTGATGGCGAGGTCCAGTATTTTGTCTTCTGCTTAACACATTGTCAAGAGAAACGAAGTCATGGACTATGACAGAGATTTATCTGTATTGCAGCACCACCTACACTAATAACTGCAACAATTACTGCTCACTTAAGTTTTCTTTTGAAAAAACGCCCTGCATACAAAAGGTTTTCTTACGCGATAGCGTATGATAGATCGCACAGTTTCAAAAGACACTTCTCTGCATCTGGCCAAATCCTCAGGGAGAGGATTTTCTTCATCCTTTATACTACTCTGTGGGCTCTAACTGGTGCCTGGCTCATCCTGCCCTTGTGTTTGGCAGTCAGGCTGTGTTTGGCAGGCAGGCCCATCCCACGCGCGTCCCTTATGGCCAAAGCGCTCCAGAGCAGAGGGGATGCTTTAACTTTTGCTTCTTTTTGCAGCTTTTTTATGACAGCTTCCCTTCATACTTGGCTTAGCCTGGGTCCCAAATACCTGTGACTGCTTCCCTTTCTTACTGGACACAGTTCCACTTTCAGACTCTCGTCTGCTGGCACACTGTGGGTGTATTTAGGTGTCCAACTCTCTGCGGGGAAGAGGCTTAAAAATTATAAGAGGTCCCCGTGGAAGCTGCACCACTTTTCAAACACGAGAGGATGTCAGTATTCATATGAGGCAGGGAAACCCTTAGTAGAAAAGAAAAATCCACTAGTTTTTGTTCCTTCTTCTTGACATGTCCCTTTAACAGCACTCAACAGCTGTTAAATGGGATAATCACCTGTTATCCTCATGTCACTAATTCAAATGCTAATGGCTGTCAGTGCATGAGAGGTTATTCAGCCATACGGCACCCCAGGTACGCTTTGCAAGAGGAGGATGCTGAAGCGATTAAGCTCCCTTCTGGGATTCTACCATCATTGGAAAGAAATGCTTCCAGATGATCTCAGCAAGGAGATGTTGTCTAAGACAGAAAGGAACACCGGACAGGGAGGAGGCAGGAAAGAAGGGTTTGCGTGTTTTGCTGCCTCAGAGGGTCTCCATGCCCACACTGAGAGACCCTACACCCAGCCCAGCCTCCGTGCCAGCCAATTCAGCCACGGCTCCCTTTGATCCCACATAACTACTGCTTGTACAGTGGTAGTGCTCAGCGAGCCCAAAAAAGGGTCGTCATTTCACCGCCCTAGCTAAACCGCTATCCCAGCAGTGCAATATTTGCTATCTACACAGAAATAGCGGCACCTCTTCCTAGGGGTCAGGTCACCACTGCAAGGTCGCTAGCAGCAGAGGAGAAGCTCTGGTCCTGGCCAGGGGACACCAGGCTCAGTGACCCTCCAGCCTCCCAACGTGAAGTGCCAAGCTGTTGGCGCCCTGCGGAGCAAACCCTCTGGTACTCCTTGCCTCTGTGACAGCGAAGAGGCTGCAGAAGGCAGTAGCAAAATCTTTCGAACCAACACCGCTTTCACAGAGCAGAGCTTGCAACTAGATCCACATGTGCGCGCATGTGTCCAAAATGTAGTTCAATGCATTCTTTTATATTCGACACATGCAATTTCCCAAAAAATCTCCCAGTCTCAGTCCCAGTTTTGTAAATCTCTACAAAAGTATGTAGTGTCTTTTACATGGTAATAACCACAGATTGTAAAGTTGCACCATTAAACAGGTCACACTGTTATCCACCAGGGATATCAACACAAAAGTAGAGCCAGATTTAAGCCTAGAACTCTTTTGCTATGAAGCTGCGACCCACAAGGCAGTAGGCCATTGGTGTCTGTCCTTCCCTTGCAAAGAGACCAGATGACAGTGCTATGGGTGATGCCAAAGGAAAGGAACAGCGGTGACTTCAGTTTCCACCACAGGCCATGGTGGCTGTGCCTCACCCATCCCTCTTGTAATCCAAGGTGCGTGCCCAGATCGCAGATATTGGCATCATCTGTCTATCAAGTGGCATGTAGGAGGAGAAAAGGGGAATTAACAGATCAATATGGTACCCTAGATGGGAAGATATAGAAGATGAGGAGGGTAAACAGCTGGGAAAAAAGATAGCTCTTCCGCAGCTTTCAGCCATGATCATCTGAAACACTTTTGACCACATTCTCCAGAGGGGTCATAATCAATGAACATCCAGTTTTGTCTTTTGAGAAACCTATTTTGACGTCAAAACTATGGTGTGCTTCTAAATGCGGTCTGAAGCCCATGAAGGCCACTATTATTTAAGGAAATTCACTGGCCAAAGCACCCCCTCAGCTTCAGCATCCATCCTTGGCTTATTTTTAACTTTGAAATGATCTTGTTTTCAACTCTGCTGGCCTGGTATCTCCAGTTCCGTCGGTATTCCATTGCTAAATCTTGACATCTTCTCTTTTGAAGAGTTACTTATGGGCAAGAAAAGTTGTTCTCCTTGCATGTTCAAAAAAAATAAATATCTATATCTCTGTTGCCATGACAGTGGTGTGGGTTACTACCAACTATTTTAGCCACACTAAGCTTAAAATGGTAAGCAAATTAACAACTCTTTTATTTATTCCTGGGAAAAAAAGAACTGATGCAGCCAGCTCAGGAACAAGTGCTGGGACATGTTTGCTCCTGCGAGCTTACGGGTGACCACCAGGTAACCATGGCTGGTCCCATCCATGGAGTGCAAGGCTGACCCAGTTTCCCCTCGGAGCTGTCATGGCAACCTCCATGGTCGCGTTTGCTGCTTTGCATGGCGAAATCTTTGATTTCTGGCTACAGCAAAGCAAGAATGCAAAACCGGTGTCAGCGCAAGGCGGAGGGCAGCTCAGCCTTTTGCCCTGCATCCCGCTCCTGAACAAAACCTGTGTCCAAGTGGTCACAAAGGAATTGAACATGGGAAGGAAAGGAAACTGTCACTTAGTTTTTTCCATTCTGGTGCTGCTTTATTCCTCAGAAAGAAACATGTTCAGCCTGGCTTGATAAAGAAATGAGGTGCGTGCAGTCATTTTGTGTGTGCCCAGCGTGGGGCAGAGCCTCTTCCCTCCTAATCCCCCCTGAACTCGAGTCCCTTGCTCTCACAGACCAAACTCAGCAAAGAGTCAGTACCCTCGGATCCCTGAAAGCTGTGGGAAGAAGGACAAATGGGAGAGGGATGGTGCCTCTGCACAGGGGAAGGCGACAGCAGGAGCTCAGCCTGTATTTGACATCAGAGAATCTGCAAGAGAGTGACGCTGGCAGCACGGCGCTCGCCTGGGCTGCTCCCAGGACCTTGGCTGCAAGGCGGTTGTGCATTTACCCATCCTCAGTCACTCGTTACCCAGAGAGCTGGCTGCCCGCAGCCACAAAGAAATGTCAGCACTTTATACTAAAAAACTTGTCAGCCCAAACCGGAGAGAAAAATGTTCCACTTCGTGGGGCAGACACCCAAAAATCACTTCTGTGTCGTGGAGAGGAGGGAAAAGGAGGAAAAAAAAAAAAAAAGAAAAAATGGAAATGATGGAAATGGCTAGGGGGTTGATTTGTAACGGAAATGAGCTGTAAGATAGTGTGCCCAGACTCACTAAGCCGAGGTGGGCATGAGAAAAGCAAGTGACAGCCAGCGAGCACCAGGAGAGCCCAGGCAGTGGGGAAGGAAAAACATCAGCCCGCTTGGAGGGAGCGAGAAGTACAGAAAGTGCACGCTAAGTAGGAGTGCGGGGATGACATCTGAAAAGGGGAAAATTTAGGCCAAGTGGCAGGAATAGTTTCCTGACAGTGAGATGCACAAACTGGAGCCGTCCCTCAGGAGAAGCCCTGGAAGCCTCATCAATTGGTGTGCGAGGACTGAGCTGGAGGAAAGCTGCAAGTCCTGGAAAGGCCTTATCCAAAGCTTGCTGAAAATCAACAGCAAGGCTTGCATTAATTACGGGAGGCTTGGCTCCAAGACGAACCACACCGCCAGGAACGAGCCTGCAGGGAAGAGGGGAACTTGCAGGAGGTGATTGGGTGGTGATGGGTCCCCGGCACGAGCACCGCCCTCCCCGAAGGAGCTGGGAAACAAATGGGTGAGCAGGATGAGGAAACAGATGGGGAAATAAAAAAATCCCTTCTCCTTTAAGGCAACATTATCTGTCAGCAAGGAGCTGCTCTGTTCTGGGCATGGCACAAGCAGAGTCAGGGCTCAGGCTTCTGTTAGTCTTGGCCCCTGGGAAGGCCAGCTGCCAAAAAAAGGGCAATTTCGCTTTAGTCAGTGGGCAGGGCATGGGTGGGTGGGGAGAGAAATGAGGCAGAGAGCGAGAGTGCAGCACGGGAGAGAGGGGACGTATGCACCATGTCTTTGGATGTGCAGCAAGAAGCCCAGCAGGACGGAGCTTGTGACAGGGGGGAGGAGGCGATGGCTGTGGGCAGAAGCCAAGGCAGAAGCAGAGGAGCTCCAGGGATGATGCAGTTCCCCTCCTAGCAAGAAGGAGCCTTGTCTAAAGAAACTCGTGCTAAAAACAGCTGGGATGCTGGCTCCGTCCCCAGAGCTCCCTGAGCCACCAGCCCTCCCTGTCACAAGAGGCAGGAGGCGATTTCCCCAGTGGGGAGGCAAACAGCATAAGTTCCCACGCAGGGAACTATCCCTGCGCCCCGTCCCCGGGCATGCTGCTCAGCCAGATGTGCCAGCCGGGCTGGGTGGAGACTCTCCATTGCACGTAGCCCCAGAGCTGCGGGCCGAGCTGGCAGGTACCGTGGTGTGAGCTGAGCATCATCCCGCCCATACCAGTGGCCTTACTGGGAGCTGGCATCACGACGTCGCCTCCGCAGCATGAAATGGATTTTCAACCTCCAATCCCATGTGGGTTCCTTCAACCCCCAACGAAAGCATCTGTGCTCCAAGGGTATCCACACATTCATGCAGGAGACAGCCAGGCACGGGCAGTCGAAGCAATAACCGGCCTTTGCACACCACAGCCCTGGAAGTGCTCGTCATGTGTGCCATCCATCTCCCACCCCCACTTTTACTGGTGGATTCATTTATTCGGACACACCGCCTTCTCCATTTAAACAGCAAACCCGGCAGGGCAGGAAATGACAGCCTATGCAATTGCCAAGCCAACAGAAACAGAGCTAAAGTGGAAAGCCTAATTTAAGAGTAAAGTATAATATAAAGAGATTGTACTTCTTTCCGGATCAGGGATTACAAACCCAGGGAATTCGGAGTTAAAGTTATGCTTAAAGTAAATTCAAACTTGTTGAAGTGTGGCAATGTGCAACCAAGGCATACAAATAGCCTTAATTCTGCCCTGCAGTGACACATAACCATATGACTGTGATTAAAATGTTTTAGTACTTGTGCTCCTAGACTAGATTACCCTGATAAATACAATATTTTTTCATATTCCCTTGCTTTGCCCCTCCTCCAATAACCCTGTGCCCCACATATTGCCGCTAGTACAGATTTCACTGCCTACCTGGAAAAAAAGACACATATCACAGGTCCTTCACATCTGTAATGGGAGCCCCGGGCTAAGTGTTGTCTTGGAAATACCCTCCCTCCTGCCATCGGATCCACAGCCACCCCTGCCCAAAGCTCTGGAGAGCGCAACTCCAGTTGCACCAAGCGAGCATTTACTCCTGCTGAGGAGAAGGGAAGGACTTTCCTCACACCTTTTACACTGCTGTAATCTACACTCCTGTATTTATTTTACAAGCCCATTAAAAACTTGGTTTTAAAGTGTAGAGAAAACCAAAGAGAGACAAAGAAAAATCATCTGGATAAACAATTATGCCTTTTTGTCAAGGACTCAGGAGCTAATCGAGTCCAGATCTGTTCCACATTCACATTTACATGCAAATTTGTACTTACTGAGCTAGAAAAAGTCAGATTAGCGTCAAGAGTCAGTTCTGCCCTCAGCTACATAGCACAAACTGCATGGAGTGAATGGTGGCTCGCAGGGTGTAACAGAGGGCAAAGTTTGGCCCCTAATACTTGCAGACCATTTGGCCTGGACACACATGAAAGTGCCTGCTCTGCACTTCAGCCCAGTCTGAAATGACTTTCCAGAAGTTGTATTTACTTAAGAGTGTGGGTGGCCTGAATTGTCACGATGTGTTTAAATATTCGGCACTAAATCACAGCTGTCCACTTATTTGCACTTTTGCTGCTGGGCAGCAGGAACACCTCTGGAATTAGTCAGCATCAGACGCATTAATGAGCTAACAGATATACTACAGTTTACAGTTTAGCCTTCTTTTGTGCACATAAATACACACCCCGTCTCCTTTTCTTGCCCAGAACAGCATATCTTTTCAAACATGTTGACTTTCTAAGCTTTATTTTATTTGGCCTTTATTAATGAGCTTGCAAAGTTTTCTGTTACACAGAACAGCACCTTGCCCCTAGCAGGCTTGCTGTGTGTTACACACTATCCTGAAGAAACTCGTTGTGCGAGGAGGAACGGTCCAGCCTCAGAGGAGTTCCTCCTCACAAGCCAAAAGCCATTCCCTGCATGCGAAGATCCCAAGTAAATATGGAACCAATAACAACTGCAAGTGAAGACCTTTGCATATGGAAAATATTTACAAAGTCTGTGCTACAAATCACATCGGCTGGAGGAAAACACTTGCACCTTTGCTTGTGCAGAAAGCAGGCGATCTGTTGCACAAAAGGAAAGAAAATCTTGTTCTCTGGGTTAACACTCCCACATCCCATTCATCCCACTTCTCCACTGCCAGTAACTTTTTATAAATCACAGGCATAGTGTGGGTCATGATTTGATGACTCGCCGACAAACTGTATCCAGCATGGGAGGACCGCAGTGTCGATATCAATTCTTTGTGACTTGTATGCCTAATGGATACTAACTGCAAATTGTAACAATTTTTATTAAACAAACCACTAGAGACTTTACCAGGGTAATGTTCTAGTATGGAATCAATGGCAGCCAGTTTTGTGTGTGTGTAAATAAAACAGTTTTTCGTAAAAAAAAAAACAAAAAACAAAACTTATTTGCTGACACTGAAGTTTCTTGTGGGAATACATCACTTCTGTAATTAAATTTTCATCTGGAAGATTTGTCAGGTCAAAAATGGAATTTCTGGTCAAAATCATAGCAGGGAGGAACACACAGGAAGCCAGGCTCTGAACCAAGCACAGCCGAGCGTCTTGCATCCCAAGCACTTGGCCTGATTACGGAGCCAAGAGCTCGTCTGCCATATGGCCACTCCTCACCTAGTCTTGCTCGGTTTTGGCCATACTCCTCCAGCACCATTTCCCGGTTCTCCCTCCAGCCTCTCTGGAGAGCAGAAAGTGCAAAGCCACCCTCTGATAGCCTCTGCCGGCTTTGCAATCAGATTTGCCGGGAAGCATCCCCGAGCGAGCAGCTGGCTCCGGCCGGAGGAGCACAGGGGAGCAACCCCACCACCAGCAGCCACTCTCACCCATGCAGCAGGACCTGGGAGAGGATGTCTGGCCGTATCTGCCTTCCCCACGTGCACAGGAATGCGCCATATCAGCAGATAGAACCTTCGGTAAGGGCGTAAATGCATCCCCCCTTGGGCGTCTGCGCAGCTTTATCTGTGGCAGTGCAAGGAACGGGGAGAGCCGAGCTGCCGGCCAGCCTTTGTACCCTCACAACCTGATTCACCAGAATAGCCCAGCTGCCTTTCTCCACCACAATGGCACACCGGAGCTGCAAGCCTAGTTTAACCAGCCGGTTTGTGACACTCTTGTGTCCACAGAGTGGATACGGAGCTGCTGGAAGGGGCCAGCAAGCCCTTTCGCGTTGCGTACCTCAACCAGGCTTCTGCAGCAGGGGCCAAGACCCAGCTGTCACCAGTCACCACCTCAACCTCCCTTCACCTTCAGGTCAGAAACGGTTCAGCTCAGCCACTGCAGCCAAGTGGGTCTGAAACACTGTTAGGAGGGACCAGAACCTCTTGTGTGCGTACGTGTGTGTGTGGTTTCACAACACCTCCCTCTCCCCACTGCCAGCCACGCCAGTTTCCTCAAAGAAAGGCAGAACAGTAGAGCATAGACCCAAAGCTGCCCCGTGATGTATTAAAGCCTTGTTTTTCCCACTGCTTAAAGAACTGACCCAGCCCCCTCAAATGTTCCCAGCATATTTGAATTGTGAGTCAGAGACCACAATGGAGATACTTGCCTAGCCTGACAAAGTTGAAGTATCTCCTGCCAAACAGTAATCGCTGATTTTTTGCTCTGTCACTCAGAAGTCCTGTTTCCACCGCCCTAACCATGCAAAACACACTGCCTCATTGAAGAAGCGAGGATTACTTCTTGGATGCTTACCTGTAGCATCTCCAACTTCTCATGGTCCCTTTCAGAGTCCTGCTAACAAACAGGACGGAAACCTGCAGGTATTGAAAGCTCACGTCTCTGCACCCACAGTGGAAGCAATGCAGACAGAGGATAGAAAGAATAGCAGCAATACTGACAAGTGAGGCCAGGAAAAACTTCATCTTTGCAGGCAGGGTCTAACACTTGGAAAAAAAAATTTAAGACAGATTTCCACAGGCTGGACCAGCATCTCACTTAGCAAAGCACCCTAAGGCTTAGGAGTTAATCTGTGGCAGACCACCATACTCTTTCTTGGGCCACCACCACTGCAGTAAACTTTGGCAAAAGGGAACAGCCAGGAGTAGGGAGCAGCCAGGAGTAGGAAGCAACATGTTGTTCACCATAGCTAAAGCCACTAACTGCCATGAGTTAGTTTCCAAAGTGGCAAAATAAGTTTTCACTGCTGTTTCTTCTGCAGTGGTGACAGGGCTGCAGCGCTAAGTGGGACTCCATTTTCTTTCCCCCCATCATCCAAGCAATGCACGCAGCCACGCTTGGGGCAAAAAGGTAGAACATACTTTTCATTATCCTTTTACTATAGGTCACACTCATTTCCCGTTTTCAAATTTCCCTAAACAATCATGAGCACTAGAAATATTTTTTCTTAGTTAGTTTTTTTTTTTGCCTCTCCTCTTTCTCTCTGTTGAAAGCCAAGATTCTCAGTTGGTCTCAGCATTTGGGCAGAGACGCACGAGGGCTTCAAGGAAATCCCCGAGTATCAGTGCAAGGCTTGATCTGCAGCGAAGAGAGCTGGCACGTCAGTGCTCCAGATGTTGCTCCAGTGGTGGAGCCATGTCAGGATGAGCCCAAAGGACCAGCGGCTGAGAAAAAACTCAGACACGACCAAAACCTTCAGCATTACATGAGGCTGAGGCTGTGAGTGTGTGTGAACTTGCTTTATTTTTCTTTTTTTTTCTTTCCCATTGCAACTAAATATTTCTTCTGAGGATTCATGCTCATACTTGTGCAAAGAAATCTTTCCCGTCATCTCCTCCATCACCTGGGCTGCAGTGCAGCCAGCAGCGTGCTGCTATTCATCCCTGCTGCCCGGGCAGCAAGAAAAAAAAATCAAGTAAAACTTCCCTCCTTATTAGTTAACGCTTGCCCACAAAAACAATGCAAAGGCCGGGAGGTGAACAGGTCTGAGTGGACTTCACATAACAAATGCAAACATCACACTTCAAAATCTCTCTGCTTCTTGGATGGGGGAGCCTTTGACAGAAGCTGTGTCCAAAGCCCTAGACAGAGACCCAGGAGCTCTAGGATTTCCTCCCCAGCTCTGCCTCAGGCTTGACATTTCAGGACTTTGGTGTCTTGCTGACAAACCTGAGTCACGCTAAACTGCAGATAAAATACCAGTGATCCTTTTAAACTTCCCATCCCCCCCGAGCACACGTTGCTCCGAGCAGTGCACATGCACTGACCTCTCCCAGCTCGGTCCTGGCGACAGGGCAATGCACGACCCAGACCTGCTCTCCCTGAACACCCCACAGGCTTTTATCTAGCATGGAGCCAGGCACTGGAGGTGCGTAAGAGGGAGTGAGAAAGAAAAAGAAGCTGTTGCAATGTGCAACAAATACAGATCCTAATATGGATCTCAGGACTCTAAAACAATATGGATCCTAAGTCCATTCAAATCAACCAACAGAGGCTTCCAATGCCTTTACTGAAAACAGTAAAATGAATAGAAAGTGTCATGGCAGCAAGAACAGCTTTTAGAGTCCCAGCTGATGAGTCAAACCCTGAAGTGAACACCGAATTAATCTGCAGAGGTAATTGCTCCAGGACAGCCACACTGGCAAAGCCACGGGAGGTGGGAGAAGGATGATTGTCCTCCCACTCATGGCCAGTTGGTAGGTGACCAGGTTGCTTCACATGTTCCAGCTTGTCAATCTGACATCATCCATGAGGAATAAAATGTGTCCATTAGAATCCATCTACACCAGCTAGAACTATTCATGGGAGACAGACTGAAAGAGCAGGCAAACAGGGCTACCATAAAACTGGAGTGAGAGGCCTCAACGCTCCTTGCCTCACACAGTTCAGATGACACCAAGCTAGCCAAGCTTGAAAGAACTGCCCTTACATAGGGGTCCTCTGCAACCATCTGCACGAGACCACTGTCATCTGAGCTAAAATAAAAATCCCGTTGTACAGCCATGGTAGGATGCTGGGCCAGCTAATGCAGCGGGACGCAGTGCATTTTAGAGCACACTGTTCTGCACAACAAGCTTTGGAAAGCGTTTCTGGAGGCTGAGCCAACCTCACAGTGCTGGCCCTGAAAATATTTAACACGTGTCCTTCTCAAAAAAAGGCATTTTAAAGAAATCTGGATTGCAATCTGAATGCAAGCACCTTCTTTCTGCTCTCCATCCTCCGAGGCAATGCAAGCAGAACAGTCAGTCCAAGGGGCACAAACTGGCCCTGGAAGAGCCTCAGCCCAATGTCTGGGCTTGCTTGTCAAGCCAAAAAGAAAGGAGGCGGCGGCAAAACCATTGCATAGTCACCTGGAAAGTTTCTAATGCTGTTTGCAGGAGCAGTGGCTGCTGCCAGGAGCGCACCAGAGTCCTCTCCCTGGTAGCGTGCCACCACTGTGCCATCGCCCGGGCGGTGAGATTGTCAGCTGTCACTCAGCAGCCCAGGCTCCTCGCATTACAAAATCTGGAAGGGAGATGGAAGCTGAAATCAGAGAAGCTGCAAACAAGGGCTAGCAGCCTCCCGCTGCAGAGCAGAAGAGGCATTCCACCGGGAGTAACTCCGGCACTTGGGAGAGGACAGATTTTCTGTGCCGGGTGCTCAGAAATTCTACGTGAGCACACCCATTGGCACGATGCACAGCAAACCACTGGCTCTGGACACACGTGCTGGCCCCTCACATCTGGCACTCAGATGCAAGGGCTTCCAAGGCTTCAAACAGAGGGTGCACCTCCCTCCCACCCCCACTAACTCACAGCAGTTGCAAGGGGGACAACAGCAAGTGCCCCCCCCCCCCAACCCACTGCTGGCACGTCCGTCCCCCAGCAGTCTGCCAGACTGTTACACCCTGACAAAAGGGCTTGGCGGAGCAGCCTCTGCAGCCAAAGCAAGGTTCGCAGCAGGGGCTGAAGACCAAACCGTTTCTATCTCCGAACACACCTTTGTTAGTTTTGGCTGCACCCTTTCAGGTATCACCTGCCTCCCCAGGCAAACATGCTCCTATCCTGAGCTCCGCGAGCCTGCTGCGCTCTTCTGAGGGCTGCAGTCACCCGGCAGGTATCCGCGCACCTCCCGCATCCCCAGCAGCAGCGAGTGGCCGAGGAGGGAGAGCCCCGGGACTACCGTGGCTGCAGCGAATGTGTTTCAGGGAGCTGAGGAAGGAGCTGAAGCAGATTCACAGTCAGGCTGCTGTTTGGCTTTGCTGGAAACAAGAGTGGAAAGCTGGCACTGATGTCCAGCCGCCCCAACAAACATTGCATTCATCTGCAGAGCTACGGAGCAAATGATCTGTCAGTTGTTCATCTGGAGAACAGGTTTCTCCAGCCTGGATTAAATGATTATGTTGCCACAGCATGTGTTTCTTGCTTCTTTTAGAGGTAAGGTAAGTAAGGTGAGAGCATCACAGAGTGGGGCCTGACCCTGCAACCCAGCTGCAAGCACCTTTACGCTTAGAGAAAGTTCGGACCAACGCAGAGCACGGGGGACATGGCACAAGTGCATTTAAAAGGCAGCACTTTGGTGCCAATGTGCTGAAATCGCTAATGCAAGAAAACACCTCACTCGAGTACAGGAGGTGTACGTACACTTCGCCTCACGTTACTGCATCCAGATGTGCACCAGACTGGCTGTATTGCTGAGCCTTCTGCTCCTCATTCTCACAAAGCTGAAGGCAGGATGAGTGCACTTGGAGGTCTAACAGCACATGTGCAGCAGCGACAGGCTCCAGTGAAGCCTGTGCGTCCTGCCTTCACAAAACCCCCCTTGAGTGACTCCCTCAGGATGTAATTGCAGTCAACTTCATTCCAGGCCGTGAGCATATGTCTGGCTACGGACATTACTGCAAGCACACATGGGAAAAAAAGAAACATAAAGGAGAAAGTGCAAAATAACACTCTTGCAATCCAAGCCCCGTTAGGATAACGGGTGTTTTCCTCTATAGGAAAAGGTTACTTCGCTACCTTTGGCAGCCTGGCAGCTTCCCTGCATTAGTCTTTTGCAAGGCAGAAGAGAAAGGCTGACACCAGCTTAGCAGACTCAAAACCATGACACTGCACCAAACCCTCTGGCAGCACCCCCTGAACCCCTCCAGAGCTCACATGGGCAAAAAACAGATGCCCAAAGAGCCAACATGGTAACTTCAGGACTCGACCAGGTCGCAGGGGGCCAAACCCTTGCACAGGGGAGCCCACAGCATCTTTCTCCACCCCATGGCCTTCAGCGGGTCACCAGAGCTTGCAGCAGGTCCTCAGCTCTCAGGGGAGGATGGATCTGTGCTGGGGGTGGGGGGAAGGGTGCCGGGATGCAGCCACAGCATGCCGTGGGCAGTGGGAGCCACAGCCACAGCCCTCTTCCCCCACCGCATTTCACAAGATGAACTGTAGCAGCAGCACTGCCGCTTTTGTATTTGCCTTTTTTTTTTTCCAGAATGGGCAAACCCACATGTCGGTCGGTCCGTAGCCCACCCTGGGGAACCCATACAAGCACTGCTCTGGGGGGAAGCTTCCTACAAACAGCCCACAGCAAGCACCCAGCGCTCTCAGCCCAAGCAGTTGCAGGCTGGTGAATTTCTAAGCCATCCAAAGTAAGGTCTTAACGATGGGAATCGTCAGGCAGGCTTAAGCAGGGCTGAGCTGCCCTCCCCACATCAAGCGGCTGTGAAAACATGCAGGACTTGTCCAGCTGGGATGGCTCCCAGTCAGGCATTTACGTTTGTGACTCGTGGACGAGTCTTTAAAAATACATCCCAGTACATGTACGGATGTACTCCAAGATACACTTGCATCCACAACCACATGACCTAAGAGGTGGGTTTGAACTAAAGTGACTCAGCCTCCCAGTTACAGGAACAAAATTAGCAACTACTCATAAACGTCTTATGTCTCAGATGGGGCTAGATGGCACTCTAAGTTAGTTAATCTACAAGCCCTTCACCTCAGGAGATTTCACTTCGACCTTACGATCAGTGGAAAACCAGGAAAGCTGGGGCTCCCTAGGGTATATTTTCCAGAGCTGGGCTGGTAATTCACACTGACAGCCTGATTCAACATATTTTCTAGGTACCTAGTTAGGAACTTTGTCCAATAATTAAGTCATTTTCTGGAATTTACTTATTTTATTCTTTTGAGCAAATAATTCTTGGCTGGCAAGCACTTAAACATGTAATATTTATTATAAAACATATGGTTTTCCCTAATACTTAGCCTACTTTTTCCTACTTAGCTTTAATTTATCACATTTCTCCTCATTAACCCCTGCCCCCCACCCCCGTTGTTCCCATGCCGGATCCCTCTACCTCTCCCGGGAGAACAGTGATGAAATGACATTCGCCTCCCAGACCTCCTGGCACATCACCCCTTCCCTTCGGGATCAGCTCGGCGAGGCAGAGAGCCCTCTGGCCCGGAGCCCCTGAATCACTTAAGGATGCACAGCTGAAACAGAGCAAGGCAAAGCGGCAGAGGAAGGCGAGGACCGGGCTCACAGCACAGGCTTCTGGCTGTATTCAGGTCAGAGCATTCAGGTCCCGCGGCCTCGGGCCTCTGCGTGAGCTGGGTAGGAGATGGACGAGTAAGGATCTGCCCTAATCTCACACCCAGACCTTCCAGAGACTCTGCACTCCCTCCTCAAGCGAGCACGCCGCGACTGATGGCACCGTGCCACGGCAAGCAAACGGCATCCACATGTCTGGGGGGAGAGGGGGGACATGCGGTGCTGGCGCAGCACATCTGGCTCAAAGGCTGGGAAGAAGACGGCCACCTCTTTAACAGAGGCTGTACCCACCCCATCTAGTACTCTAGATGAGTATCTCTCCCATCTTATAACAAACAGAGCAGCCCTCTGGAAAAAAAAAACAAACCAACAATTTCTCCCAGCAGAGAATCCCTTCCTGACAGCCCTGGTCATTCGTGCCTGTGAATTGGCCTCCCCGTTCCTCAAGTAACAGATTAGTCACATACATTTGCAATGGCAGCAATTCTGCCAAATAGCTGAGGAGCGGGGCAGGAGGGGGAGGAGAACAGCATCACAGCAAGAACAGACAGAGGAGGGGAGAGGAGAAATGAAATGTTTCTTCCTCTTCTCCCATGCCCCCTTGGTTTTCGACAGCGTTTGTACGCGCAAGCTGCAAAACAGCTGCATCACGTGCAGGAGGTGAAATCCAGGCATTCTCTAGCCGAGAAGCTTGGACAGCCCTGTCTCTCCTCCCAGGCTAGTGGGAGCATCGCCCAGCAGCCAGAACGCAAATAGCTCTGCTGAGGTCGGGATCAAAACCCTCCCTAAATACGGACAAAGTGTGGTAGCTGGGAAGACCTCTTTCTTGAGCTCCCCATCTTCCGAGTGACTGACAAAGGCCAGACCCCGGCAGGGCTGAGAAAGGCTCAGGGCTGCAAAGCGTCCCGCTTAGAGGGGAGTCACTCGGAGAGGAAAACAAACCTGCAGAAGACCCCAAAAATCCAGCTCCTGATTAATAGGTGGCTTACTGAAAACAGTTACTCCCCTCTTCCAATAACATGCATGAAGAATCACCATCATCCTGAGAGCAGCAGTTCGTGGAGCCGGCGAGCAGGTCAGACCGCTCCTCCGCGCTGTACACGCTGGTGTCAAACTGTCCCTGTCCCAACACACTTCCAGCTACAAATGCCCCGGCAGGTAACAAAGAGGGAGATTCAAAGCAAGAGCACCTGAGTGAGCCCGTAACAGGAAAAAAACCAGGCTGTTTTGGGTCATCTGAGGTGTGCACACATTCCAAGACGCAGGGTCTGTTCCCTGTAGCTCATGGAAATGCTTAATGGGCAGCATGGCCCGGAGAAAGTGTAAAGAGGGGAAAAGCAGACACGTGCCTGGGGAAAGCAGATGAGCAGGCTTTCAAGACAAGTGTTGCTACTGCAACAAGAGATCAGAATGCATGTAGGCTGTCGCTGTCCTGGTAATAAATAACAGCTACAAAACTCTTATTAACATCTGAAAAATACATTGGTTCTGCCAGTAAGTCCACCATGAAGCTATCTGTCACATGTTAGCACTGTGGTACTCACTTCAGACGTCCCAGAGAAAGGCAGAAAACACAGCAGGCAGGTCACAGCACCCCGTATGCCAGCCAAGGGGACTCCCAGTCTCAAAGGACGCATTCTAATTATCATAAAAATAATGCTCCCCTCTGGTATCCTCCAACTTAGGGGGCAGCGCTGAAAAAGAAGAACGAAATACAAGCATCACTTCCGAGACAGGAATATCGCCATCACACAAAATACCAAGTAAACCACAGAAATCTTCTAGCTTTTCCTCCTAGGCATGGGGCTATGCATCAGGGTCTGGGCTGGTGCATTCACCCACAGCCCAGCGTGAGCCTGGCCCCATTCACCAGAGGGAATGGGAAGCGCTGGGCCTCTTCTCCTCTTGCTGTCTCACATTGTGGAGGGGAATTCAGGGCACAAGTGGACTGATGCCGGCGAGGGAAGTCTCGTCCCACGTGCTGCCAGGCTTCCCCACGACCCCATCTAAACACCGTCCCATTCCAGAAACAACATGGGGAGGAGGGGGAAGCGTATAAAGCAGTGCTCTGATATCTGGTACTACACCAGGACACAGATTAGATGATTAGCCAATCATTTTAATCGCTACCCAACAGTAATAACTATTTATGCAATTAATACTAAAACGTACATAGCATTGCAGTCTGTTTTTAATACTAATTGGGGCGGTCCTGACCCAAACAACAACCCTGGGTAGTGAAGCCACGTATTTTGGGGCATTTTTTTGACTGGCTGGTTCCAGAACTGCCCTAGACTACTGTTTTGATTAGGTTTTTGCTTCAACGTATGTACTTTTGTCTGTTTTCTTTTCAACTTCACATATTTGGCAGACAGAAAAAAAAGCAGCGCGGTAACTGACAGTGCACACACTTACTGTGCGACACGGGTTAATTCATCCTGGTCACCTGTGTCTGGTTCCTGTCCTGCGTGTTTATTTTTGCGCTCCCATGAGGGCTTGGATGCCTGGGAAAGATACCGGTTTTAGAACTACTGGGCCACCATAGCTGGACGCACACAAGTGAGCAGTGTGCTGAGACCTGGGGGAGCGGACAGTATTGCTAGGTTGTTGGCTAACCCACGCAGTCAGGAGGGCAAGGTGCCAGTGACAGAGACAAGCTGACTCTGAGGCAGACCCCAGTACGCTTCCGCAGGGGTTTTGTACTCCGCAGAAGCACTTTGCTCTCCCTTAAGGAAGGGGGGGATATTGGAGACAGTTCCTCTCCCTCCATCAGCACAGTTAATGCCTCTGTCATCACAAGCACGGGGAAGGATGGGTTGGGTGTGCAGAAGCTATTACCTGCCACATACTGAGCAAAACCATGGGGAAAAAGGTGGTGCAGCCCCTGCTCTGACTGTGTCCATCCCACAGGCAAATGAACTATGAAAACAGAGCACTGCAAAACAAAATCCACTGCTCCAAAAAGCCCTCAGAAAAGTATCTTCAATGGCATCATGTTTTTTCTCCTCCTTCTTTCTGATCCTTTTTTTTTTTACTGTTGAAGTTGACATCTTTTCCTCTTGCTGAACCAGCATTTCCTGACAGCAAGCCATTGTCAGAAATTTTCCATCCAGCTCTGGAGTAGATTTCAACACTCAGTGCTTGTGCATAATTATGAGAAGAGGTTAATGTCAATCTCAGAAAATTCATCTACAGGATGTGCAAAAGGGTACCACCAGCGAGGAGGAGTGCATTCGTTTGGAGAAGTTCAGACGCTGGCCGGTTTCTTTGCCTCGAAACTGGGGTCAGCTCCTCTCTACTCAACTACAGCTGCAATGGCAATCCTTTTACATGTGCTTACTGCCCAGCTGACCTGTCACTTGGAAAAAATCCTTCCGTGGGGAAGGATGCCTTTCATGACACAGTGTATCCCCTTTCAAATACCCTGGGGACATTTTGACGGTTTTGAAACCAAACATTTCGGAGAGGAGCACTGCTCCCCCAGTACACAGCCGTACAGACAGGCCTCGGAAGCTCATCAAGCGAGGCTGGAGCTTGTGGGAGGAGATGGAAATAAAAGCAGTCGCCGGCTGCTTAATCGCTGCCCCTTGTGCCCTGCTCACCACTGCCTTGTCACAGCAGCCCTGTGCGCAGTGGTGACGGGACAGCTCTCCCTGTTTGGAGGACTTCACCCAGCGAAACATCTCCAGGGACGAACACGCACTGAAGTGTAAGCATGCCCAAGTAACTTTTTAAGAAGTTTGAGAACAAGTTCCTGTGCTGTCAGAGAGCTGTCAGGCAGGCGGCAGCCTGGGAGCGGCAGTCCCCAGCCCGCAGCGGTTGCACTCGGGTGGGTGGGGGACAGCAACCCCAGCAGCCAAGGCTTTTTTGGGACCAGCCTTTCCCTATTCAGAACTTCTGCCCGCGAGGCACTCAAGCCAGAGCTGCCTTAATATGTTTTTAAAGGCAGGTAAATGACAAGCAAGGCATCTTTCCCTTCAAAGCCCAGCACTCCTCCTCCTCTGAGACATCTATAACTGCTATCATCAGCTTAAGGGGCAATAACTTCCCCGGCAGGCTAAGCTGGTTTATGAGGGGGAGGGGGAAAAGCTAACCCAAACTCACCAACCGCCCCACCGCCATCAGCCAGCAGCTCTGAGCACACCGGCGGGGAGGCGGGGGGACGTGGCACCCCAGCAGCATGCCCAAGAGAGGATGCCTTTTCTACAGGACACAGAGCACATCCCGGAGAGGATGCCTTTTCGAAAGGACACAGATGATTCATCACCACCCCGCTGAAGTGTCACAGGCAGTTTCGGCTGCAGCTCTGTTTGGCGGCGGCCAGCCAGCGTCAGCTGCCTCCTGGAAAAGGGAAAGAAAAGGGAAAAAAAAAAAAGCTTTGAAATGATGGAATGAGCAGAGGAATGGAGGGGAAAATAAAAAGGGGGGCGGGGGGCGAAAGAGGTGGGCTTGCCGTCTCTGGTTGGGTAACAGGCTAATTCTCCCCTGCTCCCTGCCCATGCCTCCACCTAATTACCCTATTTCCTCTGAGCTGATTGGAAAGTGGCCTTGTGTCTGGAAAAGGCCGTAAGCATCTTACACACATCTGTTCCACCTAATCCCTAGTAACTAGTGCCCGTGTGTTCAGGGAGAGGCGAGGTGGGGGAGGACGAGCGGGGAAGGGCTGGGGAGTGTTCCCCATCTGCGCTGCCCTGTGGCGGCAGGCAGGGCTGCCCTGCTGCTGGGGCCAGGGGCTTTTGGAGAGCCAACGCTGTTCCTCTTCTGCCTGTTTCACAATCTGAAGGCCCTTTCCTCCTTCTCCTTGCAAGAAAGAAACATTTTATTTAAAAAAAAAAAAAAAGAAAGAGAGGGCCTGGAGTGGGAAGCAGGACACGTTTTGCTGAGCCTTGCTGCAGTTCAGATCTGTGTGAGCCACTCGTTTTCCCCTTGCCCTAATCCTGCATTATCCGTCAGAAATGATGTTCAATCCCTGAAGGGGGGTTGGAAGTGCTCTCCAGGGCCCTGCATGTTTTGCCCAGGAATTTGGATTGCACTTTTTATGTGCAGCTCCGGGAAGGGGCAGAGGGACAATTACGCAGCCGTTTAGTAGCAAGGCAGGCACATTTTCAGCGATCTCTTCCTAGCAGGAGCTAATTCAACGCGAGGAGATCATGGGGATAAACAGCTCCATTTGCCAGCAAAACGATTGTCACATCTGGAATTTACACAAGTTACGAGGAGCCAGGAGCCACTATTTTGTTTCGCTCACGCCACTTCATAAAACATGTTAGCACTTTCAAAGCGTTGTGAGGCAGACGCGTGCAGGACAACGTCTCACACAGCCCCGCCCTTCCCTCACCCTCCCTTGCCATCACCGGGGGATGCTGGGCTCATCTCTGCATCTTACTCAATGCCCTCAACTTTGCTCCAGCCCCTGGGAAGGGAGGCTTTTGGCCTCCGGCACAACCAGCTGGCCATACCACGTCAGGTCTCCATGTGACGGCCCCAGGGGGCTCCCAGCCGGGAGAGGGACCCACTGTGCCCCCCACGCACCTTGCAGGGGATGCCAGCCCTCACCCTGGCTCAGCCCACGTGGAGGAGGACTCAGCCGTCAATCGCTTTAAACCAGTTTCGAAAAAGTTGGCTGCACCACCATGGAGTGTTTATTTCCAAGCGGTTTCCGCATTTATCCAGCCAACTTTTGTGGGTTTTGCTTTGGGATTTTTGCAGTTGCAATATATGAATGCTCCTCCTGCGACAACGTCCTCGCTCATCCCTTGGCACGCTAACGATGCCCGAGATGGTAATGAGTCCCATGGGCTGAGCTGCAGCTGGTTTCTATAGGAAGACCTTGTCTCCACCCCAGCAAAGATGCTGGGAAGCATCCTGCGAAAGGGTGGTGGGATACAGGTGTCCACAGGCTGAGCCCATCCTGTCCAGTAATAATGGAAATAAAACATTAAGGGGGAGAAAGCTGAAGTCAAGGGCATTAGCTGAGATTTTCACCTTTGGTGCTTCACACCTGCACGCAGCCCTAAAGGATGAACAAGGCAAAACCCAACAGCCCACCTTTTCCAATTCTTTTTTCTTCTCATTTTGTATCACTGAGCCAAGAAATCTGCTGCCCACTGACCTTCATGGAGGACCGAACCAGCCTGGGTGGGAAAACAAGTATGAGGACAAAAGTCATCTCTTGGCCCACCGTACCAGTTGTGAAACGTTGTGTAGAGGTAAAGGCCTGCAGGTTATGGTGTGGAAACCTGGCCATGACTTACACCTCCTCCTCTTCCTCCCACCAAGGGAAAAAGGGCTGTCTCAGGGAGGCTCATGCCACCCTGCAGAGGACCAGCATCATCGCTGCTCACTTTGCTGCCTGACGGCTTTCGCGAGACCCCTGCCAAGCCCATCCAGCCCCGGGTCTGCTGTCCGGAGTCCCGCCGATGCTCACGCCTGCTGGTCAAGGAGAAAAGCTCATGGTGGGGACGGCTACCCAGCAGCGGGATGTGTGGCACTGGCCCTGCGAGGGCCGTGTGGGACAGGGAGAGCCAGCAGCTGCCCTCTGCTCCAGCTCTCGTGACCGGCTGGAAAAGCGAAGTGAAACAGCACGATGGGAAGCCGCAAGGTCACACTTCGCTTGTAACGCGGTTCTCCCAGTTCACAGGCTGTCTTATTTTTTATTTTATCATAAAATGTTATTTTTAATTTTCTCAATAAGATAACACTTCATTATCTTTATTAAGAAAGATGCACCAGCTGAACTTCAGCTTTGCTAGTGTGATGGAAGGCATCCCACATCACTCACAATGAAATTTAAAGAACCTCAAGGTAACTTCATGTGACTTTCCCATGAGCGTAGGTTCCTGCCACTTTAAAATTAGCAGCTGAAAGAAAAAAATAAAAAGTGTCTTCAAAACCTCCATCTTTAGTTACCAGATAAGCGGCATAAACACTCCAAGTACCCAGAACCACTGGCAGTTTTCTGTTAATTCAGCCTGAAGTGCTGTGAAAACGGAGGCCACCTTCCTCCCAAGCTGCAATGATGGCTTTGGTGAGGAGTGCTCAAGGCTCCTGAAAGCCAGGCTGTGCAGCCAGTCTCAGAGCCTGCTTGGACCCTTTCTTCTCCCCCTTTATTAAAAGAGAGAAAATAAAACCTGAAGCTTGAGCCCCTAAGATTCAGCAGCACGCCTGAAGCAGGCAGGCCACTGAAAACACAGCAGCGCTCCCCATCTCCGCCAGCTCTGGTTTGTCGGTGCCTGGGAGTCGCTTCGCGCACACCGGGTTCCCAAGACTGACCACAGCACGGAGTTGACTGAATGTGCGAGGATTGTCATGGAATATAAACAGCAGCAAGCAGATGGACGAGAAAACATCCATTTGATCAAATTTAGGGCCAGGGGTGGTGCTTACAATTATGACTGCAGTCTCATCCCCTCCTTCTCAGTATCCCCCCAGCTCCAGGGAGGAGGAGACCAGCCATGCCATGACGGCTCCAGCCCTCTGAACACCTTTCCCACAGCATGCTCATCGTACCCTCAGGAAAAGAACAAAACACACCAACCCAAGCTGTTCCTCAAAACACACACTGGCATGAACTCTGCCCCCAGCTACGCCTCCGAATGACGGGAGCTGCTGAGGGGTAAGGAGGAAGAAGGTTTGGCTCGAACAGATCTCCTTTATTAGAGTCAGTGCAGGAGGACATTTACTTGCACCAAAGTACCGAGACAAGCTAGGTATCCAAATACTTCTGAAGACCCAGGGTTGCCCCAGCTGGCCAAAAATTACCTAGCATTTACTTGCGGAGCTGGGAGGAGACTGTGGAGGTACGGCCATCTACACTTCCCACAGTTAGTGCCTGTGGCAGGAGCAAGCAACCACAGCTCAGGAGCCGTGTCTCCAGGTCCCGTGCTCTACGCAGAGATCTGCAATCTGTCCCTCAATATCCTGCATTCTTTGAGATCCCTTTTAAACCCTTTGTGAGGGTGTTCAAAAAAGCAGAAGTCTTTGCATGACATTCCACATGCTGCATACACAGACATGTGATGGTTTTAAAAACTGTTAAAGCAATAAATTCACTGTATCCCGATTCATGTTCTGCATACGGTACGATGCTCCCAGCCTGGATGTACGAAATAAAACAATAGCTATACTGTGTGATAGCTCCTAGCATGAAGAGGCTCTCTATTTTCTACTCTGCTTTCACTGAGGTCTTATCTTTCTGGGATGAAACCTTCATAAATGTTCAGTTTGGGGATACTGAGCAGATTTATTCTGACACCCTTCTCTGGGGAAAGTCAGCAGCTTCCAAAAGACGGGTCATGGATGCAGCATCAGCACGGTCACAGCCCACTGAAGGGGATTCGTTATCACCCATCCCAATTGAGCTGATTAATCCTCGATAGCAATAGCTTATTTTAATTGTCTGAACTCTGTTATGGCAGGACCGAATCCCCTTAACTCCCCTAATTCTAGAGGCTGGATTTTTAGCTTCCTTCATGTTTTTTTCCTTTCAGTCTTGCATTCTCTTTGCACCAAGTCACTAATCACAGACTATACCTTGGGAAAACCCGTATCTGCAGGTCCCTGGCCTGGCCAGCAGAACAGCTGATCTAACTTGCGTGATGGCCCTGCATTGAAGGTGTCCCTCCAGAGGTCCCTTCCAACCAAAATGTTTCTGAGATGAAGGCATCATACTACTTGAACAGGCAGAAGCAGAGCCGAGGCTGCACGCAGCTGGGCTGAGCCAGAGCACGGCTGGGGCACGAGGCTCCCCTGGGAGCCTGGAGATGCCGACCAGGGGGACATCGCCCGGTTGGAGATGCGCCGTCTCCTTTGGGGCTTTCAATACTCAGCAATGAGTTAAAAAAGTAACACCACACCAGCGGGCTTCGGGACTGAGTGACCAGTCCTGAAAATCACAGCAGAAAGAGCTCACCCAGGGCTAGGCAGAGAGCGAGCGAACAGGTGATGCCTCAATTCTCCCTGTTCCCAGATCTCTTCTTTAGCCGCAGGCTCTGTGGTGAAAATTGCTGCAATTCTACGTAAAAATTATATCGCCATTAGATTTCAGAAAGCACCTGCAAAATGCAGTTAACTTACCACATAAAAAAAAAAAAAAAAAGGTATTTCAGGCGAGAAGATAAAACAATGCCAATATTTTCAAGGGCAAAGCCTTCATGGTTTATATTTAAATACAACTACCTGTTTAAGCTACTAACCTATTGAGAATTTTGACTAATATTCCATGATGGGAAAATGTCAATAAGAAATTCCCAAAGCAGATAACAAACTGCTTTTACAAACAGCAGAAGGTATTTTGCCCATGCCACACACATTATAGGCGATCCAACTGAGGGTCTGAGCAGACACGAACCACATATAATTCCACTTCCATATGAATGGAAGTCCAACGAATTTCCAGTGCAAATCAGGAAGAATTCAATGGGTAATTAAGCATAACAGAAACCTAGGTTTTCACTCTGTCTGTAGCTTATTCAACTATGGCTTTATACTTAAAAGTTTTTACAGTATCTTTCGCACTGGGGCTTGGGGGCTCCCAGGCAGTAAGGGATGTGATTAGATAAAAGACCAGTTTAAGGACTATTTGACTTTCATCCTTACTTCCTACTGCCTTGCTTTTGTGGGTTTAAAGCATAATCTTTTTACTAATTAAATACTTGTGAATATTCTGTTGCCTGCACAATGAATATATAATTAGACTCGGGAGAAAAATTATGTGCCCTCTAACTGATACTAACACTTCAGCATAAAGGTACCCAAGACACCCGTAAAAGTAACCTATGAGCTTCTGCTAATAACATGCTGCCTCTGATCTCCAGAGGATTATCTTACTCTGGAGCTCTTATAGGAGCCGTACATTGAAGGGGCCTGAAACAGATACCTTGTAATTTATGTCCCTGCTTAGTGCCTCGGTGAGGAAAGGCGGCCTTTGCTCCAAATTGCAAGGGTTTCTTTCTCTTTTTTTTGGGTCTGAAGTTAATGCACATGATCTTCAGGGAGCAGGGGGCTGTAAGGAACGTCTGGGTGGTTTCAGGGAAGAAAGCGTATTTTGTTGCCCAAGCTCCATCCCTATTTTTTCATGTCCAGGACTGCTTTTTCCCCTTAGAAACACAGAGAAACCTCTTAAATAAATTATATTAGGCAAAGCCCTTTCTCTCTGCTCCAAAATTAAAGAAGTATTTCTGTTGCTTTATCCTCACCCAAGCACATACTTTATAAGCAGTGCTACCTCCCAGTGCTATTATTTGCCATACTTTATAAATATTGGAGTCCTTTTTCTTTCCTCTACTTGGCACTTTTACCATCACTTTTAGGTTACTGGGTTTTGTTTTTGTTGTTTTTTTAACAGAGGTTACCCTCCCAGCTACCACATGATAATGCGCTTTTTACACCCCACCCCATCCCCATCCCCCCACCCCCACCCGTGGTTAGATCAGCTCAGACAACTAGATAAATATTGTAGGGAACTGACCCTTAAATATCAGGTTTGCCTGTATTTTTTCATGGAGGTCTTTATTTCTTTAAATTGTAGGTGGTCTCCTTAAGACAGCAGGGAGACGAGCCTGACGTAGCAAAAGACGGGAAAAAGAAGAAGCAGAAAAATCCCCTCAGGATGTTTCCTGTGGTAAAACAAAGTAAGGAATATTTTAGGAACAGTAAGGAATATTTCAGGGCAGCTCCAGACAAATTCAAATCCAAATCTTCTGTGAGGTTCAATGAACCACGCAAATTGTGTGTTTCCTCCAAAACCCCAAACCAGGCAACTTGAACCTGATTTTGGAGCGAGTACTGGGGCCACTGACATTCCTGTGCCCCTCGGTAATTGTGAAGAAGGTTGGATGGGGTTTTTTTGAGATGTCTGTTTTTTCAGAGCAAAGTTCGCTTAAAAAAACAGTGGGCTAGCTACTTAAAATCAGCCTCTATCAGCTAGCATCAACCAAAGATCTAGACACAGAGGGGAAAAAGCTCCTTTACTAGAAGTATGGCCTCAGTGTAAGCGATCCATCAATTTCCTCTCATCTTCAAAAGAAAATGATACCTGGGCAGGCCAACAGATAATGACAGACATGCAGCCTCAATGTCAGCAACCCCTGTGACATTGCTAGCATTATCCTCCAGTTCACACACCGAATCACAGGGTAACATTGCAGTTCAGTCACTTTTCTGTAGGGTCTAACTCCTTAAATAACTTCCTTCAGCCGGAGACCGGCTTTCTTTTTTTTGTTGTTGTTTACAATGTCAATAGAACATTTCCTCTGCTGGCATTGAGAAGTGTACCAGAGGACACATAGCACCTGTGTCAGTGCACTTGATCTCTGGATTTCATCACACGTAACATGCTTCACTGCAACTGCTTTGCTTTACCGCTTGCTCAACACAAAGAGGTACCCGGACTTCAGAGTTTCACATCCGTGCCTAAATTTCAAGGCTGACAGACCTAAACATCGAGAAGGAAGCACAGATCTTCTTTTCAACCCCAAAAGCAGGCAACTTGGGGAGTCTGGGAATGAAGCAGGTCCTTGGTTAGAGAGCGCTGTGCATTGGTCCCGGCTTATGTTGACCAACTCACAGTAAAGCTGCTCCAACCCCGGGGCCACGGGTAGTCAGGTCGGCCCCAGTGCCACGCCACCACAGCACACCCCAGCTGTGGTGGAGCTGCTCTGTGCCACTCACCGCGGTCTGCTTGCAAGGCTTTGATGGTTGCAGGTACCTGACATAGGCAGGCATCTGCTGGGACCCTTTATTCACTTTTCTTGAAGCCGTTCGCTTTTGGGAAGGAAAACCCAAAGTATCTGCCTACTCACATGGAAACACACCAATATCTCAGTCAGAGTTGCTGAGGCAGATTGCTAAACTTAATTACCAGTTCCAAGGGCTGAGATTGAATGACAGGTCAATTCATGCAGTGAGCTAGCAAAGATTGCTGATAAACGCTTTCTAACTAAAAGGATGATAAAACATCTATTAGTCACTGAGGAGCTTGACGAATGAGTTAGTCCTGGGGTTTTTTTACACTGTGAAGATCAAGAAGCACTAATCTCGTCAGCACTGTCATTTCCTACCAGCCTAGTCACTCAAAAGATTCAGGAAGGATCGTGACACTGCAAGGGGGTGACCAGTCACTGCTGCCTCATTCCTATTAAGGAGACGTATAGAAATAAGCATTAGCAGGATGGATGAAGTCTATTGTACTCTGGAGAACATCGGACATTTCTGTGAGTTAGGAAAACAACAAAGAATGAAAATAACCTCTCACACACAGCTCCCTTGGAAAAGCGACTGTATTAACAACATGACATATCCCTTGCACAGCACCTTTTAGTCCGAAGCATGCCATAGAGGCTAGTGGGCATTGGGAGTCTGGGTACTCAAGGCCCACCTCCAGCAATACCAATAATCTGTTGTATACAAGCAGTTTGAAACTCAAAGGCCGAACTGCGCCCTAGAAGGACCACTGGGTAGGTGGTCTCTTTATGCGCTGAGTAAGGTATTAGGACAGTCACTGTGGCAGCAGGACGTGGCAGTCATATGGGACGAGAAATGCCCTGAAACTGTCACAGCAGGAAAAGGCACCAAAGCTGCCCTGCAAAAGCCTGTGCGTAGATCTGACCCAAAAGTTACCTTCTGCAGCACTCAGTGACACAACGCTCGCTGCTGGGAAGGCACAAAACCAGCCACCACCCATTAGCAGGAACCTCTGCCACCTTGTTTTCACGCTGGGTGACCCAGAATGCATTTTTTCAGCTCTCTGTTTCTCTTTCCCTTCCTGTTCTTTCGCTGGTCTTTTTAGACCGTGAGATCTTCGGAGTGAGATTGCCTCTCATGGTGTATTTGCTCTGTGCCTAACACAATGGGTTACAGTCTTCGCTTAAGCCTTCAGGTACTGCTGTCGTAGGAATAATAATTCACGACACTTACGCACACCGCATTGCTGAAATGTAGCCACACTGGAGTTAAGGTTGGGACACGGCCGAGCAACACAAGCCACAGTGCATGTATAAAGTGAAGTTTTGCCAAAGACGGACGGTCGAGCCATTTCTAATCCTTAAGCAGCAGACATCACCTTACCTGTTAGGATGTGCCTTACTTTCCCCTTTCTCTCCCACCAAAATACCCACAGAGTTCTCACTAGAAGGTACTTAATATCTACATTATGAAGCCCAAGGTTTTCCGGGAGGTTGCAGCACTCCTGAAACGGTGCTTAACATGTTTAACTGGTGACAAATTTACTGCCTCTACATTGAAAATTGTGTAAATTCTTTACACAAAGGAGAGCATTTCCCATGGAGATGAGTGTGCCCGGCTGGAATATCTGACCAGAAACTGGCAAGAAGGGAGAGAAAAAATAGTTATACTAACAAATATATGATAGTAATCCAATGATGGCACAATAAGGGGGGCTTTTATTTACAGATTCAAATAGCGTAGAAGCTTGTAAATCTGTTAGATCCTTTTCTTTGAATGTTAGACCCCCAGACTCTTGAAAGTCCAGGTCAGTCTTGGTCAGCTCGTTCTTGTACTCAATATGGTTTGCCTTAAGCCAAAAGCCTCAGGCTACAGACAAGACATCCTTCTTCACAGTCAGATGTACAGGTAGATATTCTGACTGAAGTGCATGAGACTAAACAGATCAGCAGCTCTGCCAGTAAATCTTAGAGATGTAGCTTGTAGAGAAGGAACAGTGACAAGTAACCGTGGGCAAAAACTTCTTCCAGCAGTTGGGTCCAGAAGACAAACTAACTAGTAGTGTAGTGCCTACAATATTACACTAACATTTAAAACAAGGAGTGTCACTGAGTGCCTGTCCATGAATGAAGGTCATCTCTTGGCACTCAGTTTACAGCAGACACGTCTCAGACCTGCTCTCCACATGCTCTCCACACATCATAATTATGTATCAAATATAGGTGGATGCTATCATATATATTTTTTTAATTGATGCGGTCTCTAAGACTACTATCCCTGCTGTGCAGGGGCCTATGCTGGCATTAAACTGCTTTTTCTTGACAAAGTATATTATCTTCCTAAATTGGGGATAAGCTATGCCACTCTACATCCATACAAACCACTACACTTACATTCTCATTGCAAGATTTTCTACTAAGCATTTGGAAAAGGACACCCGCTGAAGCCAGCCAGTCTGCAGTTGTGATGGTTACACAAAACTTTCATATACACCCCAATAAAGGGTTCCTAGCCATTTTCACATATACTCCGGAATAAAGGACACATATCTCAATAAAGCAGAATCTTTTCTTCCTTCCTCCATGTTCTCGTCATCAATGAACACCCTTCTGATCAAAGGTTGTTGTTTGATCCCAGGGAAAGGCTAACCGTTACCGCAGTGCTTAGGTAGTTGCTCCAACAACTATTCATAGGTCTGCACTTCAAATCAGATCAGGCAACTAATCCTTTTTTTTTTAAACAAAAATACCTTTAATTTTTCAGGGTGCGTTTTTTTTTCTTAAAACATTTTCTCAAGCCAGCTGCAGCCGCAGCCCCCATCTCATCAAGCTGCAGCCTGAATTAGCATCTGTTCAAATGAATGACAGATATCCCAAGTTTTATGTTTCATGCCTACTGCAAAGTTGAGCAGATGTGAAGCATGTTTACAAATGCAGAGACATTTTGGGAGTTGCCCTGTTTGATGTCTGGACTTGTTTTGTACACACTCCTCATATTACTGCAAGTTCTTGGAGGAGGATGCTTCCATGGTGACTTTACTAAATGAAATAAAGTTTAAGCCAAAGGGAGCTTGGCTTAAAGTTTTTTTTTGCAGTTGCAAGATAGCTTATATCTGACTCTGTCATCAGTAATTAGGCATGTACAGGAAATCAATCTCAACAGGGATGTAAGATTCCAAAGCTGTCAGTAAGCGTTAGATTCTTTTTAAACACAAGCTCTCCAGAACGATGCTTATTAGTGAAATGCAGCATCTGAGTCAAAATCCTAGATAACCTAACAATAATTAATTTTGTTCAAAAGAATAAGCCTGAACTGTCTTGGTGACCATAGGCATACAGACCACTAAGATAAAACCTGGCCAGAGTTCCTCTGGGCTGAGAAGTATGAATAGGCAGCATGACAATTGCTAGGAGGGATGTCAATGTAAAAAAGAATCTCCTAACAGAAATATCGGCCTGGAAAATGCATGTCAGTCTGTAAGGAACTCTGCTCCTGTTAGCCTGGAGATGTAGGATGTCCTTACTGGGTGCAAACCAGAAAGACTGCTTTCAAGGCATTTGTTTCCTCCGATGGCTCTTTGCGTCAAAAGATTTTCTCCGGTGGTTATTGTAGCTAAGATTTCCCACCTAAGCAGGCAGGAAAACATGGTAAAGCTAGATATTTTGTGTTTTAGACTCACAAATGCACACAAACACGGAGAAGGTCAAATGTTGAGCTGAAGGGAGGCAGTGTCACTCCACTGATTACAGGTCTGCACATGTAGCATCAGGTTCAAACACTGAGGTGATGTAAATTGGAAATGCTATGTTTAAGTCAGTAGAATTAGGCCATTTGATGCTGATCCAAAATATCTGCTTGCAGTACGTAGGCAGGGCATGCCCTCTTAAATCTGAGCAGATCCACTGAGTCAGAGGTAGCTTGCAGAGAGTCAAATCTACCCTTTCTTCCTTTCATCTGCAGCCTACTAATCCATAAAATTTGGAAAACAATGAAAACCCATTGCAGTTTATTATTAGATTTTCAAAAGTCCTGCACACCGTTGGAGTTACTTGCAGGAGTTACATTAGCAAAGCTGCTTTAGCAACAGTTCTTGAGATGCAGTCAGTAAACCAAGACGAAAAAAAAAAACAACCACAAATCAAGCCTACAAGGACATGCAGCTTGTTTCATTGCTTCTGACAGCAAGGTAGTTTCAGCCCCGCTTTCATCTGGGCATGTGTCCTTAGTGATTTTGTAACTGGAAAGGACCTACTAGATATGTTGAATTGGGGTACTGCCAGTAGCTATTACTTTCAAGACCTTTACACACTGAGATGAGAAGAATGTATCCATGAACTAGATACTGGAGCATGTGTGTTTGTGCATGTGTGTGTCAGCTTCAGAACCAAAAAGGCCTGAATGAGATCTGTAAACCTAGCTCCCTTTGGGAAAACTCCTCCTCCAGAAACCTTCTGCTTTTTTCGAAAATACACATTCTTGTTATTCCAGCTCTCCTCACTTCATATACTTTGCAATCCCAACTTGCAGTGAGATCTGTGTTTACACTGGCATAAAGGATTGCTGCAATCATGGCACAAAAGAGGAATAAAATAGCGAGACTGTCCCACAGATACACAAACTGATCTATAGGAAGGCTTAACATGTTGCTTAACATTCACGAATTGCTGTGCATGGGTACCCGGATACATCTTCATCCTTGCTCACAATAGTTTTCACTTAATTACTTTCTTTAGTCAAAATTCTTCTGTAACATGGAAAGAGGCACTGGAGCACATTCTGAAGTTGAACGGACATCACAGTGCTCCGCCTCTCTGTTCCCATCTTGCATCCATATCCTGTGGTTTCAATTCCACCTCCAAGTTGGAAAGAGACAGGGCTGAAGGGGAAGATAAACCAGCAGCCCCTCCGCAGAGTCACTCTGATGGAGAGAGAAAGACGTGGGTGGGATGGAGAGCGGCTCAGAGGACCCATGGTGGACCACGGTCCTGTTCATCAGCCGTGATGCCCAGCAACTGTCTGTCTTCATGATTTTAGTCCTACGTGCTCACTCCACAGCTAGTAAAGGAAGCAGCCAGACGGCTGGAGCGATAGGCAAGTCCCTATTGCCCTCCCATGGGATGGTATTTGCCCTCCCATCCCATCACAGAGCTCTCTGGACCAGGAGCATGAGAGGGAACGAGGTCCTACCCCACATCCAGCCATGGCAGCTGAGCTCAGCTGGGAGGCCCCTGCAGCCAGCTCCCAGGTCCCACCCCTCCACGTCCAGCAACGTGGATTTCTCAGATGGGAGCTCCCGCGTTGGAGTTTGCTCCCCTTGGCAGCCGCTCAAATCTGGAGTCTAATGACCTTCGGGGCACCGTACAAGCCTCATTCATTTTGCTTAACATTCGATTAACTGTTTCTGGGTTTCTCCTGTAAGTTACTCTGCAACTCAGGCCTCCATGACAAATGGGAATGAGAAATAAACTTCTTAAATTTTTCTGCAAAAGACAGCAAGGCAGCAAAATACAGTTACTCCATGCAATCTAAAACAAAACATAGTACTGAAATGTATACAGGAAAACAACCTCAAAACTGATAAACCTAAAAACACTACCAGGAGTCTGTAAAGAGTTGACTGCCTCTGCTTGTCTCCTTGGCAAAGAGAACACTTCAGACACAGCAGAGATATAGCAAAGGGCCAAATCAAAATGCACAATTAACATATTAAAAAAAAAAAAACCACCTGTCACACTAAGGATGTAAGAAATGTTTTTCTATTTCTTTTCCCTCTGAGCAATTGCTAGAGCTGCTGCAGAGATATTTTGCAATTGTAAAGACAGAAGGAGGTGGTTTATCTGGCAGTCAAGCTGTGGTTCCCATGATGAAAGACTCTGAGGACTCTGGTGCTGGTACGCACATACCAGCTACTCCCTCGTGTGATCCTCTGTGCTGCAGCTCACCCCCTCTCCCTTATTTTCCGTGTCAGGAGTTTGTCCTAAAGTTTCTGAAAGCCTTGCCTGTCGCTTCAGATCCTCCCCCATCACAAATGCAGGGACAGCATCAGGGAAAGGCAGCCTAGCCAAAGGCTCATGTCCTAGTTCCTAGGACAAAGTAGAGGAGGGGAGAGATTTAAGGGATTTAAGGGATTTTAAAGTGTTCCCTGTAACTTGACAGTTATTAAACATGTTCCAGCTCTCTAAGTGCCTCCAGCACCTTCAAAACTCGATATGCACCTACAGAACTCTAAGGGTTTCTATGGAGCTGCATAAGGTGAAAACAAAAGAAAAAAGTACTGAATGCTTCCCAAAGTACTTCAGAATTAATTGGATGTATTATGCTGTTGAAGTTTGTTGAGCTTTTTCGATAATCCTGACAATTTACGTAGACTATAGCAGGGCAAAGCTGGGTTTCAGAGTCAGCAGGGTTGGAGCACGTTGCATTTCCTCAGAGATAAGAGAGGGAATCATTTCACACTTTGCCCAGATTTGCAGTAACACTGGAGGTATGTGAATCATGGCAATAAAACGTCACAACACACAGTGGACTCCTAATTCAAAGTCTTCTCTTTATGAAGGTTTCCTAGCTCTAAGGCAGTATGACGTAGCTCTCAGGTAGATCCCAGAGAGTGGAAACCCACTTCAGCATAAACCCCACTGAGATCTTTGTGGCTGAGACGATTCCTCTCTTCCCAGGCAGACAGTGCAAACACCGCTCAAACATGCTCATCCCTCATGGGTCGGACCTGCTGAGACCTGGAAAAAGGAAGACATGGGTAGTATGCTTTCAGTGCCTCAGCCATAGGAAAGGACCACCTGTTGCACGGCTAACTCCCATTAACCTGGCTGTTAACAGTGCATCCATTGGGCTTTCAGCTCTGCGGATTCTCAGTTTGATCCCTTGTAAGGCATGATGCAGCACACATACAGCCTCACCATTTCAAGTGGCTCACGGGAACAGCAGCTTTCACTATTTCCAGCCATCGAAAAAGGCACTTGGTCCCCGTACCACAGTGCGGCCACGCATACCAGAGGCGTCTCAGGTTCTAAGTGGCAGAGGCCACTGTGGGGCACTGGGGCACCCGCGGGACTTCTCCCTGCCCCTTCGATTCCCAGGCGCAATGGCAGGACCCGTGCATGGGGTCCCTGCCCTGCTCTGATGGACTGCCTGCATCCCTGCTGCTTCCATGCCAGTCAGGGGTATGCTGGCAAGGGGATGAGGGCATGTGTGCTGCTGCAAAAATGACTTTGATCTTCTTCCATTCTCTGGCAGAAGTAAGGTGGTGGGAAGGACAGAGGAGATCACAGAGCATGTAAGCACCCAGAGCTATCACCTGCCACCTGGGAATCCCCCGAACATGGGAGAGGCCTTGCTTTGCCAGAAAGCTCAGCCAGCTGTTTTCCCAAAGGGCTCTCTGGGGCTACAATTATCTATGCACAACAAGGAGCATCTTTTAGCCTGCTCTGCTTTTTATTAAGGACTTAGTAAGCACTTTCTTAATTCATTTAATGGCATTTTTCCTTCCTTTCCCACACCCAGTCATGCACTGAAATCAGACTGACCTTAGTAAACACCAAAAAGAAGAGGATCATTCTTTTCACAGAAAATCTTGGCATTATTTCCCAGTAACAACTGCAGAATCCTTATGGAAGAAGCCAATTAAGCAACAAAGCACAATCAAGTACAGCCTATTACGCTAACATAGTAATTCACACCTACAGTATTGCTACTAGATTCACACCTGCAGTGTTACATAAAGCCAAAAGCAACGAACTATTAAAACAAGCTAGCCAGTTTATTATTACAATATAATTTGTGCCTGGGGATACACTGCAGAAATTATAAGAGATTGATATGTATTTTTATTTAAGCGCGAAAAAAAATCTGAATTTTAAAAGGGAAACAATTGAGTGGTTTAAGGGTAAAATCAGATGGAGCTTGATACTTTTAGGAATTCAGTTATACAAAGCAAAATGCTGAAAAGTAGCCTGTGGGGCAGGGGTCTGCAGCGGGAGGGGAAAGGAGTGGATGAGGTGACATCACAGCATCTCCACCTGCTCTGTGGCCTGCTCTCACGGGGCAGGTACTCGGCTGACCTTAGCTGGAGGACCTCACTGAAGCCAACAGAGCTATTAGGTATGCAGAGCTAGCTGCTGGGCTGGAAGCAATTTAATGGAAAAAAATTAAGTGCTTAGTCAGAGTATCCAGCATGCATTCCCTTTGAAACATCCCCTAGTGATAACTATCATAATTATACTTCCTTGCTCAGGTTGTTACAGAGGAATTAGGCTGCCATTGTCCATTCTTACTCTGTGAAGCGTTTCAGCTGAGTTGAAGGCACGGGACATTGGACTGCTCAGCTGTGTCAGCAGCAGGTCACCCCATCCTAAAGCACTCCCAAACAAGGAAGAACTAAAAACAGTAATTCCAGAGACAGTAAGGAGGCCTTTCTTATGACACTCCCCAAATCTTTCAGAAAACAAACAAAAAAACCCACTGTTGCCTTACACTTGAGGCCTGAATGGGGCTGGAGGTTCACACTTCACTTGGTTATGACCCTAACCGAACCAGTCGCAGGATATAAACGAGCGAGTTGAGTGATGCTCTGCTGCTTGGGATATACCTTTTCCATTGAAAATTTTGGCAAGCAAGGGAGCAAGATGTCCTCTACTCCTGCTCAAACACCTGGTGGGTACTGGGGGGGCATGGGGGAGCTGCATGCCGGCGTTCATTGTTAGCGCACCTGCGACAGTGCCTGAAGCCATCCCTGGTCTTACAGCCAAAATAAAGGCATTGCCCACTCCCCTGCGATGTCTGAGAAACCGTACTTGTGACTGTTGGTTCCTTTGGCAGGCTGAGACCCTGACTAACAAGCCCCACAGCTTCTGCAGCTCCTCATTGACCTGACAGCCCGGGGCTGGTTGCCTCATCTCAGGTACGGCATCTTCCTCCCGCTCAGTCCCCCCTGCCTGCTCTTTCCTGTCTACCCAAAGAGCTGCCACGGAAATAACCTTCCCCTCCCGCCGCTCCGACCTTGTCCCCAGGTGCCCCAGGAGGCACACCAGACCTGCTGTGCGAAGGCTGCAGCCGCCTTCGCTGGTAACAGTTTAACTGCAAGCAGCCAGGCGGGCGGGCGAGAGGTCAGGGTGGTCCCTGCATCACCTCTGCTGACGAAGTCTGCTCCTCCAGCGTGGCCCACCACGGTCCCTCATCCAGCCAGCCTCCTCGCGCTGTGGTAAACCCCGCTGGTGTCTGTCCTGCCCTTGTCCTAGCCTGCGCCCTGGGGACATTCTGGAGAACAGCCAGGCCAGGAGGGTCAGGAGAACTGCAGGGGCACTCATCCTCAAGCCACGTCCGTGCGCCCCAGGTGGCTCCTCTGAGGTCTCCAGGCCTCGCCAGACAGTGTCCAGGAGGCCACGAGCTAAAACCTCCAGGGGCCCATCCCCTCCGTGAGGAGCTGAACACAGAAGGTGGTGGAAACCCCATAAATTGCAGCCCACAGAGCTGCCCAGGATTACCGCTGATCAGTTAAAAAAATCTTACCCGCTGTGATTTCTGTTGGACTCGGTGGCCCCAGCCTCCACCGCTTTAGCAAAGGTGCTGGGAAGTTATCAGGGGCACTTGGCTCAAAACTGGGTTGTCTTGCAACATTCTTCTGAAGTACTGTTTGCTTTGGCACGTGGATTTCTGCATGCAAAACAAAAACCAAACAAAACCACAACACAACAAACAAGTAGCTAATTTCTAGGAACAAACTAACCACTTCAGGGATCAAGATGGGGTAAGGGGGTGAGAAAAGAAGCAGTGGGAGTTAAGGGACTGAAGCAATGCCTGGAGCATGCCCAGAGCTTGTGCTAGAATGAAATGGGGTGAAAATGGGTCAGATCATTTTCTTTTCAATTTGTATTCTACCTGTTTAAGGGGCTCCTTGAAAAGTTCTAACAGTCAAAAGTGTGTTTCACAGCTCTGAACGCTGCAGGGAAGTAAAAGCAGTCCCGTCTTTCTCTGCTTTTTTTGTGAAATGGCATCCCTTTGCAAAGGCACAGTGCTGTGCTCTGTTCAGTACCCAAGCTGTACTATTAAACTACCGCACATACACACAATTAATTCTCAAGCCTAGAAATATAGGGAAAGGAGGGGGGCACTCTATGTTTTTTTAAATAAGCCATTTCTAAAGATGTGGCAAGGGGGGGGGGGGGAAAGGCAGAAAGACACATTTTATATTAGGACCAGATGTGGAAAGGGGGAAAAAATTAGGTTTGTGCCAACAAGCATCAAGGAGAATTTTTCATGTTTCAGCTCCAGAGCTGAATCTGCAGCACGCCACACCACACGCTGATATCGTCAGTGTAACGACTACGGCATATTAGCAGCATAACCCTCCTGCCAGCAGAGAGAAGGGAGTTGGTAAACTAAAAGCAACCTCTTCTCTCCATCTATTAGAGTATAACCTTTTGGACAGTTGGTGAAAACCAGTTCAAACTCTGCTGTTGCCCAAACTTCAAACCCATTGAAAAGCTTGCCTTGGCCCCAGGCCAAAGTCCAGTGTTTTATTACCAGCCTCATGTCTTTCTGTCCCTCGCCTTCCATTATCCACTTATTTTCTTACTTTTCAAACAAAAGAAATAATGAAGCATCCTTATAGTACAACAGCTATCTTCACAAGTTCTGGTACATGTCCTGGACCTCGTTAACTGATTCCACATCCAAAACACAAGGCTTTGGGCTATTTTTGTTGTTTAAAGTTGCACATTGGCCAACATCCTCTGCATATAATTAACCCCCTATTTCCATGGAATCTCTGCATTAACTTATTACAGACTTGGCTGGTAATGAACTCCTGGGAGAAGTCCACATACAAACACCGGCCATTGGCTTCAGTGCCCACGTGGATTAAACAAAAATTAATCTCATCTATTTGGTTATTCATTTGGTGTCTTTAAATTGGAGGCGTTTTTCTGCTTCATTTGATGCACACAAAGAAAGTGGGATCTGGCTACTGAACTTTATCCAGAAACATCCATGTGTGGAGCAGATTAATGGGAACTTTTCATACCCATAATAGCTTTACAGCAGTGAAGTAGAACACGCAGTTCTCCCTGGGTGACTATACTGCTCTGGGAGACAGGGAAAACAAACGTGGTTAGAAGATAGTAATGTTTTGCTCATCAAGCACTGCGTAGTTTAGACATCATTAAAGTGACATGTTTAGAATCGAGTCTGCGAGGAAACTCGGCTACCATGGGTGGGGTTTTTAAACCTTTTCTTTTTTTTTTTTTTGTGGAGCACTGAAGCTTTTGGACACCGAAATAAAAAGAAGGATGTGACAGATAGAGATGTCCCAAAGCAGCTGCTGGTATCAAGTGACCATATATAAAATGGTGAAAGGGAACTGACAGGCGGGCTAGTAAGGAAAAGCAGCAGCAGCAGGGCTTACCGATTCCCCCTCTACTTGCTTCCCGCTGGAAATGGGGATTTCTAAATAAAGAGAGTAGGACGGCTATTTTTATATCACTTATAACTTTTTTTTTATAATTTGTAGTGAGCACCTGGCTGGAATCCAAGAGAGCAAGGTCATTCTCTGGGGTCTGCATGGACCGTGGATCAGCCACCTTATTGCTGTGTGCCTCAGTTTCTCCATGAGTAAAGCCAGGGTAACAATAACAGCATCCCCTGGAAAATGCTCTGACAGCTACTAGGGGAGAAGACTATAAGAGGAGAACTCCAAAAGAACTCTTTTCTCCCCTGCCCTATAATGGGCACAAACTGAAGCAGAGGAAGTTCCGTCTGAACATGAGGAAGAACTTCCCTCTGAGGGTGATGGAGCACTGGAACAGGCTGCCCAGGGAGGTTGTGGAGTCTCCTTCTCTGGAGATATTCAAGATCCACCTGGACAAGGTCCTGTGCAACCTGCTGTAGGCAACCCTGCTTTGGCAGGGGGGTTGGACTAGATGACCCACAGAGGTCCCTTCCAACCCCTACCATTCTGTGATTCTGTGATTCTGCCTCCACCCCACCTCTTCAAACTCCTCCTTCACAAAGAGGGTGGCTATCGGGTTTTGGGATTACAGTTTTCAACAGCACCCTTCTTTATACCGTGTGGACATCTCTCTGGTCCTTTAGGCTCACATGGAGGTGTCCTGAAGAGGTGCCGTGGGGCCTCCTGGTCTTCTCCCTGACACAGCCACAGAAGCTGCTTCTTGGCATGAATTGACTTTGTCAGGTTAAAAACATCAAGGTCAAGCCAGCTGTGCTAAGGAGCTTCCTCAATCAGGCATTTACAATTCATGATCAAACTTTGGTGGATGGTACTAGGCCAATTTCTCACATGAGGTCCCAGTGCAGTGGACCTTCCTTTGCTGTAAACATCCCTCCCTGCCTCCTGTGTGATTTTGGTCTTGCTGAGGAAAACCTTGTTACTTGGAAAGGTATTTACACAACTTTTCAGTTGGGGTTGATGGCTAATGTGATGTTAAAGCCCATAGTCCTGCCTAAGTCATCTCCTCGTACAATATTCCTTTTGTTGCAGGACCTTCTGGAAGAGAAGCAGACCTGGCCATATGCTTCAAGGCCCTCAGGATTTCTCATGGGCCAGAGAAGCAGTCCTCTTCCTGTAAGCCAGGGATGGAGGCCCTCAGCAACCAGGACCTCGAGCTGACCTTGGGGGTGGCCTGAGCAGCCTGGAGGACCATCCACAAAGCAGCCTGTCCCTCACAAGGGAGCCGCCAGCTTGGGTCAGCACTGGACAAAACCTCTGCCTCTTGCTGCAACACCACCGTTTCCAGCTGGAGCTTTTCAGTCTTGCATGGTACTCGCTCAGGTGATTAAAGGTCAGGGCAGCGATCCCCTGCCTGCCAGTGCCTGAGCCAGCTAGATCAAACCTCCCTGGCATCTGCCTGCATGTGTCAAAGCCCTGGGTAGCCATGCAGACGTCACCTTTGACAAGCAAAGGCAGATGGGCTCAGAGGAAGGCGAGTGTGGTGGCCCAGCTCCTTCTTGGAGGCATTTCTCCCCTCCTGCCCCCCACCTTTCTGGCCAGCATCTCTGCCATGCAGCTGGGGGTGGGACAGCAGCCAGCTGTTCCCCTTGTCCCCGGCAGCTCTGTCTCCCTGCCACCTTGACATCCCACTGGCCTGGCAGTTTGCACCAGCGGGAAAGCAGAGAAGCAAAATCGGTCACCGCGCCACCTCTGCAAACGGCCCGGCCCCCTGCAGTGCAGGGAGCATGCGTGGGTGAAGCCCCTCGGGGAGGAGGGCACTATCTGCCCCACACTCCCAGCCTTGCTGAAGGGGAGTGGCAGGAGCCACTTACCCCTATAACACCCATTTCAGATGTATCTGGACAGAAAGCATTAAAAAGTGCTGAACGGCCTGGGAAAAAGGGGTTTAGAGAGAGTGTTCACATACATGGCCTGAAAGCCACCAGTCAACCTCCAGGTTGAGCTGCCATGGTGATGCCTCCACGGTGGTGTGTCCTGAGGTGCCCCCATCACTCCTTGCCTGCAGACTGAAAGACGGGCGACGGGACCATGACTTGGTGTCCCACGCCTTCTGTGAGGGTTTTGGGCTGAGCAGAAAACGGGTGAGCTTCATTCGTCCGATGGAGGTCTCTGTCCACTTCTGACAGCCTGCCATAACCCACTGGCCAGCATCTCCTGCCGAACAAGCAGAAGAGCAGGAAGCAAAGGGTGTCCAGAAAATGGGAATCAGGCTTGAGGGCGCAACACAAAAGCCAGTGGGGACGCAGCCGAGATCCACCCACTTCTTCAAAGCAGCTTTGCAAGTTCCCTTGCCACCAATATTTAACCAGTCCACCTAGTCAGCTACATCAGCAAGCATCTCCACCTCAACCGCGTTGCTCCAGTCCTCCATGCAGTTGCTGTAGGGACATCAGCGCTGCTCAGACACACCCCGGCCAGCCAGAAACGCGCTGGCTCAGGTACTGAGCCAGTGTGAATGGGCAGCAGGGCACAGGGATGACTAACCGCCCATCCTCCAACAGACCTGCCCCGCTCACCTTTCTCCAGACATGGGGTGTCTCTGGCCCAGTAACAGAAAGCAGAGCACAGCTATGACCAGCCTAGGGCACAGCAAGAAGAGGAAGCAAAACAGAAGTGGCACTTCTGTGTACTGCATCAAAGCCAACATCTGAAGGACACTGCTGTCATTGACTGTAAATAGTGCAAGATGGTTTCTGCAGGCAGACAAACTGGGTGGACATGTCCAGGCCTGTGCTCATTACTGGCTTGGAGATGAAGCTGGTGGGATTCTTGTCGTGCCGAGTTACTTGGCTCATTACAAGCACACATTCTCACATATGAGTTTTGCACCAAAGTGCAAAAAACAATATATAAGAAAAAGTTGTGACTTTAAGAGCAGGATCACTTCTAATCTAGCGGTCTTATTTTATTTATTTCACAGTTCCTGTGAAAACAACAATGTGATTGCCCTTTATTCAATATTTACTAATGCTTCTAAAATACTGGGAAGCATTTCGCTAATCATCCTTCTCCTTACGCTTTGCAAAGGAGCTGAAATAAACCCTTAAAAATTACATGACATGCAACAGCTAGCGGAGCTTTGTAAGCAGCACCACTTAAACAACCAGCCAGCAGACTACAGCACAAAAACCTTTTCAAAGGGAACTCAATAGCAGAGTGCTGCTGAGGATGCAATGAATGAGGGTTGCTGAGTTCTGCCTGAGGAAGGATTTCACTGCCACTGAAGTCAATGAGACCCTAGGGGAGAGATTTAAGGAATTCGTTTCTCATTCAGCCTGAAGTCTTCTTACAGCAACTTGGATATCCACACTGATATCCAAGCCTCTGGACAAAGCACCCAAAATTCAGACCACCCACAGCTCTCACACATGTTCAGGCCTCCCCAGCAGAGCCAAGGGGAGTCCAGTGGATCCCGAGTTTCCCATTTCCCTGCTTCTCGTATTTCCTGACTACCCTCAGCACAGGAGGGAGCTGCCTGTATTAGCAGGGAGCTTGGGCTGAAGAGGAAAACAAGAGGAGAAAGTAACTGCTCTTCAGCTGACCTGACCACCCTGCAAGCCCACACAGCTTCGCAAGGGCCTGCAAGGGAGAGGATGAACCTTGGGGAACCTGTGGCGCAGGTGATCGCGTGGTGACGGCGGTGACAAGCTGCCACAGAGGGGTCAGAGGTCCCCCGCACGGACAAGACTTGCCCTTGGCAGGTCCCCCAGAAGAGAAATCACGCATTGGAGGGAGGTCAAGCTGTGGGTTGCTCCATGGTGGGGTGTGCTACCTCTTCCTCACCTCCATCTTCCTGGCAATTCAGTACAGAGTGAGCCAATGGAAACAGCAATGGAGAAGCAACTGTTGATGGGCAACCATCACACACCTCCAAATCAGGCATCCCATGATCCTCACCCACTTATAGCCCTACTCTTCCTATGGTGATCTGGGTAAAAGATATCAATCCATCTGTAATCACAAAACAAAATGCTATAAAAAGTCCCAATAAGCTGCTAGGACCCAGTAATTGCTATAAATCACATTTACTGTTTAAATTCAGGGAAGAAAAAAAGAGAGTTGATCTACAGTAAAAGCAGACGATGCTATATCAGGCAAGACTAGAACTTGCCAATTTATCAGAGCAGTGTCAGCTGGGGTTTTAAAACCCAATCTCTACATGTCAAAAATGTAAAATTTACAGCAAAGCCATGTTTCCAAAGGTGTATCCCGGCAGTTGCAAGTCTTATGTATGAGGAAGTTGTACCAGCTCAACAAATAATATCATTTTTAAAGTGAGCTCTTCAGGCCAGCTCTGTAAACGTGTGTTTCATTTTCAGTTTGCTTTGGTTTATCTTCAAATTTACTTCAAGATTGATTATTCTGGTTTCAAAGAAACTTGTCCACCCAGGACTTTGTCACAATTTAAAACTTTGCTTTCGGTCATGGAAAGCAATCTTCCCACAGAGCAGAGGACAGGGCAAGTTTTAATTCCCGTCTTTGTTTATTTGAGAATTCCTGTGTGGAGCTATTCTTATTTTAGAATAAAAGCACTCATGCAGGGACTCAAGTAACAAGAGATTTAGGGTTCACATAATTATTTCCAAAAATTATGCGTGTACACCGGGTTTGTATCACAACACCCACTCTGAATGCCAGTTCTCATGTAATGACCTAACTCGCTGTAATAGATTATTTGGGGATTAAAACCAAAACAAATAGGTATTACAAGGAAAAAATATTGCCACATGAGGGCATGCTTCACCTCTTTCAAAAGCCTGCCTTTTTGTCTCATATTTAAGGCAAGTTACATTTTAAGACCTAGTTTCAGGAAATGGAAAACTCAGTTTTTAATTATGATTTACTAGGTTTCTTACATAACAATTAAACATAAAATTATCACAAACTTTTTGAAAAGAAATATTCTTTGCTCCCATCTGTGGATGTACAATTTTCTTCTGCTGCCAGCAGCACATGCTTTGGTCTTGGGGCAGAGGAGGTGAACTGTCTGGAGTCTCAATGCATAATACCCGTACAAAATACTCACAGAACACAAAAATCAAACAAAAAAATACAAAGTATATTAATTTCACCTTTTACCCAACGGGAATGGTTTTCTGGTTGACCAGCCACACCAGGGCAAAGGGTGGCATCTCTTACCATCCTCTTGTGAAAGAAGGGCAGAGTTGCGGGGTTCTCCATGGTTCCCCAGCTCCAGCACACCTATGGATCCATATCCTCCCAGGAATGACTGCCCATGTGTCCACACACTCCAACACGTCCTCAGATCATGACACTGCTGCCAAACCTGTGGTATACCTTTGTTGGGGATTCCCCAAATCACACGGTAACCCCAGGCAAGTCCGAGTGTCCTGCACCTCTGAAAGTCCACCTTTTAGGTAAAGCTGCCACTGTCTGGCTTTCAGAGCCTACCAGCTTATTTGTGGTAACAGCCCACAAATGAGTTAGGTCTGCTGATGGTAGGATCATAGCATTACAGAATCATTAAGGTTGGAAAAGACCTCTAAGATCATCAAGTCCAACTGTCAACGCATCACCACCATGCCTACTAAAGTAGGTACTGACAGGCAGCAAGAGATTAATCTCTCCACCCAGGTAGCTGCACCACAGCAGGAACGATCCTCAAGGCCACAAACTTTCTCTGGTCCACAATAGAGGATTTTGGACCCACGGTGAAGCACAGTGATTAACTAGGAAACAACAGCACACAATCCTTTGAGTCACTAGATGTAAATTTTCTTATAGCGAGTCAGAGTATCTGCACATCCTAGCTTCCTGGAAACTCGAGGACCTAAACATGCGATATCCCACTTAGGTATCATGTCTGTACCAGGGAGACCATTCTCCAAAACATTAGGCTTCTCCTGCAGCCTCCCAGCTCTTAGCCAATGTCCATGGATGCTCAAGGTTCTACAGAACCTGGCCTTGGGATGATTTGTTAAAATCAAATGGGAGGCTGTTTGTCTTTGTTTCGGCTGCCGCCGGCAACAAATGCGCCACGCGGCCGCCCCTCCCCCCGCCGGGGTGCGGAGGAGAATGGAAAGAAACAGGTAGAAACCGGTGGGTCAGGATAAGGGCAGTTTAACAGAACAGCAAACAAAGGGAACAGCAACAAACAACGATACAGATAAGGAGAGAACACAACAACGAACCGCACGACCCAGACAGCCGCTCTCCCGAACAGGACCGGCGCCGCGCCCCCCCAAGCCGCGAGTCAATCCCCGCTGCGACGCCCCCCCTCCACCGGACTCCAGCGTGACATCCCATGGTATGGAATACCGGGCTCTGTTTGGCCAGGTGGGGTCAGCCCCCACCCCCCAGCTGTGCCCCTTCCTGGAGTCCGGTGAAAATTAACCCTGTCCTGGACAAACCCAGGACACTGTTGTTCCCAAACTCCAGAGGAGCAGGGTCACACGCCAAGTTTCAGACACCTGCCACTCGCCTGACCTGGGCTCAGCAGTCCCTGCCAGAGGAGCACCAGCTCCTGGATCCTTCATCCTCAGCTGACGCAGGGAACCAGGAGGCTGCAGAGGCTGTAGCCCTGACAGCACCTGGCTGCACAATCCTGGCAGTCCAGGCTTGTGCTGACAAAGGTGTGCACACTGATGGCAAGAGCCATCTTACAGGGCAATCCTTCTTCGGCTTCTGCCTTTATCCCAGAGATGTAAATCCACTACATGCGTCTTTCACCACCATAACCATGCTCCGAGATGATTCCATCTGTCCATGGAAGAGATGGACAAAACACAAATGCTCTGACGTTTGTGGAAACTGGTGCAGTAAAAGCCACGGGTGGAGTGATAAATAAATTGATAGAGAGGCTTTTAATCCAATGAATTTGACAATATTGCATTCCCAGGTACTTCTGTTGTTGTAAACATGTTTCAATCACAAAATTGCCAGATGGCAGCCTTTATGTTCTCTCCTTATAACATCACAGGAAAATGCATTGTGGTATTGGATGGGAGCATCACCGGTATTCTGTGCTCACAGTGACAAAAGTTTTTCTTGTGTCATTTCACCATGAGTAGCTTTGAATTTATGCATCAGCATATAATTAACTGGATATTCATAAGCATCCATAGGGCCAGATACATTGCTCCTCTGGATGAGCCAACCCAAAGAAATCAGAACCCCAAATACCTGCTTGCAGTTTATGGAGGGATCAAGTTTCTCCCTGACTCCCTTGCCAAGCCACATGGCCTCCCCTCCAAGCCAGTTTCTGCCCTGCAGCCTGAACCCACCCATCCCTGCCGGGCCACCACAGCCCTGTCGCGCCCTGCAGCTCCCAGCCGGGCAGCTGCCAGCCACCGCTGCCCACTCCCTCCTGTCTGCTGCCCCTTCCCGAGGGCCTTGCATGGCTGCCCTGCCACCAGGACGTGCAAGGGCCACAATTTGTTTATTGGGCAGAAACAGCAGCACTGGGGGAGAGGAGAGGCCCTTGCTGCAATGCTGTCTGCACCTCCGAGCACCCCAGCCTCGCCTTGCGCTGGGAGATACAGCAATCGCATCGTATCTCTGAAGACGGACGGGGGTGCCGGAGGGGCAGGACAAAGCTGGGGAGAGCCTGGGAGTGAGTGGCCGCAGGAGCATGGGACCCCCCCGAGTCACAGCTGGTGAAGACCAGCCTGGCGCAGGATGGCCCTGCGTGGCTCCTCAGCCCAGCGATGGACTCCATGCTGGGACGAGCTCCAGTTCCCAAGCAACGACCCAGGCGGGTGACAAAGAGGCTTCCCCTCGCCCCAGGGTCCTGGGCACCTCAGGCACTAGCTGGCCCACCAGCTTCCCCAAAAGGCACTGGCAGCACACGGGGGCAGGCTGAAAAACCCACAAGCCCTTGGCTTCATCGGGGCAAAGGCGGTGTCTCTAACTGGCCATGGCTTCAGCAGGCAGCACGCCAGCATGTGGGCCAGTGCGTGTGCTTGGATATCTCTCTACCGAAACATGCGGTTATTTCGCATCTCTGTGAGCATGGCCTGTCTGGGAGGATTCCCTGACGGCTGCAGAGGAAGGGCAACAACAGTGTCCTAAAAGCTTAAATAGGCAAAACCTCAGCAGGAGATGGGTACTGACTCCTCCTGTATCACCAAAAAGCCTTGCCAAATTCCTCAGGCCCAGCACAGGCAGGCCATACAAGCCCGTACACAGGCACCGCTGTCCCCAGGACTTCTGCCCCATTCACAACAAGAAGTCTATTTATAAAACACCACCCTCCCGTTCCAGCTACAGCACTGGTGCTCGCCGCATCGACAAGCGAGCGCTGGCTAAGCAAGCCCCTACAGCTGCCGGGCTGCCCCTCACCGATCACCCCCTCTTCGGCCAGGAGCCAGCAGGACACCAAGCCTGAGCACCCCAAAGTGGCTCCTCCGGCCACTCTACTGACCGTCCAGAGCCTCGGCTGCATCAGCCGCGCTCACAAAGCCACCGGGCTCCGCACAGCCGCCACCTCGGTGCCAGCACGTGTTTTGCTTGCCTGATGGTTGGTAACCTGGGGCAGAGATGAGGTGAACAGCTGGGTTGAGAAAGCTGCTGCTGCTGGCCAAGTGTACATGGTCACCACAAAAAAAATGCTAGGCTTTCCGTGGAGTAAGAGCTAAGCACGAGCTCCCGCTTCGGCCCAGAGACAACGGTGCCTGCTTCCCTCTCTGTGGAGGAGAATTCCCCTTTGACCAGGGAAGAAAACAGGGAACAGGCGTAAGGAAAACAGCACATGGCTGCAATCATGGGAGAGTGGCAAGCAGCCATCCTAACTGGTGGTCACAAAGCTGTCTAGCAGCTGCAGAGAGAGGGATGTGGGGGGAAACGAGCCAGAGAGGGATGGAGCGGAGGAGGAGAGGAGGAAGCTTTAAAGATGAGCAGATTGAGGGCAGCCTCCCAAACGAGTCAAAACTCAGAGAGGTGGTCCCGACTCCCTATTTAGCAGGAGGCATCCACGAATGAATAAAAAGCAATGAAACCTGGATAACTAGGAAGCTGAAGTTAATCGGATTCATACATATTTAACAGGGACATTCACTCAAATAGAGGCCTGCCTGTAGCGTGCTGGAAACAAGTCACGCTGCCTGGGAGGCCTCGCTGCTGGCCAGCACAGGGCAGAAAGGCAAGGGACTGCTCACCATGCTCAGGGAAAAAGCAGCCCCGATGTGCAGGGAGGAGAAAATGAGGGAGTGGGTGAGATGCTGGGGAGACCATGCTCCATTTCGCAGCTGAGCCCCCGCTGCTGGCACACACTGCAGGAGACAGCACAGCTGCCCAGGATGGGATAGCCCCAGGAAAAACCTTTAATTCTCACTTTCTAGTCCAGAGCTCTTGCTCTCAGTGCAGCAGTGCGGCTTTGACATGAAGCCTCAGAGAGCTGGAGGAACTTGCGCCAGGATCGTGACTGATGCCAGGAAGATGAGGGGTGGAAGGATCACATCTCCTTCAGTCTCTGTAGCAATGGTCTGGATCCAGGTACACACCTGGGTAATAAACCTATTGCCACACATCCCAGTGGGCCCTTTCAGACCCGGATTAGTGGGAATTCAAGCCTAAGAGAACCACATCACATGAAACCATGTTGCTTCTTCTCCACCTCCACCTGGGAACTGGTTGAACCGATGCCCTTGCGCAGTGCTCTGCAACGGCATGTCCTGTATCAGAGCTGCTCCACAGGCAGACCTCAGCAACTCCTTGGCATTTGATATGAACCCAATTAGTATAGGAATGGGAAACTTGCCTTGGGTGCTCCTGGCTTGGGAAGTGTCACCACAGGATTCCCCTTGCCTGCTGCCCTCCGTCGGCCGTCCTACAAAACACAAAAACAATTCCTACCAAGACAAGTTTCCTCTCTGTCCGGCACAGCCTGTCATAGGAGTTCTGCAACCCCGGCTATGTCCTCACTGACACCTGCTCAACCTCAGGGCCCTCCAAGGTTTTGCACAAGCACAACTGGCTGAACTGTCCGACGAGGCAAAGGAACACCAGCACTCTCATCCCACAGGAATTGCTACAGCCCTGTTGACACGGAGGCTGCTAGATGGTGTTTCCAGAGCAGATTCCCCTCTCTCCTAGACATGGAGGCTCTCCCTCGAGGCAGAAGTCATGGCTTCAGTCCACCCTGTCACCTGTGGCGAACAAGCATCAGCCACACAAGGAGAGGCTCGTATCTGGCAGATGGGAAGCAGGACACAGCTGCAGGAAAAAGGGGAGCACACCTACAGCACGCAACAGTAGTACGTGATATGTTCCAGGGATACGTGAAAATGACGGTTATGAAAGAGACAGGAGGGGAAGGGAAATAAAAAAAGTCTTTTGGCCCGCATCCAGGGGGAAAGGTTCATTTCTGTCATCAGACTTAATGGTTCAGGCTAGGGAGAAATGTAAACGGGATCAGGTCCTCCCTTCCCAGACAGAGAGAGCAGGGTCAAAGGCAGCACCTCCTTTCCCCTCCCCGTGTGTGCCATCTGCCTCAGCCTGACCCGAGACGGGAGGCTGTCCTGAACTGCCGCTGTAGCCGGGTTTAAGGAGAACAGCACTGATCTGGTGATCACTGCATCACACAGGGAATCAGGAGGACTTTTACCTCAGGCACCACAGTAAGCTCTGCAGGAACCAGTTTTCATGCATCAGACACATTACATGGATACCACACATCCCATCTGGCAACTCCCTCAAGTATTGCAAGCTTCTGGATGAAGCGACTCCAAACTCTGGATCTGGCACAACACTCACCGGGCTTGAATTTAGACTAACACTCTCGGCCGAAAGCCCCGAGCACTGGGAAGGAAGTATCCTTATCCCCCCCTTTCCTCCCTCCTTCCCACTCCTGCCCCCAGACGGAAGGCACACTGGATCACTCCTCTCCGCGGCTGAGGGAGTGCTCTTCTTCTGCCATAATACCCTCCACACAGGGAGCTCCACTGGTCCTGCTCTCCTCCATCCACCAGGAAAAAAATCTCTGCTCGAATCCAAACACATCACAAAATCCAGCTGATTTTGCCAGGATTTCCCTTAAGAACATCAGGAAAACAAAGAGTTCCAGTGGTGTTGAAACATTTTTCAGCACATTTGAAATGCAACATAGCTGCTTTTTTTTATTATTTCAAAGCTACTTTCATTTTAATTTTGTGTCTGTTTGTACTGCATTAGGTAAGCTGCAAAACTCAAAATCAAAGCTTCCAATTGATCCAACACAAAAAAAAGGAATTGGAAGTGAAAAACCAGAAGATTTTAAAATTTGCCAGATCAAACTCTAAAAAGTAAAAATCCTCTACAAAACCAAACAGAAACCTCGATTTTCACACTCTGTACAAATGTTTAACACTATTTGAATACAACTCTCAATCTGTGAAATCTGCAGTTGTAGATAAGCCTCTAGTACTATGTAGGATAGGAAAAGCGCTGTATTGTATAAAAAGCTGTTATAAAAGAGTGTAAGTCCAGTAAGGTGTTCTGATAGTTCAGCATCTAAATATTTTTAAATATACATATATATTCTATCACTGATAAAAGTATATAGCCAGGGGAGAAGCTGTCTGTATGTCAGGATTTACAGATTTAGGAATTGTATAATCCTAAATGACATTTCCCAGCATCAGTCCTCTAGGCCACATGGCTGCAAAACAGCATCCTATCATCAACTGTGTCCTCACGTGCATGTACGCAGACCCAGTGATCTTACAGGTGTAAAACAGGGCAGGACTTGGTCCATGGCATTCATAGCCCAAAAGAACAACTACAAATTCTTAAAGGAGAGGGGAAAAAAGAGAAAATGAGAAAAAAGAGAAAAAGAAAAATAATAATGTTGAGAAAAGCAATGCTATACGCTAACTTGGCCCTAAATAAAACCTTAGATACTGGCTAGTAAGTACTCTGTCAAACTCTCTAGACTGAACATTACAATAAAGCCACTTTGGAGGGGGCAGCAGCTTTAAACCTACAGAAAATAGCTTTACATACCAACCTCAGGCAGTGAGTAAAGAATACTGTGTTTAAGCAGAAATTGCAGGAAGCGTGTGGGTGGCAATAGCCATCCTCCAGAGTTTAGTGGAGGACACTGTGATCATTCCTGTGGCTGGTCCAGGGAAATTTCGGTGCCGTGGAGAGATACGCCGCCAAGCCACACCCTGCTTTCCAAAGTGCACCCTGGTTTCCAAGGGCTCGGCAGATGGGCTTGGGATGAGCCTCCTGGAATTGCCAGGGACTGAAATGGAACTAGAGAAGCCAGAAATGAAACGTGAGATCTTGGACCAAATACAATAGATCTTGGATGCTGTACAAAAGTCACAGAGATCAGATGTCACCCAGTGATTAGGGGAAGAAGGGATAATATCAAAGAGAAGGTAGGCCAGCTATGTTAAGAGGAAGAAAACTCCTTCACATACAGCCCAGACCTATGAGTCAGAAGGTCTAGTTTATAACCTTGGCAAAGCTGAAAACTTCCTGTGACAACTTAAGCAAACCAGTTTGCTTCTCAATACAACAGGATAATAATTTACACAGCCCAGAGCTTTGAATTAACTGGAATTCATGGAGAGCTTGGAGCTCCCAGGGTGAAAAGTGCTCTTGCCTCAGAACAGAGTGACGCAGCCCTCCCGCTGTCCATCTGCTGAGCACAGTGGGAACGCTCCCGGCAGGGCACTGCACACAGGCAGCTCCCATTGATGTAAAACACGCTTCAGCGCTTGCTGCTTGGTGCAATTGACAAGAAGGTCCCAGCACACCGCTTCCTATCACTTATAGCCAGCTACATCCCACCACATTCTGCATGAATGGAAACTATTCATATCGTTACACTAGGTATAGCAAAGTAAACAGGAAAAACCAGAAGATTTGCTAGCAGATGCTAGGGGAAGGGAGGACGTGATGGTGATCAGCAGCTTTGGCAGCTATGTAAACGGTACCAGGCACGGCAATTTCGTTAACCACCTCCCCGTCAAGAAATTCAGAACAGTGGGGATTCATATTTAGAGAAGGCTTTCCAACATGCTGTTGGCTCTTATCTTGACCCAGCACATACATCACAAGCCATGACAGAAATTGTATCAGCATCAGCAGCAACCAGAGTAGCAGAGTATTCTTCATGGGGAAAAAAAACCCAGCAACAACAACCAAAAAAACACCGGTGTTTACTGTGAATAATGTCAGTTGTTCTACAGCTTCCATCTTCCAGTTGGGGTTGTGTGGCTCCGAGCTGGTGAAAGCGCTTTCAGAATATCATCTGGAAGGAGGACAGCATCCAGATGTATTTGACAGGAGTGAAAATCTATGTAAGGGGAAACCTTATAGCAGCCAAACCTGAAGGGGGTTTACAAGAAAACTGGAGAAGGATTTTTTACAAAGGAATGTAGTGACAGGACAAGGGGTAACAGCTTCAAACTGAAAGAGGGTAGATTTAGATTAGATACAAGAAAGAAATTCTTTACTATTATTTACACTAGAATAGGTTGCCCAGAGAAGCTGTGGATGCTCCCTCCCCGCAAGTGTTGAAGGCCAGGCTGGATGGGGCTTTGAGCAACCTGGTCTAGTGGAAGGTGTCCCTGCCCATGGCAGGGGGGTTGGAACGAGATGATCTTCAAGGTCCCTTCCAACCCAAGCCATTCTATGATAAGCCCTATGTTTCTTGTCTAAAAGTCACCACCCCAAAATAGCTTGTGATCTAGTTATTTTTATTTAGAGAAGAGCCTGTGCCTTGAGTTTGGACCCGAGTCCAAATTCCAGTAGAGTTTCAGATTGTTGTTATGGTAGGATGCTCCATTCTGGCCCAGTTCAGAAACAGGATGACCAGTAAGTTAGGGATCTCATTTAGAGCCTCAGATATTAGCGTGGCCCATTTTTACAGGTTTGTGTCATACAATAAATCAGCAGCTTTACACAAAAGGGCGGGTTTGTTTATTGATGAAGGGAGAATTTAAAAATTGTGTGCTCATTTCCATGTTTCAGAAAAGCTGTAAGTTGTTTCCGGGATGCTGGGAAGACTCCCAAGTCTCCCCAGTCCTCAAAGGGGGCCACTCAATAACAGAGAGCACGGTTCACTACCTGAAAATCATAGTAGTGGGTACTATCAGCTCTTCATTTTAAAGCGTTGCCTGCACACAGACATGTTTACCACTAGGCCACACACAGTATTATAGCTTGCTCCGTTTTGTCTGTGCATGCACCAAGGATTCTTTAACAGTTCTGTATTTTTGAATCTGGAAACCCTGTAGGATCTCCAGGATCTCTTAAAGACCACCTGCACCCTTTTGTCACGCTTCCTCCCATTTCTGAGTGATCCCTTGAGCACGAGAGCTTTCTTCTTTGCCCCAGCTGGATATTCTTAAAGATTTTATTATAAACTGCATGTTCAGCTTTAACCACAGTGGTACTAACATAATAATTAATAGCAATTTCTTGTAAATGCTCTGTTAGTAAGTTTGGATAATAATGATCTTTTAGTTACTGGTCCATCTACCATACTGCGTACCCATCCTAGAGCTCTTGTTTACACAGGAGGCTGACGCAGCTCCAAATACTCCATTTTAGTTGCTCATGTAACAAACAAGTACTTCACACATATTTTACACACATGCTTGGCACAAAATACCCACGCACATATTCACATCAAAGAGGAGTAACATGTTCTATTCCAGCAGATGTATTCAGTCCCACACACATGCCTTACCCATCCTCAGACCCATAGGAGGCTATGCAGGAACTGTCTAGGGCTGTGGACATGTTCTGTGGGGAAGGCTGTAGCCTTCTTCTCTCCTCTCCCTCCTTTCTAAAACTCAAGGAAAGGCTATGCTAGTAAACAGATTGAGAAGACCTTGGACTGCCTTTTCTAATAGCAGAGCAAGGGGCACAGGCGCCATCAGCAGAGGATTTGTAGCAAGCATCTGGAAAGGCTGTAAGATCTCCAGCCCAGTTCAGCTGTTTGAAAATAAATGCCTGTCTGCAGCCTTATGGAACTGAGCTGGTACCTCTTCAGAGATCCATTACATAAATCTCTTGTACGCTCAAGAGATTTATGATAAACACTTGCTCTTTCCTTAACCTCCAAAACCTTTTCCACCTGCTGAATAACACAAGATTCTTTCCCCTCACCCAGCCTGTTCAATATCTATATAAAGCCTCTAGAGAAGATTCAGTGGCACCATGGACTGACTTGTCAGCAGTACACATATGACACCCATCTCTACATCATCTTCACCTCCCATGGAAATAACATTATTACCCAGCTCTTCAAGGGCTTGGCTTAGGTCAGCAAATGAATGAAGAGAAGTTGGCAGAAGCTGAATCGTCGCAAGAGCCTGGGCTGATGACGGTATAGGAAAGTTTTTTACATTTCCATAACGTCATCCACTCTCCATCACTGGCATTAAGACTACTTGAAGATTTAATGTTCATCTGAACTAACACATCCTGGAAACCCCAATAACCATTGCTGCAAAAACCTCAGTCCTTCAGCTCTATTTCCAATCAGATGACTCGCTAGATTGAACTTGGCCCTTACGCTTAATTTCTACAGCCTAGCGTGTTCAGAAATGACACTCTGCACAAGAACACTTCAGCCCATTTACTCAGCAGTACAGGATCACCAAATAAGCTTGCGCTCCATTCATTGCTATGCTGACTGCTCAGCCACAGCTTAAATTCAAAGCTTCACCCTTCTTTTCAAAGCCTTCATGACCTTACCAAAAATTTGTTCAAGAACACTCACACTTCTAGTATTATGTTGAAATCTGACAGTTATATTGCTCTGTAACAAAATAAATACCCAATTTGAAGGGTGCGTGCACCAGGGATGGAGGTTCCTACTGCCTAGGATGCAACTATGGACTCCTGATCACCTGCAGGAGACAATCATAAATCTCAAAAGTGCAGGACAAAAGAGAAACTCCAGCTTTTCAACCCAGCCTTCCCGTCTCTATTCTAACCATACCAAAACCACCAGTGTGAACAAGTAATCCATGACTGACAGACAGGACGAAGTCTGGTGTCCAAAGGCACGCTCCAGTGGGGGTTCTCTGGTGCCTGATAAAAGGCGAGCTGAGCTGGCAGCACCTTGATGCTTCTAGCACAAGCTTCTAGGCTTTCTCATGTATCCATCTGCCTCTCTCTTTCAACGTTACGGTAACGTCATTTTCAGATTTGTACTCTTTCGGCAAATTAACTGACTAACAGGCTCACACTTTTGGGGAGGTGGGGAGGCAGGACACGTGGCATCACATAAACAGACAGACATACGCACACAGCATGAATTCTGAGGCATTGTTTCACTAGGAAACAGGTATTGGCAAAAGTGCCCTGCATAAAAAATAGGAGAGGAAAAGACAGAGAGAAATGTTGAAGATGCCTCGTGTTCATCTTCATGAGCTTGTAAAGTAATTGGAGGCAGATACATAAAGGTATCCTGGAACATCTGAGAAGTCATTGCTTTCCAACACACCAGTGACAGTCAGGGACTCAGAACCTGGAGCCTTCTAAAACAAACATAAAAGCTGCTTTTCAATTATATGAGATGCAAAACAAGTCAAAAAGTCTAGAAGATACCACTGAAATACACCTGAATCTATGTCCATAGCTCACTGCTACACAGGAAGGGGGCCTTGTTTTAAGGTTATGTTTCCACATTGCTTTTGAATTTCCTGACCACTGCTCAGTTGCAATATATCTAACTGTGTTTAAATTGCCTGCCAAGGAATGTAAAACAGAGGTACCTCGATAGGGGAACCAACCAGCTGTGTATCTGTACAATATTCAGAATAAATGCTCTGATGATGCAGAATCCTCATGATACACCTAGCACTGCATGAACTCCCCAGCTGCTTTTGCCTGGAAGGAAAAACATGTATGTACGAGCAGCGATACTGTTCAGAGACACTAACGCAGGCGTATAATACTCCATCCTGCTTTCTTCAGCACAAACATAAGCTCTGAAGAATACATGTCAGATCTTTATTTCTGACAACAATTGGCAATAACTTTGCCAATTTCAAATGTCAATGAGCAGCATAACTTTACAAATGGTTAAAAGGTGCACAAAGGTTGAAAAGCTTGGAAGTCTCTGCCAAAGATGATAAAACTTTGCTGAATCTGTTAAACTTACGTTCCCCTGAAATTTTCAAAACAACCGTTCCACTTGACATCTGCCTAAATTTGTACAGACCTTTGAGCTAACCTGACAAGAAATAAGTGACGAAGCAAACCATCAGAAGACACACTGGGAACCATCGAAGAGGCCCACTCAAAGCTTATGCCATGGTGGGGTTATATCTCGCCAGGCTCCTCTGGTGGTTGATTCCAGCAGCAACATTTGGGTTGGCACACCGTGCCAGTGAGTCAGCATTTCTAAGTTACAACTGAGAAAATAACCAAAAGAAAAAAAACGTGGGTTAATTATTTGGTAAGGCAGATGACATGATCATAGAAGTGCCCAAATTTTACTGCAAGACTCCTCTCCATCCTCTCCCAAAACTCTGCCTTCTTTTCTTAAACTGACAATTAAGAAAACAGCCTGGGTGTTGCTGCTTTCTGCCCAGTGTCCTCTGCCCTGCCTGCACACGTGCTCATCCAGTGACAGGCACCAGCAGCGAAACGGGATTACGCTCCGCTGGTTTAGGGCATGAGCACAGCCCTGGGTGGGGCTGCTGGAGGATCAGCCTTTAACAAGGTGGCCAATTTATAATCCAGCGGGGCAAGGAGCAACTGGCGCTCAGAATGAATAGCTCTTCTGTGCGACCGTCTCCCAAGGCTGGCGGCCTGGGCAGCCCGCCTCATCCTTTTCTCTCTCTCTCTCTCTCACACAGATGTTACTCCTTCCACTAAGTTTTTTGCTGTTTCCCAGACTGGAGATACAAAGGGGAAGGAAGATGAGAAGCATCCACCCATATCTGGTTGGACACTGCAAACTGCAGCAAAATGAGCAAACTATCTGCTAGATTAATAGGAAATGAACCCCTGGAGTTTAGTTGCCCTAAGGAGGTCTCATTTCAGCTGGACCCTGCTCCCAGGATCGGTCTTTGTGCCAGGGGGTGCCTGCGTGAGGAACCCCAGCGCTGGGGGACACGGCCGACGGGGTGAGGAGGACGGGCCAAGCGCGGGGGAGCGCCGGAGAGCAGCACAGGGACGCGGTCCCCGGGCCGATGCTCTCTCTCGCTTTCTGCTGAACCTCTGCCAGCGCTCCGACACTTCCCAGCAGCCGGACCATCTCCCTCGGGCGCTGCTCCCACCACGCCACAACGGCCACAACGGCCGCGCCACCGCTGTTCCCCCTCGCAGAGCAAGGCGACCACGAGTGCTCCCCTCACGGTCAGCCAAGGCGCAGCCCAACCCGCACCGTGGGCTGCAGCGAGGCGAGAGAGCCGCGCTGGCCCGGGGGTGGGGCCAAGGGGAGGGGCGGGGCGGGCGGCGGCCCGGCCCCCCTCGTGCGCGGCGCGGCGCACGGCGCAGCGCCCTCTGGCGGCGCGGGCAGCCCCGCGGCGGCCGGGCCGGGGCGGGCAGTGTGGCGCCGGAGAGGAGCGGCTGGCGCGGGAGCCCGGGCGGGGCGGCTCGGCCGCGGACGTGGAAGCAAGCGGCGGCCCGAGCACCCTGAACTGGGCTTGGAAGAAGGGTCGGAGCTTACCGCGCAGTTCGGAGAGGGCGGACCCGCCGCTGCGGGGAGGCCCTCGGTCCGAGTGAGCGCAGCGGTGCCGCGGGGACCGGCAGCGCGGCTGGGCGTCTGCCTTTGCCCTCCCCCACTGCCACAGCGGCTCCCTGCCCGGAGACCCACCCTGCCCCGGGAGGCTTCTTGCAGAGCCTCCGATACCTCCAGGACAGGCACTGAATAGATTTCCTTCCCACGGTGAGGATCTAACCCGACATCTGACAGAACCACAGGATGGTCGGGGTTGGAAGGGACCTCCGTGGGTCATCCAGTCCAACCCTCCTGCCGAAGCAGGGTCACCTAGAGCAGGCTGCACAGGACCGCGTCCACGCGGGGTTTGAATATCTCCAGAGAGGGAGAATCTACAACCCTCTGGGCAGCCTGTGCCAGTGCTCCATCACCTCAGAGGGAAGAAGTTCTTCCTCATGTTCAGACGGAACTTCCTCTGCTTCAGTTTGTGCCCATTGCCCCTTGTTCTGTCACTGGGCACCACTGAAAAGAGTCTGGCCCCATCCTCCTGACATCCACACTTCAGATATTTGTAGGCATTTATAAGGTCCCCTCTCAGCCTTCTCTTCTTCAGGCTAAACAATCCCAGCTCCCTCACCCGTTCTTCGTAGGACAGAGGCTCCAGTCCCCTCACCATCCTTGTAGCCCTCCGCTGGACTCTCTCCAGTAGCTCCTCATCTTTCTTGAAGTGGGGAGCCCAGAACTGGACACAGTACTCCAGATGGGGCCTCACTAGGGCAGAGTAGAGGGGGAGGAGAACCTCCCTCGGCCTGCTGGCCGCACTCCTCTGAACGCACCCCAACTTCACAAAGCATAAATCTGTAGCTCACTGCGTTCAGGAATGGCTGCTCCTCAGTACCTACAGTTCTCCTTTTTTTCTGTCTCTCTGCTGGCACTACATTGCGCAGAATGACTCTTTCCCGTCTGCAGCACTTAAACAAAACAATAGAAAAAACTTAAATATAACTCAACCTGAAAACTGTCCACCATTCTGTGCTTCCCCCCTTGCCAAAGCAGAGTGAAGGGTGACGGAACCATCCACCTGATCAGCCTGGCTGATCTGGCATCTGGGGCATCTGGCTCCCGCAGGATCTTTTACAGTAGGAGCCTGTTTCTAGGACCATTGGCCTTTCTGCAGCAGGATGCTGTTTTCAGGACCTGATCTAAGCTGAACTCCGAAAGACCACAGAGAAAGAAGCAGCAGAGTCTGTGCACTCAGTTTCCTGGAGAAGACGCCCGAGCTGTTCTTACGGCCTCCTGCAATAGCCGCCCGTCCTCCCCGTGCTCTACGGCCCGTCCCGGCGATTGCCAGCACTGTGGGCTCAACGGCCTCAGCTAGCAGCCCACAGCTGGCCCGGGGAGCCTGCCTTGGTTTGAGTAGAGAAATGCACAGTGTTTTCAATTAATAGCCTGCTCAGCAGCCATGTCACAGTCCGTGAGAAATGCTAAGTGTTATTAGCAGCCTCTTGGTCCAAAACCTTTGGGAGGGCCCCTGTTCTGTCCCCATCCTCACAGGGTCTTTGCATCTGGGGGGAATGCCTAGGATGGAGAACACAAAAGAACAAGCTGGACTGGAGTACCTGTCAGGCCATTGAAAAAAAATGAAACTAAGATGTCAACAAGTTCTGTGGGCCTAATTGTTTCTTCTCAAACAGATTGTCAGCTTATGTGAAGCAGGGTAGCTCTACTGAGTAAACGAAAGAATGGAAAGGAGGAGGGGGATAGCCTTGGGATCAGAAAGGCACAATGTGGGTCTTTATCCCCATTGCTTGCTGGCTACTGAGTAACATTAACTTATTGCCACCACCCCCCACCACCAGGAGATAGTGGCACTCAGAGAGATGAAGAGACACAGGATGGCAAATAGCAAGACTGTGTCTCTACAAACACCACCATGCAAGGCCACCTGAAGGATCGGGCCTTGACTCCCTCTCTCTGCAACCCCTGCTCTTGCCCTGCTGCTGAGCTCTCTCATGAAACTGAACTGCACAACACTAAGCCGATTAAAAAACAGAAACAATTGTTTTCTGAGCCAGATTGCTTCCCTGCTCTGGTCCACCTTACAGCCACATGCACTCTGGGCTAAATACAAGGGAACGGGTATGAAGAAAGTGCAACTGCTTCTTTCAGCATCAGTGCCAGCTCGAAGAGTTCATCAGCCTGCAGCCTGGTGAAATGCTGGGAAGTCCCACAGAGCGCAAAAGAGAAGGAAACTGTGCTTTAATTTCAGCAAAACACTGAACACAGACAAGGAGCAGGCAGTGAGTGAGTGATGCAAACGCGCCTAGTCAGATTTCTCCACTGGACCTTCAAGAGAAAAAGAGGTAAAATATCAAGCACAAAGGGCAGCCTGAGTTTTCCAAACACAGAATCAGGACAAGCCAAATCATGTCCAATTGCACAACATTAAAGAGTGATTCTGTGCTCTCTTACCTTGTGCTAAGGGAACAGCAATGTTCTGACCTGCAGTGATTTATGTGTAGCAAATCCGTGCTCATAAACAAGTGAGAGGAACCAAAATCTCATGCCCTAATCCTTCCAAGCAAAACCAAATTCTTTATGGGCATGCAACATTTAGCTGAGCTTGCTGTTGAAGGAGGTAATGTTTGTCCTTGTTTGAATCCAACAAAAAGACCAAAACAAGAGAAACAATGCTCAAAGAGCTCTTCTCCTTTACATTTGCAAATAATGCTACCAAAAAAAACCCACTAATTGCTTCACATGCTTTACAAACATTAATTAATTTAGCCTGATGTCTCCCCAGCTGGACAGGTGTTATCATCTCCACTGAACATATGAGCAAGCTGAGTAAGACAGAGCTGGCCTTGTTTTTTCTAAGTAGCATCTAATTTTCAGTGCACTTCTGTGTACAGGCAGCATCTGTTAATTTTGGCTAGAGCTGTAAGCGGTTAATACTTGTGCAAGGCAGATTCTGAGTATCTCAAGCTACAGGGCTAAAATTAAAGCCCATGCTTGAAAATGTGAACCTAAAGGACTTGCCCATAGCTAGGCAAGATGAGAAATCTGTTGCAGGATCAGGAAAATAAGCCAAGTCTTCAGATTCCTTGGGGCTTGTCTCCACAAGAAACATAGGGAAGCAACGTAAAATTGCATTGTGCCAGAAACATTCTCCCCAGGTGGACCCTTTGGTGTTTGCTGCTTTCAAAGAGCAGATTTTAACCCCTCCATAAATTCCTCCCATCCCCATAAGCACAGAGAGACCCACATCTCGCTTGCTGCTACTGCCGTAGCTTGTTGCCACTTTCTAAACTGAAAGGTGATGGTGACAAGAGAAGGATGTGGTGACTCAGGAGGTAGCAATAAGAAAGCCAAGGGCAAAGTTTCACTTTGATTTCAGAGAAAACTTCCCCATGAAGATGCTCTCGGTTTGCAATCAGCGATGAAGTCACTCACCTGTGTTTCAGAGAGGGGTGAGCTACCTCCCGCTTAGCGTATGCAGAGATTACGTCTACCCATTTGAAGCAGACACAGCCAATTTGGGCAGCTGCCCCCATCAGCTGGAGCACGATGCCAGCCCAAAGGAGGAGCTGTGTGGTTTCGTGCTAGAAATAAGCAGCAGGCCTCTCTGCGACAAACTCTCTAGACATAATCTGACAACGTCCACGCAGGGGCTGGGCTGCAGATGCACAGCCTCCCAAGCTGAGGGGCTGGTGGAAAAGGCTGTCCTCCCAGCCTGCAGTTACCATCCCTTCAGGTCTGCTTTGCTGAGCTGTGCTTGAATCCTTTTCACGCTTTTTCTGTCTGAATGAGGTAGGTTAGCAGAGGCCTAGTATTTCAACGTTATAAGCTACCACCCAATGCAAGATGTGCAGTTGTCACCCCACAGCCTACTCCCCGGATCTAAAGCAGCAGGAACCTCCAGTGCCAAGGAAGAGCTGGAGGCAGCAGCTTCTGCCACAGCCTATGTGAATATCTACAGCCTAAGTGCAGGGTGACGGTGCCCAAGAAGGTCATACTCTGGCTTGTCACGTGGCAGCTTTCATGTGGAGATGATCCTGGTGCTAATGCATTAGGCTTGGCTAACATTTTAAATGCTGTGGGAATAGCTTTGCCATTACTTGAATTCCCAGATTGGTGTGATATAGCTTAACTGGCAAAAATCAGTGTAGGCTAGGTCTGCCAAAACTGGTGGGTCCAAAGGAAGACATTGTGCTGCAGTGGGTGCCCTGCGGTGAGGATGGCAGCCGACTGCACAGTGACCACCCAGTAGGCGCATGCACTGCCGAGGCAGGCATAAATCCACTTTATGGTCTTGGTGGACTTGAGAAGAGTAGCAACACCAGACAGATGTAACAGTGGTTTTTACCACTGCAGGGTATGGATATACATCTGTTCAGAGCGAAGCAGAGCCCCTTAGTGTATCTCCCCCTCATCCCTCACACACCCACAGAGACACTTACACCTGGTGTCCCACAATGTCATATCAAGTGTTTGTGTAGCTGAGCTCTAAAGATTTTTTTAAGGACCTTTGGGTGAAGAAAAATAATCACCATACATCCTCCCTGAAACCCACATCTTTTCTTTTAAGTGGATCATTTCATGGAACTGGCTTAAAGGGCAGCTAGACAAACAGCTGAATCAGCACAGCCGATGAAGCAGTAATCTGGGGCAGCGGAGAAGGAGCCGACCAGAGCAGCCACCTCGATCACCTGCAAGCTAGAGCAGGATGCCTGACTGCAGCCCAGCTTTACCAACACTTTCCAAAGTGGTTGTTTTGGTTTGGATTAGGGTTGGGTTTTGGTTTTTTTTCTTACATTTCCTAAGGAAATTAGGCTTGTGCAATTGCTCTGTCCCTCGGTCTTCCTGTAATCCCTTTCAAATCTGCTGTGCAATCTCAGTCAAATCTGAGAGAGTTTCAAACACAGCACATCCCTCTAAATCAGCCGGTGTCTGGGTAGAAACCCAAACTTGTGTCCTTTGCAAGGAGAAAGGCACGCAAAACTCAGCTGCCAGCCAGTGCTGCCGGTTACTCAAAACATGGCTCTGGCCTGTGATTTTGGAAGGACGGAGACAGAGCTGAGGTGGTGAACCTGATGCTTGTCATATGAAGCCGAGCTTCATCACTTTGATCGCTTGTGCACAGCCTGCTTTAATCCAGACTTTGAAACTTATGGCACGTAGAATTTGGTGTGCGCTTGTGTTTTAAAATACAGTGTCCTGGCAGAAGTTCCTTCTGTAAGTCATTAAGATGTAGCTTATACTTTTAACTCTGTTCAGTGATTTCTGCATCAGGCTACTGTAAGATTAATTGCCTTAACAACAGAAGTACTACAGACATCCTTTGTGCAAAAAGGGTGATATTTACTTCTGTGCAGGGGCTCAGATGTATCATGTGTGCAATATGCCTGATACTGTATTTGTATTGCTAAAATGCCTTTTCTCAGGGGAGCGTAACACAGAGATGAATTCCATCTAACATGAGAGGAAAGACTTGTTATCTGGATAGATTATTCACTGATCTATAAATCAGAGAGAATACAATGCATACTGTAGTCCCACCTGTTCCCACATACTCCTTCTTGTCATCGCAGGAGGTCTTTAGTACCCTGAAATACAGCTTGCACAATAAAAATTAATTGAAAGTGTGCTAGAATCATTAACTTTTGGAGCTTCACAGTTTGCCCATCCTTAAATAACACCGGTTGTAAAATCCTGTTTGTGCTACAACTCCTCGGCTCTCCGTCATGTAGCATGTACAGAAATCAGCAGTATGTGCAGCAGGGACTTAGTTGGCTATAATATGAGCTCACATAATGGACTTTCTTCTTTAGCTCAGCAGCAAAACACTGACTCAGATCTAGAGACTGGTTATAGTCCCAGCGGTGTTTACTCCATGTAATTAGCAGTATCAAGTGTGTTGTCTTTTGGGTAGCCTGATTGTTTCCATATGCACGAGTACCTTCTGTGAACGTAGACAGGGCAAGAGGCAGACAGCATTAAAAGTGCGCGCGCGGCGCTTCGGGAAGCACATATGTTTTAAATACATTATCTCTACAATTAAGAAGAGTTTATAAATCGGTCATATAAATCTTCAAGAACAGGGGCAGTGGAGACAGAAAAAGACTTCTTTCCAAGCATGGACTTCTCCTGGGTAACTACTCGTAGTTAGGGCCCGGAGATGGGGCAGACATCTCCCTGCTTGCTGACGGGAGAGCGGCATGAATCAGTAGCTCACGCGGAGCAGGGAGCGGTGCTCCGAAGCTGGCGTGCATTGCTCCGGGCGGGAAAAGGCTGTTGATGCTGTGTTGGGGCCTGGAGGAAGATTGGGCTGGCGTTCGAGGTGGGGCGTGCCTGGGAATGCCGCACAACATTCATCTTAGGGGCAGGTACTTGCTGAAATTCCAATTACTGAGAGAGATGGCTGAAGCAGAGTGAGGTCTTGCTGTCGCTGTGCAAAGAGGTGCAGTTTTTTACCTCCGGGTAATGTTTCTGACCGATCCAGAGGTAAAAAAACAATGAAGCCAAGCACCTTCAGCCTCACTGCAAGGCAAACCAGGTGAGGTCAACCCCAAATGAGGGTGTGCTGCCAGCCTCGCCTACTCCACCACAGCAGCAGCAGCAGTTACAGCCAGGTTTAAGTAAAAAAAACAATTAAAAAAAAAAATCCTTGTGAGCAGAAAAGACAAGCCCTAATGTTTGTTTTGAAAGAAAGGGTAAAAAGGGATTTGTTTGGGTTATTTGCCTCTTTTTCTCCCTCTTCCTTTCATGGCTGCAACATTGCCATGCCTGATGGGCTCTCTCCCCTGCAAGCCCCAGGCCCTCGCCCCACGGCTGGCAGCGTGGCCAGAGGCAGCGGGGAGCGGCAGGGAGAGCCGTTCTCTCCCCATTCGAGAGAGCAGGGCCCCTCTGCACCACGGTCTTCAAGGTGGTCGCTGTGCTGCTTGGGAAAGCCTTTCCCAGGATATTCCCTCGCACACCTATTTCTGTGGGTGCCTGAATAAAGTCCGCCTTCAGTCAGTGCCTCGGGCTGCTAGCCAGCCCCTGCCCCAGGTGCCCTGCCAGCAGCCCAGGGCAGCGGAGAACAGCCTCCCTGCCAGGCTCCTCTGAGCTCCTCCAAGCCTCCAGCATGCGCATCTGCTTTGTCGCTTCACTAGCCATGTTTCAGGATCTGTTCTGCAGCAAACCACTCTTTATCTTTAACATGAACTCACCAAGGGAGAGTGCTTGACCCAGGGTATTGCAACCATCATCTTTAATACAGCAGGCACAGTCAAGATTTTGCCTTAAAACTTGTCTTGCAATACAGAAGGTACACGCATGCAAAGCACCCTTAAACCTGAGCAACTGCATCATACAATTTCACCTCCCTTTCTCTGCTACCTCTAGGAACTATCACAAAAAGCTCCCCAAACAAGCTGTTTAATTAATAAATCTTCACTATAAAGTACTGCACAGCAATATCTTATGCGATAAATTCAGACTATACATTCTTCTCTACAGCTCTTCCTGGAAATCACAGAATCATAGAATCACAGAATGTTAGGGGTTGGAAGGGACCTCTGTGGGTCATCTAGTCCAACCCCCCTGCCGAAGCAGGGTCACCCAGAGCAGGCTGCACAGGACCTTGTCCAGGTGAGTCTTGAATATCTCCAGAGAAGGAGAATCCACAACCTCCCTGGGCAGCCTGTTCCAGTGCTCCGTCACCCTCAGAGGGAAGAAGTTCTTCCTCATGTTCAGACGGAACATCCTATGCTTCAGTTTGTGCCCATTGCCCCTTGTCCTGTTGCTGGGCACCACTGAAAAGAGTCTGGCCCCTTCCTCCTGACATCCACCCTTCAGATATTTGTAAGAATTTATTAGGTCCCCTCGCAGCCTTCTCTTCTTCAGGCTGAACAAGCCCAGCTCCCTCAGCCTTTCCTCATAGGAGAGATGCTCCAGTCCCCTCATCATCCTCGTAGCCCTCCGCTGGACTCTCTCCAGCAGCTCCTCATCTTTCTTGAACTGGGGAGCCCAGAACTGGACACAGTACTCCAGATGGGGCCTCACTAGGGCAGTGTAGAGGGGAAGGAGAACCTCCCTGGACCTACTTACCACACTCTTCTTAATGCGCCCCAGGATCCCATTGGCCTTCTTGGCAGCCAGGGCACACTGCTGGCTCATAGTCAATCTGTCGTCCACCAGGACACCCAGGTCCCTCTCCACAGAGCTGCTCTCCAGCAGGTCCACTCCAAGCCTGTACAGGTGCATGGGGTTGTTGCTCCCCAGGTGCAGGACCCTGAACTTGCCCTTGTTGAATTTCATCAGGTTCCTCTTTGCCCAACTCTCCAGCCTGTCCAGGTCTCGCTGAATATCTTGCAGTTGCTGATTTGGATAGGATTTTTGCAAGCCTAGTGAGAACTAAAAATCCTTTACAGAAAAAGGCATATGCTGTTCATCAACAATCGTTCGTTAAACAGCCTAGCTGTTTGTTTCAGTCATGTCTTCTGATGTTAGGAATGGGGGTGCTACTGTGTTAATAATAAGCTATCAAGCAGTATTGCAAATAGTTACTGTTCTTTAGTTTCTTGAAAAGCTCCAAAGATTTGAAAAATGCATTTGCAGCACAGCTACTTCTGCCTATTCAGAAGTGTGTTTTACCTCAACCACAAGATTTGGCTATCTCAGTGAAAAATACTGCACTCGAAATTAGTTTAGTAGTTTTTACATCTATCACTGTTGTCATTCTGCATTTATTATTTTCGTGGTGGTTTCTCCTGGTTCTTTGCTAATTTTTCTTTGCTCATTTCCACTTGAATGTCTGTCAGTGACAAGCGCACTTCATGGCCTGAGGTCACTGTCGTGGTCACAACAGATGCAGGGAAGCCCAGTCTAGTCATTCGACCTAAAAAACATTACCAGGGAGCGAAATTACCTGTGTGCAATCTCGTGTCCTTACAAACACACCTGCAGGTGTGTAATTCTTCCCTAGCGCCTGGTGAGCTACAGGCGTCAACTTGCAGTTGTGCAGAAATACCTGAGGAAAGTTTGAAGATGCCTGAGGTACTGCTACCACCTTAGCGCTGGCAGCACACAGGACAGTGCATGCTAATTTAAAGCTTACATAAATAATCAATATGTTTTAGGGCCCTTTTATGTTTAAAACATTAGGTTAAATGAGAAGTATGAACATTTAGTTCAAGTTTAATAGCTAAAAATACAAATGTACTACATACTCAATACCTAAAACTCTGCTACATGGACATATAAATATAAATATAGAGAGGCTATCTGGAAAACCACCTTTTCCATAGCGATGGAAATAATACACTGCTTATGTGTCATGTTGAGGCATTATTAATCTATTCCTCTGCTGGTTTTGTAAACATGATACAGCACTAAAGATTTAGGGTGGCATATTGAAGATTCAGGCCCCTGACTCTGCAGACGTAAGCATGTATGTAACATGTGCTGAAGTGCTTACAGGAACGGAGCAGAAATACTTTATCAAGCCCAAACTTGAAAACAGGTGGTTTTAAGTTATACAAGCACAAAGAACAGCGAACAATTCTTTAAGCAGCCACTTTTTGTGTTCAGAAAATAAACAGCTATTTCTATTCCCGTTGCCACCACCCAAATAAAAAGCCACCAGCAGGCAGAGAAAGAAACAGATGAAATCTAAGTCGCAATTTTGTAACAGGGGCTCCTTCCCACCATGGAGGGCAGAGGGGAGGAACCACTTTCTTTGCTTTTTTTCTCTCCTCAGGTACTGCTGGGCCAGCAGTCGCCTGTGTCCCGGGCCGGCGGGCAGCTTAACACTGTGGGACAGCGGCACTTCCTCAGAGTGAACCAGGGTGCCCTCACAGGGTGGGCTCCACGAGACGGCTGGAGAACGGCCTGCTTGAGGTCATAACTGGTATTTTGTTCTGTTATTGCCCCCCAAAAATGGCTTCCATTAACATCTCTCACAGCCGCTGCAGTGGGCCAGTGCATGTCCCAGCAGCTGGGCTCCACTATGGCCACGGGAGGTGTTCCCGCTGCCCGTGGCCTCAGGGCCTGGTGAGGAGGCAGCTCTGAGACCCGCTGCCTGCTCAGGGACTGGCGGGGTGCTGGGGGCCACCTTCCCCTCTCCTTGCCTCAGGGGCGGCCCCATGCCCTGAGGGGAGACGGATGAGGCCGAGGCCCGGAGCCAGGCCTTGTCCACCCCCGAGGTGTCAGCCCCCTCCTAGGCCTCACCAGGCCCAGCCACACCCCAAAATGCTGGCACCCCTGCAGTGGCACCTGCACCCCCTGGCCATGTCCACACCCCACAGGGAGCAGGGCCCCCCAGGCCTATCCGCATCTTCCTCCCAAGCGGCAGGGCCGGAGACCCGTGGCTGCCCATGGTGCAAGGCTGGGGGTACGTGGGCAGCCACAGAGGCGAGGCGAGGCAGGGCGCAGGGGCCAACGTCTGCCCCCGATGTGGGGTGAAATCCCTCTCAGCCGCCCGCAGGTAAGGGAGCGTCCCTCGAAGGGTAATAGTGAGAACCGTCCGGATGCAAAGCCAGTCAGGAGCTCCCTCCTCTTACTGGCCTGCCTGCTGCCGTGGGAAGCGGGAGGAGGTTTTGCAATACCCAGGGAAAGGGATGAGCCCTGGGAGCTTGAGAGTGGGAGAGGAATAGCGGGGTTATCTGCGGAGGTGGGTGAGAAGGGGAGCAGGACAGTTTGGCTAACCCAGAGGCGAGGGGATGGCGGAAGGGGTGTTGGGAGAGGAAATGAAATGCAGGTCCAAGCACGGCTGGCCAGGAACGCAGGGAAGGGGGACAGCCTTGCGCTGCGCTTGGTTCGGGTGCAGGCTGCGACACGGGTGCGTGGAAGGGCTGGACAAAAGGCAGAAGAACCATGGCTGCTCATCCAGGGCGGTGAGAGGGAAGACCTCCCTTTCGCAGGAGGTCTGCCATTCCCATTCCTGTTCCCCACATGCTGCTGGGGAAGCCTGCGCTGCTGCTGCTTGCTAGGAGACGGCGCACGGCTGGGTGGCTGCGGGTGTGTGAGGCTTGCTAAATGGAGACTCCCGCTGCCCTGCTGGTTGCTGCTGCACTGGGGATGGAGGAGGAGGTGGAGGAGGAGGAGGGAGGGATGTGAAAGTGGGTCAGGAATGTAACTAGACTCTGCCCCCCTTGTTGCAGGCGCAGGCGGCGCTGCCTTAGCGATGGAAAGCAGGCATTTCACTGTTGATGTTCCCCAGTCCGACCGGCTGACGGTTACTAGGGGATCCTGAAGGATGTGTTCCCCTGTGACCCTTTGAGAAGAAAAACTTAGTTGTTGCAGTAACGAAGTTTGGCATGGATGCAATGATGCAGTAAATATCATAGGTGAGCCTTGCTAACGGAGGAGGAGGAAGCTGATACTGTATAGGCTGGATAACTCTTGCAGTCAGGTCAGGAAACATTTAAAAAACGTCCCAGGAAACCATATTAGTTAAACACAGGACTTTTACATTTCCTGATGCAATAAAACTCTCAGAATTTATCCCCTATGTATTGTAAACTACTAAGAAAATGGAGATAGAAATAAACTGCCTTACTGATGTAGCATGAGGTGCAGAGCTCACCCACAACTCTGCAGTAACCCTGTGCAGGTCTTTTGCATGCAAGTAACTTTTGTTTGATGGCCTGAAGTTTTGAAAGTTAAGGGGTGTGAAAGAAGATGGACGCTGACTCAAAACCTCAAGTTTGCACCCATCTTCTTTTCAGCATTGCTACTTTAGATTAACAGTTTTCAGTATTGTTACTTAGATTAAAAGAGGGAATTTGTCAATCCTGCTCCTGCAGGATATCCCCAAACTAAGTATTTTCAAACTGGAAAACAAACTAAAAGAATGAACAAAAAATATTCAGCTTGAGGCCCACTCACGCATCATTTCTCCCTATTCCCTCCAGTTCTTCTTGTCTGATTTCCATCTTCCTCTTACAGAGAAATAGACCTTTATTCACAGGGGTGGATAATTGCTTTTCAGAGTTAGAATGAAGAACTGAAAAAAACACAGAAGACAGATGCTGTGAGATATCTGTTTCTTCTCTAGTTTTCTTTCAGAGTCATGTTTTTTCTAAAGCACTGGTATTCTGAAGAAAAAACGGGTTGCTGTACATGGGACCGATTCTGCTCCCTGCCTGAGGATCAACAGAGGAGAACTGAGCTGTCAGGCTCACAGATGCGTCAGGAGTGAGGGGACACACCGCGTGTGTCAGTGCAGGCCACGCAGCAGATAGGTGTGCATCCAGTCGATGGATGAGGTTATGCATGTACATTTCATTAAGTGAGCAAAAGTCACTGGAGCAAACTGTGCAGCTATTCCTTTTACTCCTTTGAATTATATGTCAAGGAGGTATTGCTATAACTAAACACTCCTTTAGCTTCTCTCATCTCTGAAAGCTACTCAGTGTTTAAAAGCATCCATGCGCTTTAATTCAAGGGCACTCAAAGATGCACAATGAACGTCTCTGTTTTTACTTTTCATGTGAGGTAATTTGTCAAGTTGATTTCCCAAATCATTTGCTACTAAAAGCTAAATTTAATTAAAAAAGTTACATGGATGTAAGCAAATTGTGGTGAAATATAACTAATCTATTGTACTATTACTCCTGTTTTAAAAAAAAAGCAGAAACCAATAATGGGTTCAGTGCTGTAGGCCACAAAGCTCTTCTTAAAAAGAACTCGGCAGAGGGCCTGGGCGATACTTCAGAGGTGAATGTAGCCCATCGCCTCCAGTCATGGAAAATACTTATACAGTCTTTATCCACAGTTTTAAGATCAATAATTGCTTAGGCATGTCATGCTTGTATTTTGCGGCACAACGTTGCTGGGTTTTGCAGGCTCTCCTGGCAATGCAGAACATTCAGTAGACACAGTCTTTCACGCCATCTGCTTGCGCAGGCCTCTGCCACTATGCAGCCTTGCAGATCTGGGCGGGGGGATCCCAGAAGTCTCTCTCGTTACCGGGTGACAATGCCAAGTTAGAAAGCTTCCTCTTCCAGGACTGCCACAGAAAGTCTTGATTGTCCCACCTATTATCAGTGTATTTCCATGTGTGTTGAGGCAACCCAGTGAGTTGGGAAAACTAAACATTATGGAGAAGAAGCACTTGTTTTAGCAACCATTCCTTCTCTCAATGGCAGGGAGGGTCTGATTTCGTGGTTAGGCTTGGTCCTTTTTACGCCCCCTGGACAAGCAAAGGGCATGTTGAGCCTCACAGAAACAGTCACAAGAAAATCCTCCTGTGCTCCTCCTAGGAGCGTGGTGTTTCCTATCTATTCCCCCCCGCCCCTTTCTGTAGGGATAATATGAGGAAGGAGGTGTGGCCAGAAGGTTGCTGCTTTCTAGTTATTCTTGGCTCTGGCAAAGGCCCTTCTATTCAAGGGTAAATGGCAGGGACCTTGACGCCGCTCTATAAATCTGTATCGATGTCTTAGAGGTCCCCAGAAAGACCAGATAATATGACAAGTCATGAAGCACAGCTTAGGTATAATGCAGAATTAGACCTACAGCCTGTGGCTGCTTTGAACAGGAGTTGATTGTGGCATCCCAGACTAGTCCTTTACTGCCAAGCGTTTGGGCATGGGCCTAGCCTGCAGCGAAAGGCTAGTTAATGCAAAAGTATGGAAAAGGAGACATGGAGAAGTTCCAGGTCTGATAGTTGAGTCCATCTGCAAAAGTATTTTTGCTTTGGTTTTGCTTTGACTCGTACACTGGGAAAGTAGGAGGGGAAAAACCCCTATTTAAATAGAGCTTTTTCTACCTGTGTTCAGTCAAGTCCCCCGGTTATTAGAGAGAAAAAAGATGTATAAAGTTCTACCAAATCATGTTAGTGGGCTAGTGTGCATGGTTTAGTAAAATGCTTCTTTTCTGAGTAATTTTACCATGTTTTGGATTTTAAAACCATCATTTCTAAAAGAGATAATAATAATTTTTAAAAAGTTATTAGCTCATCTTGTTTCTACCTTGCAAGGGAACCAATTTGCATGCTACAAAAGTGGCTGACTGGCTTCAGGAAGAGGATAGATTGGGCCCTATTAAGATAGAGTTAAAAATTTAGCCACATGCTATTTTGGAGATTTATTTCCTTGGTTAGTATGTTGTTCTTACCAGACTGAATTGCAGAAACTTCTGTGCAAACAAGATGAAACAATAGCAGCAAAGGTGTGATGCCTTACCGTGCTGAATAGGGACCTCAAAGTCTATTACCATTTTAATGATGGCATTGTTAAGCAAAGTAGTCTCAAGATGATATCGTTTACTTCATTAAGAAAAACATGCTATTTATTGAGGGTTTTACATTTAGTGACCAAAATGCAGTAGTGTCTGGCTTTCTTTTGAAACTGTCTCTCGTGTAGTTTCAAAGCTGTTTGCAGCTGGAGACTGTCAGCCACTCACTGTACTTACAAAACAGGTTTAAAAGCAGACACGGTTAACAGGATGTGACATAGACTCTGCTTAGCGCCGCTGTATATGACACATCCCTATACTTTTCTAATAACTTTGAAAGAGGCTGCTTAAGCTTAGAATGCAACAGCTGTTCTTAAAGTTTGAACACAGCAGGAAAGCCTTAACAAAGGTATATTCCACATACATCTTATTGAGAATTATTTCAGTGAACTTTCGCTTATCAGTACTGAAAAGATGTGTTAAAACCAGTCTGGCAACTTTTTTTCAAAACACCATGTGCTGGAGGGCCTTGAGAAAACAGTTTTGAAACAATATCAGAGCCGAACTACTGCAATGCTTTGAACAAGAAGAATGTTCACTAAATACATTTCCCTGTTTTTTGTAGTGTCCCAAACAACAAAAGACAGGTATTTCATGATTTATAGCCCCTTTTCCAGTGAGATCCTTGAGAAGGAGCTCGAAAGATTTGCATCTTGCAAGTAAGAACATGGTGGACTTAAAATGCTTAACCTACGCTATTTTCTCAAAATTTTAGCCGTGAATTTACTGGATCCTGTTTCAAAACATGCATATATAAGTCTTAATTAGCCACCCAGTTCCCCTTATCTTAATTCACTGTAATTCAGCCAACACCCACAGGAGAGGCTACCCAGTGACTGAACCACGGGACATGCAGGCATTTTGTGCTTCGTTTGAATCAGTCGCTGTGGTACAATCCCGCTTTCTCTCTAGTTCCCATTTCTCTCTAGTTCCCATTAACTAGAACTCCTGGGAGTGAAATTAGGTTTCATTGCCCCAGGCCGCACCCTTTTCTCTCCTGCAAAAGAGGTGTGCTTCAGAACACAGGGCTGTGCGCGGGTCCTCCCACCCAAGCCCAGGGCGCAGACAGAGTGCCTGGCCGATGAGCTCCTGGCAGTGCTTGCTCTGCGCTGGAGGGCTGAGGAGGAAACACGTGGATAAGGACTGTGCAAAGCACACTGCCTTCCTGTTTGGTTCCCCCTTTCCAAACGCAGATTTCTCAGCACTTCTTGGCACCCCTCTTTTTAATGCGTAGCAAAGCATTTCAGGTCAGGATGGGTTATTCATCACCCCTGAAAAGCACAGTCTCACTGTGTACAGCTTGCTTTGAAAAATCAGAACTGAGTGGCACAAAAACGCAAAATAGGATTTCGAAGAAATCGTAGATGTCATTTTTCAGGATATGCTTCCTAACACAAAAGACAATGCAAACAAATAGTAGCATCGTGTTAGAGCGAGGGCAACTGGGTTTGAAGCATACCAGCTCAGACTAAAAAACAAGTTTTGCTGAAGGGAAGAGCCTTCCAGTACAGCTGGTTAACAGCATAAGGATTTAAGAAAAATCAGGACAGTGAAAGAAATGTACGTGTTGTGTTACAAAAATGTAGGGCCTAACTCTAGGAAAGTACGTAAGTCACTGGGGATGCTGCCCAGCAGGTAATGGTAAAACAAGAATCTTCTCTGCTTCTAGGGCTGTTCTGAAGAGCTGCTGTTAATGGTGCTTCCTCTTAGGCATTCCCAGGAGCTGTGTCTGTGCCTGCTTTGCTAAGAAGAGAATAGATGGTGGATACTGGTATTGGCAGGACCATTTACACATCAGTCTTGGTATTTTCTTTGAAGTCTTGGGTAATAGCAAGCAAGAGTCTCTGCAGAGATGATTTTTGCAACACAGGAAACACCTGTACACCCTCTTCAAATTATTTCTCCGTGTGACAAACACACACCAGCTCTGCTGTGTCACAAGGCCTTTTCACCCTCAAAGTTAGCCAGGAACGACCTCACAAAAGAAGCGCTGGACAAGGCAAAATCCTTTCCCAAGTCTTCCCTCCTCTCATCTCCTACTCTGTGTTCTGACTTGTTTTTTCCTCTGTATTCTTCAACATACAGCTTGCCTTCCTAAAAGCATCAGTCCATCATTCCCTGTATTTATTTCCGTGTCTGTTCCTGAGTTGTCAAGGACCAGCACATTCTTTTTTATTCCCTGTGTGCGTAGAGCAGAGGTCCAGCTACAGGCTGGTTTGCATTCTAAAGCTGTAGAAGTAGAACTGTATCAGTCAGTGATGTGGTTTCTGCAATTTCTATAACTTTTTCTTTAAACATACAGCATACAGCTGCCACCTCTCTTCCTCGTTTAATGAGAGCCTATTCTTTTTCCTGCACTGAAGTGCAGACTGTTGATATAAGCAGGCCTAGAGCTAGGAGAGGGGGCTCCCGTTCCTGGCCTTTCTACATCTTGTTGATTAGTTCCCCTCTTGCTGCCTCAGTTCCTTCAGCTGTACAACGGGGCTCGCAAAACTGTCCTTTTCATTAAAAGTGATTTAAGATTCTTGGTGAAGAACATGACATAAAATTAGACAGCTATAGCTGCTGCAGAAGTATTATATACCACTGTCACTGTGTGGGGAGTTCTCCAACATCACATTAGTACACACGAAACAGCAAAATTTTTTTCAAGGTTAGCATCTTCTACTCTTCAGCCTTGCCAGGGTAGAATAGCGTCTTAGATAAGAAAATGTTTGTGCAGTGTGATACCGTTACTGTGGTCTTCTTCAGATCTTGTCAGGATCCTAGCAGAAGTTATTTGCAATAAGGAAAAAAAAAATCGCTCTTTTAACCAGTTATTAACCTTGAGACGGTCTACTTACAAAGAGGTCACAAATGTTGTACGCACAGTATCTCTTCCTTTGTTCTCTGAAATCGGGATGGTTTCTAATAATTTAAGTGTTGTTATTTTATTACTAAGTACTACTGTATACCTCAATATTTTACAGAAAACTGATATTAGGTGAATTACACAGTTCTGGAATTCCTTCCAGTTGGGTATATCAGCATTTCTGTAACTTCATCTTTTCTCAGAGCAGGCTTCAGAAGCTAGTCTTGGAGGATGTAACAAACATTGGATAATTCAGGAACAGTTTTGCAAGCATTTGTACCTGTCAGTTACAGTACTTCATTTTCTTGCTGATGAATATGCCCAGCATGACATTGACTTTGTTTTAGGAGAAACTCAAAAGTAACTCGGAAGGAAAATCATCCCAATTTAAAAAAAATAAAATTCATGGCACTGAATCAGGTACACGACTCCTCTGATTCATCCCCTAAAATAAAAATTTCTCCACCAAAGCAACAGGCTATATAAGCTGCTTAAGAGTTGTGTGTGTTGTACATCTTATTAATCTTGAAGCTGAGCCTTTTCATCCTTGCACCATTTTGTCCCCAGGTCCCATACAGCCTAGCACTGGGTCAGAGACCCGTTTTCCAAAGAATGCCCCAGAAAGCACTGTGTGGGTGATGTTATAATTCTCTATATTCCTACAATGGAGCAGTGTGTCTGTGTAATGGGATCAGGAATTTTGCTTTAGAGAGTTAATGTGAATGCCAAATGATAAATAAAATGCTGAAATGAAAAATAGGCCCCGAAGAATGGAAAGCATTGTAATAAGACAACATTTATCTTTCTAACTGTGGGCCCTCTGAAGTCTGCAGAAAGGGTTTATGGATGAGACATGACCAGTAGAGAGCATGCAGGATCACAGCAAAGAGCAGATCACCAGAATTCTGTAGAGTCACAAAACGCACGGCTGTTTAATGTTTGAGTTAATAGTTCGTAGAACCTTGAGATATTCAGAAGCATTTGGCAAACCTCTTCTAATATTACCAGATTGTTTAAAGATGTTTGCAGGTCACATTTACAAGTGGATGTCTGTTATCTGGCATTTTTTATAAGCAATATTTTTAACAGCTCTTTTTGCTGTTATCAGCACATTAACTCCTTCCCACTGTACCAGGAAACTGTATTCTGTTCGTGGATAGTGACTCCATTCTCTCATTTTTCATGCTTAAAGGCTGTAGCAGAACACGTCTTTAGGAGATCATTTTGTTATCCTGTTTCCAAATCCTTACTATGGGTGCCTGATAATCAAAGGAAACCTTACTAATCATATACATTTTCAAAATATCTATATAAACAGTTCTTAACTTACGTCACTCTTCTTGAAAGTTCAACCTGTTTCTTCGTTATTTGTACTCCTGAAAGATTTCTCTTTCGTGTTCATAGCAACCTTCCTATTTCCCTTTAATCACAGTGGCCTCCACGCTTTTCCCAACTGTTTAGGATTCGTTGGGAAGAATTTCACTTGTTTTCTTAGTAATAATTTTTCAAGTGTTTCAACATGCCGCAGCATATTTTACAAACTGTAGAGGATTCTAAATGAATATTTCTTACTGAGTTTCACTTTTAAACTAATTTCCTGGTATTATTCAGAGAACAGATTGTTGGTAAGTAGATTCGCTCCGGAACTTTTCAAAAAATTTCTGAAGTGCAATTTTACTTTTACATCCCAAATTTTTCACTTAAACATTGGAGTGCTGATTAAGCCTTTCTTGGGAGGGTTTATTGGGTCGAAGGTGACTCATTCAATATCCCAGGAGTCTGGGCAGTTACCTGAGATGCAGAGAAGTGATTCCATTCATTTTCATCCCATTTTCATCAGAGATCACACAACTAGTTACATGCATTATGCTATTAATTTTTGAAATGGAATGACTGTCATTCAGCATCTAAGTCATACTCACATGCTTAAGTTTCAGGGTTGCTCAGCAGACACAGAAGCTATGTATGTGCTCAGCATCTCTGAAAATCAGGCTATGTAGGTGCCTAGAAAATACAGAATCAAATATGTAACTGCAGGCATCCTAACTGGAAAAACATAGCCTGCCTTTTTTTTTTTTTAATTTATTGAACATAGATGAAGTATTGGTTCCTAGCAGAAGCAGAGCATATGACTTAATGGATTTCTTCCTCATTCAGATGTGGTAAATCTGATACGTACATTTATGACGTCTGGCAAATGTTCTGAGTTTTCTATTTAAAATCTAAAATGTAGTTACTAATTCTGTAGTCTGATTTTCAACATACTTGTTTCATCTTCTAAATTCTGAAAAAGGTAGTGTTATGTTCTGTAAAATTGGGGGAGAAACAGCTGGCAGTGTGAATTGTGACATGGTGTATTTTACTGAACCTGAAAGCTTAGTTTAGGCCCTCCTAATTACATGAAGTTCCTTCTTCTCACATAGCCCTGGGATAATTGGATGGCATGGCAGTCCAAAGCCTTTGGGATGCTAAAATAATCATGTATTAACCCTATAAACATACTTTTGCTTTGATGTTATCAGCACTGGCTGCTAGCTGAATAATTACAGTTCCCTTGTGATCAACTTTCCTATGGTAAGAGTGAGAGCAATGATAAAGAGGATGAAAAAGCTGCAAGACACTTGACATGCAGTTTTAGTTCATCCAAAGAAAGGACATCGATTCATAGAAATTGGTGTGAAGCATGCCATGTAGTTAAAGCCTTTGGTCCCCATTTCATTACTGCAGGCAAACAGGGCTTGCACTCCGTGGCAGGGAGCAGCCACAGAAACTGGTTGTGGCTCTGGCTGAGATAAGTTTATACCGTTCCCTTTGGCAAATCATTGTCTCTTAAATTCCTCAACGCTTTGTTCAAAATACAGCTGTGTTTCAATAATAACTTATTTCTGTATAATTCCAGTTCAGTGGTTTTTATTACATATGGTGCTAACATTTTCACACGAGTAGTCCAGCTGTACAGCACTCTCTGCAGTCAGCACTAGCCCAAAATCGTACCAGGAACTGTCTCTATTAGTTTCTGTGCTACCAAAGTTTTGGATACTGAACTATTGTACACCACTCTCATCTTACTTTCTCTTCATTCCTCTGTTGTCCTAGCTCTCCAAAACTCTCCATTTTACGGTTAGCCCCAATGTGCTGCCACAAGATTTTGCTGTAGTTCCTATTTACACGCAGTATTATCCGAGTACCAAGTTTTACAAGAGCTGTCCATTTCCAGGTATGAAATCCAAGACCTCTCATTCTATTCCAGTGTGGTTGGGTAATGTGGTGTTCATCATAGGATGGGACTAATGACACCAGCTCTGATGAATCACCACATGCAAGTAGGCACAAGGGAGTATTTCCTCTCTGTTGCTGTGTCAGTAACTGGAGTCTAGACCAGAAACATCATCTGCGGATCTGCCTTTAAGGTTATCCCAAGAAAAGTGTGCAGACTGTGGTGAATCGAGTCCACTGGCTGGTGGATCATGGGTTTAACAGCTAACACGAAAACATCAGGCAGGATTTTTCCTGATTAAGTGTGTACCCAGAGAACGACAGACTACATCTTCTGAGGTGAATCATGCCCACTTACAGCAGAAGCCACAGCTCAGAATTTCATGTCACTTGGGAGACTATTCACTACTCAGTTCTCCATTGCATATAACGATAACCTTAGCAAAGCTCCTATACGTACCAGATAAGAAGGAACAGGAAACAAAAGCAAGCTTACTTTTCGGTCAGAGAGATCTTGCTTACAACTTTCTTCCCTTATTTAGGGCACACGTGTGTGTAGGGGGCTAAGTAATTGTGGAGGACATTGGTGTCCTTCAACAGACGGTATTTTTACAGGTGGACCACTGCTCAGAAGGCTCTAAGGTGAATTCATCGCATTCATTTTTATGTGTACTTGTATCAGGCTTTGCATCCAAATCTCTAGAGGTAGAAAGCCAGTGCTCCAATCCACTGTGTTACAGGGGACCTCAGAAGTGTTCTCCTCAGCCCTTCTCTTGGATTGCCTTCTATATAATTCTTATTCTAGTGATGTTAGGCTCCAGCCTCAGGCCTTTTCTTGTTTGTTGGTTTCTTTGCATTTGACTATTTTTGAGACAATTTTGCTGAACTCCTCAGGCTGCTCATTCTCACTCTATGAATTACCTTCAGCCACTTCTGAGAGGGAAAGGACAAAAAGTAAAACAGACAGCTTCATGAAACAAACTCAGAAGGTCTATGTGAAGTAAGTATGTAAGACCGTTCAGAAAATCATCAGAGAAAATCTTATTTGCAGTTGCCGTTTAACCAAAATTAATCGCTGATAAGATTATTCCACCAGTGAGTTTAGGGAGGCACAGCGATCTGTCAGTTCGCAAGAGGTTGCAGGAAAATTACTGCATGACTGTTAGGATTTCAGGATGTTTTCATAGACATGAATCCCAGACAATCGAATCCTTTGCTGTAAGCACATGTGCCACTGAATGCAAGCTAAAAATTTGGAGTTCAAATGTTTTCTGCCCTTTCTAGTTACTCGGAGTTCTTTTGAGGAAAAGGCTGATGTCTGTGCCCTGTTCCTAGAAAACATTTGTTTCAAGAGTTGAGATTTCCATTCAGTGAATCATTTCAGGTAACAGCTCTCTTATGCTCATTTTAATAATAGTGGTTTGGGGTTTTTTGCCTTTTCAAGTTTCATTTTATATAGAGCACAGTCCCATCTGACCACCAAAGTTATTGAAAAGGAAAAAAAATTGTTTAGTAGCACATCTACCCTGTCTACCAAATCTTTTCTCTCTAGATGCTCATTAAGAGAGTTTTCACCTTCTTTGTATTGCACAGGAGGAAACAAGATTACGGAACAATTTGAAGACAGGAATGCAGAAAAATGTATGGAGAATACTTTCTTGTCAATGATCCTTTATTTAAAAATGAAGATAAGTGAATGTTGAATGATAAATAAAGGTAAAAGTGTCAATATGAGGACTTCAATGCTCTTATCCACATTTTCCTAATATTCAGACACTTTGCAAGTACTGAGTTTTCTTTTCATAGAAGCAAGTATTTTCTTACATGAAAGCTCCAGAAATTATCTAAACCACGTCCCTATCTTCTGCCCCTCTGGTCTGCAAAGCTATCTTTTTCTGCCAGGAGAAACCTTCTGCTGACAGTTTTTGCTGTTGTTGTGGAAGTCATTTTACTACATCAGTAGAAAAATTCCTTTTACCTGTCTTAACCATGTCCCTGTTACAGACAATCTGCTAACACAGCGTGGCTGTTTCAACAAGCGACAAGCTCCGCTGGTGTAGTTACACCCCTGTAAGCTGCAGCGGAGATGTCTCTCTACCCCCGACACAATTTACATCAGCAAAACTCTACTTTTGCCAGCGTGGCTTATGATAATCTTCTGAATGACATGAGCTGTGCTGGTGAAAGTATAGTTCTGACTGCACAACTGTGAACATTCGCTGCTTTTGGTAGCATAGCTTGGTTTTAACCTCAGTTGCAAATCCTATCCCTCTGTACATCTGAGTAGCGTAAGTAGGCCTGCACAACTTCATGGCGTACACCTGTCCCGAGGCAATTTTGCCTCTGGTTTAAGAAGGCACAAAGTACAATTTAAGTAGGTACAAAAGCACAAGCGGCTCTTTTCATCCTCGTTTACCTTAGCCCTACCATTTTCTTTCGCTTCCCCCTGGATCCTTTGTCTGCCACATTCACTGGCCATTTTTCCCGGGCAGTTCGGTTCCTCCCTTCTCTTCCCCAAATCCTGTCACTGCAGCCTCCCCCAAGTTACATTAATCTCTGCCCTTGAAAGTTGTCTGCTTTTTCCTTCCCTGCAGGGTAACTGCTCCCTTGCATACTTTCTTCATGACTGCTGCCTCACTTCCTATTTCTTCACTTCTCTGCTGCTTGCTGGCCCTCTCTGTCTATTTTCTGCTGCTTTGTGGGTGCACCTCAAAGCACTGTCTACCGTATTTTCCCTGGGCTGCTTGGGATTTCCTTCTTCTCCACCCCTGTTTCTACTTGTGTTCTTGGAGCTATAATTAGCTGTGGCATGAAGTTAAGAAAATAAAAATGCAGGCTGGAAAAATCAAGAGAGATGTCCTAACAGCAAAATCTGCAAGGGTACAGACCAAACTCCAGCAGAAACTGTTGAATCCTCCATAACTGAGTATATTTAAAACTCTACTAAGGCAGTACTGAAAAGTGTATTGCGTAGAGCAATACTGTGGCAGCCTCAGGGAATGAATAGCAGGTATTTTCCATCTCCAGCCTCTAATACCAAAAGATAGTAAGTAATGCTTCAGCTGGATATTGCTGCCTTCCTTTAGCTGCTGCTGTCTCCGCTGCCGCTACAGCAGCCCTTTGAACAACTGAACATGAAGAAGTCACTGCTAGCAGGAGCGTTTATTTTGTTTGTGAGAGGTTTCAGAATCAGCTCTCCCTAGCAAATGGGACATGGGGAAACACACAGCTGGCTTACTACTTCCCTTCAGGAGGGTAAATAATCACATTTAAACTAACAATCAATTAGGTGTGAGAGGCTGGGTGGTCAAGAAGAATGAACCATGTCACGTTCGGTACCAAATCACGAGGTGAGCATTAAACACTAACTCCTTTTTGCACACCTGTGTTTTTTGCATTACCTGGCAACAAAAGTTTCTGGGTAAATATGCAGATTTTTAAAACAAGTGAAAGTATTGCAGTGGGTGGTTTTGCTTGCCGTTGTTCTTTTTCCCCGCTTTGTCTCTGTACTGACATACTTGCACATGGGCTATACAACCTGTTTCTGAGGCTGTACATTAGCGATCACATCACAGAACTATTTGAGAATGTAAATGTCAAACATCTACTTGCTAGTTTTTTCACACTACGCTTTTAAGCAGTCTGAGGAAAAAGTAGGCTGTGCTGTTTCAAAATTTGCTAAGTGGTTAAGTAAGCAGGGGGAATCTTAATCAGTTTTATCCATTTAAAACATAGTATCTTTTTAAATCCTCCTCTTTTAATAATTTTGGTTACTAAAATTATAATAACAGTCTTTTGTGCCCCTGTTGTTTGTTTTGGTTACAAGGCTGAAAGACATGTCCGTTGCTTACATATTATTTTAGCCATTCTCTGCAGTTACTGTTTTATATAGGACATACACAATGGTATATCCTGTATACCTGAAAGAATAGATTTGAGTTGTTGATCTTCCCCAGAAAGGATTTAGAAACATTGGTCATTGCCAAAACAGTTTAGGGGAGTAGTTTATGTTACTTGTTACACCCTGAAAATCAGGGCTGGGGAAGGGACTAGTTCATCAAGCTGGTCCAGCGAGTCCCAGCAGCAGGGCTGCTCTGTGCTGCGTCTGTCTGCTGGAGACTCCCATGGTGAAAGGAGAGAACGAGATGGAGCCAGCAACCACTGCAGCCAGAGACTTCAAGCGGTCCCTATGGGCTGTGATCTATGGGGGAAAGAAGTGGTGTGGGTTTCAGAAATACCATCTTCGTATTTCCAGGCGTCCTCAGACGAGAGGTACTCTTAGCTGGTGAGGTGGATCAGCTCAGGGTCTCTTTTGCACTGTTGAAAAGGCTCAGAGCAAACAGGGAGCAAACACTTAGCACTCGATCTTTTATTTTTGCTGTGTGTTATCACTAAAATATTGTCAGCTGAGAGCAGGTCATAAAGCAGAGTGGATGGTTTGGTACCTGAAGAACTACACCAGGATTCTAGGGGAAAGACAGGTGTTTTTTCCAGCTTTCTACTGCTAGCCAGTTGAGGTGTGAGGGAAATTGCTTAAGCATGCTGTGTGACCTCAGCTTTACTTTCACTCACTAAAGGCTAATGTTGAGATAAGTTTGGACTGAAGCTTCGGCCTTGACTTTCTGAAGATATCCAAAGCTGCCCTTGGAGGTACTGGGTGGGGTTGCTGCAGGAGCAAGTTCTGCCACTCTGCTCCCTCGCGCCCCAGCTTCCCGATTTCCAGAGGCCGAGGTGGCCGAGCATAGTGGTACATCACATTTACCCACATGGGGAAAACAGGATTGCTGGATGCCGCTGTGTCAGCTGACAAATGCTCTGAGAGTCTGTGGCTTCTCTTACGTGATGTGCTTTTCTGTGTGGTTTTCCACTACACAAATTCATCAAGTTTAGTTTCCCAAGCATTTTTTAGGAAATACATTTAATTGAGCATTCCACCTTTTATTCTGTATAATTACCCTGCCTGTGTGGTGGTCACACTTGTCAGTTCTGCATTTGTTCTTAAGGGGTTTTTGATCCAAGAAACCTGTGTCTCAGAAGAAGGAAAAAAAATCTCAGCAGCAAAACAAAACCTCAACCCATGAGAAGACCCAGCAGTGGCATGTTTGTTCATTTAAAGAAATACCTGGTTGAAATGTAAAGGAAATTCAAGCATTTCTTTTGGTCTTAGGTTTTATAAAGACTTATATCTCAAAGCCCTCGGGGCTGTATTCTCTGATCCTCCAAGCAGGCTTTTCCCTGCGTTAGCAAGTCAGCTGAGTTCCACTTCTCTGCATGAGCACAGACATCAGGGGAAGGATGGTGGCTGGAGGGCTCGGGATGCTATGCAGGCAGCGGCTCGGGCAGCGCACGGTGCCCCCAGTGCCTCGGACACCCTCGGAGTAACTCCTAAATGCCACGATCTAAAGTAGAGAACATCGATAGTGTCTAACAAGACACCGGGAAAAAAAGATTTTCTACATAACTTTTACCTCCTCTTTCAATGCCAATGTTTTCTTTAGTCTCTGCGCCTTAAGACATTGCTGCATCCTCAAGTTGCGGCCTTCATATAAGCTACACATCCTGTTTTTCTTCTTTCCTTGAATACCTTTAATCTGCATCTCTGATATTTGAATTGTGGGTGGGGGCAGAATTGTCCTTTTCTTGGGACCGCAGCAGGTGGCTTTTATGTCACCAACATGGCTACGTCACCCAGGGGTTTTAATAAAACTGATAACACACAAAATACCATCACAAAACTGCTGGTTTTATTTGCATTGTTGCTCATTGCATTTAACATCACTTGTAGGATCAGAGTGGTGTGTGAGGGTTATACAGAGGTTAGAGAAAGGCTTCTTCCCCTTAGCACGTTTACCATCACTGTGGAGTAGTGATGTCACGATATCCAGAAAGTATGCAAACCACGTGCAGTCTTAGGAAAAAAGAGACTTAATGCTTCAACTGTCACAAACAGAGTGATCAGAGGCGATGGGATAAAACTCAGCAATGTGGATGGTAGCAAATGCAGAGTGAAAGGGATAGCTGTATTGTGTAAGCAGTGTAGTAACATTTTGGGAGAGTCATTTTATTGATAAACGTGGTTTTTATTAGACAAAAATGATCTCCACTTTATTTTTCCGGAATAAAAAAAAAATAAAAAATGAAACCATTTGCTCAAAATTTCACATTCAGTCTTAGTCCGCAGTGGGTTTTTGACCTGATTCGTTATAAAAGTTCGAATGATGGAAGATTGAAAATGGAATTATTTTAATTTCTCTTGCCTTGCAATAGCCCAGAATTAGATTCATTCTTAAACTGTTACAGACACATCACTTTTTGCCATTTCATAAACCCTGGTAGTTAATTTTTTTTTAATTATTACATAACTTTATAGCACTTGTAATTTACAGCGTTAACATAACTGGTCCACCCTTCACTACATCTTTCTGAAAGAATAGGGATGTTTAAAACATAAGAACGTAAATGCGATAAAAAACCCTATCTACAGGTTTTCTCCAAGCACTAAAATCCTGTTGTTTTTTTTTCCCAATGCGAGCTTTACAATACCGACATTATTTGCATTTCCATGTTTCTAGAGCAGATTTCAGACGTTGAATTGAACGGCGCTTGTTTTCCTCTTCCGTCTATCGATCAGCTTGCTAAGCTCCCTGCGTGGAAGGCTGCCTAACCATCACCGAAGTCAGAAAACACAGCGAGGGTGGATGGGAATCTTCACGCAGAGGTGGTCCAAAACGCTTCCAGGACCGTTCCAGAGATATTAGCCACAGGTCAACGAGATGCGCGCTGCCAGGTGATTACCCGCACTGCAATTTGCACCAGTTTCAATTATAGCCATTTATGTAAATGTCTGTGCAAACAAGGCCTTGGGTTGTAAACCCACAGGCCTCATGTCCATGCAGTTCGTATGTAAGTGCCACGCAGCCTTAAATCACAGCAGTCTTCCGACGTGTTTTAAGGGCTGAGCTTGAGATACCTGGACATGTGTCCAGGTTTTTGTTTAATCGGATACCTGACTGTGAGAGATACCGGAGGAAACTTGCAAGCTGGCTACATAGCTATCGAACTGACCAACCGTTCCGCTGCTGCAGGTTGGCAGGTATGATGGGGACAGAGGGGAAAGGGTTAAAGACACTTTTCAACGAATTTGTTTTTAATGACTTCCCTTGATTGTTTTTTGGCAAAATAAGAGCCTTGTGGCAGAACAATCAGAATGCACTTTCTAACGTTTGCTGCTATATTGTGGGGTAAACTGTTACATGGCCGTTCTGTCAGTCTGCAACTCCACTTTAAAAGAGCCCAATGGTATTGAAATTTACACACAAAGCTCACGCATCACAGCACACAAATTCTGGCTGACCACACTTCAGCCTGCAGAAACCGCCGCAACAAACGCATCCGAGAGAGAGTTGTGGTTTCGTGTTCTGAACACCCGCCCATGCCTTGCGGTTCTGCACGCCTGACATTTCCAGCCTCCAGACGACCGGACCTGCAGGAGCTTTACTCGGAGTCCAGAAGGGAAGAGGGTTGCTCCCGACCGGGAGCAGGGCTCATGTCCTTGAGACAGGTCCTGTCTGTTCCTGACTTGGGTGCCCTCACCCAATCTTTGAAAAGAACGGTGCGAAGTGAGTTAATAACGGCACCTTCCAGCCAGAAGACTGTTGGTAAAGAGAGTTGGTTGAGGGCTTACTGCCGCCTGCCTGGAATTCAGCCTTCCTTCCTGTGTGAAGCCCTTTTCAACCAGGAGATGGGATACCGGGGAAGCCGGTACAAGCCTTTTACCTACAGGCCAGGACTCGATTTCTTTAAACAGCAGCCTGCGATTTCAGGTTCCATCTCACCAGCAACAGCATTAAAAGGCCTAGTTTTGGTAGCTTTAGAAATAGCGTCAAAAACCATTTCCTCGAAGTGTCAACTGGTTCCTCCTATGCTCGTTACAGCACTCCTTGCAAGCAGTTTGACTTTTTTTTTCCCCCCACCGAGCTTTCAGGGTGGACTATTTCCAGATACTTCATTTTTATGTACGGTTATTATTTGTCACGCAACTCTGAACAGGCGCTGGCTTTGAAGCGAAATCCCCGCGGCTCTGAACAGAAGGACTCCTCTCCATCACTTGTTGCGCCTTCGATGCCTTCCAGCTTCCACCGTGGGGACCGTCACCTGCCCGTGCTCCCCCGGCAGCCGTCCCTGTCCAGACCCCGCCTTTGGTCGGGCACAGCACCCGGATACACGGCTCCCGCGCTGGTGTCCTGGCTCTCGTCAAACCCCGCATCCCTCGGGCTCGCCCTGAGGAGACCAACGGCCGCTGTACCTGCCGAGAGGAGGAGGAGGAGGATGCGGAGAGCCTCCAGCGGGCCGCGCAGAGCCGCGGTGAGCTCCCAACGCCGGCAGCACCGCACCTCTCCGGCCGCCGGGGCAGACGCTCGGCCGCAGCCCGGCAGAGCCCCGCGGGCGGAGCGGGAGGGAGGGCGCCGCTGGCACCTGGCCGCCCGGGGCACCCCGCTGCTGCGCTGTGAGGGGGAGCGGTGCGTGGAAGTTTCGCCAGCTGCTCCCCCCCCGCGGCGGGGGCAGATAGAGATGCTGCGCGCAACAGGCGGCCGCGCGTCCCCGGCAGAGGAGCCGGGGCGACACGTGATGTGTCTCCTTATCAGGGTGCGCGGGGCAGCGCGGGGGCGGGCCGGGGGCGGGGGCGCCCGCGGAGCGCGGCGGGGTCCCTAACCGTGCCCATCGCTCCCCTCCCGGGAAGCGCGGGGGGACGGGAAGTTAGCGCCGAGTTGATGAACTTTGCACATCCACAGAAACGCCATTTTGATTCCTTTTTCCGGAACGAGTTTGCGGCTCCCTCCCGTGCGCGCTCCCCCCCCTGCCCCCCCCCAGGCGCGCCCCCGCGGCGGCCCATCCTCCCGGCATGTCGCGGCGCAAGCAGCCCAGCCCCAGCAAAGTCCGGCGTAAGTACCGCGGGGACGCGCGCCCGCACAAAGGGCACCAGCGCGCCCGAACTCCGCGGGGGTCTTTGGGGGCTGTTTCCCCACCCTTTTCTTAAGAAGGGGGGGAGAGAGAAAGAAAGAGGAGGAAAAATAAACTTCGGGGGGGGGGGGGGCAGGCGCGGAGGCTGCGACGTGTCGGTCGGCCGGGAGAGCTCTTTAAAAATCGAAACGCTTGTTTGGGGGGGCAAGTTTCCTTTAGAAGAAAAAAAAAAAAGTGGAGGAAAAAAAGTTTGGCTGGCAGCGGTGGAGATGATGATGAGTTCGTGCAGCCTCCCTCTTCCCTTCCCCCGCTCCTCCCTCTCCTCTCCTCCCTCCGCGGCTCCTGGCTTTTTTTTTTTTTTCTTTTCCCTTTCCCCCTTCCCTGTTGCAGACTTTCTACCAACCAGCGGCACCGGCCGCGGCGTTTTGCCTTCAGGACCTGATGCTCATCCATATTAAACCGTCTGAGCTCAGGAATCCGGCCAGATCATCCCCCCCCCTCTCCTGCTGCAAAGTTTATTTTTAACCAGCCGCCGCCACAATTTGGATGGGGCTGCGGGGAAGCAACATCTTCTAGCCGGGCTCGCCCCCGGCCGCTTTGCTTTTTAACTTTTCCTTCGGACTTGTTTTCCTGCGGCCCGGCGACGGCGGCCCCTGTCCGCTTCCCCCGGACGGGCGGGCGGGCCGCACCGGAGCCGGGGAGCCGGGATGGATGGAGGCTCCCCTTCCCCGCAGGTACAAGCCGCCCTGAGCCGCGCATCTCTCTCCTGACTGCCCGCGGCACCCACGCACTTCTCCCCTCTCCTCCTCTCTCCCCCTCCTCTTAATTTTACTTTACTTTTTCCCCCTTTCCTCCTCTTTCTCCCCCCCCCCTTCCCCCCCCCCCCCCCGTAGGGACGTGCGTGTCCTTTCCCCTCCCGGCCTGCGCGGCGGCGGGGGGGGGGGGGGGGGGAGGCCCAGGGACGAAGCGGGGGGGTGCGCTGCCCCCCGCGGGTCCCCCCCGTCCCGCTGCCTTTGTGCGGGGCCGGGGACACATCCCGGCGCGGCGGGCAGGGACGCCCGGGCGGCCTCACCGCTACAGGAAGGAGCCGGGCAGCATCCGAGGCGCGGGGGGGCTGTCCGGCCCGGGCTGCCCTCACCCGCTTCACCCCCCGTTTGGGCGGGGGAGGGGGGGTGGCGGGCGAGACGTCCCCCGCGGCGGCGGTGTTTTGGGGTGCAAAGTTTCTGGTGCCCGGTGCGGACGGGAGCCAGCCGCGACCCGTCTCTCAGGCGACTGCGCTCCCCATCGCCGTTGCTACGGGCCGGGACCCCCCCGGCGGCTCCGCGGGGGCCGCCCTGAGGATGCGGGGCAGATCCTCCCGCCCGGTCAATAACGCACGGGGACGAGGGGGCGGCTCTTCTCCCCCCCCTCCTCCCCCATCGATCCATCCGCCGGCGGGGCCGGGCCGGGCCGCGGGGAGCGCGGCGGGCCGAGATGCTGCAACTTTCTTTTTTTCGTTTTTTTTTTTCTCCTCCAGCAGAGGAGGGAGGGCGGTGGACTGAACTTTGTCATGTCGCAGATAAGTTTCCTCTGCCTTCTTCTCCCTGCACTTCTCACCCCCACCCCCTCCGCCCCGCTTTTTTTTTCTTTTTTTCCTTTTTCTTTTCCTTTTTTCTTTCCGTTTTCCCCGTTTCACCTCTCGGCTGCTAGGCGTCCTGGCCTGGTCCCGCGGGCGGAGGAGAGTACTGCTCCTGGCCCCGCACGCCGCCCCCGGCCCCGCCGCCCTCCCGCGGCCGCGCCCCGCGGTCCCGCCGCAGCCGGTGCTCCGGTCCCCCCCGCCCGGGAGCCGCCGAACCGATTCCTGCAGGGACCGGGCCGCGGGGAAACACCACCGCCCGGTTTTAATCACGACTCCCTCTGCCGCCTGTCGTCTGATGCGGGTAGGGTGATGCGTGGCCGTCTGTTCCAGACGGGGTCGGCGGGGTTTGGGGCGGGGGGCCGGGAGAGGCATCAAGTGCAGCTGATGGTTCTCGCCGTCCTGCCATCCCGCCCCGCGCCTTGGAAAAAGCCAAAAACTGTGCTGGTTAGCAGCGGGAGCAGTCGCTGGAGAACGCCACCTTGTCACGGCCGCAGCGCGCGACGGGCACCTGGTATGGTGGCTGAAGGGTTTTCGTTGAGGTCCACCGTTCTGACACAAGCGCCAAGTTTTGTTACCACAGTTCCTGTTTTCCACAGGGTCAGTGTGCGTGAAAGGGATGCAGTGACTCAGGGTCAGGCCAGCGGTATTTGTTGTAGGTTTTAATTTTCCCTTTGAAGACTGAAGGGTATATAGTCTGTTCTTGGTGTGCCTGCATAATGCCAATTAGCCTTCACGGGAGTCAGGTACGTCCAGGGAAGAAGAGGCCCTTTTGTTTGTTAGAAGCCTAGAAGCAGCAGGAATCCATCATCCAGTCAAGCAGAGGACCTGGGCTTTCTCCCTCACCTGCTGTCAGGGACACGTCCGCCCTCCGCCTCTGCTGTAGGGCAGCTGTGCCTGGCCTGGCATGGCCTCCTCTGCCCCCTCGCCTTCCTCCTCCCGGCAGCCGTGTTCGAAGCTGAACTCGCATGGTGTCGTTGGAAAAACACCATCCTTTAAGTACCATCGAGTAAACTTCTGCTCTGATTTCACAGGGAGCTTCTAGTTGTCAAATTGTTGTTTGTCCATTGGTAGCGACCATTTATGTAGCCACTCATGCATTTCTTCTAGTAACTAATGACCCAAAGGATATAGGTATGTATTTTTGGCTTGGTATTAAGACAGAATATAACAGGGTGTTTGCTGACTGTTTTCCTGGGGTCTTTTATTTGTTGGTTGGTTGTTTTTTTTTCACCCTGGCCTGGGTGTTTGAAGCTTTGCTTGCTTGCAGATTTCAGGGTAGTGAAACATCGCATTCTAACTCAGCTTCCCCAGGTTGTATGCCCATTCTTAACCCTTTACAACATTCCCTGACCCTCTGCCCAAGTGGGTTTTATTTTTGTTTTGAGGGTCAGGAGGTTCTTGAAGTTTTCAAACCTGGGAAAGCTGAATGTCTTCATTATCTATTAGTAATATCTATAATCTCCCATGGTACCAAAGGCAAGTGCAGTGTTTCTCAAGGCATACAGACACTGACTTCTGGAGTGCTTTTCTCGATCCTTAAGGATTTTGTCACTTTGCCTAAGTTGAAGTCACACTGCCGTCGTAACGGGAGCTTGACTTTAGCTTGTGAACGTTTCTTCTTAAGCAGAAATAGCTTGGATTGCTCTCAGCTGTATTTCTTACTTAAGTAAAAACTGTTCATGTACTTACACTGTATAGATTAAAAACATAGATAAATCCCTTTGGTTATGTTCATTATCCCTTGTAAAAGTAGGTGGTGCTTAGAAGGTCATAGGATAAGTGTTGCTAAGCAGCTAAACAGAAGGATGCTAAAATTAACCTGAGTGTTTTTGTAAGGGATTCACTTTTTAAGTTACAATAGTTTTTTTTATTGACTTAAAATATGTTTTTTGGTAGTAAAACATCTGGCAAAAAAAACTTAGATGCACGAGTAAAGCTTTGCAGGGGACTCTGTCGAGCGTTCAGGTTATCTACATACAGGAGTAGTTCCACCCTCCCCCAGTATGCCAGTGTTTTACCAGCACTGGGCCCTCAATTTGTGCCCTTTGCAGATGTCCTTCCAGAGTTATCTGTTGCTCCAGGAGCATCTAATGCATGTTGGAGAGCAGCCTGTAGGGACAGTCTTGGGAAAAAACGAAACCGCAAAGGTTCCCCAGGAACAGGCAGAAAACAAGTAAATCCTGTTAGTCTGAAATCTTTGCATGTGCAGAAAAAGCCCCTTTTAACTTTTTGATGAATGATGCCTAAGTTTGGAAATGTGTGTTTTAGGTGTACACTCTTAAAACATGTGAAATCATGTCGTTGTCTTTCAGCGCAGCAAAGGTTGTTTTAAAAATTAGTGCATTATTGGACCATGTTACTGGACCAGTTTGAGAGGGCTGCCTGGATGATGTGGTAGCTTCTTTCTTGGGAGGCAGTTGTCTGTAGAGGAGGATGGTGGTGCGGCTCTCGGCTCTCCCCCGAAGGTAGTGAGAATGCCTGTTGCTCTTTTTCTTTTACCTCCTTTCTGCATTCGAGCAAGACAGTCTGTCGTGGGATTACAGCTTTAAAATACGCTTTTTCAAGAGTGTTCTGCAGCTTGGAAGGGGGCCAGGAACTGCTTCGTGTTCTTTTGAGTACAGCTTTGGCATGGATGGAGTGCTCAGGTACCCTGCAGCTTTGCTGGGAAGCGTTTCGAAGAGCAGGTGCAAACTTTGGGAGTGAGAAGGAATTGCCTTCTGAGACCACGCAGCAGCTTGTTTCTTATTTTTGGGTGGGAGATCTGTCTGGCCAAATTGTTGTTCAGCAGTTAAAGCAGATTTTCTTTGGGGAGGCGTACAAGGAATCCTTCCTTTGTGTGTGTTTGATTTTTTTTGTTTATTTTAATTTTTTTTTCTCATATCCTACACAAACCAGCAACTACGGGGGCTGTGCCTCCTTCCCCCCCCCCCCCCCCCCATTTAAAAGCATCTTTATAGGTGATGACTTCCAAGGCAGGACTTGGGTATGTCTGGAAAGGCTGCTCTCTGGCGATACACTGAAACGTTAGCTATTTGTGTGGAGCCAGGAAGGGCTTGAAAGTTGCAGAGCTTTGCCAGGCCAGGTTTGGTTATCAGCGTTTGATTACAAATGAAAATAGGTGAGGCTGGCTGAGGTGGGAAGTGCTGGCTCTGTTCTGGGGTACTTCTGAACAGGAATTTCAGGAGCATTGACTCTTTGTTCTTCTTGGGTGCACGAAATCTGATGATGGCTTATCTTTGATGTCTGCCAGTCATGATGTTTTTCCCACCTGAAGGTGTTCCCTCCACCCCACCCTGCCCCTCTGTTTTGAATAGCAACATTTGAGGGCCAGTGACTTGGAATTCTGAGTGCTGGCTTCCGAGGCAGTAACACCAGAGCATCTCACCCTACTTCCCCCAGCATTTTACTCAGAGCAGGGTGGCAAAACTTACGTGGAGCTCGGGCTAATGCTGTGTGATGAAATATTAAAAGGACAGATAATTGCCAGCTGGGGCATATGCTGTGGACTCCCATTGGATGGCTTGTTTGTGTTGTGCTGGAAAAGGGTCAGGAACAAGGGAAAGGGCCTGGACAGAAGGGAGAAGAGTCAGTGGGATACTCGGCTCGTGGCTGTGCCAATGTTAAACCTGTTAGAGTGGCCTCCTGGAGTCCGAAAGGAATTGTCCTGATCTCACTGAGCAGCGGCTGAACCCGCGCTTCGTGGAGAAACAACACAGGCCTTCTGCTGGATCCTGCGGCCTTTTTTTTTTTTTTCTTTTTTTTTTAATAGTGGCATTTCAGCTTTCAGGTTGGCCAGCCCAGCAATCAATAAAGGTGGTTACCTTTGAATAGGTGCTTTACACAAAAGAAGTAGTTGATGGGTGGAGACTGTTTATTCAGAGTGATTCAACTAAGTAAGGCGAAGAGAATCTGAATACCTCTTTAAAGATGCAGAGAAAGGCAGCTGTTTTAACAACAGGATTCACCTGCAGAGTCCCAGCTGTCTGCAGAGGTGCTACAGCCAGGGAGAAGAAAAGCTGTCAAAATCCCCCACGGGTGTTGTTAGGCTCCTGAACTAAAATAGGTATTCCAGGGGCCATTAGAGAGGGAGGCCCTTCAGGCCTGGATCACCTCCCCTGTCTCCTTTGCCCATCTTCCAGTCCAAGCATGTGGAATGCAACTCTCCAATTCCACTGTTTTCCTGCACCTAACCTTCCCGAGCAAAAATGTTGTGTGTTTCATCTTAATTAATTACTGACTTATGTCAGGATTTCGAAAGATCCTTTTCCTTTGGAAGAAGACATTCCCTCATCCTGGATGAGGGATGTTATTTGTGTAGAGCTCTGAAAAAGTGTGGGAGAGCTGCTTGCACACGGTGGCCAGGTGACTTCCCAGTGTAAGTTCTGTCAGCTTTGAAAAACTGACTTTTGAGTCACTTTGGGTAAAAAGTACGTTAGAGCATCTTAGACTTTTTCTGTGCTGATGTGCCCGAGTGACTTGCTGATTTGGTTCTAAAAGATAAATGTATTTTGTGGCTAATAGTGGAAGTACCAGCCTCTGATACGTGTAAGACTTCTCCACTTGTCATCTCCTGGTGTGGGTGTTTTAACAGGTGTTAGCATGTGCTTTCTCAAAACAGTGCAGGTGTACTCATAGGTGTTTTAGGAATGGGTGGCCTGCATCACCCATCCTGTGAAAACGCAGGGTGATCAGCCATTGACAAACCTTTATTTAGTTGATTTAGGTATGTGCTTCCTCTCTGAAGGCGAGAGAAGCAAAATGTTCACGTTGAAGCGTAGCTGGCCTTTGCTTTTATTATGTGTAATTAGCTGGCTTTCACTTGCGCCCTTGTTAGTCCTGTTCCGTACGGCAGGTGATGTCAGTGTTCAGGTGTATTGGTACCTGGGAGTGCTTTGCTCAGAGCACTTGCATCACAGCAGTAAATTCCATTCCGGTGTCCGAGCCGCACTCCTTCGCACTGCTAACCTTAATGGCTCGAACAAGGAGAAGTGCTTTGGATTTTGCACCAATAAACAGCAGTACTTCCTTGTATTTCCTTTAGGGAGCAACACCACTTAATTGGACCACTCGCAGCTTTGGGTAGGGGAAAGAGCCTGGTTTAGGTTCCTCTTTTTGTTACACAAAATGCATTTTCTTCGTTAAATTAAGTTCATTATGTCTCATTCTTCTTGATGTTTTGAGAATGTGAGAAAGAGCCAGGACACGAATACCTGTGTGCTGTTTGTCATTCATGTGTGCATTTTTTTCTGATGTTCATGCAGTTGTCTGTGTGGGGAGGACACCAGGTGGCTGTGGCGTCTGGTGGCCTGTGCTTGCCTGCCTCATGCCTTCCTCGTCCCCAAAAGTCTTAAGGAATCCTGAATTGGTGTTCACGTGGATAACTTGGAGCACACAGCTCACACATTTTGCTATCTGTAGATGATGCTATAGATGACTGGTATCTATATCCTTATGCTGTTGGATGGAAGGAAGGAAAGCTGCAGGAGAACGCTTGCTTTCTAAGTGAGACCCTGAAGGTCCAGGAGGTGGAAGTGTGTCCCATAGAAGCCAGTTGTGGAAGAGGTGTGGCTGGGTTACTAAGGGCTTCTATTTGTGAGGTTTGACTGTTATTTTCCAGGGGAAGAAGTATGAGTACAATGACAAGTGCTTCTCTACAGAGATGTAACTTAGGTCTTGTATTTGGTTTATTTGGAGGGTATATTTCTTTTGGGCTGTTCTTCTAACAGCTGCAGATATCATCTGTTCTTCTTATCAGATGGTCCAGCCAGGTGTTGCTTAGTACATCTTACTACATTTCCAAGTTAGGTTCAAAACTATGGTACTTGGCAACTTCTGGAACAAGTCTTGGAGCAACTTCCAGCCTTTACAGCAGATAGGTGGCTTTTCTGCTTAGTGAGATCTCCTGGTCGTCTTTGAACTGTCAGGAGCCTGAGTGTCCATGCTGCAAAAGGACAAAGAAAGCTGTACCACAGTGCCCCTCTTTCCCTGGTGTAAACTCAGTTTATTGTTGGAAACTGCGTTTCTTTAAATAGTGAGGAATTTATTTTTGTATCAGTGCTGCCTATGCTTTGTGGGAGAAATCTTCTCCATCCTCTGTCTCCATTCCACCTTTTTGGGAAATGGCAGCATCTTTTTGCTGAGCCTGAAGTGGCCACTATGTTTGACCTAACCAGAGGGTGAATTTCTAGGGCTCCTGCTTTGGCAGGAGGGTTGGACTAGATGACCCACAGAGGTCCCTTCCAACCCCTACTATTCTGTGATTCTGGGTGGGTGAAATGATCTGTACCTCGGGGTGGATGCCGGTTACCTTGGGAGGAAACCGTGCAGATTATGAACTCTGCAGGAAGGAACTGGTGGATTCTGTAAACTCTGCAGCCCCGCTAGCTGCAGTTCACGCAGTTCCTAATCTCTGCTTGCAAAACTTTTGGAACTTGTAAGCTCTTTAAGTCTAGTGACTGGGAATATTCCAAGGTTTGCTTTTCCCTCGAGAAAGAAAAAAAGGTAGAACTAAATGGTAAGGTTACTCATTGTAAATGGTGAAAAGTCAACACACAAAAGTTAAGGTGTTACAGAACAGTTAAGTGCGCAGAGCTGAACACAGATCGTGCACCATTATGGTTGCTGTGATTTGTTTAATAAATCAATAGATGCATAAATAGTGTGCAGAAGTGGAAAACATGGCTTCATTCGAATCAACAGCAAAGTTCTTTCAGGGTTCACTGGACTAAGATTTTATATGCAGTATATACAGCTGAAAGCTCTTGAGCATTCATAGCATGAAAGACGCCAGGAAACTTTAACAAACCGAAAGACTAATAGTGTCTTTGTATTTTTCTGGTGCTTGAAATTCCTACAGATGTAGGTACAAAGTCAGTGCATGTGTTTTAGGAGCTTGTTTGATAAACAGCAAACTGAATTTGCAATATAATAGCCTATTTTTACTAAACTCTCTTCCATTCTGGTTTTGGGTGTCGCTGAAACAGTGTGGCCATTGCTACATCCGTTTTCTAAATCCTAGAGGCTGTACTTTAGCTTTCTTGAGTATATTCGCTCCGGTGAGTGGAAGGAGGACTTTTCCTTCCCAGACCTGTCCTTCCCTGCGGTGCAAAGGGAATGTAGAGGATTCTCCTCGAGGATGGATCCGGGGCAGAGATGGCCCCTGCATGTTTGGGGCCAGAGTTTTTATTTACACCATTGCGTAACTCAGTCTCTGTAGGAGAAGATGTGGGTTAGGAGATTTGCAACGGCACAGACTTGCATGTGGCCGTGGTCTGCCTGGTAGCCGACTTGTGCTGGTATTGCACAGTAGATGTACTGATGCCTCCAGTATTGGGTGACCCTGTGCAGAAGGATCTGCTGTAGCTTGACTTTCAACCTCGTGCATTGGCAGCCTCTCTCGTGCCTGCACTGCTCGAATTGTCTGGCTTGCAGTAAATGTTTCCATTTGTGTGCTCACTGTCTCTTCAGAGTGATTGCTGAAAGTATTTCGGCCAAAAATAATTTATGCTGGGCAAGAAGATGCCAGTAGCATGTGCAAGTTGCACGCTGTAGTTACTGTCCCAGCTAGTGATTCAAACAGAGCTGCACAACCCAGTAGCCCAGATGTGGAGTTAGAAAGTCCAGACTGCTGATTTAAAAATTTCCACTATTTCTGAGATGCCTAATCCAAAGACGCAAGAAATGAGCTGATGGTGGTCTTTGTTTCATTCCCAATATAGAGGTGCCAAGTGTTGTGCTTTGATTTCCTACACTGTAAACTCTTTGGGGCAGGGATCAGCATTCAATTACTGAGTTTTGCAAAGCCGCCTAACACACTATGGAACTGACCTGCTCGGCACTACCTCAGTATAAATGTTTAATTATAACTATCTGCTTACCCCACAGTGGAGCCTTTCCAGATATCAAGGTTGAGGCATGCTGGGAACTTGCAGTGCTGCTGCTGAGGTGTCTGTGTATAAACGGAGAGCTTTGGTTGCAGGGCGGAATTTGGGCAGCTCTTGTAAAGGCCTAGTTTGCACATGAGGGACAAAGATTCTTTTTTTTTTTCCCTAGGCAGTGTAGGTGCAAGTATATACACGTGTTCAGGGGTCGGCATCTGGTTGTTTGGTTTAGAAGCAAATGCACTCTTAGCTTTAGTACGTGTTCTAAAGCACCACAGTCAGACCACGTCCTTCTCAGTCCCTTTTGCTTTAGGTCTGTGGGTAAAAGTTACAGACGTCAAGGTTCTGAAATTGAGAAACTCGAAGAAGAAACTGGGAATAGAAAGATGTCACCCCCTCAATACATCACCTTCCCGAGACTGAAATGAAGTGCAATTTTGGGCTCTTGCCGTTCACAAATCAATGTAATTCTCTTGCTTTGAGTGACTTGCGTTGTGGCTTTAAACTGAATTCTTAAATCATCCCAACAGTGATGTATGTATCATTTGTTATGTTTATACAACATGAAAGCATATGGAGTAATGGAAACACCTAGAAATTAGACCTCCAGAGAAGACTCTCATTTTAATCAAGTTACTTACTTGGGTTAAACCAACCCAAATTTAAAACATGTGGGCTCATGTACTGAACTAGTTGCGTTTTTAGCACTCCAGGGGTCCGTCTGGGAGTTTATCGGTGTGTTGTCTTAGTCTGTTCCAGCCAGCTTTGTAGGAGCAGTTTGGTGTTACTAAGGTTGGAATAAGCTGATGTCAGATTTTTGTCCACAGCGCATAGTAAGTAGAGGTCAAACACTTGTACAGTCGGTGATACTATGACTTGTTAAGAATGTACGCAGCAGGTCGCTTTTCAAAACATCTTTTGAAAAGCAGCCTGCGAGAGCAGTGCCACGTAGAAGAGACGTGCATCTTCCTCTGGCATCAGCAAATGGATGCATCCTATCACATTGGACTGCTGAGCATGTTTAGTCATGTTACTGTAATAAGCTCTGGGAACAGGAATGGGTTCTGCCCTGCTGCGCTTTGGAAAGATTTGAATGAATTTGACTGGTTTATTCCAGGGAAACTCCTGTTTGTGTCTGCTGCTTTTGTGCTGGGTACAGAGAAGGAAGGAGTCAAGTTTGTTTCTTGGCCGAAGGGGGGTTGCTTTGCAGTTTAGGATTGCTAACATTACCATACTTAAATGATCATTCATTAGAAGAGGTAAAATGAAAAAAAATCCTAAGTGACTCCTAGAATCCTCAGTGTTTCTGGCACTGATAGTACGCGGATCTCCTTGGTTTTGAGACTCCTCTTTGCCCAGATAAACTGAGCTTAGGGACCCTTCTCTTGATTCCAGATGTAGTCTTCAGGCATCCCTATCTCTGCTGCCCTGGTGGATCATCCTACAACATACGCAGACGTACATTTTAAATGTGCTTTAGTGGGGATAGTCATCTTTAGCCTTTTCTTTTTGTCTTAACACAGCTTAGCCTGATGGCTGTCAGGGTATTTTTTAAATTTGCTGGGGGGGGAGTGTGTACTGGAGGCAAGTCTAGATCGCGCCAAGCACTGGCCCTGCAGACACTTTAAACACAGATATAATTCTGCTTAAGCAGGTTGTTCCATTTCAGTCAAAATACTGCCATGGGTGAAGTTAGGGGAAGTGTTTCAGGACTGGGGCCTGCGTTTAACTTTCAGAAAAAGTATTCCTGACAGAAGCCAGGATCTTTAACCCGTGTGAGATGCAGCTCCAAACTTGTCACTGACTTCAGTTCCTGACCTCCTTGAGAAGGTACTGCTCAGCCCGAGGAAGCGTTGCAGGTCTCACGGTGTGAGAAGAGCTGGCTTTGAAGAGGGGCGGCAAGAAACGCGGCCGCAAACCCAAGCTCCTTCGATACGCAGTGTCTGCAAGAGTTAAACGAAAGCCCTCCAGCCGCTCATGTGCTTGCTGTGTGTGCATACTTTTCTAATCTTGACATGGGGTCTGAGCTGCAGGCTCCCGGGGCGTACGTGAAGTTGGCTTGGCTGTCACCTTTCCACTCCCAGCATCTGGCTGTGGCTGGGCCCCGGGACGCTCCCCGCCACTGGGATTGCTGGCTGCCGAGAACCTGACGGGCCCAAAAAGGGCAGGCAGGGTGCTGCGGCAGACCCTCTCCCGCATCTGGAAGGCGTCCTGCCCCCACTGTGCGCGCCCGGGTTGGCCTGGGCGAGCGTTCCGCTGCTCTGCGGTCACCGTTTGGCTGCCTCTGAGGACGGGCCTGCGCTGAAACAGGGGGACGGCTGTGCAGAGCGGGGCGTTGGGAGGACGGAGTACACGTCCTTCTTCTCCGGGTGACAAAGTCCTAAGGGCAGCTTGGGCCTTGGCTGCCCAGGAAGAACTGCAGTCCCTTGAACCCGCAGCACTCTGTCAGCGATCGCCGGGTGTTTCTGACCAGGGGCTGGAAATGAAAGCTGCCACCTTTTTTTTTATTCCTTTCCTTTCGCTTGAGTTTGCTTGGAAAGGTTGCCAGTGGCCACCTCACCCCAACCTGCAGATGTGTGGGTGGTGGTGGTGGGGGTGGCTAGCGGGAGGGAACATCACCGAAAAGGCAGAGGGACTTGGCTCCTGGCCACGCACAGGAGCAGGAGCAGCTGCCAGGATGGCCCCCGGAGCCTCACTGGTGTCGGCGCAGCCGGCGTGGGGGGCCGTGGGGCTGGGGGCAGGTTTTGGGGGTCAGCAGTGCGTAAAATAACCTCCGTTAATGGGGAATGTCCCCCTTCCCCCCTTCAAAATAGAGCTCTGCTTTCTGTAGGAATGGGAAAGTTTTGGATCACAGAATCACAGGATGGTCGGGTTGGAAGGGACCTCTGTGGGTCATCCAGTCCAATCCCCTTGCCGAAGCAGGGTCACCCAGAGCAGGCTGCACTGGACCACGTCCAGGCGGGTCTTGAATATCTCCAGAGAATGAGACTCCACAAACCCTCTTGGCAGCCTCTTCCAGTGCTCCGTCAACCTCAGAGTGAAGAAGTTCTTCCTCAAGTGATGAGTGAGCAAGAGCGATGAGAAACGCGTAGAAGTAGAGCAAGTTACCGAAAGTGAGGAGCAGAAAGAGTATGTGCTGTAAAATCTGCCTGTGTTTGCGGTGTCGTTCGCTTGGGTTTTTTTTCATTTTGAGAGGAGTGTGGCTAGGAACAGCTTGGTGCTGTTGGATAAACCTGTCGGTGCCGTTCCCTCCTCCCTGCCCTGCTTTGTCTCTGAGAACCTGTCACACTGTGACAGATTGTACTGCCAAACATCGCGCTGTGTTTCAGACGTGTCTGGCTTGCCTGGGGATGCCGTGTGAAATGCAGCAGGATGTGGCATCCTGCGGGGAGCAGGTCGTGTGTGCTCAGCCTGCCACGCCGGCTGCAGCAGAGGAAGGGAATGCACGTCAGAAGAACACAGTTGTTTGCAGTTCCTTTCCACTCCCCTGTGCTGTTCCGGAGAGAGGGCACTTTGCGTGACCCACCAGGTTCACTGAAGCTGTCTTTCCTTGTGTGTTGGTACCAAGGGTCCTTGATGGCGAGAGCCTCTGCTTGGTGGAAGGTGGTGGGGCTATCTGTCTGACCTCTGTGGCATGGGGTGCAAAATTAACCCTGTCACAGGTACTGAACTGAACGGACGCGAGTTCCTCTTGGGCCTGAGATGAATTCTTCCAATTTAAAGCTAATACAGAAGTTTCCAAAAGTTGCGAGAGACTCTGATGTGTAGCTGGAAGTGCTGAGGGAAGAGGATACCAGCTTTTCCAGAACGGTGCAGCTCAATCACAGGGTGAGGTTGGACTGGACATGAAACTGGATTCCAGGGTGACGTGGTGATTGCAGCCTCCACCGGCTTTGCTTCTTCCCACAGCTGGGGAGTTGATTTTCCTGGTAGGCCTGTGCCAGCATACTCCTGCTGCTAGTCTTGTGGCGTTACCCCAACACAGAAGTCGTGCTTGAATTGCTTGCAAGTGGTATGCAGTGCCCAAATCTAGGCGACAGGGGTAAGCCAGCCTATCTGCGCTTGTGGCAAAGCTGAATTTGCAAAATGCTGTCTCCATTAAGGCCAATGTAATAATAAGTTGCAGAGATTGCGTCTTGAAACGCAAACAGTGTAACACAGGCATCTGGAGAGGAGGGCGGTGTGCTCTTTCATAAGGCTCTTGCTTTTTGTTAATCCGACTCATGAAGAAAACCTAAGTTAACATTTCCTGTATCATTCCAGAATTCTTGTAGTACTAGCAAAAATGACACAGGGCCACAGCAGTTGTATGGGACCAAGTAAGCATCTACTCACGTTCTTTTCAATTGGGACAGCGGCATGAAGAATTTATTTACTGAAGGTCACAGAGGGAGACAGTAACAGAGACAGAAAAAGAACCCAAATGCCCTAAATCCAGTCCTGTGTCTTCACCATTAGATCATGCTTCCTGTCTAGGCGGATGAATCCACATAAAAACCTCGGTTCACAAGCAGACGACATTCAAGTACTACCATCTTTGTAAAATACGACTAGGGCTAATATATTTGCGCTGACTTTCATCTTGAGTGCCTGGTGGAACACCTGTAAGTATTTACATTTTAACATGAGCTTTTGTGCTGGTGAAAGCAGACAGTTTGACAGCAATGACCTCTCACACAAAAGCCTGAATAAGTGATGAACTTCCAGCAAATCCATGACCTGAACTCTGCTGGGTGCATATTGATGGCAACAAGTTAATATGGCCTGTGGCAGTACCAACAAGAGGCCTAGCTCTGCCCTGGGCTCCTCTGCTGGAGGTGGTCTGCAGCTCTGACCACCGTCCCTGTCCAAAGGCCTGGAAGTAAGCATGCCTGTACGCACGGCGTGGGTGAAGGCCTCAGGCTAATGATTGTTGCAGAAGGGACTTCAGTTTTTCTGGAGGTTTCTCATCCTGCTGCTCTGCTCTGACCCTGGGTGAAGGGCTTGGTTTGTGTTGCAGAGAAGGCGGAAGTGTGGACGTGTCTCTTCCCTCCCAAGTGGTGCGCTTCAGAGTTCGCTGTGCTTGAATTGAATTGAGTGGTAGTTAAAACTTCAATTATGGGCAGCTCTGGAATTGGACATGTCTCTGCTGCAAGCGTGGTAACTTCTGGCTGTCAGACAGGGAAGACAGCTGTGGTGCGGTAACCTCTGAAATCACCCTGACCTGAATCACGCTGAAGTCACGGCTCCGGCGACGTTTCCTTGGGACTGCCCTGTCCCGCAGTGAGCAGTTCCTGGTACCTGCTGCTCCGGTGAGACTTGGGTTCAGAGTGGGGAATGCCTCTTCAAGCTGACAGAAGTGCCTCTGGGTCTGTGGCAGGAGGTTTTTGAGTCCTATGGATTAAGTCATACTGCATTTTTTCGCCTGCAAAACTGGAAACTAGAGGGAGTCCTGCTTGTGTCTAATACCAGGTCAGACCGAAAGCCCATCTAGCCCGAGATGCTGATCGATGTGGATATATCAAAACAGAATACGGCAAAAGGACACCTATTATTGCTGAGCCACTCTCCATCATCTTTGAGAGGTCGTGGAGGACAGGAGAGGTGCCTGAGGACTGGAGAAAGGCCAATGTCACTCCAATCTTCAAAAAGGACAAGAAGGAGGACCCAGGAAACTTCAGGCGGGTCAGCCTCACCTCCATCCCGGGAAAGGTGATGGAGCAGCTTATCCTGGAGGTCATCAACAAGCAAGTGGAAGAAAAGAAGGTTATCAGGAGTAGTCAGCATGGATTCACCAAGGGGAAATCATGCCTGACCAATCTGATAGCTTTCTACGATGACATGACTGCCTAGGTAGATGAGGGGAGAGCCGTGATGGCATGACTGGCTGGGTAGATGAGGGGAGAGCCGTGGATGTTGTCTACCTAGAGTTCAGCAAGGCTTTTGACACAGTCTCCCATGATATCCTCCTGGGGGAGCTCAGGAAGTGTGGGCTGGATGAGTGGTCAGTGAGGTGGATAGAGAACTGGCTGAATGGCAGAACTCAGAGGGTTGTCCTCAGCGGCGCTGAGTCTAGTTGGAGGCTGGTAACTAGTGGTGTCCCCCAGGGGTCAGTACTGGGCCCAGTCTTGTTTAACTTCTTCATCAGCGACCTGGATGAAGAGTTAGAATGTACCATCAGCAAGTTTGCTGATGACACCAAACTGGGAGGTGTGGTAGACACACCAGCAGGCTGTGCTGCCATTCAGCGTGACCTGTACAGGCTGGAAAGTTGGGCAGAGAGGAACCTGATGAGGTTCAACAAAGGCAAATGCAGGGTCCTGCACCTGGGGAGGAACAACCCCATGCACCAGTACAGGCTTGGGGCGGACCTGCTGGAGTGCAGCTCTGTGGAGAGGGACCTGGGTGTCCTAGTGGATGACAGGTTGACCATGAGCCAGCAGTGTGCCCTGGCTGCCAAGAAGGCCAATGGCATCCTGGGGTGCATTAGGAAGAGTGTGGTCAGTAGGTCAAGGGAGGTTCTCCTCCCCCTCTACACTGCCCTGGTGAGGCCTCATCTGGAGTACTGTGTCCAGTTCTGGGCTCCCCAGTTCAAGAAAGATGGAAGAGCTGCTGGAGAGAGTCCAGCGGAGGGCTACGAGGATGATGAGGGGACTGGAACATCTCTCCTATGAGGAGAGGCTGAGGGAGCTGGGCTTGTTCAGCCTGAAGAAGAGAAGGCTGAGAGGGGACCTTATAAATGCCTACAAATATCTGAAGGGTGGATGTCAGGAGGATGGGGCCAAGCTCTTTTCAGTGGTGCCCAGTGACAGGACAAGGGGCAATGGGCACAAACTGAAGCACAGGAAGTTCCGTCTGAACATGAGGAAGAACTTCTTCCCTCTGAGGGTGACGGAGCCCTGGAACAGGCTGCCCAGGGAGGTTGTGGAGTCTCCTTCTCTGGAGATATTCAAGACCCTCCTGGACAAGGTCCTCTGCGGCCTGCTGTAGGTGACCCTGCTTCGGCAGGAGGGTTGGACTAGATGACCCACAGAGGTCCCTTCCAACCCCTAACATTCTGTGATTCTGTGATTAATGATGCTTTCCTAGTATAGCCTACTAGCGATGTGCAGCTTCTGGAATCTCTTGAGCCAAAGGTTTTTTATATAGGTTCAATATTTAGGTTCAACAGTCCTTTTTCTTGAGCTTGTCCAGCCGCTTTTTGAAACTGTACAGACACTCGGCATGTTGTGATGGTGAATTTTGCACTTCTAATTACATGCTTTGTTGGAGGGGAGGTGAAAAAACAACCTCCTAAACCTGCCGTTTGATACTTCCACTTGATACCATTTAGGACTTATACTGTGGGAAGCAGCGAGTCATCATTCACTACTGACTCTCTCCATGCCTTTCAGGATTTTGTGGAGCTCTGCTGTATCACCTCTGTGGCCTTCCTCCCAGGCTGGAGTCCCGATCTGAGTACTGGTTATTGCGCAGGAGCTGTTCCGTGCTTTTGATAGTGTTGTTCACTGAACACTTGTTAAAGCTTCAGTTTGCCTTGTTAACATCTATCACAGGCACATGCCAAAAGTACTTTATTTGCCTATATATTTATTGGTATAAGACATATACTTCGACAGGCTTAAAGATTTCCAAGTGCTGCCAGGATTCTACTCTTCAGCAGCATTTTTGGGAAACTTTCTCAGCATTGGCAGGTTACCGGCAGAAGATGCTGATTGGTGACAGGTCTGGCTCAGTTATTTATATCTGGATTGCTTGAGAACTGCTGGTTTAAATGGTGCTTTGCTCTCTGCCTTCCTTCCCAAATACACTACTGGTTTCTAAGGGCAGTGTCCCTGTATCCCTCCACTTAATATTTTCAGCCCCCTACGGATGGCAGCCCGAAGCACGCCCTGCATATTTAAAACCTTAGTGAAAGCAACTTATCCAGAGACAATGGACATTTGTCCGTGCCAGCTCTGGGGGTATTTCTTTGAGCTCCACCCAAACCAAGTGATACCACCCACAAAAAAAGTTTGTCCACTTTCTTCATCCAAATGCTAGACTGCTTGTATGGGATGATAACTGGGATTCGTCCATCTGTTTGGTCTGGGCAGGTATCAGAGGAATTGGTTTTAGCTCCTTGAAGTAAAAGGTTTATTGATGTAACTCAGTTCTGGTCCCATCTCCTTTTTTGGTAGCCTGCCAGCCCACTTGTCCACCCATAGGACTGCTCCATGTTGCTGGACTTGGAGATTTTAATTTTTACAGCCAAAAGTATTTTACTTCAGTACCAACCATACTGCTAGTATTTACTTACCTTAACTCGCTCCCAGGATGCTTTACAAATGAGTGCCTGCAGCACTACTGCAATGCAGCCGCTTCTGAAGTGGCGACTGAGAAAGGAGAGGTTTAGATCAGGTCATGCTAACCCCTTTCTTTCTCTGTGTAAAGGGCTGTGCATTCTTCGCTACTGACATAGCCTAAAAAGGAACCTTGGCTTTTAAAGCCCTACCTTAACCTGCCTACCAAATGATGCATGCTGCTTGATTTGTGTTTCGCTGATAAAAACTTTATTCCGACTTGCCAGAACTGGGAACTTAGTTGCAAGTAATATGAAGGGCGATGCTAGCAATTTCAAACCTTTTGGTAAAGCAAGCCTTTCACGGTGAGAACTCGGCTTTATCTAGGTTACTTATTCCCTTTATTAAGCCCTCTCAGGACTGATGAAATGTAGCGGTCTTAGGAGAAACAAGCCCTGCACATCGTGTAGTACTGATTTATAATGGTAATCTTTTAATGTTGCTGTGTATAAAACCATTCTAATAAGCTGTTCAGCACTTTTTGCTGTACTCTGTGGGCTCTGTGAGTTATATGATGTTTGGAAGTAGCTAGCATATCTGTTTGGAGAAATGAGGCAGGGGCTGTCCTTTTTAAACTGTCAAGTTGTGGTTGTAGTTCTGACTGTTGAATTCGGAGCTCGTCTTGTATTGCTCTGCTGCTGCTCTATATGCATGAAGTATCCTAAATGTGAATTTAGTATCCTAAAGGCCATGCGACAACCAAGGAATGGAGCCCTAGCATGGCGTATGCTTTGCAGGTGTGTCTCTGCTCTTGGGTGTTAGATCAGGAAAACCCAGAAGCTAACGTAAAGTCATTGTGTATGTGTAAGCAGTAGGACACATTTGTGTTACTTTAATTATGAGAAATTTCTTAACTGCCTTTTTTCTTAGGGTACATATCCTAAATACTGAAGGTCTTACATATCTTAGAGGTACGTCCTAAGGTGGTAGGCCAAGAAGCTGAGAAGGACTTTTTGTATTTCTCCCCCCGCCTTTCGAATGTTCATTTCATATGGCTGGATCAGTTCTCTAATCTGGCTTGCTATGCAACTGATTTAATTGTGCTGGCACGAGGAGGCAGTGGAGAAGACATGGCAGAGGAGGAGAGGGCTTCTGATTGCAGTGCAGTGCAGATAGGACAGATTTTAAAAGCCCATGCAACCATCCTTAAAAAGACCGGTGCTAAAACCATCAAAACCATCATATCTTTGTAGTGAAGCAGGGGCCAGGAGGAGAAGTGGCAGAACCAAGCAGAATGCCTTTTTGCCAGTTTATCTTTGCAGGGGCCTCAGTTCAACCTAGGACGAAACAGGAGGCATTGCTTGCTAGGATGGATCCTGGAATCCATGCAGCAGTGTGCTGGGTTGATTAATTCCTGCGCACAGAGCCTAATCCAAGCTCTGCTCCACGGGCAGGGGGTCATTAGCAGTGTCTGTTGTATCTGTTCTGCTTTATAGGAACTGCACCTGCTCTGTTGTTGGGCTTAGGATCTTTGCCGGCTTGGAGTTGCAGTGTTGAAAAAACAGCACAGCCCTTTTTTTGGGTTTGTTTTGGTTGGTTTTTTTTTTTTTTGAAGATGCTTCATTTTTAACCTATATATTCTTACCTGCATTCTGGCTTCCGGCTTCGTTGAAGGTAAGAGTGAGCGTCCACTCCATGGCTACTATAAGTTCATGGGTATCTTTGTACCCTGATGCCAGTAACTGTCCCAAAAGAGCGCCAGGCTGATGTTAATAGCGTCACTTTCCCCCACCACCCCTTTTGCCTTTCCCGCTTGCCTCTGTCTTTCAGGTACAGTGTGGTGTTTGCCTTCAAAGGTTGTGTTTCACACCACTTGTGTTTAGCGCTTTTCCCCCACCACCACTTCAAGGCAAGTATTCTTCCAGGTGTGCGACTACAAACAATGCAAAGGGAAGAAATCTCAATGGAGATCTGTGCGCAATGTTTGTTATCTCTTTGAAGCTGCCTTTTTTTAAAGAGTCTTTTGATATTTAGGTATTTCCTCCCAACTTTCCCTTTTCTGGAGTGTCTTTGCCTGGATAACTATGAGAATTCATGATGCTGTTGAATTAGTGAATTCAGAATGGTTTCCTTGATGACCTAAATATGCATTTGACATCACAGGATGAAGAGGCAGTTTGTAATCTATAGCAAAACCAGCCTAAGCAGGGGATTTTGCTTTTGTTTTCCTTAATTTGTTTACCCCCTCACCTCTAGCAGTTCCTTGCTGTTGTTATGCTGTAACTCACCCTCTCTTCAGAGATGCTGATACAAGGGTTTGTGGGGTTTCTCTGCAAGCCTGATCTCTAGAATGATCTGGGTAGCCAGTCCTCTCTCATTTTTTTTTCTGTCTTTCAAGAGTCACACCTCACCAACTTCTGTTTTGGTCACTGAAGGGGAAGCAAACTGTAGGCTTTCCGTGGCTGGGGAGCGAGCAGCTGGAGGAAGGGGAACAGCTTCTGGAGAGGTGCTGACCCTCGGTGCAAGCGGCACAAAACTACATGCTGTTTGTGTCAAGAGGCTTGAGAGTTTCAGCTGTGAAGATGATCTCGTCTTCCCACCTTACCACACGTTCTCTGTCTGCTCTCTTGATGCAAATCTCCTCATTGCGTCAGCTGTGCAAAAATTCAGTTACTTCTGTAAATTGGGTCTCCTTTAGCTGTTCTTTCTGCTCCCAAATTAATTTCCATCCAAATAGTGTATCTTTCTTAATGACGCTTGATATTGTGTAAGGAGATCATGTTTCATCATGTACGATTGTGGTCCAGGTTTTGTTCTGGCTGAACTGGTACAAATCTGGCGCAACGTTGCCCTTGTCAGTGCAGTGTCTTTTGTGGAAGAAGTGGGTTTGTGTGGCCAGGAGCAGAGTATCAATCACTGCGTAGGGATACCAGCTTGAAGAAAGTAGTAGTGAAGACCGATGTAGGTTTTACTGGAGTGCCCAGACTCCTGTTATAAGATATGGAACTAAACATGTGTTAAAGGCCGAGGAAGTACGGTAACTGCAACAGCGTATTTCCAAGAATATTGTCTTGTTGCAAATGACCATGGCCTGTGAAGGGGCTTGACGGCATCTGCACGCTTGATACAGGCTCTATCAGTGGTTATCATCAGTTACAATAGTCCATTTGTTTTTAAATTTTTGAAGTTATTTTTTATAACTGGAGGAGTGGCATGTAAGACAGGGCAGCATGTAGAAATCTAAAACGCCAGCCAAAAGACACCTCCTTTTTGTGTCTACGTGTTGCAGCTGTCTATCTCTTGGCAGCAGGCAGCCTGGGTAGAATGTGAGGTTTCAGCGCTGAAGCATGGAAGAGTGAATTAAGGAGTTCTGAACTTAAAACATTCTGCTCTTCTAGGGAATTTCAGTCCTCACCATTAATAACTTATTTGGAGACTATTTGTGAGGTGGGTTTTTTTCCTTTCAGTAACACCTTATATTCACGATACGATAAACTGAGACGGGTTGCTAACTCTTTAATTTTCTCAGTTATTCTATGGTTTAGTAATCAGATGAATCGGAGTCAGTTGCACAGATACCCAGCTGGGAGGAAATACAAAAAAGAGCACACGTATTTTTTTCTGGGGAGGAGAGGAGGAAAGGGGAGATTTCAGTTTTTCGCTCTGAAATAGACTTTGGTGTAAGCCAAATAAAAAACATTTTGTTTTAGGGATGTTAGCACAGGACATGTTGTTTCTGCATAGACTATGACAGCATCATAACACCTAGGGCATAGTTACACCTTCCAATCTCCCCTCGTTACACCTGGAAAGGCAGAGGATTTTGCGAAATGAGCCAGCATAGCAGCTTCCCTCCAGCAGCTCGACGCTACGAATACTTGTGTTTCGGAGTCGGTAGATGCTGACTTTTGAACCGCGCAGGCAAACTGACAAGGGAAAGGTGTAACAACACATGGTGAGGCTTGCCATTAAAACCTGTTTTTTGAAAAACTGCATCGTGCATTCGGTTGCAGAGGTGTTGTCAGAACGGGGGGTGGGAACCGTGTCCTCGGCAACCGTGTCCTCGGCGCTCCGAGAGACCAGGTTTGGGGGATGACCTCTGTCTCCCTCGCAGAGTGAATCCTTGCCTTTTGCCCAGGCTTTTCGTCATTCCAGCCTGGTCTGGGATACCGTTTTCCTATCCGCTGAGGCATTTGTCCCGCCTGTCATCGTTGCATCTGCGCTGGGCAGGCAGGAAGAGCCGGTGTGGGCCGTTTCACCACCGGTGGTACTGCCGCCATGCTGGCGAGGGCTGTGCTTTGCTGTCTTTGAAAAGGTAACGGCTGAGGTCGTTCAGCTTTTGTGTGCCTGGTGGAAGCCTGGCTTTGGGCTCCAGGAGAATGGCCAGACCTTTCCAAAACACGTCTGGAGTTTAGCGTGCAAAGGCTGCGTGGTACTTCAGCAGGTTTTTTTTGTTTTGAGTGTTTTTCGTGGTTCATAACTTTCACAGGGCTTTCGAGCCATCGCCCTTTGGGAGGCGGGTGCTGAGAGGAGTGGGAATGATGGCGGGGAGAGGACGGGGACGCGCTAACCTTGGCAGCTGGGACCTGGCCGGCCTCCGGCCTCGCCTCGCCAGGCCCCACCGCACCGGCAGCAAATGGAGGAAGCTGCTCGCGGCGCGGCAGAGGCGCCTCCGGCTGGGGGGATGGGGCCGGACGGTGAACGAGGGGTTACGCAGAGCACCGGGGGGCAGAGGGGACCCCCACGCAACCACCCCGACCCCTCGGGAGCTTTGGGAGAGGAGGGAGCGCTACGGGAGGGGCCGGGGAGCGGAGGCCGTTCGGCTGGCGGTGGGGAAGGTAGCAGGGGAAAGGAGCCGGGGAAGGATGGAGGGGGGCGGCCACTCCTCTCCCCGGTTGCTGACTAAACAGTTATGTCAGCTGGCAGTCGGCGCGGCCTGGGGATTTGCGATAGAGCTCCTGGAGGGCGGGGGCGGCGGCGCAGGGGGAAGGGAGGGGAAGGTCTGGCCCTGCCGCTGCCGCCGCAGCTGGGGCTCCGGAGGCCCTTGGCGTGACCTCGGGGAGCGCTGGCGGTGATGCCCCGGCAGAGGGGACGTGTGTACGCCCGCCACCATCGTTTGCGCAAGCGTCGGTGCGGTGCCTTGAACGGCGGCCGCGGCCCCCTGGAAGGCTGTGGAGTGTGGAGGGCGTCCCTGCCCGCCCAGTGCCCCTGCCCTCCTCGCCTGCTGAGCCAGGGCCCCTCTGCCAAAGCACTCAGAAAGCTGTTTCCGGGGTGCGAGGGGCGTGCTCCAGTCTGAGCCTGGCGGTGCGTGGGGAGAGGGCAGCCCCACGGGGCAGAGCTGCGTGTTCGCCCCGCTGCTAGGCGCTGGCCGGAGCCCGCGCTGGAGGTGTGAAGCATCGAGGCAGCAGTGGCCGGCATGCTGCCCACCGGTGGGCTGCAGGCGGAGGCTTCGCCGTCCGAGCGCAGCCTGGCGCTGTCGGAAGGTAGACAGTGAGGCCTGGCTGCTGTTCAAGCTTGATGTTTCCTTTCTTGGCCTTGAAGGCAGATGGAGCCCAGGGTAGCCCTTACACAGAGCGGGAGGCATTTATAATGATTCTTTCAGGTCAGTAATGTTCAGATCCTATTTTACTGTTCTTCTTTTGTTTTCCATAAATTATATGCTGTGAAGTTGGAACAGCCTTGGAACAGCTGTGGCTTTTCACCCTTGTGCTTCCCTGCCCGCCACCCCCCATTAGGAGCAAGTGAAGGATGGGTTGCATGTGAATCACCTCTATACCAGTTTCACTTTGCTTGTCCCAGCGGTGAAAGACAGAGAAGGACCCTGTCCTGACAGGCAAAAAGGGTGTGTGTCTCAACTGTTTGAGGTCAACTGAGTTAGCTGAACACAATTAAAGGGGGGGAAAAAAAAAAGCTCCCTTGATGCTCCTTAAGGTACAGCCTACTGTGTCCAAAGCTATGTTTGTGGCTGTGTGAGACCAGTTAATGTGCTAACCTACATCTTAATGAACATTAAGATGGGTTTTTAGCAATGTTAATCTGACTCAGCTGAGCTACCATGATTGTAGTTGTGAGCGAACCTGTCTGGTCCACATGGATAAGCGTGCTGGCTTTAGTTAGCAGGACAGCACCAGTCAGTGTTTCTAATGGCCTAATTAAGATGATTTGCTTTTATTTTTTTCCAAAGGCGAGTGTACTATGAAAGATGAGCGAAGGCTGTAGAAAAATGTTTATATTGTGATGTGGAAATCTACAGATCTTGCCCAGGAGTTGCTTTGTTGTACCTTTGTGCAGCTCTCATCACCTCAGTCCAGTTCTCAGCTGGGTGTGTTGTGCCTGGCACTCCGGCACAGCACACCTAGATGCTATGTTACGCACAAGTCAAATGGTAGCATGATTTCACAGGGCCTCGCAGTCCTTTGCAGAGCGGCTTTACAGATGAGCTGGGCAGCTAGACTTCTGTCAGGTTGTTCTCAGTGAGGTTGGTGTCTGCTAGCTGGTGTGGGAAGGTTGCAATGCAGTAAAGTATCCAAGTGATGCCTCAATCTCCATTCTGCTTTAAACGTTCCACTTGTGACCAGCCACAAGAGCGAGCACCTTGTGAAAGGGTGTTGATAAAACCTGAATCCCTGAATAGCTAGCTTTTTTTTCCCTGCTTTTTGTAGGTAAAAAAGCTTTTTTGGTGTTGGGGTGTTTTGAGCAGAGGAAAAAGTCTCCAGGAGACAGGGAGCCACTCATAAGTTACTGTTAAGCCAGATGTTCATCATGGGTTTTTTAAAGCAGTCAGATTGTCTGTGGCTCTATGAAAATGGAATTATTTTGAAAGGAGAGGGGTATGTAACTGTTGGAGTGCTTAAACATAGGGTCTGAAATGCTGAATAACCACAGTTCTTGCTAACTTCACAAGGAACGCTTCTGGAAATGGCTCTTGATGCATTGGGTGAAAGCACTACAAGTGCGAGTAAACAGTTCTTTAAAATATTTTGGCACACTGAGAAAACTTCAGTGAGTGCTACTTGGAAGCTGAACACTTGACTTTTTGCGGATAAGATCAGTTTAAATAGGTGCGTTTTTCTTCCTTCTGTGTGTATGAGAGAGGGGAACAGGAGGGCAAGTAACAAAATCAGAGGAAAAGACCTCATTGCTGACTTGGGAGGCTTGTTTGACCTTTGGAGCCCCGTGCACTTGTCTGTGGTTTCCAGCCAAAGGCTCTCACTTTGAGAGCGCCTTGCTTCTCCTGCTGAACTATTTTTTGACGCACTGAATGAATGCAATATGTTAACACTCCTGTAAGTCCCAGAACTGCTTGGCTGCCCCTTGCCCTGCCTGCCTTGTGCTGGCTGAAAAGGTACCATTGTTTGTTCTGCAAACAGTGGGTGATGGCTGTTTCCAAGGTGACTGTGGGCGCTGTTGCTGCCCTGTAGTACAAAAAAAAAAAAAAATCGGCTTTAAACACCTGAGAGCATCCCACTGTCACCAGAGACGGTGGGAGGGAGGAAGGAGGTGTTTGTTAGAGCTCTCTGGGCTGGTTCTTAGAATAAAGAAGGAGAAAATGCCAGTAAGCTAAGGACAATGCATGTATTTGGTTTACACTACCTAAATAGTGCATGGGTATAGCTACTGAAAGGGGTGACTATTTCTAAGGATGTGTCTCTAATGAGATTAACGTGAATTTAAGGTCTCTCAAACATACTAATCAACTGTTAGTCAGAGTTTGCTGCAGTGATACTCTGCTTTTTTACTTTATGAAGAGGATGTTTTGAAGACTGCTGAAGTAAAGGTGTATGGTGTTCCGCCAGGGAAGGCTAGGAGGGAATACTTGGCAGTTCTACTAGACTTGTAGGTTTTCAGATTGTTTTGGAAAACAATTACTTGGCAGTGAAGTATGCATCCCCCAGAAAGAGAACCCCAGCAGTCAGTTCTTTCATTGCGTTTGTGCATTCTTGGAAGGTCTGTGGTACTGCGAACAGTGACTTATTTTGAAGTGTCTACGTGGATGGATTAGAAGCATTTTTTCAGTCCTCTCTCTGTGCTGCCTGCCCATCTACTGATGCAGCTGTTTAGTATGGAGAGGGGGAGTGAGTTTCAAAAGAAAAACAACCCAAAACTTTAATTGGTCATGGATGCTGCTAGCAGAACTTTGCCTCCCCCCCCCCATCAGGTTTAGTACAGTTCATACCCAGGTTTCAGTAAACATTAACTGCTTTTATCAGGGCTCGAAGCATGCTGAATGGTTAGCAAAGAGCATGTACGGAGAGAGACAGCGAAAACGAACAAGTCCAAGGTCGAAAGGATGGTAGGTTTTTCTTTATTAAAATAAGGGATGGAGAAGGTTGACAAAACTTTGTGGAAAAAGTAGGCCCATGTGAAAAACATGATTCTTGTCCTTAAGCTTTCGTCCAGGTGAGAGTACGCAGGGGGTACTGCGAGGAGGATGTGCGTCTTTAATTCTCCTTCTGCTCTGATGATGACCAGAACACATCAGCCCTCCCTGCGCCCATGCTGGCTGACAGCACTAACACCTCATGGCTCGGATCAGTCCACAGCAGAGCGCAATCAATCTTCACTGTTGCTCATCGTGCCCAGCACCCACAGAGCTCCCACTGACTTCAGCAGCGCACAGCCAAGTGTGGGCAGCGAGAGATCAAGATTTCCTCCCCTCCCTGCCCGCCTGAAGCGATGATACAAACCCATCCTGGTTAGGATGGGTGGTTAAGGAGCTACGGTTTAGCAGTTTGCCTCACCTTTCTTTCTCTTGGGTGACTTGGATGTTTCTTTATTGCTTTTGAGGGGTGTACTGCTGCTGATTTTGCTGCAGAATGAATTGCTGGAGTGATTAAAAAATAGTTGATCAGCTTAGCAATGAAAATGAGGTAAATTGCAGGTAAATTAATGATATGATTTTAAGTTGAGCTGTGGAAAAAAAAGTTTTGAAAAGAGCATGTGACCAGCCCTAGTGAAAAGTGTTGAAGCATCTGATGCCAGAGTTCAAATTGTAAGTTATTTTTAATTGTGCAAATCAGCATATCCTGTCCCTCCTAGCTCCATTCAAATAACACTTTGCAAAAGAAAGAACCAGCAGTGCTCACCTGCATGTTTCCTAGAAAACGGTGTTGTTGAAAGGCTGCACCTCGCTGGAAAAACACAGATTTACTTAAATGATACATCAGACACAGAAGAAATCCAAACCGTCTGTGGCTGGTCTGATAGTACTTTGAGAAACACCCTCCGCTGCCTGCCCCTCAAATAAGAAACGTGTGCGCACAGTTAAAAATCTCATCTTTGTGGTGACACAGATGATTCAGTACAGGAAACGAGAGGAATCTCATTCAGCAGTTAAGCGTTTGTGGGGCGGGGGTGTGAGGAGGTCATGGTGTTCAACACGCCTGGTTAGAAACCTTCAGGCTTCTTTCCCTGCTGCATTTTGTACCGATTTAAATCGGGGCTGATCCTGTCCTGTTCGTTCCACCTGGATCAGCTGGGAGAGGCGAGATGGGACTTTGTTGGCTTAAAATTGTAACTATAGACACCCAGCCAGCTCAGAGCCATCCCTTGGCATGGGAGGTGCAAGGGCTCTGCTGACCCGTCCCGCTGGAGCTGGGCTGTGGGGTGGCCGGGCCAGTGCGTGGAGCAGGGCCGCCACGGGGGCTGCAGTGGTGGCCTGTGTCCTTCCTCCTGTTGCGGCTGCGTGCTCCTGGGGCTGGCAGAGGGAGAGGAGCTTTAGGTGCAGGCTTGCAGTTGCAGCCTCTTGGAAGATGCCGTAGTTCATCTAAATATAAAATACGGATTGTGGTTTTGGTCTTAAATATTTGTGGGATTTCACCAAACCACTACAAACAATCAAAGTAAACAGCAGCAAAAAGTTACACATTTCAGGCAGGGTTTATTTTTTATTTTTCTTTTGCAAGGTAGTGTGGAGACTTGTATTCTGTGACTCAGTGTTCAAAGGACAAGACGTTGATCAAATTGAGAACTTCTTTGTTCGTCTCTTATTCACAAACTTCCCAAAGAGCTCTATTTTAAAGTTTTTCAGGAGGCTGGGATGTAGTTTTTTGGGGTTTTTTTGACTCTGTTGATATTCTCCCACAGCTTTCCAGGTGTATTTGCATCCTTCTCCAAATTTAAAACAAAAACAAACAAACAAAACTTCCTTTTCTAATACATAATAAATAATAAGTCGATTGTGTGTTGTGTTAGAAGCCTTTGTAAAGTCAATGGAGGGAAACAAAATCATGTGTGCTACTTGAGTTCTGAAATAGGGCAAGTTTAATAGGAGCATGTACAAAACATTACTTGCCTGGAAACTGACCAAGGAAAAAAATAAGAAGGACGATTTTTAGATTGCTTTGATCCCTCTGCAGAAGCATTTGCAGTTTTGTATTTGCTGTAGGTCTCCAGCTGATAACCAGCACTAATGAAGTGGCTTTTCATACCGTTTTATTGAAATTACTTATGCAAATACAGCGCAAACTTTATTGCAATAGCAATCATGTACAGTGCACAGCTGGTAAACAAAAACACTACCATTCATTCTCCAGCACCTCGATAGCTTCTGCTCGGTTCTTGCTGCTGTAGCCGGCCGTGCGCGCTCCCTTCGCTTGTTCCTCGGCTCCAGCAGACCCCCAGGGCTTGCCCGCTCTTAGCGCTGAGGTGCAGGAAGGGCTCGTTCTTGAAGAACGACTCGTCTTGTTTTGCCTTCTTCTCTTTTTTTAACCCCTGTGGAAAAATACTTGTAGTGTCAGTCTGTGAGACCGCAGTCCTGTTCTCCGCTGAAATTGAAAAAAGGTTCTCTGGGGACTGTTAGGTGCACTGTGGGCAGGAAGAATTACACTTGTCTAGTTTTCAGATACCCTTGCGAAGGCTTCAGTGCGGAAGTACTCTCTTAAGTCTCTGACCTACCAGTATGCATAATATAGTAAAGGGGCTCATTCTGCCAACCATGACACAAAATTTCTGTCCTCTCTCCTTCAGCTGTGTTTCCCCTGGCTGGGGAAGACAGTCTCATTACTCGTAGACTGTCATGGTCAGATGTGACTTGGTAGAAAATTTTTGTCAGGCGAGATGTGAGTGACCTCTGTGCCGTGTGAGCTCTGGGAGAAAACAGGGTAGATGCCCCACCGCGGCCTTGGGGCAGCCAGCAGTGGTTGGGGAGAGGTGGTTTGTTGTTTCCTATTAACATGCGGCCAGGCCTCAAGTAATTTCTCCTCTTACAGAAACTTTCCCTGGCTCTCCCGCTGAACCTCAGTTACAGTGTGTGATTTGGGGGTTTTTTGTTAAATTTCTGAGCTCAGTAGAATGGAGCAGGTGACAGGTATTCATTACTAAGCCATGCTGTGTAGCTGCCGTTTAGGAGCACTTGTGCATCGCTTTGCGTGGGTGTCTTGTGTATCTTAGGGGCAAACAGGATTCAGCTTCTGCGGTGCAGGTGTGTTTGGGGCTGGCAATGGTGCCTGGTGTTTCTGCTTCAGGAGCCAGAGCTTCCCGGGCCGAGGGCGGACCATATGGCGTGCTCCCGTCCCGCAGCAGGACCCGTGCATCCGTAGCTCTGTCGGGGCTCCTGGGCGTGGGGTGGTGGCCAGATGAACCATCTAGATGGGCTACCCATGGGCTGGTGGCCATGAGCCCGGCATCCCTGGTGCAAGGTGGTGGGGGGCCTGGAGAGGTGGCCTGGCACGCACCGAAGTCACTGCGCTGCCTGGCTTAACAGCCCGGATCGTTTCGGTCTTGTAGCTCTGGTGAAGAGTCTTGCATTCAAAGTGCTAATGACTTCCTCGTTGGGATCCAGACTCTTTAAATTTTTGTTAAAGGGATTGTCTGTGCTGACATTTAGCTAGCACCAGATGTTGGCTTTTAGTTACCAGTGTGGAGGTGGCATGGCTAATAAAGGCAAGGGTGAGAAACTTGCGAGAAACCGCCTGTCAGATGCGGCTTTGTGTGCTGCAGCCTGCATAATGTCTGTCGCTTCTTCATGGGCCAGCGTTCTACAAGAAAGCTTTTTCTCTCTCCTGATTCTTCTTTTTCTTCTGTACTCTTGACTGGCCAAGTGTTTTCCAAGCACGTGTCTTTTTCAGGTGGCCTTGCTCTTTTGTTAGAGGCTAGTGAATGCAGGGAGAGTGCAAAGGTAACTCAGTGGCAGATTTGGGGGGGGGTTCCCTTACATTTTGGTATTTCTTCTGTACATAACTTTCCTGTAGATCATACTTCTCCCTCTCAACCTCTTTTCGCCATACCCTCCCTCAGAAAATGTCAGCAAGCGATTGTTTCCTTTGCAGAGCAGCAAGCCCCTAGACAGAGGCTTTTCCAGTTTTATGAATGCACCATTTGTTGCAGAGGGCACAACTGTTCGATATAACTGGCTGCATCCCACTCTGCTTGGGACCAGCATGCACTACAGCCAGGCTATGCATAAACCAGATTTTTGTATTAAATGACACCATTTTGTCCACAGTAGCAGCCTGTCTGTCTTTTGTGTGTGAGACTTGCAGTTTTCAGATGCAAAATATATAAAGAACAGCAGTTTTTCAGAAATACATGTTACTGGGTGAGCGTACCGTGCTATTTTAAAGTTTATTTTTCTTAGGGAGTTCCTGATGAGTGATATTTCTTCATTATTTTGTGTAGGCGGGAGAAGGCAAAAGCACATTTTAAAATACTTTATTAAATGGATGCATGGTATAACGTTACAAATGTAGTTGTTTTATTAGGGATATGCTCAGTTATAACTTAACTGAAAATACACGTAGCGCTTCAAAAGTGCACATGCTTGTTCATGTTTTGTTCGATGTCATCAACCTACTGTACCCCGCTTCTCCCCCTTTCTCAAGTGCCACAGGGCTGGAGACTGTATAGATGTAACCACTTCAGGATGCACTGTGCTTTACATATTTAACTATGTCTAGGAAATGTCATCTGACATCAAACGTGGTGCTCCCTCCCGCTGCCTGCCCTGCTTACCCCCTCTCTGAGGTCAGCACAATCCACTGGTTTGGGCCAAAATGGTGCATGTGGCCCGGGGGTGCTGCGCTGGGTCAGGACGTGTCGGGGCGGCCGAGGGGCCACGTGGCCATCGAGCACGGCTCCTGTCTGAGATGAGATGTGTTCTTCCATATTTCCCAGTACGGGTTTCTACAGCGCACACACCCAGCTGCGACGCTTGCTTTACACGTGAAATAACGCAGCGCCAGCCTGCTGGCAGACTGGGAGGTGCAGGAGGAGGGGACGGCGGAGTGGCGGGAGGGTTCGGGGGTGCCGTGCTGTTTGCATGCTGCTTCCCTGTCCTTTCCCTCTCGGCCCTGAAAAGTGGCTGTGGGAAAGTGCCGTCCCTGTTCTCGGTTACACGAGAGGTTGCGTGGGGCTCTGGTCCCAGCGGCTCAACCATGGCTTAGGCTCTCAGTCCACGCTGCCTGTCTCGTTTGTCTCAACGCCAGCAGCTTCTCAGAAGCACAGTGGGCTCTTTTCCCCATCTCTCCTCTCTCATACCTGTTGAGTCCCCTCTAGCAAATAAGAACACCTCCAAAGCAACCCCATCAGCTTAGAAGTCGCCCACTCGTGCTTCAGTAAAAATACTTTCCATGCTCCATCATCATTGTGTTTAAGAAATGAGGAAAACTGGAAGCACTTCTAATTTTCCCTCTTTAAAGAAGGCGGTGCTGAGTGGAAAAGACGAGCGTTCCCCATCTCACCCTGCTTTGGGTACCTGAACGAGTCTGAGCATCGGGCAGGCTTGCCTGAAACATAATAATCCATCCACCAAAAAGAAATAATTTAAAAAATGTACAGCTTTGCAGCCTTTCTGTGGAAGTTTCCACCCCCCTCCGCCTCACCACGTTGCTTCATATATAGTCACTGCCCACATAATGTTACCCGCGGGATGAGGGTGGGAGGGGGAAGCTTGCTCTCTTTCATGTGACTGCAGCACAGTTGATAATTGTACCAGACTTCAGGCGCTTGCCTGACCGAAGGGATTGATCGGATCCGTAACCGGACAGAAGTTTTTCAGGCACATCTTTGTGCCTCGGCGTCCCAGCAGATTCAGAAAAGGAGCCAGACCTGCTCTCTCCGTGATTGCTCGTTTGTTGTGAGCTGGCTAGCATATAGCATGCAGAGACAAAGGCCATCCTGGCCTGAAAAGGCCCCAGAGAAAAGCGGTATAGTAAATACATCTGTAAAACCGTGTTCAATATACAGACTGCATGCATCTCTCACGCTCACTTGCTCCACCTCCCCCCCCCCCACTTTAAAAGAGGGATGGCAAAATAGTTTGATAAAATGCATCAAGTGCTAAACTGTTGATATGATTTAAAAAAAAAAAAAAGAGGAGTCTTCGCTCAAGCATATGTTTCCAACACTTTTATCTTTTATGGACTGCATACTTGCTGTGGGAGTGGAAGGGGATGTTGCAGGCTTACTTTCAGTGTACTTAGAAACTTTTCGCACAGCATGAGAACTCCCCAGAAAACATGTGGAACAGCAGCCTGGAAACCAGGAAGTTTCTGATGCCGAGCACTCGTGGCTCTGAGGGATTTGCTGTGCTCTGGAGGTCGTGTAATAATCTGGCTTCTTTGTTGGCTTCCCTAAGTTTATTTTATGCGATGGAGGGGTATGTGTTTGTTGCTGAGCTTTTAGAGGTCCTCGTTTCTGTAGCATCTTTTTGCCCCTGGTTCTTTTGTTGCTGCACTCCTGTGATTAATACGTCTGCTGCTTAAAATGGCTACTGAACCACCATCAAGTTCTTGCCACTGGTTACCAGCTGCATAACTCCTGTCAGAAATCACCCAGCACAGCTTTGAGTTGATGCTTTTGTTGCTTAGCAGGTACGTTTCTGATCTTTGGGCTGTCCGTGAACCCTGTGAGTACTGTACACAGCAAAGACATAAATCTGCTGCGGTGGTGCTGGTGTGTCCTGATGCTGTGATCACTGCTGCTGCCCCTGCGCTGTGCACTGGTTAGATCTGCGTGACGTGCACTCTTCTGGGTGTGTGGTTTGGGGGGTTTTTTTTGGCTTTGTTTCCCCACCCCCTTACCGCTTTGCATAGTTTCGGGTTTTTTTTTTGAGGAGCTGCAGAAGTTGCTAATGTAGAAAAGCGGCGACAAAGGCGGGAAGACTGGCGCTTGAGGGCTGGTGGTCCTGGCGAGTTGGTAAGGAAGATCCTGCTCCCTGCAGTAAAGAAATCATGCATCCAGTTTCAGTCTGTGATGGGCTCGGCATTTTTTTTTTCCTGGCGTCTCCTTTCCGTGTGCCTGTGTTTGCGCTGGAGTGCGATGGGGCGTGAAAGGAGTCGGAGGAGAGAAGGGGCTGGAGTTGGGTCTGGTTGCCAAAAGAAAACCACCCCCAGCAACCTTGACCCAACGGAGAGGTAACCGGAACATACCGCAGAACAGGTTAGGCAGGACGCTGAGGCCAGATACGAACCTTGTCCAGTGCTTCAGGGCATCTCCAGCAGACCCTCCTCCCTCCAGCCTTCAGGGTTTGCCCCCTCCGCCCCGTCACCACGCAGTCCGGTGCTGACAGGACTTGGATGTGGGGTGGGCGGCCGGTGGCACCGCTCACTCGCCCGCTGCCAGCAATTTCTTAAGGAACGGAGGGTGTGCGTGTCCGTGCCCATCGCCACATCGCGCAGGCAGCGCGCGACGCAGTGCGGCACACGCCTTCACGCACTCCGCCGTGTCGCCTTGCGGGCAGCCCCAGCCGAGGAGCGGCAGGAGAGGACAAGTGGCGAGAAGACGGGGAATGCCGCCGGGCCGATCCCCCGCTGTAGTTAATCATTACGTGCAGCACAACATGTTCCTGTTTTCTAGAGGTTTCACTGGCACCCGCAGACAGCAGCACATGAGGAATATGCGACAAACTGCTTTCTGAGCAAGATAGTTTGCCTTGCAGCAGCAAGCCCAGCATCTAATACAAGACATCATGTCTTCTGTAACATGTTTATGCCCAATCGTTCAGTAAACATACCATATATAGTCCGGTTCGTGCTCGCTATAACACCCTGCTGCAAGGCGACTTTGCTAGTACCACACAGATTCCTTAGCTCCTGGTAACCGACTGACAAATAGGATGTTGCCATATGGAACGTAAATATTCCACACAACTGGGGGTTTTTACGCTCCTGCTCATAGTGCACAGAGCACGTGTTTCTGATCACGACAGTCTTAAGTCTGTCACTTTGAAAACCGAAGAGGATTGTGCAAAGCAAAGTGCCTTATCAAAGGATGGGCCAGGTCCCACACGTGCATTTTTGTTGCAGAATAAAGATCCCACTCTTTCCATGAACGTCAAAGCTCGTATTTCTGAATCCATGTTTTGGGGACTTTTTTTTTGTTTTCTTTTTTCTCCTCTCTCTGCTTTAAATGCCTGCTGCCTCCTAGGTGATGGGTCACAAGCTAGAGCTATGATTCACTGAGAACTTTCTCTCTGCATTCCAGCATCTTTTTGCTTACTCCATGTTAGCAGAGTACTGAGCACGGTAGAGGACGTGAAGAGCAGCGCTGCAGCTGGATTCACAGCTTCCTTAATCAGCTGTTACATATGGTTTGCCTTCAGGTTTTTTTTGTTCTTTTTTTTTTTTTTAAAAACATTGTGAAATTACGTTAGTAACATTCTGACTCTTGTCTGTGCTAGCAGAAGTGGGTCAGGAAAAGGAGATGAAGCCTGCCTACGTAGGCCAGGGTGGGGTATTTTTGCCTTTCTGTGCCTCCTACTTCTCACCCCATGGTGTGGACCCCAGATAACCTTGCACAGAGCTTTCTGGCTGGCTGCTCGGGGATGGCTGTTAGCGCCTGGGTCCAGCAGTTTAGCGAGTGGCAGTGTCTCCTGTACCACTGAGACGGTTGCTTAATCTGAGAGGGTGCCAGCTAGATGCAGAACCATACAGGTGGATTTTCCTCCAGTGACTTGCTCCTTATTTAGGCAACACTTCCAGAAGGGGAGACTTGGCGGGGGGGGGGGTGGGAAATGTTTGGGTGTTACGTAAATGCAACAGGACATGCATTTCTTTGACTTGTCTCTCATTGGCCTCATCAGAGTGAATTATGTCTGACTGCTTGGCAGCTAATTGGACCATCCTTCCCATTTCCTAAGCTGATAAGCCCCTCACTGTCTGCCTCAATCAGGCTTCTTTGTTTGAGAAGTTACTAATGCTGCAGAAGAACAGAATAACTACTTTCCTGTGTACTGTAGCCAAGTGAGGTGCTCTGATCAATAAGTCTATGAAGTTTCACCATATTTCTTCAGCAAAGTCCTTTCATGAGACTTACGTGTGCCATAACACCAGTAGCAGTTGGCAGGCACTGAAAAGTAGGTATAGCTGGTGTATTTAATACATACCTTGTCCCTTTTTGAAGGAATCACGTTCGTGTTTAAGTTACCCTCTGAGCAGCTTTATTCTGGCAGACCCTAGTAGCCGTGCGGAGTAGCACAGGTGTCTGTAGTTGTCTGTCCATCAGAATCTGATCTCAGAAATGGCTCCCTTTCACCGCAAAGCGTTCAGACCGGGACTGTCTTTTCTGATGTGTCTGAATGGTGCCCAGCTTAAGGTGGGTGTTGCCAGAAGGTGAGTAGTAAATGATGATTAATTGTCTCTGTGCTATGGAGGAGTTTGTATGAAAAAGCACTTGGCTGAAGGCTGTGCTTCAAGCTCGTCATAATTAACCGTGCAGTAGACAGTAGCGTAGCATCCCAAAGGCCCGATTCTTCCATCTCTTTGTTGTTTTTCATTTGCCTTATGTGGATTTACTGTGTCTGATTAATGGAGAAGCATGGATCTCTTTGTCACCACTGTTAAATGGTATCAGTATCACAGACTGCAAATCGGCTGAGTGATACAGAATTGTACACACTAAAAGTAAACAGCCTTTTGTTAGGTTGCTCAGTAATCTTTTTAATGCAAAGGTGTGGTTATGAACGTTGCAGGTATGCGTCCTCCTGTTTGTACCACTGAGTCTATGATATGAATGCATCGGAAAGGTGCAAAGATACTAATTCCTTCATTCATTGTATCTTGAAGTTGAAAAGGAATTTTATTCTGCAGGACACTACTTTTCCTTTGCTGTCAAAACTGTAAATAAATAGAAGTAGAAAACCTAATGCCATAGTGGTTTTTAACATAATTTTCATTCTGAGTTTACGTATTGATTAGAGCAAGTAAACTCAGAGAGTTAGAGCCGCTGATTCAATGCTTGATTAGAGCAAGTCATTGCATCTGTTTGACCATACAGTTATTTCTAAAACCTTTTGAGAAGTAGGGTTCATCACAGAAATCTTTCTTCTGCCCCCATCCCTTGACTATTTCTGGCAGCTTGCAGGGCCGTAAGCACAGAAAGTGAGTATTGGAGGATTTGCTCCTTGCACAAAAATTGGAAGGACTGGGCTTTTTTTGTTCTTAAAAAGCTTTCCAAAATGGGGTTTCCCCTGAGCCAGGCGTAGAGGACATAAAGCGTGCAGAGAAAACAAATGCGCATCGCGTTGTGAGCCTACATTTGTAGGTGCACTCGACCTTGGGGAGTGAGTACCAGTTTACTTCTTGTTGCACCTCTGAGTTGGTGTTGTTGAGCCCCAGGAAGTCTGTGGCATCGCGGGTGGACCAAGGAGAGGACGTAGATGCCGTTGAGTTCAAGCAGCCATTAGTGGTGTTCAGCCATTATTTGTACATTACCTCCAAGAGACGTGGGAGGTCGGGTGAGCTGAACGCGGGGCCCGGTCCGTAGGGCAGGGTCTGGTGGAGAGGCTGAGGGAGGCAACCGCCAGCGGTGGCTGGATGGCCATCCCTTCCTCCCAAGGACTTGTTGGCAGTCATTAGAGCCCAGCCAGCCAGCTGATGACCTCTCGTACTGTGGCTTCTTTTATTAGCATTTTTATTGCCTGACATTTAAGGTAATGGGCGGAGAATTTGTGTTTGGATTTTAAAGTTTCTGGAAGAGTGTTTGTGCTCTGTATCTTGCCTGAACCTTACCTAAGCCCGTTCAAGACCAGCTAGCAGCCGCTGATTCAAAGGCCTTGCCATCTACTGTGGGATCAGTGAGCTTCAGTCTGTCTGCATGGAGGTGATGAGGAAAGAGGGGGAGGCGGTGTCTGTGTCTTAAAAAAGCGTTGAAAAGGAAAAACTGGAAAACAAGCAACCGCTCACTATGAAGTTCTTGGAAAGAAGGATGCTGCGTATGTAGTAGTTAATGTGAATCACACTCTGCATGCATGGGAGCACGCTGATGTGGCTTACAGGAGAGGAGCTCGGTGGGCTGCAGTGGAGTCTTAGCAACCGTGAATGGAGAGAAAGCAGGAGGCAGCTTGGCCTGCCTGAAAGAGCTAGAGGAACATCAGGGATGGGGAACTTCAGGAAGTGTTTAGCCTCAAAATTAGGGCAACTTGAAAATTAATTAACTGCTGGGCCTGTAGTGATCTGTGTGTTTGTGTAGGTATAGGACCTTAAGCACAGAAAGGTTTGGGGTGAGTCTGGAAAGGGTCCATGTTTAAGGAATGTAGTTCTTCTGGCTTCCGAGATAGCTTTTTGTGTAGACAGCATGGAAAACTATTACAAAAACAAGTATTGCAAGACACTTAATGAGATGGGAAACTGGCAGCGCTAAGGCTGTGGCTCTTGGACTCGAATGATTCTGAGAGAATTGCAGGTTTTCTTCTGCTTTCTTTTTCCAAGCAAACATTTTCTGACTCGTGAACAACCATGAGTGGGGTTTATCCTACAGGCTTCAGGTCAGCAACCCCAAAAATGCATTGAAAATCTCTCTTGACTTTTGGGATGAGGGGCTGTGACAGCAATTGGGCTCGAGGGGAAAAAGATCACTTTTGTTGTTTGCTGGCAGTTCCACCCGTGTAGTCTGAGACTTCGCCTGCTGAGATGTCAAACCGTCGGCTTTCACCGTTTTGGAGTGGGGGTGACTGGGACAGACCAGACCAGTTTTCAGGGAGCTTAGTCAGCTTCCTAATTTCCAGGTATACTGAAAGAGTCATCGGGGACAGGAATGGAGAGAGAATGCCAGTAAGTTCGTCTGTGTGAAAGAAGCTGGCCTACCAGGAGGTTTTTCAATTGGAGATCACCAGGCAGCTGTATTACGGGCCCTGTCTTCTCTTGCATGTGGCTCTACCAAGCTTTAACCATTTGTGCTGAAGCACTACACGTCAGGTATTTAGCTTCGGGCCACGTTTGTTCTGGTTGAAAGAAAAATAAATAATAAAAAAAAAAATTCAGCCATTTCTAAGAATGCAGCTAAGGGAAAAGTAACTTCAGGTTTTGAATTCTTTTTGATGTCTTCTCTTTTCTTACTGGAAAGAGGAGAAAACCCCACAACAAACCTATAATACCTAAAAAAGGGGGAGAAAGTCTGACCTGTTCTAGTCCTCAAAGCTGTAATGCAGGGGCACTGAGATTTGGGAAGGGCAAAGCAGGTGGGAGACTGCAGTTGTAGCTATCAATGGAAAAGCTAGCTCTTGGTTATCATGGCTGATAATCATCAGCAATGGTGATGTCTCCAGTGTGTCCTGTTGTTAGCGTCTGTTGCAATGCGTATGGCAAAAAGGACTGCGCGTGACCCAGTGGAAGCCAGGCATCCTCGTGCTGCTCTTACTGCAGACCACAGTAAGTCAGGTCAGCTCTGTGAATACCGAAGCTGGCAACCTAGTCCCGCATCTGGAGTTAGCCATTTGGCGACCTCGTGTACCTGTATGTTTGTCTTCTCTTTCACATGCAAAAAACATGTGGGGAATGCGTGACTGTTTCACTTGCAGTGTGGCATACAGGTACAGGTATAGAATCTCTGGTTGAGGGGTTTGACGGTGTGAGATGAAAACGTGCTTTATTTTGTAGGCACTTCTGTTCCAAATGGAGCAAGGGGAGCCTGAAAGTTGTCTGACAAGATCTGCATGCTTGCCAAACACTGCTGGTCTCCTAAATAAAAGCAAAGTCCCAGAAGTCTGTAAATACCTGTGTGTATGATGTAAACAAGCTTCCTGATGCAGGGGCTGGGGTAGCCCTCCCTTGCAGACCACAGCTTGCCCTGGGACCTTGATCCATTCTGTTGAAGTTGGTGGGTCTCTTCCATAGAATGGGGCTGTTAGTATCAGTTCGTTAACAAGACTGAGGCCTGGATTTGTAATGAGCCTCCAAGTGTAATTTGCAATAGCCTGCTGACTGTGTCTTACTAAGCTGCTGTGGGTGCAAGAGGGAAACAGATTAGGCTGGAGTAATATTTACCTTCGCTTCCAGTCAGGAGGAGTATCTAGAGCAAAAAGGAATGTGCCACACCTAGGATCTCCGGAGTTGGCTTTTCTGGGAACTTGGGCCACAGAGAATGAAATACTCCCGATGCTGTACATGCAAGGTGAAGGAGGCTGCTATATTTAAAAATATGCATATGAAAATGGAACCAAAAGTTACTGCAAAGCTGCATTTGCAGGTATCGTAGCTGCAAATAAGAAACCAGAGCTGAAAGGTTTTACAACAGCGAGTATCTCAGGATACTCCTGACATTTCGCATTTGCTTTGCTGAAGTGTTAAAAGAAGCCCTGGTTTCCATAGTTACGGCTAGCAATTAAAAAATTGCTTTAGGATTTTGTTTAGGTTTTTTTTCGATTATATACAGTGTGTATGTATAATGTGTATTTTATGTGCATTTAAAAGCTCCTTTTTTGCTTGATTATGGAAGGGGAGACCACAGAAAGAGTATTTTAAGTTCTTTGACAAAGACATTTGGTTGAAGTAATTTATTCATGTTGAGCACCCCAGAGCAATATTGAATAGCTCTGTCCTCCTCTTTTGAGAAACTCCTCAAAGTGAAGGAAAAATCCCTTTTTTCTTTGTTTCTCAAGAGAGGAAAAAAAAAAAATTTCAGAATGGGTTAAACAGTTTAGCAATTCATATTCCATTTCTTGCAAACTTCCTCCTCACCCCTGAGCCCAACCATTCTTCCCCTTTGCTCTTGCCCACAGAATGACCGTGCAACCAATTTTAGAGGTGCGCTCACACATTTGTTTTTATTAAAAAGGCTGCAGTCTCCATCTCTGGTAATCCACCAGGTGGAAGCAGATGTGTAGAATATCTATCTGTGTGTATATTTGTGAATCTGAGTTTGTGCAGAGGGGGTTTCTCAGAGGGCAGCATAAGTGCAAAGGCAGGGGGACCCTCGGCAGTGTGATGCTGTCAGTAAAGCAAAAATTTGCAGTTAACCACTGGCTGGATTCGTTGGTGGTTTTTGTTTATGTGGTGGGCTGGGTGACGTTGTATTAGCCAATTCTTCTGATGGATGGTGAGAGATCAGTTGCCTGGTTTTACTGAATTACAATAGGGAGAAAGCTATCGGGGAGGGGATGGGGAGAAGATGATAGGAAGTGGTTTCTTAGAGAGATGGGTGCTCTTCTTGTGCTAACAGAAGTTTCGGTCTAGTAGCCACTAGTGTGTTTTTCTGACCTACGAGAGCTCCTTTGTAGCTTATGGTGTCCTCTTCTGCCTGCCTTCCTGTTAACCACCTGGCATCCCGGGGCCGCCCTGCTCTTGCGGAAAATGTCACCTTTGATGTTTGGAGGGGTATCCCTTCTATATTCGGCCCTCACAATGATTTTGCGTTGAGTGCGTCTTTGCCTGGAAATACCCCAGAAGTGCTAAGATTTTTATTTAGTTTGGTTGAGGGATGGGTGGGAGGGAAGGGGGAATCCCCATGGTGTCGAACGGAAAGCTTGAGGTAGCTCCGAGGGACCTCCTGTCAGCACCCCTCCGGCCTGCCAACGCTCACCGTCCCCGAAAGGTGGGGGTTTGGAAAGGGGCTGCGCTCTCCAGGTTTGTGCATCCTGCTACGGTGCGTGTAACACGGACGCCTTGGCTGTGCGCTGCTGCGGGGTTTGTTCTGTCCTGCTGCAGTTTTTGATGATGTTTCTTCACTGACTGTCGCACTAAAATTCATGTCGCTGCCTGACAAGCTGGGCTGCTAATAACTGAAGGGCAAAGCCTGGACAGTAAGATGAGTTGAATATATATCGATTTAGATATTTTCTTTACTGATTTGTACTCTCTGAGCTTTGCTTAATAGTGAGCATGTTACAGAAACAATCACACTGCCTGAAAGTGAAGTGTTCCTCCAGCTGTACCGGTGAAGGTATTTGCATTGTAAGTCCAGAGTTTCAAAACTTAGTCCTCTGCTTGTACTCGGTGCACGTTAGGACAAAAATAAAATGGAGGAAGAACTGAAAGAAACCGTTTGCATCACTTGAGGCCCAGTGGGAGCTGAGGGTCAGGATCACTCCGCGAATTAATCAGTTCACTAGAGAGTATGGTAATGCAAGGAAATGATGGTATTGCAATAAGGTTTTCATTTTTTTTTTATTAGTAGCAGAAACTTTAAAAAGAGAGCAAGAGAAAGCCTGGGAGCAGAAGTGGCCTGAAGGGGAAATGACCAAGATGGCCTTAGAAATGCAGGGAATGGTGGTTCAGGAGTGCTGCTTCGCTGTGTCTTTATGTGAAACTCCTTTCTGTCTTATGGAAGGGGGAGAGAGAGATCACAGCCCTGTGAAATCTGACTTCTTAGTGCTGTTTCGAATGAAGTGCAGTAGTTCTGGGCCTTCCCCTTGTGGATTGAGGATCTTAACCAGGGAATGCCAGGGCTGTGGAACAGCGACTGCAATTGCAAATCTGAAAGTGGTGTGTGGCCTTTCTTGTCATTTTTAACAAGCTAAAAGGTCGCAGAAATCTGCCCAGGCAAACTTTTGGTCCTGCTGTGTCCCAGTGCAATAATTATAATCCAGAAACAGCCGATGGGTCACGTCTTCAGCCCTGCGCAGCGTTGTGACTTGCTACCTACATTCCATGTTTAGCTTTGAGCGATCAGATGGTGCAAGCAACGTGAGCTAGCAGCGCCTGAGGACATGCAACCAGGCAACCCGTACTTTCCCTCTGCAGCTTTGGTTTCTTTTCTCCGCTTCTGTCCCATCCCATCCTCTGAAGGTGATGCATTTTTACAATAAATCCCCGCTCTCTGGAGGAGGTCAGCTGCCCGTGCGGGAGCATGTGTGCCATTCCCACTGTGCTGTCTGTTAAGTCCAAGGGCCCAAGGTTTGTAAATATTGTTTCTAAAGTCCCTGAGGACTCCAGGTGAGCTGCTTGCCCTGCTAACCAGGGCTGGCTGGTACCCGTGGTGGCAGACAGTTTCAGCATTGTTGCTGATGGGACTCAATGAAGCATGATTTGTATTGGAGGGAGTCAATTTTGTCTTTGTGCTTGGCCCTTTCACTTACAAATGTTTACCAACAAACAAAACAGTTGAAAATGATGCTTAATTCAGCCATGTAAAGACTGAGGGAGGCGGGGAGGAAGGGCAGTATTTTGGACTTGTGTTTGTTTTGTGCTTAGCAGTGTGCAAAAGGTACACCCTGTCCTCAGTCTAGGAAAAATTGGATAGGTAAGCAGAAAATTACCAACTCGTTGCCTGGGACTGCTCTTGCTCCCTTGCTTCCCTCTTACAGGGATGCCATGGGAGAGGTGCGCTGCAGACATTTTAATGGCAGTAGTTTATTTTATTGTGGACTGGTTTTCACTGGGTTTAACTGGAGAACTGAACTTCAGGTAGGCTTCTAAATGATAGGAGTGTTCTTACAGCAGAGGGGTTGCAAGTGAGCTCTGAGCTGGAGAGAGGGGAGTGAGGGGGAGTGGGAGGAGGGAGTCTGGAGATGGAGTCAGCTGTGGGTTCGTTCCACGACATCTTTTCATCTTTCTCCGGTACTGCAGCACCGCGGGAGTAGAGTTACCAACAACATTCTTGCTCAGGTCTCTCATCCCTCACTCAAATAGAGGGTGTAATTTGATGATGTCTCAGCTCCCCTGTGTGAAGGCTGTTGATGAAACTGTATGTGTGTACATTTTTAAGTGAAAAATAAATAAAAAACACCCAAACAAACACAAATCCCAAACCAGATCAATTCCGTGATCCCGGATCACCACGTAGTTGTTCAGATGCTAGGACTGGCACGAGGCCAGAGCTGTGGGGTGAAGCGAGGACTGGCAGTCTGTCCTTCTGAATGACAGCCATGGCTTACATCAGGTTAAATCACTCTGTGCGCTACAGGCTGAGGCAAAGCAGAATGGATTAAAAACAGGTTTTCACTTCTAGCCTGGAGTTTTGTCACAACTGCACTTCGCTGTCAGCTTGTGTAGGTATTTCTGCATCTCAGCTGCCATGCAATATGAGAGACGTCTTTTTACAGGACAGTTCTCACAAACTTTAGTGTTCACTGAAGTTTTCCGTGTTTGAGCTGCTGTGTCCACGACTTTCACAAAATAGATTTTGAATCTGGATTTTTATCTCCTCCGTATCCATCTGTACCAGCTGTTATCGGCCGCAAACAGGTTAACAGTGCGGCCTGCTGGGCTGCTTAATGGGTGGCCGCAGGGCACTGCCTTTGGGCTGATGCAGATCATTTCTTCTGGCCAAGGTTATCTCTCTGCTGACCTTGTGGCCAGAGCTCGGCCTCTCGGTGGCATGGCAATTGTGAAAAGTAGAGCTTCTGAGACAATTCGTAGAGGCTGGAATATCCTTTTTGTTTTTGTAAAAGCTGTGTTTTATTTTTGTTACTGCTCTGAACGAGGAAAGTGTGTGCCTGGATGTGAAGTTTGCAAATTCGGAGGAGGTTGTGTTCGGACATCCTTTTCTTCTAAAACCTGCTGCAGAGACTCCCCAGATGGGCATGGCAAGAGGCCCCTGTACCACAGCTCGGTTTAAAAACCCACTTTTGCTGCTGTACTTTCTCAGTTGTTTGGTCACTGAGGTTTGATACATTGCTGTATGTGACACACGGCATCCGATTTCTTCCTAGCTGTAGCCTTTCATACCAGAACGTCTTTTCCCTTGGTTGTAATTGGTTCGGTTTACTGGACTAAATGTGTTTGCATGCTGCTGGGATGAAGAGGGACTTCTGTTAGCTGTGTAAGGGAATGAGGCACAGGGATTGATGGGGGGAGTGGGGAGAGAGGGAGGAGTCGGAGGGTTGTTTTTTTTTTTTTTCTAGAGGCATCAGGCTCCTCCTGTAGCGAGGGAGAGCATAGTACATCGAACCTAAAGACCTTTAAAGTACATGCTGAAATGGATGCTGGGAAGATACAGTACAGTGCTTGGGCACAACTCCAGGGCTCCCAAGGCAAGTAATATTTAAACAAGCTGAACAGCCCCTTTAGGCAAGCAGCAGGAAATCCAGCGCTTAGCTTTGTGTTGTTGCGTGGTCAGCAGAAGATAAAGCTCAGGCTATGCAGCTGGGGTTCCCTCCTATCACTGGATGGCAAACTGTTAAGAAAAGATAAAAGGAGAGAAAAGAACAGGGGTTCTTACTGAAAAGCATTCCTTCGTATTTTAAGCCGTCGAAGTACTTTTAAATACATTGGGCCTGATGTAAGTCAGAAGCAGTGTCACCAGCAGCTCTGATGTGTTGGTATTTGGCAGGTGAAAGGTGAATTTGTCCGTCTGCTTCACCAGGGACAAATGTTTAACATGGGTAGGACTGTGCTACGTGTAGGTGCCTCACTACGAGCCTCATGGCAGGCAGGAGCTTCCCAGAGCTTATTTAGGAGCAGGGCACGTAATGGTGGAGCTGCTGCTGACTGTGGGTTCATTCTGAAAACGCACCCAGCCTTCAGCCCTGTGTAGCCTTCCTAGGTCCTGCTTTCTGCAGACAGTCCTTGGCTGGACACTGTTTTAACAATGAGGAAGAGAATTTAAATGAATGAGATTGCTAGTTCGAGTCATCTGATCATTATTTACTGTATTCCTCCCCTCCCTCCCTCCTCCCTTTTTCCTGCATCGCAGCACTGGTGTCTTGGGAAAGAAAATGCTTCAGAGCATTTGTTACCAATTTAGCAGCAAGTACGTGCTCAAATTTGGGATTTCTGAGATCTGTGTGTGCCATATGTAGGCAAAATGTAATATTTGCTAGTTCCAGTGGAAGGGAACAAACATAAATTTGCTGTTCTTCAGGTAGTGTTTCTTTAATCTAGTGAGACTTACATTTGTGCAGCCTTTTTGTTTTGGTAAGATGGTTAACTGTCCTCCCTAGGGTGCCTAATTGCTTATCATGGACTAATCAGTCCCCTGGGTATATGAAGGGATGAAACACTGCCAAGACAGAGCCTGTGACTTCCCCCAGAGGTGTGATAACCCTCTTGGTTACCCCACCCTTTGGGGAGCTTGCTTACTGCTATTTTGAAGACCTCCTTACTTCAGAAATTACCGATGTTTAGAGATTCCAGGAAGTTTTAATGGACGGTATTTGCCGAGGAACCTTTGAGCTTGTCAGCTTCCATATTTTTCATGTCAGATCTGCACTGAATAGCATTTGAAGTTCTGTGTGAAGGATGCTGAACAGGTTCCTGCTGCCACTTCTGTTTATGGAAGTGCCTACCTCGGTAGCCTCCGTGGCATGCCAGGCCCTAACAGGTGAGGAAAGGGCCAGTTTCTGTCTTCTGCTGTCAGTAAGCAGGGATGGTGAAATCTTCTAGCTTCAGAAACCCTGTTTGAAGTTTAGATGAAGGAATGGGTGAAACAAGTGTGGTGGTGACTCTTCTAATTTTTGGCAGAATGATAGTTGCACATTACCGTGTGTGAAATGAGTGGGTAGATTCAGAAAAGTTTTTCACTGTACAGTGAAAAATAATTTATTTAGCTGGTGGTTTTGCTTGCTTTCGCCTTTTAGTTGCTTGTTTTAACTCATCCAAATACACGCTTGCCTGTTCTACAGGTGAGATGGCTACCAATTTCTTGAATTATTCTCTTGTCTCTCATTATATTGAACAGTTGAGCTCCATAAGGCGTATAAAACTTACTACAAAACAATAACGTCTGAACTGGAAGTGGAAAATAGCTCCTGCTATTTAGTATCTGAGTGAAAGTATGACTTCTAGTGTTGAGGTTTTCTTTGTCCTTTACTTTTGCTCTGAATGAATATGAATTTTATATGAATTTTGGAGGATGGGATCTGTCAATCAGGTAGAAATAGAGTTTGATCCTTTAAAGAGTTGTAACCTAATCAAAGAACAGTATTGGATTTCTTTTTCTTCTTTTGTGGCTCTTTTAGTAGATCTTGTTCACCTCCAGTCATAGGGTAGATTGTAAGTGACCTCAGCAAGATTAATGTAAATATATATATTGCCATAGTATGTACTGGCTTAAAACTGTAAAGCAAGGTGATTTCATTTCTAGAATTACAAAAAAGTGCCTGTGTGGGTGAGTATGTATATCTATGACTTGAGAAAACGTTCACATGGGAACATCATTCCTGAAAAGAAGTATGAATTTCAGTATCATAGGTCTGGTTATGATGTTTCAGTGTTGCTTTGCTATGAGTGCATATATGAAAGTGATTAGTCAAGGTTCCACTGGCAAACTCCTGCCCTCCTACTACAGAAATTGGAGTGGGTGTGAATGGGTGCACGGGCCACTTGGTCAATTTTGTTGTTGTTGTTCGTTTTTTCTCCACGGTGAACACTTGCAACTACTACTTTATCCAGAATTAGGTTGAACCTTTCCATAATTTATGCTAGTTCATTTCAGGCTAATGTTTTGGTATATTATATGTCAATGGGAGTCAGCAGAAGGAAATGAGTTTCCCTCTTCATACATGAATTGTGGGAAGAATTGTCTGTATCATCTATTTGAGGGCAGTGTGTGAAGCACTAGCGATGGAATTGGTTTTTTGTAAGAGGAGGGTGATTTTGGACTAGCAGCAGACGTTTTTGGCTAGAGGAATAGCAACTTGAAACTTCATTTACTGAAGAAACCTGTTCACAATTTTGTCTTGTTTTGTTTTGTGTTTTTTTTTTTCCCCAGCGTTCCTGAAATAAACTTCCTGCAATTCTTTGCAGTGTGCAGGTGTCACAGACTCCCTTTTACTCATGGTTGCCTGTGCAGCCCGTCAGGCGACTGAAGGCTGTGCCTAAAACTCTACCAGCAGTGCGGCATACTGCAGTGGTCTTGATATCGATACGGTGGACACCTTGTACAGCTACAGGCTGTAGCGTCCCCTCCTAGTCCGAACAACTGAGTATTGCGTTCCAGGAGTCTACACACGTGGAGGACTGCCTGGAATAGAAAAAGGAAAGCTGCAGAGATTGTAAGCTGCTGCTTGATCCGTGTGGCTGTTGTGCCGAGGAGCATCAAAACTTTGCTGGATGGATCCGACAGCTCGTTGCAGAGTAGAGGGTCAGTCTCCCTGGTTATTTGCTGTTATTAACTGTAGTGGATTTTATGTTTTGTTTTTTTTTTATTTGCTTTGTTTTTATATTTTTCTCTGCATGCATAAGAGGATTGTGGCCTTGCAACCAGAATGCTCGTATTCAGGAAACTTAAGGCTGTTCCTAGTGAAGGGCTTTGAAGATCAGCAGGCATTTCCTCCAGGGTTTGCAGCATTGTTGGAGGAGCCAGTCACTGCAGAAGTCTTCAGGCCTATACACCCGACTCTGGTCATTCCTTACCTCACCAGCACGTGGATGATACTGTTTGCAGACTGTCTAAGCTCCACGATGACCTCCGTGGATTCCTCATGAGCTTTTACAAGGCCAGGCCTGTGTACTTTGTAAAAGCCTTTAGAAATGCCTGCTAGGCTTTTAAAGTCCCAGAGCAAAAGTTATACTACAAGGAACTTGGAAGGTCAGCAGCTGGATGAGGTTGTGGATGAAGGGGGATGTGTGTGTGTATATGCAGTTCTTGTTTTGAAAATACATCTTTTTCAAGTCAGATAGAGATACATCCTTTCTGAGGAGTCTTCTTGCACTCATCTGATGAAGCTGAGGGACTTTTGAATTCCGTAAGAGATTGTTGAACTGGATTGCTGTGCCCTTTTTTTGCACATGTGTCGCAGTCTATGAAAATTAACAGATGCTGTTTCAGTTTGTCACTGTTCAGGAAGCACCTCCCGCAGGTTAGTTTCACTACATGTACTGCAAAATAGAAAGAAAACTCGTACTGAAGAATACCATTGGCAAGTAGCACTGCTGTTTAAAATTTTCCTGGTGGCTTTCCTGTGAGGATCTGAGCTTGGAGAGGCTTGCCAGCACCATCTACTACTGTAATTAATTTTCCTAACTAAAACATGAAAGAAAGGTCGTATTTCAGAATGTAGAGCTCTGCAAACAACCCTGAAGGCTACCTGCCCAGCTGGTTGGTATAAGCCAGTGGGTCTGCTCACAAGACTGTGGCAACTTGTTCATCAGTGATGGGAGAGAGACGTTTTTCTGAAGGCTGGCTTCTCTCTTCACCTGGAGGAAGCAACAAACCTCAGTTTGAGCGATGTGTGGTACTTTGGCATCTATGGCAAATACATATCTAGAATAACCCCAGGTAAAATTAAACGGCTAGCTTGTATCTCTTATCTCTGGTTCAGAACAACAGGAGGATGGCAACTGATGGTCATCTATGCTTAATATCACATGGAGGTGATGTAGATGGTGTATATCTGTTCCTGGTCCTTAGGAGGTTGCATGAGATAGCTGAGACCTGTTTGTGCCTTATAGAGTGCAGGGCAAGGGAGGGTGGCTTTGGCTAGTGGGGCTGCTCGGAGTCTGCCTGTTATGGAGATATGAGCTAGGAAGGAGGGCTGCAGGTTGTCTGGCTCGTGAAAAAGTTGTGTAGCCACTTTGGATATTGCAGTTGGAGGCTGATGTTACAAATGCCTCCTAGGGTGGCTGGGAGAGTCGGGGTTGTACAGCACGCTTCTGAATCCCTTTGCTCCAGCACATCTCTCTCTCCTCCCTGTGGTATGTGGTTTCCCCTCTTAAAATTTCAAGTTAAAACTCTCTAATTAAAAAATCTGCTTTGAGAGGTATGTGTGTTTCTGAAAGTTTTGAAGTTGTCTTGATTATGTATTTTGTTGTTGTTGTTGTTGTGAGACTGTGATAGGGGCAATAGTTCCTGTGCTGACCAGAAACAGAAGATAGGAAGATAATGATGTTAACAAGGTGGAGGAGAAAAGGAGGTGTTTGTTTAGAGAAAGCCTAGTCACTAAAGCCTGTGGAGCAGAGGAACCCTGCTGATAACACAGATGAAATAGTCTGCCTCTTTCCTAACTTTGTAGGAGTGGAGCTTTGTAATAAATGGCTGCCATGTGGCAGCTGTCTCCCAGCTTCGTGAGCCTGGCACTAGTTAATCCTGTCAGCAAGTCATGCTCCCTGGAAAAGAGCAGCAAGAAGAGCTGCAAACTCTTGAATCATTCTCTCTGCAAAATATTTGCATGTTGAATCTCTTTCTGCTTAAAATGAGTTTGGTAATTTGGTGGAGATTCTCGTCTTTGAGTAGCATTAGAGTGCAGCTGTGTTGGCTTTTAAATAAAATGTTAGAAACGTGCTGAGATGTTGGGATTCTTTTCTCTCTTTAAAAAAGAAAAAAGCCATTTTAGTTTTGGAAGGTAGATGTTCTAGGGTACAAAACGTGCTGTGAAAAGAAGGGACGCTCTATGTTGCTATCCCGGTGTGTTAAGAAATTACAGGCTGAGCATCTGAGATCATGATTATCCTTAAAAGCTCGAGGCTTTAAAATTAATCTGTTCACTTTAATTTGCTTTTTTTGTATTTTGCTGAGCATGTAGTGTTTCTGTCCCACCTCCACAACCTGGAAAACTAGAACTTTGACTTTAAAAAAAAAAGTTATGAGATTTTTGCGCAGTAATGTAACACCATCAGATTTTTACAGGGGTCATGGTAACATCATGATGGTTGACAACGTCACCACCAGGAAATGAGTTTTAATCTCTATAATTTCTACTCTTTCTTATGTCGTGCATCATTTTACTGTGTTACCTTGCGAGGCATAAAGTGCTTTGGCATGCTACCTGGTACAGTGCTCCAAGCAGAGAGTGTGCTGGCATCTCCTGCAAAGACAGCACGGTTGGGCTGCAAAGGACGCGTTGGGGGCTCTGTGGTGAGCGAACAGATGCTCTCTCCCTTGGGCTTGCCCGTGCAAGGAAATTTGCTGGCATGTGGATGCAGTTACAGTGGTGAAACGCCATGTGGGACGTAGCTACTCTGAAGGGAAGGAGGCTCTTCCTGGTTTAGTTCACCCTGTTTCCAGAGCAGTTTTTGTAAAACTGCCCGTGCTTTCAGGCCCTGTGTGAAGCTCCCTTTAAATCTGTCCTGGAGGAAGAGGATCGCAGCCAGGGCGCAGCACAAGAAGCAGGGCACTAGCACAGGAGATTTTCTATTATCTTCTGTGGCGTGATTCATGCTGCCTCTCTCTAATCCCTGCCAAACCCGTCCTGCTGCGCACACACAGCTCTGGCAACGTGTGAAGAGCAAGCGCGAGGGGATGAAATGTTTGTTCATTTCTCCCTCCGGAGATTTGCTTTAAACCTTTTCCTCCAGTCCCAGATCCAAAGCTGCTGTGGCTGAGCTGCTGGCCGTCAGGGCGAGGGACAGGGACGGGGATGGGAACAGGCTGGCCCTCCCTCCCTCCCTCCCTCCCTCCTCCCTCCTTCCCCAACAGCTGCAGGCGCCAATTGCCAGCGAGCAGCCTGGCCGCATGGTTTCGTGGCTTTTCTTCCTCTCGTTATTACTGTTCCTTCTTGTTTCTATGATGCTGTGCGGAGGAACAACCGGACGGATTGTGTCCTCTCGGGATGGGTGCCTGGGCATCTGCACAGCCAGTTGGTACGGCACAGGAGCCCCTGTTTTTTCAGTGACACCAGGGGCTATTGATGGCAAGCTGAGGCTGTGCTGCTGCTGTTGCACAGATGCTTGCTCTTGTCCCACCTTAAAAGGACAAGATATCCCGTGGTTCGGACTGGCCATATATTGTTGGGGATGTCAGCATCTCCGTCACAGCCACCTGGCCAAGCCCGGCGTCGCGCTTCGCCCGTCCCGCGTCCCTGCAGCCTCTCCTCAGCCGGAGCCGAGGGCACTGTAACTCAGACGGTTTGGAGGGGAGGCTGCTTTTCTGCTTCACTCCTCAGAAATGTTTTCCATCTGGCTCTCCCAAATGCAATCCGCCTAGCTCACCCCTCGGGCTCTTGGGCGAGTGTCCCATTCCCTCAGCACAGTGCTTGCTTAGCCATGTAGGTGATGGGACATCAACTTATAGCTTCCCCCCGCCACCCTCAGGGTTTGAAGTTCACTGTGTTTGCAAGCAAAAATGTAAAAAAAAACCCCACAAACCCACAGAGCTACTTTTTAGGTTGTTTCCTCATTTTGTGTCCCTCATCCCTGCTTGCTTGTTTGAGGTGGCAGCGGCAGCAGCAGATGAGGTTTTGTGGCCTGGGGTCGCTGAGGCTCCCCTCGGGCAGGCGCGCCTGCCCTTGCTCAGCCTCTCGGGCCGGGAGACATGCAATGAGGGTGCCCGCTGGTTTTTACTTCAGCTTCCCCCTGTCCCTCTGCTCGCTTTGCCTCGGCTCCTTCAGGGCGGCGTGGGCAAAGGCGTTTTGGCAGGCAGCGTGACGCCGCTTGTCTGTCCCCTTCCTGCCTTTGAGAGACACCTCCATCCCACCTGTGGAGGGAAGAGCCTTCGGGGCCTGCTCCCTCCGGTCCCTGGCCCTGCTCCGGGCTCCCACCCTCTCCCGCACCTCGTCCCAAGGCCATCACCTTGTCCGGTGGGACGGGAGCCAGCCCAGGCCTGAGGGAGAGCCGCGGTGGCCGGGCCAGGGAAGGCAGTCGGTGTGGGGACAGACCTCGGGCCGTGTCTCAAGGCGAGCCGCCCTGCTGCGGCCAGTGCCAGCCCAGGGGGGAGGACGCGAAGGGATTTTCTCGGGTCGCCACTTCATCTAAGGCAAATAAACTGGAGTCGAAGCCAAGAAACACATCGACTTCCTGGAACTCTGCGAGCCGTCCGCACAGCTGTCCCCGCTCCCCCAACACATGCAAAGCAGAGCTTATAAGGACAGACAGTATTGCTTTTGTGTTCCTCCCCAGCCAGCGGGGAGGGCACGGCGGGGAGAAGGGGGGGATGTGCCGGGTATGGCCCAAGGCCCCTCGTGTCCCGTGTTGCCCCGGCGTCGCCGTGGTCCCTGGTGACTGGGGAGCTGGGCCTGCTCCCCACGCACCTCCCAGGGACTGCGTGGGCAGGCAAGGGTGAGGATGGAGGGGCGTTCGCAGTCATCCGCATGGGAGGGAGCAGAGGGATGTCTGCTTACAGTCACTTGCTTTATTCTGCTGTTGCCCTGGCTTTATCTTTTCGCGTGTTGAAAAGCGGTGCTGGTGGCCCCGGGTTTTTTGGGCTGCCTTCAAATCTCAGTCTCCTTTTTGCTTGAACGAGCTCTCGATGCCAACTGCAGTGCGGTGACAGAGGCTTCCTGGAGGGCCAGGTGCTCACCCACAAGCTAGTATGAACAGCGAGGATGAGGAACAGCTCGTAGAGACTGCTTTGGTCTGGGGGGGAGGAGGGCTGGGGCATCAGGAGATCTCAAAATTCATCCATTGAGCCTAGACGCGGCTGCAGGTTGTTGCAGCTTTTGGGGTGCTGTGCATGGAGCATAGCGCTGCCATCCCCACGAGTGGCAGCGCCGTCCGGAAGCTCAGTGCGGGTTCGGCTCATGCCTGCGGAGGTGGGGAGGAGACCTGGGCCTTCCCGGGAGCCTGGGGGCCGATGGGTTTTGCTTTCACTCTTGGGGCTGGAGCAGTGTGTGCTTCGGTTCTCCTTTCTAGCCTAGTGAGACCACAGGCTCCTGCTGTTCCCACAGCAGGCAGCACTTGCGAAAGGAGCAAACATCAGTGCCCTGCTGAAGTTAGCAAATCGAGCACAGGGCTGGGAACACTGGAACAAATGCATTTTATACTAAGGCTGCCTGCTGTCTCTCTGCGTTACTGTAAACCAGTTGGACCTTGAAAGTGAATTTCATCCAGGAAACCCCTGCTTTGCCGGTATGGCACCTCACTGTTACGTTAGTACCGCTTCCTTGTTTTCAGTGTATTACATCAATGTAATACCAGAGTGTCGTGGTGATTCAGAGTTGTTGTTCGCTTAAGGCCTTAACTAACTTCAAATTCTGGTATGCTTTTTGGAGAGATGCTTTTGGTCATCTAAGCCAAAGTTCTGAGGACCAGTAGTGGTCCTTCAGTCATCAGAAGGTGATTTTCAAAACCTACGTAAGCATATCCCATCATGCATGCAAGGGGATAAAACAGGAGGCGTAAACATGTTTGAAGATTTAAAATTTGGCCTGTTAGGTATTGTAGCAACAGTATACAAATAATCTAAAAATCTGGGGATCGTCTTGTTCTTGTCTGATGCTTCTTTCCCTGCTCCACTCCCAAAACAGAAAGTGGTCCCTAGCTCAGTTTTAAGGCATGGGCATGAGCATGTGCTTCAGTTGTTCATTCTGTGTCTGGCTGTATCTGTCTGTGTACATTTTAGGTAAGAAAAGGCAGATGGATGTTGTGGATTTGTAGGGTTATTTTAGGAAGCAAAGTATCATATGTTCGCTAACATAGGTAAGACAATTGTATCGCTAACAGCTCGGAGAGGTCATAGCAAGATGAGCGGTCTGTCTTTTCGTGCTCAGGGAATACCTTTCCAGAGGTGTTGCTCCTTTTGGTTGTTGTCTTTGAGGCTTTATTTTGTTTGGTTTTGTTTTTCCCTAGAGGAAAACATTAGTTACAGGTACAAGTTCAAAACCTTTGGAGTAACATTCTTAGTTTTTACTGAATGCTGGGTGGAAGAACAACCACCAGATACTCCATGCCACTGCACGTCTTCTGGGCTGGTCTTCTTTACTCGTAGGTGACTTTGGACTGGTGCTCCAGCAGTGGTGACAGTGAGGTGACACTGCTAGTGTAATTCTTTACTGCTGGGGTGCCGAGTCAGCACCAACACTTAGTAGCAAGGGCAGAGTTGGTATTAAAAAGGTCAGTTGGGAAAACTTTTTTCATTTGGTTTTCCTTTGCCTCGAGGCAGTGGCTTTGGATAGCGTTAACCATTTTTTCTTCCCACAGAGCGCCTTTTCACCCTCTTTCCTTCCTGCCAGCTTTGATGCAAAATCATGTGCAGACTGTAGCGCGGGTGATTGTGTGCATCTCTTGGGGTGGGAGCGACCACTGGTGCTTGGGTGTGTCACCACGTGCTCTGTGAGTAAAATCTGCTCCTCTGTGTAGGAGCGCAGTAGGAGAGCAGTGCATCAGAAACCGTTTGGAGCACGGGGTAGTGATTCTTAGGTATTACAATCTCAAGGGTAAATGGTAAACTTTGTTTATTCAAATACAACATCCCTCTTTGAAGTTCTGTTCTCGTCTAAATTTGTATACTAGAAGGTCTGGCCTTCATTTAAATGAACCTTGGGTTTTTTTCTACCACTTAAAAAAAAAACAGTGAGAAAGCCTTGAATAAGCTAGTAGCGTTGCTAAGATGGAAATGATGAAGAAGGCTCAGGATTCCTGTTCGGGCCTCACGGGGGAAAAAGCGGTTTGAAATGCGTATGGGGGGGGTGCACATTCCTAAAAATGTCATTTGTTTCCCCCGTTTCTCCTCTCTGCTCGCGTTCTGTAGTGTGTACTACGGTGTGTTTAATGAAACCAATAAAAGTATTTGGCTGAGAGTGTTAATCTTTCCCTGGCCCAATTAGTGCATTGCTTTTACTTTAACGTTAATGTGGATTTTTTTCAGAAGGCAGAACAATAAGCAGCTTTGTGCTACACACCAGGTTTTCCCCCTCCTTGCATGTATTGTGTGTTTCTTCCTATCTATTCCGAAGGGAGAGCTCATGTGTAAGGACAGTGGAGCGAACTGGAGCAGAGACTTGTACCAGCTCCCAGGGGCCGGGATGTGCTGCTCCGTGCCTGTGTAGCTGCCTCTCAACAGCAAGTCAAGTGATTGTGACTCTGAAGACTCATCATTTCTTCTGCTTTCTTCTTCCTTCCCCTGTGGCCCGTGTTCTCCTTTTTGCTTCGTCTGTGATGCTCTTCACCAGAAGGAGAAGCAGCTGTAACTGTTGCGAGTGGTCTTAGAACAAGAAAATTAAATACATATAAATACACATAAGCACGAAGTGGGGAAGTAACTGTTGATGGGCTCGACTGTAACATACAGTGGAGTCACACTTTATCCCAAAGGAGGAAATAGGTCTAGCAAGTGTCTTCCTGTACAGACTGCATGGGAAGCAACAAGGCTTTTTTCTGTTTTTTCTGTATTTTTTTTTTTTTAGCTCTCTGCTTTCTCAGTGGCTCTCCCATTGAGCTGGTTATATGGGGGCATTGGGGGGGGCCTCTGTCAGAAGCAGGAGATAAAGGCCCCACAGGTTTCTCTGTGGGATCAAAGTTGCCCCGGTTTCATGGTTTCAGCAACATCATCAAGTGGAGGGGACACGTTCGCGCAGAAGAGCCAGGTCTCTTGGTGTGGCCGTGCAGAGAGGGCTGCTGTGTTGTTCTGTTTGTGGTCGTGTGTGTGTGTGTGTGTCCCATGTGTTAGCGCTGTCGCTCTGTCGCTTGCTCTCTGCTTTTCCTCCTTTTCACAGAGGATGACTGTGACGCTGGGGGGGTTTCTTCAAAGTAGAAGATTACTTGAATGCTTGTGACCACTTCCCCGTTTCCTAGAGGCTTTGGTCCGATGTTGAATGCAACCTGATTGCCAGCCTGCTTCCTGTTTGTCCTCTTTCCTGGAGGTCCTTGTTTTCTTTTGGGGAGCGGGAGGAAGAAGACTCCATCAGCACGACCTCCAAGCAGGGGCGTTTGGTGTGAGCGGAGGATGGCAGTCCTGCAGGCGGCATGGCATAGGGCATCTGTGCTGGTTGCTGCCTGTCAGATTCCCTGAGTTTCATAGGTGCAGTGGAAAAAACCACACTTCCCCATCCTCAGTGATGCATTTATTTAAAGGAAAAAGAAAATGCCAAAAAAAAAAGCTGCAAGAGAAGTCTCTCAGTTTGTTCCTGCCTAAAGGCGCTCTGCCACGGGTTTTCCCACAGGAAGCAGTGATTTGGCCCAGTATTCTTATTGTTTCTATATCCTATTGCAAATAGAAAGTTATGCTTCTGAAATCGGTGTGTGCGGCTCGTGTGGTTGTCTTTGTTTCAGTGGTGCATTTTTGCTTCATGCAAGAGAGTGGAAAATAAATCTGTAGATAAAAGTGTGCAACAAAGATAGCTATTTTTGCAGAAATTAAGTTGCGATCTTTCAGCTGCTTCCAAAATAGGAAATTTTTAATATATGGACGATGGTTTTAAAAACACGATCTGTGACTATAATCTTTGTTTGCGTTAGCAGGAAGATACTTAAATTCAGAAATAAAATAGCTTTTTGTTCATAGAAATTATGAAGGGCTGTAATAGCATAATACATAGTTTTCCTCCTGAAAGAAGAACACAAAGCAAGCTGTCAGGTGTTTCAAAACCAGGAGGTAGGCTTGTTAATATGTGCGTGTATGCCTGCCTCTTCTCCTTGTGATGAACTTTGCACATTTTCGCTGTTGCTAAAAGCAGCACTAGGAATTCTGGCTCTTGTTCCCTGGGAAGCTCCTCAGCAATCTTAGAAGTTACCTTGGCCAACACAGGAGTCTTCACAGTTACACAATAGATTGACTTTTTCCAGGATGAATCAGTGGTGACAGTGATGTCCTAGGTATTGACTGCAAGAGGAAAGAATATGTCTGCTTTGGAGGGGAGAGTTGTTTGGGTTTTTTTAAGGACTAAAGCACTAATTTCCATTGTTTTAACAGAAATCTGTCCCAGTAATTTAAACCGGTCCTTATTTTTGGTGGTACTAAGCAGATACAGCAAGCAACTTACCAGATTTAGGCCAGTCTCAAAAAGAACTCTTTTGTGGTTATTCTATTCAAAATTAAGTCAGCTACCACGTAAGTGGTTAAAGAAAGTTAGAGAGAGGTAAAAAAAACCCGGCTGTGTTGCTCTCCAATGAGATGGACCTTTTTTAAAAACAAACAAAACAACAGCAAAGTTGTAACAGTTAAGGACAAACAAAGCAAAACAAATAAACAGCTCCCGTAATTATTGAAGAAAATACAGAAGGATGGGTGCTTGGACTCAACTTGGGTCAAGAAATCCCTGTGTTGCAGGGACTGCTAGTGTTTTCTGAGCAGAAAAGTACGAAAGTGGGTAGGGCAGAGTTACCTGGAGTTGTTCAGGATAGCATAAAAATAGTCTTTTTGTCTGTTTGCGAAGATGTAATTTGAAAACAGTTTGTAGAGAAGTTAGTGTTATCCGGAGCCTTGGACACTGGGCTTAGTCGGGTGCTAGGTTTTGTCTCTAGACTGGGCTGGCTGGCTGTGTTGCATCATCTGCTTGCCGCTCCTAGGAGGGTCGGTGGTTAAACGCAGGGACCTTGAATCTGCTGCTTGGCCCGGTACTGGGTGAAACGAGGAACTGCTTGGCACAAGCCGGGCCCTTTCCCTTTGTCTGCCTTTGCCTGCGTGCTCTAAAATGTCAGTAGTTCAGATACCATAGTCACTTATTGTTTGCAAATGCTATTCAAACAGCATATGAAGATGTGTTACGTGACCGATTTGCATGCCATCCTTGAGAATATTTTTTTTTAAAAGGAGGAAACCCTATGGAGTTAGCTGCAGTTTGAGGCCAGTGGTCTCTTCTGTGTTAACCTGTGTTAAGTTTGCTGGATGCGATTTGGAAATCGGAGATGAAGAAATGTCCGCAGTGTGTGTGTTTCCATAATGTAGTAACTATTTTTCTTGTAGGGTTATAAAGGTGTATTTCTTCGTTAAAAATGTATCAGTAGTTTTCCATATTGCAAATAACTTTGTCCAGAGGCTATTGCTGTGGGTGCCACAGGCAGAGAGGTCCTCTCTTTCTCATACATTGATCATTCCCTGTCACCTCTAAAAATGATGTTTAACTGCCCTGTCATTCTCCAGCCAGAACAGGCATCCTTCCTGGAACCTCAACGATAGCATGATAAGTTTGTGGTTTCAGAAAGGGGTGTGGAGAAATGCTGTCAGCACATAGGATGGTTGCTTATGTCTGCAGCTCATCTGGAAACCTTGGGCAATGGCTGTGAGGAATCTGCTGCCAAATGGTCCCAGAAACCTCAGTAGTCATTTTACCACTGGTAGAAGGAAGAAAAAGCCACCATGAATTTATGTATTGGAGTAAACCTTAACCCTCCAAGAAGAGGAGATGGGAGGAGTGTATGCATGAAATGGAGTTACTTAAATTGTCTAGCTGCAGAATATTCTTCCAACTTCTTAATCAAATGTCATGACTATCAGTGATACGCTAGCTTGCTCTCTTCTTCTCTCCCTACTCCTTCTTTTGCTGGCTGAATACCGGGGACAAAGCCGGTAAGAGTTTTGTTTCTTTGTTTGCCCAGGTTTTGCCACTGGCAGAGGCAGCAGTGTCTCCCAGCCCAGTGCCTGGCCACCCATGGGAGTGGGCACTTGACTGTGCTGGCACTGTTTGCATGCTTCAGTTGTCAGACCTACATACCGGTCAGGGGAGCCCTCAAACTAAAGGGCTGTAGTCTTATTTTGCTTAAATGGCTTCCAGAAAAACTTACTCACATTCTCTTTTTCCCTTCTCCCTCACGCAGTGCTAGAGGGTGGTGCTGAAGAAGAGGCTGAAGAGCCAGACGCTACTATACATACTACACTAAGTGAGGAGACCAGCAACCAAGAAGAGAGCCACAGTCAATCAGGGGATAAAAATGAAGGTAACTGGTTTGACCAGCTCTGTGTGACTGTGTAAATTAGGGCATTGATTAAAGCCTGTAGAAACATTTCTTACCCATCCATACCCCTTATCTTTGTGAAGAGTGTAAGATACATTGAGCAGAAGCAGTAGCGCATGCTTTTCTTTCCCCGTCCCTAACCTTTATCTGTCTGAAAAGTATAAAATAAGTTGAGCAGAAGCATGGGCACAGAAATACTCGGCTACTATTGCAGGCTTCCAAACTAAGATTTTCTTGGCTCCCAGTATCTTGGCACCACATTACTTAGCCTCAAAAAACCACCTGTTTATAATGCTCAAACTCATCTTCCAAAGACAGTACTATGCAGAGATCAAATGTTCACAGGCAAACGTGTTCCTCCTTGTTCACCCTCACATCCTCCTGTGTTACACCGACTTTCTCACAGCACACATTAAGATTCTGAGCTCTCCACCAGAGGTGACAGAGCAGTAGGCTTGCAGGGTGTTCCTGTTTGTTTGGGAGACTTCTTTTGGGGGAAAGGAGTGTTTAGTTTGAAAGCATTTTCCTTTTCAAACTCCTAAAGAGGAAAGTGGAAGTTGAGAATGATGTTGAGAAACTAGAGATGATATTTTAGGTGTGTTTTGAATTTGGTATCTGAGACAGGAGCATCCCTTCTGCGTACAGAATGTGATGGAGAAGTCTGAGTCTGAACAGCTTTAGCTGTGACATTAGTCATGGATCTAACACATGTACTCCATGGGCTAATATGTCTTGATAAACCAAACAGAAAAAAAATTTACATAGATGCCAGCTGTGGCAGTAAAGAGGCATTGGGGGGGGGATTTAGGCTTTTGTTTTGGTTGTATTTTTGCTAATTTAGCTTATTCTGTATACTGAGCTGGCTTAAGCTATGCTAGAAAGAGAACCCGGTACCCTACGCTGTGTTACTAATGCCTTAGTTGTGCAGTTCTGCTCAAAGCACGTGCCAGCTTGAATGATGGTGCTTGCTGGAGTGTGCATTCATCAGTACTGCTCTGCTAGTTCATGGTGATCACAAGGTACCACGAATCAAACTATTTTACAGCAAGAGAGTTTATGGTAAATCACTCTATAAACCGCATACTGAATTAAGGTTGAAAATGAAGATAACGTGAATGTCCTATGAGAAGAAATGTACACCTCGTCCTGCATGTTCCAGTATGAGAAACTTTGCCTGTTGCAAGAACTCCAGTTATTATGGGCTGTTGCCTGTGCTCCATGATGATCCAGCAGACTGTGATGCGAGTTACAGGCAGCTGAAAATGCTGTGGTATTTTTTTTTTCTAGATGGCTTAGCAACTCCTATGCGTGTTTTTGTTTTTAATTCCAGAGAAGCAGCTGGAAGGCTTAAACAGCTTCAAGGTATCACCAAGTTCACCAAACAGTTTGGACGGAACAGACTTGTCCTCCATTGATGCCATGATGTCAGCAGTGATGAATGTGGGAAAGATTGCTGAAAACGGCGGGACCTCTCAAAATGTCAAATCCCCCTCAAAGTCTCCTGCACCAAATCGGATTGGCAGGAGGAACCAGGTATGTAAACCCAAACACAAGGGAAGGTGAAGGGGAGACAAGTGGGTGCATGGGTAGTGATGACATAATTATGTTTCTTTGATTGTTTTGCCTTTTTTCCCCTCAGCGTGTATTCCTTGCCTCCACCATTCTCTGTGTATGTTTTCTGGTGGCTCTCCAGAACATAGCTTTAGAAAACTGGGAATCAAAGGGGTCCGCTTGTTTGGATTCACATGTAAAACACCTGAGCAGGAGCTCCGATGTCACACAAGGGTGAGCTGGTCTAGCAGATGCCACTAGCAGTGGCAAAGCCACCTGAGAATTGCTGCTCCTTCCCTGCTGCTGCCTTTCTCCAGGCTCTTGCATTTACCTAATCTGTTGGGGGAGCATTTCATTTTGTGAAACTAAAAAAATAGCTCAGAGAGGAGCAGAGAGGTGTAGCAGGGGGCTTGGCTCAGCCATCATGTGGGACCCCTCGTGAGGTGCACGGCTGTCCCTGGGGAAGATCCAAGTGATTTAAGGTTAAAGGTGGTGCTAGAATGAAACATCCGTCAGGATGCTCAGTTCACGTATATGTAGTGTAAGGTGCCCTTACTTCATTGTGAATAAAACTATGAAGAGCTATTGCAGAATGCTTTGTACAGATCTTAAAGAGCAAATATGTGTGGCTTTTATGATTTTTTTTCCCATTTACCAGTTGATGGCACCAGTTGATAGCGATATTGATCTAAACAAGTGAAAGGAGAGAGTAGTATCAGTTAAAGCTGTGATTATTTATATCCATGTTTTAATCCTGCTGGGCCAAGCTGTGGAACAGCAAGAAATACCCCAAATCCCTGTGTCCATTGGACATTACAGCTCGCGGTGAAGCACGGAGAATTTGTAAATGAATCAAGATGTAGCAGGGACCAGAAAGGTTGAGAGGCATGACTCGTGATGTTCCTATAGTAGTTTATTAATAGCTTGCCAAGTAGCTGCCCAGTTGACAGACTTATGACTTGTCTTGGATTTTTTTGCTTGAAAGGAGTTAAAAGCCATTAACTGTAAATGAACATTCTTAAGTGGAGAGTCTGGGCAGTATACGGGTAAGTGTGTTTGTGGGATTGTATTGTCTAGCACCTGGCTGTAAGGTCTATTTGCAGTGTTCCCACTTAGGGGCTGCCCCAGTTCCTTGATTTCGTCATGCGAAGTGAGGCGCTGGAGATCAGACTAGTTTCTGTGGCAGTGCTGTTACACGGCTGTCCGCCGGTACACCATGTGGTTTGGCTTCAGGGAAGTTTATTAGCATTAGTGACCTTTATTCCACCTGGTATTTCGGTGGGCATCGAATCAAAGGAAGCTCGAGAGGAAATGTGACAGGATTAAGAGGGATTCTTACAGCATAAAAATAAACAAATATATTGAAAACATAGTGAATACCCTATTTGTTTTTAGGCTGAAAGATCGTTATCACCAGGGGGGCAAATGGCTGCATTACTAAGAAAATAGAAGTGAGATGTGAAATACTAAGTGGATATCAGTCTGGTTAGCAACCTCTAATACAGCGAAATTCCCACTTTTAGCACAGCAGAACGAAAGCCCTGAATAGTTTCAGTGTGTAGCAGCACAGAGATCTCAGATTCTGGTCAAAATGTGCCGCTTAGTACAGCTTCAAGGATAATAACAACTAGTTTGCTGGGTCTGACCGCTGTTTCCCATGAGTTGGCAGCAATACATTTTGCCCTGGACCTTTGTCCTGTAGTCTATGGTTCTCTTTATAATGCTGACTTTATCTTGGCGGTAGTCTACCCATGGTCTAATGAACGTGTTCTCACATCAACCTGCATCCATTTTAACTTCTCATCTGCTTTGCTCTGGAAGAAAAGTGTGACAAAGGAGTTTCTTTGAGCTGGATAAAAGCAAACAAAGCTATTGCACAGCTCCAAAAGCATTTGCCGTCAGTTGAACGCAGAGCAGCCGTGCCAGGTTGACTTACTAAAGGGAGAGTAGCTAACAAATTAGCTGCTAATTTTATCTTTCAGTTCAGGAAGTGTGTTTTCACCAGCCTGGCTCCAGTGGGGTAGCTGAGTGCTGTGTTTTAAATTTGTGAGTGGGGGTGCTTTTACAGTAGGGATGCTAATGTTTTTTGGTCTGGATTGGGTCAGTCAACAGCATTCCTGTTGTAGCTACCCTGGATTTGCTTGAGCTGTGTTACGGTATGCGGCATGTACCCTGTGTGACCACTGGAGAAAGTTTGGGTTTGAGTTAATAATAAACCCCAGATTCAATACTGCTCAGCTCTGGCTGAGCTATAGTGTGTTTCTCATCTTTGCTTCAAGGTGAACCAGTTACTACTCTATCTTCTGTTAATTTGCTGATTTGAAGAGCAGGCAGTCTGGAAAGCAGCCTTTGAAACAACAAAGTGCATCGTGTAGAACTGCAACACTCGTTTAAAGGGGGGAGGCAAAAAAATACAGTAGGTTGATAATTTCACAGAAATACCCTGCGGATTAAACACCATCTAAACTGTCAGCACAGCTGCGGGGATTTTCCTCATGGCACAGTGTGTTTGTTCTCTGTCCTGAGCCAACTTTAGCAGGGTTGCAGTATAGTTGGAGCTGAACGTTATTCCACAGACAGGTTGTGTATAATAAAATGAAAGTTATATAAGTAGGATGGAACGAGCATGTGCAAATTATATGTTCATATATAAAAATGGGGTGGGGGGGACTGTGGTATAATGTGTTCTAAGTTTCTTGGGGTGTTCAGACTTCGTAATGGCAGCCTTGCTTGCTTGCTTGCTAATGTTTTGTGAGTAATAGTATGTTGGGCCTTGGCCTGTGTGCATGGCCTACAGTAGTTACTTTTAGGATGGAGATCCCTGAAGAACAGTTAGAAAAAGATGTACAAGAGAAATAGTAGGGAGGAGTGGGAGGACCAATTGTTGCAGTCCCGATCCTTTTAGATGTGAAGTCACAAGTTTTGTTTACTTCAGACAAAATGGGAAAATAGTTCTCAATCCGTGTTCACAGGTTCCTGAAGTTAATAGAAAATTATCATAGCCCTATTTTTGAAAACAGAGTGTTAGAGAGGGACTCTAGAATGGTTCCCCAAATCATGTAGGAAGGCATATTGCTTTACTGAGACTTAGAAAAAACCTTTCTCTGACACCGTGTCAGCATCTTCCCTTCTAACATGCCAGAGAATTTGTCACAGAGACTTGTGTTAGTCATTCTCAGTGTTCTCCACAAATACTTGGGTCGGACAATCTGGAAATGGTTGCTTCTGAGTTGATGACTTCTGGGATGGCGATGGGGGAAAAGAGTTGTGTGGAGGGAGGACACACACAGATACACTCCTACCCATCAACTCCCTCCCAACTAAAGAGCTACTGAGGGCGGGTTTTATTTTTTGCTTGTTTTCATGAGACTTAAAATAGCCAGTAAAGAGGTTCAATAGAATGCATCCTTTTGGCATAAATATTATGCTTTCCCATCAGTCATGCAGAGATGGGTTTTGTACTCTCTTGTCACCAGAAGTGTAGGTAACAGGCAGTGGATCTATCTAGCTAGTGAAGATTTGTTTCGTTGTACAGAAAACTGAGGTTTAATTATCAGTGCCAGACCATCTTCCTTTTAATATACAGGCCTTGGTGCAGAAGCCATGCCTGGGCTTCTTAGTGAGGTGGTGAAAATACCCTTTATGTCACGCAGTAGCCATCCTTGCGGACAATTCAGGCAAACGCCTTTGGTTCCTGCCAGAGTGCCATTTCATCCTTGGCTGAAAGAGTGGCAGCTTTGCTCAGTGTCTCAAGGGCATACTTAAATGAGGCTGAGCTCTCCAGTTGGCTTCATTGTTTGTACTTGTGGTTTGACTATGGTTACTCCTGATTCTCACCTGGGTGGAGAGTAACTGGGTAATGTGTTCTTTTTGAGTCACTCCTGCATTGTCACCTCTTTCTCGCTATGATCTCATCAGATCTTGCAAGCTTCAGAAGGGTTGGGCCTGGCCCGTGTGCCTGGGTGGGATGCTTCTAGGAGCAACACAGGATGCTAAGGGAAATGGTGCTGGTGATTCAGTAAACGCTGCTCTTCCTTCTGAGTCAGCCACGGCGCAGAACCTGCAGCCCCCAGGAAAGGGCACCGAGCTAGTGCCTTGCCGTCGAGATGGGGTGGGAAATCTGAAGTCCTCACATCTTGTGCTTATTAAAGATCTTTTGGGAAGATTAGTGGCATTTGCCCACATACTCTGGCGGTGTGCCAGGAAGTGCTTGCTGCTCATCTAAATTCTTCCTGGCAGTGTGAGCTGGTCACAGTAATTGCCTTCCCTTCCTGTCCTCAACTGCTACTGCTGAGTAGCCGTGTGCTGTTAAAAAGGCTGCTGTACTTCTGTGGTAGTTGAAATGGCCCCTCTTTGTAAGTTCAGAAGTTTCTGAAACTTCCCTGAGGGATCTATCAGGATGATAAATGTGTACGTGCAAGTTGGTCTGTTAGTGGTGGCCTTTTGTACTTTGGATGGATTATATTTTTTCCATCCCCAGCAGTAACAGCTTTCAAGTTCTTTTATATCGATATTCCTTCTGATTTTTGGTTTCGTTATGTTTTGTTCACAGGAAACAAAAGAAGAGAAGTCTTCCTATACCTGTCCTCTGTGTGAAAAGATTTGCACTACACAGCACCAGCTAACTATGCACATTCGTCAGGTACGCAGAGTACCGGCTCTGGATTTCTTACTTTTATTAGGAGTGTCTGGTTTACCAGTGTCCTTTTTGCAGTAGTGAAAAACAATTCCATATGCACACCAGAAATGCTTCCATTATAACTTTTTTCAATTGTTTTGCTTTTATTTTAGCCTTCTTTTAAAAAAACAAACTCACAAACACAACCCCGAGTTGGGTAATTTTCCTCCCTTCCTTCCCCAACTCTTCCCCGACAGTGGCTCAAACAAGGATGTATGTCCTGTTCTGCATAGCTTAAGTTACCCCAAGGATCCGGAAAACCACTTCCATCATGAGGAAGAAGTCCTGTTTTGTTATCCTGTTTGAGTACAGATCTTTTTACTGATCAAGCAAATTGAAAAGCAGGAAGACGCAATCTTTATATCATGGCAGTGTAGAAAAGCCTGTCAGTCCTTCACAGGGTATAGCAATTTTGGGAGGAAGAATTAAAAATACGTGTTTTTTGTTGGATTATGCACTTTTTTGTCAGCTACAGGCCTCTTCTTGCTCCTCTTCAAATATATGTGTACTTCATAAAGAGGTTTGGCCTTTCTATGTCAGAAGGTTCTGCTTTGGATGCTAAGGTTGTGGTTCACCACTGTGAGTCCACTAGATACATACTACTTCAGTTTTCCCTTCTGTAATGTAACAATTATTTAATTTTTTTTTTCTTACTCTCCTGGTGGTTTTTTTTTTTTGTATGTGGAAAAATCTTCAAGTCTCTGAATGCAGGTAATAAAGAGTGGTACGTACAGCACAGTAGCTAATGGCCATATTTTGGCTCTGTAATGTATTCTTGTGGCCATAGAAGTCTGCATGTGTATTCAGAAGCAGTTTACTTCTGTTTTCTTAACTACACATTCAGTTTGGAATTAATATCTTTAAAGAATATTTGGTTTTAAGTGTCTTTCTTCTGCCATGAAGTTTGTAATTGCATCCTCATTTTGTTTTCCCCCTGACCACTCACCCAACCCCAAACACTGCAGAGCTTAAAGTATCCCAAGGTACCATTTGTGTGATGGGTTGTTGCTAGGTCCCTTTCTCTCCTTTTCTGCTGCACACCCAGCAGAAATGCTGCATGTGGCAAGCATTGCAGGCTGTGTGAAACAGCTACTTGTGCTGGGGGATTAAGGAGTTTAAACTGAAGGGCTGGGGTGGAGTTGAGGGGAAGAGGGATGGGAAGGAGAGGACTGTACAGGGCACACCTTGGTATAAAGTGTTGTGCTGAGTGGCTCTTCAAAGCTGCTTCTAAAATGTTTATCATTCTCGCTGATATTTTACTGGCACTTCAGAAGGGGCATTCAATGAAAAACAATCATTGCTTTCTCTAGCATAACACTGACACTGGAGGGACAGACCATTCCTGCAGCATCTGTGGAAAGTCTCTGAGCTCAGCGAGCTCCCTTGATCGCCACATGCTGGTGCACTCAGGTGAAAGGCCTTATAAATGTTCAGTATGTGGACAGTCCTTCACCACCAATGGAAACATGCACAGGTGAGTGCTGATCGTGACCCAGGAGTCTGGAAAGGATTACAGGAGAAGGGGCTGTTTTGTTTTCTTGGGAAGACTTTCAAGCTGACTGAAGACATTTGCTGGGGCAGAAAATGTGGATTGTCTGTGATCTACAAGTATGGCATGACACATGTACACGCACACACACTGCAACTACTAGGATGCTTAAGTTGTGGGAGGAAGTTGGAATTGCGAAAGGTCTTCTAGATCTCTTCACATATTATCAGAAATTGTTATGGATATCCAGAAGTACTGCTTTTTTGTTTGGGTTTTTTCTTTTTTTTTTTTTCCCTTGAGGAATTGGATGGATTTTTCTCAAAAGGACGAAGATACAGAGCGAACCTGTAGAGGAGCTTCTAATTTGTAGCTTCAGAGTCATGGATGCAAATGGTTGTATTGGAGGATCTGCAGTATGTTACGTAATTAGGTATCTGAGCGCCATCGTGAAGATGCCTCTTTGAAATAATTGATCTTGTTTTTAAATACATACATCATTACTTGCTTGTACCATAGACAAGTGCACTACAGATCCATAAAATTCTCTGTAACCCAAGTTGCCAAATGTATTTCATATCGTTTCCTTCGTAGGGATGTAGCAATATGTACCGTTGTCAACTAGGGAAACAAAATGTTAAATCATATGGATGTTCCTTCCCCTCTCTTATCCCCTGATTCAGTATTCATTTATTTGCATGGGTGGAGCACCTCAGAGCTGATTAAGACTTTGTGAATTCCCACATAGCTTTAGTCCCCATATCAAAGAGTTTACAGCCTACAAAGAAAATGCAAGACAGGTGGGGGAAAGGAATACAGCTTATAAGCAAAATGACAAGAATGATGGTTACAGACTGGTTCTGTGTGGGAGGGAAGAGATCTTGTTTCCTTGATTATTACCAGTCGTTTTCGAAGCAGTATGCTGTAGGTGGAATGAAAGAGATGATTTTGGTGACAATAGCAAAGATAACATAATGCCACACAAAGGAAGCAATAGCTGCTGGCAGCTTTACCTTTTCTGTATCATATTGTCCAGGTTAAACAGTTACGTGAAAACAGAGGAGAAATGGAAGGGAATGCAGTTTTGTAATTCCGTATTTATTTAACTTACACTTGATTGGAATTGGGGAGAGTTGGGGAGAGAGATGTAAAATGAGAAGGGAAGGACACAAAGACATTCAGATACTGGCCTTGGGCATTGAATAAACCACACGTCTGACTCATCTGACCAGAGGTGTTGCAAGCCACATGCTTGCCGGACTGGGTCACTACTCTGCCGTGAGGAAGGCAGGGCAGCTGCTGCGTTGCTGCTGATGCTACTGTCGCCATCCGAGGATGAATTCCAGTGCTGGGACTCTGGGGTGGTTGGATGCCTGTGTCCAGGTCCTCAGCCTGGGCTGCTTACTACAGGACTGGTTGCAGGTTTGGTTTGGCTTTTTGCCCAGTAGGCATCTCCTTGTCCTCTCCCAGGAGTAGGAAAGGGAGGCTTCTCCTGGGACTTGACTCCAGGCCTATCAGATGTTGATGCAGTCATCTTTGCTTACGCGGGTTTCCCCGTATAGCAACTCTTACCGTGCTTTAGTAACAAATTAGCCAGAATTGCCAGGCTCTGTGACGTGCCCAAGAGAAGTAAGTACAGAACAGAGCCTTCTGATGAGAAGACTGTTTGGTTTTAAATTTTTCTCTTAACAAGATGTTGCTTGAAGTTACCAGGATGGAGTGCTGTATTTACTGGCTGCACTAAGCAGGACCTAAGTTCGTGCATGGAAAATCTTCCTATTAAAAGTCCTACTTGTGTAGGCCCACGCTGCAGCAGCTCGGTGGGACATTGCAGACACCTGTTACTGAGCTTGGTGGCACTGCAGCAAGTGACCCCAGACCTGTGATGGGCAAGATGCTGAGCACACTGAAAGAGACTAGTTTTGCTAGAGGAGGGTAGTGGTTGGTAGGACTGTGCCGCTTTTTTTTTGCAGTGAATAACCTTTTCTTGTTGCTAGAACAGACTATAATAGTGAATCCTGTTGTTGAAGTGGAAAGCTTGAATGTGCAAGTAGGAAGATGGGGATAAATGCAAAGGGAAATGAAATTTGTTATCTGGTGCTATGACACACGCACAAAGATAATGTTCATTTTGCCCACCGGGTACCTCCTTCCGAAACAAGTATTTCGAGTCTAAGATGGTGTGAAGTAAATTCTTTCACAGGCATCTCGAACTTAGCTGTAGCATCAGGTCCAGTGGCCTGACAGTGCAGTGGATGAATGCCTCTCGCATCACATTCAAAACTGCTTCTGGCTCAGGATCCCAGAGCAAGGACCTGCTTGCCAGGTCCTGCCTTGTGTGCAACTCCCGCAGGCCTTGCTTGTGGTGGTGCCAAGTCTGCTCTTCCGCACCAGCTGGGTGATAACATGCATCCATTTTCCTCTGCTTTCGTGCACAGTTCCTTTATTGTTCGCTATTTTTGTGCTACGGTATTGTACTGACAGATACATGCCCAAAATAGCAAAAAACAAGGTTTCTAACCTGGCCCTGGTAGCCAACGTGTTGGTATCCCTGGGGTGTTGCATAGAGTGCAGGGTCAGAGAGAGAAGTTGTAGGTTTAGCAGTAAGTTGTGAATGCACTGCTAAAGAATCAGCGTAGTTTGTGAAGGTCCTGCAGGAGCCTCCCAAGCATTACTGCATTTACACCAAGTATGCTCAGTGCAAGGGAGAGGAGTGAGGGAGAAGTTAGTCTGCCAGTATCTGAACGGGGGACAAATGTGTAAATACATGCTACGTACATCCTCTCTTCTCTTTCTCTCCCTCTGCCTTGTTCTGGCTCTTATTTAACTGTCTATACTACTTTTTTTAATCCAGACTTTTAAAAGACCGTTTAGGGGAAAAAGTCTAATGAAATGGTTTTGTCAAGGGAAATACTGTGCCACAGGAGTGTTTATTGCTCTTCTGTCACAGGATGAAATTTCTGATCCATTTTTCCACCTCATAGCAGCCATGTCATTAGACATTCAGCTGAGCGAGGTAGGAAAGGAGACAAGTTTTGATTGCCTTTTTGGGTTAGAGAATACCAGTGTCATTACACTTAAGTGCCCATCATCTCCACTGAAAGCAAATTTTCTCTGCCCTCACTTTATTAAGGGAGAAGAACCCCTCCAGAGCTCTTATATGTTGCTCTTTTGCATGATGGCAAAACTTTTTTGCAATAGCCAGACTTTTTGTGGAGTGCGAATGCTATTTTCTGCCCATCTCTTCTCTGAGTTAGTGTAGCTGTGCCGGAGTGTTGCATGTACTCTTCACCTGTGAAATCCATGCTGCCTTTCCCAACACCCACAATACATCCAACACTTCATTTGTAAATGAGTCATAGCCTCTCACATGAAGTCCAATTTCTTTTTGTTGTGCTCCTTGGCTCCTTGTCAACAAGTCAGATTAAATGGGCACAGCGCACAGGGGTGGAGGGGAAAGGTGCTCTTGTGCAGCACCATTCAGAAAAAGAGGTTAAAACTTGCTTCCTTTTGTGACCCGGCTGACTCTTGGCCAGGATTTTCAGCAGGGAACCGTGAGCCCCAGGGCATCTCAGAGAAGTCCCTTACAGCTGCCAGACTGCTCAGGAGTGGCCTCAGCCTCCTGCAGGGTGGTTGCAGCTGGAGAGAGCAAAGGTCTCTGGAGAGTGTGCAATGTCCAGAGCGAAAAGCTGATTTTCTCATTCTTCTGAATGTGCCATCGAGCTGACGGCCTCCATATCAGTGCCGCGCTCACTGTGTGGGGAGGGTTGTTGCAATCTGGTACGATAACTGAGAGACCTGTCAGTGTCTGGCATCAGGAACAGGAATTGCTCTGGAGGAGGAGAGCTGGAGGCGATGCTGAGTTTTTTACAGAGATTTCTCTTTGTCCAGTACTGGAAAGAGCAAGTTGCCATAGATATAGCAAGCCTTCTAGCATCAGGGGACTGATTTGCGGGTTTGGGGAGTTGTTTTCTTGGGACTTTTTAGGAATTGAAGGAAGGAGTTAGATCAGAATAATTCAAAATTCCTGTAACTGGAATGGCACTGTGATGATCAGTATATAAGAACATCTGCAGTTTAGGATATGCTGTTCCTCACAGTTTTATGCTAGAGACAGAGACACTATGGCTTTCTCTCAGTCACAGTAATTTAAAATTGAATATTCTCAGATCTCTCCCAGGAGCATACACTGTATGGAAGGAGGGGGCTGCGTGTGAGGAGTAATCAAGAGTTTTCTGTAGCTCTGAAGGAGCTGGGAATTTCCAAAGTAGTGTCTCAAATCAATAGATTGTAATTACTAGAGGCTTTCCGAAGGCTTTCCATCTGTACTGTCACGGTAGCTCACCAGGGAGTTTGTCTACGAATAGTGCCGACTCTGAGGAGCCCTTTTCGGTCTAGACTGTGCCACCAAACAGAATGTTGCAAGCCTCTTATTCTGTCTCCACCACTGCATGTCCCCAAAATGCAGACAGAGGATTTAGGCGGCTGCTGTGGGTTTTAGTGGTGGTGGTGATTTGTAAGCTTTAGCAAGGGACCTTGAGATAGAGAAAAGGCTTTGCTTGACTTCCAACAGAACGTGGATCAGAGGGAAGGGCGATGCCTCCACGTGCTCCAAAAGGGTTTGCTTTGCAGGTAGGAGACTTTGCCAACGGCTCCTTTTGTATTTCTGTGGTTGAGGATGGACTGTGCCTATCACTTTAAAATCGCATTTTCCTCCTTGCCTAAGACATGCTGTCCATGCAACTTGGAAATGTTAATAGGATATAAATGCCAGAAGGGAGGCGAGAAATGACCTTCCTGCCAGTTTCCAGTGAGTAGCTATTAAAGACTCTGTTGCAAGTCTGAAAAGAGTAAAGGGATAATATATATGTTTCAGCCACAGCTTCCCCAGTTTGGTAAATGAAGCTGCAGTGTCCATGGCTGGTGTTCGCCAGGCTGTCCATATAAGTGCGGTAATGCAAACAAACTGAAGTGTTTCATATAAAACCAGACCATCACAGGTATCACCTTCTTTCTCTTTTTCCATTCCTTACCCCATACTTAGCAAAATTCTTCATAATGGCTTTTTATTTACATCCTACTTGGGTACTTGTAGGCTGCTTATGCGCCATCTCAGCAACAGGTCTCAAAGTTGGGGGATTTTTTTTTTTTGGCACATGCGAAACACCACATGCAACAACCACATGCAGAAGTCTTTGAAACTCAAATTGCAAGATCTGGATCGCAGAAGTTATGCTTTGAAGCATGCTTACAAAGGGTCCTATCAAAGAAGGTATTTCTTCTTTTAATTAAGAAGGCACTTTCATTCTTAATCTTATTTTCAGTGCTAGATAATTTTCCCAAACTTCTCTTTTTAATGCACTGTGGAGAGACAAACAGCTGGTTTTGTTATCAGGGTATGGTACTATTCTGATACTCAGATTAAGTCTTTTTTAAACAACACTTTGTGTGTGTGTGTATATGTTGCTGAGTGAGGTTTTTGAGAAAGATGGAAAACGCGCGTGCTGGAGGATAACCTGTGAATTTTGGTGTTTTAACTGTCCATCTTCAGTGGCAAATGAACAGTGTATGCTTGTAGAAGATTCTGATGTACTGGTTCGAAGATGAGTGTTGGATCCTGATGAAGGCATAGGAGTGGAGACGCGTACGCTTTAATGATTTCCCTTCTCCCTTCTCTCTTTACCATGAGTCCGTGTTTCATGGGCAGGCATGCGGACAGGCTGCCTGTGACTTTGCAAATATCCAGTAGTCCGAGTGTCCTCAAGATCTGGCTGAATCCATCCTCTCCCTGCATTCCACCTGTGAATTGCTCCTGTGTTATTTATGGCATTGGCCTGCTTCCAGTGCGTTGTGTGTGCTTTGTAGGGTGCAGTGCAATAACAATGTCCAGCCTCTGAGTACAAATAGGATCTCGGCAGTCTAGCACATGCAGCCTGGCATTTGCTTAAGATGAGAGTTTTTGGAGACAGAACATAGCCAAACGTGGTGATGAGCGGAAGAGGAGAGGAGCTGCCTTATTGCAACATGATTTGGTTTCTGGTGGTTGCAGAGATGGCCAAGAGGAAATTTGGTGTTAAATATTGGGTAGCTTCGAAAAACTGAACATACAAATACTTGAAGCTAAAAACAAATAGCCGAAAAGCTCGTGACACTTCACGCATGTGAAAAGGTCCCCTCTTATTGTCTTGCACAATAGAAATGTCTCTTTGGTCATCTCCTGAGGAGCTTTTATTTCAGTGTAGTAATTGGGAGGCAGTGCTTTTAAATATGAAGAAGCAGTCTGTATTACAGGCTTTCAAATCCATTCCATACACATGGGGGATGATTTAACCACTGTCAGCATGCAAGTGAAAGATAAGCTTCAGCAAATGCAAGTGCCCTAATTCTTGAGCAGGGATAACGAACACAAAGGGCTAATTTCTGCTTCTGGTAAGTGATCACTGTAGTTGCTGGAGACAGGTGAGATGTGATAGCTGTTGTGGTTTTCTTTGCAATTAAAAAATGTTACATTTTCACTAATACATTTTGTAAATAGGGATGGGGAAGCAGGTGGAGGGAAGTTTTTTTTGGTCTCTCTTCTGTCAGCAGATACATCCAGAGTAAATGTTTGGTATTCTGCTGGGATCCCCATGTTTTGAAGAAGATTAAAAACGAAAGAAAGAAAGAAAGAAAAGGTCAGGCTTTTTCAACAACAGTCTAGCAGTAAGAGTCTGTTTCTCTGTGTCTTTGATGAGAATTAGAAGACTACGCTATGTTTAGTGGTCCCAGGCAGAAACTTTTGTCGGCCTCACTGTTGCTGAGTAGATTGGTCATCTTTGGTATAGACTTTTGTATGAACTTTTATTTAATTCACATGACGCGTAAATAGGGTGCTCCAGCAAACCCGCCCGTAGAGGGGAGATAAGAGACTCTGAAGGAGCGCTTGTGCCATAGTACCTCCGTGAGCCATCAGAGCTGAACGGAGATGCCATGATTTCAGATGTGTTACATGCTGCTTGTAGCCTTGGACAGCATCCCCCTTCAGTTATCATTAAAGAACAGCAAAGGAAGTTAACACAAAAACACGAAGGCTGACATCTGATTAGAATCAAGCGAGGCAAGGAAGTGCAGAGTTAAGATTTATACGCAGACCTTAATTAGCTCCATTGTTCTTGAGAACTGAAGCGTACACAATGAGGAACATTATACTTGCATCTCCAGAGCTCTTTGGTACCTAAACAGAAGAAAGACTTCAGTGTGCTTTTCAGTCCTAGATTTTGTGTGTGCTGCTGTTAAGTAGTAGCTAAGTCTGATCTTGGGCGTTGTAAGGCTGTGGATTTTTATGTTTCCGTTTTCTGCAGGGAAAAAACAGGGGACCCACTGCTCTCCATATTTTTAGGTTTCTGGTGCAGCTTGTGCTGAGGGGAAGGTGGTGTGACGTAGCAGGGTAATACCACCCTCCTCACAGGCGGTAACATAAATCTCTGTATAACAGAGTGTATAGAGCGTGGCTTACTGCTGCTTTGTTGCCCATGTCACAGTTCAAAGGAGCACAAGCCACTTGACAGATTAGACTGTAGTTGCAGAGCACATGGCAGCACAAGACCTTGATCTTTCCGCTTAAGTACCCTTTCAGGAACATCACCTCCTCTGAAGGTCTAGTTTTCTCCGGGATGTTACTTTCCCTTCTCACCTTGAAGAACTACAAAATAAATACAAGCCTAAACTCAGCAAGCACTAGAAAATCCAGACAATCTTTGCAGGGAGCTGAGGTGCTTTTAGTCCTTTGCCATAAGCCTGACATTGACACGGTTATTGCAGAGATGTTAGCTCTCAAGGTTAACAAGTAACGTGTTGTTTTGTTGGCATTTTGGTTGGTGGTTTGTCTTCTAGCTTGTACTTCGCTTGGGTGATTCTGTGTAGAAAACGCTGGTGGTGAGAAAGTTTGCTGAGAGAGTTTGTATGTTAAGGTACTCTTTGCTCAGCCTGTTGTGCATGCACGTCAGAAATACTTGCATCGCTTCTCTAGTGAGTGATGTGTTCACTCTGTTCCTCCTGTTGTCTGAAAAGACTCCCGGGCCAAGTACCGATGAGAATGAGGAAAACGTCTGTCTCAAACTGCATTTGTGGTTGCTGTTGTTCCACCTTTAAAGTATCTCTTCCAGCTTTACCTTTTCTCCCCCCAGTATCTAACCTGCTCAACCTGTTCTGGTTCAGCATGCTGGAACCGGCAAACTGCAGAATGTACTCCCTCTCAGGGTCAGCAGGTTTTTTCCTCTTTCTTTTCTCCCCTCTTTTAAAAATAGGATGTTTGTTAACAGTAGAGTGTCAGCATCTGTGGAAACTTCTCTAGCCGTAAAAAAAAAAAAACCACGGTGAGCGGAATCTTGGCATTTGGGCTTAGCCAGGGCCTTTCACGTGGGTTTTTGAGCCGTGATGCTCACCTGCGTGATGGACACATCTTAGGCAAAGACACAGTATTTGAAGTAGTTGTGCCATTATACAACTGGTAAATAGCACACAATATGCAAATATTGCTTTCCGTTTCTTGAGGGCATCTGTAGAGATATGCTGAGTTCTTCAGGCTACTCTCTTAGCTGAAGTTTTCTAAAGACTCTCAGCGATTTTTTTGGTAAATCCTCGGAGTCAGCTGTCCAGTGCTTCATGTGGAAAGATGTCTTAAGACAGAGGAGGTGTACAACTCCTGTCTGGCTCATTTTTGACATCAGGCCACCTCAGTGTTGTTGTCTTTCTTGACAGTTTCAAACTGAGGATGGAGAGAGTCAGGCAATCCATATTGCTCATGGACTGCACTGAAATTAATTTCACTTGGGCGCAGAAGTTGCCAAGCTCCTGTAAAGTAGCACAAGTCGTGCGGGGACTTCTGTTTCCAGCTACTAAACAGACATGTAACAAGACATGAAACCTTTTCCTAGTGCGTCTCGGCTCTGTGGGGGAATGCTGTGAGCTCACCGTCAGTGAGGAAGGAGGACCACATGTTCAGGAACTGGAGAGGAAACGGCCTGAACACGTGAAACCTCTTTTGCTAGGATGCGGTCCTCGGCGCTGGGAAAAGTTTGAACAACTCATGTGTGCGCATTGATAACCTCTTACTTCCTTGCCCCTTGGGTTACTTGGTGACTGCTGATATCCCGATGCGGGGACCCTGCTTTAACGAAGATGTGCTGCTCTTATCTAGCGCAGCTTCCGTGCTTGCATGCGTGCGTGCGTGTCTGCGGGGGGGAGGTATTTGGCTCCATCTGCGCAGCGTCCCCAGCATTGCTGTGGCTGTCTGTTTTTTCCTCCTTGAGCTGTGTGACGCAGCGAGTTGTTCTGTGCTGTGTGCCATCAGGATTGCTCAACAGTGGAGCACCAGAGGCAAGCAGCTGCGTGAGGGCTTTGCCTGGTTCTGGGAGGTAGCTGGGGCCTGTGTTTGCTTGGTTGGCAAAGGGGTGTGGTTATGGGGGGGAGGCAGGACGGATCTGGGACTGCTTCATCCGTGTTTGCTCTTAAGGATGAAACTTTTCCCCTTTCAGGCATCCTTTCTCTAACTTCCTCTCTCTCTCTCTCTCTCTCTTCCCCCCCCCCCTTTTTTTTTCCTGATGCTAAAATTTAAAACTGTTTTAATTGTCCTTACCGTCTAATAACATTTGTTTTCTTTAAACATAAAGTTTATTGAAAAATCAGTAATCAAGTCATTGACTAAGGTTATATACCATGATAACTAAAGGACGTGCCTGAAAACCACAAATTACCAAGAAGATAAACAAAAACATCAGAATGTCCCAAGCCAGGTTTTTGGTACACTTTTAAAAATCTTATTCCTGATTAATTTTATTGTTGTTAATGAACTTTTGTCTCCAAGCCCAAGTACAGGGGCCTCAGAAGGAGCTTGTTTAATACTGTCCCTTATGAAAGAGTTTCTCATGGCTTGAAAGTCTCCTTGCAGTATTTGGCACCGTTAAGTCAGGTCTGTTCTGAATTTAATGCAGGCTGCGGGCAGGCAGTTTGGTGAAGTGATACCGGGAAGCTCACGCTGCATTTCCCTGCTCTTCTGCCCTCCCTCACGCAAGGGTTGGTGCGAGCTACAAATGAATGCTTGCTTTTTCTGTACTTTGGGTAGCTTTGCTTTGGAGGCATGGTTTGAATCACTTCCCTGTCACAGCATCATCAGGCAAATATTTGTCTCCTTTTTTTCCTTTGAGGTGTTGTGACAGCACTGCTGGTAGGGAACAGGAGTAACTTTTGAGGCAAGCTGGGAGTGCAGTTGTATCAATCTCAGCCTGTTTGAACTTGCTGATTCTGCGTAACAAGTAGTTGCTTAAGTGTGGATACAGCAGAATTATTCAGAAATGGTCCCCCCCTCTTGGGATTTGTAGATCAGTATCTTTCCTCTCACTCATGCTTACAACTTGCCTTGATTCACAGCAAAGCAAAATTTTACTCTAGGATAAAAATACAAAATGCTCTGTCTGCGTGTGTGTCGCATATCCTTTGTGTTGGCAGCTCCGTGGCCCTGGTTAAGTTTGCAGACTCTCCTGGTAGCACTGAAAAGGGATTTCTGATCTGTCAATTAAATGTAATCACGGGTGGCTTCTGCAGCCTTAGCACACCCAGCTAGTCTTGGTGGATCTAAATAATAATGCTCATGCCATGCTAATGATGCTGTCTGCCCCCCTGCTGTAAAGCTATTTGTGCTTTACTGGGAGAACCTCCTTGTGCAGGGAGACAGACAGCGCAGCAGTCCGCACTGCCCTTGGGGGGATACCCACGGTACGTCTGTTCGGCACCGTGGGCCACAGCAATTCCCAGGGGGACGCCGAGGGGACTGCTACACCCACGCCCCACGTGCCGCCCCATGCTGCTACGCGAGGAACCTCGCCGGGGCCATGTTAGCCCTGGTAGAGCTGGTTGGCGCTGGGGCCTCCACGAGGAGAGCGAGCCAGCAGGATTGCAGCGCCAGGGTGTGGGGAGCACTGGCTGGGGGATCGCCTGCTCTGCCCGGTCGCAGGCGAGCGGCTAAAATGAGTCAGTGCTTCCTGATCTGATCCTTCCTGGGACCCGTTCGCCCCACCCTGCTCTTGCACTGCAGCCATTGCAGTGGCTTTCTTACTGGCATAGCCTTGGAGATGTCTCGATATTCAGCTTCATTTTGTTTATCCCATGCATTCAGCACTGGTTACCGCTAGTGTATTTGGTGGTACTTGGAATTTGTTTTGAGATTGCTCCGCAGTTCTAAGAGGGCGTTTCCCACGTGGTTGCGTCTTTGTGTCTAAATGTCTCTTGACTTACCGTGAAGTGTGCGTGCTGTCTGAGGGCTTTTTGGGTCACTTCTGGGTTTTTTTGAGGATACAAATAGCGAACAAGCCAAGAAGATAAGACAAACAGAAACTCGTCCAAGTGTGTGATCATGTCTGATTTGCAAAATTACCTGCATCTTTCTGGTTCCTGTGATTACAGCTGGCAAGGGCTGAGTGGGTTGCTCTCTTAAGTGGGTGATGTTGGTAATTAGCACTGGAAATATATTGTCAATACAGTTTCTCTGCATGTTTCAGCAAACAAACGACTAAACTCTTTAACCCAAGGACATAATGCCACTGCACTTTTGACTTAAATTTTAGTCATATTCGTGAGACTCTAAAGAAGGGGGTTAGCAGCAGTGTATTAAGTGATTGCTCCTAAAAATCCTGCTGCTTCACTTTGTTTGTTCAGGATCTATTTCCCATGCTCGTCAAACGGCAGAAGTTTTGAAGAGCAGTTCACTGTGTTCTACGTTTTTAGACAGCTTGGCCTGAAGTAACGTTTGTTAAGCAGAATGAAACAAAAACAGTGACAAAAAAGACATGACCTAGTAATCTCTCAAAAGAGATGTTATCCGTGTAATTTTGAAGGCTGTCTTCTTTTACTCTGTGAGCCATCTTTCAGTCTGTGGGGCCTGAAGAACGTCATGGTCCAAATTTCAACCTGTCTTGGCTGCATCCTGCACTCGTGTTAGTTCTGACACAGTGGCACAAAGTTGAAACTTAGGCAAAGCAGACTTTTTTTTTTTTTTTGGGAAGCAGAGATGTTCATAATAGACATGCTTTTTCTTTGCTGTAAATTAGTGAAAACCAGTTCTTTGGAGATTACTGTTATTTGAAGGTAGCGATGTAAGTGAAATATCTCAGGGAAGAAAACAGTGGAAGGGGTAAAGCAATTGTGTCAGCTACATTGTACTTTGGGCATCTGACCAGCTCAGTCCTTCCCAGACTAGCTTGGTGAACTTGAGTCACTCTTTACGTTGGAGGAAAAAGAAAAAAAATTTAAATAAGGTAAAGGATGGAAAGCACTGATTTTTTGTTCTTAGTCTCTGAATGGTTGGATGTGTGGCTCCCTTGTCTTCAGATAAGCATCAGACGTATGAGGATCATCCCCTAGATTTTGATATGAAACTGCTCAAACATCACGAGGGAGGTGAGGAACAGCCGTGTGCAATACAGTAGAGTATAGGGTACATCTAGTGGTAAAGTGGAGAAACTTAGAATAATATGTGGGATATGGAGCCAGAACCTGAACTCAATGCTGTCAAATGATCTCTCTGGGCTGATAATGCCCGGATTCATTGGCCACCCCACTGCGTTTCCACAGGCGTGGAGATGTGAGGGAGGAGGAGGGTGTTTATACATGCGCTGGATCCTGCGCTCAGGAATTAATCTTGATTTAGATGCTGGGACTTTCCCAACCAGGCCTCAGTGAAATTGCTTGCTGCTCCCCCTCTGGACATGCAGCTCCTTCTAATCAGACCTACCTGGCATAAACCTCACTTGACTGCAAGCCAGCAGTGCTTGTGCTGCCATAGTTATAAGGGAGAGGCTTAACCCTGGACCCTGCTCAGAGGCTGCAGATACACCCTTTTGTTCAACACTTTCCTTTTGCCCAGGTCTCCGAGCCAGGCAGGCCCTTTCTCTTAGGGATGTGGAGCACATCAGCGGCCGTGGAAACCCAGGATGCAGCTACAGTGTGGTTTTTCTCCCCAGAGTTAGAGGTGAGGGATTCCCACGCATGCTGAGGGGTGCTTCCTTTCCAAGAGCCAGAGCAGCGCTGATCAGGTTATCTGCATGCAAAGCAGGAGCTCCTGGTTTTGTTCATAATTCAGTGGGACCGGGAGCTGGGAGCAGCTGCGTCTTGTAGTTGCCTCTTTCAGGATGCTTTAACTCCTCATTCTAGCCTTGAGCCAGCCAGTCAAAACCTGCCCACGTTCTGGTTTTGGCATTGGAGCTGTAGGCTGCCCTGTTTCAAGACCTCCAGAAAGCTTGTATCATCAAAATGCAAATCCCTTCAGCATTAAGAAAATGCAGCAGCCCTTTTTGGAGATGCAGTAAAAACTGGGATGTGACCAGCACGAGCTGCATGTCACTTCAGCAGGACACATGCTCTTTTTTTTTTTCTTTTCCCCCCTCCTATGAGTCATCCGCCTTAGGCACTGATCCAACACCATCCACGGGGAGAAAAGGAGAGAGGTACTTGAGTTCTGCATTTGTTTATTGTTCCAAAAGTCTCTTGTTCAATGTAAAGTGGCAGAGAATTCACTTGCTACTGTTCTGGTAGAGTAGTCACCCTTCTGAAATCATGCTCTGCGTTAAGGTTTGGGGCTGAAAACTTTTTCTGCCCATTTGTTTTTTTAAAAAAAAAAAAAGGAAAAGAAGCTGGGGGAATTCTTGTACAGTATCATCTTGGTCATCCTGTCCACGTGGCCATTCGGGGAGAGGAAAGTTGTGGCAGAAGAGGGGAAGCGGAAGGTGATTCTCACAGGGAGGATGGAATGAAAGGCAGTCGAGCTCTTGAAAAATGAGGTTTTGTCGTGAGGGCTGACTGGCACATGGTTGTAACACAGTTGGATCCTCTTGGCTCACCAGTGAAATTCTTTGTGTGAGGAGGAGGGAAGAGATTACAAGGAGAGGGTTTTCACATACAGCTGTACTGCAAAAGGCATAGTGTGTAGCAAGCTATCTGCATTTTTTGCATAGCAGTTCTTAAATGTTAAGAGTTTAGTTCAGAGGTGGATCAGACCTTGTTTGGAAAAGACTTCATTTCCTCTTTCCATTTTGGGATTATTCTTTGCAAATTCTTCTGGCTGTCTGCTTTCATTCTATATAGAGTTCCACCACTTTCTCTGAAAAATCAGGGCTAGCTAGCACTTCATGCAAGGGAGTCCTCTGTAATATTAAGCTCAAACTTTTATCGCCTTCCTTTCATCCTGTGTATCATGGTTGCATTTTAGCATTCCACCCTCAGTACTGTAGAAGTGTATGTGTACTTGCATGTGTAGCTGGAAAACTAATAACCACCATCTGAAGTGTGGGTTTCAGGGCTCTGTACCTTCCTGAGCCTGTCTGCTGTTCTTGGGTGGCTCTTAGGATGGTTCAGAGTCAGAATTCATTGATTTAAATTGGAAAAAAACCAAAACAACTCAAGTTTCATCTGCTGTGGCTCTGGCTCTCTTCTGAGCTGCAGCAGTGGTCACTTCAGAGCTGCTGACACATTGCTGTAATTTGCATCTGTGGCTGAATATGAGCATTTCTGTGCATGTCCTTATTTTGCCCTTCTTTTTTTGCATTACATTCTCACTTAGTGTTGAGTGTTTATTTTTTTGGAACTGATGAATGTCATCTCATTTTCCTTTATCATTGTAAGATGCTGGAAGCCAGGCTGACTTACGAGCCCGGCTTTTGTATTCAATGTATGCCAGTGTTGTCAGGTCAAAATATGTTGTTGTAGTCACAATGGGAAAATAACTTCTAAGCACAGTTTTGTTCCTGTTCTACTTCTAGCTTGGCAGGCTAAACAGTGAGGTCGGGCATTTTCAGTGTTACATGTGAGATGTAATCAAGGCAAATGCTGCTAAAGGAGGATCAGGCAAAGCAAATGCCCCCCCCCCCCCCCCCCCCCCCCCGCAGTTGTAGTTAGGAAACTTTTTAAGTAAAAGAAGCCTTGGTGAAGGGAGTGTTCAGCTTTAAAAGAAGAGTTCTGTATGTGGATATGGCTTGGCATCAGCTGCAGTTCAACCCAAGTTGGGTGATAAATGTTCTCTCGAGGCAGAATGACATCCATGTTGCAAAGTAAAAGAGAGAGATGAAGATTGTGTCTATCCTTTGTACTGCTCAGCTTTATCTTCCCACTTATCTTGGGCTGTAGCTCAAGTAATCTTTTTCCTCTCCACCCTTGACTTGATGTAGTGAAACTTGCTTAACCTGCCAAAAGAAGAAACCTGCTGGCTGTAACGTGGACGGGTTGCGACTCTCTTTGAGAACTCTGGAACCTGCTGCTTTGGTTTCGGATTTTTCTTTTTTCCTTGATGATCGCACGCAGAGAGCTATCACAGCAGCTGTGATATTTGACCTACGCAGTAAAAGTCAAAGGTGCAGTCAGGGTGTCTTCCTGTTTATAGCTCAATAGCCTGGGCCGCTTCCTTTCAAATATACAAAACTAAAACATGAAGGGATTACCACATTCCTTGCTGTGGGTACGGATTCTGTGCTCGCATTTAGGGCATGGCAAGAGCGCGCAGGGTGCGGGAAGGAGAACTGCAAGCCGGAGGCAGCCGGTGACTTTGATACCAGACGTAGCAAAGCCCCGTCACCGTGGTGCTGCACCCACATTAGCAAGCCCTGCCTTCCCAACATACATTATATTGCAAACACGGCTGGACTGCTTTTGGGACTTGCAGGAGCCAGTATGTTTGCATACATTAGGTCATGCCGGGCAGAGGTGCCAGACTGAACTGACACTAACCTGGAGGTCTCACCAGTTTCTCCTTTTGGTGTGATGTGGATGTGCCATCACACCCCTCTCACATAGGAGCAGCTCCATCAAAACAGGCAGAGTTCAACAGGTGGACAAACAGCAGGTAGAAAGAACTCAGCCCTGGGGAAGCTGTTTTGCATGGGTAGTGACTAAACAGGAGCTCTGCATCCTTGTTACTGGCAGAAAGGAGACTTTCAAAGAAAATAGGAACAAAAAGTCCCACGCTTAATGCATAGGAGGTTTCTTTTGTTTGTTAGTTTTCTGGGTGAATGTGATTTAGCTTGAGTGCTTTTGCTCTCTAGCTCTCTGAAAAGTAACTGGCCGAGTAACATAAGCTGTGCGTCAGTCAAGCTGCCAGGAAGTTAGGCATGTAGGCCATGTGTGTGTCTGGGCTGGGGGACAGACAGGCACATGCAAAAGCCTCTCTCTCACTTTCAAGAGCTCAGCGAAACTGGAAAGCAGTCTTCATGAAAAAGAAAAAAAAAAAAGAAAGAAACTATCTTCCAAGTTTTGCTTTGCCTGCACAATTGAATACTATGGTTTTTTGTTCCCAGATGCTTGTTGAGTTTTATCTTCAACCATTGTGGACAGAAACCCTTTGAACAAATAGCTGTTTTCTTCTCCCTTATTCTTGCATGAATACAGGCAACTGCTCCTCACACTGTTGACTTATCACCACTAGGAAGCTCTGGGGTTGACTTAGCTAGCACACGAAGTTAGATCAGTGCCGTAAGGGGGGGAGAAAAACAGATCAAAAAAAGACTAAAGACAATGAGGCAGTACAATACCTGTAGATGCCTTCCCTGCGGATTGTGTGAGACCAGGCAGCACTGGATTCATGCCGATAAATCAGTTAGCTTTGGTGCCTGTGGTGACGGGGCTGCCAGAGGGCCAAGGCAGGGGAGTGCACTGAGCTGCGGAGGCTGTGCCAGCGCTTCGACTTCTCCCTGGCTCTGGTCGAACCTGGAGAGAGCCAAACCCTCGGAGCTTCAGCCTTCCTTTCTGCTCCCAGTCAGGCCATCGGTGGGGAAAGAGGTTACGCGAATTCAGCAGTGGTCCTGTATTGCTGTGCCCAACCTGCTGGGCACTTCTGCACACAGATACTCTCTCCTCCTTGAACCTCCCACAGTGTGACTGACAGGTGTCACCAGTTTCCGTCCACCGTTTGTGTGACCAGTGAGAGTTACTAGGGGGCTGGGGAAGCCACATTTTTCCTTGTGGACCTGGTCCTCTGAGCAGCCCCAGCCTTGCTGGGCATTGACAGCGGGCAGTAGCTGAACAGCCATTTTAAGTATTGGTTCTGGTGTGTGTGGTGCTTTTGGCTTGGGGCTGTTCCTACGTAACACCCTCAGAAGCCTGGCTGTAGTTTGAGACCGTAATTTAGATGCCCTTTTTTTTAAAAAAAAAGAGGGTTCAGAGATTATGAAAGGAAGTGTTGAAAAAACGTTGTGTGAGGAGACAGTCCTCCCAGCAGCTCCAGTGGATTCTGCCTGTGAGTCAGTTTGGTCCAGTGTGTTATCTGGAAGCATCATGCCCTTGGCATCCAAAACTAAAACGGATTTGGTGTCATAACAGCCAAGCAGTTATGAGGACATGTGAGACTCGTCTAGGTTACAACATTCTCTCATGTTTGAACATGGTAGCGTGCAGTCAAGCTAAATGGCACGGTCCTGAGCCGAGCTGGGGGTGTAACTTCTGAAGCATGTGCCCAGATGCCATTAACATTGTCTCCCTTGTGCTGCTTTGAAGTCAGCTACATAGACAAAGGGCAGCTCTCTCCTGCACTCCCATTTCTACCTGTTAGAAGCAAAAATTTCTATTGCACATAGGAGCCTAAGTTTGATGTTTTTCTAAAGCACTACAAATTTGAAGTGAGGCTGAAGGCCCTACATTTGTTTAAAAAAAAGAAAATTTACAAGGTGGGCTTTTAGTAATCAGAAAAAGAAGCAATGGGAGCAATACCCCGAAACTACACAACAGTGTCTTCCTCAGGTTGCAGATAAGGAAAATCAAGCGGCAGGTGAGTCAGGCATACAGATCTTTGTGAGAATGCTTCCTGAGCCATTTTGTCCTTCTCCACTTTCCAGTGTCTTTGTGACGAGAAGTAGTTGTTTTCCTGGGGAAGCTGGTTTGTGAATGTGCTTTGGCAATACGGAGTTGTGCAAGCCAAACCTGCCGCAGCTGAACAGTTTGACCAGATACGTCTTGGCTTCAGAGTTGCAGCTGAAATTTGGAGTTGGGTGCACGAGCGTGTTAAGGATGGGAAGGAGACAAGTGTATTTAGGAAGCGTTGCTCTGACATTGGTGTATGCTGACGCATTTGGGGTGCTGTCTGAAACTATAAAAGGAGAGAGAGTCAGCTGAAGATGGGGTGCTTTTTTTGCACGGAGAGAAGGGGATGCTAAGCTGCAGGCTTTTCCTTACCAGACTGCCACAGGGCTGGGAGGCCAGGCCTGTAGATTGCTGCGCAGCGTCAGGCAGAAGCAGCGCCTGTTGGATGAAGGGGGACGGGCACTGTGCTCCCGGGGATGGGCGGTAACGGGGCAAGTGCTGTGCTGTGGGTCGGGGCACGGCGAGAGCTGGCAGGCTCCCTGCCGCGGCCCCGCATGGTCTTTGCGCTGCCGGGGTCCCGTGCTGGAGTGTGCCCCAGCTGTCTTTCCAAAGTGCGGTCCGGTTTATGGGGTCTCTGCTGGTATCCTTTAAAGGCAAACTTTAGAAGTGTTGTTGGCATTAAAATTTATGTGGACTTTCCGGCCAGATTTGCCTGCTGACAGTGTCTTCTTCCTCCTCTTGCTCAGGCACATGAAGATTCATGAGAAGGATCCGAACAGCACAGCAAGCACAACTCCCCCATCGCCGCTGAAGCGCAGGCGGTTGTCTTCGAAACGGAAGTTTAGTCATGATGCTGAGATGGACAGAGAGGAGAGGACACCTGCAAAAAAGGTTCTTTACAGGGCATGGAGCAAAAGATTTTCCTGGCTACCTCCTAAACTGTCAGCTGTTGTGTTCATGCAGTCAGCACAGAAATACTGAAATGTAGTCTTGTTACAGCCCTGCATATATTGAAGATGCCATGCTTTTCCTGTGTAGCCAGTGCTGTTGTCTGAGACTGAAAATGAATTTTTAATCTCAGAAATCAAAAAAATTCAATTTTTTAAAATTCTTCATTGTTTAAATATTTGGGTTTGCTTGTAATTTATATTAGGCAATTGATGGTGGATGGCAAGAGGATGAACTATTCTTTTGCTACCTCAGCTTTTCCCCTAGTTTTTTTTTTCTTCCATTTACTTCATAGTCTTGCAGGATAGTGATTTGATCTTTAAAAAAACCCAGTGTTTACTTCAAAAGCAGCAACAGCTTAAGTCTGTTTTTGTCTTCATCTGGAGAAAAAAAAAATCTGTAGTACATTTCACTTTCACAGTAGCATAATCCTACATTATGGGAGTTGCAAGAGCAAAAATATTTATTTGAAGGCCATTAGGGTTTTGTTTATGAAATATTTTAGTACGTTTCAGTCCATTGTACAAAATGTATGGTGGCTGCCAAACTTAACTCGACCCTTTCCACTTACTATCTTTAAATGGCAAGCTAGTAGCAGTTCCATTTAGCTCAGTACAGCTTGTTTCTGTGCATGCTTTTCTCCCCATAATCAGAAGAGGACTATAGAAAACACGGAGAAGTTCAGTGCTTTTCCCTGGACCACTTGAGTTAGGAGCTGGCAGTATCTCAGTGGCATAAATAATCGAGGCTGACAGCTCGCCTGGTTTTCTGAAGGGGGAAGAATGCTAGTTCAGTAGGATATAAACATACAGGTTTATAAGTTGTTCAAATCGCAGTTTCTCATTAGAACTGATGTATCCATGACTTAGCTGCACTCGGTATCTCCTGCTGAGCCTCCTTGTCTGTCGTGCATGTTCTCACACACACGCGGAGGCTCTGTTGCTGCTCACCCTCTCTCTGTTGCCAAAATGAGTCATTTCTGGTCGCCTGCAGCAAAGTTACGGATGAAACCTGCTGCTTCATTTTTAAGAGAAGGACTTCAGACGGATTGCGTGTTTAGTTTGTTGCTTAAAATTTGGTCTAGTGAGGTTTTTTTTCCCTCTCTCTGAAGGTTGTCGAGGATGGTCACTCCTGTGAAGGGGATAAGAAGGCTGAGGAGGAAGTTTATCATTGTCCAGTGTGTTTCAAAGATTTTTTTTGCAAGTATGGGCTGGAGTCCCACATGGAGACACATCCAGATAATTCGCTGAGGTAAGAAAGAGTCCCAGGAGTGTTTCTGGTCACCAGATGGCCTGAAGGGAGCCTGCTGGGGAGGGACAGGAGCCATTCAGCCCCCTGCACTGTTAACTGCCCCCCTTTGTGATTTTGAACAGGTTTTTAAACATTTCTGCCTCATCTTATGTCACCAGGGTGCTGCAGGGCTTAATTTTGTTATTTTTTGCAAATACAGGATATCTTACCAGTCAATAGCTGGGAATGTTTTTAGAAGAAATCAAAGCACCTTCCTCCCCTCTGAACCCATCACTGTTGTTATGTAAAACTGTAAAATGCCAAATTGCAAAATTTTAATAAGTTAAACTAAAGATGTTTAAAACATGAAACAAAACTTGATAAAAGTATTCAGGTACCAACCTATGAGATTATCCTGCTTGGGGAGAAAGCAATCCCTGGATGTAAAGGTGTCGTCGTCTGTTGTGGGAGTGAGTGAAGACAGATGAGTTTCTGGTTCCAGACTTTCAATAAAATGTGTTACGCTTTTCTGCCTGTCAAGGTTAGGGAATGATTTGGATTTTGACTGAAATCAGCTTTTCTTAACAAGGAATAGTTAGTTATTAATTGCTTGGGAAGGTGCTTGGGTGTTGTGTTTTGGTTCGAGTAATCGCCCCTGGGACTCCTGGTACTTTTTTATTTCCTGTTTTTTACCATAGAAAAATGTAGAGCCAGATATGTGAAGATACAGAAGAGATATTCCAAGTCTAGTTTAAATGTGCAAAAAAGCTGCTATTTTAGAGAATGAGACTGTCCATTTGCAGAAACTTGTCAGTGTTTTAAGGTTATTTTGTGACATTGGACTCTATGATCTTTTTGGAAGGGTGCAGATTTCAGTATCTTGAGGCGTCAGCAGTCTCTTCTGAATACAGTTTCATAATAGAATGGCATGGAGCAGAGCCATCCCATTCTGTTAAAAGGAATTTTTTCTATTAAATTTTCCATTTTTTAAAATTAGAAAACCTTGGTAAATATGTGTAAAACCATATTTTAAAGGCAATATAAGTGCTGTAATTGTTGGGGAAACTTGGTCCAGCAAATAGTAGTTGGTTAAATGAAGGCTGCTGTTTCTGAAGTAAATGAAGTAAATTTTCATTGTAGAGCAAAACTGAAGCAGTTTTTCTGGCGAGAGCTCTGCAACCTCCACAAAAGAGAGTCTGACATAATTTTGCCATATATTTTATGCTTTAGAGATAACAGCTCTCATATTTGGCTTATCCTGGCATTAGCCTCATTTTGAAGGTTCTATGAAGATGTGACCTCTTTGCAAAGTTATATGCCATGGACCAGAGTGGAGTGGTGGATTCTCTTGCTTTGACTGATGGATAAAAGATTACAAAGTAGATACCCTTCTAGCTTGGCAGCTTTGCGGTCTGCTGCAGCAGGGCAGGAAGACACACTGGCTGTGCAACTCTTTCTCTATGATTAGGAGACCTGCTGTTGGATAATATTCTCCTGAAGTGGATTTTGCTACCCTTGATTGTGTGGAGAAACAAGGGCTAAAATGTATTCCTAAATCAAGGCCGTGATTGTCAAGTGCTGCGGGCGTGAGTTAAGGCTGATGCTGGGATGCCAGTCTTTATGGGCTTTTCTAAATGGCCGTAAGGAGGTTTTTGTCAAATATTTGCTTTAGCAGTTTAAGACATGTCAGCGGAGATAGGGCAAGACAAGGAAGCTGTGGTTCTCCCTGGTCAGCTAACATATTCAAATGCAGCTTGCCCTGCCTGTCTGTTTTAAAATACACCGTTTGTCCTAGTTTAGACAAGTCAAATGACACTGTCTGCTTGGCCCAACCTAGCAGAAAATCCTCTGGTAAGCAGAGCAGTCTGTGCTGCTGTAGAGGTGACTCTTTCATCCCAAAGGAAATGGGTTAAAATCCTTGGCAGGCAGGGGCTGTAATCCCCTGGTTTCCAGGGTTATGCAAGACTGTAGAATTCAACAAGATATGCTGAATGTGCCACACAATTCTCAGTCCTGAATTCATGTGACAGAAATGATTCCTCTTGGTGAGGCTTAGGAGTGGTTTTTTGAGTAAAAGAGATGTAGAAAAGAATATTTTGCTAGAGTATGAGAGAAGGAGGCACGTGTGTATGGGTGCACTTGTGGCGGGAGAGCAAACTGCAGAATATTAGAAGGCGTTCATCGAATCCTGGTGTTTGCCTGTTGCAGGAGACAAGGAGGAAGAACTCTCCTTAAACAAAGTTCAAACAAATAAGAAAGCGTAGCAGCTGTGTTAGAGCAAAGAGCAGGGAGCAGAACGTGCTCAGTCTCTTTTTATTGCCCATACTGCAAAAGCAGAGGTGCTTGACAAGGACTCCTGTGAGGTGGGTACCAGATGCCGTGCATCCCTGAGGCAGGTGCGCTGGGCCTGGCAGCTGCTTTGCACCTACCCTTTCAGGTCGCCCGGCACAGGTTGTTTTGTTGTGGCCAAAAATAAGCGATGCTCCGTCTGTCTAGCCGTGCTTGTCTTTGTAAACCACAGGGCAAACACCCGGGTCCGATCTTCTCCCCCAGGTAGTCAGTATAAAAATGATTGCAGACCTCGGCGGCGGGGGGGTGTGGAGGGATGTGGGGAGATGCAGCGGTGTGCGTTGCCTTGGTGGTGGTACCAACCACTCGGCGGGGATGCACCCTGGCAGCAGCAGCAGCAAAGTGCCGGGCTGTGCAGGAGCTTCTGCCTGGCTTCCTTGTGGTCCTGTAATCCTGCACTTGTAGTGCTGTTGTGTAAATAGAGCTTCTCGCCCCCAAAGCGTCTGTCTGTCTGTCCCGGCCCCCCTCTGCTAAGTAGCAGAAAAGGTAAGGCTGTCTGGGAGCCCCCGGGTGGGTATGTGAGCTGCTAATTTACAGGGTGGGCCATTACCCTTCCAGATACTGTCAAATGAACAGCTTTCAATCACAGGGTTAGCTGTTCCAAGTCAGATGAAAAGACAGCCCGCATTGTCTTCCCCAGTGCTGCTTTTTCATGTAAAGCCGGGAGCACCGCATTGTTGACTTGCAGCAGAATAAACAATACTTAATCCACTGATTGTGTGAGAGGGGCTCCGGCTTGGGAGAGTATCTCTTGATTATGTAAAATCCTAAATCGTGCTTCTTTGTCTCCTAATTACGGTAAGGACTGCCCTGCTCTCTGTAGCAAGAATAGGGCCCTTTATCCCGCTGACAATGGGCTGTGGCAGTGTATCTCCTCCTCGGCATTACCCCCCTCTGGTCAGTATCTGTCCCTTTGAAGCCCCGGGACCCGCACCCTAATTAGTGACATGAGCTGATGCCATCAAGTTTGCCTGCAGTCCCCCTTAGCAGTGGGAGGTGGCCCAGGCGTGCTTTCTGATCCCCTTCGCCTCTCTACCTGGATTATTTAAAGACCGTCTGTCTCCCTGCAGCTGGGGCCTCAGGACACCGTCTATTTTGGTGAGTTTGTATCTGAGTGTTGATATAATTAGCAGAGCACCGAAACGCTGTGCAGCCAATAGGGAAAATGAGAAACCTCGCTCGCAGAGCTGGGTAACTTCTCTGGAAACTTTTGTGGTGGAGGGTTGCTGTCAAACATGGTAATGTGCTCGGAAAGGTCGCCTGACAGGCAGCTCCAAGCAGCATCAGCAGTGCCAGCAAAGGAGATGTGAGGATTTACTGGGGAGAAACCTCTCCAGGCGCTATGTGAGGTTTCTCCTCTTTCCTTTGGCAAGTACAATGGAACAGGCTTAAAGGAAAACGTGTGGCTTTTAAAAAAGTGCAGGCACTATAAAATTCCTCTGTTGGGTTTCACTGTAACCAGAGCGTACCCTTTATATTCCCTCTCCTTCTCCTCCAGGAGGATTCTCACAGCAGTTAGTGGTGGATACACTAGCAGGCTGTGCTTGCCATTCAGCGTGAGCTGGACAGGCTGGCAAGTTGGGCAGAGAGGAACCTGATGAGGTTCAACAAGGGCAAGTGCAGGGTCCTGCACCTGGGGAGGAACAACCCCATACACCAGTACAGGTTTGGGGCGGACCTGCTGGAGTGCAGTTCTGTGGAGAGGGACCTGGGTGTCCTGGTGGACTACAGGTTGACCATGAGCCAGCAGTGTGCCCTGGCTGCCAAGAAAGCCAATGGGATCCTGGAGTGCATTAGGAAGAGTGTGGCCAGCAGGTCGAGGGATGTTCAACTCCCCCTCTATTCTGCCCTAGTGAGGCCCCATCTGGAGTACTGCATCCAGTTCTGGGCTCCCCAGTTCAAGAAAGATGAGGAGCTGCTGGAGAGAGTCCAGCGGAGGGCTACAAGGATGGTGAGGGGACTGGAACATCTGTCCTATGAGGAGAGGCTGGGGGAGCTGGGCTTGTTCAGCCTGAAGAAGAGAAGGCTGCGAGGGGACCTAATAAATGCTTACAAATATCTGAAGGGTGGGTGTCAGGAGGATGGGGCCAAGCTCTTTTCAGTAGTGCCCAGTGACAGGACAAGGGGCAACGGGCACAAACTGAAGCAGAGGAAGTTCCATCTGAACATGAGGAAGAACTTCTTCACTCTGAGGGTGACAGAGCACTGGAACAGGCTGCCTGGGGAGGTTGTGGAGTCTCCTTCTCTGGAGATATTCAAGACCCTCCTGGACAAGGTCCTGTGCAGCCTACTGTAGGTGACCCTGCTTCGGCAGGGGGGTTGGACTAGATGACCCACAGAGGTCCCTTCCAACCCCGAACATTCTGTGTGATTCTGTGTCTCTGAACCAACAGCTAGAGGTTTTTTAATTGTTCCTTCCTCACAGCAGCAAGGAGACATTTATGCTGCCTCTCATGCTTGTGTATCTTCCTGAGGAGAGGAGGAGGGTGGTGGCGACAGCGTTGCAGTTACCTCCTTTCTTAGAGACATATTTCAATATCAGTTCTTAGTGAGAACAGTTGTGCAGTTTGAACATGGCAAAAGCCTGGGTCTGAACGAGTGTTATGGGGACTTCCTGATGACGTTTGGTTCAGCGTGGCATTGCCTTCAGTTAGGGGATTTGTTTTTGCTAAGTTTTTATAGGAGACAAGAAAGAAATAGAGATTGCAGAGTGTGAAAGACACCGTCTGCCTCAGTCACTGAGCTGACCTGGTGACCAGAACCAGTAGATGCGTGCTGCCATGAACGGATTCAGGGTAGATTAAGGTTTTTGACCTTTTACAGAGCATGTCCAAACAGTGATAGAATGTATTAAGCTTTGCAACTTGCCAAATCCCAGGCATATTTTCACAAGGACAGCAAAAGCAGTTCTCTTTGCCCCAGGGTAACGTACTTATGTAGAACTTCCAAAGAATACCAAAAGCCGTTCACAGTCTACCTTCTCCTTCAAAACAGCCTACCGAAGTTTTGCTGAAACTTGTCAAGTCAGGTTGGCTAGAGGTTGAACATCACCATGGAAAGGTGTTGTTTTGAACAATGAGATCTGTAACAGGCATAGCAACAGAAAAGCTCAGGTCCTGGAGTGGAAAGTGTCGAGACACCCTGACCATTGGTGTCTGTTGACATCTGCCTACAGTTTTGCCAGGGCAACCACTGTGAGCTCTTGTTTCTGAAAACTCTCCCAAGTGGAAAATGCTGTCGTTGTGTCTTGGTGTTACCTGGCTTCACTCAGGAGGAGTGGGCAACTTAAATGCACTAGGGATGGTGTCTTGGACTGTCTGAGTAAATTGTTTCACAAGATGCCACACACAGCTTGCGATTCAGTCAGGCTGGTCACCAGGTTTCCCCCTTTGGCAGCACATCCCTGTTCTTCAGTGCATGGTGTCAGGTGGTGGGACGCTGCAAGACACCTGAACCTACGTCCCAGTCTTAAAATAATTTTGACCAATTCACGTGAGCAGCCACATTTGAATCAGGACAAAAGGAAGTGGGTTTTGAGTCAAAATGATTCCAGCTACTTAGAATATTACGTTTATTGCCCAATTACTGTTCTTCAGAGCAGTTCTGCATATTGACTTTGGGGAGATAAAATAACCAAGAAAACAAATTAATGCAAATTTAAAGTGTACAGAGATTATTTCAGTCATTAGCATCAGTAGAAAAGACTAGTACAAGACTAAGTTGTGTACAGAGCAGCAGTGTGACTGAGTAAAAGTATGTTGTACAGGATGTAAAAGAGAAAAAAACCCAAACAACAGAAAAAGCCCCATAAGTTTCATTCATGTCTTTGCCAATGCCTATTTAAGCAACTTTAGGAATTCACTTTCTATCTTTTCTCTCCTTATTAGTAGAGAATAGTCCTGCTGACTTCATTTTTGTGAAGCACGTTGCTGTCTACATGTGGTCAGCCTTTTGTGGGGAGAAGGTGTTGGTGACATTGCAAACTTACAAGAGTGAAGGTGTTTGAAAACTAAATGTTGTTTGCGATTTATATTACTTGTGAGACAAAGCTATGGGTCCCTGGTGGGGAAAGGATGGTTTTTTCTTGATTGTTGACACTACTGTTACTGGAAGCAACTTGAAGCGTGACTGACAAGTAGTCTTCAGGCAGCATTGTGAAGTTTCATACTACGTTTCCATCTCTGTCACAACTGTTGGTGTGCCTGGTTCCTTGCTAGCACTTCAAAATATGAAATGTTATGCTCTTTTAATGCAGCCAGATATTTCTGAGGTGGTTGTATCCTACACAGTTGTTGAGTACTGAGAGAGAGATGGAGAGAGAGCACTCCAGCATGGACATGTTGATGGACCTCCTTGACCTTTGGTTTTGGCACACTATAATTTGGCCCCAGTACTTCCCTTCTTAGTCATTCTTTGGGATTGTACCAGCAGGGATCATTTAGGTAGGAACTGCTGCTGGTGTTCCTGGGTGCTAACAGAGTCAGTGCTACAAGGCTGGTTACAGCCAAGGATGGAGGTGCATGAGGGCCACTTCTGTGGCATTGCGGATTTGACTGACTCTCCTGCTCTGCTCTGCTCTGCTCTGCTCTGCTATGCAAGCTGCTAGCTCGGTGTCTTGCTGATAGGAGCTAGGAACCGAGTCCTGATCTGTGTTGGCAGCATTTTCAGTGGAGGAGCAATACCGTGAGCCAGCTGATGACAGTGAAACCCAGCTCTGGTAAATGCTAGGACCAAAAATACACTGTGGTAAAATGCAGCTCCTAATGTTGATAAGGCAGAGGAGAGGGTATGCAAGCAAGCCGGTGGATGCATCCTTTCACTGAGTGAATGGAGAAGTAAAATCAGTGGGCTGAGCATCTGTCTGTATGCTGGCTTGCAAAAGGAGACCAGAACTGCATTTTAACTGTTTCCTGAAGTTTCTGTTCAGAAAAGAGAGATGGGAAGCATCTGAAGAGCAGCATGAGTCCATTGCTGGTCTAGAAGTGGTCAGCTCAAATCAGGGAGCTCATCCTGCAAGGAGACTGGGAATACAGAACAGCTGGGTAAAAATACCGGATAGCGAATGGACACAGGGAGTGACGCTCTCGTGTGAAACTGTGTGGTGTGTCACATGGTGTTGAGTATCTTAGCTCAGCTGCAAGAATAGAAAGCGGGTGAAATGCAAAGCTGACTGTAGAGGAAAGCTTCTCGTAAAAGGGAAGGAGGAAAAGAGGGCTGAACCAAAACAGGTTATGAGCATGCCTGCCCGATCCTGATGACCAGGGTTTGGTTATACACAGGCTCTCTCGGAGTGCTCGCTGCTGCTGATGGTGTTAGCAGTCCCGTCTGCGTGCCGAGCACAGCTTGCCTGCGAATGTAGGTGAGGGCAAGGATGTTCAGTCCGGATTTGGCTGCACCTGTTTGTGAGCCCTGTTGTCATCAGTGGGTGGTTATAGGATAGACAGGCACCTGGAAGTGTGTTTCTTCTTCGATTACTTGTGAAAATGGTGTTGCTTTTTTAACATGGTAGGCACAGATTTTTTTTTTTTCTAAACTCTTCCCCTTAATCTTAAAACTACAGAAATACTTGCCTTCCGTATTTGAAAGATGTGTTAGAAGGCAGGAAGAGCTTTCCTTCTATTACCCTGAAGGAATACCAGAAGGTCCACTTGAGTCTGTGTGCACAAATAATGACTTTTATTCTGGATGCTGTGCAGCTTCCAATTCTGGTAGCTGTAGGGGACTGTGCTGGTCATGGGTTTTTTTCCCCAGGTGTGCTAGCTCTAATTATTAAACCCTTCGTTGTTATTTATGTTGATCTTCAGCTTTTGCTTTGTGATTCTGTCCAGCCAATTTCTTAACACTTCTGGTTTTTAAAACTTTGACCTTTATTAAGTAAAAAGGTCATTATGAGAAAAAGAACTACTTTGTGCAAGTGTCTGCAAGCCATATCCCATTTTCCCTTTATTTGTTCTCAGTTGCATGCTAATTCTGCTGGAGTAAATGGTTGAGTAAGCTACTGTTCCACTGGGGCAGAGGTATTTAAATCTGGCACTGTTGAAGTGCTGCTGGTACATGCAATTCGTTAGAGTGTTGGGAAGTAGTGAAATATTTTTTCTTGATTTTTCTTTGTTCACACACAAAGAAAGTTAAAAGTGGCACAGGACGGCTCATGCCTTTTTATTAAACCCTATGGTGGTTAACTTCACTTGAGTTACTCTGTGGGAGTCACGATACACCGGTATGGGCGCTGGCTCTACAGCATGCTGCCAAGTCTCTGAAGCACGACATCAACCTGGTTTGTATCAGATCTGCCCTGGCTCCTACATGGTACTGTTCTTGCCTGTACCACAGCGTGGCCATAGGAATGCTCCCAGCACTGTGCATCCTGCTATTAATAGAAGGGCTGGCGCAGTGGTTTCAGCCTTTGCTGCACCCAAGGGTGGCTTTTTTGAGGGAGAGAATTAAAGGGAGCGACAGGACACGTTGGTAGCAAAGTCAGACAGCCAGTGGGGAGGTGAGAGGGAGGAAAAGTTAAAAGAAAAGTCCTGCCTTTGCTGAGGAGGTGAAGCATCGTGCACTGAACCTCTGGTGAGCTGCGCCCGTCCCCCTGTGCGCCAGGAAAGGGGAGAGGAGGCTCTCCAGCCCTTTGCGGCTGGCAGCGAGTTGGCTCCCACTGCTTCTATGCCGCTTGCGATTTCGGCGTTGACTCATGTGGCGTTGGGCGAGGTGGAGATGGAAGAGCAGCAGGTCCTTCGGGGTCAGACACGCTGTGATGCTGTGGGGAAGGAGGCAGGAATGGTCATCGCAGGACAGAGGGAGGACCCGCAGGGATCCCTGGGAGCGAGGCAGGAGCGGCGTTCGCAGCGCTGCTGCTTTTCCATCACTCAGCTGCAGCAAGTGGTAGAGATTAGTGCAGCTGTTGGATGTTATTTCCCAGGGCCCTGAGTGTGGAGGCCAGGAAGGGGTTTTGATCCAAAAAGAGAGGAGTATCTGGACCTGAGTGGGGTTGCACAGGAGCAGAAACCAATTTGTGCGCTCTCATCTCCCTCCCTTTGCCTTGCCCCAACAGAAGTGAGAGAGAAGCAAAGGAATCCGTTCCTGAAGGGGAATATGTCTGTAACCTGCTAGTTTTTCTTTCATAGGTGGTGAAAGCCCTTATGTTTAAAACCATCCTTTCTCCATCTCCCCCTCCCTGTCGGCCTCCTCTGCAGCGCACGTTACTGGTGCGGAGGCTGGGAGCCTGCTCCTGTCCCTGGTGCAGACATGAGTCAAGTGCAGGGAATCACCTGTGTTTCTCTTCTGCCCAGGTGTATTATTTTTAGGTCAGCATAGCATTTTCTTTGCTGGTAAGGAGAGCCATATTAATTCAGCATAATGTGAGACAGAAGGGAGAATAATAACGACAAAGGTAGAAATTTATATACGGTACAGATTAGGGATTTCAGTGGGAGGAATTAGGTGACTTAATAACATAACTGTGTATTAACGACTTCTGTCTCAGGATATGTTTCATTCTTGTTTTGTTTTCCTTGCTTCTGTTTGTGGCAGTTGCTAAAGAGCACAGACCGGAAAGGAATGAAATGGTATCAAGCTTTTTATTTTAGATAAGGTCTAGAAATTAACACTGGTTTTATTTGTTGATGTGCACAACATGGGCAACATAATGAGTTGCATGGGTGAAAACTTCAGGTTTTTGTTCTACTCTTGTGTGGTTTCAGAAGTATAAGTACAAGAATGCTAAATGTTGCTTTCCCTGTCCCACTGCCAGTCTCAGTTAATGTAGACCATAGTGTTTGTTTAACTTCTTGGTGACAATGATGGATATAAATACTTGGCACTTGTGTCTTGACTACTGAAATGTAAAATTTAGGACTGAATGTTTTGACTGCGTTACCCTGAATCAAAATCAAGACTGATTAATTTTGCTTGAAATTTGGCTCTTTATTTCCTTTCTAAAGTGTATTTCCTTCTGTATAAGAAAAAAAAAGCTATTTCCATTGCTGACAAATTAGAATTGGCTCAGAGGAGAGAGTAATGCAAGGCAACGGGCATCGCTTATGTAAACTTTTCTTGCATAGGTGCCGCTTGTTATAAGTGTAGCAAATCCTGGCTTGCCTCTTGAACGAGCTGCACAAAGCATTGACTATTTCTTAAAGCCTGTTAAAATGCTTTTAAATCCTAATTAGCATTACAGATTTCAAGAATACTAACTTATTTTAGTAGAAAGCTTTTTAATGGTGTGTTTTTACACAGAGACCTTGTCTACACTTAAAAAAAAACCCAAACGATAAAGGTGCACTGGTGTAGTAATAATTAAACAGACTTGCCTGGCGTGACATGTGGCCTGAGCACCAAGGTCAGCCTGGTCATTGCACTGTCATCGCACAGTTAGATTTCGGTTTGCTTTTGTGTTTTAGCAGTTCTATTTTCTCACCTGCATGCTTTGTACACCCCTGCCAGCGAGCCAGAGCCCTGGTGTTACGTTTACATTGTACAGGTGTGAACAACAATGAAACGTAAAGGCAGCTGAGAATGAAGCTCATTTTAAAGCGGTCTTACCTGCTAAAAGCAATTTTTTCCTTTTTGTTTAGAATTGAATCTCTCTACTTGGAACTGAACAGCTTTCTTCTCTCTGCTCTGTAATCGTATATATAGAATGGAAAACTGTGGCCAAGACTAGCAATCACGTGATAACACAGCAGCTTTTATTTGCTACATCTGGAAACTTACCTTGCAAGTGGAGTGCATTTAGCTCTCAGGTGTTCAGCCATTGCTCTGCCTGTTCTGCTAACAACCTCAGAACCTGTTCCGATCTCCGTTCTCTGTAGCCATACCATCCGTGTTTGAATTGGCACTGCACGTGAGCAGACTTGTGAAATTGTAAGGAGAGGGGGTTTTTTTGGTGTTTTGTTTTTTTTGAAGTTCATCATGAGCAAAGTATTACCATCTGTTTCAGATGCTTTATTTGATATGCTGGACTTTTCAGACTTTCCACAATTATTTAACTTTTTTTTTTTAAAAAAAAGAGTTTAAGCAAGATGAAAAAATGTTCATATCACCTAGGATTCCTTCCTCTTGTCTTGTTTAGACTGTGGGTTTAGATTTAAAAATACTGTAGGCATTGATACTACCTGAAGACAGAAAATAGTACTGATGACAAAACACAGAAACCAATGGTTAGGCTTCCTTGCAAAAAATTAATGCTTCCAGTTAAGGCGTTGTTAGACATGGCAGCTTACTCCGTTTTAAATTAACACAAGCCTTAGTCAATACACATGATGCTTGCCTTAACTAATTAGGTTTTGAAGCTTAGTACCTGTAAGGTTTTTTGGAGGTGGCACCTGTCTGTATCTGCATCTGCATTGCTGGTTGTATTCAAAGCTGTCATTTTAGGACAAACTCGGACTCCCTTTGCTCAAGGTGAGAGAGAGGGAACTCAACAAAAACATACACACACAGAGGAAAGAAACGTCGTGCATACACTTGGGCAGATGGGCCATGTATTTTAAGTACCTTGCATCCGTAGCGGAGACTGACAAGCCCAAGTGAGGTCTGTGGAGCCTGACGTCCCGAGCCGGCTGTCCGGTGGCACCCCCAGGCATCAGAGCGGCTCTGCGATGACCTTCCCTTGCCCTTGGGGATCAGCGCGGGCGCTGGAGCCTGCCTGGGGACCCTGCCCTGGAGGGGCTGTGCCCACCTCTCTCCCAGAGGGCTTGCCTCGGGCTGTTCCCATTCCAGCTCTCCCAGCTGCTGCCGTGGAGGCAGGGAGGGCACCCACACATCCCTCCCGTGCCCCAGCTCCTGGGTGATCCTGCAAACCGTGATACTGGGGAGGGTGCTGAGCCAGGGCGTGGTGCATTTATGTGCCCTGAAGTGCCCGCATCTTGAGGTGACAGGTGTGATTTGTCTGGATGTTTCTTTTTTCAGCCAGGAATGGAAAAAGAGCTTAATCTTTTCCCAACATTTCTTTTTGCTTGCTGATCCTTCACTCACACCAAGAAAAATAGAAGACTAAGGACGAAAGAGAAGAATGCAAAAGGGTGTTTATGTGTTGTGAAAGAGAGAAAGTACATGTTCCTTTTTCAATATGTATTACTCTTGGTTTGGGAGAAGGGAGGCGGTTCCCTTTGCATGGAAAACACCATTTTTAAATTGCAAATTTTTACTGTCCTGAGGCATAGTAGTTGATACAGGTGTACTACGAAGGACTTTCACACGGGTCTCTGCTCTGAAAGATTTACTCTCGAGTGCAGCTTTTGACAGGAGCCCTAAAATAAACCAGTGCTTAAAATCAGCATGTCACACAGTCCATGGAGGTGAGGGAGAGTAAGATGGACGAGGCACACCTCCCCGCTGTGTGGGAGGGCTGGCTGCCTGCCTGGGAGCGCTGGCTCCTGCTCAGCCCAAATCCTGGGGGTACCGTGGCAGGCGCCAGCTCTCCCAGTAGCTCTGTGGTCCCGTCCATGGTGGCTGTGCCTGCCCCATCATGCACGAGGGGACACGGCCGCGGCACTGGGTTGCTGGTCCAGGGGAGGCCCGGCACATCGGGGACCCTGGAGCTGCCTCAGGACACCCCAAGGTGAGGCTGTGCGTCCCTCTGCAGAGCAGCTGGCCCCACGGACCGCCGGCGATGCTCCCGCTGGTACAGGAGCATTGCTTGCAAGGCCTCGTTGTCTGTCTGCTGGTGTACCAGGAAGAGTGTGCCAGAAGCATTGCTTGCTTTCACACCAGGTGTTTTCATCACCTCTAAAAAGGATTTTATTTCAGTAGCCTGCAAGCTCTACAGGTGACTGCTCTAACCCTTTCATGCTCTCCTTCCCCCAGTGGATTTGGTGGTTGTGCGTTTGTGTTTTCACTGAAGATGAAAGCTTTGCATCATGGAGTAGGTGCTGCCAAGTGAGCTGGAGGAGAGCCGTAGATCCTGACGCTGGAGGAGCGCTATGTGTTGGCATTCCCGCTCCCTACCAGAGACTGTTGTCACCATTAGCAGTCCTCCTTAAGTGAACAGTTGCTTTGTAAATGGCAGTGGTTCGGTATTTAATGGAATGCAGGGACTATGCTGGCAATAATTCTAAAGGTAGGATGCAAGTGAATTGACAGGGGAGATAAAACAAATTAAACGTCCAGTGCATAATATTCATGTTCCAGCCTTCTGGGTACCGTGATAACAGAGGCTATGTTACATATACTTCACACTTGCTTCTTTCAGCACTCAGAGACTATGAGTCCAGTTGCTTTGTGGCTGACTTGATTATCTCTTCATTTTCAGGGAATAAAAAAGGTCTGTGGAAGTTTATGTAGTGCTAAAAAGAACAACAATGGGAGCTTGTTAGGGACTGGACAGGGAGGGGGTGGTTTCAGGATTTTGTCAGAAGTCGTTTCTAATTGCAGGATGTTTTTTTAATGAGTAGGCATATGTCCTTTTCCTTGATGTGGAGGGCGAAGACAGTATGGGGAGAACTAACGCAGGGGGAGACGTGAAAATCTCCTAGTGCATATGACATCCTCGCTGACAAAATCTGACTGCTTCGTGTTCACTGGTGTTTACTTCTGAGCAACCCATCCATTGGTTGCAAGCTGGAACTGTGCCTGCAAGGAACCGTGTTGAGTGAAGCTGTGTGTCACTTGTTGAATATGGAGTGGACGTGACCTGTCACGCTACAGAGCTCAAATCCCAGATATTGAAAAGGCGGTAGGCGTGTTTGTTGACGTGTTGGCCAAATGTTGCCCCGTAGTCCTTACTGCCTGCAGCACAGCTGCGTTTCCAACACCTTTGATGGCTCAACACAAGTCTACTTGGTGCAAGAAACTTTTGTTTAGCTGAATTTGGGATTTGAGAACTTAAGAAAAACAAGAAATCATAGCAATAAAGTGTGGGTAGGAGACGACGTTGCTTCTGCATTTTTCTTTGGGGCACGCTGGCTGTGAAGGGGGTGTATGAGTGTCAGAAGCTTTGAACCTGTTTGAGGTCTTCCTCCTCTGACCCTGCCCCCCTGCCAGGAGTGCTAGTTTTCCTTTTGAAATGGTGTATTTCTCCTAACAGCTTTGAGAAAAGTCAGTGAAAGTTTATGGAAAGGCAGTGCAGAGAAAATTCATACACGAGTATTTGGGTGGTGTTCAGTAGTATGTTTTAAGCAGTAAGTAAAAAAGGTGCTATTTATACATTTGCAGCTGCCTGCTGCTTAGGTCTGATTTAACCTCTCCTTGTCACTGGTGGTTTTTAAAATGTCTTTTATTTTAATAGTACTTTTTAGTAAAAATGAAATGGTGTAAAGCCGTTGAAATATTTTATGTTGGACAATGGGAAGGTTGTCAGAAGGCTGTGGTCTCAGCTGCCACTTTGCCGTCTGGCCACGACGGACACTCAGTTCTCACGTGCTATGTTCTTTAAACTTCCAATGCGCTTAATAGCCAGTAACTGGTAGAGAGTGACTGTGACTGAAATGGCCTTTCTGTGGTGATAGGCATTTGATGTGCTGAGGCTTTGTTTTGCATTTAGCAGGTTCTTCGTACCATGGGGTGAGAGGAAGGAGGCTGTCCTAATCCAAGAAGAATGCTAGTTCTTAAGCTTGCAGCAGTCAGTAAAGTAATTTTTATTTTATTCCTTTCCTTTCCAGGTGTGACATCTGTTGTATTACCTTTCGTACTCATCGGGGATTACTGCGCCATAATGCAGTTATCCACAAGCAGCTTCCCAGAGATCCCATGGGAAAGCCTTTCATTCAGAACAACCCTTCGATTCCGGCAGGCTTCCATGACTTGGGATTCACGGACTTCTCCTGTAGGAAGTTCCCCCGCATTTCTCAGGTACTCTCTGTTCTTCATAGCTTAAGGTACCAGCTGATTCAGTGCGTATCTTCTGAATTCACTGATGAGAGACTCATCCTCGATGAGGCAGAGACTGGCTGTAGAATGTTTTGTGGACAGCACATTACCACTGTCTGTGTAGGCTTCAAACACTTTCTGCCTTTCCTTTTTTTCTTTTTTCATCTATAGAATATTTGGGTTATTTTTTTTCAGCATTCCAGCGGATAACTATTGGTGTAAAGATCTATAAAAATATTGTAAAGGATAACTTTGGTGATGTTAGATCCTTGAACCTTCCAGCCTGCCCATTAGTTCTCTCTTTCCCAAACCCATCCTACATCTAAAATCCATAGGGAGAACACATGGTAAGGAAGACATTATTTATTTTAATTTACTGTGACAAGGATGTAGTTGTGGTGTGAAAGATTTTACCACAAAAAACTTTAGGAAGTCACCTTACTGAATGGTGACATGTTCAGCGATTTCTTCACAAAACACTCCCAAGCACATTTCCATTATGTTCCTTATGTGAGGTCTGAAGATTTTGCACCTTTGAGGGAGAGTGGCTGGGGAAAGGCAGGGAGGTGGTCTGTAAATATTTTTTCTGAGAGCCATAAAGCTTTCTGTAGGATGGTGTTATTCCTCCCTCTGTCAAACCTTACCTGCCTTAGTTTGGGTCTGGATGAAGCTGCTTATATATCTGAAAGAAAAAGAAATAAATCGACAGCACAATCCAGCAGGACCATGCTTATTCAGTGTCTGCACTTTTCTCATTCTACTTGGGTTATAGCATTGATATCCAGCTCTTCTGGCTGCAAGGTGGTAGACCTGAAATTTGCTGCTGGTCCTGGGGAGCAAGTAGGTCATTCTGGAACTCTAGCGTTGAGTTTTGGTGTAAAAGTTACAAAAGGAGTAGAGAGTACTTTTTAAACAACTTGCTTTTATTTCCTTTGTAACTAATGGCAGACATTTAAAGTTACTAAGGGATTTGAATGTTGGGACTTTCCTTTTGTAATAATTGTGCTTGTACTACGAGGCAAGACCTATGAAGTATCTGAACAAAGTGTGTAGAATATATAAAGATCGTGCCAGCCCTCTGCTTAATTTATTATTTGTACTCTTTTTTCATGTGGAAGCTTTGCAACATGTGAGCTATCTGGGTAGCATTTAAATACAGCATTCGGATTCATGATCATTTTTAGGGACAGGTATAAAATCCATTTGTGAACTTAGTATTTTTCTTGGGAGAATAAATGTAAACAGACTTCACTAACCAAAAGCCTGCTTTGGGCTCTGCGTTTCATTGATTTGCTTTTGAGGGTATTACTTTGGTTGGTTTATGTTTTGTCTTCTTGGAATCCTTTTTTTTTCTCATTTCCTCCTAGTTTCTTTGTAGTAGTAAAGCTAAAGGGGGTAGTCCTGCTGCTCAGCTTACTGAAGTTTGCTGTATAGTCTGCTGAGGCTCCTGTCCTGTCAGTGAAGTGAGAGGGGTTTCTGGAAGGGAAGTTCAGAATGGAAAAGTATTTGGGAGTCTGAAAAGCCCTCTGAAGGAGTTTGCCTTTATAGAAGGGAACTTCAGGAGAATAAACCCCTAATTCAGATACACCACTTAGGTGACTAAAGGCTGTGGAGCAGGAATGTCTCCATGCCAGGTAGGTGGTGCATGCTTTAAACTCCTTAACTTGGGCAGTGTGAGAGAGAGTGAACTGGTTTTGTTTTGCAGCAGCATGTGATGCCTTTCCAGTTTGAGATGTCTGCTCTAAATATTTTTTCATGTCTTGCAGGTCTGGTGTGAAACGAATTTGCGAAGGTGCATCAGTGACTTCCATCGATTTATCTGTGAGACGTGTAACAAGGCATTCCCCATGCTTTCGGCGCTCAAACTGCACACAGAAACTCATGTGGTGGATCAGGGAAAAGACAAGCACAAGACACAGTCCACGACCCCACCCAGCGAGAACCCAGACCAGAAAGCCTTCATGGCATCCTTGGGCCTACAGTACACCAAAGACATCAAGCCTGTCAAGCAGGAGGACAATACACAAGATGAGCTCCAAGAAATGCGGCTCAGAGCACTGAAGAGTAACCTACCTCAAGAACCTGGCAGCACCGGTCTGCTCAGCCTCTCTCCTCTGGAAGCTGCCTCTGTGGGAGGGTCATTTTCGGTCCTTCCCCCTACGAAAGAAAACATAAAGCTCCTCTCGCTGCAGCCTTTCCAGAAGGGTTTTATCATCCAGCCTGACAGCAGTATTGTGGTAAAACCCATCTCCAATGAGTCTGCCATTGAGCTGGCAGACATTCAGCAGATCTTGAAGATGGCTTCTTCCGCTCCTCCTCAGATCAGTCTTCCTCCACTTTCTAAGGCACCTTCTGTCCCTGTACAGTCCATTTTCAAGCATATGCCGCCGCTGAAGCCAAAGCCTTTGGTAACTCCCCGCACAGTTGTCGCAACCTCTACACCTCCTCCTCTTATCAGTGCCCAGCAAGCCTCCCCTGGCTGCATCAGCCCAAGCCTCCCACCTCCCCCTCTGAGGCTGATCAAGAACTCGCTGGAGTCCTCCTCCAACTCTCACCTCCTCCAGCCAGGAGCCAAATCGAGTCCTTCCTCGCAGTTGCTCCTCCAACCCAAAGTAGAGCCTTTAACTCAGCACGAGATGAAGACACAACTGGAGCAGGACAGCATCATTGAAGCTCTCCTGCCTCTGAGTATGGAAGCCAAGATCAAGCAAGAGGTCACAGAAGGAGACCTCAAAGCCATCATTGCAGGGGCAGCGAACAAGAAAGCCCCAACCATGAGGAAAGTTTTGTACCCCTGCCGTTTCTGTGACCAGGTGTTTGCCTTCTCTGGTGTCTTGAGAGCTCACATCCGTTCTCACTTGGGTATTTCCCCGTACCAATGCAACATCTGTGACTACATCGCAGCTGACAAGGCAGCGTTGATCCGGCACCTGCGGACGCACAGCGGGGAGAGGCCTTACATCTGTAAAATCTGCCACTACCCGTTCACAGTGAAAGCCAATTGTGAGAGGCACTTGCGAAAGAAGCACCTCAAAGTGACCAGGAAGGATATAGAGAAGAACATCGAATATGTCACCAGCAATGCTGCAGAGATGGTGGATGCCTTCTGCTCCCCAGACACTGTGTGCAAGCTGTGTGGTGAGGACCTGAAGCATTACCGGGCCCTCCGCATTCACATGAGGACACACAGCGGCTGCCAGAAGAGGAAGCCGTTTGAGTGCAAGGAGTGTGGCACAGCCTTTTCAGCCAAGAGGAACTGCATTCACCATATCCTCAAGCAGCACTTGCATGTGCAAGAAAGGGAGATTGAGAATTACATCTTAGCAGTGGACTGCAGTGCCCAGGAAAGCCAGACAGACCCTCCTTTATTGGAGGACAGCACTTACATGGACCACAAGCCCATGACGCCTTTCCTGGAGCCACAAAACGGCTTCTTGCTTGGGACTTCCTCTCACGTTCCCATCAAACTTGAACCTGCAGGCAACTTCCCGATGGATTTTGATGAGCCATTGGATTTCTCTCAGAAGAACAAAACCATGAGTGCTGTGCAAGTGAAGCAGGAGAGCCTGTTTGGCTCTTCTCCCCTGTCCCTCTATGACTGTTCCATGGAGCCTATTGACCTGTCTATCCCCAAAGTCCTGAAGAAGGATAAAGATGATGTCCCATGTGAAGCCAGGAATGAAGAGCTGGCTGCTTCTGGGAACAGTGATAAAGCTTATAACTGTCTGCAGTGTCCTTTGGTTTTTGGTGCCAATGGGAACTCAGAGAAGAGCAGGTCTGTCATACATCCCCAGCCACTGAAAGGTTCATTGCATTTGACTGTCCCGATCATTTCGCCGGCTCTCCTTGGCAGTTCTGCCTTGCTGAGACCCTTGAGGCCTAAACCGCCACCGCCACCTCTCTTGCCAAAGCCTCCAGTAACTAAAGAGCTGCCGCCGTTGGCTTCCATTGCACAGATCATTTCATCTGTGTCTTCTGCTCCCGCTTTGCTGAGAACGGAGGCTGCAGATGCCAGTCCCAAGGCGGTGGGCAGCTCCACTGGGTGTGACAAATCAGGGAACGCCAAAGCAAAAGTGACAATCATGACTGCTGTTCAGAGAGATGGCAGCCTGCCCGGTGACCCGACTCAGGCGTGTGATCCAGAGCAGTCTCCCATTGCTGATGCTGGGTTGACTAAGAAAAGAGGTAGAAAGAAAGGAACGAAAAATAAGCCTAAACTTAGCAGTGGCGTGGATCTGGAGTCAAGTGGGGAGTTTGCCAGCATAGAGAAGATGCTGGCTACCACAGACACTAATAAATTTAGCCCGTTTCTGCAGTCCACTGACAATTTCAAGGAAGAAAGCAGCAGAAATGGAACAAGTGAGGATGAGAAGGAAACTGCTGAAGATAATCTGCTGAGAGGGAAGAGGAACGCTTACTCAGACTGCCTGCAAAATATCGCCTGTCCTTACTGTCCTCGAGTCTTCCCGTGGGCAAATTCTCTGCAGCGACACATGCTCACTCACACAGGTAAGAGAGCCTGGTGCTCACGGTGGACTCTAGCCCCTGAGGATCTTTCTCGTGGAAGGGCCTCCTCGTGGAGGGGTCGTCCTTTCTTGTCCTCCCTCTGATATCTGTATGGTATTCTTTGTTGTTTTGCAAATTCCCAGCCGTTGCTGTTGTATAGTGCTGTTGGTAGATTTTTCAGTAATGGAATAATCTCTGTGCCTTTGAGGATAAAGGGGTCAAATTAAACTGTTAAAACAGATTTGACTTCAGTGGCATAACTTAGTGTACCTGAGAAGAGACTCTGATTTCAGGTGTTCTGTTATTGTTGTCTTGCCTGGGAGGTGAACGTGTGTGTTGAATATTTCTTTGTGCCTTACATGGTTTATTTGGCTGCTTCCAGTGGCTGTTTGTCTGCACCGGTAACGATAAAAATATCCATAAAAATGAGAGCAAAGAAGTATAGAATTGTGGCAGGAAAACAAAATAATATAGTGTTTAGCATTTTTTTTCTTGCGGTGGATTTTATTTGACAGATCAAAGAAGGAGGATGCGAGAAACATCATCCTGAGCATTACATAGTAGTAGCTTGCCTCTAGGAAATGTTGATTCTCAGTGCTGGACAACTGAAGGTGGGCTTGTGCTCTAAGGTGTGGAGATGCACGTGGAGTCTTTAATATTGTGCCACTGTGTAAGTAACCTCAAACCTGGTGTAAACAAAAGGAGGAATTGGGGAGGGAGATTTATTCTAGGTTTGGGGTTATTTTTCATTCTTCACTATAAAGGAAATACTGCGTTGAATGCTGTGCCGATTTGAAGTTCACTCCATTTTCCACCCACACTGTAATAAAGTAATTAATCAATTCTCATCCCACTCAGAGAGAGAGAACACAAAGCTGTACTTGCTGTTGCTGCCTTTAATGTCAGTCACGGTTGTTGATATTATTTGCTTCATGATGCAATCGCAACTCCTGACATAAAGAAGTTAGGAATATTTGTGAGAAACATAGGGGGTTTGAGTACAGCCTCATAAAAGGTAACTTCATTTTTTTGAAGGAATTGAGGTTTCCTCAAGCAGCTGATGCGTGTGTGTGCTAAAGAGGGAAACCTGAAGAGGTAAAAGAGGTTAGCTAGGAGGTTTAAAGGGAATCTGAGCTGTGGAGCAGTCCCTATTACAGTTTGCTTTGGGTGACGTGAGGACATAACTTGCAAGGTATGAGTGCAACAGTGAGGCTATTGTCTTCTGGCCTTCAGAGACCAAATTATTTCATCTTATTAAGCATACAGTTTACTTTCAGTGGTGAAGGAGAGCTCTTTATTTGTATCAATTGTTTTCTAACACCCTGCTCTCCAAAAAAAATACGTAGTTACTGAAGAACTGTTCATGAGACAGAAAACAATAGAGAGGCTTTTCCCAGGCTGAGGGGTTTGACCTGCTAATTGATGGCAGGCTTCCAAGGCAGCAACGCTGGTGTAAACCCTTAATGAAGACAGGAAAATGCACTTGGCCATGAGTTATACTGGTAAAACTTGTCTCCCCCACCACCACCGGGCTTGGAAGGAGACACTGTCCTTTCAGAAAGCCTGTGCTGCAATCCCCACAAGAAAGGCAAGCGACTGCGGCTGTAGCAGGGCTGGATCCTCAGTGGGGGTACAAGATTTTTGGTGCTGCTACGGCAGTGGCAATAATCAGATTCCGGCTGGTGCAACTGTGGCAATGATAATACTGAGCTTTTTTTGCATCATCATCAGAGCAGTGTTGAGGGAGACTTGTTGCTGGAGGACCACCACACAGCAAGCTTTGACTGGCCTTGGGGCATCTCCTTGCAGGTGACGCCAGCACCTGAGGCTTGCTGGAGGGGAGAGGGAAAGGTAGGAAGGCTAGGAAGGTGGAGGAGATTTAGGCCAGGGAGGTGGTGCCAAAGCAAGCACTCGGATGCATTCAGGTGGAGCAAGCCCTGTGTTTTTGTGGTGTCAGGAGCTGGTGGCATGGGAGGAGTTTGACAGCTGTGTGGTAGATACAGCAATGTGTTGGCTTTGTGTTCTGGGTGGGCGAGTTGGTTTTCCGATGGAGACATCTACAGTGTCCTGGTGCAACGCACCGTTTCTGCCCCCACCTATTGCATGGGCAGTGACTTGTTAGGTAGCTCTTTTTTAAAAGGAGTTAAGCAAAATTTCTATTCACTAATCTTATTATAAAGAGAGAAGGGGAACTTCTGGTCTGGGCTCGATGGCTGCTCCCTGACCTGGGGGGAGAAGGGGCCAAGAAGCTGATGTGAATGGGGTAGATGAGGGTGCAGGTGATCTGCTTCCAAACTGCATGTGTTGGGTATCTGCTCCACAGGGAATTCACTGCAGGCAGGCTGGTCCATTCTCCTGGATTTCTGTAGGACCTTGCTATCAAAAAAAATGAGGCAGTCATTTGAGCTAAAAAGTGGCAACTGGCTCTTCTCCATCCTTCTGTAGGGAAATTGGTATTGGAGTAGTTTATGTAAATAGTCTAAGCTAATAATGCATGAGCATGGTTGAGGAAAAGGCATATGATTTTGAGCGTTTAAGTAGTACCTGTATATTACCAGTTTTAAACTGCTGTGTTTATACAGACATGAAAAGATTTTTGAAAGTGTGTCTTTAATGTTCTATAATATTTCGACATGGAGGACTCCTTCCATGTGGTGTTAAAATCGTGTTTAGCTTTTGTGGAAGTGTGAAAATGCATATGCTACCACTAACCCACATCCCTCATGCAGCCAGAAGTGTCTCTCGTGAAAGCTTTCACCCTGCTTATTCTTGCTTCAACACCACTGTGTATTTTTTAGTTCAAAAGCTATTCCCTGAAGAAGCATACACCTTCCTCACCCTCGCCGGTTTTTATTTTAATACAAAGCTCACAAGGGGGACACTGGGAATTTGGCATAGCTTCATTTTATACAGTGTTTAACACGGTGTCTGTGTTTTGTTTGAACATGCTTGAACACTTGCTTTTAATACTTTCTTTCTCTTTATGTCTTTCTTGTTTAATTTACTCCTCTGTGTTCAGCTTGGTTTGCCTTTCTTTTTTGCTGTTCTCTCCTGCTCTTGACTTTTTTCATTCTCAGAGGAGCAAGTAAGATGTGACCTGCAGGTGGTGCAGTTAATTTCGCTCCTTTTATGGCGTGTGCATCAGACTAGGTTTTATACAAAATTAAAATAATGGTCTTTTTTGGCCATTCATTTGTTATGGATAACCTCAATCTGTTCACAAAGAATCACTTGAGGATATTTTCAGAGTGATATTGCCAGATCTTATTTGGCCCAAGATTATTTTTTGTAGAAAGTGAGATTTTGTATTGTTTTGCTGTTTCAACAGGAATGAACTGTAAAAGAAAATATCTATAAGCAAAATAAAGTAATAAAAAAATAGAATGCAGTCATACCTAGCCCATGAACCTGAACGTTTCCTGTTGATTGGAGGACACAAGTCACATAAAAGAGAAGAGGACTGGAGGCGTTTTTAATATTTGCTTTTATGACTTAAGTCACAGTGAAATTGTAGACATATTTACTCCGCGACATTTGTCCTTACCATGGAGAGAATGTGTTTCCACTAGGACAACAATGGCAGGAGATATTTTAATTAAGGAATGATCTTCTTATGTGCTTTGGTTGTTTAGATGACCCTTTATGTTGAAAAAGACTTGCTTCAAATGACTGCCTTCCGTGAAGTGTCCAGCTTAGACTAGTCCTGCTGTGCTGCTAACCAAGTTTTACAGTCAGTTCTGAGTCAATATGTAGGCACAGATGTGTTTTAATCCAGGCCATGACCATTCTTACAGAAAAAGTTAATACAAAATTAAATCACATTGCACTTAAACTGACTGTTTAGGTTACTCTCTAGTGAGTAACTGTGTTTTATCACAAGAGCAGGTGCCTTTAAGGGACAATACAGGAAGCACTGAAAACTGCTTTTTTGAATGATATATTTTGTGCCTTTAAAAGTGACATTTTTGGAAAGCATTCTGGTTACCATTTGGGAATAGGACTGTAACTTGGGGTGGGACAATTGGAATTTGCACAGTAAGCAGGATTTTTGTTTGGGTTTTGAGACCTCCAACTAGGACGCTTGTGTGGAAAGAAGATTATCTTATCTGTTGTAAGTATTGGTCTGTATGACAAATATTTAGTTGGTAGGAAAGTTTTAAAGGCTGAAAATATGAGAAAATTGTGACCTGAAATGCAGGTTGTGTTTCAAGTAATTAATCCCCAGCTAATCCTGTCATTGCATGCTTGAAAAGAAATGTGGAAAGGAATTGGGCTATCATGAAGCAAAAGGACTTCTGCTCAACTTTGAAGTTCTGTTTTTTATTTGCGTTGTGAATGAAGCCAAATAAAAGTGCAGAAAGTGGGGGTATTCGCAACCAGAAATTTATGGTTGACTTAGCAGGCATCTAAAAAGAAAGAATGACTTGAAAGCCTACAAAAAGCAGTGCCTTGGTGCTTCTAAAAAGTTGTGTTGACACTGGAAGAAAATAAAGACAGAGAAACAGCGCCTGAGATGACTGTGAGATGCGGGGAATCCCTCGTACGGGTTGAGACATTAACTAGAACAGAACCAACTTGTGGAAGATTAAAGTGAGAAACATACCCACAGTGTTGTAGTAAAGAGGCTGCTGGCAGCGGATCAGGGGACGTCCAGAGGTTTTGGGTGTCAGGCAGAAGGTGTGACAAGGGCTGGTCTCCCTTTACAAGTAACTATCCTCACAATCTCTGTCTTTATCATGAAGATGCCTTGCAGGACCGCTTTCCCCGTTGCACTGCGTGATCCTGGATTTTCTTTCAACTCTTCTGTACTCAATCCTCTCCCTTGTTGTAGTCATTTAAATGAATTACAGACATGAAAAACTTTCTCCTGTGGGGAAGTAGCTGATTGCTTATTCAACATACAGGTCTTGATTCCACTGGAGTCGATGGAAAGATGCCCTGTGGCTTTGATGGAAGCTTGTGTCAGATTCGCATGGGTGATAGACTTCTCAGGAGAGAGCCTGCTGTTGAGGAGCTTGCACTCGGGACGTTGTAGTTGGTCACCAAGCAGTAAAGGGGGAAAAGGAAAAAAAAAAAACCAAAACCAAAGAAGTTTCTTATTACACATGAGAAGGACAGACAGACATACTTTTTTTCTTCTGTCAGGCCAGAAGCCCTTCCCCTGTCAAAAATGTGGTAGTGTCTTTTCTACCAAATCTAACGGAATTTGCACAAACCTGGCGTTGCCAGCTGCTGCCTGAGGAGGAGTGTGCTCATCCCCAGTGTACGGAAGAGGATGCTGGATCTTACCGTGGCACATGCAGTCTTTCCCCGCCATTGAGCAGAGCAAGCCCAGGTTGTGTTTGGTCGGGCTGAACGCTACAGACTGGTGAAGCATAAGGACGTGCAAAGTGCCCTGCCACATTAGAGCAGTGGTGCACCCAGCCAAGCTCTTGTGTCCCCGATGGTGGCCGCAGGATGTGCTATTCAGGGTGACCATATGGGCCTGGCCACTTCCTGATGTCTGTTCCTCTGGGTGCTCTGTCAGCGTCCACAACTGCCGCACTGGGAGTGCGTGTGGGAGGGCACATCCCTGCCTGCTCCCTTCACTACCTGTCTGTGGACCTGATGTCTGCAAGTCTCTCCGATCGCTTTCTGAACACCCTCATGCTGTCTGCCTCCAACCTGATCTGGTGTCAAGCACCAGAAGTTCACTACCTGCTGTGTAAGGAACTACTTTTTTAATCTGTTTTCAGCTGATCCTCTGCCAGTTTCTGAGACACCCCCCCCTTACTTCCAGTCTTGCAGCACTTGGTGAACTGCAGTTCTGCATGCGCCCTCTCAGCTGCCTTCACGATTTGTAAACCTCAATCCTAACACCCCCTTCTCTCCTTCAAAGTGAGAAGCCTGAGCCTGTCTGGTGTCTCCCTGCAGGGCAGCTGGATCGGGTTTGCTGTGTGCTATCTGCAACGCAACTATCTCCTTCCTTGTGGCGTGGGGACCAGAAGCGCACACACCACCTGAAACAAGGGCACACCAGGGCTTTACGCAGCAGCAAAGGGACACCCTTGGTCTTGCTCTCAGTACCCTTGCTCGTGGTACCCAGTGTTTCTCAGCTGTAGTTTGGCTGCTGCTGCAGGCCAAGCTGGTGATCCTGGAGAGCTGCCAGTGATGGCTCAAAGACCTCCTGCCTGAAGGTACCTGCCAGTACTCTATTCAGCCCATCACCCCGTCCAGAGGTGTTTTACCTTATATTCATATGCATTGAAGCTCACTTGCGATTGTATTGCCCCCTCTGTTTGGAGAGTTTAGCAGCGAAGGAGATTGATTGTCAGATCACACAAGGCTTCGTTGTAGGCAGGCAAGCAGCATTTAGTCAGGAAGGACAAGCTGACATGAAACCAAGGCCGAGCGAAGTCACTCTGAGCTTTTCTGTGCTGACCAAATGGGATGGATGCAAGAAGGAAGCTCAGCAGATCGTGTTAGAAGTCCCTTGCCTGACAAGTTTTTGCACAAGGGAGCCATTGCTGTAAGGTGTTCACACCTCCAGGAGAGACGGGGTGACTTTGGGTCAGTTTCACGGGAGAGTTGTTGAAGTAACAAGCCTAAAAGCAGCAAGAAGTTGGCTCTGTGCGTCACGCTGGTTAAAAATTATGGAGGAGTTGTTACTCTCAACCTCAGGGTAGCTGCTGATCAGATTGCACAAAACCCCGTGTACAGGATTTTCCTCTTGCATGTCCCAGCTCCTGTTTGTTTGGGAGAGCCTGCTGTCTTCCCAGCCTCTCTCATCCTTATTTCTTCTGTTCAATACAGCGGGTTGCCTTGCAGTGATTCAAATGTAGTAATACAGGTCTCAGTACTAGTCTGGCATTCAAATCTGCCATGCTAGGGACATGTTACGACGTGATTTGATCTTGCCTATCATGAAGGGACTAGGTTGCCTTGTTACCATGTTAACAGCCTGTAACTTCACAGGGCTGTAGCACGGTATCTGGGGTGTCACGTGGGCTCACCCTGCCTGTGCAGACAACAGATGGCTACAGCGTGAGAGAGGAAGACTCATGTTATAACATGATCCCTTCCCAGAACAAAAGTCTGCAGAAAGGGCTCAGAAAGCACTCACCGCTGACGGTCTTCATGGCAGAAGCTAACGTATCCTGCTCGGGTCTGTTGAAAACTTTCTTCGTAGTCAGAGGGATCCTAACGCAGCTCAGTTAGTCAGTGGGGTGAGGAGGCCCTGGCACAGCACGGAGGATGGGTAGGACCTTGGTGTAACATAGATGTTGTTCTTAGCAGCCGGCACCGGGCTGGTCGGAGTGGTTTGACCTGCTCCTGGAGGCAGAGCCTTGGGCCACGGATGGATAACATAGAGCACTTATTGGCCATACTGGCTCGACCTGTTCCCAACAGTTCATCCCCACAGCTCTAGCTGACCCAGCTGCCCGAAAAAATGAAAAGGGCAAGGGGAGGCGACCGGCCGTTGTGAGCTCAGTTCCCAGATCTGGCTGGCGGTGCAGCCCTAAAAGAGCAAGTTGATGCAGCTGAGGTGTGGAGTTGGCAGCGTCTCCTGGAAGGAGGTGGGGATAGATGCTGTTGAAATTGGCTTTGCTGTCAAATGCTTTGTGTCTTCCAACAGCAGCTTTAGACAGCGAGGAAGGAGCCCAGATCCTATACTGTTATAGTTACCGCATGCACTTTGTAGCACAGCCTAGTGTTTATAAATGTGGTGTTTAATCATGGTCCAAAATCATTCAGCAGCTTTGGACTTGTGGTGTTCTTCCGTTGTCCAAGAAAAATGGATTTCAAAATCAGTGGAAGTAAATGAACAATTTGAAACTGTGTCTTAGTTTAAAGAGGGGTCATTTCTCTTTTTGTGCTGGTTTTAAAAGGTGGGTGAGCAGCGTACTTGGGGTGCGTGTGCAGCGCCCATGTGAGGGCTGTGCTTGGAAGTGAATAATCGCCCAGATTTCACTGTACGCCAGAAGGAAAGGGGATGAAGGGAGATGCTTGGATGGTATTTGGTCAGCCGTAAACAAAGTGAAGCTCTAGGATGAGGTGTAAGACAGGAAGTGTGATTCAATGGAGTGTCACCGGGAACAGCTTTATGGAGAGTTTCTTTTGATCGGCTTTTAAACCAAAACAAAAACAGGATGGTGGTTTTGAATAGGATTCAGAGGCGAGGAGGCTGTGTAAGCGAAGGGGCTTGTGCGTGTCCTTGCTGCGTGGAGAGGAAGGGAATTGTCTAAAGCACCTGAAGCAAACTGAGAACGTCTCGCCCAGCTCACAGCAGTCAGACCTGTGCCGGCGGCGAAGTGTGCAATGAAATTTTGGAGCAACTTAATCAATCGCCCACTTTCGTCGCGTTAAAGCAGCGCTGCCTTTGTCTCCTTAGGGCTTTCTGAATGCTCCCTTCTTGCAAAAAAATGCAGTTGACAGAGGAGAGATGTGGGGTAGGAATGGGGTAAGGGATTATCTCTTACGTAATACAGAAAGAGACTTTGCAGAGGAGAGCTCCCTTGCTTAAAGAGGCTTGTTCCTGATGTGAGAGAGCCGAACACAACTGCTCTGTGCTAACTAGGCAAATATTGACAAAGTAAGTATATTCAGCAGTGAATTTTCTGATTAGTGTTTAGCAGAATTCATCTTTGCTCTAGATATCTGCCATTCTGTGATCCTTCCAGAAACATGTGAGCCCTGCGTATAGCGGGGGACACTGTGTTTTTCCAAACTGTTATAGCTGTTTGTACCTCTGTACTACATTTGTGGGTATTTCCTAGAGGACAAAGGGCTTGAAACTGCATTTTCAGTGTCAGGCAAAGTTTAACAGCCGTTCCAGAGCCACAGCTCAGGGTAAGGCAAGAGTTGCTTGCTGCAGGGGGTTGGCCTGAGTGCTGGAGCAGCTGTTTGGAAGATCCTGAGAAGACGGCGCATAACTTAGTGATTGTATTGCCCGCTCCACATCCAGCTGCCTTTCTGCTGAACAGTGGAATTCACCATAAGCTGAAAGTCTGTGTTTCCTCCCGCCCTTCAGTGCAGATTTCCACTTGGTAGGTGCGGTTGGAGCTAGTCCTGAACACTTTTCTTTGTGTCCGTGACTTCAGCTGCTCTCTTGAAGATGCTGGGGGGATCACACCTTGTGTCAAAGGCAAAAAGTGTGGTTTTTTCCAGAATTTTTTTTTTCCTTTTCCCCCAGATATATTCAGTTCCATTTACTGTAAGTAGCCCTTTTCTATCATCTTGAATGTTTTTATTTCAAAACGCATGCAGGTATCACTGAAGGTTCCACAGCAGTGGGCTAACTGAACATATAACTTGTGTGTGTGCATGTGATGTAATAAACGTGGATAAATTCTTGTGTTTAGAGTGTTTACAAAAAAAAATGAACAAAGATAACCCCCAAAATCTTGTAATTTGACTCTGCAGGTTGGTAAGATGCTCTCCAGTTCGTGGGTGGAAGTAGAAGCAGCATTGTGTGAGTGGGTCCAAAATATCGCAAATTTACTAGACTGCTACCACCTAGTGGTAACTGCATCTGTTGTGAAACACGGTACTAGTAGGGGTTATTTCAGTTAATGTAGGGAAAACAGTAAATCGTTGGCTCATCTGATAATGCCACCTGCTTGTACAACATCCATTTCCATTGCTCTGTCTGCTCCAATTTTGAGCGTTATTTGTGTGTTGGGTTTTCTGACACTCCTCTGGAGATGTCAGGAATGTTTGGTAATAAACACTTGCTTGAAAGTCACAAAATAGTTTCCATTACAACACCCTGTTTTATCTAATAACTCCTTAGCATCTCAAGCTCTACTCTCTATTCCACCTTAGTTCCAGGAAAAAAGAGAACCACAGGAAAAGAGATTCAAACCAGCAACCTCCCCACTTTGATCTGCATCTGCTCTTTTATCTGAAACTTTCCACATTTGTTGTCTCTCATGGTAGTTTTGTTTGTGTATGCAGGAAAGCAGTTTACTCCTCTTTCTCTTTCTTTCTTGCCATGTGTAAAAGACTAAGCACACTCTTCTGACTGGGCTGACTGAAAACTGCAACCTGAATTGTAAATAGACTTCAGCAAAACAGTCTTTCCTTTCCACAGTTTGAAGGAAAAATTATTTTGGCTGCAACTATATAGTGGTTTCTTTCATGCAAGCGGAAAAGTTTTTGGGTTCTCAGATGGAGTCCTTGAGGTTTTGCTTATGAATATATCTCCTGAGAAGTTTGTTTTTCCCAGGAGCTGACGAGGCAGCAGTGGCGCTACCAGTGGTTGCTTCACGTTGCCTTCCTCCATACGTCCTCACCTCCCTGCTATGTCCTCTCTCTCCCTTACCTTGCCCATGTTCTTTGACTCCAGTGTCAGAACTGACATCATCAAATAGTGTCACCTTCGTCTCTTCACTTTGGAGGAGTGACACAAACTCAGGTTTTCCATGACAAGATAATGTATTCTGCACCCAGGGTCGCTGAAGAAGTGGCAGTGGGTGGGAGCCTTGGCAAGTGGACCTCGCCACGCTTGTCCTCTTGACTCACTGAGTGTAAATACCTGTGGGATGTCAAAAAGACTGGAAAGCATTTTACAGCCTTAGTAAGTGAAAGATGGGAAAGGGGTGAAAGAAACAGACAGCATCTCCTGCGCACCCTGCTTTCCTCACCACCTGGATGCAAGCAACTGCTTTGCACCGTAAATCATCAAAATTCTAGAAAAGGTGATTACCCATCTGAGAGGAGCTCGGCCTTGTTGGAGGGATGTTTGCCCAGATCTGAAGGCTCGGTCAAAGTCCTCCTTGTGTAAGGTACAAGCCTGCCGGAGTTGTATGGCCAGCAAAGTTTCTGTTGCTGCAGATAGGCATGGAAGCAGAGAAAACCCAGTAGTGTAGGCCAAACCTAACCTCTGCTGGCTTGGATGGGGCAGCTGCCAGTGCGAGACTACCCCTGCAGCTGTCCCTTGCACTGCAGAGAAATCCCCCACCGGACCGGACACGGCTGCCTTCGTGACCGTCGTGTTCCCTGCATACCTTCACAACTGCCCCGCTGCTCTTCTGGCTGGGCCACGGGAGAGATGGGTTGATCCTTGCCCGTCCCCAAGCAGCCGGGGTTTGTGCAAAGCAGCTCTCTTTTCCACCAGCTGCGAAACCAACTGCGCAGGCCAGGGGTAACTGCCGAGCAGCTCGACTGGTCGGGAGCTGCTGCTCCACGATACGCATGACGTTTCGTAAGGGGCCTGCGAAACTCCTTCTCGACAAGGAGAATGGCAGGTCTGGTTTGCGCAGGTGAGAAGGAAGAGCGCGCTCACCCAGGCATGTACATGTGGCAGCAAGTTTCTGGCTACGTCTCAACCGGGGTTGTGGCCGTGTTCATTCAGGGCGGTGGGCCGGATTCGGGAGGGGGAAGCCCATGTGCATCCGTCCTTCTGTGATCTGGAGTGGTCTTTGCCCTCCATGAAGGCACGCTGTTTAAACTTTGCGCTTGTTTTACTTGGTGTCAACCTCATCTGTTTGCCTGTGCTAGTAAGGCAACATCACTTACCTGTGGACCACCGATCCCTTGGAGCGTGTCTGTTGTGCACAGGAAAATGGAATTGCGGGCCAGCCGTGCATGAACAGCATAGCAGCTGGGAAGGGGCCTAGGGCACAGAGGAGAGGACTAAAGAAGATGGAGATCGGGTACGGTTCATTGGCGGATGAGTACACTATGAGAAGATTAATATCTTTTTGGAAATACTGTAAGCAGAAGAAAGAGGGAAAATTAGGGGAAAATTGGAAAATCATGCATGATATACAACCTGTTGAACGTAGAAGTTGGGACTTTTGCGTTTGAGAGTTTCAAGACATCCTGGGTTTGGTGTGCTCTTACTTGATTGCTACCAGTGCATATTCCCCTCGTTCACTTTGCTCCTGATATTTCATGTTGAAAAACCAATTTGTTCTGCATCCCCTGTCTGCTGTTTGATCAGCAAAGAGTTACAAGACATCTCCCTGGGTACGATAATAGAGGAGCTCTCTCTGTCCCAGTCTCCTCGTGCTCTTCGCTCCTCTCCATCCTGATGGCACTCACGTGGTTTCCTGTCCCGCTCCCTGGTGAAGACCCTCCGTGCTGTGCTCATGGCCTTTCCTTGGCCCAGTGCGTGTCCCCTGGGGATGGGACAGGGTGGCCCTCACCCGCTTTGCTGAGGGTGAGCACCAAAGACAGGGGTACAGCAGCCCGTTCAGGTGCTTTCTGTTGGCATCGCTTTGAGGTCTTTGCACCTCAGGTGCTCTTTGCCCCACTTTGTCTCTTCATCCATCATCCACAGATCTGTCTCCATGATGAGCAGCCAAGGGCGCCTAGGGAGGAAACTCCTCTTCCCTGTGGTTTCCCTTCCCTCCCGCCCGTAGCCTAAAGGGAGCAGTGGCTACGGGGCGCTTCAGTCCCACACAAACCCATGCTCTGGTGAGAAAGACCCCGTGTCAACATCAGGGCCATGCAAGTGGGTAGCCAAGGAGGACAAAGACCCTTCCAGCAGCAGCGGGGAGTCACATCAGTTGCTACAGATCCTTCTTCTCATCCCGGCTCTCAGGCCAAGGAGCGGCGCTGCTGGTGAGAGCCGATGTCCTCGTCCTGCCTGCAAGCGCAGTGTGCGGAAGAAGGCGGCGGGCAGGAACCCGTGGCCTTTGCTGAATATCTCCCCTGTGTAGCTGCGCCCTGGGTTTGGCTTCCGGGCTTGCTCCCGTGCCTGTGCCGGCAGCTGCGAGACCTGGCTACCTGCCTGTAGCCAGGAGCCCCGTGGCTGGGCCCGGCTTCTCGTACATGCCTGGCTCCATCCTCTCTGGGTCGTGGAGCAGCGCTTCCCCTTAATTATCACACATCGACATTTCAGCTTAATTTTTAGAAGTGACCTCTTTTTGTTTATAATAGCTTTCTTTTTCTTTTTTTTTTCTTCTATTTTTTTACCTTGATATAGCCAAGAGATAAAGCAATGAGTCAAAGTACAGAATTCAAATGCAGATTCATGGGGCACTTGTAGGTGACCTTCGCTTTCAGTTGCCTACATCCTTAAATTCTCTAGCATTATACACAGATTATGGCTCGGCTGCAGGTTTTAATGGGCAGATAATTAGATGAGCAATGAACTTTGTGGAAAGCTTTTGTGTAATCCACTGTCTATGCAAGTGGATCTGTTTTGATTAAAAACTGAGATTACTTTATTTGATAGGTCACTTCTCCCCCTTTCACCCCCCCCCCCAAGAAAAAGCATGTTGAGGATTATGCTCTATTAAGTGATTGTTCATAATTACTGGAAATACTGCTTAGCTTTGACGTTTGTTTAATGGCCATTTATTATCATTTGTGCAACGAGATGGAGTCAGTGTTGCACTCGAACTACTAAGTGCCTGAGAACTATGTTCTTATCTTCTGTCATTGCTCTTTGCTTACAAAAAAAGCCTGTAATAGGAAATCTAGGCATTTTGGAGACGAGGACATGTTGTACTGTGTCAAATGGAGAACTTAAACTGTTCTACTAGAGTTTCTAAACCCCTGTAGTTACTCAGGAGCTATCAGGCTTGCAGCTGAATGCTGAAATGCCTGTTAGGTTGTGTGCTCCCTCGGCCTCCTCCCCAGTCAACAAGAAGGGCAGCGACAGGGAGGACTTAAAGCAAGGAAAACTTCAACTTCCAGAAAAGGTACAACTTGCTAAGTTTGTGTCCTGGAATGATTGCTGGAAAGTGGCGCTTGGGACGCAGTTTTGTGCCATGCATCATTGTCAGCTTTGGCCTCCTGATCCAGTCCAGCTTATTTCTTACTTACCCGTACACTGTTTGTGTGGAGTTTGGGAGGGGTACGGCTCCAGCCCTTTGTTCTCCATATTTCTTCTTTCTTACTTCTCTCCTTATTATCTCCTTATTTCTCCTTATTTTTTTTGACGCGTGTTACATCTTCAGCGGTGTTAATGCCACAAGCTGATAAGGATGCAGAGGAGGTCCTCAAGGTGGATGTCTTTGGTGGGTTTTGCCTTCTTGTTGGGAGAACTGTGAAACAACGAAGGATGCTGCCTGTTCCTGCATCTTGGCCTTGATGTTTTGGTTCCAGGTGGTGTCAGTGTAACAAAGCGTGTGTGTCAAAGAGCCACACGTGGATAAACTTTTGCATCTTTTGCTCATGTAATGTATCCCCAGCCTTTTTAACTGACCTCTGTGTTCCTGTCTGCGCTAACCTTTAACATCTAATTGTACCAGTCGGTTGCATGAGGCCTTTACATTCCCTTTGAAAAGTGTTTCCCATCACTTACAGTTTATAAGTTAGTTTGATTAATATGTGGTTGTATATTACTTCCACCTATATCCAAATTTCTTACATGAAATACTCTAAATGATACATCCATGTGTCTCTGGTATGGTGTATCTGTAATAGTACTGACCTCAACTCTTCTTTGATGTCTCAGCATTTTGCGTTCTGTGGTAAAAGTGATTATATTAAAAGTGACTTCAAGAAACTGCCAAGAGAGCGAGTGTGTTTTGGAAAAGAAAGCATTTTGTGACATCTTGTTAATTGGGTTCTGTGGTGTTTTGATCTCTTTCCAGCTGTAAGTTACTGGCCTGGGTCACAGATAAGAGGGGAGTGGATGTTGGGACGCTTGGTCGGAGGCAGTGCTCGTGGGTCCACGTGCAGCATGGCTGCCGGTGGCTGGGATTGAGCAGAGAGCTCCCCGCTGAAAGTCTCTCTCTATTTGCTTGCAGACTCCCAGCCTGATGTGGAGACGCTAGCTACGGGAAACAAAGTCCTGGACCTGACCTCCTGCGAGAAGGAGCAGCCAGAGGAAGCTACAGAGCTACTGGACAGTGAGTGTGGCCCCAAGGAGGAGCAAAAGGCTGACTCCCCTCTGGCAGAAGAGGATGCCGAAGAAAAAGTGGATGGATATGAAGAGGGCCCTGAGGAAGATTCTGTAAGTAACAAAAGTCTTGACCTCAATTTTGCCAGCAAATTAATGGACTTCAAGCTGGCAGAGAGTGACCAGAGCACAGGCAGCAATTCTCAGACTGAAAGGAAGCATGCCTGTGACATTTGTGGCAAAACCTTCAAGTTTGCTGGCACTCTTAGCCGTCACAAAAAGGCCCACACTCGTGAGGACAGAAAGGATGAAAGGAGCAGTGAGGATGAAAGCAAAAGCGTTCAGGATGATGCAGGAGCTCCCTCGATGCAGGACTCTGGTCTTGAGCAGGAAGAGTCTCCGATGGACTTGAAGGTAGTGGAGTCTCCTGTGGACTGTGAGGCAACAGGAAAGGAGAATGAAGAGAGCGAAAGCATCTCTGAGGGGGAAGGCACAGAGAGAAAGTCCACTGAGAAGAGCAGTGATGACAAAAAGCCAAAGACTGATGGGGCTAAGAGTACTGCAAAAGCAGACAAAAGAAAGAAAGTCTGTACTGTGTGCAACAAGCGTTTCTGGTCTCTGCAAGATCTGACGCGACATATGCGGTCTCATACAGGTAAGAGGAGACTCGAGAGCAGAACAGATCACGAGCAGGTCTGCCAGCAGGCTGAGACATCTGCTCTGTAGGTGCATGATTGCTGCTAGCACTTGAGGTTGGAGGCACTGTTTTTAGTCCTACAGGTGTCTGCAAGGTGTCTTCTCTGCCCCAATCCCCCATGCTGCGTACAAAGCCTATTGAGGGAGTGGGAATTGTCAGCACTGCCGTATCTTCCGTTCCCAAAGTGTTTTTGCCTGTGCTTGCTTGCAGAGTTTAGAGGTGAGGGCAAGTATGGAGATCCCTCCCCCAGTTGTTCTGTCCAGCTTCTGACTCCGTTGTTGTCATATGTACATGGCTCTGCCTCTGCCCAGTATTTTGACGAGCAGTGGAGAAACCTGGCAGTAAATGAGAAGACTTCGTCTCTGAGTGAGAATTTGGAGAGAGAGAGTCTGGTTTGGTCTGATTATCTAAGCCCAGTACTAGTGACGTGCTGGTGATCTGCGTGACCTGCTGCTTGGGTGAAAGGCAGAGCTGCGGTGGGCACCCTGCTCTCCAGCCTGGCTTGGGCAGGGAAGGTGGAACGCAGGTAGCAGAACGCTTGTCTGATGACTTGACTCAGCAGTTAAAATACGTGGGATTGCTTTATGCGATACACAGCTCGCAGCCCTGCCTTGCAAGTGAAATGAAGCCATGAGCCAGCTCAAAGGTGAATTAATCGTTCATCCTTATTAATGCATCCTCATTAATGATGAATTTTAGCTGTCAGGGAGCTGCTTTGACGTGGGAGAACTGGTGCAGTTTGACATTTTGTATCTTTTGAAGGTGCTCTCTGCTGAAGACAGATGTTTGTGATCAGTAAAATATTTGTGCTGTAATTGACGGTGACGTGTAGTAAACTACACCAAAGACTAGTGCCTTAACCAGGCTTTTTACCCTCCCGAATCACAAATATTGACCTCTCCAGTGCAAAATTGACCTGTTTTCTTCTGGTGTTGAGCCACAAGAGAAACAGGGAGCGGGTCCCATTCCTGTGCCTGTTTTCCTACTAATTCAGAAGTCTTGGGAAGATTCTAGTATCTTAAGTACTGAGCTTTACCCCCAAATGATACACTGGTGGGTGCCTGTGGAGATTCCCGTATTGTGTGTTTTAAATGTTTTCATTGCATGCTGAGATACGCAGACCTTGTTGATACAGGGTTTTTTCCATTTGTTTCTCTTTTTTTTCTTTGACACTGCAGGATGTTTTAGCATAGAATAGGTGTTGAATAGGAACCTGGGACAGTGCTGTCTTCAGATTCAATAAATGTAAATACCACCTATCTCCAGTGTTAGATCAACGCGTTTTCAACTGAGGCTTTTGCCTCAATACCGTGTGTTCACTATCCCCCTCCCTCTCTCCCTGCCACTCATTCAGATACATTGGCAAAATGCTGTCGGGCTCTAACGTCACTTAGACTTTGGTTTTAATGTGTGGAGTTTTTTAAAGACAGCTGTAAGGTTTTGGAATTTCTTTACTCAGAAGAGAGACTGTTTGGGACGCGCTGAAGTGTGTAGTACACTTCTGCCCGCCCATGGAACGGCAGCCAGGCTGGAAGCCTTCGCTTCTCCCGGCGCAGGCTGTTTCCCAGTAAGTCATTGCGGGGTGCCCTTGTGCCGCTTGTCCGAGCGCAGGGAGAACCCCAGTCCTGCGTCGGCCGCAGCTGAGTGCTGGGTGGGCAAAGGCTGTTGGCCAAAAACGCGCCCGGAGAGCTGTGCCCTCCCTTGGCAGCAGGTGCCCAGGCAGGGCAGCGGGGAGAAGCGTTTCTGAGAAGTGTCAGGACTTATGTGCATGCTTCAGCCAGCCAAGTTTGTAACTGGTTTTCTTTTAATGATCACAAGTGCTATTACATGCGAGGAATGAGTCGCAAGTGTCTTATTCCGTGTGCTCATGGGCACGAGGTGGTGTCTTGATGGATTTGCAGCCCTGAAAAGTCTTTAGTAGCGCAGCTGGAAAAAGAGATGAAGCGATCAGGGTGGGACCTGCTGTTCTTCAGGGCAGACAGCACCCTGGGACACTGTGCTTGGTTGGGACTTTGGGGGGAGTTTGTCTGTGGGGCTGTGGTTGCTCTGTTTTCTGATGAGCTCATGCTGAGGGAAGTATTCAAGCATTTCAGGTGCCAAAAGCAGCTCAGATCGAAGCAAGCTACCTGTTGATTGCAGTGGAGGATGCCTGCAGCTGCTCTGCAGCTGAAGGTTGGAAAATAAGAGGAAGAATTTAATCCTGCAAGTAGCATTTTTGAACGGGCATGAAGAGGTTTTTCAGGAGCTCTCACATGTCACTCCTGTCCTAAAGCACCAGTGGGCTGAGGAACACCAGCAGCTCTGTCAGTAACATCCCCAGGCAGGCATTTTTCACTTGGTCAGTAAATTTTGATCACGTCTAACAGACACCCTCCGTGCCCTGTGAATGCCTGACAAGTCCAGGCCGTTTAGCGGCTCTGTCTCCGTTTTGAAATGTGGTGATGCTGTCTTCTGCTTCACAGAAGCAGGAGGGGCGGTTGTGGTAAGGGTAGTTCCTGCCAGCTTCTCTCCAACTGCGGTGGTTAACTTGTCCTTGCCTGGCTGTCAGCATCTAGGAGAGAGAGAGATGTTTTCTTATGTGCTGTTGAAGTTTTTAAGCGCTGTGGGCCACAGTTACCTGGGCAGTGTCCTCATCCTTCCCCTCTCTCCGCATGTACCAAGGGCTGAGCTGTAGCAGGGACCCCGCCGTGGTACGGGCTGGTTTCACAAAGTCTTTTGAGCTCTGGAGGACAACTGCAAACTCCTTCCAGAAAAGTTACTAAATTATTCAGGATGATAATGAGCACCTGGGGCTGATGGTCTTCCTCCCTCCTTAGCGCAGGGCCATACCAAGCTTGTAGAAGTACTCAAGACACTCAGTTTTGATTTTTCATTTGTGCCGTAGGGGATTTCTCTGTGTTCCTGCTTGCATGCCAGCAGCTAGCACAGAAGCAAAAAGTCTGCATAGGTGTGGCATCCACATTTGATATAGGCACTGGATTTCCAAAGCGTAGAGCGTGTTAACGCTGCTTGAAACAAGAGGGAGGTGCTTTGGTGACCTTCTGGCTGACTTTGTGTTTTAATTCTCTTCTAGGGGAGAGACCCTACAAGTGTCAAACCTGCGAGCGGACCTTCACTCTGAAACACAGCCTGGTTCGTCACCAGCGCATACACCAGAAAGTCAAAAATGCCCGAAACCATGGGAAGGAGAGCGACAAGGAGGAGACCCAGTCAAGGTGTGGAGAAGACAGCGAAAATGAGTCTAGCCACAGTGGCACCAACCCCATCTCAGAAAACGAGTGCGACTCCACAGCAGGTGTGGGCAGCCACACGTCCTTCCTGGGAAGCCGAAAAGAGTCCCTGGCCGGCCCGGTCCGGGACTCCCCCGGCAGAGAGGAGAGGCCGAGCGGGCGAGGAGCCGGCACCTGCCCGGCAGAGCCCGCCAAGGGCGCACAGAAACAGACGGCAAAAGACCAGGAACCTCGGGGCAGCTCCGAGCACGAGAGGCCCTCAGGTTTCATTCAAGACTTGCTGGAGATGCACAACAGAAAGTCTCCCATGAATCACCTCCTCGCCTCTGCAGACAGCGCGCCGCAGCTCCTGGGAGTTGAATGACTTGCGCGGAGGTTGGACCCGTCCCAGCGCACAAACCGAAGCCAGCAGAGCAAGGTTTCTGGTGTCTTTGTTTGTTGGAAGAGCAACCTGCGGCCGTGGGGAGAGTACGGCAGACTGGATGCGGTGCCATATGCCTTTCAGTATAATAATGCAAGAGACTACAGTATATACTGATTTGAGTGCCTTACTACTTTATTAGATCTTTTGGTATCATAGATTTTTTTTTTTCCAAAAATGATTTTTTTTTTTAATATTTTAATGAATTATTTGGAGAGGACCTTTTTCATTTAAGCATTAATGTTACCTTTTTTATTGGTGTGCGTGAGCTTGTTCTTGTTATCTGTGATAGTCACTGTGTTTGTTCTCTGAGCTGGAAATGGGGGCAGTGGGGTAGGAGGCCCGTGGATACCACAGCCAATAACTGGAAGAAAAATTATGTGAATTTCATACGAAACAGTCAGAGGAAATGCAGATGAGATGCTGATTGACCGTCTTTTCTCAGTAGATGTTCTTGCGTTTGCCACACGGTGGAGCATTAACACCGTTCCCGGCCTGAACAACGTGGCAGTTGAAAGGTGTTCCGAGTGGTCCGGGCCAAAAGCAGGAAACGCAATGGATTTCAACCTCACGCTTGTTTCCACTTTTCAGCGTTAGAAATGGTCTGCTGAATCCCAGGGGGTTTTTCTGGCCGCCGAGGACCGAGCATGTAGACAGAGAAGAGTTACATAGCAACGTAACCTATGGGAATTACGCACCCGCTGTTATATATGTTTGATTTGCTTCAGTATATTATTATTATTTTATTATTATTTTATAAATCCATCAGTTTGCTTGTCTCTGCAGTCAGCAGAAACCAATGGGCAATATTTGCCCACGCCGATGTGTCACGCAGCTTGGATCCCCTCTCGGAACGTCTTTGACTTAGCGCTTTCACCAGCCCCTCTTCTTACGTTGCGGCTCTTCTACCGTGTGTTAAATGAAACCCTTCCTCTGGCCTGGGAGTCGAACGGAGGCCAGCGAGGTACCACCACGCCTGTGCAGGGGACCATCTCGCTCGTGATGGGGTGCGAGGTGCGTGTGTGCGGGTGCGTGTGCGTGCGTGCATGTTGGGGGGAGAAGTGCGCGAGAAGGGGGCTGTGCGCGGCCCCTCCAAGCGTGTAAGCAAGGCACTGCGAGTACTAGGGTCATCTTGTTGCAGTCACATCGGTGACGGCGTGTGTTACTTAAAGAGCAAAGCTATTCCGTCTTCCAGTTAAAAGCAAGCGAGAGAGAAACGCGAGCCTTACCGTCATCTTGCTACTGTCGTGTTCTAGAGCAAGAAAATACTACTGGTAATAAAACTACAGATACAAGACATGTTAAAAATAAATAAAATAAATTAAAAAAAAAAATTCTTCCTGAGATTTTGGGGTTGATGCTTGAAGACTTGAGGTGTGTGTCTAAATTTCATATCAGTAACTTAACCCCTTTAATGCTGGCGGCCGGAATTTCTCCGTATGGCTCCTGTTGCCGGCAACAGGTGACGCTCCAGCTGCCATTCTTGCAGGGGTTAAGCGAAACGTATCCTACTGTAGCTGCGCATTTTTGGGAGTGCCCAGCATTTTTTTTGTTGTCCTCGTTGTTGTCCTCATTGTTGTTGTTCGTGAATTGTCCTTCAGTCATGACCTCTGGGACAGACAGAGCCATCAGAGCGTTTGCCGGAGCCTCACTGTGCTGTTCCACCGCTCCAGCCCAGCCCAGCCCGCACTGTGACCCTCCCTGTTTCCCCCGCCGGATCGCTTCGCCTGCTCTCACCAGACCCAGAGGAAGCGGGCCTTGGACCCAGCCTATATTATATAATATATATATAAATATAATCTATATATATCTATATCTATATTAAAAAATTCTCCAAAAGTTTCTGGAGGCTGAGATCTCACTGTCCAGAATTCAAAGGAAGAGAAACGTTCTTGAGTAATATTCTTGCGAATAGAATAAGAAAAAAAATGGTTGAGGTATATGTGATTTCTATTTTGGGGGGAGGTGGGGGGGTGGACTGGGGGGGGCAGTGTTTTAAACGGGGATGTTTGAACCAGTTTGGAAACGAAGCTAATGCCAGGTATAGATCACTCAGTCGCAACCGATAATTCGTTTGAAGCTCTACCCAGGTGCATTCTACTTAATTAAAACCAGTTCACGCATCCCTTAAATTTTTATTACTATTATAATTATAATAATTATTGTTATTATTATTATTTTGGGTATTTTTCGGTTTTTGTCATTTGTTTTTTGTTGTTGTTGTTGTTTTGGGTTTTTTTTTTTTTGCAGCTCTCCACACTAAACTGCGCAATACTGTGGGGGAGAAGCCATTACTAAACTATATGCTGCAGAACAATGTAGCAAGTAATTAATTCCCAGCAGCCTGCCGGGACACCTGCTAGCAATAATCACTATTGATTTAAAGCTTTATTTAGCCTTATCTATATCCTAGTAGAGTATAAGGTCTTGCCACATTTTATTGACATTTTTATTAGTTGAGTTTGACTGAGAACCGTTGCTGTTGTTGGGGTTTTTTTTTGTTTCCCCTCCTCCCAAATATTAAACTGTGAAATTTATAATGTGTTTAAACTATGGGTGAATCTTAGGCTTTAGTTTGCATGTTCAGCTAATTTGTCTCTATATGATTTTTGTTTGAATCTTTTAATTTTTTTTTTCCTCTCTCAGGGCTTTTACAAAAAACAAAAAAAACAAACAAAAAAGGATCTTCTGAAATTCTATTGCCTGAGTTGCAATGGACTTAACATTGAGATAATTCAATCACTACATTTAGCACTTGACTGTGAAAGCGCAAAAAAAAATAAAGAAAAAAAAAAGACCCTTGTTTGAGGCTGTTGTGAAATAACTCTTGGGGGGCTACGTGACAGTCTGATTCCATTTTCAGAATGATTCATCCTCTCCTCTCTCTGTGTCTCCTTTCTCTTCTCTCTCTCCACAAAGGAAGTTTAATCCTAGTGATTTCATCCCATGCAGGAAACAGCAATAAATGTGTAGAATTCATATTTTTCTAAAGGGAACTTAAACTGCTGCTACGAATTGTGTACAAGACTGGTTTATGCCACATGAACAGAGAATCACACACTTGTTTTGGTACTTTTATTCCTCTTTTTATTCAGTTGTACAGTACTTCCAAATTCAAGGTAAAAGTTGTTCTGTATCAAACCATCTAAGCAATAAAATGTTATATTTAAAATTATAGGTTACAAAATGGACGTGGCTCTTCTTGTGGGTTTGTTGTAGCTTGCTTTCCGACTTCCCTGCTAGAGGACAAGGTAGCAGCTGGAGCTTAGCTGTGCGTGTGGCATTGTTGTTTCTCTTCCTTCACTTGGACTGAGTTTGAATGGGAGAGGACTGCAGCACTTTGAAAATTCACATTCATTTTGGCCACCATTTACTGGTAGTCGAACCTCTCTGAAACAGTGCTTTTCTCTTGGTGTGCAGTTCCTTAATGGAGCGACCGAAGACAGCAGAAAAGTACTCGAGTGTTGGTTTTCCTGCGCGGGCGCTAGGTCAGGGTTCGCTGTCATCTTTTTAATTAGCCGTAGCCCCATGGTGACGCGAGTGAGCGTCCTCCTGGCACGGTGAACAGTGCGTTGGTGGGTTTCTGTGTAAATGCACTAGGTTTCTGCCACTGTAGTTTTATTTTTGTGTAAATGTGTGTATGGCTGTGAAATCTTCAGGGTGTATTTGAAAGCCACGTGCATGTGTCAAAAAAAAGAGAAATCCTTTGTTTTTAACTTGTCGGAGCCACTTAGCTGCATTTTATATGCTTTCCTATGAAGAAAACATATTTCACAGGACAATGAGCCAGAGACTCAGATCTGAGTTGCATATCCAGTTCTGGAGGCCAGGGAGCTGCAGCGAAGCCAAAGCATCCACATCTTCCCAAGTGCCAGCGGATGGCTCGCTCTGGTAGAGCAATGAACCAGGTTCAGAGGTTCAGAACCCGAGAGACGAACCTGGGGGGGCGAACTGCCGCCGCCTCCCTCCTTCCCTCAAGCCTCCCTCGCCTTTGGGACGGCAGGGAGAGTTCCTCAGCCCAACAGGGATAGGGTGGAAGAAAACCAGGCAGCTCTGCCCCAGCCCAGGGTGTCTGACCGCACAGGGCTCTGTCGGCTCTCTCGGGGCGGGCTGAAGTGGGGAAGCAAGATTTCTGAGAGAGGAAGCCTGCTGAAAATGGCTTTCTTCCCTCTGCCACCTGCTGGTCTGAGAAATGTTCCCTGCTGGTGCGAGGCACGTGGGAAAACTCGCATCCAAAGGGTGTGGGGACCTGTCAGAAGGTGTAGAATCAAATGGGGCGAGTCTGTGTGGCTAGGAAGCGGCTGTGACTAATTACTTGTGAAATAGGCGGCTTAGAAAGCACCTGGTTCTTGGCCATGGAGGGGTGCCATTTGTGCACCCAACCCGTTTCTCCTCCTGCCTTAACTTTGGCTGTGCCTGTCCCTGAACTGGGAATTTCGCCGCTCTCCTTGCCTTCCACGGGGAAACATCCTGCAGGCCAGCTGAACTGGTGTTGGTGTTCCTTCTCCCTCCTCCAGCTGCCACTCCTCCCTGTGCCATCTGACTGCCCATGTGGTGGCTGCCCTGGGGAGACGATCGGCTGCCTGGCTGTGTGCTTACCACATCGCTGTGGTGACCCCCAGACTTTGGGGCCTGGCGATGCGCCGGTTCCTGCGCTTGGGTTTGGCCTCTGGCCTCACGCTGGAGCTGCCCTCCTCGCTCCATGTCCCCCACCCTGTGCACACGCAGGGGATGCCAATGTCCAGGAGGTCACCGCTGTCGCTGTCTGGGAAGCGGGGACCGCCGACACCTGCAGATCTGCTGACAGACCGCAGGATTTCCCCAGTTAGTGCCAGGCTGGGTCACGGGGTCAGAGAAAGTGGAAATACTCCTAAAATGGGAGGGGGGGAGTTCAGCACAGCTGGGGTTCCTGAGGCAGCAGCTCTGCCGGGGGGTTACACAGTTGCAGTCTGCTCCTCCGGTTTTGAAGCAAGAACTTCAGCAGGACACGCGCTCTGCGAATGCAGCCCCTCCAGAGCCGAAAGCATGTCCGGCCGGGGCGTTGACTTGCACTCGGCAAGCTTGGAAGCTCTTGGCTTTTCTCAGCATGGCCACACTAGCCTCATTCCTCATCCCCTCAGCTGAGGCCTGAGGTGTTGGGAATGCAGCGTGCGGTGACTTCACCCCTTCTCACCAGTCCTGAAAGGACGATTTCTACCAGGAAAGCACAAGGTGTTTCTCCTGCATGTTGTGAGGGTGGCAGGCGCTGGTGCAGCATGCCCTTGGTCTCTGAGTCGTCCGTCCTGCGGTGCGCACGTTTGCTTGGGACCCCGGGGGCTGGGGTGCAGCGCAGGGAGGGGTGCTCCGGGGCAGAATGCTGGCCAGTTTAGGATTGCTCCCCAAGTGTGACGGGTGCAAGAGCCTCCCTGCGCCCTGCCAGAGCTCATCAGCGGCTTCACCTGAGCAGCAAGGCCTGTTCACAGCAAGGGCTGAGGGGGAGGATGGGAGGTGAACAGGAAGAGCAGTGCTGCGTTTGTGCTCTGCTGAAGAAGCAGCAGCCGTTCTGTATTGCAAAAAGATATTTATAAAACCGTTTTTCCTGTAAAATCTTTTTTTTTTTTTTTTTTTTTAAAGCAATGAAGTGGATTAACACCTGGGAGAAGGGCAGTGGCAAGGCAGAGGGCAGCCGGGCTGCTGAAGGATGGCAGCGCAGGCGCAGGCCAACAGCAGGTCAAAGCAGAGAGTGGGATGTCTGACGGACACAGGGACACCCACCTCGCTGTTGCTGGCTGCACGCCTCACTGCAAGCAGGTGACATGTCATCTGCACACGTGTCACCTCAGGCAGAACTCAGAGGGTTGTCATCAGCGGCGCTGAGTCTAGTTGGAGGCTGGTAACTAGTGGTGTCCCCCAGGGGGTCAGTACTGGGCCCAGCCTTGTTCAACTTCTTCATCAACGACCTGGATGAACAGTCAGACTATGCCCTCAGCAAGTTTGCTGATGACACCAAACTGGGAGGTGTGGTAGACACACCGGAAGGCTGTGCTGCCATTCAGCGTGACCTGGACAGGCTGGAAAGTTGGGCAGAGAGGAACCTGATGAGATTCAACAAAGGCAACTGCAGGGTCCTGCACCTGGGGAGGAACAACCCCATGCATCAGTACAGGCTTGGGGTGGACCTGCTGGAGAGCAGCTCTGCAGAGGGACCTGGGTGTCCTGGTGGACGACAGGTTAACCATGAGCCAGCAGTGTGCCCTGGCTGCCAAGAAAGCCAATGGGATCCTGGCATGCATCAAGAAGAGTGTGGCCAGCAGGTCGAGGGAGGTTCTCCTTCCCCTCTACACTGCCCTGGTGAGGCCCCATCTGGAGTACTGTGTCCAGTTCTGGGCTCCCCAGTTCAAGAAAGATGAGGAGCTACTGGAGAGAGTCCAGCGGAGGGCTACAAGGATGATGAGGGGACTGGAGCATCTCTCCTACGAGGAGAGGCTGAGGGAGCTGGGCTTGTTCAGCCTGAAGAAGAGAAGGCTGCGAGGGGACCTTATAAATGCCTACAAATATCTGAAGGGTGGGTGTCAGGAGGAAGGGGCCAAGCTCTTTTCAGTAGCGCCCAGCAACAGAACAAGGGGAAATGGGCACAAACTGAAGCACAGGAAGTTCCAGCTGAACATGAGGAAGAATTTCTTCCCTCTGAGGGTGACGGAGCACTGGAACAGGCTGCCCAGGGAGGTTGTGGAGTCTCCTTCTCTGGAGATATTCAAGACCCTCCTGGACAAGGTCCTGTGCAGCCTGCTGTAGGTGACCGTGCTTCGGCAGGAGGGTTGGACTAGATGACCCCCAGAGGTCCCTTCCAACCCCTACCGTTCTGTGATTCTGTGATTAATGGGGTGCCCGACAGAGGAAAGAGTTGATTGCATTCTCTAGGGAAGGGAAAAACTTTGGAGTATTCCTAGGTAAGGGGCCAAGGCGCCTTCATCTCAGGATGCATCTGAAATCATCCCGTAGAGCCAAAACTGAGTTGAAAAGCATTGCTGAGGCTTTCCAAAAATTCTAGTATTGCCGCCTACTTTCAGCTCTCAAGTCCCCTCTCAGCTTAAAAACAACCCACAAAGGAAGCAGGAGTTTCTCAGCTGTTAAACGCTAGTAAGTGGGAAGACTCCTCTGGCTCACCGAACCGTGCTGTGTAACACGGTAGAAAACCTTGTAGCAACCCTCCGAGTAGTAGGAACTGAAAATAGCTTTCTCCTTCACTGTGCTTGTTTATTTCTGCCGTGCCAGATTCGCCTCTCCTTTGGCAGGGCAAACTGCCAGGAGCGTATGAGGAAACTCCAGACTGGAACACACTGTTGTGAAAGCATTTGAAGCTCTCTGAGGCCTTTCAGCACAGGGTTGTGAAGCCGTTCATGAACACCAGTTAAAAGGAGGCTGTAAGTAAGAGCGAAGTTCGCAAGGAGAAAAGGTATTTTTTTTTTCCATCGTGAAAGGCCTAATCTATTTTCATAATCTCAGAGGCGGAGATTAATGTGGTAAAGACCAGCTATGCTGTGGGCTGACCTTCCGTCGGTAATTTTTAGCTTGTAACCGCACAGGAAGCGTGGCTGAGCGACTCATAGAAACCTATGAGGGTTAGGACAAAACATCAGCCAGAGGGGGTCGGTGACTCTGCTGTCACGTGTGATCCGGGCAGCTGGGACACAGGGAACAGCACACGGTGACTCTCTGTGGCGAGTATGTAGAGAAATGGGCTGGCCCGTGAGCACGTGTGCTCCTGGGATGGGCAGCCCCTGCCCTCAGACCCCGTGCAGGTAGGAGTTTGGGTAACTGAAGACATCGGTTTTTACCTTTCCTCCCATCCCCTGTAATCTGATTGTACAGAGAATGACAACAGCTTAGATTTGTGACTAGATTTCATGTTTTAAATGAGCAGCATCTGGCTTTTAATCAATCTGTACCCAAAAGAAATATTTGCATTCTATTTTAGGGTGTTGGCAGTGCTACCTGTGAGATGTCGGCTTGCTTTGGCCAACAACTGTTTCTCCCAAGTGTGTGCAACTCAGGCTTTACCGCAGGACCTGTGCTTGGGAATGGAAAAGTGACTGGGTAAAACCCAGCTGTAAACAAAAACCGTAACTTTTTCACTGCCGTTTTCCTCTATTTCTATCAAAGTGTAGCCCTGGCTTACTGCACAGGGCTCCTAGGTAGCAGCTGGACCACAGGAGGGCACATGCTAAGTGGGATACAACACTCAAACCTTTGCTCACTTGGCCAGTAAATCCCTTTTTGGTGGCAGGGTATTTAATGCCATTTCATCCGTTGCCTTCAAGATGTCTGTACAACTAAAGCTTTGCAGGCTTCAAGATTGCACACACCAAGTCCGCTGCACTCCGCAGCTGGAGAAAACCAAAGTATCGAGCTGCCCATGCACACACAGCAATCCATAAAAAGTCTGCACCACAACACAGTGCATCTGATTTTTGATCTCCTGTCCAGATCGTTATCCGCCAGTATCTTCTGGAGCCACATCGGCCTTCTAGCATGGCTACCTGTGAAACCCAGAATCGGCGCTGTGCTGGCTAGGAAAGCTTGCCAGGGCTGCAAGGGAAAGGAAGAAATCTGGAGAACCGAGCAACCCGCACACCTCACAGTGACGCGTTCTGACAGAGGGCGCAGAGCCACATGCTGCTGTTAGTGCATTTGGTTATTACTTTTTGGCGAATGCACTTCTCACAAACAATTCTGAAGTTTTTTTCTGAACCAAAATAGAGTAGCTTTAGCAGCTGTAAAACACCTGCTTAAAAATGAAGGTACTTAATTTGATCAATCAGTGACATCTGTTTCAGTGTAATTCCACAAATTCAGCAGAAAGGCAATGCTGGGGTGATGGCCCTTGGCAGCTGCCACTACACGAAAACTGGTGAGTAACCAAAGGGAGAGCTGCACCCAGCAAGTCTGGTCTCAGTACGACCTTGAGGGACCGTCTCGCCCTGTGTGAGCATGGAAGAACACCATGGAGCACAGTCAGTGGTTGCTCTGGCCAATGCCTCATAGCAACGGTACCACAGTCCGTCAGATTGCTAATACACTGGAAAGGAGACGGCCCCCGTGTAGCATGGTTTTTACAATACGAGTTAAATCCTGTTCCATTTCTGTTTCATTCTGACAGACTGCTTTCCCTGTGGTGCCTAACAGCAAGACATGCTTCCCCGGTTTTCAGCTTGCTGATGGCAACCAGTTGGGATTAGTTGGGCAAAATGGCATCTCCAGCTGGCAGAAACACTTCCACTATCTACAAATAAGCCACTGTTACAAACAGCCACGCATTAACTAAATCTTAAATACTGGCTATAAGGAAAAGATAACACACTTCATAATGAAGTTTGTTAGGGTATTTACACTCACTTCTAATGACAACCTGTTATTTTGGTGACAATGTTTGCCATACTCTATGCAATCGTCATCAGCTGCCAGTTCAATTCTAGCTTTTCCTTTCCAGCTGAAGCCTGCAATAGGGTATTTTAAGACTTTCTTCTCTTCTGTGTAGATTTCTGCTAAAAAAAAAAAACAAACCAGTTTTACTTCTGTCTCTCTTGGAAAGTTATGGTGGACTTGCCAGCTGTGGCTGGGCTGGAGCACACTGCCATGGCAAGGCCCTGCGCACTGCTCGCTTTGGCAGTGCTGCAGATGCAGGTGCATGCAATAAGCATGCTTCAGTGGGCTGGGCCGACCAGACTCTGACCCAGCTTGCACAGAAAAAATACTCCAGCTGAAAGCAGAACATGGACCTGTTTGTGTCTGCACATGGCCAAGGTGCACACAGAGTTCAAAGGCCCAATTTAATTGAACTTCAGTGGCAGGAAACCTTGCTAAGGAGCCTAGGACCAGGAAAGCAGATGACAAAGTCTATGCAGCGCCACAGTTCTCCCTGCTTCTGCAGCACCATGGGCTGGCCCTGCAGGAGGCTGCGGCCCTGATGTTTTTTTGGAAGCAAATGCAAGACTCTAGTACTCACAGCTTTTCAGAGTTTAAGTTTCACATTGTTGTTGTCCCGTCCCGTCCCCCCCCCCCAAAAAAGCACAGAAAAATGCAGTGCTCAGACTTACTTCAGTGACCAAGACATAGCAAGAAATGATTAAGAAAAGGTAGGCATGGTTGCTATAGCTCATCCATTTAGATGCTGCTCTTTGAGAAGGGCCTAAAGTTCTCTTATGCTTGCCTGTTATGAGAAGCAGCTGTCAGGGGCTTGGGAGATCCCCTAAATGGAAGCTGTTGGTATTGCTGGCTACAATAACTGCCATCTAGTGAACCCAGTATTGTATTTTATCTTTAGGGTAAATGCTTTAAATCGCCCATGGTCCAACAATGCAGCTTCATCTGAATGAAAACTCTACCACCTATCTCCATCCAGGCCCCACCAGGCAGGACCATGTTTTACTAGAATATACACAGAGGTTATCTTGAAAATTTCTCTTGTTCAGACACTTGTGTGGCTATGTACATTAATTCCAACTATTCTCTTCAGTATGTAAAAGAGCCAGCTCTTAAGTTACCATTTCATGATGTGAATTTCAGTGGCACAAGGAAATCTCAGTTAAGGCAAGACAAGATATGGTTTCCATGTAAGCTGAACGGACCAAAAGCGATGAGGAAAGAGGTTTCAGTTTTACCTCACCAGTTAAGGGACTGGAATGCTGTAATGCTGAAATTTTACTGCCTCTTGGTTAGTATAAATATATAATCAAGACTACTAGCACAAGGGTACAGAAAGATAGCCTACTGAAACAAAGACTTCAACAACTGGCTTAAAAGGAATACATCTGAGACTTCATATTGGTCTCAATCTTTTCAGAGAAAGATAAGGCAGACTTCAAATTTGAGAGTTATTTTTATGTTCTCCGGGAGCTAAAAACCACATCTTAACACATCTGCTTTCAAGTTTTCCCTTATTTATCCACAGAGGTAGTTCACAAATACAGGCATCTCAGCAGCCTTTATTTTTAAGCCACTTTTGTTTTGCTTCGGTTAGATTTTTTTTCCCCAGCAAGTCTTACCTCTTCTGATTGGATGCAGTACACCTGCTTGAACCGATACTTGCAGTACTACTGCCTAGAATATTATTGTTTTCTTAGTCAGAAAACAGCATGGCCTTTAAAGCTACAGGGATTTGGCCTTGTTATAATCTTGTGCTTCAGCAGCCTTTAAGCATCTTAATCGATCCTTTTCACACTGCCTACTGTTTAACAATAGGTTATTCTTTCTGGAAATGGAGGTGACTATGGCTGTTTTAACAAATCAGGATTCAAGAGTTTACCAAACATTTTCCCAGGGTCTTCCCTTATTCTTACAAATAATTTTAATCTTAATGTTAGCCCATTGTCCAAAACATCACAGAGTACCTCCTTGCTGTTATTCCCATTCCAAATACACTTGTAGAAAAGCAGCTTTTTAAGAATAGCATGTTTTCACTCTTTGTATATTTGCTACTATGGGTTGCTTATAAAGGAAAAGAGCACCAGCATACCACTCAGGCTTTTCGGTGCCATATTCATGCTTTATTAAAAAAAAGCTACACAATACTAAGAAAAAAAAAAAATCAAGTTTACTTTACAAAAAACCTGCAGCCATTTTCAAAAGATCTGATCTCACTTACAAATGAAAGTCAGCAGGTAAGAAAGTAAATGTTAATTTAACATTTCAGTTGCAGTACATCATCTGAACTTAATCTTCCAGAACAATCAGTCATTCTTAATCGGACTGTTGATTGTATCTATACAAACAATCGTCTATATCGCTTGATTAAAAAAATCCCTGGGAAAATTTAGATAAAAGAAAAAATGTCAGAAGAATGTTACTTAGCCCACGTATAACCTCTTGCAGAAACAGAGCAAAGCCAGAAAGATCTTTCTAAGTTAATTGCAATTCCTCTGTGTATTTAAGAAAAGTCTTAGTTGCTAAGCTGCTAAATTCTGTTCAGTGAGGAGATTAACTGGTATAATGTCAATCTATGCAGTTACCATCAAGCTACACTAGTGCTATGCCTTACTATCTCCATGGAAGCATACTGTGCAAGTCTCAAGTAACTTCAAAACACTCCTGAAACAGCCCTTGGGTCACTCCTATGAGGTAGGTACTGTCCTTCCTTTGGAGAAGAAAAGAGAACAGACTCTGTACAGCTAATCAGTACACCAGGCACACTGAAAAACAGGACAACCAGCCTATGTTAGTAATTGACTTCCCTGCTGCTTCCCCGAGTTCAGAGCTTTCAGCCACACCACTTTGTTTAGCACCACGCATTCTAGGAATAAACAGTGAATGACACTTTTGATTATATCCATTCCAAGGTAAGGGAGATGTTCAGCACAACTGTTTTGAAACAAGTAGAAGCACTACCATCACTACTCCACTCCATGCATCTCCACAGCCTACAATTTCATTATTTCATGCATGAAGAATAAAGATGATACTTCATCCTGTGGTCTGACAGCAGCCATTCTTCTCTCAGATTAAGTGATACTGAGAAAAAAATGAAATGCTGTCACAAAGCAGACAGCATACAGAGGGCTACAAGTATCAAACACGGTTCAAGTGTAGCTAAACTAATACTTTGCTACCACTGCAGACATGAACCCTAAATCAGTTTTTCTTATCCCAAGCATGAACTCATTAAGCCTTTACAATTTTTTTTAAGTAGTTAAGGAGCTATGAGAAGGGAATTCATAGTGGGCCTTCACACTAAGGCCATAGTTTATTTGCAGTCTAAAACAACTTCAGCATCTCTTATAGTAAGGAAGAAACCCTAGTCCACATCACTTTTCACAGTCCCTGCTCCTCTTCTCAGCCTCACATGAGCAGCTGTGTGGTAGCGTAAGCTTGCAGAAAACCAGGCTGGTAAGAATACTAGATGATACAAATGCTCCTGCTACCACATGGAAAGGGGTGGCATAGAGACAGGCACAATGGCTACTTGTCCCATCTTAAAGTCAATGAAACTATACCCTACTCATCAGATAATGATATCTGGTAACCAACCTATGACACCAAGCTATCTGTACATGTTTAAAAATCGAGTAGAAAATTCAAGTACCAAAATAAAAGTTGGTAACCAACAGGGTAAAGCAACAACTATGCTCTCCTATTTGAAGAAATCTGAGTGTAGTAGACTACTCGCTTATTCACTAGATATAATGTAAAAGATGCCAAAGTTCAAATACCAGCACACACTAGAATGTTATTGCTAAAATTTCAACTACAGCAAACCAACCAGAAACAAGGAATACAAAACTGTTACATCATTTATCATGAGCAGTAGCAGACTGTCAGCCATTATTCTCATGAACTGCTTCTGGCTGAGGAAGTTACTATGAACCATCCACCATGAATGCCAAGTTGTATAATTAGAAAGATAGCCTTTGTACAACTGAATTTCCCCACTGCCAGTTCCTATGCAAGTTGCTAAACTGTCTCCTCTCTTCTTTCATGCTTAGGAGCTTAAGTATTTGGATGTTAACCACTGAGCACAGAGGAACAAGCTGAAACCTTCAACCACTTCTTTCTCATCTGTACAATGCTTCAGTGCCTCAGATTCTCTTAAGTCCTGGTCAGTGTAAGATTTCTAGAGGCCCAACTTGCTCCAAAACTCAAATCAGTAAGGGCTAAACTACTTATCTAAACAAACAAAACTAGGATATTAGAAATTAGTATCCTTTGTTCTGATCCTTTGGTTTTTTTCCTGGAGTACCTCTGTATCTAGAGCAGCACTGATTGTCAACCCCTCAAAAGAGTATCTTCCTATCTTGGGAAGAATTAGAGTATACAGTTTTAGATTACCTATTAACAGAAGATGGAAAAAACAACCCCAAACCTCTTCATTTCAGGTTAGAGACATAATCCAGGAGAGAGAACTTAGAAGTTCAGTACATCAGGTGCTGCAATAGCTATAGGGCTTTAGCATACAAAGAATTTAATGCCTAAACACTTTGTTGAATCAATGCAAGCTTGCATATAAGCTCATAAAGCTACCACAGAACCACTCACATTACATGACTAAAGGCAAACAAAGTTGTTCCACACAACTTGGAGTTACCCCTTATGAAGGCAGCATTCAACTGTTTGCTAAGTGATCTGTATGACAAGTCAGCAATCTTAACTCTTAAAAATATTCTTCCTGGGCTAGCTGTATTATCAGAACCTGAACAAAGTACCTCTGGGGTTGCTTTTACTATCCTTTTCCACAGCAAGATGAGTCGAGAACATCTTCACAGTTCATTCTGGCAAAGTATATAGTAAAATAGTGCCAAAAATAGTGCCAGCACAGGTAGTTTCAGAGCTTAGAGGCTTCAAACACGCTAGAACATGATTTGCAAGTATTGCTCAGCATTCATGGGCTCAGAAGCTCAGTCCCTGCAGAGCAAGAGTAGATCTAAAAGGGCACTGTCACTTATGGGGATTGGGAAGGGGAGGAAAAGAAGGGAACAGAGGTCACAAATCAACACCTCTTTCTGAACTCACCAAGCTTCCAGATAACCCTCAGACACAGGAAGGGATGCAGCTGAGATGCAAACAATTTAAGCACTGTCTGAGTGCCAGAATGTCAGCAAACTGACACTCTGCATTACCTGCTCTCTTCACTGCCAGTGAAATTCCTGAATGCAACACAAGTGGATCAATACCTTAGAGTTCCTGGTAATCATGTAAGCTGTGCTTGCCACCAAAGAAAATCCCATTTTGATTGCATATACCTTTTCTGCTTTAGTACTGAACTAACGTAGTTAATAATGGAGATGCATCTGTGTTACTAGTAGGAAAGACAAGGTGATAAAAAAACACCCCTCAGACGAAGGTACTGACCAGCGGAAAGAAGCTTGAGATTTAAAAACTGCAAAGGGTGAATTAAGTAGTTTGCCATCGAAAAGGATTATTTGAAGCTAACAGTTATTCAAATTCAGTTTCAAGTGTCTAGAGTAAACACAAAGTCTTTGCCCCATGTAAAGCTTTAAGAAAGGTTTACATTTTGATACATATGACATTCTAGTTTTTGAGAGAACACCAAGAACTTACTGAAAAGTTGTTCTGGCTTTTTCAGTAATTTCTTGAGTAAACACTGCAGAGCTACCAATATAATCAGAATACCTAAGCTGCTGGCACAACTCAATAACTAACCATTTAACAAGTTGGGTATAAAAAAAATTTATGTAGTAATACCAATTCAGCACACAAATTCCATGCTTCACAATTTCTGCTGCTGTGTAAAGAGTCTTCCTAATATCTACGCAGATAAATTCAGATTTTTAGGTCACTGCATGCCCAGATCAAAAGAGCAGCTATACCCAATTGTGCCTTTAGAATGCAAACTATGCAGAAATCTAGATGATCAGTGCCTTGCCACTGAAATAGGACCACGCACACAAACTTCAGTGTGTGCACGCTGTAGAGAATAAAGTTACTTACTGAAAAAGAAAAATGCATACAGATTCTGATACGGACATGATACAATCAAGACAGCGTAAGTCACTAGACATTCAGATTAGGGGGAGGAGAAAAATCCTTCAAAGACAGCATACAGATGACAAGCCAGCATTACAAAGAACTCTAAAGGCACATTTTAGGTAACATGGTTTTTGTTAAGACCAACTGCTTACACACGCACACACATGATCCCCCCCCCCCCAAAACAATTAACAAAAAAAGAAAAAAAAAAAGAGAAGTGCAACTTCAGTAATATTAACACCATTCAGTTACTCTGTTCAGTCCAAATATTTAGCAGTATTTTTCCTTATGGTGATACAGATTCCCTGCACTACTCCAATCCAAAAAAAACCAAACAGGCAGGATTAGTAAAGGTTCAGCTGTTGTACTAGTTAACATTTACTCATCAGAGCCCGCTGATCTCTTCTGTGCCCTCTTGTAGGGCAACCTCCTCGGTGAAGCTTTATCTAGATTTAAAGAAAAAAGAAAAAAGATAGTTGCATCAATTGCTACAGCTGCACAGACTGGATGTTCTATGACCATGTATTTTTCTCCCTCCCAAACACTAGTCAAACTGCCCTTCTAGTGCAATGCATCACCACAAAGAAGCCAGTTCAACTTAACGCTTTTTAACTATTAGCATCCTAAACAGAAGGTAACTAAAAAAATAATGTTCCTACTCTGCAACATGAAGCTCCAGGGCGAGGACTGTTCAATTTGCCAGTTACTAAAATGCAAAAAAAAACACCCCATCCCAAAAAACCAAACCACACACCATCTCCTGAAACTGCATGCTCCGCTGTTCAGAAAAGTTTCATGTTCATTAATTACCCTTTTAGGAAGTTAATGAATCATTTTGGTCACTGCTGGTTTACCTGTCTGAAGAGTATGTGATTGACCCTCCTTTAGACAGCTTTGTCTGGCATGAAGTATTTCCACACTCAAACAGATTAACAGTAGAAGGCAAGTGTTTTGGTTGTGAAAAACACACCTTTCCAGGCAGCATCCACATTTGACAGTGTCACTTTGTAAGGAGATATCCTATATGGTCAAGCCACCCAGCTTTAGCTGTACTATCACTGGATGCCAGAACCATCACCCTACATTTAAGACTTTATGACAGGCCTATAACTGTCCATTACAATGATGGTCCTCACACAGGTAGAATTTCAACCATTGTAATATTGTAGAGAAGCTGCAATACTTTATATGAAGTGCTAAAGTGATTGCTAAGTGTATCTGTTGACTTAGAAATGCACTTTTTCTTAAACAGAACCATCTCAAATAATTTCACTCTTTAGAGTATGTACAAACATGAGGAGCAGCCATCATGCCATTACAAGCCAATCAGTACAGTATAAAGTGTCTTCCAACAATAAAATAGTCAAGAACCTCTGAGGATCTTGAAGGTCACGTATTAAAAAGGAATGTAGCGTAGAGCTCCAATTAAAACTAACCTGGAGCTAAAGAAAACCACAATTAAGAACAACTTAAACATCAGTTTCTCCTAGACTTCAGGTATTACGATACCAAATACAAATTTAGCTTAAGAAAGGGACAGGATCCAAACGCTGCCAGGATTTGAACCCATTTAAAGACAGCTTGCTCTTTGGAAAAAAATAGCATTTAGGCCTTCAGTCTTTCGTGCTAGATTGAGGCTTTTCAAATTCCTGTGTCTAGATTTTATACTATCACTCTTGTGTCTCACAGAAGACAGCGTACAAGAAAGCTTACACTTTCAGAAGTAAAACATCAGTCCTTATACCTATGTAACACAGGTACAGTTTAAAAGGGTGACGGAATTAAGTCAAAAAAATTAAGTCATCAACTCCTGGCAGAACCTCATATCAGAGCTAAGGCCTCTAGCCCTTCTACAGTGACTAAAGCTCAGAATACACTTATTCCATCAGGAGTCTCTCTCAAGTAAAGGCAGGTCTTGTGAAGGGTTTTCAAAGCACTTCCCTTGTCTAGGATGCACTTTATTTTAAGTCAGGCTATCTCACCCCACACCAGACAACGCTACTGGTGATAGGAGTTCACCTGGAATAAGAAGACCCAGGAAGATAAATCCGACGATTAAACTATTATACCCAAAGCTGAGGTTTGTTTCTCACTGAAACAAGATGCACTCAGCCACTGGTCATGATCAGTCCTCCACCTCCCTCATGTAACATCAGCTTGACACTACACCAAGGCAGCAGGGAAAGCAGATACACATCTGCATTTTAGATAAAGGTTTCCAGGAACTGTTAGAGGAGACAACAATACTTCAGCAATATTCTACTTAAACTATGTTGCTACACTATAACCAGAAATAAAATATATATACACATAATTATAATATATGAAAACTTTATATGTATATAAAATGTGTTTGTGCGGTTGCATGCATCTGCTCTACAATTTTTTCCTGCTCATGCTACATCATCAATCACTGCATGCAGGAAGCTGTACTTCTCCCCATGCCTAATCACTGCACAGACAACACATTAAGCACTTCCACTCTTTAGATCACCAGAGTTTGCCTCACCTCTTCTACTCTGCACTGAAGCCATGGGAAAGCAAAACAGAAGAAACAGCAAGAGAAGTTACAAATATCCAAACACACACAAATAGTCTAAAGAACTCCGATGCTGTGTTTACTGGTGGCATTTCAGATATCAAGTAGAACTTAGTCATTCTGGACTTGTGAAGGACATTAACATCAAGTCTTCATGTGGCTTTAGTTCATATGCACTTCCAATGCTTATTTAAAGCTTTGGCCTATAGGAAAACTTCCAAGCAACTTACAGAAACTTTGAGACGCTAGATGTGTCTATACCAACGCACGTAGCATGGGCAATAAACAGGAGGAGCTGGAAGCCATTATACAGCAGGACGGCTACGACAGCTACGACTTGGTCGCCATCACAGAAACGTGGTGGGACAACTCGCATGACTGGCATGCTGTCATAGATGGCTACAGACTCTTTAGGAAAGACAGACCAACAAGGAGAGGTGGGGGAGTTGCTCTATATGTGAGGGAGCAAGTAGAATGCATTGAGCTTGGCCTGGGGGCAAATGAGGAACGAGTTGAAAGCTTGTGGGTTAGAATTAAGGGACAGGCTCATAAGGGTGACATTACGGTGGGTGTGTACTACAGGCCACCTGACCAGGAGGAGGAAGTTCATGAGGCCTTCTACAGGCAGCTGCAAGCAGCCTCACAGTCACAGGCCCTGGTTCTCATGGGGGACTTCAACCACCCTGACATCAGCTGGGAAGACCATACAGCTAGGCAGGCGCAATCCAGGAGGTTCCTACAGAGCATCGATGATAACTTTCTGATGCAAGTGGTGGAGGAACCAACAAGGAAAGGCGCGCTGCTGGACCTTGTGTTAACAAACAAGGAGGGACTGGTGGAGGATGTGAAGGTCGGAGGTAGGCTCGGCTGCAGTGACCATGAAATGGTCGAGTTCAGGATCCTGCGTGGAGGAAGCAGGGCGATAAGCAGGATCAAAACCCTGGACCTCAGGAGAGCTAACTTTGGCCTCTTCAAGGAGCTACTGGGAGGAATCCCGTGGGCCAGGGCTCTTGAAGGCAGGGGGGTCCATGAGTGCTGGTCACTCTTTAAACAACACTTCCTCCATGCTCAGGAATGGTGCATCCCCCTGAGAAAGAAATCGAGCAAAGGAGGCAGGAGACCTGCATGGTTAAACAAGGAGCTTCTAGCAGAGATCAGGCAGAAGAGAAAGGTCCGTGGAATGTGGAAACAGGGGCAGGCCACTTGGGAAGAGTACAGGAATGTGGTGAGAGCATGCAGGGATGCGACAAGGAAGGCCAAGGCCCACCTGGAATTGAAGCTGGCAAGGGATGTCAAAAACAACAAGAAGGGCTTCTTCAACTACATCAGCAGCAAAAGGAACACTAGGGACAATGTGGGGCCGCTGCTGAATGAGGCGGGTGTCCTGGTGACGGACGATGCGGAGAAGGCAGAGCTACTGAATGCCTTCTTTGCTTCAGTCTTCAGTGCCAAGGCAGGCCCTCAGGAATCCCAGGCCCCGGAGGTAAGAGAGGAAACCTACAGAGAGGATGACTTTCCCTTGGTCGAGGAGGACTGTGTGAGGGATTGCTTAAGCGATCTGGATGTCCACAAATCCATGGGCCCCAATGGAATGCACCCACAAGTGCTGAGGGAGCTGGCGGATGTCATTGCTGAGCCACTCTCCATCATCTTTGAGGGGTCCTAGAGGACAGGAGAGGTGCCCGAGGACTGGAGAAAGGCCAGTGTCACTCCAATCTTCAAAAAGGGCAAGAAGGAGGACCCAGGGAACTACAGGCCGGTCAGCCTCACTTCCATCCCGGGAAAGGTGGAGCAGCTTATCCTGGAGGTCATCAACAAGCAAGTGGAAGAAAAGAAGGTTATCAGGGGTAGTCAGCATGGATTCACCAAGGGGAAAATCATGCCTGACCAATCTGATAGCTTTCTACGATGACATGACTGGCTGGGTAGAATAAGGGAGAGCCGTGGATGATGTCTACCTCAACTTCAGCAAGGCTTTCGACACAGTCTCCCATAACATCCTCCTAGGGAAGCTCAGGAAGTGTGGGCTGGATGAGTGGTCAGTGAAGTGGATTGAGAACTGGCTGAATGGCAGAACTCAGAGGGTTGTCATCAGCGGCGCTGAGTCTAGTTGGAGGCTGGTAACTAGTGGTGTCCCCCAGGGGTCAGTACTGGGCCCAGTCTTGCTCAACTTCTTCATCAACGACCTGGATGAAGAGTTAGAGTGTACCCTCAGCAAGTTTGCTGATGACACCAAACTGGGAGGTGTGGTAGATACACCAGAAGGCTGTGCTGCCATTCAGCATGACCTGGACAGGCTGGAAAGTTGGGCAGAGAGGAACCTGATGAGGTTCAACAAGGGCAAATGCAGGGTCCTGCACCTGGGGAGGAACAACCCCATGCACCAGTACAGGCTTGGGGCGGACCTGCTGGAGAGCAGGTCTGCGGAGAGGGACCTGGGAGTGCTGGTGGACAACAGGTTAACCATGAGCCAGCAGTGTGCCCTGGCTGCCAAGAAGGCCAATGGCATTCTGAGATGCATTAGGAGGAGTGTGGCCAGCAGGTCAAGGGAGGCTCTCCTTCCTCTCTACATTGCCCTAGTGAGCCCTCATCTGGAGTACTGTGTCCAGTTCTGGGCTCCCCAGTTCAAGAAAGATGAAGAGCTACTGGAGAGAGTCCAGCAGAGGGCTACAAGGATGGTGAGGGGACTGGAACATCTCCCCTACGAGGAGAGGCTGAGGGAGCTGGGCTTGTTCAGCCTGGAGAAGAGAAGGCTGCGAGGGGACCTCTATAAATGCTTATAAATATCTCAAGGGTGGGTGTCAGGAGGATGGGGCCAAGCTCTTTTCAGTGGTGCCCAGCGACAGGACAAGGGACAACGGGCACAAACTGAAGCACAGGAAGTTCCAGCTGAACATGAGAAAGAATTTCTTCCCTCTGAGGGTGACGGAGCACTGGAACAGGCTGCCCAGGGAGGTTGTGGAGTCTCCTTCTCTGGAGATATTCAAGACCCTCCTGGACAAGGTCCTGTGCAGCCTATTGTAGGTGACCGTGCTTCGGCAGGAGGGTTGGACTAGATGACCCACAGAGGTCCCTTCCAACCCCTACTATTCTGTGAATTCTGTGAAACTATGTTTTCTGTTATTTAAACCTCCATTATGAACCAGGTTTTGGGTAGAGATTTTATACTGTTCAAAAAGTCTACAGAACAAATTGTAAATGTCACCGATACTCATTACTGTATCAGCTAGTGAAGTCTGCTCTGTACAACAACAGGCTGACAATGTAATAGTCTAATCATTAAGCACAGCGCTTTCAGACAATTTTTTTATTCCCTAGAAGAGACATGTGCTGTTCTAAGGAATCAGTGTCATAAGTTGGTTACGCTCTATTTTGTGCAAGGCAGACTACTTACTTATTTGATTTAAAGTTTCTTGGGGAATCCAGCTCATGTCAACATCATTCTGATTTGATGTTCCCATCTCCACTTTCTGTACTGGCCTTTTCCTCTGAAAATTCAAGAAAGAAGAAAGATTTTTCTTTCCGCAAAGTTTTAATAGCAAAAGTACTAGTAAAAATTAATAATGCTCTATTTAATGAATTGCAATTATTTCCCTAAGACACAAACTTAAGGCTAGTCAGTGTATGAAGCTGTCTTTGTAGCTTTGCTTTAACTGTCTACCACTAGCAATTTATTCACATAAGCTTGATATTACTACTTCTAATGCCTCACAATACTGATTCCACACATAGGTATCAAGATTTCATGCATGCCTGGGCAATTTCATTATATCTCTTACGAAAAATGGCTGATGATTAATCAAACTTTGTCATGACCGGTTTCATTATACTTTCTCAGATTAGCACAGTATTCTCATATGTCACATTGCAAAATAGGTTTCAAAGCACAATAATCATTCCATACTTCTTCCCAAGGGAAGCGACTTCTGAAGTACTTTAAGCCAGACTGCATGAAGACATAACCTATGCATTGCATGCAGATGAAACTTCAGCTTTCAATGGTTTTTACTTGCCAGATAACTTCCATTAACAAACCCTTAGCTGTTCTAGTGTTATAAATGGAATCCAGAAGGCCCTCACTAACATTACGGGAAAGCACTGAACTAAATAAAGGACTAGACAGCCTGTTTCCCCCAGAGTCTGACCTAGGTCCGCAACAAACTTTTTAGTGGGGCTTGTTGTGACATGACAAGGGGTAATGGTTCTAAACTAAAAGAGGGTAGATTTAGACTAGACATAAGGAAAACATTTTTTATGATGAGGATGGTGAAACACTGGAACAGGTTGCTCAGAGAGGTGGTAGATGCCCCATCCCTGGAAACATTCAAGGTCATGTTAGATGGGACTCTGAGCAACCTGATCTAGTTGAAGATGCCTCTGCTCATCGCAGGGCGGTTGGACTAGATGACCTTTAAAGGTCCCTTCCAACCCAAAATATTCTATGATTAAAGTGGTAGATAGAAATAGATGAGGAAAGTCTACCCAATAAGTACTGAATCATTAACTACACACATCCAGTGACTGGGAAGTATCAAAGCTTCCAATTCAGCCACTTCAGTGTGGTGCCAAAGAGCAGAACCAAAGAGCATCAGGCAAGCAATCTAAATATCTCCAATTCTAAACATTTCCTAAAAATGCTCTGGTGTTCCTAGTAATCTCCAAGGTCTTAGTTCTAAAAGTAAATCTTGTAAAGTTCTACCTGTATCATTGTATACCAGAAGCAATTACTGAACTGCTTTCTTTTTGTATCAGTAAGGTCTTGTATTAACAATCACACAGACGAGAGACACTACCCACCTTCCTAGATTCTAGTAACTGATGTAGGCCAACAATGACAAGTAGACCAAGTCCAGCAAGGAACATGTACATGAAGATCCTTGAAAAAAAGTTGAAGAAACCATTATCTAAAAATCTTCAGTGTTTAAGAAAGTTTACAAAGAGGCATAGAAACTAAGCCTAGCTTTGGTCACGTGCCCACTTGATCTTTCCCAAGAACTTTTGTAGAGGGTGAGTGGGGGGAAAAAAAAAAAATTGAATCTGAAACTTAAGCGCTAACAAATATTAAGTAATTATTCTGACTTCTACTTCAGAAACTGTAATCCTAAAGTTAATTCTGAACAACAGAACATTTGAAAAATGTCATATAAATTGAGAAACTGTTATAAATCATTATTGAAATTTAGTAACTGCAAGAACTTTTTTGCAGTATCATGTTTCAAGACGTTGGGTCACAGGTAATATTTATGTTCATGATAGCTTTAACCACTTACAAAAATCCTTAAAAATGTCTTGTATGCTTTTAGTACGCTACTGCAAAGCAAGTACCACTAGGATACTAATTTATTGGCAGAGCTTTGACTGGCCTTGCTTATCATGCTCTGTGTTCCACAGTTAGAATTCTACCTATGCAAACAATCATTTTTTCAATCTGTGCATTTTGATTTTGAATAATTCTACCTGAAATACTTGTTGATACTTAGCAAGAGGTGAACATAAATTATACCTAAAATTAATCTGGGGAGCAGGCAGGAGTTTGCAGGTAAAGAATCTACTCCAAGTTGAACATCTTAACTCCGACTTATGACAAAAGAAGTTATGGAGTTAAACTACACAGGAGACTTAACTGAGCATCCCTGTTTTAGACTGATTATCTGTTCACAGGATATTTAACTCATATTGGTTCTAATAATTCCAATTCTTTTGAGAGCTCCTTTATCAAGAGTATCACACATTTTCATGTGACCAACTGTTCTTTCATTGATGTTATTCTATTTGAGAAATATGAATGAATGCAACAGCTATTTCTTTCAGCTAACTTTTTTTAAAAGGGAAGCTTGCTCAGCAGTCAGTTTCTGCCTGTGGCAGGAGAACTCAAATATTCCGCATTATCTACAAGTATTTCCGAAGATTATTTTTTTAACTTACAAGTTCTCTTAAAATTCCAATCCAGTGTTAAGAGTATTTAAAAGCATATCAGCACAGCATATGCTTGCAACATATAAGGTGGGTCAGATGTACTTAGTCTTTGAGACAGAAAAAAAACGCTCCTGAAAGATACCTGCCACGGGTTAGCGCAACAAGCAACAAGTGCAAGTTCCTCTATCTCATACTCCAAATACATCTTCCCATTTATGTAATCTTGGATTATACTGGAATGCTCCAGAAGCAAGTTATTCCAGTCTTCACAGTAGGACCCACAGCAAGTTGACTCAGCAAGTTATTCCAGTCTTCACAGTAGGACCCACAGCCCAATATGATGGACTTCTGTATCTTTAATTCTTAGGAAAAAGCATAGCAGCTTAACAGCTTTGAAGTGCTATGTAGCTGTATAACATCAGGTCCTATTCCAGGCTTAAGCCCTCTGGGCCAAAGCAGATGTGTAAACTGCTCACTGACAGTACCAATCCTGAAGATCCCTAGTATTAACACAGATCTTCATCTGGGGGAAAAGTTCGTATTTTCAGTCTATCAGCATTGTACAAGTCAAATGCCTGCTACACCATCAGCAAAACACAGCAGACCTAACATCCAGTAAAATGAGCATACAAGAACTATTTTCACTGGTACCATCAATAACATGTTCTACCAGGATACCAACTAAATTTGAATCCTCAGCCTCCTTACGTTTCTCCATCCAGCCCGTCTTCTTTTTCAATGATTGTAACAGTTTGATTGAAGACAGCATCTTGAAACACATTGCCCTATAACAAAGTTTCCACATAACATTTTAAATTCATTGCTTGAACACATACACAAACGTTTATCTCATGTTCTTAGAAAAACGCTAGAAAGCAGTAACTCCCGCATGAGACTTGATTAATCAAGTTTGTAAGCAGTGCAAATTTGCCTCAACATATAAAAGCGCAAACTTTTTGGTGTAAGTACAAAGAACAGTCTTGATATTATCAAGGAAGTCACATCTAGCCTTCAGTATGTTATTTCCTATAACATGAAATATTACTTATGAAGGGTTCTTATTAGAACCATCAAAACAACAGTACAGAACCCTGTTAAACTTTGACCTGCACTAAAAGAGAAAAGAATCCCATTTTAATTCCCATTTATGCTTTTGGATAGCCTTCCCCCAGATTGCAACCACTGGTCAGTTATTTGCTCAATGTCAAGTTTGGAGATGGGATTCAGGTTGCTGGGATTCAGTTTGTTCGCAAAGCCCAATTTGAAAAGCACAGTGAAATTTAAGTTATCCCAAAGATAGCTTTAGTTTTTTTGGCTTTTTTCCCAAATGACTACAGCCCACTACTACTCAGTTCTACTGGTATTCTAGCTCCCACTGCTGACATAACTTCAAGTATATACATAACTAAGTGTACACGAGGGGCTATTGTGAAACACGTAGACAGTTGCTTACTGTACTTCTGTTATCTACTGATTTGCTTTAAAACCACAAAGGCAATCACTGACTGAAGAGGCAACAACTTGACTAAGCAGTTCCTTCCTGACATTTCCACATCAACTAGAAAGATTAAAATGAATTACAACATCAGGCTTACGTTTGTATCTCTGTAGTTGAGATTGATAACTAGTCCGAAAGGACGACCACCCATAGGCTCAGCAGGGATGAAAGAGTACTCAAATGTGGCTTGTCTCTGTGGTGGAACTACTGTATTCAGAGGCAGAGCTGTGAAGTTCTGGATATAAAACTGGTAGTCTTGAGGATATCGGAAAGAAGCATCAAGAGACTCGACAATGAAATCCTCTGTACCCTTATTGGTGAAGCCCACCAGAAATTTTACAATGTTGTTCGCTGGGAAGTCTAGAACACAAAAAATATTCAACCATTAGAAACTTCATACACCACACCTAGCCTGCTTCTAAATGGAGAGTGTCTAGAACAGATTCTGGTTTTGTAGAGCTTTACTGTTCTACGCACATGTTGATACAGCCTAAGCAACAGTAACAAAGATGGTAGATTAGCACAGGACTCTTACCTTCACCTTTAACAAATAAGATGGTTGTATCCGCACTAGGTGAGGCTTTAGGTTCTCCTGACAAGTCTTCCTCCTCTTTTTCTTCTGTCTAAGACAAGAAACTTTTTTGAAAAATCCTATAACAAACAGTGAAGCAAAGACCATGCTTGTTTCACGAGAATCCCATGTGCCAAAGCAAGCGCTAGTATCAATTCCTGCAGTTGCAGGATTAGCACAGTCTGCTGTTCTTCTAGATTTGATTAGCATGATTTTCAGCATTGATCCTTCTATTTTTTGTATTTGACACAGTGACTAATCTCAACTGCATTTAGGTATATTGAAAGGTTTCTTATCAGAAAGCAACAGTAAGGTCTCTGTTTGGAGGCAGAAGGAAAAGCATAGAATCTAAATGTTGGATGTTCACATCTAAGCTATTTCTATTTAGAAAACAAGCACTGCCAAATAAGGCAAAGGAGAGTTACTTTCACTGCAGAGGGAGTGCTTACAGAAGCTTACTACTCAGTTTTAATTAGTTAAGTGTTATGTATGCCTGGAAACAGTTAGACTGCTGGAACTAACCAAGTTTACAGATTCACTTGTTGAAGCTCACCTTCGTGATGATTCACTTTTTAATTTGGCAAACATAAGCACTGAGGGCTTATTTTCCACATGGGGATCATGGGATCACCACCTCCCCCCACCAAATAACCATTTTGAACCTTCTGAACTAATTGCTTGCGAGTTAGATCATCCAATGTCACTGCTTAAACAGCCGCTTGAAGCAGTGGAGAGCCTACTGCATCAGTCATAACACATACCATGATCCAAGGAAGCCATGAACCAGAGCTGAGCACCCAGCATCTTGATTTCAAGGTGGCATGCAAAACTATCTTCTATTTCGGCATGCAAAACTATCTTCTATTTCAGTGACAAATACACAAAATTGTCTAAAAAGTGTAATGTTTTGTACGCAAGCCACATACACTTTATTAGAAGCAAGTTACAATGAAAGGGTTATTCAATAATACTCTGTCAGTACTGAACACCTAGCATACCTGTACCACTTAGCAAAGCTGGTCAACCATAAGCTCACCAACTTACCAGCATCAGTAAAAAGATACTAGAATCAAAGAACAGTTTACCAGGTCTCCATTTTTATTACGCATCTTCTCCTCCTGACAACGTCCCAAACTTTCTTATATTACAACAGAAATTTGAGAAATTTTCATATCATTTTAGGTACACTAAGTGTCTAGCAAGCCTAATACTCCACTGCTACAAGCAGACCACATAACTATGTAAAGCATTTCACTTTGTCAAGCTGAAGTAAGAGACCCCAAGCAGCAATATGGCCACCGATATAGCAGGCATACACTGCAACAAGCATCAGAGACTAGGAACGCAGTAAGCGAAAACAGGCTGCAAAACAAGGTTTTCAGAATTAATACTCAGCTCAACTGAGAACTAAGATTCTGTTGCCCCTTGAAAACTGACACCAAAGCCAGAATGAAGTAGTCCTACACCTCAGTGTCATTCTCAGTTTACTGAGATGCAGTTTAAGCTGGAAAAGAACTACACGGGGCTCCTAAGAGCATCTGCTTCTCTCAGTCAGGTGGTCTTTTTTGCGAACAGCAGTTTTGGGAGTCAGAAATCAGGCTGGTTTTTTCAACTGGTAATTCAGGAAAAAAAGACAAATCCTTCTGAAACTTCAAACTGAACACAAGTTTAACTGGAGACTTTGAAACAGCTGTTTGGAAATAGCCATGCTATTAAACTCATATTTGAATCTATGTAAACTATCTAGCTTCAAGCACTTTTGGTCTATTTCATACTTATGAAGTAACATTCATGTACAATTACCAAGTCTGTTGGCTCATCTTCTTCAACTTCAGCTTCATCATCTTCATCTTCAACTATAGTATCTTCCACAGCTTCCTCATCTTCTGTAGCATCCTGAGCTGCAACTAATAAACCTGAACCTACCAAAACACAATGCAAATACAAGAAACTGACACTATAGTACAATTTTCAACCTAACATTTTAAGAATTTTAACTTTCTGAACTACTCATTTATGTGCCAGGATGTTCAAAACCAAAATGTTTACATCTGTATAACAAAGAGTTCAGCATTCACACATCAATGCTTAAATTCGCAGAGGGCAACCAACTTGCCTTAAAAGCTGTGGGGTTTTTTTTGTCACCATATCAAAACATTTTCATTTTGTTTTGTCATTACAAACATGAAAGTAAAAAGACATTGCTATTGCCAGAAACTTAATTTAATGACTACTGTTTCTTCTAAGACTAACAAGCTTGATAAATGGTTATCACATCCTTTTCATCTGCTGGTATCAGAACACTGTGCTTTCACAGGTAGTTAAAAAGTTATTTCTGCCCTTATCTTCATTGAAGTTTTAGTATGTTTTAAAAAAAGTCCTTTTCAATATGACCTCCTCAGTATCATACACTAGTACATCTGCATGTTCAACAGAACCCCAACACTATTCAGAAGAGAAACCCGATCTGGAGCACTGCTCCAGAGCAAGGCTTGAAGAAAAGGGCAGTCTGACAGTTCCTCACCTCTCTGCTTTTGGGGAGCCGAGTCTCACACATTCAAACACCAGGCAGATGCCATTAACACAAACAGCGGCCACAGGACAAAGTTCTGTCTGTTCGCAGTTTAGAGCGCACGCAGGCTAGGCGGAAAATTTTTAAAACATATGCGCCAAACTACTAATTATTGTGGTTTTTTTTTTTTAAAAAAAACCTAACATTTTCCAAAAATGAAAGAGTAGAAATGAACAGGTGATTGATTTACATAAGCCTGAAAAAGATCTAATAGCCATAAGCATATATTTAAAATAAACAAAAACCTTCCTGGGGAGTAAGAATCCTTGAACAGGACAAGAACACCCAGGGACCTTGGGACTGTCAGTCACAGCTAGAAAAAGCAACCCCCCACCAAGTGTCTTTAGAAGGTACACTCAAAGACTTCTGTTCAACCACGTGCGACACTTAATCCAAGACTAACAACAGTGATTTTGTTTGCTGAAGTCTTCAACTTCTAAGTCTCCAAATAAATATTTTTTTTTCTCTTTTATTATTAAAACCTCCGTGTGCAAACAGACTATAGGCATCGTTCACCAGCAGCCGCGCTGGCACGTTCCCCGAGACCTCCAGTTCGCGGTCTGCCCGGTGGATGCCGGCAGGGCTGATGATGTGGCAACAGCGGGAGCAGAGAGCGGCGGCCCCGGGGAGGAGAGGGCTCAGGTCCGGCCAGGGCCGCGTCCCTCCGGCCTCTCCCGGCCCGGGCTGGCAGCTACCGAATCACCGGGGTAACCGGCGCCGTCCGACAGCGGGAGCAAAGGAGGAGACGAACCCGTTGCTACAGCCTCAAGCGTCTCTTTTTTGAGGGTTTTTCCTACCCCCTTTTTTTTTTTTGAGCTAGGCAGCCAAATCCACGTGGCTACCCGAGGCCGATTTCACGGCCGGGCCCGGGAAAGGGCGGCCGCCGCAGCCTGCGGGAGCGGAACCAGGCCCCGGAGCCCCGTCCCGAACCGGTGGGGCAAGGAGGCCCGAGCAGCACCCGCCGCCACCCCCCTCCCCTTCCCTCCCCTCCCCTCACCAGGGCGGCGAAGGCGGCGCTGGGCTCCCCAGCCCCGGCGGCAGCGGCTTCCCCTCTCCGCCACCCCCGGGTCGCCATGAGGCACCCAGTACGTGCTCCCTCAGTGGCCCCTACCACCCCTCCCCCCTCACCTTGGCCGCCGCCGCCGGCCCCAAACAGCAGGACAGCGGGGAAAACGAGCAGGGCGAGCAACAGCAGCTGCGACAGGGGCCTCATGACGGCAACAACACCAAAAACCCGACGCCTGCTGCTGCGGGCTGTCTAAATGGCGGCGGCCTCCATCCGGGCCCGCTCCCGCCCCGGCCCGGCCGCGCCCCCGGCGCCCCGCCCCCGAACCGCAGCGGACGTGGCTTCGCCGGGGAGGAGGCGGGGGAGGTCACGTGACCGTAAGCACACGTCTCCCCTTCGTCGGCACCGCCCCCCATTCTCGCGCGCATGCGCCGCCACATTCTGTTTCCAGGTCGGGGTTGGGCTCCGCTTCCGGCTCGAAGCGGGGCGGGCGGGCGCGGTGTGTGTGGGCGGTCTCCCCCCTACTGCCGCGCAGTGCGCATGCACAGGACTTCCCGCCCGGCCTCTCGTCCTGTGGGCTGCGGAGCGCCGCGCCGGGCGGGCAGTGAATGGCGGCCATGTAGCCCGGCTCGAGGCGCGGCGGCTGCCGGGGAAGGGCTGGCTGAGGCCCTCGACGCCCGGCAGGCCGCGCTGGGCTTGGGGGGGTTCCCGCCGGAGGGGTGATGCGGCCTCTCTCGGCAGCGGGGCAGCTTTAGCCTGGCTGAGGGGAGCGCTGCCCGGGCGCGGTGGGGCGGCGGTTGGGGCCGTCCTGGCCGGGGCAGGTGCGGGAGGGCAGGACCGGCTGTGGCAGCCTTTCTTCGGCACTCGGCGGCGTGAGGGGCTGCGCCTTCTGCTTAGACCGCTTCTAGTGCGGGGAGTGGCGGTGGGGGTTGCCTCTGGTACCGTACTGCGAGGGGAGGAGTAAAATCCAACGGGTGAGGATTTCTGTACTGTAGAGTAACATACTCTAACATACCTCTGGAAGGAGCAAGGATAAAGTGTCTTACTGAAACAGAGATGCTATCGGAATCTCACGATTCCACATTGCTTCAGAATAGCTGGGTTTGAGTCATATGTTTGGTGGTTTAATTGAAAAAGTTTCCAAAGGCATGATAGGCAATGTATATGGAAGTGATACGTTACCTTTATCAGTGGGTCTTTCGCTAAATGAAATTTAAGGCATCTTAAGATGGAGAGCCTTCCCAAACCCCACAATCAAAACATTCAGTGAAAACAGCAAGGCCAAAACCAGCCCCCAAGCTTTCTCATTTCTCCCACAGTTAGTTCAGTGATTTGCATACAGGGTACAATGAAACAGGAGTAGTGTTAAGTCACATTCCATATTTTGCAGAAACTTTTGTTATTTGTGCATATGCAGCTTGCTGTGATGGCAGTGGTAAATGGAGTCTTCAGTCTGTCGTCTTTCCACATTATTTTCACTCATTCGATTTTGAACCTGCAAATTACAGCACAAAAAAATTATCAAAAGTCACTTTTAGTGAAGTTTTATCTTAATCATATTTTTAACACACTAAAAATGTTACGAAAATGCTGTTAAGTATGGACTGAAGATGAAGCATGATTATGAAAACGGAAGAACATCCATTTGTACTGATAAAAGTATTTATAGTCAGATAATATCCACCCAATGGTATAGTATTACTTTTTCTGCAAAGGTCTCTAAATTTGTTTAACATAATCTTTGGCCAAACATGTTCGACTTAAAGTAGTAAAGGTTTGGTTGTTTTGTGGGTTTTTTGGTTTGCGCTTTTTTTGGGGGAGGAAAAGGAGCCAAATACTTTTTTCTTGGAGATATAAAAGAGGGAATACTAACATGCTATAGGAGGTTTTCTATTTAGCCCTCTAGGATCTGAAACAGAAATTCTGTGTCTTCTAAGCAGTGACTGCATACTTTATGTGGAGCTTTTCCATCTGAATTACCTGATCCTGATGTTACTAATTAATTAACCTGTGTGGTGCTCTTGCTGAGTTTTTACAGGTGGGGCACAGAGAAGTGTTAATTAAAAGTGTGTGTGCGAAAATAATTGAGATACCTTGACTAGCTTTAGCAAAACACTAAGCCCAGACTGACTCCCGTAGTCTGTTAGGCTGCAGTTCTTTAGTGCTAAGTACTCTACCCATATTAAACAATTTATAATCTGAAAGGAAAGGCTGTATGAATAACTGAAGCAAGCTACAGAGATTTTTTTTTTTGTGCACAGACTGCTCTGTGTGTGTATTCACAAACATAACAGAAAGAAGTGTTGATAATAATTGCCATTATTGTAAATTCTACATTTGACATCTCATGTCAGACGCTAATTCTGAGAAGACTGGAGTTCACTAGGAGTTCATGTTGTCCACAGGAATCTGCATGTGGTCACAGTTATGTACAAGTGTTGTATCCTTGCATTTAAAAAAGCTTTTCAGTTAGAAATTACAGATAAAACTGTTATTAGGAGAAATGCCTTCAGCTTCATAATGTATTACAAAAAGGGTGAGCATTCTTAACATCTGTGGACTATAAAAAGGTTTATCTCATGTTTCTAGTTTCCATTTTGAGTGTCTTCAATGATTCTCCCAGATGTGTGTTTCTTTTTCTAAGATAACAGCAAAAGACAAACAGTTGTTTGTGTACATATAGAGAGACTTTCTGTATTAATACTTGCTTTCGGCACGGCAAAGTGTTTAAGAATCTATTGGACTGCCTCTTCAGCATTTACTCAGTGGCTTCTACAAGAGATGGATTCAGCAAAGTGCTTTTAGGAGCAGTGTCACAGATACAGTCCTAACCTGTTGTCTGTTGTGATCTTTTTTGTAATGTAGAGGGAAATTTTGTTGGTAAATTCAGGATGTTGACTTTTTTACTTGCTCCCTGAGTTTTCCTAGAATTTTGCATACTAGCAAAATGTTTGGTGGTTTTGTTTTGTTTTGTTTTTCTCAGGTGTTTTTCTCTGGACTTTGCTGTACCTGTCCATATCTTGCATTGCCACCATATGCCAAGAGCTGCACTGATTCCTAATTCTCTTCAGGTTCAGATGAATGCAATAGTTTTGAAGAGTTATGCCCCTAATCAGCGCACACTGAAAAGATAGATCATAGTTTTTGCTGGGACTTTCCATGGCACAGATCAGACCGTTTTTTCTGCTTTTCAGAAAGTGTCAAAAACTGTAAAGTTTTCTTCTAGTAGTTGGTGATTTTGTACCCTTCTATATTTTGTAGTGCTTGCTGAAAGCAGAAGAGATAATACTGTACTTCCAAGAGAATTGTATTGAGGACTATCTCTTCATTACTTTTTGTAGTTTAGAGAAGTAATTCTATGGATATAGAATTGTGAAAATTTTTCCTGTTAATTTCTGTAGTACTTTTAAAAATGGTGAAGAGTTGCTATATGTGGAACTTATTAATGATTCCAGTGAGAACCTCCCACTTGGACCTATCAAGATGATGTTATTCTCTCTCATCATAACTCTGGGGGATCTATTTATATAAAATTGATGCAGGAAGAAAGTACTTGTATTGCAAGCCTCAGCCCTGGGAGTCCTGTCGGCTGCTTCTGACATGGTGGTAGTACAGGAGACAAACTAGTGTTCATAGGAGCTCTTAATGAGATCTGCTAGATTTTTGTCTGAATTGTGGGAGTTCTTTGAAGGTCGGTGCTTTCCCAAGTTTTTTTCCAGGAAGGAATTTTAGTTACCCTATTGCAGCAAAATTGCCTCAAAAAGACACAGATTCCTTATTTTATCTGAAAAAAACAGAGGGATACCTCTCTCAAGATCTGCTTAATACAAATATATGGAGACATTATGTGTTCCACAGGTTTGACTAAATAGTTAGGTATTTTTCTGACAAACAGGAAAAATCAACAGGAAAATCTAATATATAGATAAATTTGTCATTGTTAACCAGGATTGCTTACTCAGCTATATGAATTCCACGTTCTGCCATTGATGGCAACAGGAAAGGAACTTCAGAGCTCCCTTTGGCCTGCTTCGGGGTTGCCCAGCTTAAGGCTCCTTGTAACACTTTCATTGAAGGTTGGGGTGATGGTTTTGCAATATATACAGCTTGGAGCATACAGATTCCTTATAGCCACCAGATTTTTGATCTTACCTCTGCATGAAGAGCAGGAACTGAAGTTTTTGACACCAAAAGATAAAAAGCTATTTTTATTCTACAGTGTAAATTAATTATTGCTACTAATTCAGAGATAGTCTGGGTATTCGGCAGATTTGTGTCATTGTAGACATGGAATTCATAAGTCTAGTCTCTCTCACCAAAGAAAAGGGTGCTACTCTGTAAAATTAGGAACATAGGAAGCTGGAGAGAGTCCTGACTTCTGGAAAGTTCCCCAGTTCCAGCTAAGTGTTTTAGTTGTGAGGCACTAGTAAAGAGAGAACCTAATAAGACTATCCCAAGTTTATCTTATCTTCTTTAAGTAAAAGATCAAATCTCTTGCATACAGTTAAATCATTTAATTATCTGTTAAGTGTTACATTACCGTATATAAAATAAATAGTATGTTCAACACTTGCAAGTTCTGCACGAAAATTTAGCCTGAGAGTCAAAGTGAGTTTGTGGTGGTACTAGACTAAAGATTCATCATGTCAATTTAATTGTGTTTATCTACAAATCCATGTATATTGGTTGAAACCTAGTTGTAATTGCCAGAGAGGTCAACGTCAAGATTACAAATTAAATTCACATTTCTGAATGCAAATCAAACAAATTGGTAGGTGTGAAAGTTTGCTTCTATTAGAGCCTAGGTGACACAGTGGCTTAAGGTACCAGCATTCCCTTTTACGTAATTTGGACTCATAGTGTGGAAGAGTTCAGGAGTGGCAATGAATCAGTTGGTGTAGTTCTGCGTAGTTAACTGGCACAGATCAGAACTGCTGACAGTTTGTTCCAGAGGGGCTAAGGGCTTACACAGATGTGGATGTTGCTCACTAGTGGCAAGCTCTGAGGTGAAAGGCTGCAAACCCACCTTCCCACAGTTCAGCAAAAGATCATTTATGTTTTTCTCGCATCAGAAGTAAAATGGGACAAATGTCCCCTGGTATTTTTGGCTGGTGTTCCAAGTTCCTTGGTGCACACTTTACCTTTTTTGATTGTACCACATTACAGTTCTGAAAGTTGGCAGGGATGTCTGGTTGCTGCAAAGAAAATGTGTCCAGTTCCAAACACAGTCATTTCTATACAGTTTGTCCTCTCCAGAAGGTCTATATAATAATAATAATAGGTGTGGTGTTGATGAGGCATAAACCTTTGAAGTGGACGAGGAAGAGGGAACGAGGTCATCTCTGTACTAGAGGAGTTACCAGGCTAACAAGATCCTAAGTGCTGCTAGCAGTATTCAGCCATCCTGCAGTGCTTCAGTGCAACCCTATCCTTCTGCTGTGTTTGTGTAACAAGGTGTAGGGCGACATACCTACATTTTACTGTGTGCTCATGCATCACTCCCGAAGGAGCTTGGGTAGCTGTCCAGCCAGGAGCTAGTAGCAAGTACTCAACTACCAAACTGAGGAGGCCTGGACCTCTTGTATTATATATTTATTGCTAGGACAGTAATGCACTGCAGGGCCCTAATCAGCTTCCAGACTCCACTGTATAGACTATGTGAACACAGAATAACAAGGAGCAAGAGGGAGAAGGGGTACAGTGCACAGTAATATTTGATAGCAGTGCACAGTACATGCAGAGTACCTCTAATTTTTATTGTGAAAAATGAACTCACGTCAGTAACTTGGTCTTGGAAAGTTTTCATTTCATTATGTAGCTGTCTTGTGATGGCTACATTTTTAATGTAGTTTGTAACTAAACATTCATGGTAATAAAATTTGAGACTCAACTGTAATTTATAGATTTCTTGTCTTATAAAAAATACCAATTGCAACAGCAATTTTTAATAACAGACTGTCAGTGATAAACCCCAAGCTGGCAATAATCCTTTACGCATTCTGTGTAGAGCCTCTTTCTAGTATGTGTTTTTAAACAGTCTTGTGGCTATAGAATCACAGCTATCAAATGTAACCAGCTGTACAGATCCTTGTATCATGCCCTTCAGTCTGTACATTCAGTTGTCTTCATCTAGCTTGGGCTGTTCTCCATTAAATTTTATCTAGCTGACCTGAGACATATGCCTATAGAATAAGTTACAAAGCAACTAAACCTTTTTGTTAGATGCTCTCTCCCTTTGGGGGAGGTAAGGAACACCAGCTCCTGGGCTTGCCTGGAGAAGGTGAAGCCTGCAGAGTAAAGGAGCTGTAAGTTCAGTTCACGTAATTGCTTTCTGTGGTGGAAGTATCTCCTAAAGGATTGGTAGAATATAATAGACTACTTCAGTTGGAAGGGACCTACAGTGATCATCTAGTACAACTGCCTAATATATAATAACATGTACATTCTATGATACTGCACATAGAGTACTGTCCATCCTCAGGCATGTGCTTCTCATTCATTAGAACACTGAAACCATTTCTGGACTCTGTGATCTTCCCAATTAAGTGTATGTTACTGACTAAATAGTGCAAATAATATGACTGGTTTTGGCTTATGCCCTAATGGAAACCTTCAGGTTTGTTTTAAAAGTGACTGATTTAATAGACATAACACCTAGTGTCATAGGTGAAGGGTGCTTTTTTTCCTGAGTCATTTCCAAAGTGACTGGAAATCTGGTAATTAAATCTCAATAGGCACTATAATGATAGAAAACTAATATGATACTATGTGTAATACTGAGCATAATTATATGTTTACTGGACATAATCAAAATCAAATAAGCAGTAATTTGAAGAGTAAACTTCCTTTACTGGGAGGCACATGGAAAGTGTGATCAAAGCACTGTGAATTAAATAGCTTTCATAATTGGTCCAGTAAAAAGGGTTACTAAGATTTCTATGTTCTTGTACTAGAGAACTTTCCTTAATCAGCTGGACAGACCCATTTGAACTTTCCTCAAGCATTCAGAAAAGATCTACTTTTGTCTCCAAGGTTTTCTTTTCAAGGGTAAGGTTCTTCCCTTTTTCTTGCAGTTCAAGAATAGTTTCATTCTAGCTGTTAATGTTCAGTGGTAGAAGGATGATCTATGTCCTAGTGAGTGTAACACTGGAGGAATATTAACAGTGTTTGAACCGACGGAGAACCAAAATTTAGCACAGAGTTCATCACTGCCTTTCCTTAGAGTTAACTGACCAAAACCAGCTATGACAAATGGCAAAGAGAATTACTAGGAGAGACTGGAACGTTCCAGTCTTCTTAAGATCCTGAGAACATAAGGTACTGATAAGTAATTAAGATTGTGTTTATTTCATAAATTTGCTTTTTGAGTATGTATTATGAAACCTAACATGGTGTGTATGTTTGAGACCTTCTGAGCTTCTAATAAGATGTGTTTAGTAATGTTAGTAAGGGAAAAGAATCTGAGAGCAGGCCAGTGTCATTTGTCATGTATGGTGAAAGAAAAATTATACTCTAAGCCTGAAGTCTGGTGAATAGGGAAATAACCAATAAGAGAAAATGTATGCATAGTTACATAGGGAGTAATCAATAAATAAGAAAGCCACCTATGGCTATGTTAGAGTTGTCAATGTTAAAAAAAGGGAAACTGAAAATTCAGTTAATTTCTAGACGTTACACTTTATGCTATGGGAAATGAACAAAGCAGATCTGTTTTCTTTGTTGGATGGCTTGGGGTACTGTTATTGGTACATTCAAATTTGCAATGCGTCCCTGGTCTGAACACTGTTTACTTCCCCTGCTTGGTGAAGAAGGAGCAAAGCTATTTCAACAAGGAGAAAAAAAAAGGTTTCTTTTACCTATAAGAATCAAGTACTTTTTTATTACCTATCCAGTTTGGCAACTGAACCCAACCATGTTGCATTTCATTCTGGTTTTTATTTTGTCATGGCTCTCTATTTTGCACAATTTATATAAAAATCTAGTGTATCACATCAATAAATGGTCTAATAAATAAAGTGGTAAAATAACATATCTAACCTTTGTCAGATGCACCAGGACTGTTATCAGACATTATGAAACAACGATACCAGGATCATCAGCTGGAGGAGGTGCTGACTTTTCAGAGCCTGAGATCTTTCAGTCACTGCGACTCCTGACAGAACCCGTTCCTGTCACCACCTCACTCAGGTACTGTGGTTCTGTGCCACGGTTGGTGGGACACTGCCGTGCCGAGGTCACCCTCAGCTTCTGGCCTCTCTTCACTTGTGGATCAGCCCTGTTCCTGCTGCATGCTCGCTGACAGTTAGCTTGGGCTTTCTTGAGCCCTGAACTGAGTACTATGAGACCTTGCCCTCAGGGTTTCCTGATAGCTCCTGGTAAATCTCCTGATCCTTGCAGCCAGGCTACAAAAGTAGATCCCAGCTCTACAGGCTCCTGCATCCGAAGTGACCCCTGCCCCCCAGTCTTTAATGGAGACTAGGAGAGGGCATGGGGGTTTGTTAATCAGTTGTAGCTAACCTCTGTCATCTAGACAACAGTCATTATCAGCTCAGCAGTCATCTGCTTGCTCTCAGGAGCCTCGTGTTGTACCTGGATGCCAGTAACCAGGGGAATACTGTAGAGGTCTGTCCCAGGACCTGTCCAATTTAATATTTTTATCAATACGGAAGGGAGCAAAAGTGCTTGTAGGGTTTGCAGATGGTGCCAAATCGGGTGGTGGGGTGGGGGCATAGCAGATATGTTAGAGTGCAGGGCTGCCACCCAGAGGGAATGAGCCAAGAGGAACCTTAGGAGAAATTCAGCAGAGTCCTGCACCAGGAAATGAACAGCCCTGTCAGCAGAACAGGCTGGGGACTGACGGACTGGCTGGGGAGAAGCTTCTGCTGAGAAGGACCTGGGGGGGGTGGGTGTCCTCGTACACACTGAGCTGTTGTGAGCCAGCAGTGTACCCTGGCAGTGAGAAAGGCCAAGAGCATCCTGGGCTATTTGAGAGAAGCACAGCCAACAGATCAAGGGAAGTGACTGTTACCCCTCTAATCAGTGTTAAAGTTTATCTAGAATACTGTGTCCAGTCTTGAAGCTCCACAACTTGGGGGAAGATACAGACAAAACTAGATGATCTTTACAGGTCCCTTCCAACCCAAACTGTGATTCTGTGAAAACTGTATCTAGAAACTTCTGCAAAGTTGAGGAAAGACATAAGGTGTCAAACTTTGGAACATTTACATTCCAATCCTTTCATTCCTTTTGCCCTCAAAGAAATGAAGAAAAGGCCAGTATCATAACCTTTTATCCCCTCATTTATTTCAATAAATTGCAAAGTGTTTGATCACTACTTGAAATTAGATGATTGCATAAATATCTGTGTAAGACAAAATTCCACACGGGGACTCAAGTGCAGTAAAGGACTTAAAAGAAGGAGTGCCATCTTAACTTTAATGTTCCTGAAGAGAAATGCAAGTTTCATACACTTCCCTGATTCTCAACTTCTTGGTCAGAACCCTCAGCTTGAGTCAGTGGAAGTTTGTCCCAAGAAGGGAGGGAGAACTGCTCCACATGGCAACTAGAAACTATGCGTTATAGGTATTTACGCTGCTTAGATTTTTGCATCAGCCTGAATTATACCTTAGCTGTCTGTGATCCTCTGACTTTATCATATCTCTTTTTCCGCCTGGCAGTTTCAATTTGCAGGATGTGGTTTTGTTCTTGATCTTTCACCCTCCGTTGCTGCAGCTTTTCGTTCTCTCTTCTGAACTCACAAATCTGCTGTTGCATTTTCTTCAGCTCAGCTTGTTCATTTTCAGATTCTGCTGGCAGGATTTTAAGCTGAGTAGCCAGCTTGTTATATCTGGATCGCAGCTGTAGACTTTCTGCTAGCCTGCCATCCTTTTCTCCCTGGACTTTTATTTGCAAGTATAGGTGCCATTTCTGTGTATTCTTTTCCTCCCTTAGCACATGCAGGGCTGAAGCTACAGTCTTGGCCTCATGTTTCTGCTTTTTTCTGAGATGCTGCACTTCCTGTATCTTTTTGTCTTTCTTTGTGTGATCCATCTCCAAGCGCGGTCTCCTAAACCTGGTCTTCTGTTCTGCCTCATGCTTTATTTGAAGGAGATAATATGCAGATTAAAGTTCTTCCGTGTGCTTCAGAAGGGCTTTCTTTCCAGTCCCAGCATCCTCAAGACATTTTATAGCACTCAGTAAAGTTTCCTGCATGATTATCAGTGAACTCCTAGCCTCATTTTTCTCCTTTGTGAATTCGCCTTTTGTTTCACTTCAATCTTCAGTATACTTCTTTAGCTTTTTTACAGTTTTTTCCAAATGCTGTTGCTGGGTAGTTTTTGTTTTTAACTCTTTAGTCTTCAGAGAAATGGTTTCATAGTAAGAATCAATGATCTGTGTTGGCTGCTTCTTCTGATTCCACTTCATCCTCCTAGTCACATTGTCTAGACCTGAATTCCCTTTGTTAAGCAGTAGTTTTCCTCTCTCTTTAACCTTCTCCAAAACCATGTAATCACACCGAAGATCCGTGATTTGGGTTTGTTCTTGCTGAGCCTGCTCTAGCTTCTTGATGACCCAGCTATATATTGTAATTATCTCCCAAAATGGTAATTTTTCCAAATGGTAATTGGAGTATTTTGTTCCACACACGTCTGAAGGTGCTGGCATAAGGACTTGGACAGGGGCTCCCTGTTCTATGGGTGGACAGAATCCCTTTATTGCTTGTATCCCCTGGCTTATATTCCTTGGGAGCAAGTGATATCTCAGAATGCTGGAGTAAAAGTCCTTGTCAACTTTCGGCATTTCCGAGGAACACAACCACATTCTGTCATTAACTAATTAGAAAAATGAGAGGTCACATGGCATGACAGTAATCTGTTCAAAGAAGGTGGAAGGGCAACTGAGGATAAATTTGAGTAAGCTTCACCCATACTGTTACAGTACTAGTAGAGTTGTATCATTCTTCTGTTGCAAAACAAGAGGTGACACCCTCTGTTCAATTTATGCAAACTGTTTTTTCACTAACTTCGGTGGAAATTTTCCATCTGTGAAGATAAGTCAGTGTGGGCCAACGTTATGAAATGATGAAACTGAAGGAGCCCACCCTTCTACAATGCCTACATTCCTTGCACTTGCATCAAGCTCCGATGGAGAGAAAAGTCTAAAGAGTGTAATTGGCCTAACTTACAGTAATCTTTGACCTTAAAGTGAGAATTTAAAAACCTGAGAAATCGAAATTAAACTTGGCCAAACAACCTCATTGTAGAAAATGGAGAAAAGGAAATGTTTACATTAAAGCAGTAAGAAATATAAGTCTTCCAATACTCTGTACATTGGAGATTTACTGAATTTTGAGAAGACTGATAAAAGGGAGATTTTACTCACTGAAGACAGGTAGAAGGCAAAAGTATATGCTTGAAATGCTGCTGAATTAGTCTGTTGAAAGGAGTGGGACAGTCAGAATATCCTATAGTACCTTACATAATAGGCCATAGAATCTTTTTACTGAATTTCCTAGATACCATAATAAAAGTAGGAATAAACAGGAGTAGAGTTTCAGGCATCATTTTAAAATGTTTGGTTTTAATTTTTTTCTTACACTCTCTGTAACTGAAAAAAACCCTATAAATAGGAAAATGCATCTCGGATTCTGGTGGGAACTCTCAGTACTTCCTCAACTTCAACAAGGGCAAGTGAAGGGTCCTGTATCTGGGGAGGAACAACCCCATGCATCAGTACAGGCTTGGGGCGGACCTGCTGGATTGCAGCTCTGTGGAGAGGGACCTGGGAGTGCTGGTTAACCATGAGCCAGCAGTATGCCCTGGCTGCCAAGAAGGCCAATGGGATCCTGGGATGCATTAAGAGGAGTGTGGCCAGCAGGTCGAGGGAGGTTCTCCTTCCCCTCTACACTGCCCTAGTGAGGCCCCATCTGGAGTACTGCGTCCAGTTCTGTGCTCCCCAGTTCAAGAAAATTGAGGAGCTACTGGAGAGAGTCCAGCGGAGGGCTACGAGGATGATGAGGGAACTGGAGCGTCTCTCCTATGAGGAAAGGCTGAGGGAGCTGGGCTTGTTCAGCCTGAAGAAGAGAAGGCTGCGAGGGGACCTAATAAATGCTTATAAATATCTTAAGGGTGGGTGTCAGGAGGATGGGGCCAGAATCTTTTCAGTGGTGCCCAGCGACAGGACAAGCGGCAATGGGCACAAACTAAAGCACATGAAGTTCCGTCTGAACATGAGGAAGAACTTCTTCACCCTGAGGGTGACGGAACACTGGAACAGGCTGCCCAGGGAAGTTGTGGAGTCTCCTTCTCTGGAGATATTCAAGACCCGCCTGGACAAGGTCCTCTACAGGCTGCTTTAGGTGACCCTGCTTCAGCAGGGGGGTTGGACTAGATGACCCACAGAGGTCCCTTCCAACCCTGAACATTCTGTGATTCTGTGATTTTGTTGTACTGTAGTACACTGTTCTTTATACGTCTTTTCACTTCTCTGTTTGCCTGTATCAGACCTGGTATATACGCTATGTTCTCATGCAAAGAATCAGATGATATACTGTTGCTGCTCTGTCCAGTTTTTTGGAGGGTCTATCTGTTGTCCAGTGGCTGCCTACCAAAAGAGTGTAATTTGTAACCTGTCATCGTTTATAATTTGTAACAATTATAATTAAACAATTTAATTTAAAAATTAATTAAAATTTAAACTTCTAATAATTTGTAATCTGAATGGGAACTTCAATGAAAGTGCACTGCCCTTTACGTTCAGAGCTCTGTTGATACAAGGTGCAACTCCAGCACCTGCATTTGATATTCTTAACACTTTTATTTTATACATCTGGGAGGCCTAGCAGTCTCATGTAAAATACTGCAATATGCATGTTGTTTAAAGCACTACTACTAGATTTACCTGAGAAAGGTATTATCATCATTTAAGCCTCCATTCAAGCAGCATGAAACTTTACCACAACTACTTCTGCACTGGGAGTTTTGCTAGCCAGGTTCAAATTATCCTCTCCAGAAAACCTGGATATATATTGAATAGAGAGCCACGGGGTTGAGTGAGAAAATAAGACACATCTTTTGAGGAGGTTCTTTAATAATGCAATCCAGTAGTGATTCACTCATTTCAACAAATGGCTTTTTATGAGGAACCACAAGGGGCTTAACTGATAGTTACTCTGGCAGTGACACCTCTTCTCTCCTAGATTCCTGGAATTCTTTTTAAATAAGTGTCTTTTCCATCTTAAGTGTTTTTCTTGCCAGCCTAGCATTCTCCTTTGATGTGCTGGTTGTTCTTTGACTATGGATCCCTCCTCTGGGAAAAATGTTGTGTCCACACTTCAAGACTCCTTCCAGCTGGCTATGGAGAAAGGTGCGCTGCTTCTATGGCAAGTGTTTCTATGGCTTAGTGACTTGGTTGTTTTCTGAGAGATATCTTGAAAATTGATACAGAATCAAGTTTCTTGCAATGGTTTCAAAGAATATTAATGGAAATAATATAGCTGTGGAGAAGAGGTACTTCACTGGGAACTGAACAGCGGTTGAAAAAGTTCAACAGTTTCAACAGTTGTTGAAAAGCAACACGGCAAGCTGTAGGCAATCCAGCAGGTTCCTAGAATGCATTGAGGACAACTTCTTAAGCCAGGTAATAAGCACCCCTACACGAGGGGATGCGATACTAGACCTGGTGGTCACCAATACGAGTGAGCTCGTTGGGGATGTCAACATCGGAGGCAGCCTGGGCTGCAGTGACCACGTGCTGGTGGAACTAACGCTACTGAGGGAAATGGGAATAATGAAGAGCATAGTCAGGACTCTAAATTTTAGGAGGGTAAATTTCCAGCTCTTCAAGGAGATAGTCAGAAGGACTCCCTGGGAAATGGTCCTCAGGGACAGGGGAACAGAACAGAGCTGGCAGGTCTTTAAGGATGTATTCCACAGAGCGCAAGAGCTCTCGATCCCCAAGTGTAAGAAGTCGGGCAGAGAAGGGAAGAGACCGGCATGGCTGAGGCAAGAGATGCTGGTCAAACTAAGGAAGAAGAGGGAACTGCACAGGCAGTGGAAGCAGGGACTGGCTTCCTGGGAAGAGTATAGGGAAGCTGCCCGGTTGTGTAGGGATGGGGTCAGGAAGGCCAAGGCACAGCTGGAGCTGAACTTGGCAAGGGATGCGAAAAATAACAAGAAGGGCTTCTACAGGTATGTCAGCCGGAAAAAGATGGTCAAAGAAAGCGTACCCCCGCTCATGAGAGAGACCGGCAAACTGGTAACAGCAGATGAGGATAAAGCTGAGGTACTCCACAACTTTTTTGCCTCAGTCTTCACTGGCAACCTCTCTCCTCGCCCTTCCCGAGTAGATGGATGGCATGAAGGAGACCAGGAGGGTAAAATCCCTCCGGCTGTAAGTGAAGATCAGGTTCGGGACCTCCTGAGGAACCTAAACGTACAAAAGTCCATGGGACCTGATGAGATGCATCCCAGAGTCCTGAGGGAACTGGCTGATGTAGTTGCCAAGCCACTCTCCATGATACTTGAAAAGGCATGGCAGTCAGGGGAAGTCCCCAGTGACTGGAAAAAGGGAAACATTGTGCCTCTTTTCAAAAAGGGTAGAAAGGAAGACCCCGGGAACTACCGACCTGTCAGCCTCACCTCTGTGCCTGGGAAGATCATGGAACAGATCCTCCTAGAAGATATGCTAAGGCACATGGAGGCCAGGGAGGTGATTCGAGACAGCCAGCATGGCTTCACCAAGGGCAAGTCCTGCCTGACCAACCTAGTGGCTTTCTATGATGGTGTAACAACAAGAGTGGACAAGGGAAAACCAATGGACATCATCTATCTGGATTTTTGTAAAGCCTTTGACATGGTCCCCCACAACATCCTTCCCTCTAAATTGGAGAGCCATGGATTTGATGGGTGGACCATTCAGTGGATAAGGAATTGGTTGGATGGTCGCAGCCAAAGGGTAGTGGTCAACGGCTCAATGTCCGGATGGAGACCAGTGACGAGTGGAGTCCCTCAGGGGTCCATACTGGGACCGGTGCTGTTCAATATATTTATCAATGACATGGACAGCGACATCGAGTGTACCCTCAGCAAGTTTGCAGATGACACCAAGCTGAGTGCTATGGTCGAGACACCAGAAGGACGGGATGCCATCCAGAGGGACAGAATCACAGAATCACAGAATCACAGAATAGTAGGGGTTGGAAGGGACCTCTGTGGGTCATCTAGTCCAACCCCCCTGCCGAAGCAGGGTCACCTACAGTAGGCTGCACAGGATCTTGTCCAGGCGGGTCTTGAATATCTCCAGAGAAGGAGACTCCACAACCTCCCTGGGCAGCCTGTTCCAGTGCTCCGTCACCCTCAGAGGGAAGAAGTTCCTCCTCATGTTCAGACGGAACTTCCTGTGCCTCAGTTTGTGCCCATTGCCCCTTGTCCTGTCACTGGGCACCACTGAAAAGAGCTTGGCCCCATCCTCCAAGTGCAAGGTCCTACACCTGGGTCAGGGTAATCCCTGCTATCAATACAGGCTGGGGGATGAAAGGATCGAGAGCAGCCCTGCTGAGAGGGACTTGGCAGTACTGATAGACGAAAGGCTGGACATGAGCCGGCAATGTGCGCTGGCAGCCCAGAGGGCCAACCGTGTCCTGGGCTGCATCAGGAGAAGCATGGCCAGCAGGTCGAGAGAGGTGATTCTGCCCCTCTACTCTGCTCTGGTGAGACCTCACCTGGAGTACTGCGTTCAGCTCTGGAGCCCTCAGCACAAGAAGGACATGGAACTGTTGGAGCGGGTCCAAAGGAGGGCTACAAAAATGATCCGAGGGCTGGAGCACCTCTCCTATGAGGACAGGCTGAGAGAGTTGGGCTTGTTCAGCCTGGAGAAGAGAAGGCTGCGGGGAGACCTGATTGCAGCCTTTCAGTACTTAAAGGGAGCCTACAGGAAAGATGGGGACAATCTTTTTAGTAGAGACAGCAGTGATAGGACGAGGGGTAATGGTTTTAAACTAAAACAGGGTAGGTTTAGGCTGGATATAAGGAAGAAATTCTTTACAATGAGGGTTGTGAAACACTGGAACGGGTTGCCCAGAGAGGTAGTGGAGGCCCCATCCCTGGAAACATTCAAGACCAGGTTGGACAGGGCTCTGAGCAACCTGATCTAGTTAGCGGTGTCCCTGCTCGCTGCGGGGGGGTTGGACTAGATGACCTCTAGGGGTCCCTTCCAACCCAAAACTTTCTATGATTCTATGATTCTATGAACACATGAATCATTTGCGTCCTGAGCATGAATCCTTTTTAATCAGGAGCCATCTAGCCAAAACATGATACAACTACATGAATGTTCACAGCAGCACTGAGGTACTGTATTATCCAGTTTCTCTTTCCTATGTATGTGTGCCTTTTCCATTTAAACCAATGTATGTATAAAGTCAGAATATAACTTGCAGTATTGGAATATCAAGCACACTGCATGAGAAGGAGGAGATTTTGGCCTCCTGCTGTGTTGGTGTAGAAAGAGAGTCAAAGTAAAGGGACTGCAAAAAGCAGAGCAGGATTTCTCTTAATGTCTGAGACATTTCATAACGTGCAAGACAAAACCTGAAAAGGTTTTTCTGACACTCACATGAATTTGCTTGTTATCAGTCATCGTAGTTGCAGTGAAGTAGGAGAGCCTGAGCTCAGCTGAACCAGCTGAGGCTGTATCTCAAGACCATCTGACTTGATGGGTGCCTGTAGCTCCTCACAACTATTCATGCTCTGTATTGTGACAGCTTGCTGTCATGGGCAGGAAGGAGGGACTCACAGCTTGGAAGAAGATGGAAGGACTCAGCTGCTAGGGAAGTACTTCACTATTCATTAGGCTGGCAGAGTAAAAGGGGAGTGTATCAGCAGCAGCTTACTTCTAAAGCTACACATAAGTGAACTGAATGCTGACTTTGTTTTTTCTCTGCATGATCTCTGTTCAGGACATACATGCTGTTTTCTATTTTCAGATAGCTTTTTACATTAATCGTCTAATTTTGGCAGTTCCTTGACCATTTGCTTTCTCTTCCCCCTCCAATGTCTCTCCACGCTCTGTACAGTCCCTATTGCTTCTCTTCTTCACTCATGCCATGCCAAGTAAGGTATAAGCAGCTGACCTCAAAATCTAATGAAGTCTGTTCAGATTTCAATAGGCTTTGCACCAGCTCAAGATCTGTGAGACAGCGCTGTTTGTGAATTACAAAGTACTGCCCTGGCATATTTTGGTAGGGGAGAGGTGTACGATACATAAAATGTCTGTATAACTCATCCTAGCACATGGCAGTTGAAGTCTCTTTCATGTTTAACATCACCACCGGGAATGTACTGCATGTTAAATTTTCCAAGACAGGCTCAGAAACAGGTTCCTTCACAAAGCTGGCAGTGTCTTTTCTTCTCTTTGGGTTCTATGTTTCATGCTGCAGATATAAAGGGAATTGTTAGTGGTCCTCTTGAGTGGCCTTTCCTAGGAAGTAGCAAGACTCCCAGAGATTATGAGTAGAGTCTCTGTACCCAGTTTCCCAGCTTCAGTGTGAACCAGAATATATCCCTGTTGCTGAGTTTCAGCATCCGTGAAAGGACGGGAACAACTCTCACATGCATGGATACGATGCACAGTTCGAAACTTTATTCTCCCGCTTGTGCGGTTATATACATTTACCATATCTGTACACGCGATCACGCTTATAGCAGATAGGCTACAGACATAAATCACGCGCTGTTCACACGCCCCACATTCCCTTATGATTGGTAACTATGGACTAACGCCAATAGCAACAGACTGCCTCCACGTCCTTGAACACATCTTGTTTTTGCTAACCCACACCATGTGCACTATCAGAACTTTCCCAATGGCTACTCTTAGCTGTCTTCTCCAGCAGCCTGTTCAATCATGCTGCTTTGCCCAAGTGGCCTAGTCGTGCTAATTCTCAAGCTACATCAACCCCAACATCTCCCCCTTTTTCTTTTCAAAAAAGCTAAGCTATCTTATCATTGCCTTAAAAACATTTGCTCAGTTTGTGTTAGTTGCATCACAAAACTTTTCTTCAGTTACCTCTAGTGCCTTTTGTGTTATGCATATTATACACGGGACCAACATAATCATTACAACAATAAGCAATAACATTTTGATTAGTGACATTAACCAGCCAGAAATTCCCCATCTGTTTCCTGCTGCATCAAATACTTCCACAGCTCCAATAAATCAGAATGCAGATACAATAGTCTAAAGTCAAAAACCGGAAAACTTACCAAACCAGAAGATGCAAAGGCAGTTACTTAGTCCAGACAAATCCATTAGATCACAAAAACCAAATAAATCCATCAGAACACAGAAATACAAACACTATGACAACAAACACATAAAATCACACATTTATGGTCGCAACCACACACACACACACACACAGGCACACCAAGTTTCCAACATAAATCCAAATATTACAAGGACTTATGAACAGACAGCAGGCAGGCAACAAAAGTAATACTGGAAGAATGCCTTTGTCTTATTAATAGTCCCTGCTCAGAACTTTTTGGCCCAGTGATCAGAGGTTCTCCCCGAGAATCCCTCGGTGCCGGCTGGAGGTCCTGCGATCCCTGGGACCATTGATGTTCAAGAGCAGGGTCCTATCTGGGTACCCAAACTCTACTACCAGAAAGGAGCAAAATAATTCACTCTCCAAAACTTAATCCCGGAGCCCTAGAAAGCAGGCACTCATATTGACACTCGTCAGATAGTACAGATAACAGCTATACATCGTTAGGATGTAGCATCTTTGTTAATCGGGCGCACCGTCTTTTTATCACCTCCCCTTCTTCTTCCATGTTCATTCAAGATGGGTTTGATCCATTTTGCTGGCACCCACTCCGTCTGTTCATTATCTGTAGAAATACGAGCATATCCCCTCCCCCAAGTGAGTAGTCGTACTGGACCTTCCCAAACCCCTTTATCCGGCCGGAATACTGTTACTAACACCACATCATTGTCATAGACATTTTTGTTTGTTCCCCTGTGCCAAATAGCTGGGGGGTCACTATGACCTCCTCTAACATTCAACCAATTCAGGACAAAAAGGGTTTTGTGTAGACAGTCTATCGGGGATTGCTCTCCCCCCTTTTTTAAAATATTTAAATGATCTTTTAGTAAGCGATGGGAATGCTCAACAATAGCTTGACCGGTGGAGTTGTATGGGATGCCCCGTACATGCTTAACACCCCACCGCTGAAGGAAATGGGCCACCACCTGAGACCTGTAGGCTGGGCCATTATCAGTTTTGATTTGTTCCCAACACACAAAGGCTTGCGCCCAATGTCGTTGGGTTGCTTTGGCATTGGTAGAAGTAGCTGCTGTTGCCCAGATGGCAGCCGAACACATATCAACAGAGACATGGATGTGCTTCAAACGCCCAAACTGGGGGAACTCGGTCACATCGGTTTGCCAAAGTTGTCTGGGCTGTAGACCTCAAGGATTTACACCACCATCCTGTATAGGAGTGAGTCTCGCACAGTCAGGGCAGGCTGCAACAATAGCACGCGCATCTGCTTTAGATAATGAAAACTGTCTTTGCAGTGCCGCCGCAGACTGATGGAAAAAATCATGCACTGCTCATGCAGCATCAAAGCTTGTGGACAGTTGTACGGGAGTGGCTGTCACTAGTTGGTCCGCACGGTGGTTACCTTCTGTTAGGCCTCCAGGAATGGAAGTATGACTTCTAATATGAGTTACAAATAGTGGTTCTTGCCGCTGTTGAAGCATGTGCCATAACTGAGTTATGGCACTGAACAGCAATGGGTTTTGTATCTTACCGATAAATGCAAAATGTAACCTTTGTACGATACCAACGACATATAGTGAGTCAATCACAATATTAAGAGGTTGTTGAGGCCACCATTTCAATACTTCCACTACTGCTAAAAGTTCTAAAATTTGAGCAGATCCTTCCGCCACAAGGCTGTGCGAGTACCAGTGGCCATGTAGTTGCCACACAAATCCAGCACGCTTCGATTTGCTGCTCACATCCGTAAACACTGTCAGTGTGTCTAGCGGGCAATCAGTCACAATATTCCGTGCCAACAACCGTAAACATGTCTTAAACAACGGGTGACACGGGTAGTGATTATCTATTACAAACAGTTGGTTCAATACAGCCGCTGCAAATTCATCATTTGTTTGACAAAACTGTGCGACCAATTGGGATGTAAGTGGCATTATTACTTGGTGTGGTACAGCTCCAGCAATAATTTTTGCTAATTGGCATCCTTTATGGATTATAGCCGCAATAGCCTCAATCCTTGTGGTCACTGTTCATTTGAAATGGCTAGGACCGAAAATCCATTCCAGGATGCATAATGGGTCTGATTGTTGCTCCCGCCATTGAGCCAATATCCCAATGATCTCTTCCCGAGAGTCATAGATATATAACTGGATCGGGGAGCCTTCAAGTATCCGGGAGACAGAACCATGTGAAATCTTCTGCGCGATAATTTGAAGTGCTGCCTCTGCTGGTTGTGTTAATTGGCGTGGTTCATGAGGATCCTTTCCGTCCTGCAATAGTTCATACAGGGGCTGTAAATCCGTATTGGTTATTCCACAAACGTTCCGAATCCATTGAAGGTCTCCCACCAACTTTTGGACATCATTAAGGGTTTTGACGTTGTCAGCACGTATAGTCAACTTTTGCGGCCTAATCACGGTTTCAGTTAAAGTCATGCCCAAATATTTCCCTGGGGGTTGTCGTTGAATCTTTTCAGGAGCCACCACTAAACCCCAAACTTCGAACATCCCCTTTAATTCACGAACAATGTCATCTTGGATTGGACATCGTGAGGCCAATAATAAGTCATCCATGTAATGATACAAAATTAGTTCCTGATGAGATCGTTGGAAAGGTTGCAGCGCCAAATCCACATATCATTGGCACATTGTTGGTGAGTTTTTCATACCTTGTGGTAGCACTACCCATTGGTATCGCTTCGTGGGTGATGCTCTGTTAATGGTGGGTACTGTAAATGCAAACTTTTCACAATCATCCGGATGTAACGGGATGGTAAATAAACAGTCCTTCAAATCTAGGATCAGGATATCCCATTGTTCAGGTATCATAGCTGGCGACGGTAGTCCGGGTTGTAGCGGCCCCATATCCTGCATTACTGCATTAAGTGCTCTTAGGTCTTGTAAGAGTCTCCATTTTCCAGACTTTTTCTGAATAGTAAACACAGGAGTATTCCAAGGACTAGTGGACGGGACCAAGTGCCCCAACTTCACTTGTTCATCCACCAGTTCTTGGAGATGGGCGAGCTTTTCAGTAGACAGCGGCCATTGGTCCACCCAAACCGGCTTTTTTGTCAGCCACATGAGCTTCAGTGTAGGCCTGGATGCGCTCGCTTCAATGGCCGCTGTCAAAAAGGTGTCTGAATGACACAACCCCATTGTGATAATACGTCTCTGCCTAATAACCAAATAGTAGTATTCAAGACATAAGGGCGTGCTTGTGCCAGCAACTTATCATCTTCTTCTACAAAGGTAATGAACTCAGTACTCATTTGTGTCGCTGTTGCACCACCGATTCCTGTCACCATTCCCGACACTACCGTCAGTGGCCATGACTCTGGTCATTGTGCCCTCGGGATTATAGTAACATCTGCTCCAGAGTCTAACAACATTTTCTGGTCTTTTAGTACAATGCCGTTCGGTCCTTTAATAGTGATCTTTCTTATGGGCTGTTCTGTGGAAAGAGGTTGTACGAATGCCACCAAGGGGGGTCCACTTGAGCCAAAGGCATCACTTCCCCTATAGTTAGGGTCAGTTAGGGGGACCTGAGCAATAGAAGGAATCAGTTGGGCAACCTTGCTGCCTCGTTTGATGGTTAATGGTGGCGTGAATACCTTTAACATAATCCCTATTGGGCCTGTGAAATCTGCATCTATTACCCTTGGTAGGACAAAAATTCCCTGACTAGATGCAGAGGATCGCCCCACCAACAATGCACCTAAAGGTCCTGTGGCTACCGAGGGAACGGCATGCACCTTATCATCTTCTGTAGTGATGTCTTGTCCCACGGCCAGATCAACTCCTGCAGAGCTGTTTGTGGCGGCTCGGAGCTCGTCGAGACAGCCATAGCTGTGGGACACTTTCTTGTCCTCGCGCCCCCCATCCTGGCGCTGCTCTGCCCGTTTCCCAACAGGGGGGTACCATCCTTTTTAAACTGCGACCTGCATTGAGCTGCTCTGTGCCCGAACTTGTCAAATCTATGGCATGTCCCTGCAAATTCGTCAGCCACCACCTTTTGCTTCTTGATCTGAGGACAGTTTCTTTTGCAATGGTCTTCCTCTCTGCAAATAAGACAGCCAGTTTTTGATTTAGCACCTCGATCCCCTTTCCCTGTTTGCATGGCAGGTCGTAAAGCAGAGGCCATAGCAGCCGCATGTATTCTGGCCTTCTCTCTTTCCTCTGCTAAGCAAGGTAATCAGGAACAAGCCTCCACGTACCGACTAAGGGTAGACCCACTAGGTAGGGATGCAATTATCTGTTGACATTGAGTGTTGGCATTTTGAAAAGCTAAATCCTTTCCTACTGCACCTTTTGCTTCACTTGGCAGATTTGGTGCCGCATCTAATGTCTCCTTTAATCAGTCTATAAGTGCATGTACGGCTCATCAGGACCCTGACGAATCTGCGTATAAGGTAATACAGGCTTCCCAATCTGTGGTAACTCAGTTAAAGCGGCCAGGGCCAAGCTCTGTGACTGTTGCAATATTCGAGGGTGTAGCGCTGCTTGAGCCGCCCCGTCGCGGAAAGCGCCAGTACCCATGAGCTGGTCTAGTGTAACTACACGTAAAGGATCATCGGCACCTAGCTGAAGGTTTTCCATCATTGCAACCTCACATTTATCCCACCACTTATCCTTCCACAACATAAAGGCAGTGGGGGGCAACACCAATTCTAACAAGGCTTGGGCATCAGCTGGCACTAATATCTGATTTTTGAAAAAGGTGGTAACCAGCGTCATAACTTGCTTGTTATCCAAACCATAGTTCATTACAGTTTTTTGTAACTGACTCACTGTTTTCCAGTCAAAAGGAGCCCATATCCATTGATTCCCCTGCGTAAACACCGGGAATGCTGTTAAACTGTTTGGTAGTGTTTGTCCTTCAATTACAGCATTTTCTATTACCCCCCTCCATCGTTGTCCCATATTAAAATTAGGGTCGCGTATCGGGGGCGTCCCGTCTCCACTCCGACCTCCAGTGGCCACACCACCCCCCTCTGTACCACCGGGTCCCTGCAGACCACACCCACCGTGCGCGCAATCAGGCTTTTGAACACCGGATGCCCCCCCTCCTTGCTCTCTCCACTTCACGCCCCTCTTCCATGCCTCACATGCGTCGTCCCCCACCCCCTTACCATATTTACTGCGTAAATAGTGATCAGCGTCAGCTAAGCTCATTTCCCCGTCTTCCAGCATGAGCCTAACCCAGTGCTGTTGCGAATGCTGTGCCGGTGCACTTTCGTTAATGCTTCCATTATTTGACCCCCCTGAAATCACCTCCCCCATCCCATCCAACTCCCCACATATCTGCTGCTCGACCGCTCGCAAACCGTCCGTTATGGCTTGGTGAGCCTTTCGATATGCCTGTTTAATCGTGGCGTTACGGGATCCTTTATCTAGTCGTTGCATCTCATCCAACAGCTTTGTCATTTGATCCTGTTGCTTTCTCAATGTGTCCGTAAGTTCATTTTTGTGAATCTTTGGGTATAATAGCGATGTTGGTCCTTCGGGCGAGTCAGTATCCATTACTTGAAAATCAGAGTCCGGGAGCGGCACATTCTCTGGCAGTGGTGGGGCTGTAGGTGGCGCTGGTGCCCAGTCTCCCAATTCAATACTTGGTCGTCCCCAAAACTCCGTTTCACTAGGACGAACGGTATAAGCCTGAGGTGCCGTACAGGGATCTTGATACTCTCCCGCGGGTTGACTGATTGCATAAACAGCTCTCGCGGCAGCTGCAGCCACAGTAGCATCGTCCTTCATATCAGCAATCATATTTTTAACAGTTTGGAAAACAGGGGCTAATTGTCGCATCTCTTTGTTTCTGACCTGCACAGAGTCCCACAAGTCCATCCCAACTCTGTGCCACGCATCCGGATCGATCAGCTGATCCATTGTTGTTATCAGCTTTCGGCGGCGGCACCATAATAATAGTCCTGATATGTCTGCTTTAGTTAACTTAGCGTTGGCTCGATCCACCAATTCCAACAGGCTTTTCAGCGCCGTGCTTTCTGACGCTGATACAGTGGAACCCATGCTGCCGATGTTCATGCCCCCCCCCGGCGTGCCGCGGATCCGCTCCTGCCTTTCTCGGGCAGCCCGGCTTACCTCGCCAAGCTGGCAGTCCCCTGCCTTTTTTTTTGGCTGCGATAAGTCCTTAGGGTCACCACAATGCCAAGTTTCAGCATCCGTGAAAGGACGGGAATGACTCTCACACGCATGGATACGATGCACAGTCAGATTCTTTATTCTCCCGCTTGTGCGGTTATATACATTTACCATATCTGTACACGCGATCACGCTTATAGCGGATAGGCTACAGACATAAATCACACGCTGTTCACACGCCCCACATTCCCTTATGATTGGTAACTATGGACTAACGCCAATAGCAACAGACTGCCTCCACGTCCTTGAACACATCTTGTTTTTGCTAACCCACACCATGTGCACTATCAGAACTTTCTCAATGGCTACTCTTAGCTGTCTTCTCCAGCAGCCTGTTCAATCATGCTGCTTTGCCCAAGTGGCCTAGTCGTGCTAATTCTCAAGCTACATCAACCCCAACACCCTGTCTTATACAACATGCAGCGTTAAGTACAGACTTGTTGCATCTCCAAGTGTGAGCAAACCTTGTGACTCTTAATTTTCAGGAAAGGTAACAATGAGCTCATAGGCAGAGTAAGGGAGGCAATAGTTTTCCAAGGACAGTCTTGTGTGAGGAGGAACATGGAGCTGCAGTGGTCCCAGATGAGTGCATAGGCTGACAGAGGTCTGTACTCCCAGTGATTAGGGATGCTGACTGGTAAACCTCTGTCACCTCTTTTCACATGCCCTGTCACATGGTGGTTGGCACATGGAACCATAATGCTGCTTCTCCCCTTCCCTCCTGCTAACCTGCGCAGTGGTCACTAAGGAGTGGAGAGCCTGAAGCCTGTTTTCCCTCAGTGTGAACCTGCTAAAAATACGTTACCTCTTCAGAGAGGTTGAAGGCAGAGGGCAGTATCCTCCTACTTCATGTCCCACTGAGATGGAATAACTGTGGGCTATGATTGCCTGACTCCGTCCTTCCGATCAGTTCATTATATTTGCCTGATGCAGACTGTCTACATAATTATATGGGCCTCTTCCCCTGTCTAAATGGCTTCTAAATGCTAATGCATTTATATTCATGTCCTGTTGTGTAAACACAAGAAACATTGTCATTTCCATTTCAGAAATGAGAAACTACAACGCTGGGAGTTGCATGAAGGGAGTCGCTGAAGGCCACGCTGCAGTTCAGCCTGTGATGAAGCTGGACCAAGAGTCAAAGTGAGCCTAGCATTTGGCAAGGCAGGAGATTCTCCTTCTGAAGGTACCGCTGTCACCTAGTGGCCTGTTTCACTTATCCCTGTTGCAGGTCAATCATTAGTGGAACAGTTTGTGCCCATTTCCAAATGAGTGATTAAAGCCTGGGAAAAAACAAAGCGTGCTGCAGTCTATGGCTGTAGCAGAAGTCACGTGGAAGCCTGGAGCAAAGAAGGAACAAAAATGAATGTGGGAATCCTCTGGCAGTGTTATGTTTCAAGCAATTCCCTGTCATTACAATAAATGGGTATTTTTACTTAAGAGCGCTGAATAATTTATTAGTGAAATAAACCTGTAGGATTAGTGCATTCTCTGTGGCTTCACCCACATGGATTAAGAATCCTCCAACAGTTGGTTCTAGGAAGAAGTCCAGTAAACAGGTGATCTTAAACCAATTCCTGTTGCATGTGGCCGTACGTTAGGAAAAAGAGCAGAGAGCACAACTGCACAGAGACAGATCTTGTCCCCTCAAAACCAGAGGCTACCCTGATGGGGTGACGGCAAGCCATGCTGGCAGGGCAGCAGCTGGAACTCAGCTGGATGGCCGTGCGTCTTGCTGTGTGACAGGGCCGCTGGCTCAAGTCCTCCCTGTCCCCAGAACTGAACCTGGCACTGCTTCTGCTGCGCTCATTTCGCAGCTAAATAAAGAATGCCGCACGTGGCACTGCAGCCGCTTTCAGGGAGGGCACTTGGCAGCAAGTTCCTTAGCGCAGAGCGTCCCAGTTTTGTTCGGCGTTTGTATAATATCTAGCACAATGGAGCACGATGGGAATTTCCAGATAATGCAAGATAATAAGAAATAACAGGGCAGTTTCTTTTCATATGGAATCTACTTTCCCCCTTCCAGAGCTCCCTCAGGACACATCAGGGAGTTGACCCGAGTATCGCAGCAGTGAGCCCTCCAGCTCCCCTGGCTGAAGCCACGGGTTTCCAAGCAGAGCAGCAGAGCCCTCTGAAGCGGTCAGGCCCTGTCTGTAGGCTTGTCTGCAGTGGAGAATCCTTCGGAAGGAGCTGCTGGGCTGTTTCTTCAGGCTGATGCTGTCTCCTTTTCTGCCTTACCAGCTTTATTACCAGGAGAGAATATTTGACACAAGATTTCCTTTTACACAAAAGAAGGAGAAATGGGTATTTAGGTTCCAGGTGCTCTAATGTCAGAAGCTTAAGCAGCAGAACCTGAAGACAGTGAAGTAACACTGGAGCCTTAGAAATGTCAGGAACTGGCTTGTTTCTTTCCGCAGTTGGTGGCTCTCGATGGGTTGATTGTACAGGAGCATGGTGGATGGAAATGACATCTATTGCATTTGTTCTTTTTTAAAGGCTTCTCAGTACAAGCATCCCTGTTTTGTGCACAGTGGCAGATTTTTGATAACCTTTACATAAACTAATAGGATAATAGGAAAACAGCTACAAAAAAAGACTGTATTTTAAAATTCTACTGTTCTGTACCAGATAGCGAAAGCCCAGCACTCACTCTTTATTTTGTTAATCCTGCATCACACGGGTACATAAACAGACGAGCACCTTGTTCAGTGTAAGGGGTGCTGCAGTGATGGAAGATGGTTCTGGTGAGGCTTGCAAACGTGGAATTCCTTTGGCTCCGGCTGGAGCTGTATTTTAATAAAGATTGGAATTTAGTATTTCAGAGTGTATTGGATAAAGCACTATCAGTATCTACTGCAGATGGCACAGGTGGTAACCAACGTTTTAGGGAAAACCACCATGAATCTGTGGGACAAACGGTCACTTCTCCTGAAGAGGGCTTGACGCCGCCGCGTTTCTCATTAAGGCTGTTGTTACGCCGTGTTACAGAGCGGTACCGCAGGTGCGCGTTTACTTATTTATTTACTCGTTTACTTTTTTATTTACCTGTCGGTGGCTGCTGTGAGCTTCCCCCGGAAGAAAGCCGTGCCGGCCGCATTCGCCCTCGCAGCGCCAAGCCGCGCTACTTCCGCCATGGCCGCCCGCCGCTGGGCCGAACCCCCAAGGCGCGGCTGACGTCAGGTCCTCTCAGCCAATCCCCGCGCCGGACCCTGAGGAGCGGGCGGGGTCGGAGGCGGGTCCCGCCCACTTTAGTCGCACGGCCGCGCTCGTACTCGGGGCTTTTCGTCCCTTTGTCGGCGCCGTAGGTCTCCGCGCTGGCTGCTTGCCCTCACGCCGCTCTCCCCCGCCATTGCCATGGATTACCGGGCGGTAGCGATGAGCCAGGCCGTGCCCGGGCAGTTTGACGACGCAGAGTGCTCCGACAGGTAGGAGGAGGCGGCGAGGGGCCGCGCCGGCGTGAGGCCGGTCGGGCTTGCGGGGGCGGGTGTTCCCCGCAGGCCACGTCGGAGCCCCCGGTGAGGGGGGTGGTTGGGGAGGAACCGAGGAGCGGGGAGGGGAGCAATGCCGGCGGGCGGGTGGGGAAGGGCCCTGTGCGCTCCCTTAGGTCTTCAAAGGTCCATGCTGCCTGCTTCGCCGCTGGAACGGGCGGAGCCGCCTGCAGAGCCGGGGTGGTTGAGGCGGTTTCACTTTGGCGTTGTTTCCCTGGAACTGAGCATGTGAAAGCGCCTTTACGGGACGGTGTGTTGCTTGGGACAGCCCATAACTTTGGCTCGGTTTGGAATCGAAACTTTTGCTGTTGTGCTGAGAGTCCAGAGCTTTTTTATGTTTAGTGGGAGTTGAATAAAGAATGACCTTGTGTTATGGGTTCAAGCCATTTTCTTTCTAGTTTACCATTTATTTCATTAAATGTCAAATGCCTGTGGAGAATCTGCTTTGGGACATACTTGTTCCTGGCAGAAAAACATGACAAACTACAGGCATCCAGATGTGAGTAAGTCAAAAGGGTTCATTTGTCCCACAAATTGGTTTTTTAGGCCTAACTTTTCTCCTGTAGGTTGTGCTGGTGCCAGGAGTTACCAGCAGGTTGGCTGGCTGCCTCCGGTGAGATCTGGTGTGGTACATTGCCAGGTGGAAGTCTGCCGTGGCAGCAAGCTGAGGGGTTCATCTGTGGTGAAGGAGCCAGGTGGCCTGATCTGCTGTGTTCATCTGATTGGAGTCGGAGCGATCCAAGCAGGTGTAACTGCAGAACGAGTTAGAAGGCAGCACTGATGTGGTGAAGAAGATAATTCAAATGTGGTCCATCCTTTGAAGGCAGTGACATCCTCATCTAGGCTTGCTTAAAAACAGGCAAAGTGAGAAACATCTCATGGAGAGCCAACCTTGTGATACCACTTGTTGGGAGAAGTGTATTGAATTTTTGATGACTGTAACAATCATTTGTAGCTATATAAACATCTGCATTTCTTTGAAGTGAATTTACACAAGACACAGAAACAGCTAAAGAAGGTGAGGTCGCTGATTACTGCCAGTCATACATGCGCGAACAAGTTAACACTGAGGAAGGAGACGGTGATGATGATGATGATGAAGACGACTGGGACTGGGATGATGAGGTGGGAAGACTCATGAGGCGCCACAATGTTGCTGGTGGATGTAATCCACAGGTACGTTGAAGGGTGTTTTGTGAGCATCAAGGGTACCTGAGATCAAATGGGGTTAACCCGGTGGCTTTGTTCTGTTAAGCTGAGCATAAATGCAAATGCAAATTTTTCCTTGAGAGAATCCCCTTCCTTTGAGTCTGCTCCTCTGCCATGCCGTGTGTGTATGTGTGTTGTAGGCAGAGCTCTGCTTGGTTTCCTCGTCTTTGTTGCTGGATTCTCTTTGTCACCACAGTTTTCCTTCTGTTCCTTAGCTTTCTCAGCCTTTCTTGCTTTGCCCAACCCGATCTCTACTGATGTTGCTTACTTTAAGGTATTTGTCCTCTGTGGTTTTGAGCATCTTCTCATCTTTTCTATTTAATTTTGAGACTGTACCTGCTTGCCACGCGCAGGGTGAAACAGGTTATGTTTTGGACGAACAGTGAAGGAAGCAAAAGAAAGCATAGGAGACGGAGGAAGGTGCTAGAAGTGGATTAATTTAGAGTGTGCTGTTGGCATAGAAACTCTGGCAATGTGAAAACTAGCTTCCTTCTTTCCCTCAGCCTGGACGCTGGAAGTTCAAAACCTCTTTTTCTTACCGATACCAACGCAACAGAATAGTTGAGATAAATTAGAGTGCTGATCATGGCACATCATGTCTGACTCTCAGCACTTGTCTTGTCTTCATTTAGCAGTTTATGCTGTCCAGTGTTAGTGAAATCATGTTCAGATATTAATTGTGTTTGGAGAAAACCTGTAAGAAAAGTATAATCTTGAAAACTTTTACCTGTTCATTACCTGCTTATTTTTTCTATCATTTTTTTCCTTGTTTCTGTCTGCTATTTCTCTCGCTTTTACAGATGGAAAAAGCTCAATTCCAAGACTAAAAATAACCATGAATTGGGGCACTTCTTGGAATCTTAACTGATGTGCCACCTGTATTTTCTTTTCTTGAATTAAGTAAAATCTGATGTTAATTCATATCCCTTTCTGGTTTTCTATTTCTAGCTCTAGGCATAGCCATTTGAGCTGACTTTTCCAATGATATTGTTTGTATTTTAAAGAGCTGTTTGGAGAAGGCAACTGATATTAACAAATCCTTTGTTTCAGGCAAATAGACAGACCCCTAGCTGCTATTCAGCAAAAATGTCTACCCCTACAGACAAGGCTTTAAGGAAATTTGAACATAAAATTAACTTAGGTGAGTATAATTGCATTGCCTTCTTTTACGAAAACAGACATCGCTCTGTGACGTTCTCAGACGAATTCTGTTGAAGTCAGAACTTTCTGGAATAGCAGTTAACCATTGCCAGATGGATTAAAAAAATGGCATTTGTGTACTTGAAGTTGCCTTTAGTTTCCATTAACCAGTTGTCATACCCCTTTCTCTCCCCTTTCACAGCCATGGGGCTGTTTTGTTTTGCTTTTGCCCCCCCCCCCCCCAACTTCTGCAGACTGCACAAAGTATTTCTTCCCTGGCTTCTCTGCAGGAGCAAGATGTTTGACTGGCGGGAGGGTAGCCACTCTCTGTTGTGATGTTGTTGGTCATTCTCAAAGCTGCTACCACAACTAAATTTTCTAGACGATTGCAGTCCCCTATAGTATTAGGGTGGTAGATTATGGAACGGTTCTCTCACAGGGATAGAGTTTTTGTGGTAAGCGAAGAGGCTGCTGTCCTAGCCAGTGTAGTTTCATGCTTACCGCACGATGGGAATGGCTGTTCTGGTCAGCCTCTCAGGTCTCAATGTAGCTGTGACTGAGGCCTTTCGACAGGGCAGTGAACAGAGGTTGTGTTTTCTTTCATAACAAAGCAGTTCTAAAATGAAGGTTCAAAATAGTAGTGCTGGTATGCGTAGCCACACAGCAGCTTTTATACACTGAGCAATTAATCAAACACCATTTTAAATGCATCCTGAAGAGAAAGTCCTGAAGTCTGTTGCTTATTCTGTTTAGAAAAATGGCATTTGAATGTGAGAAGAGAACGGCGGACAAATTTAGTGGTGAGATATTATCCAGAAGGCATTACTTCTGGATGGCATTACATCTCTAAGTCTGTAGAACTGCCTCACTCATCTGTGTTGTTACCTTATAGTCCTTGACGTATAGACAGAGTGGAGCATTAGGTTGACTGGTCTGTTAGCTAAGCTCCTGGGCTTATTATAAAGAGCTCCACCTGTGTTTGAGTGCTGTGTTGTGGCATACTGGCTGGCAGCAGGATTGCAGAGGCAATTCCAAACATAGGAAACTTCTTTGATATTGGTTCTTCTTTTTCATTTCTTCATATGTGTTTTTCAGATAAGCTGAATTTTGATGACTCCGTTATAAACCGAGTTACAGAAAAGTCTAGACAGAAGGAAGCAGACATGTGAGTATTACTTCTGGTTCTATTTTCATTTAAATAATTTGAACCCAGAAGAGTAGTTCTTATTTCCTAATGTGATCCTGAGTTTTGAATAAATTTATTAAGAGAACCAAATTTTGTAAACAGTCTGCGTGGAGTTTGCTTTCTGATCTTAAACTTTTTGATTTCCAGATTAGTTGCTTAAATCATTCCAAAATTTTGATGCTTCTGTGTCTGCTGCTCGTAGCACATTTGATTATATTGGTGTAGTAAGACAGAAGTGATGGGTGTCATTCCACTAGCAAAAGACTATTTTATCTCTGGTATTTTTATTCTAAACAGAGGTCCTTAAGCAGTTGGGCTAGAAAAAAAAACTGGTAGCCTTTTGAAGGTTCCACCTGATGATTTGGTGGAGAGGTACCTTTTTGTAAATTTTTTTTTTAAGATGGCAGCTTATAGCCCTAAGTTGTGGAAACAGATATGGTGTTCTCCAGAGTGAGCATAGTTCAGTGGAGGAAAGAAAATATCGGTAAAAGTGAAGGGCACTGATGTTTATGGGTTTCTTTTTTTTTTTTCTCTGCCTTCGGGGGAAATATTTGCATTTGTATGAACTGATGGCCTTACTTATTGAGGCGGTCATCTTCTCTTTTTGATACAAAGTACTGAGTCCATGTGTGGGATTGTATCATTTTATTTTCACTTCTGCTAGGTACCGAGTCAAAGATAAGTCAGACAGAGCAACAGTAGAACAGGTAAGTCCTTAATGCATCAAATTTCTCTTTTGACTGGAACAAATAATTTGGAATTTTGGAGTCAGTGATAAAATGGTTACTGCAGGATCAGAGTTTTGCCTTGGAATTCTGTTTCCCTTGTTAACCTGAAGAGACCTGTTGTTTCTTGCTGTTTTTGTTCTTATGTGAAGGTTTTGGAGCTCATGTTTGTGGTTAGCATTGTGATTTGATCATATATGCAATGCAGAATTACATCTTAAGCTTTTATTAAATTCCAAAGAACAGCAAAAAATGCTGGGTTTGCTTTTTTCCTTTTTTCTGTTACTATTACTGGCACAAGGCCATATAGCTTCTCTATTTCACTTGTGATCGCTGTGTCTTAAAAGAAACCTTGTTTTAATAGGTTTAGTGCAGCTGTGGGTGGGAAATCATTCTCTTGTGCCTCTTCCAGAGCTAAGTCGAGGACATATGCCTATCTTAAAACCAAAAAAACATCCTGAAAGAAGTCAAGTATTGTTCTAGAGTCATAGTCAAATTCTGAGTGACTGCTCTTCGGATTATCATTCGATCCTTAAGAATAGTCTGGTGCCGTGTGTCCTCTAGTATGGTTCTAAGATCAGAATGTATTAGTAGGTTTTGTCTTCTTCAAAGAGAGCAATTGTTCTGACTTTTCTGTATTAAATTTGAGGTGTTGGATCCAAGGACACGAATGATTCTGTTCAAGATGCTATCTAGAGGTGTCATATCAGAAATCAATGGCTGCATCAGCACAGGGAAAGAAGTAAGTTTTATTACAAATGACACGATAGTCTTTCTCAGCAAGCTAGTTGGAAGCATGTGGTGCTCAGAGGTACTGAAATACTTTCTTTTAGTACTAGTCTTTTTTGTGTTGCTTGATTGGTAGGAAGTTATCTTAAGATAAAATGCAATTTATGTTAAAGGAAGCAAGATTCCCTAAGTATGACAGTTTCCTCAGAATACTTAAATGTTATCTTAAATTTGTGGATGTCGTTAGTTGTATGTTACAACTGAAATTTTTGGAAAGGGTATGTGTACACACAATATTAAACAGTGCCTGAAAAACATACAAACGCAGGTAGTTTGTTCTTCATGTGTGACTTTCTTGCACACAAATCAGACTAGCTCTTCATGTCAGCAGACATGGGAGTATCTAAATGGCATAACAGAATTATTTTAAAAATACTATCATTGCTGTTACAAAACTAGCATGTTTGTGTGGTGTTCTCAAGTAATATTGCAGGTAATTAAACACAGACCACAAATTTCCAAGTAAACTAATAAATCGGGTTTAGAATGCCTAGTCCTTAGACTGGTCTGGTTTTCTTCCAAGTCCTTGGATGCTAATTAAAGGCATACTTTCACCCCTTGTAGAGGTGTCAATGTGAGATATTTGGGCCATGCTTTAGGGCTTAAGTAGTGCACAGGCGCAAATTAACCCTTCACACAAGGGCTTGTTTCAGTCTCCAAAATGCGGATGAGGCAGAGCTTTCTTGTGCACTGTTGTTTTTGTCCTTGTATGCACCCCTACCCAGTCCTAGGTGCTTTCTGTAAGCTGCCTCTGGTAGAAAAACAGATAGCCCTTGTGTGCAGTCGCAGTCAGCTGGGTGCCACTTAGGGGCTGGGGTGAGAGAGCTTATCGGATCTTTTCCAGGATGTTGGAAAGGGAAGAAGAGAGAAGGTTATGTTGGTTTAAAGAGTTTTTCTTTAATATTATTTCTTCCCTTCATAATCCAATAGGCTAACGTATATCATGCCAGTACTGTGAATGGAGAGAACAGAGCAATAAAGATTTACAAAACCTCTATTCTGATGTTTAAAGATCGGGATAAGTATGTGAGTGGAGAATTCAGGTGAGTTTGACTTCTTCCTGGTTTTACTGGGGAAGAGGTATTGCTTTGAAAGATGGTAAAATCGCCTGTGCTAATACTGCATTGACTGGCTGAGAGTCCCTGTTGTCTTTCGTTTCTTTAAATAAAGATTTCGTCATGGATATTGCAAAGGCAACCCAAGAAAAATGGTGAAGACATGGGCTGAAAAAGAAATGAGGAATTTAATAAGGTGATTCTTCCAGTTTTTATTTCAGCATGCAAAGGTCACTGGAACTGTAAGTTCATAGGAGGTACTCTGCTAATGCTAGACTGTGGCTATCACTACCTTTTAGGGTCTCTGGATTATTCAGGGAAGTGTCTTAAGCTTCCCTGTGGGAGAGAAAAGAAAGGGGAGGGAGGAATAAAGATACCCTTTTGTCTTGCTGCTCATGGTATAAGCTTTTCAGTGTCTGAACGCTCTGTCTGACATGACTGAAAAGTGAGGAAAAGTTAGAAGCTGCTGCTGCTGAGTAACAGTACACTGTGTGGTATCAGTTTAATCTGCAGTTAACCTGAACTGTGTAAAGATTCTTTGTCCCACACAGGAATGCATAAAGAAGGGTCAGAGCAGAATGGTTGTGGCTTTTTGTATTTGTTCCCTATGTGTTCCTCACAAGTGAGTTTCTTGAGGAGCTCTTATTGTGTATTATGTTTAAAGCAACAGAGCTCCTGTAGGCAATAGTGCAGTGCAAATAGAGTTTGTTTTTATTTTTTGTGGCTTTGTTTCTGTGTTACAGGTTGAATACAGCCCAGATACCTTGCCCAGAGCCAATTATGCTAAGAAGTCATGTACTTCTCATGGGCTTTATTGGTAAGGGTGATAGGTAAGCATGCGTGGAAAATCAAATATTTTTTTATTAGTAGCTTTCCACAACATTTTATTAAAACCAAACAAGCCAACCCTCTGAATTTACCTACTGTTACTTTAGGCCTGTAAAATTAACATGTTACTCTTAGTGTGCATGTGACCCAGACATTTGCCAGCTACTGCTGCAGACAATCTCCATGATTCTGAAGCCTCAGTTGTGTGCAAAATGAGTTCATGAAGTGGCTTAACTAGAGATTAAGCCTGGAAAGGCTGGCTAATCATATATGAAGATAGCGTATCATTTTGTAGTACAAGCATTAATGTAGCATGATCCAGATTAGCTCACAATGGAAACAGAGCTCCAGTATCATTGGCAAGCTTATACAAAGCTTTGCTGCCCTTCATGCTGACTGCATGCACTTAGCTGCTCATGCTGATGTGGTTGACACGTGTAGTGAGTGGAAGGATCAGGTACGGCAGTTAAAGCATTTGCAGTTGGTATGAAGAAGGAAAAAGTATTAACTTTCTGTTATTTATGTTGTAATTTCAAGGCCTGCTCCTCTGCTGAAGAATGCTCAGCTATCTGACTCCAAAGTCCGGGAGCTGTACCTGCAAATCATCCAGTATATGAGAAGAATGTACCAAGATGCCAGACTTGTTCATGCAGATCTCAGTGAATTTAATATGCTGTACGTTTTTAAACTTCGCTGTGAATTGTGACATCTAAAATGTATGCATTGGGAACCTCTGTGTGAAAGTACTAACCTACCTTTAAGGGAGGGTGGGGTCCTTTTTGTGACTGACTTTTGTAACTTAGGTAGTTAATTATGTAGCTTTTAACCCAGATCTGAGCTTTCTCTGTTTTAAAGCAAACAAACAAAACAAAGGGGGGGGAAAAAAACCCCACAAAAAACCCCCCAACAAAAAACCACAAAAAAAACCCCAACAAAAACCCCTCGCAAACAAAACTCAACTAGAGAAGAAGTTGGTAAAGTTTTTTTTCTTTCTCCCCCCACCATAATGCTGCTTTTTGTGTTTGCAGGAAGACTATTTCTTTGAAGTTTAATAATACAACTTGTGTAGAGGAGCGAAAGGATTGACCCCAAAAAAGCCACTCTGGCCTTGCTGTGCGAGGTGTATGTTAGAGAAATGTTAAGATTGTTTGCTGGCTCTGAAGTTTGACGTGCACTTTGTTCCTGGCCCCTCAGTAATCTCCCATCTAACAGTGGTGGAGTCAGCACAGCTCTCTGTTTCTCTGCAGGTACCACAGCGGGGACGCATACATCATTGACGTGTCACAGGCCGTGGAGCATGACCACCCACATGCACTGGAGTTCCTGCGGAAGGATTGTGCCAACGTTAACGGTGAGTCAGCTGCACTTCAATTCTTACTGTGATAGCTGGCTTATTAGGAAGGCGGACTGGGTTCGCCTATGTTCTTGCGAGTATATCTGCAGAAGTTGTCAAACTTCTGTTAAAATGCCTCCCTCTCCTGGGTTCTCATGGCTTCCTCAGGGAGCAGTGTACTGTGCTGAGCTCAGAAGATTGTAGTCCGTTTTGCTAGGAGTCGTCTGGCTGAAATGAGTCACTTGGCTGAATCTCAGATTTAAGATAGATCTGAGATCGGTCCCAGACTGATGAGAGAGCAGTCCCAGCATGCAGCAGCATGCACCCCAGCCTTAACCCCCCTTACTTAACGGACTGCACAGACATAGTGATGTGTTTTCATTTTGTGAGTGGAATCCACATCTGGAATTCTTCAGCTGGCAAGAAGTTGCAATGTGTTATGAAGTACCCTCCACTCACTTGTCCAGGTCAGCTGAGAGGATCGAGGCATAGAGTAATTTATTAGAGATGATACCGCTTGTCATAGTATTTTGATGAACAAGGTACTTTTATTGTATTTCTCTTCTGAAAATTCGCACTTCGTCTGTGGGTATGCATGTTGTGTAACAGACACCCACCTCCTGGTAGGCTGTGTTTCTCTCTGAGGACAAGAAATCTGTCATTGCAGGCTGCTTTTCTCCCCACTTTGTTTTCGGATTGACTTTTTTCTAATTTTACAGAGACTCTTGAAAGTCTGTGGAAGAACTGTGTGCTTTTTGATGCTGTGTGTTCGTTGATACCCAGTATGCTAGTTTTAACTTGTTCCTTTTCTGTTCATGGGTTTCTAATAACTCCCTTCTGGCTCAGATACTTGCACTCTTACTCTCTTTTATTGTCTTTTGGCTTGCTCTCCATGGATATTTTAGTGCCTCAGTGACTTTCAGTGGTTTGGGTGTGTTTTGTTTGTTTGTTTCCTGTCACTAACTTTCTCTGTGTAGTGGGTCCTACAGAGACAGCCCTAGCTGTGAGCATTGCAAGGGTTGGGGTTCCATGGGCACAGAGAGCTGCCTCCAAACTAATTTTTTTTGTTCATTCTATGATTAATTTCTCATGGTGAGAGATCTTCTCAGAACTTTAGTAGGAAACACTTATTAAGCAGTCCTCAGTGTCTTTCACTGCTGTTCTTCAGTACAGAAGTGCAGCCTCTGAATTTGGTTGTACTTGGCTCAAGAAATTGATTGAGTGCAGTCATTAGTAGTTTGTAGTCCCTACTTCATTAAGTCTGGCTCTTGCTGAAATTGATTTGGCTTTTACATTTATGTGGTTATTCTCCTTTCAGTATTTGTTGCATCTGGAAGATGAACAGTTCTATTTCAGATGGCCAAGAGTCATATGATAACTAAACCCAGTATGATGCGGTACACGTTGCTGAGGCTTTCTGAAGTCATCAGGGCCATCAGCTTGCTGTAACTGTCAATTTAACATCACAGCTGCACGTTACATGTAATTACTTACAGTTTTTGACTCTGCCCTTGTTTCTGGTAGACTTTTTCCAGAAGCGCAATGTTGCAGTGATGACTGTGAGGGAGCTGTTTGAATTTATTACTGATCCTTCTATCACAAACGAGAACATTGATGACTATCTGTCTAAGGTAAGACCTCATGGCCTCGTTGCTTATATAGGAAGACTGAAACAATAAAATCGGATCTAGTTCAAGCTACTTCATCTTACTTAATCTACATCCTGCTGTTGAAGAAAGCTGGTATATGACATTATGTTATGCTAGTGCTTCAAAAATGCATACGGGTCTTTTCCGTTTATACCACTGTAGGATAGCAACACGTTCATTCTGTGTTTTTGCAAAGTGTAATCATGAAAACTCAAATGTCTGTTTCGAGTGCTACTAAAGACAAGATGCTTTAAATCAGTTCTTTCTTTTTGGCAAGGAGAAGCTCTGCAGAAATACAACCATGCTTACGTAGAGAATGGGGTTAGGAATGCCAGTTGGAGCAGGGTGGGCTGAGGGAGGAAGGGAATTGCTCAGGGCAGTGTTACTCTAAGGTGCCTGCTCTTGCTAGCCAAATATAGCAGCTGGCAGAACATGTTGATTCTAGGAGGAGGTAAACTGGCTCAGTGTTGCTAGCAGTGCCCATGCATTTCGTATCTAGCTGCCAGTCCTCTGCTCCTGGTGAGATCTTTAAAAAGGGGAGGGGGGGAAGCTTTTTAAGTTAATGCAAGAAAGATGCAGGCCACATGCCATGCTCAGAGTGGAGATTTGATGTATTGTTCCTGGTCAAGACCACGAGGCAGAGACTGAGTGTGGTCCAAATACCTGTACAGCATGGGGATGGATATCTGTTGTGTGCTGTGTGTCTTGCTGGAGGTTGAATGAGACAGAGCTGTGCTACGTGATTCCCCATGTGCTCCTCTGGCTTGCTCAATGTGCATGAGAAGAGCTGAGTTCCAGGCCTGTGCGCTGCTCATTGTATTCTACTTGTGCTGTTGCGTCCTGTAATCATGCTGGGCCTGCCATAAGTTGGTTTGGAAGGAGCAGCAAGCATGTTTTCCCACTATTAATAAAGCCAATGTGCAGTTACAGGCGTGCTTCGCAGAAGTGTTGGTTACCATTAGGTGTCGCTCAAGGCGTTGCCATAGGGAAAGCTGGAGTATGTTGTGAGCGACAGTTGTGTGATGTACACACATAATCCTGTGTATGTGTGTAGAGAAACGCAGATGGGAATGGTTGGTTGGATAAAGTGATGCGATTCTAAAGAGTGATAACTTTGTATTGTTTTGTATTTCTTTAGGCAATGGAAATAGCATCAAAAAGAACAGAGGAGGAAAGATCCAGTCAAGATAAAGTAGACGAGGAAGTAAGTGAGGATTCTTGTTCCTGCTATGAAGTTAATATTAACCTTGCCTCTTCTAAGCAATAAAAGATGTTCTGTTTTATTTGTCAAAATGTGATACTGAGATGGTCTTGAACCAGATGAGATGTGAAGTATTAAGGGATGCCGTGTGTAAAAGCTGACAGTGCTAAGGTGTTAGAAGGCAAATACTCCATTTCCTAAACCAGTGTGTTTGCTTGTAGCTGGGTCCCTTGATGTATCTTCCAGTTCAGGTTCAGTTAACAGAAAAATTGAGTGGAGAGATCTGATTATGCCAGTGGTTTTGGACCAGTGATACAGAAGCAGGGTATCTGGATACGTGCGTTGACCAGATTGCCTATCTAGCTCCTGTCCCAGTCTAATTCAGTTCTTCCATGTACTGTTTCTCTCCTTTGCTTTTACATTAAGTGAAGCCATTTCAAGTCCGTTACAGAAGACTGCTAATGTCTTGAAAAGGCTTGACATAAAGATAAAACAATGTCTATATTAATCTTATCTCTCTGTTCCAGAAGAGTTTTAAAATAAAAAAAAAAAAAAGAGAAAACAACAAAAAAAAACCCAGAAAAGCAAATCTGTGTTGAGCAGGATTTATATCAGTGAGAACCTATTTGTACTGGTTCACATGGTGTTTATCTTTGGAGTCAATATTACTTGATTTATCAAAGACTTTTCATCTTGGAGCTCTGCAGGTCTTACTAACTGCTTTTGGCTCAAGCTTGGCCAAGGAAAGACTTTTTTGTGTCCTAAGATATCCTCAGCCCACAACTTCTGAGCTGTAGGGTCGGATGCTAATGTTTTGTTGCAAGCCCATGTTTTGCAAACCAGTTATTCCTTTGCTTATAGAAAGGTACTGACCCCTAAGAGAGATGGTTTAGTAACATCTAAGTTCAGTTTTTGTCTTTGACTTCTCATGTGACCATGGCTAGTTTGTGTTCACTTTTTTGACATAAGAGTAGAGCTGATTAAGCTCTGTGGAGGTGGGGGCTTCTGCTCTTTGCTGTTAGTCTAGCAGTTATGATCATAAAGTGTACTGAATTTGTACTGGGGTTAAACTGATACCGTGGAAAAGAGAAGCAAAATACTTCTCTCTGATCTGGTGGAGACTTAAGTTTGCTAGAGGACCGTTTCAAAAAGACTGCATGACAGATTTTAACTTATGTTGTTGATACTGCAGTTAGGTTTTACGGTACTATACTGCTGCAGGAACCTTCTTTGAGTTGGACTGTAGGTTGAAGGAGGTATTATTATATGAAGAGATTAAGTTAACAGTGCATTTAATGCAGTTGCCTCCTGAAGGCATTGTAAACATAACAATAAAAACATCAGAGAAAATCCTAAGAATACAAAACCTTAGGACTCAAATCGCTTAAGAGGAAGTTGGAAGGGTTAGAGAAATTTATAAGTGGCCTTGTGATAGTCGTGCTAAGGAAGGGGCCTTATTCGTAATGAGCTATCAGTAATGTGTAGGTTGAAGGTTAAGTCTACTCCTGCAAAAAACCCCAGCAAGTTCCAATGGTAGTGGGTGACTACTGTGTTCATTTTTAGTTTCTCTGAGCCATGAAATCCCTCATGAATTTTCTCTTAAGGATGCATAATTGGGAAGGATGAACCATCATGAAACTATGTAAATTAGGAAGTCTGTGTTTCCTTTCACTCTGCTAGGTGTTTAAGAAGGCTTACATACCTCGAACTTTGACTGAAGTTAAAAACTATGAGAGAGATGTGGATATAATGATGAAATTGAAAGAAGAGGATATGGCATTGAATGTTCAGCAAGATAATGTGAGTAGACGTGCTGAGGCACTGCAAGAAAGATGGAGGGAATACAAATTCTTCTTACTGGAAACTGATAGCAACAAAAAAACCCCAGAAGCCTTGTTACCAAGGTGTGGAGTACTGAATCTAGTGTCATACTTTAAAGTCATCTCTTTAGTACTAATACTAACGTGTGTGTTTTCTTTTTTTTCCTTTTTTTTTTTTGAGATACTTACATTCTCTGGGCATAAAAATTTAAGACTCATATTTTGACAACGTATTTTTTTCTTTTTTTCTCTCTCCCTGAGTGTAGATTCTCTACCAGACTGTGACAGGGCTGAAGAAGGATTTGTCTGGTGTTCAGAAGGTGAGAAGGCCTTTTTGAAATCTTTTGCTTTAGCCATTTTCAGAAAAGCACTTGTAAGGAGTGCAGAGAATGCCTCATCTTGCAGCTGGAAGAAGCTTCTTGTCTGCAGAGTGACCATTTATGCTGGGTTGGGTGCTGCCTATGCTGGGATGGGTCTGTCATCAGTGTGTCCGCACACTACATGAATTGATTCCCTGCACAGTGACTGATGCTGCATTGCTTGGGAATGAAATGGTAATCCTCACTGTGGTCATGATCTCAAAAGTTAAGGTGGAGGGTGGAAGAAGACATTTTCCAATTATGGAAAACTTAATTGATTTACAGTGTGGTGTGACTACAAGTTCTGATATGTTTGGGGTAGATTTGCTGCAATTGTGTAAAGAACAACTCTGCAGTATAAGGCATAAGATATCATGCCCTACTGTATTTTAAGTACTTGACAGTGATGCTTCTGTGAAGTACTTTGGGTAAGAAGCTGGGTACAGATCAGTCTGTAGCAGTATAACTGAAGCTGGTTACCCAAGGCAGAAGCCCGATGTGGATTCCCCTTCCTTCCTTTGTAAATGTTACCTAGAAGTGGTGTAGACCTGTTTTAAAATGAAAGTATAACTATGCATGGAATCAGGCTGTGGCCCAGTCTCCAGGCTTGTTAAAGAAGTGAGTTTTCCAACGTAGATGCTTGTATTTGCAATAAAGCCTACATACAGCGCCCCCGAGGTAGATTTTGCTATGATCCTAGTATAATTAAAAATTGGATTCCACATGCATTAGCAAATTGCTGTTTAACTTAAAGAAATTAGTTTGGGAGTGCCAATACAGCTGTACTGTGGGCCCTGACCTACAAGGGTCTGTGTGGTACATTCTAGATTCCTTGGTTTGGATTAACCTGCTTTTCATTCTGTTCCTTGAGACTCAGTGATGGCTGTAGTAAAGGAGATGGCACGAGCTCACCCGAGGGTTTCTTTTTAGGCCATTCTGTTTTGTTATATATAGTGTGTGCACATAGTTGTTAGGCTTCTGTGTTTTGGTATGATATAACTCTCTCTTGATATATGTTGCAGGTTCCTGCACTTCTTGAAAAGAAGGTGGATGAGTCAGGAACAGGCTCTGATGATGATGGTGGCAGCTCAGAGGACTGTGATTTGGGCTGTAAAGAATCTGTACATCCCAAAGATAAACCTGCTGAAGTTAGCATGGACAAAAAGGTCAGCTGGCCAGGAAATGTTTATTTTTCCCCACTTCTGCCTATGTGTCAGGAAAAAATCCAAACTTAGTTCCGACTGGTTCTTGCTACTTCTTGTCAGAAACAATGAACTTTTCCTGTTGTGGAGAATGAGAGCAGAGAAAGTGAATTTCATTGTGCATGCTCTGTTAATGGTGTTTTTATGTAGAGGAACAGGTAGCATAGCTCTCTGTAGCCTAGACAGAGCTAGAAGAGGGATCTCTGCAGGGAATTCTAAGGCCATGCAAAGAAGAATTTAGTGAAGCGTGAGCCAGCTCTTCAGTGCTTCTGGCTACTCTTCCAGGATTTGGTGTGCAGGTTGTAGTCGTGGTCCCCAGTTAACCTCCTTTTGCCTAGGGAATTGAGACCACTTGAGCTGAAGAACTGGAGACTTGGTGACAATGTTTGTACCACAGATGGCTCTTGTGGTACCCTTAGTACAGACTAGCTGGCTTTGCTTTGGGTAACAGACATAAAGCTATGCAAGGGGATTATGGTTTTTGTGAGGTTTGAGGTTTCATTCTCCAAACTTCAGAACAAGTACGGTCTGTTTGAGTGAGGCTCTTCTGCAAAGTATCACACAGGGGTAAGAGCCTTTTGGCAGCCTTTTAGGTGCTGTGCAAAAGAAGGATGAAACTTGCTGGGCTTAAGGGGTTCAAGATTTGCGTGTCTGCTTCTTAGGTTTTTCTTCCTGGAAAAGGCAAGATAATACATTCCATATCCATCAAATAAAAATGCAGTGCTCTACTAGACACTTTCCACCAATTTAGAGCTGCTGCCTTTCAGATGTGAAGCAGGGAAGCCTTCTTCACTTCTCATACTTATGGATAGGTTTTCATCTGGACTTCTTTTTGTGTGAGTGAGATGAGGTTTTTGCTAACCTATGTGTTCAGTTGTAGCTCAAACAACTGATTAGCAGCAATTACTTCCACCCTCTACCCCATTATGCTGACTTTCTTTTCCAGTAGAGTGTAGTCTCTTCACGGTCTGACACAAATTATATTGCATTGCAGTAGCATTGCACCCTTTCTTACCAATCCTGACGATGATCACCATGCTCAGAGTTACCAGCAGTTACTGGATCAGTATTTTTGCACGACACCTGGAAACACATGCTATTGAAGCCCTGTGGGTAGCCGAAAACCTAGATCAGGCATTCTATTGTAATCTTAGGTGTAAATAGCAGGAGTTAAGAATGCCTTTTGTTCCCTTTTTTCAAAGGTTGCATGAAACCAAAAGGTTTTGACTAGTTTGAATTTTGCCTTGTCATTACGTGTGTGTAGGTCGTAGCTCCACCCCCAACCTATTCTTCCTTTTTTGTTTTGCCTCACCTTTCCTGTTAATTTTCTTTTTGTATTTCTTCCTCTTGATAGCCTCATTTTTGTGTGGTTTGTTAATTAACTCATTAATGTAACAATTGATTGTCCTGCTCAAAATCTTACTCCTTCTGGGTTTAAATGAATGGTGTTTGGTCCTTTATAGGAAAGGAAGAAGATGGTTAAAGAAGCCCAAAGAGAGAAGAGGAAAACCAAAATCCCAAAGCATGTGAAGAAGCAGAAAGAAAAGACTGCAAAAATGAAGAAAGGCAAATAAAATCAGCTTTGGCTTAGGGAAGGGGACGGCTTGTTCTGGGTTATTTAGTCACCATCTTTTTTCTTTTTTTAAAATTAAAAATCCTTTATTTATGTACATACAGTATGAACTGTGAGGGTTGTTTTGTTTAAGAACATGGTGTAAATGTTTGAACAGCGTATATGCCATGGGTTTCTCAATAGGAAACAATGAGTTAAACACTTGTGCGTGCTAAAATCCTTTACTTGTGCAGGCTTAACTTCTTGTTAAACTCTCACTGATTTGTTCCTGGGGTCTTAGTCCCCTGCTTCGCACTGCATACAAGCTGGTTCGGTTTGTTCCAGAGCAGTGATTTGATTCAAACAGATCCTTGGAGGAGAGGGAATTGTGATTCCAAGGTCCATGCCCTCTTTACAGCGTGGAAGCAAATAGAGCTGGCTGTCTGCTGCAGGCTGTCACCGTCACCCCTGGATAACCCTGCAGGCACTGTGCCTTGACTGCCTCACTGTGCTTGTATTACCGCTGGTATTTTCTTACTGAAAGCTTGAGTTTTGTGATTTGGGAGGCAGCTGTCCTCATTGCCTTTCTGAAGCAATCAGGCAGGTGTACCCAAACAGTCCAATGCCAAATTTGTTTTGTTTTGGTGGTTTTTTTTTTTTTGGATCCAACATAGGCACTGTTGCTTTTAGGAGTATTATGAACTGGCTATTTTGTAAGCTGGTCAAATGAGTATTTGCTGCCAAGATTAATCAGTGGTGTTCAAATTCCAGGCTCTGTGAAGGCTTGTGGCAGAACCTCTCTGTGGTGTGGCTCAGCATTGCCAGTCCATGTTGTGCTAAGGTGCCCCAGCTCGATGTGAGGGAGAAGCTGGCAGCGCTCTGCTCAGAAGTGACCCACTTGGATCAGGGTGAAGTTGCCACACTGAAGACAGACTACCTTCTCTTCTGGCAGCCACTTTGGCCACTGAGGCTGACAAGTCTTGGGAGAGGTGTCCTCATGCTGTAGCACCTCAGTTGTCTTTTCCCACTGCCTGTGGTTCAGAACTCCCTGTGCCAGCACAAAGGAAGGTTCTGATTCCAGTAGATGTGTTGATATGTTCTCCCATGTTAGGGGTGGGCTTGGTGCCCTGTCGATTTACACTTACAGGACGTACATCCTCTGACAGAGGACAGCGTTTTATCCAGCAACAGATATCCAACAATGATGGGTTGGCCAGGGGCAGGGTGAAGCTTTATTTCCTCACTGCACACACCCAAAAAAGAGATGATGTCCATTTGCACACATGGTTGCGCTCCCCAGTGTGACATTCATAACCTCTCTGGTGCCTCTGGCTAGCAATCTGGTAAGAGGAACTGATCAGTGCTTCCAGCTCTCTCTCTTTGTGCTCTGTTTCTCCCTATCCACACAGGGACTGACAGCACTCTCATGTACAGTACGCATAGAAGTGTAGACAGTGTTGCTGGAGAATGTTGGGAAGCAGGACTGGTATTTCCTCAGCAAGTGGGGATGAAATACCTGCATTTTGGGAAGTGCCATTACATCAGGTGCGAGGAAGGGGGCAGCCTCTGACTTGATAGTGGAGGGAGGAGGAGGTGCAAGACCTACATCCAGAGGTGAGGGGAGTACTGTTGGTGGCCACTTGTCTAAACGCCGAGGGCTGAGATGCTGCGAGATGTGTGGATGTGCTAATTCCTGCTTTTCTTTGCCATTGTGGGAGCTTGCACAGTGAAATCATTGGGCAGAGATGGCCTTGGTGACGGCTGCCCTGAACCTGACAGGTTGTGTTCACGGGTGCAGTGCTGAAGGTGACTGAAACAGTAATGGCTTTTTGTACTTGCTTTGGCCTTGGATCCCGTTGTGTTGGTGATTCTCCCCTGCTGACTGATGTGGCTGTGGTGTGTGCATCTGCTGCAACAGCTGTGGTTCATGAAGGGGTGTGCACCAGGAGGTGTGCGTAGGGACTAGGGGTGGTGGGGGAGGACTGTGACCCGTTGCCTTCCTCCAGCAACAAGTTGCGTGTGGGCTAGACCTCGATGCTTTTGGTGAAAATGAGAAGTTGTGCGTGCTTTAACTTCACATTGTGCAGCAGGAGACCGCTCCGTGGCTGAGCGGTGGGAGTTGGGGCTTGTCAGGCACAAGGGACAACCTTCTGTTTGTTGGGGCTGGGTACTCTGAAGACAAGGATGGATGCCGGTTTTTGGCAAAGAACCTGGAAGCCCCAGGCCCAGAGCATGCGTCCCACTGTGGGGTTTTACCTCCTTTACCTGAGGAGGCACTTCAGAGAAAGGAGGCTGCTGTCATCTCCTTGAGGGAAGAGGAAACGTCCCAGCCCATGTAACCTTGTCTTCCCTCCAGGCCCTGCACCACAGCCTGATCGAGTCTGCCTAGCTCTAGCCATCCTGTAGCATGAACGTGGTCCTGAAGCAGTCATTTGGGGTTGGAGCCTTGCTTGCGGTGATGTGCAGCAGGGCTGTTGGTGCAGGTTGTGCAAGCAGGAGCTATCTGCCTCAGGTGTTTTCTCTAGGACATGTTTACATAGTCAGGGCATTTGCAGAGCACCTGAGGTGGAGTGTGCCAGAAAAGCCCACGCTGTCCAAGTGTGGGTGGCCTTGGGGATAGCTGTGGCAGCTGGGTATGCGCATGTTGAGGTGGGCTGTGAGTGCTTTTGATGTGTCCTGGCTGTTGCAGGCTTGAGAGCTGTAGGACTGAGGCAGTCCACAGGAACGGGGTGGGCCGAGAGCTCTTTGGGCCAGGACTGTGAGATAAGCTATCTTTCTGGTGACCCCTGAAGCAGGAGAATGGCTGTTAAGAAATGTTAGACATAGCTACCAAAGGGCACCAGTCTGATAGGGGGTGGGGAGGGTGGGATGGGATGTTGTGACACTGTATCCCATGCTAAAGAAAGAGCTTCAGAGTAGCACAGATACTCAGTGATGCTCTACTGCTGCCAATATGTGATGAGGCAGGGATTTTTTCCCCCCTCGGACATCAGGGTCGGACGAGGCCCACTCGCTTTGTGTGCCACGGCAGCATGTTTATGGTGTGCCCTGCTGCTGGCACCTGTGCAGACAGGGTAGTGCTGCCAGGGCAGGAACGCCAGTACCTTACGTAAGAAGAACTGGGACACAAACAGCTCCAAGTAATGCTTCCCATTTATCTTCCATATTCTTCCCTCCCATCTCCCTCCTCTCCCCAAGACTGCGCTTACTGGTAGGGCTCTAGGGTCTCTTGTGGGCTACTGCAAGTGTCTCCACTGTGTAGCTCACCTGATGGCACACAGCACGGGTGATCAGGCCCTGGAGAGGTGGGCTCTGAGGTAACTGGTGGGCTGTGGCTCCTGGAGATGACCCTGAGAGGTTACTGCAGTGGTGAGGCTGAGCTGGGGGGTGTGATACCTACCCCTAACACTGAGAATTCCCTCCTGTTGACGGCAAACCTGCTCCTCCTCTGCTCCACTGCTCACTGGGTGTTCCAGCGTCAAAGTGGAACATCCAGATTATTGCTGGGTTTTTTTCCCCCCTTTTGAACAAGAACATCTGTACTGAGGTCACAGCATAAATTCCATTGCTTTTTCATTGTGGCTTTGGGAATATTTCTGCAAGCAAGGCTTTTGATATTGTCTGACGTGTTTTTCAAAGCACGAATGTTTTGTTATCCATCTTCTCTGAGAATGGATTGGAGTCCAGTTCTGTCAGGTTATCAGTATGAATATTTATAGCTGCAAAAGCATAGTTCGCTGTCAACTGCTTTAATACTCCTTTCTGGCTAAAGTAGAAACATTAAACATCTAAAATATGCATGGTGAAATCAAAGCCCCTATAGGTAAAACTTTAAATTGGAAAATGATGTCATATTTTAATGTAAGGAGCATATAGGTTTCAAGCTGACAACAAAATGCATTTGTCCAAATCTTGAAGTGCTGCCTACAGCTGTGGTCTCTGCATCACTGAGCTGGCATGGGGAAGAGCGTGGTCTTGTGGCAGGGAAGGCAGCTGCTGTGTGGAGGAGGCCAAAAAGGCTGAGTGAGTCTCAGAATCACAGAACGGTAGGGGTTGGAAGGGACCTCTGTGGGTCATCTAGTCCAACCCTCCTGCCGAAGCATGGTCACCTACAGTAGGCTGCACAGGACCTTGTCCAGGAGGGTCTTGAATATCTCCAGAGAAGGAGACTCCACAACGTCCCTGGGCAGCCTGTTCCAGTGCTCCGTCACCCTCAGAGTGAAGAAATTCTTCCTCATATTCAGCTAGAACTTCCTGTGCTTCAGTTTGTGCCTGTTGCCCCTTGTCCTGTCGCTGGGCACCACTGAAAAGAGCTTGGCCCCATCCTCCTGACACCCACCCTTCAGATATTTGTAAGTATACATTAGGTCCCTTCGCAGCCTTCTCTTCTTCAGGCTGAACAAGCCCAGCTCCCTCAGCCTTTCCTCGTAGGAGAGATGTTCCAGTCCCCTCACCATCCTTGTAGCCCTCCGCTGGACTCTCTCCAGTAGCTCTTCATCTTTCTTGAAGTGGGGAGCCCAGAACTGGACAGAGTACTCCAGATGAGGCCTCACTAGGGCAGTGTAGAGGGGAAGGAGAACCTCCCTCGACCTGCTGGACACACTCCTCTAGATGCATCCCAGGATCCCATTGGCCTTCTTGGCAGCCAGGGCACACTGCTGGCTCATGGTTAACCTGTCGTGCACTAGGACACCCAGGTCCCTCTCCACAGAGCTGCTCTCCAGCAGGTCCACCCCAAGCCTGTACTGATTCCTCCATTTGGAAAGGAGAAAGCAGAGCGGTGAGATGAGAGGCTTAAACCATGAAAACAGCAGACAAAGCGAATGAGAAGTGCTCTTCACCAAACCCTGCAAATAGCAGAACAGAGGGGAACTAGCTTGAACCAGTGGAGGGTTGATTTAAAAGGGGCAGGAGAAGGTGCTTCTCACGGAGGGCAGGGTCCTGGGGAGTTGCACAGAGTGCTGCTTGTGGTGTTTGCACCGGTGCGGGTAAGCACGGGCTGAAAATGAGCATTCTAATTTGAAATGCTGTTAATTTTTAAATTTTTTAATTATTTTTTAGAACAGGCTGAGCATATGAAATGCATCAAATTCTCAGGCGCAAGTCAGATGCTTGGAAAAGTGCACTTCTGGGAATTTGCAGCCAAAAGATTTAGTGATATTTGAAAGCTTAACTATGTAGAATGGGAATATTTACAATTCTGCTATCAAAGATAAAAATGTGCAAAAGCAATTAATCCTGTCTTCCAGGGCATTCCCAAGTAGTCCCATCTTCCCAGTCATTCACTGGGACTCAGTGGGAGAGGTACGGGGGGGAGGACTGGGAGGGAGATACTCCTAGCTAAGATATGCTAAGTTCCAAAAAAGTTCATCAGTGAGATGTTGGAGTTTTTTGGGGGGTTCACTCCCCCTGCCATATCTCTGAAGTCCCGCAGTGCTATATGGCTGATTTGAACTCTGAGCTATTGGCGTCAGGCTCTGTCTCTTTGTTTAGCTCTGTGGAGAGGGACCTGGGAGTGCTGGTGGATGATAAGTTGACTGTGAGCCAGCAGCATGTCCTGGTTGCCAAGAAGGCCAATGGCATCCTGGGGTGCATTCAGAAGAGTGTGGCCAGCAGGACGAGGGAGGTTCTCCTCCCCCTCTACTCTGCCCTGGTGAGGCCCCATCTGCAGTACTCTGTCCAGTTCTGGGCTCCCCAGTTCAAGAAAGATGAAGAGCTACTGGAGAGAGTCCAACGGAGGGCTACGAGGATGATGAGGGAACTGGAGCATCTCTCCTACGAGGAAAGGCTGAGGGAGCCGGGCTTGTTCAGCCTGAAGAAGAGAAGGCTGCGAGGGGACCTTTATAAGTGCTTACAGATATCTTAAGGGTGGGTGTCAGGAGGATGGGGCCAAGCTCTTTTCAGTGGTGCCCAACGACAGGACAAGGGGCAACAGGCACAAACTGAAGCATAGGAAGTTCCATCTGAACATGAGGAAGAACTTCTTCCCTCTGAGGGTGACGGAGCACTGGAACAGGTTGCCCAGGGAGGTTGTGGATTCTGCTTCTCTGGAGATACTCAAACCCCACCTGGACGCTGCCCTGTGCAGCCTGCTGCAGGTGACAATTCTTCGGCAGGGAGGTTGGACTAGATGACCCACAGAGGTCCCTTCCAACCCCAACCATTCCGTGATTCATCTCAGTTCTGAGGTCTGTGCCAGGCTGGTATTAATTTGTTGCTTCTCCCATGCTCTATTTTTTATTTTATGTAGCAAGAGAAGCATTAGAAGGTGAAGGTTTGTGGATTTGGTTTCTCTGCGATGAAGCCAGTAAAACCAGCTTTGCATGTAAGGATATATTGTCTTAGAGAGTTTTTGTTTCCATGCTGAAATATTCTGATTAAACAATGCAGAACTAGCTGTGGCAGGTTGCATGCTTGCTTTTGACGTGTGTGCTCAGGCAAGAGTCACATCTGTGGTCCTTTGAGATATAAAAGAAGTGAGGCCAAGGTTTTCTGAGGACTGATGTGTCCTGCAGGTTTTGGTCACAGCTGATAGTGGAGAAGCTAATGATGAGGGGGCACAAAGGTGAGAGATGATTCCAGAATATCGGATTGCTTACCTGGTTCTCCAGCTGAATCTCAACCTGCTATTTTCACCTGCAATATTGTACAGCCAGTTTGAGTATGATACTGTAAATATGATGCACAGATGCAGAACATGCAAGGTGCTTTGTCTCTGTGCCCTTCACCCTGGGCTTCTCCCTTGGGGTTCACTCACAGAATGATGGGGGACCACTGGGGTGGGAAAGTGTGTAGGGGACTCTTGTCTGGTTACGGGGACCTGCCTGTCTTACCCTCTCACCACTAAGGAAGTGAAAGGATTCGGCCACTCGGTGAGTGATGGAGGACCTAAAGAAACTGGTTTGTCACTCTCGATGAACTCTTAAACTGTTCCGTGGTAAACAGCCTCACAGATTGTTTAAATGCAAAAAACCTGAGAATTTATTTTGAAATTTCTAGGGCATTGCTGTAAAAATAAACAGATAACTTTATAACTCATTGTTTTTATAGTTGTAATTTTGGTCCTTCTAAAATGTTATTAGGCCGTCAAACGAAAACACTGACTCTTTGCCTTAGAATCTCAGTACTTTCCTGGCCTTGACATAATCTTATGTTTCTTGTGCTAATTTTCATATCCTCTAGAGGGAGAAGTAAGTTCTTGCTCAGACTATGTTGGAAAGTGTTAAGGCTCCCTTAATATACAAAAAGTGCTAATGATGTTTCAGTTCTCTGCATAACTTGCTATAAATTTTGGTGGATATGTATATGGCACCTATATTTTTTTGTTTTGTTTTTTTCCTCCTCAATTTGTAGTTCTTGGACAAAGTTTTATACTTTCAGAGGTGATAGGGGCATAATTTGTTCTGGGCCAGGCAGGGGCTGCAGCTATGGTATTAATGCTGGGTTTAGAAGGAGGTTCTAGATGGCACATAACAAGCACCAAGGAGACTGTTTTCCACACCTGTATGTATGAAGATTCATGGTGAGAATCTAAAAAACAGTAAGGATGCTGTTTTGCAACTGTCCAAATTCATGGCTTTTGTGTAATGCAATATTTAGCAATTGTTTTGCCACAGTCCCTAGCCCTAAACACGGGTTGAGTCGTTGACAACTGCTCTTGCCCCCCACCCTGTTTATTTTCAAAGGATTGACATAAGAAAAAACTTGGCCTTTCTTCCTGACATGCAACAACCTGCCTCTGACCTCCGCAGCCTGTGCAGAATGGTAAGCTCTCCGAAGGAACACCGCAAATGCCAGACCTAGCCTACAGCACTAGATTTAAGACTCTCTCTCTAATCTAGCCCAGAGATCCGTGTCGTCTTTGGAGTTTGCAAAGGCCGCGAGGCTGGGATTGTTGGGCAGGACTTGCAGTTGGCAAGTATTGCTTGGGGGCTTTTTGTGTGTGGTGTTTCGTTTCTTTTCTTTGTTGTATTTTTAAGACAGCAGGCTGTACTGGGTTGCTGCAGAGCAGGGTGAAAGATGGGCAGTGACCTTTCTTCTGGCATTAGCACTGGGCTAAGTGCTGGCATGCAGGCCAGTGATGGGGATATGAGGATAGAAATATTGATTCATAGCTATCTTCTGGAAAGGCTGCTGGAACCAGAGTGTTTACTGGGCTTTCCTGCTCTTAAGCTGTACTTGTCATCCCTTTACCTAATCTGGGCCCCAAACCTTCAAGCCTAATATGAACCCTGTGCTTTGGGCTGTGGTCCTTATCCTGAAGGCAGCCAGGGCTGGTTCTCTGTAGCTGGCTGCAGCCCCCACCCCACTCATCAGGGTCTGGGGGCAGATCTAGCTCTTCAGTGCCTCCAGCCCTGAGCACTAACCCCAGTTCCAACTCTAGCCTTACCCTGAAACAGGAAAGTCCTGTATTCCCCAGACATCAGCCTGGGATGTATGATCAGCACCAGCTGTCATCCCAATCCTCTGGCACCTAAATGAGCAAGAAACAAAGCTGGTTCTTCAGCCCCTTCACTCCCTAATCTAAACCTATGATCAGATGCAGCCAGCGGCTTGCCAAACTGGTACTGTTCAGAATCAGCGTAGTTTGGTGGTGCTTCCAGGATCCAGGAATGAAATTATCTGTTCATCCCTCTCTATCCTTAGCTGTGGCTGTGGGTTGCCCGAAAGACGGATGGTACTCAGGATGGGCAGCTCTGTAAAGTCAGAGTGAATGTTTGTATCATCAAAAACAATGCTGAATTCTGAGCAGGGAGATGTTGAAGGTCTGTTACTGACAGTTTGGTCAGGCATCTTGACAGCAAGTCTGAAAAGGTGTCATTTCTTTCTGGATTCTTCACGGTGCAGATTGGTGTTTGTAAGGTATAGAAGTTAAAGTCGTCATATTGGTGAGTTTGCTGTTAGCCCACAAATAGTCAAAGCAGGTTGGAGTCCAGGTTTGGAGAGGTGGGGCTGGGTAAGCAAGCTGCTTGCTAGATCCAGTAAGGACAGAGCGTGATGTGGGGAGCGGAGGGTTTGCTGGTGGTTGCTATTTAAAAGAAAAATTCTAATTTGTGTGCTTGAGATAAGGCATTGTTTTTCACGCTTTTATACTTCTAGTTAAAAAAGAAACTTGAGGAATTTTGTCCTCTGTCCTCATCAGGTTGCTAATCCTGTGGTCCTCGGAGAGGCACGAGCTTGCGGAGTATAAGTGTGCGTGTGTTGCAGGGGCGTTGTGTCTCTTTGGTCTACAAACAGGCTTTGTATGTACTTAAGGGCTACCACTATGCATGGTAGACCTCAGCTCCGACAAATATTTGGGCCCTCGAGGAAATGTAAGGAGGTAATATCATACGGCGTGAAATGCATTGTTTATGCAATTTGCTTTGCTCTAACAGTGGTGAATACAGGAAACAGTTGTTCTTTGGAGATGGTGAAAGCTCAGGTGATGGAGCGATGGTCTGGATAGACAAAGCTAAAGGGGAAAGAGCAGTTGAGGAGGAAGAGAAAGGGTTGCCACTTTGTCGTTCTCCAGCCCCTTTTGCACCATTGCTCATTCTGGATGCTGTCACCCATCTATCACCATGCTCTGAGGGCTTGCCAGTTCCCCTCCCTTGTTGGTCCAACCTGACCTCTGCTCCATGCCTTCACCATAGACTATGCACCAGCTACACATGGGGCAAAACAAAGAAACAGCAGAGAGAGCTGGAAACTATTTTCAGGGCAGTTTTGTTTGAAAAGCCACTCCCTGCCAGGGTATGCAACTGAGGTGGCAGATTTGCAGTGACTTGTCTCTGTGACATCAGGAGCATCTGTGCAGCGATTCATTGTTGGGGATGGGTAGGGACCAGACCAAGGGCTCAGTCCTGCTGAAGGCTCAACTCCTGGTGCAACCAATGGGAGTTGTGCTTTATGGCTGTCTTAAAATGGGTCTGAAGAGTTGGCAGCTGAGTAGGGGGAGATAGACACATGGTTTCTTGAGTGTGTCGTGGTTTTAGTGTTCTGGCACATTAGTGTTGGTGCAGCAGGAGAAAGTGAGCGGTTCCTTCAAAGTTTTTTTTCAATGATTTAAAGGGCCAGTTCAGAAGAGTCAGTTACATGTGTGTTTTCTTTTTCCTGAACTTCTAATGATTACTGTTTGTAGCATTGAAAAAGAAGAAAATACAGTGTTTGTAATGTCCTCTTTCAGTCATCCAAAGTGCTTGCATTAAGATGTACTTCAACATCATACACATGATAGATGGTGGAGAGAAAAGCCAGTTCTGATCTTTCCTCAAAGTTGAACAAGCTCCAGCCTGCAATGGAAGTATTTATTTTTTAAAAAAGCCCCAAACAACAACAAAAAACAAACTCAAAAAAACCACGCAAAATTTGTTATTGCACAAAGGAGTCGGAAACCAATTTGAACTTGCCTTGAATGTTGGCTTTCCAAGTACTTGAACAAATATAAAACTTTCCCAAGATTCTGGCAAGTCCCCATCAAGCATGTTTTATGGAGTATTTCCCCTCCCACAGGTGAACCAGGAACACTCTCTTCCCTTTCATTTGGGGAAACCAGTAGCAATGCCCACAGACGCTACTGCTAAGTGATTTCCACTTAAATAGAAATGAGACGTCAGCTTTCTGCAGCTGGCCAGGCCCTTTTCTGGGGAGTCCATCAGTTACGCCAAGTACCCTGTGGCTGCCTATGTCTGTTCTGCGCTGTGCAGAATTAAAGGATTACCATTTGCATGGGATTAACAATATCTGTGCTGTTTGCGTTAGCTCTGTGTATAACTTTGAAAGACATTTAATGAGTACTTTTTATCGACAACTGGTGAGGCTGGGTGGTGCGATGTTCTCTTGCTTTGTACTGACTGCAATGCTGAAAGTGTTAGAAATGGGAGCTGAGAATAATTACATTAGTTTCGTGGCAAGGCTTAAATGAAGTGCATTTTAATCAGGTCTTGAAAGCACCTGTTGTTGGTAGTGCAGTCAGGAGAAGCAATGAGCTTCGCACTGCAAGGAAAGGGGACAAGAGAGGGAGAAAAATAATGTGACACAGCTGAAATCCTTCAACATCAGGCATGGGTTGCACAGAGCTGTTGGTGTGCGCTGTGCTGTCAGCCATGTGTGCCTTTAGGGTGTCGGTGCATGGTAAGAGCACCTTCAGGCTTGAGACAGCTCTTTGCTGATGCTTTTTGCTATCTCATAGTTACGTTAGCCAGGACCATGCAGAGATGTAAGCTCCCAGACCAGCACAGCAGCTCTTGCAAAAGCCTCCAGTTTGCTTCTGGGAGTTTGCTTCGTACGTAAGGAGCAGTACAGACAAAAGACTCAAAGATGTCTATGGGAAGAAGGCTAACAGCAGGCATGTCAAAATGGTAGCTGGTTAGGAGCGCTTTTACTACCAGGGTAGCTGTAGCCTCGCATCGCTGAGTGGCTCCCAGGCTACTGGATCTGGCAGTGTTCGTCAGGCTGCACAAGATAATGGTGGTTGAACTGACTGTGCTTTGGATGAGGCTGTGGTGCCCAGCCATCTCGTGTTCGTACAGTTTTGGGGAGCTGGGCAAACTGGTTAGGGGCTGCGCTGCTGTGTAGACGTGTCCAAAAGAAAAAGCTGCAGAGCTCTTTCAGCCTTTGTCAATGGCAAGACCCAGAAGCTGAATGAAGGACATGGCTTGAGGGGCATGGGTGGAGGAGCAGCTACGCACTGCAGGGCTATCAGGGAGTTCTGGTCCAGACGACTTACAGGCCCAGTTTGGTAACTGTCAGCATTCGTCAGAGAGGCAAGTTGAAAGGAGAGGACTGAAGGAGGATATGTGTACTGAGTGACGCCTGGAATTCCTCTCATTCATAACAGGAGGATGGGTGGCTTTTGTGGGCAGAAGATGGACAGCAGGGGAGGTAGTGCTTCCTCTGCTATTTCAAAATGAGGATTCTTCCACATCCCTCTCGCAAGTTACAGTGAAACCTTTCTGAATGCTACAGGCCAAATTTTGTTCTCAGTTACACCCATGCAACCTTACTGAAGTCAGCAGTTGTCCGTTTTGCAACCACTGCCTGATGCAATAACTCAAGGGCTACATATCTTAAAGGTTGAAGATGTGCTTGCATTCCTAGCGCTGCGACAGCGAGTAATGCTGGACATGAAATTGCTGTTGCCTGAGTAATTGCTGAAGAATAACTGAGGTCAGTGGTGTTGCACGGTTGTAACTGACTGCGCGGGGCTGGGAACACTCATACGGTATCTGTGAGCTCACTGGGACCCAGGAGAGATGGGCCTGTCACTCCCTCCAGCTGGAATGCCACTTTCCCACATCAGACACTCCCTGTGGTAATTATACCCTTTTTAGACTCACCCTTTCACAATTACTTGCCTAAGCCTTGCCTGAAACTGACATCACTGGGAAGTCCAATAAAAACACGGCAAGCTTTCAAACCATCCCAGGAAAGCAGAATACTGTATTATTAGTAGTAGTATTTCAATGCAGCTGTTTGATGATTTTCTTAACCTTATCTTGTAACAGGAGGATTTGGAGTTCCCTCCCAGCAAATGGCCTCCAGGGTCAGCAAAGTCCTTCTAGCGTCTTCAGTGATGTACGGGCCTCAAAGTGCTTCGTGGCGGTTCCTTTCTTTTTCTTCTTTTTACCTCTTCTTTGCAGTACTGAATGCTTTCTTCTGGGAGGGCTGATCCTAAGCTGCTCAGACCTCAAAACAGCAGCTATCTCTAAGCCAGCAGCTGTTCTGGTGGTTGTTTTTTCAAAGTACGTCTGTGTTCCTCTTTCTTTCCTTTTCTATTTTCAAGTTGACCACTTCTTTAGAAGCGTAAAGGCGTATTCAGAACTTGCACTTGCTCTGGGAGAGAGGAAAGCAATGGCAGCTTGCTTTACTTTTAAAATGCTTTTGTTTGGGTTTTTTTTAATTACAAAATTTCAAATGACTCCATGAATTGGACCCTCTAGAAGGACACAGGAAATTATCACTATTTTTGTTATAGGTAAAGCTGAAAATCTGAATCAGAGCAAGTTCAGGGTTTTGTTTTTAGTTCCATTATGATCCTGTCTGAACTGGCATACAGCTCATCCTGTGACATCAGAGTTTTTTGGGGCTGGGATTTTGTTTTGTTAATTCTTGGTTTGCATGGGAACAGGCCTCCAGAAAAGAATTTCCCAAACAAATATTAAGAAAGGAAACTAGGTGCAGAAAACATCGAGGAAGGTAACTGGAAAACTTTGTACGGAATGATTCCTGTTCTGTAACACCTGATGAGGGAAGCATGAGGCTTTGCAATTGTAAACATAATTTCTTTCCACCCTGCTTGGCAATCATATTCATTTTCTGGGTGTAACCCTTTCATGTACGCAGCTGCACTCCGCATTCCCATAGCTAGGCATCTCGGGTAAACCTTTTGATCTCGCCTTCTAGCCTTTGCTTGCTTACATTGTGTTTATTACAACTTTTTCAACTCCTCCGAAGCAGGGTGTGATGGATGATCCTGGAGGAGCTGCCCTCTAGATCTCTGTGATTATACCGAGTTGATGATTTCTCCCCGACAGGTGCAGGCAAGCTGACTTAAAAAAAAAACAAACCAAGAAATCTTTTTCGTAAAGCGAAACCTACTTGGTGTCACCTCCTTCCTCTGCTGTCGTGTTCAGGTCGGGAGAGCAGAGGCTTGACTTGGCTTCTGTTTCTGCCTCTGGCACAATCGCCTCTTGGAGTCGCAAATACCTCCCCTCATACTGGCTCTTGTCATTTGGTACCAGCAGTGGCTGTTCCTCTGGCAGCTGGGTGCTCTGACCCCTGGGAGAGCACTCTGGGTCTTGGCAACATGCTTCCACCTTTTCCTTTCTTCCCTGCAGGCTGGGTTGGTTTTCTGTGGTGCCGACCCACCGGCCATGGGGGCTTCTCCCACGGTTTGCAGCAGGCTCTGGGGAGGCGTTAGACCAAATCCGCACCTAAAGCCCCTGTTAATGTAAATCTCTGCACTGTGCCGTGGCAGATGCCAGAGACCGCTCAGAAAGGTATTGCCAGTGTTTCCAGCAGCTCCCCTGTCCCCGAACTGTGGCAGGATTTGCAAGTGTTCAGTGTGTTTGCAAAATGCCGTAAGTAAAAACAACTGTCTTGATTGTTTTCCCTCTGATTTAAATAGTTTAAAAACTGGTTACAGACCTCAGGATTCTTGCAAATCATTACTGTGTCGTCTTGCCTGTTTGGGGTTTGTAGCACGACTGTGATCAGCCAGAGCAGACACTTTTGCAGGATGTGAAATGCCATTCTCCGTTCCCTGCGGTTTGATATTAAAGAAACCTTTTAATTTTTGAGGTGCTGCATATGTACTCTTACCAGGTTCAGGGTAATATAACAGGAGTGGTGCGCAGGTTACTTTGATATCGGGGAGAGCCAAATGCTTTTCCAATTAGCTCTGAGCGGGTGTATTGGCAAAATTTTGGTTGTCTGTTGTAAAATAATATGAAGCCATCATCTGCATAGGTCAGTGTGAAGCAATATAAAAAAGCACATTTCTTTAAAAAAAAAAAAAAATCTCAAATGTTTATGCAATTTGGAATGTGATGCTTTCTCTATTTTTGGGTATGTATGTGTCACTTCAAGCTGATCCTTTCAGAAATTATGTTGTGGATTTTTCTTTTTTTATAATGGAGGAAAAACCAAATCATGTCCCCAATCCACCATTTGATGCCTGAGCAGTTTGGATCGAATCATACACTGAAAGATGATATACAAAGCACATGAGTCAGCTCAGCTGCTTTTTAATCTGTTCCGTGATTTGTCCACACTCAGCAACTTTTTTTTTTGGCTGCAGCAGAAGCCAGCACGGTGCTTCAGGCAGGGGCGTCACCCAAGCTACCTTAGTTGATGAAACTGAAGTTGCTTCCTGAGTGTTACGGTCCTGTACGTTGTTGAATGAGCTGGCTCTGCGTCTGTGGCCAATTTGGATATCTGCAAGTGATTTACTATGCTCTGAAATGCAGCTGCTTCAAGTACGGCATCTGATCTGGGACCACACCACTGGGAGCCGTCCTTGCTGAAAGTGAAGGAGAGATTAAAACCAGTTGAAGAAAAAAAGAGATTATTTTTTATGGTCCTTCTTGGTAGTTTTTCCCATTAATTCTTTTAATAAGAGATGGAAAACTCTAACTCTCTGAAACATCTGAGCTCCGGTCTTTCCTGGTGGTTTCCTTCTGGTAAGGAGTTATTGGGAGATGACATGAAGACTCGCAGAGGGCTGCCTCTTCTGAAGCCTGCGCAAAGGGTTTCAAAATATAAATACTAAAACCATTCTTGTGAGCACTCAGGCCTGAATTAACAGAGGAAATTCATTAGGGTGCATTTGATCTTCATGACTTGAAGGCAGCAGTCCTTCAAGGTCTTGTGTATGGGTGAAGCCCCACAGGGTCAAACTGAGACATGGTGATACAACAGCAGGAATCCCATCTCCTTTCCCCCATACTTTCTGATAGTTATCCAAAATACACTGACTACCTCTTGGAAAGGTTTAATGTATTGTCATATTTATTGGCAGCCTGTGTCATGTAGGTGTGTGTGAAAACCACATTTGGTATTAATATTACCATGATTCCCAAAGGTGTTACTTAACTAGTACTTGGACAGTAATGCTTACTTGATACAGTATCACAGTGTCACAGAAAGGTATGGGCAGTCATGTATGAATGTAAGTATTAATGCAGGGATTAATACATTTTTTCTTTACAAAGAGATGCACTGACCTTGTCTGTGCCAATTTGAAATGAAGTGTAAAACCAATTATCATCAGAGGTTAATCGGAAAGAAAGTCAAGATGGAATGAGGTCAGAAAATATCATGTTTCTTAATTTTAATGAAAACAGATTTTTTTCAGTATTTTTCCAACCCTTGAGTCACTGTAAGAAAAAAAACCCAAACACTATTTTTGTCTCTTCCAGTAGAAGATAATAAAATAATGTTAACATATTTACAAAATTCAACAGTCTTGGCACAATCATGGAGGTATCCTAAAAGAGAAAAAACACATGCAAATGTGTAGCTCTTAGCATGACAGTTTTACCGTTTTTGAAAGAAATAGATACATTTCTTAGTTATTTCTATTCCAAGTTAATGCATGAAGAGCTACCCCAGAATAATATTTCTGACCTGATAATGACTGCGTGTGGGCATACACTTAATGCCGAGATGCGAGTCTGCAAACTCTAAGTGGCAAGGAGGGAGCAGCGTGGAATCGGCTTGTCTCTTGCACGTTTCTTGGGCGTGAATGTGTATCTGACCTTTGCTAAATCTGATGAACTTTCCATGCCAGAAGAGCCTGTCTCCCACACACAGACACTGTGCAGTGGCTGAGAAGAAGCGTATTCCTCAAGCAAGCGTGGAAGCATGTTTCATCTGCGGTTCCGTGTCTGGTACCCCTTTGCTGCTGCTGTTAGGGTTGAACAACAGGTTGGCCTGAAGATTGAATGCCTTCAGGACTGAGAAAGGCCAGGTTTCTCCTGAAGAGGCCCTGCTGCAGTGTGCCTGGTACCCTTCTGCTCGGCTGGTCGGTTTTTTGCTCTCTGGGGAAGGGATGGGATCTGGTGCTGTAATTACAGAAATCAGTTAATAATGACAATGAATGATTGGACAGACTTCCTTTGCTCACCAGTGGTAAATGCAGCACCAGCAGCTTTGCTGGGCATCCAAACCACTGGTCTGGTGGGAGAATGAGTCCTCTAGGAGCAGTGCATGGACTTCTGTGGAAAGCCTCACTGAACCAGGAGATCATGTGCACACGTGGATACAGGTTTGCTGTCTATTGCTGAAGTCAGTATTTGGGTAGAGTATAAATCCTAATTTTTGTAGGTACTTCAGTGGATCTGTTGTCCCATGTGTCCATTACACCCTAAATACCCGCACGGTGTAATTACTGAAAGGGCAAAGCCAGTTAAAGGGAAGATTAAGACTATGGTCATTAAAAAATTATTGAAAAACAAGAAGCCTTCACCAACTGCTATGAGAGATGTCATCCCTCGGGGAAGCAAAAGTGAATGCAGAAGCACGGCAATGGAAGGAAGTCGTCAGCGGTGTCTTGCCTGAGTTTGCACTGTTTGACATCTCTGTAAACGATCAGGGAGAGGGTGAGCAGTGAGGTGAGAAAATCTGCAGGTGATTCTGAGTTACAAGGGTGAAGGAGGTCGAGGGCTGATTGTGACAGGCTGCAGAAGGACTTTGTGATACTCACTGGATGAGGAAATAGCAGATAAAATATAGTACAGGTAAGTGTAAGGTGATGCACCTGATGAGGAGGGGGGAAACAACCCCATCCTTATGTATACTGCAATGGGTCCCAGGCTGGTGGTTGCCACGCAAAAGTGAGGTCTGGCGTTATAAGTGAGCTGTGAAAATCTGAATGATCCTCATTTAAAAAAAGTCAAGTAATTTTTAGGAAAGAGATGGTGAATGGAAGGGAAGGTGTCAATGTGCCACAGTGTACATCCATGGGTCTGGTCTCTCTAGCTCAGCAAATTTGTAACATAGGAAAAAGTATACAGAATGTGTCTGGGAACGGTGAGAAGAGCAGAATAGCCATTCTGTAAGGATTTCTTCAATGGCCTAGGGTGCATCAGCCAGGTAAAGAGGGATCAGATGGCAGGCTAAAAAATTATGAAAAGAAAGGAGGAAGTGGGCAAGGAGTAAGGGTTTGCTGTCACTTCTAATGCAAGGTCTAGCAAAAACCCAGGTTTAAAAGAAGCTAATGATGATACTTATTCACAGTATGTCCATTTTAGATTTACAAGGTTTACATGGAAAAGGTCTGAATAAATTCATGAAAGGGAATCTACCACATCTGAGTCAAAACAGTCGCTCCTCTGATGCAGTGTCTAGCTCAAGGCTCAGTGGATGCCTGTGGAGGACCTGGGGAAGTATTGCTCTGCACTTGCTTTGCACCTGTGGCCTCAAGTTGCGTCAGGGGAAATTTAGATTGAATATTAGTAAAAATTGCTTTACTGAAAGAGTGGTGAAGCATTGGAACAGGCTGCTCAGGGAAGTGGTGAAGTCACCATCTCTGGAGGTGTTCAAAAAAGGTGTAGATATGGCAGTGTGGGATATGGTTTAGCAGGCGTAGTGGTGTTGCATTGACAGTTGGACTTGCTGATCTTAGAGGTCTTTTCCAACTTTAATGATTCTATGTGCAGCTCTACAGGTATGTGCCCCTGAGTACCCAGTGGAGCCCGGATGCTGAGGTGGATGCGCCAGCCTTGTGTTTCTCATTAGATAAGTTTGCTCCTGTTCAGTGTCTGTCGCTCAGCTTCTCGGTTCATAGCGCTGCATCTGCCTTAGATGTAAGGAAAAAAGGGATCAACCTAAGAAGTGGATTAAGTATATAAAATTAATCTCCTAAAGCATCCCCTTCCATATCGGTTGATACTAGTGCCCACAGCTCGGACTGGACCATGGTTTGTGTATGTCCACGGCCTTTGGAGCTCAGAAGATCTGAACAAAATGTGGTGTACCCTTGTTTACGATGGTTTCTGGTTTATCAATGTGGTATCGGATGGTTCAGGTGCCAGTGAGCATTTTGACAGCACTACTTGTGCTTTGTGGTTGTCCAGGTGGAGCACTATTCCTTCTGCTTTGCCACAGGCAATCTGGTCATGGCCTGCAGTGATTCTTCTTGACCAGCTCACATGGCTTAAGGTGTAAACTCTGTAATTTAACTTGCCTGCAGACATGCATGTGAGAAATAGTGTATGCTACCTTTTACTTACATGGCAGAGGACTTGCTTGTGTAGAGGTCAAGGGATCACTTCTCATTTTCAGAGGGTGCAAAGCTTAGGAAGGTCACGTGCTACTGCCCACACAGGACATCCATTTGACACTGTCACACCAGTCTGTGGCAGAAGTAGACAGCACGGAGAACATGATTTGAAAAGAAGAGTTGTTTAAAAAGCATCTGTAACTTTTCCCTTTATTAATACGCTTCTTTCTCTGAAGAGTGCACCAGTGTGGTGGGGAGCACACAACTGGAGAGGTTCCTGCACCGGCTCCGGGCAGCAGCTCAGGTGGCTGCTGGAGGCTGCTGCCAATGCCTGTGACAGTAAGGAGAGAGGGGAGCACGTTCCTGGAACTCACTCCTGCCTGTGTTCCTTCACGAGGCTCTGTGTAACCGCAGCAGCCAGTTTTGCTCCATATTGATTATAAGACCATAGCAGATAGGGAGAGCAAGACATTGCAGGACTTGCTCCTTCATTCATGAATTTTATAGCAGCACTATTTCTTGTATTGTAGTGAGGTTTAGGGACTTTGACAAGTTTGGGGTCTCTTTTGGCTGTAAAGCAGCTTAACGAGAGGCAGCCTTTTCCCAGAAAAGCGTAACAGCTTAGTAGCAAAAGGTGGGGACAAGGAAGAGATATTACTGCTACCCCATGCTGCTGTGCAAGATCGCACTGCCGTTCATCTGGGGCCGGGTGGGAGCTGAGCGCACACAGTGTGTCATGGTGAAATTGCTCAGCATCTTCCCCAGCCAGATAAGGCTTTCAGATAAGAAAATGGATCAAATAAATCATGAAAGCCAGCAGGTGCAAACATTTGCTGGGAACTGCTGCTTGTCTCTCTGGTCCAGTGCAAAAAAGGAGGCAAGAGGCAAGAGTAGGACCAGGCTTGCAGAGGCGGTGTCCTGAAGGATTGGATTCACACACAGGCATGGGGTGGGTCACAGCCTTGGCCCTCGTAGCAGAAAAGGTCGGACTCTCCTGACGTCACCTGGAGACGCCGTGCTTCCCTGCCCATTCCCGAGATGGAAAAGCAATGCTTTTATTGGCGCCAGCCAAGAGTGTAACAAGTGAGGACTAGTTATAAAAGGGTATGTTCATCCATACAAAAATTTAACCAGTGAAATAAACACCTTGTAACAGAAACTTAGCTGGGCAGCTTAACAAGTAAAATCTTACTGGGCATTGCAGCAATGGGATGAGTTTTCCCTCCTTCCCTCTTTCACCTGCTGTGTCGCTTGTAAGCTCTACAGGCAAGGGACAACATCTAGCTCGATTTTGATCTTTCTGCAATATAGAAGTTGTTATTCAGTGCTCATTATCAGTATTGTTTGCTTGGATTATGTTGTCTTTTCAGGTTAAATACATAGTGAATTAAAAAGCACAGAGTAATAAAAAGTAATAAACTGTGGAACTATACGTGTATTTTGGCCTGCTCCTCAGCTGCTAAAAATTGTTCTGTATGCACTGAAATCTCCTGATAAAGTGCTGCCTTATTGCATGGCATAGTAAAAGGTACAATTAAGCAGGTTTAGGAAGAGACATTAATAAAGGTAAGACCAAGTGACAGTTAAGGTCGTTTGAAACAAAAAGCTTTTGACAGAGATATCCAGCAGGATGGGTTTGTGAGCTCTGCGCTGCAGAATGCAGCATGAACACAATGACCCCTTGCAGGCTTCCTCCCCAAAGGTCCTCGGGGTTGCCTACAGAGTGGGTTTCCAAACCGGGCTGATGGGCTGCAGCCGCCACGCAGCCCGTTTGTGGCTGGACCATGATGAGAGCTGCGTCTGTCAGCTCGGGCTGCTGTGGCAAGGCACTGGAGAGCACCAGGAAGGGGCACTGCAGTAAAAGATAGGTCTTGTTCATGGTCTAGTGGAAGATGTCCCTGCTCATGGCAGGAGGGTTGGAACCAGAAGATCTTTAAGGTCCCTTCCAACCCTTACCATTCTATGATTCATAAAGGCGGTGGTTGAACTAGGCAGCAGGGAGCCTCATTCTATTCCTGTGCTGCTCATGTGCCTTTTGAGGGCAAGAGCATGGTCAGAAGTAAGGCAGGATTAAAACCAGAGTGTGTCTGAGAACAGTGCTCAAGGATGGCGTTTGGTATTGGCAGGAGGCATTGACGCTTTGTCATAAAATGCTACACAGCAATTGTGTTGGTTCACGTTGCACGCCTTGGCATTTGTTAGGGGTACGAATTAGGCAGTGAGGACTTCCCTGAGCTTCCTACCTCTTTTTCCTCGGCCTGGGATGCTAATGAAAGCCCTAGCCCAGCTCTTTCATCTTGTCCCATGTTTGCCTTTGTTGATGTGGAAAAGGAGCAAGGGAGGGGGCCCAGGCTGGAGAATGAGAGATAAAGCAAGTTTGTTTATGACTGAATCAGAGGACAGTCAGATGGAGAGTTTTCCTTGTAACTTAATAGCTGCGTTAATCACCAGGACTGCAGCAACTCCCACTGACAGCCAGAAAAGGGCCTATGTGTCTCACAACTGTGCTTGATACTGAATGAGTTCTCTGCAAAGGCGCTCTCCTAGCAGGGTCAATTAGAGCGCTTTAATAGGCATGCAGGATGCAGGAAGATTTTTAATTATCTTGCATTAAAAACAGCCTAACCTCAGCAGGAACAAACTCTTTATGTAATTTCAGATTAAGTGAAATTATTTGGTAAAGGAGCGAGGTAACTGGAGCATCCCTGGGCAACTGGCTAATAGTGGCTCTTTCTATAAATACCTTATCGCCTTGCACATACTAACGTGGGGCTTAGTGAGAAGCACACAGTTTAGTATGGCTTGGGTGAAATCATGGGTCAAACTTACAGAAGCATTTGACTGTCTGTGCTCAAACATGTGTGTCAGCATCATGTAAATAAGGGTTCCCCCCCCTCCAATGTCCTTTAAAGTAGAGAGAGGTAAAATTTCCTTGGTGAACCGTTCATCTCGGCAGAAGGCAGTTTAGCACTTTACCCACTTGGCTTTGGCAGGTGCCCTTCACTAAAGGTTTTTGGGCTCCCAGCTTGCAGCTGGGTCCATATCCCTCAGTTCCAAGCAGAGGTTTTCTAAGGTAGCTGCCTGAGTGACCATAAATCCCAGTGGAAACAAATGGGACTCAGCAAGGCATCTTTGAAAAGTCTCGTCTTAAAGTGAGAACAAGGTGGAGTAATTAAAGTGACAGATTATTCATTTATCTGGGGGAAAGAGGGGTAAAAGATTGCACAACCTCAAATTATTTATTTCGGTCCTTCTCTCCTCAGAGATACTGCCCTGATTAGACCCCCCAGGTGCCGCACGGTCCCAGTTTCTGACTCTTTGAGCATGCTCAGCCTCTGCTGTGGGCAGGGGCCTGTTTGGTGCCTCTAAAATCCGAGCAGCTTTGCCTTGCTGGCTGCTGGGTCTCCTGCCCATGCCTGGCAAGGCGAGGGGCTGCAGCAGCGAGTGTCGCCAGCTCCCCAGCCAGGCCCAACCTCGCCTCTTGGGCTGGAGCTTACGCTCCCCTCCCTGGCACTGCTGATGGTTCCCACCGACTTTCTTCTTTGCCTGCCCTGTGTTTGCTGGAGCCAATGTAACATCGACAGTATGCACTGCGTGCAGGGGTCAGAGTTTCTGTTTACCTGATTGTCTCTTGTGTGTACCTTGTTATATCCCCACTGTAAAAGTGACATCTCCTCCATCTCCACAAGCCCCATTGATGACTGCGTGCAATCCCACCCACTCCCAGCACCTCACTGACTGGCAGTGCAGGCATTGCTCCTACTCGGGGCCTGTTTCTTTTTCTCTCTCTGTCTCTCCACTTCTTATTGCTGGCAGTATGATTGCCAAGCCCGGCTGTCATTTTCAGTCTGGAAGGCAAGCGAGCAGCAGGGAGGAGCTGGAGGGTGCACAAATAGAGAGCGGCGAGCGATTTCGGCTCTCTGGTGCAATGCCACGCTAGGGCGGGCACATAGCTGCCGAGGGAAAATGGCATTTCGTTGAGTTTAGAAAGTGGAAAGCTGGCTGGATCTATGCTGCAGAGCACTCCCTCTCCACTGGCGGTTGGCCGTCGGGGTTATTTTCAGCCTTTATCATGGTCCCTGTGTAATCACAGCTCGCTAGACCTGTGAAAACAGCACCTCGCACTCTCTGCGGGGCTAACTGCTAGTTACTTGCAGCCATCGGTGGCAGAACAAACCCAGGCAGCCATCCAGGTGGCATGTTCCTACTTGTGACTGAGCGCGAATGATTTATGTGTTACTGATAGCGAGGGGGTGGGAGGGTGGAAGCCGCCTGCCTTCCACACCCACTGCTCTGTGCTCGGGCAGCCTCATGGGAGCAGGGAGCTGTGTCAGGGGTGCGAGAGGCAACCTCTACTCTCTTAGCCTGGGACAAGGGCTTGCCCTTCAGATCCAGTGCAACTTTGGAAAGAGTAAATGGGAAATAGCTTGTCCTGGGGGTGTTTGGCTTGTATGTTGATGTGGCTTCTTGCGAAGGTGGCTATACTCTCAGACCAAAAACTGCTGGCTGGTCAACTTGAAAGTCCTTCACACCTAATTGTGTGAATGAAATGCTTGCGGGCAGCCTCTGCTTCAAGGTAAAGTCTTGGAATACATGGAAACATGTACATGCCACCTGCTTTTTGTTTCTTCTTTGCAAGTTTACTCTGTGTGTCCTCAAACATCACCTACCAGAGGCTCTGGAAGATTTCCAACAAAAGATGAATTTCTAGGCTGTTGACTGTTTCAGATCCCTTCTTATTAGTAGAGAGGAGAAAAGGAAAATGATTCCTTCTCTACTCTTAAATCACAAACAATTCTTAGTGCTATTACAATCATATTCATCAGAGAATTACCCAAACTTAATTTTTTCGTGAGGAACGTTTCTTTCTGAAGACCAGTGTTAGGTGGAGAGTGCTGGGGCTAGATGAACAACAAGCCTGGGCCAAATCTGGACCCTCTATGCTGTTTTCCACATTGAATTTGTTCACCTCAGGTTTCTACTTTCCACACTCGCATACCTTCCTACCCTTGCTGTTTCACATGGGATTGATGTTAAATAGTGTTGCTCCAGGAGTCATGTGAATAAGCAAGGTGGGCCAAGGCCAGCATATCCTTTATACACGTAAAGCAGATACAACCACACGACACTTGCAAACAGCAATCCGGTGGGTAGCTGCAATGCAGAAAATCCATCCCTTGTGCACAGCCATTGATATCAACAGATTCAAATGCAAGATGTGTTAGGCTCGGTGGGTGGAGCTGAACGTATATCTAATCTGCTCTTGTGGCTTTTAGCATCCGGGATCACAGGTGGCAGATAGACACCATTCTCCTTGGACCTCCCAGGTAGGCTGCAGGAGTAGGGCAGGGGCCTCGGCTCTCCCCAGTGATGTGGGAGGGGGCAGAGGGCCAGATCCTTACCACTTTTTCATGCCCTTTAATTAGCTACAACTCGAATGAACTTATTGAGGACTGGGGTCATTTTCATTTCATATGTTGGGGGGTGGGGGCCTGCCTGTATTTCCCAGTTCTGCAAGACATGTTGAAGGTGGTAGATACAATGCAAGGGACCACAAAAGGATCATGATTGTGGTGGGTTGGCCCTGGCTGGACGTGAAGGGCCCACCAAAGCCCCTCTATCACTCCCCTCCTCAGCTGGACAGGGTAGAGAAAATATAACAAAGGACTCGTGGGTCAAGCTAAGGACAGGGAGAGATCACTCAGCAATCACCATCACTGGCAAAATAGACTTGACTTGGGGAAATTAGTTTAATTTATTGGTAATCAAATCAGAGTAGGATAATGAGAAATAAAACCAAATCTTAGAAACACCTTCCCCCAACCCCTTTCTTCTGTCCGGGCTCAGCATCACTCCCGAATTCTCTACATCCACCCCCCGAGTGGCACAGGGGGATGATGAATGGGGGTTGCAGTCAGTTCATCACATGTCTCTGCTGCTCCGTCCTCCTCACGCTCTGCCCCTGCTTCAGCATGGGGTCCCTCCCATGGGACACACTCCTCCATGAACTTCTCCAGCGTGAGTCCTTCACATGGGGTGCTGTTCTTCATGAACTGCTGCAGTGTGGGTCCCTTCCATGGGGTGCAGTCCTTCAGGAGCACACTGTTTCAGCATGGGTCTCCCATGGGGTCACAAGCCCTACCAGCAAACCTGCTCCAGCGTGGGGTCCTCATTCCATGGGTCTGCAGGTCCTGCCAGGAGCCTGCTCCAGCGCAGGCTCCCCACGGGGTCACAGCTTCCTTCAGGCACATCTACCTGCTCCAGTGTGGACTGGGCTGCAGGTGGGTATCTGTTCCACCATGGACCTCCCTGGGCTGCAGGGGCACAGCCTGCCTCACCATGGTCTTCTCCACAGGCTGCAGGGGAACCTCTGCTCTGGCGCCTGGAGCACCTCCTCCCCCTCCTTCTGCGCTGATCTTGGTGTCTGCAGGGCTGTCCCTCGTGTACATTCTGATTCCTCTCTCCTACTGCTGTATTTCTACTGCAGGTTTTTCCCCCCCCTTCTAAAATGTGTTATCCCAGAGGTGCTACCACCGTTGCTGATGGGCTCAGCCTTGGCCAGGGGCGGGTCCATATTGGGGCCAACTGGCATTGGCTCTATTGGACATGGTGGAAGCTTCTGGTAGCTTCTCACAGAAGCCACCCCTGCAGCTCCCCCTGCTACCAAAACCTGGCCATGCAAACCCAATACAATGCTGTAAAAAGAAAGTAAATTGTCTTGAGCAGACTGCTGCTTAGAAATATAGCAACCTTGGAATTCAGAAAGGGATTTCTGTGCCTAATTCTTCTTCATAAGCAACAAACTTATTTCACCATAAATCAAATACTTCTTCAGGCCACGTGTTTGTACAAACTGAGCTTATGTGCCAGCCACTGAAACCAGTCTCTGGTCCTTTTGCATCTTAGGAGCCCTTGGTGCAACTGTGCAGAACTGGAAGCACTAAAAATTATGCCTGCATTGTGGATGTACGTTTATATTTGTTAGTCTAAGTTGAGATTTAGATATCAGAATACCTAGCTGGTGCCGGACAGTACCTAATCTTCTGACAAGTCTTCCAAGGTACGATGAGGATGGAGTGCTATGTCACAGACTATGAAAGATGAAATATATTTTCTTTTCTTGTATTAATCAGAGGAGACCAGGTCAAACGGTTGATTCTCCACACCACCCTTGAACCACAAGAGGATGACTGCACACCCACAATGAGCTATTTCCAGCTCATTTTGGAGCTCAGGAGAGACAGGAGTTTGCTTCCCACTGACGGGATGATGAATGCAATGGAAAATCCTGCTTGTTTCGGTCAGACCTCTTTTACCGTGAGGGCAGAGGGACCACGCTGCAGGAGGAGCACCATGAGGATTGCTGGTTTGTGGCCGTGCCCCATCCTACCCCTCCTCTTTTCAGAAGGTAAGTTTGGCAAGAGCCAATTTTCCGGCGTGCCAGGCCTCCCTGGGATGTGCTGGCTGGCCAGGGTTGCGAGGAGAGGGGAAAGGCACAGCAGCTGTCTGTTAAGGCAGCACCACTTGGATGGAGCATGCCTGAAAAATTCTTAACCACAGATCTGTTATTAGCTGCAGCAAGATAAAAGGCGTATTTTATGAAAGTAATGCATTCCAGCATTACATGTGCCAGTCGGGAGACGGACAGCATGCATATGAATGCATTGTCTGTTTCTTTGAATGCATTATTTTACGTCTATAGGATCAAATGGTTGTTACTTATGCAATGCTTAATAACAGATCTTGGGACCATGCTATCTGGCTGCGAGCTGCACAGTGGGCGTGTAATATGCTTTGGTATTTTGCTGTGGTTTTCTCTTTTGTTGAAAGACGGTTTTTTGTTTATACTGTTTTCCAAGGTGAGATGCAAGATGCAGAGGTAGAACTGAGATAGTTGGGATGATTTAAGGATAAAGGGGAAACAAGGTTTGTCAAGAGACAAAAAACCTTTTGTCAGATCAAGTAATGTTTCTGGAAAGACAGACAAGCTTTCCACCTCAGTGTCCCTTTATCATGTCTCTTTTTTTTTCCCACCTAAGCTTTCCCAGCAGGTCCCATACAAGGTACCACCTCTCCATTGTCTGGGCAGGACTGATGTGCTCTCACACTGCTTGCTAATCCAGGGACAGGGGAAGGTTAAACTGTCGGCTTCATTGACCCATGATCCAAAATGTTCCGTTGGAGTTGATTTTTCCCCTTGAAGCTCCTAATCACCCCTGTCATACAGTCATCTGAAGCAAAATCAGGATTGCCTATCTTTCCAAAATTTATGCTTTAACTCATCCACAAAATACAGGTTTGATTCAACATTAGATTTGCAAGGTGAGATTACGTTGTCTGTCATGTCCCAGGGACCAATTATATTACCAAAACAGTTCCTTCTGGCTTTAAAATGTTCATCTCTATGAAAAACAGCTAGCTGTTTTTCAGCTATAGCTGTATGCAGCATAGGGCATGACTTAGAGGTGTGACAGGGACCATTTGCTTACAGCCACCTCGTGCTGGCATAGCCAGCTGCTTGGTTGTGCTTGCTGTTTTTCCGTGAGGCAGTGCTTTGCTGACCTCCTGACAGACTCTGAAGGGCTTTCACTGATGAGAGAAAGGCGTGCAAAAAATGATCCTTTGCCTGGTGCAAACTGGGATTCCTGCAGTTGCAGGGCTGGCAGTCGCTAGCTGGATGAGTCTCCCTGCTCCCCTGTGCTGGGGGCACAAACCGCGTGTTTGCAGGCTGTAAGAGCTTGCCCTGGGATCCTGGCTCGCTGTAAACCTGCTGTGCATCAAGCAGCAATCGAGTCTGATCTCGGTCCTGCATCTACCCACGCCTGCATTGCTCCTGAATTTCAGAGTTGCCTTCCAAGCCACTGTTTCTCGCTGCTGAGGCTCACGCCGTACCTCAGCTCCACTGAAGTTTAAATCCTTAGTATAGGGTCAAACTGCCCTCTGCTAAATGCATATTACATTCATAGAAAAGCATGAACATTGCATGCAGAGATACGTTGTGTTGCTCCTTTCTGTGAGCAGTTTTCAGATCTCTTCTTGCAGGTATTAAAGAGAGAGATAACATCAACAGGTCAGGGAGGGAAGTTCTGTATTTCATACATGGTAATTTTTTCTTGAATCCTTTAAAAAAGAACAAAATGTATTTTTTTTAACAGAAATCTGTATTTAAAACTTGCAGGAAAAATCAAAATGATATCTTCAGAAGTCCTCGCCTCCCATCATGGGTTATCCTAAGTGCATCCATTGCTGAAGTCAGCCTCCCTTCCCACCAAGCTACCCCCCTCACACTCCGTCTCTCCAAGTTTTCCTGTCTCTCTGCACTGAGTTTGGAGCCTCTTGCCTTCCCAGGCGATGCCCTGCATGACCCCCTTTCTCTGTATCTGCTCACACATTCCTTCCTTATCTTGCTGCTCCAGATTCCCTCTTGACTATAGACCATATGTGTTTACAGATCCCAGCTTGGTGCCTGCTGACAAAACTGGCTTTCATCCTGACAGTGAGTCATATGACCTTCCTCTCTTTTTTCCAAAACCTTTTGTATATGCATGAACCCTTTAAACAGAGGCATCTGACATGTTTCTCCATCAGTCTCCATGTTTGTATCTGTCTGCTTATATGATCAATGTTTGTATTAGGTAGTTATTACGCTCTTCTGAATCTCTTCTAGCTGTATTTTGACTAGACTGCGGTGACCTTCTGGCAAAGACTCTGCCATGCATATTTATACCTCGCTAAATACACTGTTGATGCTCAATAAATGGGAACATTATTCATCTTTGGAATCGCTTTGAAATTATTTTTATGTGAGGGAGCATCTTAAGAAAAATCTGTGGGGTGAGAATTTGCTCAATAAAGTCAATGGGAATTCTGCCGCAGGGTGTTTTTGAGTACAGTCTTACAATTATCGTTGTCCTGTTGTAGGTTTAGGTTATTAGTTTTCTTTGTCTTTATTTTTTATATAGATCAAATATTGTCTATATAAAGTTCCTTTGGTTTCCTAAGTGTTGCAAATCCAAATGACTTCTGGGTTTCTAAATTTGTAAATAATACTACGGTAAAACACTACTGTTAAATACTGTTTTACTATGTAAAAGTACTACTGTTAAATACTGTTAACATTACTGTTAAAATAATATGACCTTGCTGAAGCTTAATCTTTTTCCAGATGGGTTACATGGGGCAACACCTCCTCTTTTGCAGGCAATCTTCATCTTCAGGGACAGCAGACTCCGAAATACGCTGAATGCGTGTTGCCATAATACCTATGCCTAGATATGCGGTGCTGTTGCAAACTTCAGCCCTGTAGAAACCCTATTGTTTATCAATGTGAGAGGCCCCACCCCAAACATTAATTAGAGCGAAGCTCATGTCATAAATCCACTGGCGTCCCAAGTGAAGCCAGTGCTCCCTGGGAAGGGAGGTTATCTCCTCCTTTTGCTGCTGGTTCTTTGAACTTCCTGTGGCCAGGGAATCCATCTGTTTTAAGCTAGAATAACAATTATGAAATTACCCCTGCTCTCCTAGCTGGAGTTCATGTCTAATGAACTTCAACAGGAGTCATAATTTTAAAAGTGATTTCTCAAAAGCATTATAACTCAAGACAATTAAGGCTTGAGAGAGAGCGCGCGAGACAGGGAAGGGAGGAAAACAGAGGCACTCCTTGGGGCAGGGCGCTTCATGAGTATTCAGCAGATGTGACTCATTCCCGCCTCTAGTCCTAGCAGAAGTAATACCTTTTGAATAGGTTCTGCGTGCTAGATAAAAACTTGTTTGCTGGTGCAAAAATCATACCACGCATGTTAGAACAAGCACTCTGATGGGCTATTCCCATTAAAAACAAGGGCACGCAGCAGTGGATTTTTCAGTCTGTTGATGTAAGTTGGACATGGTTTTTTAGCTGTGGAAACTTGTCAAAGTCTGCAGAAAGATGGGATAAAGGGGAAGGAAATGCAGACCAAATAATAAGTGAATTAATTCAGTTCCCTTTCCGGAGCAAGATGTTTTCATTCTTATTATGCATGAAATATGTAGTAGTGTATATAGAATACATCTGTCAGCCAATATGACAGGCTGGTCTTCTCGAGGACATGTGAAACTAGTAAGGAGATTATAGCAACGTAGAATGTAAAAATGCTGGGGACCCCTAGGTCTGACTTTCTGAAGGTAGTTCTCCATGCAGTACTGAAGCCTTTTTATCTGTGACAGGCATCCTCTTGAGCCAGGGCGTCCCACAAACCTCTTACAGAAGCGATGCCATGGAGGACAGCATCTCCATGTGTGATGGACCCGGCCTTCTGTGAACATACAGAAAAGCAGGTTTTATGACAGAGGGTTGTAGGGAAATCTCCTGCCACTACTACAGGGCTGATCCCTATCTTTACTAGTGGCATAAGGATTCTAGAGGCAACAGGTTGGTTTTTTTTTTTTTTACCACAAAATTGGCTCAGAGCAAGGTTAGTCGGAATAGTGGTTAAAGCAGAATCAGCCAGCCTACACAGAATGCTTACCGGTGTTCCTGGAGATAGGCTGTTGCTAAAACAACGGTGGGCTAATTCACCTAAGGGCTGTACCCACAGAGGGGATGCAAGATCCTTACGAAGGGTGAGGAGGTGGCAGCAGGAGGGACAGTTGACGTCATGCATCGTTACAGGACAGATTATCATCTGCCACACGGACCACGTCCACACCGCAGCCGAGGGTGCAGCTGCAGCATGGGTGGACTCCGCTGGGCTTCATTTAGTGGTGCCGGCTCAGGTGGTAATGGCAGTATAATGACAGCAGTGCAATAGCAGCACGTAGCTGCCCGAGACCTTGGGCACATGTTCTGGTAACCGGCCATGCTCAGTCCCTGCTGCTGGAGTTTCACTGCTGCTGGCATCTGGTTGAAGCTAACCCCCAGGCTTCTCCCTACGCCGTGGTCATGAGCAGCCCCACAACTGGGTGGTCAGCCCCAACGGTGAGTTGCAGGCTGCTTTGGGTACAGCACAACCACACGTAAGCCCTGCTTGCAGCACTTATCTAGCCTGGAAACAGGCATATATTCTCCCTTAAAAATACTGAACAGTCACAGTACAACTGCAGGTTTCTTTGATCAGCTCCTTGTGGTAATGCTTTCCTCCTCCTTCCTGAGAAATCTTTGATTTCAGCCATTTGGTGCTGCACCTCCTCCAGCTTCTCCCACAGCTTCCCCTGGAGCAGCCTTCCAGCTGCCCTGTGGAAGATGGCTCATCTGATCCAGATGAAGCAACACAGCAAAATGAATATCTTAGTATGACAATAGACTACAGGCGAGCCTACACAGTCCGTGGTCTGCTTGGGAATTACGCCCCAACCGCCTGCGGAAGAGAAGCCTGACCTATCAAGCAGTGGAGTGTCTTGTGTCCTTGGAGATGAGACTTGGAAATTTCGTGCCCTCTGGGAGGGAGCTAGTTGATTTTCTCAGCGTAGGGGCCTGGGGGCAAACCAGCATGTAAGTGGTACGGACAATCAGGGGCCCAGGAGTGAAAGAGGGAGCGAACCGAAATGATAGTGTAGATGGATGATGCTTGATTGATAGTTTTACAACATATTGTTGTAAGCAATGAAAATTAATCTTAAACTGTAAATCAGCTTGTTTTCCATTTATTCATAAGAATTTTGCATTGTTTTCTGCTTGTTACGTTTCTAATGTTAGCATAGCCATTATATTGGCATCTCTCATTAGGCTGGGTCATTTGGCATCTCTCAAATGCCAAAAATACAGGGGAAGTTTTTAGAAAGTATTTCATCAGTATTGTTACTGCAAAAATTACAGTGTTTTGATGTGCTTGAAAGTGGATATCACTAACACTTGGACACATCTGTATCCCTTATTCTGCCATTATAAAAAGAATGCTGACAGCCCCACCTTCTCTTTAAAGCTTATCATCCAGCAACAAGAATTAAATACATTTATTAAAAAATTCCCTGTGGAGAGTAGACAGAGGTATCAGGATCTCTACTGAGTCTGCCAGAACTTGTGTGTTTGCTACTGAATAACGAAGGAGGCAACTTATGCCCTTGGGAACAAGGACATTGCAAGACAGATAGAGTGTGTTCATGCTGCTATCAAGCCTTTCTGAGGGACAGCAGTGAATGTGAAAGCTTTGTTACACGAGTGAGAAGGTGGTGATTGGAAATAGACAACATGGATCTACCAAAGTTAGATCATCAGATAACACAGGCTTTGTGGGACTTCTCAAGGTCTCTCGTCCCACCCCTGTCCCAAGCCGGTCCAGGTAGAGCAGGTTGCTCAGGGTCTTGCCCACTTGGGTTTTGAGTATCTCCAGGGTGGAGACTCCACAGCCCCTCCGGGCACCTGCTCCAATGTTTACCCTCATGGTAAACTTCTTTTCCCCAATATTGTGAGGGAATTTCGCCTGTTTGACCAACCTGATCGCTTTGTGTGATAAGGGAAGAGCAGTGGGTGTTATCTACCTTGACTTTAAGTTAATGTTAGGCATGATCTCCTACAGCACCTTTGTATCTAAGCTGGACAATTCTGGTCTGGACAGATGGATGAGTGAAAAACTGGCTTGCTTGTTGAGCTTAAAGGGTTCATATTTTACCAGGAGGCCTTTACAAGCAGATTTCTTCAGGGATCTATTCTAGCAATTTAATATCTTTTTCAGTGGTGCAAAAGTGGAGGCAGTATGCACTCTCATCAAGTTTGCAGCTGACACCAAACTGGGGAGAGCAACCGACACGCTCCAGGGCAAGGCTGGTGCTCAGAGGGACCCGGGCAGCTGGAGGAAGGGGCCAACAGGAACCTTACAAAATTGGACAAGGACAAATACGAAGTTCTGCAGTGGGAGTGAAGCAGCTCCTTGCAATGGTATATAGGCTGCTGGTGAGCTCTGCAGGAAAGGACATGGGGGTGCTGCTGAGCGGCAGGCTAAACGTGCTCTGCAGCACGGAAAGCCAAGAGCCTTCTGCAGCCTGGGCTGTATGGACAGGAGCACAGTCACTGGATGGAGGGGAGTGATTATCCCCCTCCGTGCAGGACTCGTCACATCCATCCAGAGTACTGCATCCAGATTTCAGCACAGGTTGATAAACTTGTTACTAGGCCACCAAGATGGTTGGGGTTTGGAGACCAGCCCTATGAGGAGAGGCTGAGGGACAAAGCCTTGTCCAGCCTAGGGATGAAACATGGTCAGGGGAACGTAGAAGCAGCCTATCAGCATGTATGAGCCACCGAACCTTTGCACAGCAGTGCCTGATGAGAGGACAATGGACAGAGGGTGTAAACCGAAACAACAGAAGGTCCAGCTGGCTGTGAAGATGAACTTTTCCCCATGAGGACAACAAGCAGTGGAACAGGGAGTGATAATGTGCAGGCACCATAGAATCACTGAATCATAGAATGGTTTGGGTTGGAAGGGACTTCAAAGGTCGTCTAGTCCAACCCCACTGCAGTGAGCAAGGTAACTAGACCAGGCTGCTCAGAGCCCTGTCCAACCTGACCTTGAATGTTTCCAGGGAAGGGGCATCTACCACCTCTCTGTGCAACCTGTTCCAGTATTTCACCACCCTCATTGTAAAAACTTTATTCCTCGTATTCAGTTTAAAGCCACCCTCTTTTAGTTTAAAACCATTACCCCTTGGAGGTTTTCAAGACCTTGCTGGACAAAGCCCCGAGCAACTTTGTTCTCAGAGCTAAAGAGCTTTGAGAACTATGGACCTCTTAACACCCCTTCCAACCTGAACCATTTTTTGTTAAAACTGGGAAGGGAGACTTTTTACTTAAGTTGTTCAGTACCTAGAAGACCTGGTGCTGTCCTAGTGATATCAGGAACTTGTCAGTGCTCATATACAAAAGCCCAGAAAAACTTACGGCCTGATGAGATGAGGGAGGCAAAACTTTATAGTAAAATACATCCGACAAACATGAGAGTCCTTCCTCCTCCTGCCCAGTGCCCTGCCTCAGCTCTGCCCTTGGGCGCAGCGTGTCATGCCACTTCCCGCACGCCCTTTGCCCAGCTCTGAGGCAGGAGGAGCGAGACCTGAGTGCTCCTGGCCTCTCACAGAAGAGCCAGGCGGTGGTTCCTCTCGTTTTTGTCTGTGGCAACGGAGTGCATTAGCTACAAAAGCACAAGACAGCACACTGCTGTAAACAGTGGTCCAGTTCATAATTATTATTTTATTGCTTTCTTGCAGACAAAACTGGCATTTTTTTAAGGATGTGGCTAGAGTCTGTCCTTGAAGTGTGGCCACACCTGTCATGCAACTGGCAGAACTGGACTTAATTAAAACTTATACTGCGTTTAACAGAGTAGCACAGACAAGTGAAATTTCTGCTTACGTTGCAGAAAATCCCATGTACAGTGTGTCACATAGTGTTCTACAGAGTGGTCTTTCTGTATCTGTTTACAGGGTTTTCAGGACTACTTGCGCCCACTTAGTTCACTGAGATGTGCACAAGGAGACATCATTACACTAAGTTGATCTTGTTTCTTACAATGCCATTTGAGGTGATTTCCCAGGAATCCACACAGAAAATAAAACCAAGGAGAGCTGTCAGTCCCTCAGTGCCCGCATAAGAGCTCAGAGCCGTGCCGACAAGGTTAACTTGAAGCAATCCTTTTTCTTCCCTGTTTCCCATCAAAGTCTTTTATTTCGAATTGATGTTAACCTCACTGGTTCTTATGCTGCTAATCATGCAAAAGATGAGCATTCTTATGGAAACAGCTGGCTGTGTCCTAAAGGGATTTAAATGATCCTAACAAAAAAGTGGATCTGAACAGAAAAAGAGGAAATAATTTTATTTCCTGCATATCTGACTCAGACCTACTTACACAGAGAAGATACTGTAGATACCCACAGACACATCCAAATCACATGGAGAGCTGGAAAGAAAACATTAGTGCAAAGTAGCCTTTTTAGCATCTCATATCATTTTAGGGCTCTAATCCTCTGGTCTCTTTATCAGGCTTTTATAATTACATGGAGCAGAGAATGAGAAGGCGGAAAACTAAATGCAATTGATTCTGCTGTTTGAACTACAAGGTTAATGTAGGTGTTTGGAGGAAGTAGGCTCCTGAATGCTGAGCAGCAACACTATAGCAATAACTGAGGACTGAGGAGGAGGAGAATATTCCATTGCAAGTCTGAGTGAGACTTAGGCAGCACCGGAATTTGGTCTAGAGAGGAGAACACTTCCACATTTACACCATCACATCTTGAGAACTGCAATAATCACAGATGTTTCATGATCGCCAGTGGCTGCCTCGTAGTATTCTGGTCCCACTGACGACAACAGCTGAAGATTTAAATGAGGTATAGCGGTGGTCGTGCTTTTGTGATGGAGGAGAATACAGCTGTAATAAACCAGCTCCCATTTCCGTTCAACATGACTCAGCTGCAGGGAGGAGAAAGGCTGACTTCAACTTCTCACTTCTGAATTTGTCTTTAGCGAGTTATGGGATGTGTGTGAGAGAGGAGGCTGCCTCTTTTTTTGTCTCACTTGTACTGCAAACGTTACAGTAACCAAATTCCCCGTTAAGTGATCAGAATAAAAAAGAATCTTAGGAAACTTTCTTAAGTCAAGTTTTACACATTTAAAAAGGCTTTCCAGCACAAAGCAATTCTTAATGCTGCCTTCACCAAGTAGCCTGAGGTTGCTTCAGTATGGAGAGCAATCTCTGGCTGGGCGTGCAAGCAAGCACAGCTGGAGCACACAATGCTGCGATAACATCTGGAGTTTGTAGAGAGGGTATCTTGGTAAGGAGGTTTCCAATTCTACCAGGAGATAAATTGCCCTCTGTAGCCTTGGGGTTTTGGAGAACAAAATATTCCTCTAAGGATGACACCTCCACTCCCCAGCTGTGAGAAGCAGAGCTTCTGGCACAGTAAAGAACTGAATCTTTATCTTCCCTGGTTGTTATCAAAATAGTTGTGGTATGACCCACAAATTGAACATGAAATGACAGGTCTGCTTGCAAAAACTAATGCAAAGTGAGATAACTGGCATTCTTCTGTGTACATTAGATCCAATTCTCCATTGTACTCCACAGCCTGCAGCCATCTTACACTGTAAAAGTTCAGCATAGGGGAGATGTGCACGAAAACCTGTTTTAAAAGTCTCACACTTCTCCATGAAGTTGGTGAAGATACTAGGGACCTTTATAACCGCTCTGATCTGGTATTCCCTCTTACAAGTTACAAGGTATTTTTAATTATGGTGGTAACATTTTAATAGGGCTATTAGTGCCCGGGGCCAATGCCATAACCCAGTTATTTGGTGTGCTGGGATGACAAGTGTCTGTTACAATGTGCAACCTTGCTAATGGAAGATTCAGGTAATGAGGGGGAACCCTGTGTGCCTACAGGGCTGCTGCAGCAGCTCCCATTTGACCCTTCACTCCCATTTCCAAGAATGAAGGCACAAGCACAAGAAAGGGATGGGTGTCAATAAAATCATTGTGCTCCTTATCCCCTCGGGCTCACAGATACCTGGGTATAAATTAGAGCAGCCCCAGCGTGAAGCAAGTGTAAAGGTCCCTTGAGAGCTTCCACTGTCCCACTCCTCGCCTTGTACTGCTCGTGGCTCAGCTGCACTGTGGTATCTAACACCAATTGCCCAACTGTCTGAATAACAGGGGGGGAGATGCACCTTGCCAAAAGTTCATGGTTTATTAAAATAATCCATCCTCACAAATGAATGCATTTTGCATGCATGTCATGTGGCTGAAAACATTTTTGTCCCGCTGGTAAAGAATAGCTAGTCAGAAATGGCCTGGTATTGCCCTCAGTACTGCTAAGTATCTTTCCATGTGTTAACTTCTCACGCTCCAGCAAATGTCACCGGTTGCTGACGAAACAGAATTGTGAAGTGAGCTTTTAAAGGAACAGAAATAATGTGACATTAAATAATTGACTTTGTACTGTCACTGTCAGGGTGCTCTGCCTGCAGCAACATGAAATCAAGAGCTGTGTAGAAATGTTGTGAGCATGCTGTGTTGATCATGGTGGAACCATGGCAGGAAAAGTTTGTCACGTATTGGTCTGCTCCACCTGAAGCAAAACAGCGAGGCCTCCTGTAACTTTTTGTCCGAGCAGTCAGTCAGGTTTGACAGGGCTGACACATCCCTCACCACACCCTCTGTTTTCGCATGGCATAGAAGGAATTGTGCAGTCCTAAGATGCGTTACCTCCTGCTGAATTCAAAGACTTATTTTTTTTTTTAACCCTGCCAGAAACTGGTAACAAGATATGCCAAGGACTGTCTAAAAGGAGCACAGCGAGTGTTCAGGGACCTGGGAATGAGAGCTCTTGGCAGGCAGTCCAGGGGTTGGCTACAGACTCCCACTGAGCGCCTTGTGTCAGTCATTCCCCACCCTCCCCAACTCCACCAAACACCTGCTGGGGCATATCTACATTGTAAAATGGATTGTGCTGTGGGGCACTGTAAATCTGCCCATAATTAGGTACCAGCTGAGTGCATTTGAGATATATCTTCCCCATGACAGGCATATCTTTGAGTAAATTGTCTGAGCCCTCTTGCTTTGTTATTAATGACAATTCAGACCGTCTCTGCAGTCGCTATAGAGGTGTTGCTACTGGCACCAGCTGATGAGCCTCTCTTCCCATGCAGAGACGGGCTCAGACGGTGGACTCGGGATTGTTAGCTGAATTTTCTGGGGAAGAGTTCAGCCAGAGTGAAGTGAGGAAGTGGAAACTCCCAGGACTGACCTTCATGTTGCAATAAACACGGACTTTGTGAATGCTGCCACTCAGCCTACTCTATCGCTTCCCAGGCAGCCCTTGCACAGGAGTGGTGGTGCACAGCAATCACCTTACAAAGATGCGCTGCCAGATTCGTGGCTTGCACGTGCAGGCTTGTCCTTACTGCCCAGAACTGTAGGAGTGAGGAACACAGGAGTCACGTGCTGCTTTGCCTGGATGATTCAATCTCTGTTCGGAATACCAGACCTGATTTTTTGCAAGCTACAATAATGGAAATCTGTTACCAAGTCACACTCAGATTTGTGCTTTGAATGTCAGATGTCACTGGTTATCAATGTGTTTCAGCTTTTTAAAATTTATTTGGTTCTTCTCCATGCAAGGAGGACATTAAAGAGAGGATGTCATTAAATAAAACCAGAAGATGGCAGGTGAAATGAGAGGGGCTGTCAGCTACTGTTAAAAGTTGTTAATTAATAAGCCATTGAGGGCAATTTCAGCGTGCCCTTGGGAATTCAGTTCTTAAGATAAAATGTAGATGTCTCCTGGTATAGACAGGGACAAGTGCACCTCAGGTAGCATCTTGAATAATGAAAGACCCACTATCCAGCAGCCTAAGCCTAAAATAGAGCATTTGGGCAAACCATTTGGGGTTGGGAAGGAGCCTTTTATGAAACCTAAAGAGATAGGTTATGCCTAGCCCTTGTATTATGCATAAAAGAGCTTCCCTCTGTTTACTAGACCAGTGTTCAGCTGTAGCCCCTTTGCCTCTTTGGAACTGCTGTCTCCTACTATCCTTATGGTATCTGCAATTCCAAAGGAGGTGAGTTAGGGTACAGGGCTGCAGCACGGACCCTGGCTCGAGCTTGGTCTAAGGCGCCCAGAGGGAATAGTACACCTCCTTTAGACTGACTGGCTTAAAGAGTGTCTCCTAAGACCCAGACAGTTTTTATGGATCCATGTCTTAAGAGGCAGAACTCCACCTGCTGCTAAGGAAGATGAGCAAGAAACTCGAAATTACTGCATTTTATTCTTGCCTGCATGGAGTTTTCCTTGGGAGGAAATTGAGACTCTGCAGCTTGCAGAGTTTACTGGACATTTGCTCTCAAAAACTCTTTGAGGTCAAAGAAAGTCAAGGAACTTAGTATGTGGCCTTAGGTACATCAGGCCCAGGCCTTTCCAGAAGTAGTAGAGCAAGGTTTAAGCGAGATTGTCCAGTTATGACACTGATATTTTCCTGTAGTCAGTAGCATTTTAAGCAATACCCATGTGACTTGATCCTGCTTCATCCATGAGTCCATCTAGGGTAGCACCCAAGTAAATTTGACTGTTTCAGGAAATAAAAATATTTGTATTTAATTACTTTGTTTGTCCATGTATGAAAACAGTTCAGCTAGGAGCACTGAGCTGTTTTCAGTATCAGTTCAGTCTTACCCTCTCCTCTTCATTTCAGCGGGGCTAGTTGTGCAAGCAGGACCAGCAGAATCCACTTGCTGTTGAAGTACATTTTTGTACATATCCAGGTAACAGTGAGTCACGCAGGCCTCTGGGTGTACCACACAATGCTGTCTCCATCACAGATAATGGAGTGTCTCACCCACCTGGCACACCAGTCCACGCTGAAAGGTGGGGCTGATTGGAGGTGGTGCTACAACTCAACAAGAACCCCAAATCAGTGCAACACTTTTGGGTTTCTAAATACACATGCATATAAACGGACAGCTCTCAAAGGAACTTGCTGAAAAAGATGCTTTGTGTTCGTATGTCTAAATACAACTGTCTGGCTTGAGGCATCACCACTCAAAACATCTGACTTTTAGGTACGCTGGTGGCACTAACACAGTGAGCTATATTTATGTTTCAAAAAGTTTGGATGGAGTATCAAGGCAGAAAGTTCAAGTTTCCCTCATTCTGCATCTCCCTTCTATTCTACATCTGTTTTCTACCTTTTAACTTCCTTCTTTACAGCATTAATCCTATGTATTTGTTTTTCTTACTCATCCTGACTGCTTTTGTATTCCACTCCCTACTGACTTTGGAATGTGATGCCAAATCATCAAATTGTGCAGACATAATCTGTATTCAAAAAAGCACCCCAAATCCATGTATGTATTCACACATATGTATGTGTGTGTGTTTATACATATATATATATGCACTGATATATAATGATTCACGTTATATATAATACAGCATATATATTACAATACAGAAGTCGCCGTATGACTCCACAGATAATAGCCAACTTGCATTCTGCCTCTTTGCAGCGCTTCACACAGCTGCTCCGGGCGGTGCCGTCAGGATGCCTTTCGGGACCAAGCAACCCCACGTTTGCTTGGAGGAGCTCTTTTACGCCTCCACTACACTGTGCCCACCACCGCCGCCAGCAGTAGGGCAGGTTCTCACGTAGCCTGTACCCTGTTGCTCCTGCAGAGCTCCAGCAGTTCCAGCAGCGCTGAGAAGAATGGCTCTTCTTTGGTTTTCTCTTGAAGAGTTCAGAAAGTCTTGTCCTGCTGGTGTGTTTGTGTAGTTGTTATTTACTGTCCTGTGGCCTAACACTTGCATGTAAAATACCAGGAAAACGATTAGTGCAGGAAAGACAGAAAGTGGCCCAAGAATTTACAGATGGTGCAGGCTGCTGGTGGTCTCCCGCAAGTTTGAAAAACATACAGCACAGACATCGTCGCAGAGCATCAGGTGACTGATGCGGCCAGCTCCTGTACTGCACTTTGGGATGAAAGCCTCGGGGTTATTTCAGAAAAGCTTGGCAGGGCTGTTCACAGGTGGCTGCTGCTTCTGAAACTCTGGACACCTTCTCTTTGCCTTCTAACACCGCGGGCAAGCGGCCAGACCAGCTGGGGCCGTGCCACCAAGTGCAGCTAAGAAATTGTTCCCAATCAACCCCTGAGACTGACCCAAAGGCTGATAACGAAGGCACTGCTGGGCATCCCACAGCAAACGGCCTTTGCTGACACCCTGCACGCACACAACTGTATTGATTTTGTCTCTAGGAACTGGCTTTTTTTTTTTTTTGTTATCTAAGAGTAAAGCTTACTCTTAAAGTCAAGAAAAACTACGGGGAAAAGTCAGTTTCAACACCCGTTTCTGGATATCCTCTCTCTCTCGCTCGCACAGACACGGTCGGTGCACGACGCGATTCAAACACCGCACGCGCCGGGACACCGGTTTCAGGGAAATGAAAGGGGCTCGAGGCATCGACGGCCCTCCCGAACGTGGGACCCGCGGTGCCTCCCCGTCGATGAAAAACCCGTTTTCGGCCACTTTCTCCGCTCCCCGCCCCGAGCAGGCCGGCCCGGCATGGGGCAGAGGGCTGCCTCCCGCGGGCCCGATCCCTCCTCCACGGGAGCCCCTTGTTCGGGTGCCGGTTGCTCGCCCCTGCGACAGCCCGGGGGTGGAGGGGGGAGGTCGTTCCCGGGCTCCAGCCTCCGCTGGCGAGCGGCTCCCGGGGGCAGCCCACGCACGGGGGACGGGGGGAAACACCGGTGAGAGGCTGAGGGAGGACTGGCGGTGCCGGGGCGGCCAGCGGGGAGCGACACCGACACCGACACCGCCACCGCCGCGGGAAGGCCGGGCCGGGCCGGGCCCAGCGCGGCGGGGCGGGGGCCAGGGCCGCGGCGAACGCCGGGGCGGCCGCCGAGGAGGCGCGGAGGGCGCAGGCGAGGCGGAGGCTCCACGCCCAGGAGCGCCGCTTAAAACCGCCGCCGAAAGGTGTGGCTTCGCCTTTCCTCTGCCGCCGGGGACGGGACGGGACGGGACGGGACCGGACCGGACCGGACCGGACCGGACCTTCTCTTTTGCCGCCGCCGCCGCCGCCGCCAGCAGCAGCCTCCGCCGCCCGCCCGGCCCCGCACACGTCTGCCTTCCCCGTACCTGCGGGCCTCGCCGCTCCCCGGCGCCCGGCCCTTCGCGAGGGAGAGGCGGCAGCGCGGCGGGCCCTCCGACGGGTGGATGCCTTTCACCCCGTCGGGTCTGGCCCGGTCTTCCCTTCGCTCCCCGCCTCGGCCGGTCTCCCCGCGGGCGGCGGTCGCCCCCCCTCCACCCTCCCGCGCTCCCCCGCCGCCATGAGCATCAACGGCGGCTCTCACCCGCGGATCAACACCCTGGGCCGGATGGCGCGGGCCGAGTCCGGCACCGACCTGCGCTACGAGGTGAGCTCGCATGTGGCGGGCGGCGGCGGCGGCGGCACCCACACCCACAAGGCCTACTACTACCAGAAGACCTACGGGGGGGACTACGCCTCCGACGGATACGGGTAGGTGCGGGCCGGGCGGGGGGACCCCCACCCCCACGCTGGCGCCGCTCCCTCGGGCCCGCCGTCGGGGAGCTGCCATCAGCCTGCTCGCCGTGTGCTTCCGTAGCCGTGCTAGCGTGCAAGCCTCCATCTCAGAGGACTGACCTCCGAAAGGCTTTTAAACGCAATTAAAGGACTTTTTTAATGCAATTTTTTTTTTTTTTGCTGGTGGGGACTCTCTGCGAGGAGAGCGATGGGGTGAAAAGCCGAACGGCTGCCTCTGCGTCTCCCCGTCGTGCGCCGGGGTGTCAGCGGGTCTGTGCTGACCCGACAGGTCTCTAGTGACACAGGGCGAGTTGCGCTGAGGTAAATCGCCTTTATGCCTCAACGCGCCCAGGCCTGGCGCTCGCTGTCCTCCCCAGCAGCTGCGGAGCGAGGGCTATAAAACGATTTTAACCAGTGGGAGTTGTTCCGCTGCCCGTTTCCGCATTCGTTTCTGGCCCCGCAAGGCCCAGGAGCGTAAGGCCATGATCTTTCGTGCGGTGATCCCAGATATTTGGGAGCAAAGAGACAAGCGGCATCCCTGCCTGCTTCCCTCCCCTCTGCCTTCTTAACTTTCCGCTCGCCGTGTTGCTGCAAGCGCAGTGGAGGTGGTGCGGGCAGGGCACTGGCCGTGGATCCCGGTTTGGAGAACAGTTGCTTCCGTGGGTGCAGCTGTACCGGCAGTCTGCGCAGATCCGTCCCGGCAATGTAAGTGCTGTGGTCACGGAGACTTCTCCGTTAATCCCCTTGGCTGGGAGTTCGCAGGACTGAGGCTACGGGCGTTGAAGGAAACCGCTGGCATATGATAAGGCACCTATACAAAACCCTGCTGGTGATGGCTCTTTTTTACACGTGGAATGACTCTATTAAACTTTCGGCCTAATTATTGATGCCACCAACTTCGCAATTGATTTGGAAGCGCTGTTGTGTAATTTGTGTTAGTTTTGAAGCCCTATTTTTACAGAGAGTACATCGTGGTTAGATTGCAGAAGGATGAGAATTAAACATATATAGTAAATGAACAGCAGGTGAGAACAGGCAGGCTTTATGATATCAAGGAGACCTATAAATGGCTGTAGAGAATTAGGATTACCCTAGAGACCACGTAGAACTGTGTTTAGGTACGTCAGACCTGTTGCTAGAGGACCACTGAATGAAAGACAAAACTTGCATTGTACCTATTTTTTGTGTATTAATTTGCCCGGTTCTTAGTTTTAGTTTTTCCATTTACTTTTGGTTTGGTGTGTGCACAGGTAAGTCACTTACAATGAATTGCAGCTATAACATGTCTGCTTACTGTTATAATTTGAACAATTCAATACTTGACTATGGGAGAGTGCACATCCTAGGATTCCAAAATGCCGTCGCTGTGCTGCATTTGTGAGGATCTGTTTTGCTAGTGGTGCTCCACTGCAAATACCTTTACTGTTTGAGAGACAGACATGAAAAGTTAATGATAGAACATGCTATTTCCTGGCCGTTCTCTTTTTCCAGACTTTACTGTGGTGCAACTATATTGGATTCACTAGAGTGACTTCCCTGTTACTCCTGACTTTCAGTAGAGGAGAGATACGTCTCTTTAATTTAGCGTTCTTTGGGGTTTGCTACATATTTTAAGCCAGTGCATGGTTTGTTAGGCTCTTCTTTCTCTGGTATTCCCTGGTGGTGTAGCAAGAGTGGAAAGGACAGGCCTGATCAAGAGGTTAAAAACCTTCTGTCAACATCCTTTCATTTACTCTCTGTAATATAATATTCATATCTCCTTTTTCGGAAGGCATAGCTGGCAATGAGGTTGCAATAAAAGTTTCTGTTCTCTTTGTTGCAAGGCTTCTGCATGGAGCTAAAGTCTCCTGTTAATTAGGTCAAAATACATACAATGTGTATACAGTTGCATACATTTTTTTTGTATGTGAACAGATCTGACCATTCAAAACAATTTAAATAATTGTTTGCAAAACTGTATACATGTTTGAACCTTACTGAGTTGCACAGGGTTATTTTTAATCAGTGCTAATTTGATTTAAAATGTCCTCCACAATACAAAATGAGGGTTTTGTTGACAGTTAATGCAGAAAAGCAATAATGCCCAATTTTGCACATGCACTGTGTGCAGAAAATCCACGAAATGCTGTGCGTGTTGTGCTTGCAGGATCAGGGCCATCATCTATGGGATTGGTTTTAATAACTGCATTCAGCCTGACATCTTCAGTGCCAAAGTATAATGGTGGTTACTGAACTTATCAAACTGAGGCTTCTTTTTCCAGTGGGGAAGATTACCTAATTTTAAATGCAGTAGCATTCAGCTTAGGGTCCAGTCTTGTAAGTTTTGGGGCGTACTCTGCCAAACAAGTCTGTGCTGAGTATTACATTACTCACAGAGCAATACAAGACGCTCCCTACCCTTGGGGCTCAGCAAGGTGCTTTTACAACATTCCCGGTTTCTTCTGGCTTGGGAACTCAGGATGAGTTTGGCCGGAGTACAGATACTCAGCTTGACAGTGAGTCACACACTCCTAAACTGCCGATTCATCAGTCAAATATTTATCAGTGTCTTTGCTACGGAGAGATAAAATCTGATACACTGCAAGAGAAGGAAAGAAGGCAGCAAGTTGTGCAGTTTTACTTGTCACTGCTGAGATCAGGGAAGAAAATAGCCTAGGATTCATGGTCACTGTGTGATATGTTGCTCCGAAAAGAAATTAGTTTATGCAGTTTTGCATAAGGGTTAACGTAACTTCTGTGCTTGAAGTTAGAAAAAGAGTTAGAGATTCACATCCCGTGCCCTGACATTACTTCCAGGAACTCACAGACAAGGCAAACTTGGAGAAAACAGATTCAAAATTGCGTTTTTGCCCTTCCCGCCAGGCTGGTAGGGGTTTGCACTGTCTGGGCCGAGCTGAGTCGTGGTGGGGCTGTTGTGGTAATGTCGCCTTTGAACTCCACTGGCCCGTGACAAACAAAAATGCAGGCAGATGGAGAGGCAGGAGTGTGTCTGAATTGCTGCCGAATACCTTCCACGCCGGCAGAGCCTGTGCTGTGCTCCAGCTCGCCAAGAAATGGGTCTTGGCAGCAGCTGGTGACGCTGCCATGCCACGAGAAGAAAGCCAGATTGTACCTCTCCCAGCTCTCCTCTTCATTGATACGTGCGTTTCAAGCTGGGTACCTCTGCAGGCCTGAAAGCCTCTGTCAGGCGAGGGGTTTGCCAGCATCCGAGTGGCTGCTTGCCGGTGGAGATATGTCTCTGTGGTCCAGGCTGGACCCTGCATTCGGCACCTCCCTCTCCCAGAGCTGGAGGTGGGAGAGGCAGCATGCCTGCAGCCCACCGCATCGGGCAGGCATGGCCTTTAGAAACGATGCCCTTGCTCCTGGTGGCTAATACCGGTGGGAAAAAGTGGGAGGATTTTCTGCGAATAGGTGTGGCAGGATCCCTTGTGAAACCCTGCTTGCTTGGAAGGCGCTTGGCCTCCGGGGTCTGAAGATTTCACCAGTGACTCTCAAATTTCTGCACCTTTCTAAAGGTGTTTATTTAGGTCCCAGTCGTGCAAGATGCAGGCATCTTTTAAGGTTTCTGTGCCTTAGTCTATGTGTGCACTTGGCGGATGGGACTGGTTTGGCGAGGCCACGGTGTGCCAAAACTGATCCCAGTTAGAGCAGAGATGTATCGGGAGAACCCAGTTAGGAAACTCTCGTTGATTTCTGACAGTTGCATTCACCTTCTTTGAGGAGGGCAGGGGAGGGAAGCTGCTTTACAGTATTTTAATTTCTGGCTGCATTCTTCTGGACATAGCGATTCAGCCCTGTTGGCCAGCGTATGCCTGTGGGTTTCCAGGGGCACACACACCCAGCTGGCAGGCGGTGGCGGATGGGTGGTGGCTTAGTCCCGCGGTGTGTGCAGGCTGGGTGCTTCGGAATGGAGGTTCCAGGTCAGGTTTTTCTACTGACTCGCCTACCCTGGGCATACCAGGTAATCCCTTGATGAATCTATTGCTTGTTCAAACAAGTTTAGGGGGGGAGAGTAGAAAAAATGCTGTTGTTTTCCTCTCATTGTTGAGTTATGGGAGTCTCTCGGTACTTTGGATCTGCAAAAAGACCTCTTTTAAAGCTTCCCTTACTTTTTGAATGAAAAAAAAAACACTTTGAATTTTCAAAAGGCTAAATGTTTTGTGGAGCAAACAGAAAATTTAACAAGGATTATTCTAATTTGGTTTAAATCAGATCTTTGGGCCAAGAGTGTCCGTTTGTGCTTCCAAAGCTTTAAGGAGCTATGGAGCTGCTGGAAGTCTCCACAGAGCTGCTGGATGTGCTTCTGCCTGTCTCCTTCACCCTGCTACTCCAGACACTCATTGCTCGCCGGACACACAGCAGCCTCTTGGTGCGTGCTAACGAAGGCAGAAACCATAGCAGCCTCCACATTGCAGGTGTTTATGCTGAGGGTCCGCAGGTCTTCAGCAGCAGGAGGCAAATGAGAAAGCAGAAGGTAGCTGGCTTTAGTCCTTACCCCTCACCCCTAGGGTTCTGCAGTAATGATGGCTCGGTTGGGCCTGTAAGGGTGCAAGCTGAGTGTTTACAGAGGATATATCATTTATTTAAAATGTATCACTTAGGAAATCTTGCAACTGCTGGAATAAGTCAATGGCAGCAGTAGTCAGCCCTGCTGTGATCCAGGGACGCGGGCACAGGTAGGTTTGCCATGTCTGTCTCAGCTCTCGTAACTCATCGCATGGCCTCGGGAGCATTTCTCAGTGTTGCTTATGAAGAGCAGGAGTAGTTATTTCTTGTTTCTGTAGAGATGGAGGTCCCGTGAAGATCACCAGTAGTGCTTAGCAGTGAAGTGCAATCCTTGTTCAGAAATTGAGGATTCAGCAGTAAAGTAACAGCTGGGTTTAGCGCGGGTGGGGTCTGTTGCAGCAGGGAGATGTTGTCTGAGCTACCATCCTGCCCAAAGCCCGGTGGCAGCAGGGTCTGGGCTGTCCTCTCATTTCTGTGGCGGAGCAAGAATGCAGTGTAGTGAGGGAGCAACATGTTCTGCCTTGGCATGCAGCAGGTGGGATGTGTTCTCTGCCAAATGAGGACAATGTGAAGATGCTGGGTTCTTCTGGCAGTAGAGAGATACATGGCTACATTTTAGGATCCCAGATAAAAGTGATCCTTCTGTATTTTGAAGTATTGTCATAATTTTAAAACAAAGATACTGCCCGCCTTTGTTTTCCTTTGTGCCTTTAATAATTAAGGACTATTAAAATGAAGTCATTTTAATAAAGAACTCACCTTAATAGCATCTTTTCGAAATTCATGAGTTGCCTTCAAAATAAGTGTCGTGGTCTAAAATTTTAATTTGTAGGGACAATTAGGTGGTTAAGGTCTGAAGCAGTCCAGGCTGTTTCACTCAGAGCTGTTCTGCAGGGTTTACAAAACCAAAGCAGTACAGCAAATAGTCAGATTATTGCAAACGTGTGTATATATTAGTAGGAGTACCTGCACCCTCATTTTACAAGTCCCGCTAAAAGACCAAGCTGCAGTTCTTTCCCCTTCTGCTGGAATGGTTGAAAGTGTACGCTGTGTTTGCAGGGGTGCAGTAAAAGAAGTGAAAAACCTGTCCATATTTTCACTGTGTGTTGTGCCTAGTGTTTGGTGCAGCAGGAGCCTATTCACAGATTTCAGTTGTAGATGCTGCCAAAGTTAAAATCAAATCAAACTGTCATCATAGCAGCCGTAGTTGTCACAATGGTCATAGAATCACAGAAAGTTTTGGGTCGGAAGGGACCCCTAGACGTCATCTAGTCCAACCCCCCCGCAGCGAGCAGGGACACCGCTAACTAGATCAGGTTGCTCAGAGCCCTGTCCAGCCTGGTCTTGAATGTTTCCAGGGATGGGGCCTCCACTACATCTCTGGGCAACCCGTGCTGGTGTTTCACCACCCTCATTGTAAAGAATTTCTTCCTTATATCCAGCCTAAACCTACCCTGTTTTAGTTTAAAACCATTACCCCTCGTCCTGTCACTGCTGTCTCTACTAAAATGGTCAAACATTACTTTAAATTCATTCAGTTTCAAGTAAACAAAATCAGATGAAGGGAGACATTGACAAAATACCATCTATAGTAATGCGCTTGATCTGTGTCCTGTGAGGATTCTTGGGGTCCTACATCCTCCTGAGGGGCACATACATATTTCTATGTAGGATCAAGGTTACATGGTTGTGCTTTGAAGATCCAGCTTCATTCTTGCCTCCACATTATGATGCCATCGCACATTCAGGGATTAGGGTTTCTCTCGGTTTCTTTGGTCCAGTGTTTTTTGTGTTGGATTTGGTTTTCCTTTGGCTGGCTGTTTTCTGCTGCCTCAAGGCTGAATGTCTGCTTACTCTGCACTGGGGTTTCTGCTTTGATCTAGTCATTCCCATTAAAGGCCTGTTGGCTTCAATAAGAGGAAGATTCTACTGAGAACCTTTGAAACTGCTCATGAAATATGGTTCTGTCACATGGGTGAACAGTATTGAAGATGTGTCCATGTGAGATTGTGCAAGTGCCATCTGATGTATCAACCAATATATCTTGAGGTATTGTCTTGCTAAGTGTTTTTATTTTTATGTTCAGAGGCTGATTTGTGCCCTTCTTGAGTGTATTTGTACAGCTAAATCCTCTTCAGATTTGAAGTCTGTGAGTCCTGTTGACTTGGTGGAGCTATGGCATCAAACATCAGCTCCTCTAACTGGCATTTGCTGTCACTGGGTATGCCCCGCAACTCTGTGTAGCTCTATTTGGTCGGCAGTCAGATTTAAAAGCCATTAGCTCGCCGTGTGTCATGAGCTGCCTTTAACAGGCATTTTCACCCATTTCACCCATTATCCTAGTATTTTGACTAGCAAAACAGTTGTTTAACAACAAAACTGACATCTGAGATGTTAAAAGCAGCATCGATCAAATACTTTCTGGTTTCTGTTTGTATTGCTCCAGCTTGTGCCCTTATTTTGGTTATGTCTTTATCTGCTAGATTGGAGACCCTTAAATGCTTGTTGCTTTCTTGTTGTGAAGGTCCCCATGAACCATAAACAACTAACTTGTAGATCATTGTATGAAGATCTAAATAAGGTGCACTTAAGCCTCTCACTTCAAGGCATCTGCTCCTGCCTTTGAAACAGTTTTGTGCATCTACATTAAACCATCTTCAGTTTTCCACCTTTTTTATTCTTTGGACAATAATTCTGGATGTAGTATTCAAACATCATTGGGACAAACACAAAGTACTTGTAATTCTACTTCTTCTGTCTTTTAGATTTTTTTTTTATTTACTTGAAAATATTTTTTCTTCACAATTTCTTAGGCATTAACTATGACAGCTGTTATTTAGATCTCCTCTCAGTGCCTTTGAGGTCGGTGAAGTTACACTGAAGGCAGTGGAGATATACCAATTTATTATAGTACAAGTCTGGTCACCATCTGTAGTTCTTTTGGCTTTAATGGATATCTGGCATTTACAGCTGTTAGGAGAAGACTGAAGAAGTGACTGAAGAAAAAGTACTCTTCTGATGTTCTAAAAAGAGAAAACTGCTTGGAGGGTTCCTCTGCTTTATTGTGTTTCATGCATGAGAATAATTGTGAGTATGATTAAATGTAAATTTTAGATGCAGTCAGATACTTCTAGATCTGAACACAACAGCGATGCCTAAGGAGGAGGAATGATTTAGACAAGGAAGCTGATGGGAAGTCTGGCACAAGATCAGACCCGTGTGTTATTTTTCACAATTGTTTTCTTTTAGCTGTTTCCAGGATATACAGGGGTGCATAGCACAGTGGGATACAGCATTTGTGCAGCCAAAGGGTCATGGTGCAAGCCAGGAGTTGCATGTGTACAGCTTGTTTTAAGTCACCCAGTGATTCTCCAGTCCTGTCTCTGTGTCTCATGTGAACCTCATGAGGTTCCACAAGGCCAGGTGCAAGGTCAGGTGCAAGGTCCTGCATCTGGATCAGGGCAGCCCCTGGTACCAATACAGGCTGGGGGCTGAAGGGATTGAGAGCAGCCCTGCCAAGAAGGACTTGGGGGTACTGGTGGATGAAAAGCTGGACGTGAACCATCAACATGTACTCATAGCCCAGAAGGCCAACCGTATCCTGGGCTGCATCAAAAGCAGCATGGCGAGCAGGTCAAGGGAGGTGATTCTGCCCCTCTGCCCACTCTGGTGAGACCCCACCTGGAGTCCTGTGTCAAGCTCTGGAGCTCTCAGCACAGGAAAGACATGGACCTGCTGGGGCGGGTCAAGAGGAGGGACACAAAAATAATCAGAGGGCTGGAACACTTCTCCTGTGAGGAAGGCTGAGAGAGTTGGGCTTGTTCAGCCTGGAGAAGAGAAGACTGTGGGGACACCTGATTGCAGCCTTTCAGTACTTAAGTTTGTCCCCATCTTTTTTTAAAGTGCCCTTTTTTAGCAGGGCCTGTTGCAATAGGACAAGGGGTAATGATTTTAAACTAAAAGAAGGTAGAAGTAGACTGGATATAAGGAAGAAATTTTTTGCAATGAGGGTGGTGAGGCACTGGAACGGGTTGCCCAGGGAAGCTGTGGATGCCTTATCCCTGGAAGTGTTCAAGGTGAGGTTGGACGGGGCTCTGAGCAACCTGGTCAAGTTGAAGATGTCCCTGCTCACTGCAGAGGGGTTGGACTAGATGACGTTTAAAGGTCCCTTCCAACCCAAACTATGATTCTATGATTCTACTCCCTGGTGTTTGGGGAAGCTGGTGAAAAGTTACTCAAACTTCAAAAAGAGCTGATAGGAGAATGGCAGGCTGCTGAAGCAGCAACCGCACACACTGCAGAAGAACTCTTAAAAATATACCGTTGAACGTTTCTCACCACTGCAGTGATTTTTCCTGAAGACATCTCTGCCGAGTATTTTACATTGTCACCATTCCTTTTGTGAAGGAAGGTCAGAGTCTGTTGAAGTCAGTGGAAAGATTTCCATTGAATCCAGATGACTTGCTGGCTTTGAGCTGGACAGGTTTGCACCGATAGTCTTTTTGATGTTAGCGTTGTTTGGAAGGTTTGGGCCTTCAGTGATTTGTAATGGAAAAGATTACCTACTGTGAGCACAGGACTTAGAAAACTAGGCAAGGCTTGGAAAAGTCTCAGTTTCTTATCGTCTCTTAATAGTGGTTTATTTTAGTTTTGCTGGCAACTGCTTTGGTTTGGAAGCTGCCTGGACTTGCTTGGGAGCTCTGATTCCATCAGCAAGGAATGGTTCCTTGCTTGAAGCACCTCACCCACGTTTGACTAGCAGCGGCTCGCTTTGGTGGCTGAATCCCAAATGCTGGAAAAGCAACCTCCTGGTGGTATGGATGCAGTAGATTATGTGCAAGAGTAGCGACCCCATTATCTATCTTGGCTTTTTCCCCCACTAGTGTTTTAGGTTCTGGATTTTTACTTGGAACCCCCAAACTCCCACTTTATTTATTTGTAGGAAAGCATGTCCTCTAACTCCAAGCCCTACATCTGTTTTTGTAGTAGCTTGTGCCTCTTGCAATTCCTTCTCCAGATGCTGCACTAGCCTCATGCATTTCTGCTGATAAAAGGGCCCTTCGTACACTTGTATGGACTTGTGTGCTCATGCTTTGGTATTGCAGAGGATCCTGCTTTCCTTTTATGCTCTGACTTTCAGTGGCTGGTGTGATAACATGTACGATGACATCATGCAAAGGCTATGTTCTAATGTATTGACTTTAACGTGTGAATAATTCGTTCTCACTGTAATACTGCCGAAGTTTTGTCTATCAAAGCTACAAATACCTGTACCAGGTGAAAAACTTTCTTCTTTATGGCATGCTGGTTTCCACCTTCTGCTCTATCCTGTGGTGGTCAGTCCACGCCTGCTGTTACAGAATTATAAAGTGGCTCTGCCATCATGGAATCGGCATTAAAACTCGACAGTGCAGTTATGCAGGATGGCCAGATAAAGCATGTGTGTCACTGTGAAGCTAAATGAGATGGATTATTCCATGTAACTTCCCTTAGATGTTCCGAATTTGTGTTTCTCATGTCTCTTCAAAATGTGCGATTACTCTGTACTTAGTTCATCTTCTTCTCCCCCCCAACAGTCAGAATGGGACCTGTACAGTGTCCAGGCGCCAGAACACCATCCAGGAGCTTTTGCAAAACTGTTCGGATTGCCTGATGCGAGCTGAGCTCATAGTACAACCCGTGAGTGCTTCTTGTTCTTCTTATCAAAAGTGATCATGAATATTACAGGGAATGAATGCTGTCTTGTTATCTGGACTCACAGGCTCTCCTTCTTCATCTCCTTCCTCCCCTTTCAGCTGTTTGTGTGAGGCAACTGGGTGTGGAATAGCACACCTCCTTCCTGGGTCTCTCTCTTCCGTCTGCACTCAGTGTTCAGTAAAACTGATTGAAAGACATCCAATTAAGAAAAGGGGGACTTCTTGATTTAAAAAAAACCCCCACCCTTCAAACAGACTCTACTGCATCTTATTTTTCCATTTTAGATCAAGACCACTGTCAATGTAAACAGCTGTTAATAATGTTATGACCACTTATATTTTCTTAGTGTGTCACCTGCAGAGTATCGTCATCATGTTCTGGGCCATGGTGAACCTGAACTGCCGTGGGAAAGACCTTCATTACCTTTATTTTATTTTTCCAGATGATTCCTAAAGAAGTAAACGAAACTAGATTAAAATATTCTTGATTGTTTCATCCCAAATACATACAGATTACACAGATGATCTTTGCTGTACACTGCACTGATATAAACCCATAGTGCCTGGGGGTGGGTTACTCACTGATGTTAGATTCAGTCCTGGTGAACGTGGGATGTCCCCTGTTCCTGCTGAAGTCAAGAGGAGGTGCAGGGTGGTAAGTGCATCCTGCTGTTGAAGCCACTGAGATGCAAAACCCATTCACAGTTCTGGCCGTAGATGTGATTTAATGCACACTTTTGGACCCTCTGTGGGCAGAAAATTCTTTCAAGAGTGAACTCTCTGGTTAAGCGGTTCATTTCCTTTTCAGAGATACAGCATGTGTGAGCATGTTTGTATGAAAATCAATGCCAGAATAAATACTGCCTCTTGTTAAGCAGTAATACTATTCCAATGAAGTTAAAAGAAAGAAATGTTTACTTCCAGCTTGGTGCCACAACATGCATTGCTTTGTTTTTTTTCTTTTCTTTCTGAGGGACAAAGTCATGAGGTCCATCAACATTTTATTTGTAAAATCAAATCACAGCTGGGTTATGTTTTGTTCGGCGTGACTGTGTCAGTGTGGGATGAGATCAAAAAGCTATGTCTTCCTGCTGTGAAGCACCACGACCATGCTGGTCCACTGCACTGCGAAGGTGCATGGAGAATTTGCCTAGACTTTGGGTGATAAAGTGGGATGCAAATGTGACGGGGCATGGAGCTGGTCCCAGGCAGACAGAGTGCAGTCTGCGTTTTTGCAGGGGAGGAAAGTCTGAGAAGCTCAGGGAAACTTCTGAAAAATCAGGAGCAATATCAACCAACTCCCGCTAGGACAGTGTTTGCTCTCATCCTCTAAACACAAAAGCATAAGGTCTTAAAAACTTAGCATACCATGTGAAGCCTTGGCTCCACTGAAATAAACATCAGTCAGGATGTGCTGTTCTTTATGGAAGTGCTTGGTTAGTATCATGTTTTAATAATTTTCTTTCAAATTTTATTTGTAATAAGGACTTTCCAGTGACTGTAGATCCTCTGTTACTTGGCCTTCTGCCAGTTAAAACTGGCAATCAGAGACCTAGCAGTTGAAACCTATCATGCTTCTTAAAAATAATCAGTGCTCATAACCTCTCTTTTAAAGAAAACAAGGTGAAGCTTAGGTGATGAATATTTAATTTAATATCCTATTTCTTTAATCTCTTTTTTTTGTTTGTTTTAGGAATTGAAATATGGGGATGGTGTCCAGATTAGAGGGAACAGAGATCTGGAAGAGTGTTTTGCACAAGCGAATGACCAAATGGATATCCTGGATGGGCTGATCAGAGAGATGAGGCAGATGGGCCAGCCCTGCGATATGTATCAGAAAAGGTATTGCCAGGGAAGGGCTGGGGGAGGGAAAGTGGCTGATAAGTTTGTGGTGTCTCAAGTGCTTGCCTTCTCTGGTGTTGCAGGATGTGACAGAAATCAGTAAGGTGGAACTAAATCTTTTTGGGGCATGCTAACATGGAGAAGGGCCTTGCAGTAATACATTTCTTACAGAATTTCACACCTTGGTTGTCCTCTTCAGACTTTAGTCAGTGTATTTTTTTCACAGCCTGTGCTTTCAACACTTTGTTTTAAATACTTGGTGCTCCAGTAGAAGAGATGAATTGCGTTGCTTCCATGTGTTCTGGGTGTTTTCCTCACAGATGCTAAACGGTTCCTTCCCTTTCAGGCTGCTTCAACTTCAAGAGCAAATGCGTGCCCTGTACAAAGCCATCAGTGTGCCCCGTGCCAGGAGGGCCAGCTCCAAAGGCGGTGGCTGCTACTCCTCTCAGAGTGGGTCAGGCTGGGATGAGTACACGAAACGTGTCACAAGTGAATGTTTAAACTGGATGAGGCAGCAGAAGGTAAATCTGTGCAAAACCCAGAGACAGTGCTAAGACCTGGTGTTGTTTATGAATGTCACATCACATGTAGTAAGGTTTTGGGTGCCAGTAGAAAATTAAAAGTACACATGAATGCTCATATATTATTCCAAGTTCCTCTTTTTTTTTTTCTCCAGTGTTATACATATAGTGAGTTTCCACTGAAATATGAACATGGATTTGGGGTATTCTTTTGCAGAGGAAAAAGTGTGGAAGCTAGATTTGAAAACTGAATGAGACACAGCTGTTAACATAACAAAAGGCATTGATGTGTTTGCGTTAGAGATTATTATGCTCAATGTTTCCTTCCTTCCTTCCCTCCACAGATTTCCTTTATGATTTGTATTTATTTTAACCCTTGACACAGATAGGACCAGCTTCGCAGATTTAACCGTTGTCCAGTATTTTACATTTGTTCTCCCGCTGTCGTCGATCCTTATCACAGTGGGAGCCAGAAGGTAGAGCTGATTGCCACAGGACTGCTGAAATACACACAAAAAAGCTGAAGGTGCTATCTGTTGCATTCCCAGAATAAATTTGCCTATGCACAGCTGTGCATGGTGCAACCTGAAGTAGAAAACACGCGTTGACAGCCCACAGTCTGGTTTTGTGCTGCTGAAGTGAGAGTTGTATGTTTGTGGTTGGACAGCCCTTTGAGACAGGTAGGGAGGATACAATGAAGTGGCTGAAGTTATACTTTGCAGACTCCTTGTAAACTGAAATTGCATTATTTTTATCTCTCTGTATTAGGTTGTTGCTTAGTGATCCTGTCATTGCTATCTGCATATGGTGTTTGCCAGGTGGCTGCTATGCAAACCAGATGAGGAGGGGAGAGCTCTGTACAGTTCCCATACTTTTATGTGAGTGCTAGTCCTAGTCCAGTCTTTCAGTGCCCTCCCATAGTGTGGCATGTTTTAGCGAAGGCAAGGGAAGTGGAGATGCACTCCTTGAGTGCTAACACATACAAGCTTTGTGCCCAGACAGCAACAGCAGGTATGGTTGCTCTACACACACTGTGGGAGAGCAGGCTAATCGTTAGACCTGCTGTGATTTGAGGAGTGGTGTTGGACAGACACTGGGCACGCCTCCAGCAGTGAAAGACTGCGAACATGCTGCACCTCCCAAAGACGTCGCGTGACACCCTGTTCAGACACCCTTTGCTAAGCACAGGGAGCATATGCAAGTGCTTTGTAGCTGTGTTCCCACGCAAAACCTCCTTAGAAAGTAAAAAGCGCTCTCTCTCTCTCTCCCCCTTCTTCAGTCCCAAAGGCAAAGCTGAGGTGGGGCCAGTAAGCGCTTAGCTCCCTGTTGGGCTTCTGAGGTTTTTTTAGGGAAAATTTGTTTTGAATCTTCCACCATGCCTCTTCTTTCCATCGTGCCTCGCTATGTCCCATTACCTGCTTGCACTGGGACTAGGATAATGTTTCCCCTAGTAACCTGGTGAGATGTGGGAAAAAGATCTGAGCAGCTGTGGTTTTCTGTTTTTCTGTTTTCTGTCTGCATGGTTTTCTGGCAGGAGAATCAGGTGGTAAGAGGATCGGTCAAATTTCCAGTGCAGAGTTAGAGAAAGTGCAGTGAAATCCAGACAGCCTTTGTTCGCGTACTGGCAGCCAGCCAGGACTGCCACTGTTGCTATAGACTCTTTAGACTGTTTAAATGTAATGAGAAGGGTCAAAGTCCTGTAACTTTTAGATGGCTGAATGCAGAATGGTTTTGTTTCTTGGATCGTTTTCAACACTGCCTTTGAACCCCTACGCTTAAATGTGGTTTGGGCTTTATTGTCATCTGTTGACTCGTAGAGATTACCAACTCCAGGCTGGTAATTACCAAATTCGGTCCCAACCCAGGGTTAAGATACCTATTTCTTTACTGTGCACATGCGCGGACAGGCATTCAGGCAGAGACAGAGTGTGTCTTTACAGCATAAAAGATGTTTTGGAGTTTAAGGAGCTGAATTGTGAATTCAGTAGCTTTTAATGTTTGAAAATAATGAAATGAAGAACCGCAGTCAGATAGTTTTTGAGTTCCTAATTATCCAGGTGTATTACTGTTTTTCAAAGGCTGTTGCTAGAGATTTTCACTCCACATCCTACAATAAATATTGCCAAAATGCAAGACAAACAACACGTTCTATAATCGTTTTAGTTTATCTTCTGGTTTTTCATTTAGTTTGACTGAATTTAGCTGAAGTTATTGGAGTTTACATGGGTATAATTAAAATGGAAATATAGTGTACTGGGCTACAGAACTTGACTCTGGGCATTTTCATGTGAATTGCATGAATAGCATTGTTTGATAAAGTCATAATTTGTTTTCAGAGTGATAAGAATGTAACTGTACTGTAGAACATAAAAGAACAGTTTGGTCCAAAGAAAACTGATGAAAATACATTACGGAGTGTGCTTCATCTAGTCTAATTTTAATAACTTATGTATTTTCCCTACTTTGTTTCTTCTACTTTGGGAGCCTGTCACACAGTAGAAGTGATGACAATTTTAAGAAATTGTAACCCCCTATTCTGTACTTCCCTTTGTTCAGGTTTACTCTCTACTGCGTAGTCGTGCTTCCTTCAATGCAATTCCTTTATGCTCCGATTCAGATAACAATGTTAGAAATGAAAGTACAAATATTGTCCCTTTCTTCTAGGCTGAAATGGAGCTAGTGAAGTGGGGGTTTGATGCAGCATCCATCGAGCAACAAATTGGTGACCACAGGAGAACTCACAATGCCATTGGAGACTATCGCTGGCACCTGGACAAAGTCAAAACAGATCTGGTAATTACTGTCTTGCCTTACACATTGCTTAGTCTAGATTTATATCGTTGGCTCGCTGATGTTCCGCTACAAAAAGGAATGATGAATAGCTCCGCTTCTCTTCAGAAAGCACTGGTGTCATGACAGCAACTAGTTTCAACTCTAATATTTATTATTTCATGATTATTTTGTCTTCTGCTTCTTTTCCCAAAATTTTAAAACAAAAATTTAGTAGCCATTCAACATTTGTTGTTGTGTACTAAAACTGGCAAATAAATATTGCAACATTTTTTGTGAGGACAGTGGCTAAGAATGATTATTCTCACTTTCTGTCTAGGTACATTAAAACAAGAAAGTGAAACGATAAAGTGGATGCTTAGATACAGTCTTGAATAATGAGGGAATTTCTGCGAAAAATGCCCGAATTCTGGGCTAAGCTTAGAGCTTTTCTTAGGCGTGGATTCCTGCCCCCCCCCCCGAGGCTTCTGTTCCCCTCTGCATTTCATGATAGGAATAAAGAAATCACTGAAAATGTAGTGGTTAACTTCCTCTCCTATCAGCCCAGCAGCTAGACGTAGGAGAGAGGAGGCTTACTTCGTTCCCATTCTCTTTTCTGTTAGTTGCTCACATGGACAAGAGGATAGAGATTTGGATCTGAAGAAAAGGCACTCCATTCCGGAGCTCTGATCTCTCAGCCAAGCTGAAGAGTGGAAGGGGTGTTACTCCCTTCTGCTTCAAATAGGAAAGGTGACAGTCTGGCCCTGTGGAATACTAGTTCCAAGGTTGTGCAGGTTCCCAATCATAGAAGTGGGAATAAAAATTGGAGCCTCCTGCTCACGTTATAGTTTATACTACTTCATAATCTCCAAAGCTAGCTCTAGGACTAGCTAGTTCACCACAGCTGTCTCGGAGTTTGGCATAGAAAGAGATCCTGTTTTGGGAGCTGTTTTGGTATTACAGGGGTTATGTACAACTTCGCTTATGTACTAAGCATCCTCAAGGGGAAGTTAAGTTGGTCCAAGCCTTGGTTTTGTGCTTCTTGTCATCCTCCAGTGGTGTGCAGATCTGCTACTCAAATGTCTCTGGCAGGCATTTGCAGGTTGCCACCTGTAGTTATAATGTTATGATACTGACACTGTAAAGGAAATATCAGCAAATAAGCAACTTGTAAAAGGCTTACTAAATATTTGCTGTCTCTGTTTCAGCGTGAGAAGGCTGCGGTTCATCAGCTGGAGGAAGAATATGAAGGACTGCTGGTGAGCATGTGATGTGTTCATTTCTGATACCCTCAGTGATGAGCGCTCTTTTTGCTTCATTAACAGTGGTGTGATAGTCAAGGGACACTTCAGGTTTCAACAGTGACACACACATATTTAAATAATTGTATTCAGCAGTAAGCTGACAGTGCTTTGTAGTTTCTATAAGGTTCAGTTTGAGTCATGAACTTGACATTAATTCATTACCTGGTGTGTAATTGACTTACCCTCACAAGGAAGTTTCTAGTTTACACCTGGTGAAGGGAGTTTGTCATTAAGCAGGTGAAGAGTAGAACTCTACCTCCTTAATGGTACCACTCAAAGGTGGGATTAGAACCAAACACTGTATAGGGCTGTGCATCTTCCCCACTTTGGATCTTCATGTAAAATACAGTGAGAAACTTGTGTAAATGGTAGATTTAACCCTTGGGATTGGAAGCTGACTCCTGTATGCATTTCAAGCAGCAGGATGTGTATTATGACACAAGGACAGAGAATGAATCTTTTCGTGAAGCGTCGTCTGTTAAAAAGGTGCTGCTACAACATCAAGGATGTACTATGAGCAGCAAATGCAAGTCAAAGTGATGTTACAAGTTCAAACATTTCTTGCATTTTCCCCCATGCCTTTTTGCTTGCCTGCTTACATGTCTGCTACACTTATGTTTGAAATGACTTTTGGACTTCAAGTTCACGTTGTTCTATAAATCCAGACACGTTTTCCACTGTCCATTGCCAGCAGGTTTCATAGCTCTATAAACCCAGGCACATTATCTGCTGTCCATTGCCAGCAGGTTTTATAGATGTGTGGTTTTTACTGTTATTTTAGTGGTGTTTGGTTTTTTTTTTTTTAAAAAAAAAGGACATGCTGTACTCTTAGCGTGCCCTTCTCCACCCAGTACGGGCATTTCTGTGTTTATGGCTGCTCATTTGTGGAATTCCTTGCAGAAATACTCCTTTGAAAGAATGGATCAGCTCCGTCAATTCCAGAACCTCATCCAAGCCACCAGCAGAGAAATCATGTGGATCAATGACTGTGAGGAAGAGGAGCTTCTCTACGACTGGAGTGACAGGAACACTGACATTGCCAGGAAGCAGGAGGCCTTCTCTGTAAGACAACTCAACCTCCCCATGCTTTCCATGGCCCCTCTTTTGGGATAGTAGGGGAGGAACAGCCTGGCTCAGGGTAGCTGATCAAAGGACAGGCATTCCTTCACTCTTTCGAAGCTCCTGGGGATTCTTATCAACACTTTTGGATTAAGTACTGTGTGACAACCTTTTGAGTCAAGACCGGACATCTATTGGAAGATTGTGCTCCTATTCAACCAGTTGTCATAGTTTCTTTTGACCTTGGAAGCTGGCCTTATCGTTACAGCCCTCTGTGGAGTAGTAATCACATACAGCTTGTGCACACAGTCATTCTGTTGACATGCTAAATTAAGGGACTTGAATTGAGGAGTTTAATTCTCCCTGTTAGGACTATGCAGGGGCTAGGGGGTCCCCGCATTTGGCTCTGATTGTCACCAGGAAGTAGAGCTATACCAGGGGGAACTGCTCTCTTCCTCTGACAGTTTTGCCGGCAGCACATTAATCGCACAGTCAGAGGTAGTTTGCACTGCTTCTTGTCTTCTGTGGGTGTGTAGGGAAACTGAGCATGTGCATTTCTTTATCCAATATCGATGCTGATCACAAAATTGAAAAAGAAATGAAGTTCACACTATTAAGGACGTACTTCTTTTTTTCATTTGGTTGTTCTGGATGTTGTGAGATGCTGTCATTTTTGCTTCCGTCGTTCCTAGGAAAGGCAGAACTTTGAGTGCTTTGCTCTGTGAAGTAGCAAGCTTAGAGACTAGAACTGAGATAATTGTTCTACTGTCTTCATAATTAACTTCAGTGCACTGAATAGAATTACTATGTAGTGTTAGCAGGGATGATTTTACATTATCACAACTATCTGCAAAATTTTAAGTAAATCATCCTCTGCAGCATACGTTGGGGGGCTTGTTTAATGCTGTGATTTGGTTGTTTAGAAACGCATGAGTGAACTGGAGCTTAAAGAAAAAGAACTCAACAAGCTAAAGCAAGAAAGTGATCAGCTAGTGCTCAACCAGCACCCTGCTTCAGACAAAATCGAGGTGAGTTAGACTTTGTGCGATTTCACTTGCTCCTCTAGTTGATACATGAGAAAAGTTCTCAGTGAAAGTCCGCAAATGAAGTGCTGCCTTTGGACCTGAGAAGGGCTTGCCTGCCAAAAAGCATGTCCATTTTTATCCAGCTGTATGAGCTGCTCTAATAAATGTTGCTACCTTCCTCTACAAACCTGGCCGCAACAACCACAGCCTTTTTAAGATCTATGGGAAGAGCTCTCATTGCTGTCAATTTTGATTGTAGATGCATGTAAAAATTAATACGAGGCTTAGGGAGTTGTCTGAGTGTATAGAAATTGCTGTATCTCATTTGAGTTTACTACAGTACAGCAGAATTTATGGTAGGAGGTCATGTCGTTGTTCTTCTGCTATTTTAGTAGGCATGTTTTGAAGAGAGTCACACCCTTTGTTGAGGGTTTGTATTTAATCCAGGTGCAATGCACATACTTTCTGCAGATTAAATTGATAGTGCCTTTCTACAGCTTAGCCAAGATGTTTTTATTTTCACAGCTTGGTGTACATTTACTTTTCAATGACAAAGGCTGCAACAATTTGGAAAATGTCATTTTATTAGGAAATGCTGTAGTTGTTATAGTTTAAAGAGTGCCTAAGAACCCTGAAACTAGTAGGGGAAAAAAAAGTCCTTTCTGCTTTTCACTGTATTTACTTTGTTAACTGTTACTGTGTTGTGTAAAATCACCATTTCATATTTCTTCTTTGGTCAGTTTCTGCTTTAAAGGAAAGATCCATGTAAACTCCAGCAGTGAGATAAAAGTTGTGTGTAATTTTCTAAATATACGTGAGGACTACTTGAAAAGTTCAAATTTAAAACTGGCCATCATAAAAAATCATGTTTGACAGTGTTCCTTGGAAGAAGGAGAACATGACAATTTGCAATTGATATATTTTATTTGCACTACTGTTTGTGCATTTCACCCCTTTTTGTTCATGCACATCAGGCTTTATGCTGATCAAACAAAATTCAAGTCATGAACAAATTTCTCTCTGCATCTCCCAAGCAGGTATTTAACTCATTTCAGTTAGGTAGATGCTTAGAATTTGGGGAACTATTTGCATGAGTTACATTATTCTGGTGTGCATTAATTTGTTTTAGCAGATTTTTTGTTTGCATTTATGTGGAACATAAATAGTTTTGCTTGAGTCTAGGTATGGGAGAGAGCTCAATGTGGTGATTTGAGTTATGTGTATTACTATGTTTGTTAGGCCTACATGGATACATTACAAACTCAGTGGAGCTGGATTCTTCAGATCACCAAATGCATTGATGTTCATCTGAAAGAGAATGCGGCTTACTTTCAGGTGAGTAGTGACGTGGAGAATTCACACTACTTTTGTTAAAAGTGGGAATCCCATCACGAGATACTTTTTTCTGTACCAAAATCTTTCTAAATCCATGCACAATTATGCATCAGACACTGTTATATTGTAAATGCTGCCAAATGTGATCTGGGATTTCTCATGAAAGGAATCCACTGATTTTTAGCAGACATTTTTAAGAGCTATGTACAACTGAAATCACAAATTCTCTCCTGTAGTTCTTTGAAGAGGCCCAAGCAACAGAGTGCTACCTGAAAAACTTGCAAGACTCCATCAGAAAGAAGTTCATCTGTGACAAGAGCATGTCACTGCAATCTTTGCTGGAGCAGATCAAAGAGCTGGAGGTACTGTCACGCTCACCTGACAGGTTATGTTCTGCTCTCCTTGGAAATCTGTTGCCCTCTTCAGATACCAAATGTAAACCCAGGTGTACTGCAACATTTATGTACAGTACTATGTGAACTTGAAACTGTAGCACTATATTCCTGCCCATTTCTTAGAAAAGCCTACAAATGGATCAGTGTTATTTTAATTTGTGTCATGCTGTTTGGAAACTCTGATTTCTTTTAATTCTGGAATGACCCCAGCAAATTCCCAAGTTTCTGACATGCTAACAAATTAAAAAAAAGGAAGGAATTTCATTCATAGGTGGTAGAATAGATTTTGCCTCAAAGGATAAGTGCATTTAATAAATGATTAATCATGTCACTATACCACTGTAGTCTCTTTGAAAGGACTCAGCTTTTTTAGCTAACTATTTGCTCATCATGAATCAGGTACTACAATTCCAAATTGAATATGCCAAAGAAAAAATGGTCAATTATGTAAAAGGGCAATTGATGAAATCAGGTTTGAGAGTGTAGTTATTAAATTTTTTTTTTAGCATTCATGTTATAATAGATTGTTTCCGTTTATTCCTATGTTTCTTATGCATCACTTTAACCACGTTGCAAATCTGTATGAAAAACCAGCTTTACAAGTTTTGCAAACTTTGCTGCTTGTCAGAGCTGCAAAGATACTTAGTTTGATGTTTCTCTTACCTTTTTTTAAAATTGCAGTTTTACATTATAGGCTAAAGACTCATCCCACTGGAGCTAAAGGAAGTTTGGGCTACTATGAGGTCCAGATGTATCTCTCTCTTAATGAAACACTGGGAACTAGATGTGGTTTCCTCTTAGAATGAATTTTTAACATACAGTTAATCTTTGCAGAATGAACGAGAGAGAATCCTTGAATACAAGAGGCAAGTGCAGAGTTTGGTGAATAAATCCAAGAAGATAGTGCAGCTGAAGCCACGTAACCCAGACTACCGGAGTAACAAGCCCATTATCCTCAAGGCTCTGTGTGACTACAAACAGGATCTGGTATTGTATCCCTTTTTGGCGGAGAATAAACATCATGTAAACTAGAACATGGAAAATGATTTAGTAAACAAACTGTTGAGCTGATAGGTGTAACCCCTTTGTCTGCTTTTGGTCAGCACTTAAATTTGTTTGACAAAAAGCTCTGACTTTCTTGCAATTATGAGTAAACAAGCTAGGTTCTTGCTGGTTAAAGAGTCTAGTCAAAATTTTTAGTCCGTTTTATAGCGGTAATACTCATAGTTCAAATTTGCACAGAGAAGCCTCGTTGATAATAGGGTTAAAATTGTTATACAGATGCTTCCCAGCATCTATGCCGTTTTTTTGGTGATTTCTCACCTTTTCCAGTGTCCCTCTGGGTCCTTAGGTCAATACTTCATGTAACAAAAGGAGGGAAGGTACAGTGAGTCATTGGTATTCCAATTTTTTCACTAGATAGAGGATGAAATTGATGGTGGTGGGTTTTCTTCCTCCTTGGTACTGGGGCTGCTTGGGTTTATTTCTATTTTTTTTTTTTTAACAGTAGGCTTAGATGCATTTTTGTTTACGTGCTCTTTCTCTTCACTGGTTCCTTGTTAGGCATTTTTTTCTGTTCTGTTATCTGTAAAACTTGTTTTACCTGATGCACTAGGTTGCACTCCTGTAGTGAGCAGTAATTGACCACTATGGTTTGTGTATCTCGGATTTCTGCTATCCAGTCTGCGTCTGCACTCTTCCATACCACATTTTATTCCAGAGTCACAGAAGTTCAGCCCACACAGAGTAACTACTTGTTATTGTAAGCAAAACTAAACAAATTTAGACAGTGGTTACCTGTCTGCTTGGCAATTGCTCTTACTTTAAGCAAGCTAAATTCTACTCCGACGAACATAAGCCCAGACAAGTCTGGAGCTGCTGCATTCTCAGATCAATGCAAAGCCCGTGGCCTTTTACTAGTTATGTCAAAATGCGTTTTTGCTGGCTGTAGAGGGGTGATGCAGATAGAGTCCCGTCAGAGTAAATGATAGGAGGAGCCTCCCTCTCTCAGATGTGAGTGGGTTGTAACCTGCACCACGGCCACACTCATGGCCACACGGTGTTAGGATTTCTGGCAGTTGGGGCTGGTGTATCTAGCTCTCTCATGCTCGCTCCCAGTCCCTTCGCAAATATGGATGCAGCACTGAGCATCCTTATGCCTCCAGCTCACTGGCTTGCAGCCATACATGGTTGTATAGCTCACTGTGGCCATGTGTCCACATGCATTCTTTGATGTTTGTCATGGCAAGCTCCAAATCTGATGATCAACCAGACTGGCAACTGCTCAGAGTGTTCTGTGGCTCCCACTTGGTTTTCTTGGGTTTTCTTCATGTGGAAAGCAGATTCAGGGAGAAGGGGTTGATCGGTATTGAGCTCTTGCCCCAGTAAGAAGCCAAGATGCACACCCAAACCTGGCAGCTGGGAAGCACTCCCACCTCTGTGATCTAGATGCATCTTCCTTGTCTGTCTCTCCTAGAAATCTCATCTTACTTAACTAAAGAAAAAAATGTTGTTCTGCATTCCTTACAGAAAACAGTGCGCAAAGGAGATGAATGTATCCTGAAGGACAATAATGAGCGCAGCAAGTGGCTGGTGACCGGCCCTGGAGGAGTGGATATGCTGGTGCCATCTGTTAGTCTTATCATCCCACCCCCTAATCCATTAGCAGTGGATCTTGCTACCAAGTGAGTTGCTGCCTGGGTTTGGACACCTACTACTGGGAGTAGACAGAAGAGTTCGCTCAAAATAGCAACTAATTACAAAATTCGGTCTGTGCCTTGATCAGAGTGCCCCCTCACCCTATAAGGGTGGGGGATTAAGGGCTAGACCCTTAACTTGAGGAAATTCACTTCAGTGAAGCTTGCTGGGATCAAGGTTGCGATGTAAAAATATTCAAAACTTAACTTTTACAAGGTTTTTTTCATCTCTAATAGTGAAAGTCGTGCAAAAATCATTTCCAAGATTTTTTCAAGTAGAGAGAAAGCCTTAACACACGCCACATCTGGTGGGTGTTTCTTGGGATGTTTTGTAGTTATGCTACAAAGACAGATTCATTTTGACCATGGAATATCTTTTCTCATCTCAGAATCGAGCAGTACTATGAAGCTATTCTAGCTTTGTGGAATCAGCTGTATATCAACATGAAGAGTCTGGTATCTTGGCATTATTGCATGATCGACATTGAGAAAATCAGAGCGATGACTATTGCCAAGGTAAGACTCCAACTGGCCTTGCCTGTAGACCAGGGACATCCATGACCTGACCTCTGCTGTCCCAAACAGTGCTTGCTGTGTCCTGTGCAGATGTATGTTCTGCAAAACCATGGCCCTTCTTTTTGCTGGGTTGCACAAACAGTTATATACGGAAGTTGTCATTTTATTAAAGGAGAAGCAAAATACTTTACAATTCAAACATGATGTGGAAAAACAGGAAGATTAGCTAAGGGGATTTATTACGTACTTGCTGTACTTGTTCCCACTATGCAAGGGCATGGATAGACAGAGCAAGAGCTAGAATTTCAAGCTATTCTTAAGTTATGAAATGATTATAACAAGAATAGGTTAGCTCAAAGGACACTTTTAGCACCGTACTTTTAGAGGCAGCCCAGGTAGGTTTTATTCTAAAATGCAATCCCTTTGGTTTTCTTATACAGGTGTATTAGTTTGTTCCTCAATGATTAACTAGTCATAAACCTTCCCCAATTGCTTCTTTTTTCAAAATTCTCTTCTTCCTCATTTCAGCTGAAGACAATGCGTAAAGAAGATTACCAAAAAATAATAACTGACCTGGAGATCCATTATCAAGAATTCCTCAGGAACAGCCAAGGCTCAGAGATGTTTGGTGATGAAGACAAACGGAAGATCCAGACTCAATTCACTGACGCTCAGAAGCACTACCAAACCTTGATTATACAACTGCCCAATCAACCACGGCAGCCACAACAGGGTTCGTTGTCCTCCTGTTTTTTGTAGAGATTGGACTGCTTGATTTTCTTTGTTTGGGGAGTGGTAGTGCATTCTTTTTATGTGAAAATGTTCTCAAACATATGAATGGAAACAGGCGCAAGAATTGTGCTGCTGTCTCCCAACGTAACAAAACTGGCCCTGTGCAGGCAGGAGTGTGTTTTGTTCTTCCTTCCTTTGGTGGGAATCTGGGAATAGTCATCCAAAGTTTATGGAGCTTGCTGGGAAAGTGAGAGGAATTTAGTCCATCTGATATGTTTTCAGTTATTAGGAAGCAAAATCTCTCTGCTGCATTTCAGGAAGCAAGTTTCTTTTTGTGAAGGAGAGATTTCATGCCTTGAAACAGCTGCATAAGGGTCCAGATCTCAGTTCTCAGTTCTGCAGATCAGCTCAGTGCTGAGGTCACTTGGGCACTGCATTGGCTTTCTATATGTAGGTGCTCAGTTCTCTGGTAGTTAACATTCACCCAATTCATTTTACAGTGGTCCCGACTGAGACCTGTCCTGTGGGTTCCTCAAGCACCATTATTGTTAATGAAAGAAACCGAGAACATGAGAAGCAGGAGGCCTGGCTGCTGATGGAGCTTCAGAAACTTCGGCATCAGATTGAAGCTTCTGAGATTCGGATGGTACAAAGAGCTCCTCTTGGAGTGGATCAAGGGGCTGTGCATGACTTTTCAGTCAGAATAAAGGATTTAGAGGTAACTGTGGATGTTTTCCTTTGAGCATCTCAAGCTCAGTATGACTCTGTGCTGCAGAGCATAGTGCAGTTGTATTTCTGATCAGCTGGGAAAGACACACATCCTGTGCAGAAAATTCTCAGTTAGAAGCTAACCATGCTGATTTGGAATTGAGCTTTAGCTCCTAAGCAGAAAAGGTTGACTCTTGGATTTTAGAAGTCAAATTCTGTCAGGCAGAGAATACAGAAACCCTGATGTCAAGTGGACATGAGCTCACGTTAAGCCTCATCCAGGTCAAAGCACTATTAAAATCCTTCTGCACGGGCCCCACTTCACCACCTACCTCTGAAGTGCTGTCTGTGGGCTGCAGAGTGGATGCATGAGTCTTATGGACTTTCTCCCTCCCAGAATCTTAAGATTTGAAGGAGACTGGAGAGAGAGAAGATTAGTATGAAAAGAGAACAGGTTCAGCATAGGAGAAATTCCTCTGAGGCATTGAGGCTACCAACCTCTTCAGAGCAGAAGGACCTTGGCATGTCTACTGAGTGCAGCAGGCGACTGGCAGTAAAGCGCTCTGCTTTCAACAGAGCTGAGTTTCAGAGTGGACAAGGTGCTCGAAAAGAGGTATTACCTGTTGTGGACTGCGCAAAAAAGAAACCGCCCAGTGTTACTTATCTTGAAGAAAGCAAGCTCAGGCACTGCTTCAGTCCTCAGTCAGGCTGGTTAGATAATAGCAGACTATTTGGAGAAGGAGACCAATTGCATATGTGCTGTAGAATGATCATTCAGCCACCAGAAGTGTGTAAATCGGGCATTCTCTTTCCTTAGGGTGTGCAGAATGACTCTCAAATAATGGCTGAAACCCTCAATAAACATAAGGACTTGCTGCCTAACTTCAGAGGCTCTGAAAAGTATGTGTATTTGCAGTCAGAGATAAATACCCTATTTCAAAAACTGGAAAATATTAATGGTGTTTCTGCTGGCTACTTAGACAGGTAAGAAAATGGAGGTTATAGCAATAAATCATTCACTTTCTTCCATAACTCTTAGTCCAGAAACCTGCCTTTTGTTACCAGTAGTGTAAAATTACAACTTCTTTCCTACAAATGCTGCGTATGTGCGTAGAAGCAGACATGTATGTGATTTTTTTTTTCTCTTTTCTGGAAGACTTTAACAAAAAAAAACCAAATGTGAGAATTGTGGGTACAACTGAAATTTCTGTATTGTCTAGTAAGTTAACTAATGACCTGCAATTAATTAGAAATATCACCTTTCCTGCCTCAGTCCATAACGGATTTGTCTCGTATTATTTATTTTAGCTTAAATGCATTGAGGTGCCTGCTCCAGATTATTCTGCAAACAGAAGATGTGATCAGAGTTTTTGAAGTCAGACTGTCTGAAGAGGAGACTGTTCCTTTGGATCTAGATAAGGTGGAGGCTTATCGGGCTTGTCTGAAGGTGAGAGGCCAAGACTCAAGGATACAGCAAGGCAAAACTTGTAGCTGCCAGCACTGATCTGTTGAGCTGGGTGAAACCCCTCTGAAATCACAGGAAATGGAAATGCTGATCGTGTCGTATTTTGTGACATAGACATACAATGCTTTTGCAAATTATTGGAAGGAACGCGTGGGTTACTACTTTTTCCATCTCCTGGTTGTTTCTGCCGCCACAGCAAAGCCAGTGACATGAAAGGTCTCCATAATCCATTTCTGTACAGAATTATCTGTGTTTATTTGTGTCACTTATGAAGCTAGATTTCAAGGCAATAGCTCCTTTATTGCAAAAATGGCTTATTAATTGCCCTTCTTGTCATCTAGTTGTAACAAGTAAATTTGAGTATTACTGTGTGTCCTGGTTTTGCCATGAGGTCCGTTTCAAATCTTACAGTGAAAACTATCCATCCTGCACAAGGGGAGAGGGCAAAGAACAACTGCTTTGCTGAGCACAAAGTTGGCTTGCAGAACCAGTCTTTATCTGGTGTTGAGCTGGTCCTTTTGTACACTGAATACCTTTGGGAGAGTAGGGACTTTCATTCCTTCCTGTTCTCAGATGTAGTAGGGAAAGAGTGTGTAGGTGGCACAAATGGAGCACAACCAGGTTACCTTTCTGTCATGTCAAATGACAGCTGCAGTGCAGTTGCTGGGAGTTGCTCCTAGCTAGTGTAAATTTGAGCTACACAAAAAAAAAAAATATGCTTGAGCCTGTTATCAAAGGACGCAGTCACCCCTGTGACTGGGGGATGCAAGGCAGACTGCTGCCTGCACTGTGTATGCCATTTGGTGATATTTTATGGTATGCGAGTATGTGCACACAAACAAGTATGTGTGTAAAGAACCATCTCCATGGAAGATATTTATAAAATTGTAAATGGGGGGTGGGGTGGTGGGAATCTGTGCAGCTTTTTAGATAACACTTAAAAACTGGATGTGCTAGTCCTGAGGCTTGATTCCACAGCTGTTGCAAGTGCAGGTATCTTTTTATACTTCAGTGACATTTTCTAGTCAAATATTTCTAGGAACAAGCAAGGCAGGCTCGTCCCCTTTTTTTTTTTGTAACTGCTCTACATAGTTCTGAAAAACTGAAACGATAGCTTATAGAATATGACAGCAGAGGGCCTTGGTTTAGCAAGTTATTCAAGAGTGAGTCTAACTTCAAACATTTTCTTGTCAAACTCTGTTTACCAAAGTAGATGTTTCACTTCAAATACATGAAGTCCAGCTGACATCAGTGTACATACCTTACTGAATTAGAAACAAAATGTTTAGATCCCAACACATTGTGCATGCTGCTGATGGTTAAATTTGAGTATCCTCTGAAGAGTAAAATGTATGATAGCGTTTTGTTTTTTCTCCAGAAAATGAAGTCAGACCTAAACATGAAGAAGTCACTATTGAATGCCCTGGAAAACGAGCTGCAGAAAACGCTTCAGATTCACTCACAGTCTTGCCAGTCATATAACTTGTATGACATGGATGTTGGAAAGTTCTGTGACAAAGTTACCCAGCTAATAGACCGCTGGCAGAGAGCCGATAAGCAGATAGATAACAGGTTTGCTTATGTTTCCTAATAGCTTCTTCCTTATTGCTGTTGCTACTAAGATCATCTGAACAAAGAGTCTAAAAGAGCTGATGCGCACAAATCATCACTTCCAGAGGACAAATGATAATTTAAGGGCAAGAAGACTAGAGCAACTGTGAATAGGTTGAATGTAGCTCAAAACAGAGGTACCAAGCAGGAAAATGCAGTTAGTCATGTAAATGTATAACCTGTGTGCTAAGGAGTTGTTCTACTTTTTTTTTTAATTCTTGCTAATGTTCTTGGATTAAGTACTTCCAGTCAGCATTTTCCTCCTCTGACAAAGCAACCATGCTTATTCCTGAATATCCTATACCTGAGGGTTAAAAAAATTAACACTAAGAATTAAGTAAAAAAATCCCAACAATTTTTTTCTAGTGCTTTATTGAAGTGAAGGCATATTCTGATTGTTTGTGTGGCTTTTGAGGGTGTGAGTTTTTTGTTTTGTCTTTACTTTAGGCCAAAATCTAGTCCTATTAATAAAAATTGGCTGGTTGCTGGTTGTTTTGGTGAAAATTGAGAACAAGAGTACTGAAGTCATTGAACTTGATTCCTATTATTGCAAGGTTTTATCCGTCCCTCACTTCGTTGACAGGAAGTGCCAACCTCTGCGTATTGCAGAGTTACTCAAAAGTGAGACACTAAACTCCCATGCTGGGTGACTAATAACCGGTACAGTTCTCATTTATGTGAATTTTTTGTTCAGAATCTCCTTTTAGAGCTTCCCATAATTTTACCTAGTTTACTACTGTGCCTTATTTCTGAAAAATGTTTAAGGAGAGAGAAAGAGAACACATTTTCCATTTTAATGGTTTTCCCTGTTTTTTTCTAGATCATGGGATTTAGAAAGGCAGATCAAACAACTGAAGACTTACCGAGATCTCTACCAGGCTCTCTGCAAATGGATCAATGATGCCAAGCGCAGGCAGGATGCTATCGAGTCCATGAAACTGTGTGATTGCAACGCTGTCATGAGATACCTACATGATCAGAAGGTATGCAGCACCTGAATGAGTTGTCTTCAATTATCTGGATTTTAAATTGTTTTGTGATTCAGAAAATACCAGTATCAATGCAATCTGCAATACACTGGCCTATCTTGAATTATAAAGTACGCAAGCTACCAAAACAACACCACATGCGTAGAGGGCAGGAGAGAAGAAATATTATCTTCCTCATTACTTTCTGTCAGCACCGCTACAGATTATGAACAAGACTGTTTTTGGCTCCTGCATGATCACTGACACTTTTACACATCAGCTTTGAATTAATTCAAGGGACTCTATGATGGTGCAAGTTATGGGACAAATTACAAAACAAAAACAAAAAAGCGAGGAAATGCATCTAAGCTGAAGTCAAGGAACTCTCCCTCCCCTGCTCTGCGGGTTGTTCAGTTGCGAGGTGTTCTTTCTGAGAACAACCTTCTCATGCACAGAGAGCTTGCTGTTGTAAAAGCTGCACGGCTACAAGTAGTTTGAGGTCTCAGCCTCTGGGTTTGCAGTGGTCTCATCCTGCAGATGCCTTCTGATGGCGGCAGGCTGTACAGGAGGAAATACTGGTGAATCCCGAGGGAGTGCTTCACAGCTTACTTCTTTTCTTGACAGAACTTGCACAGTGAAATCTGTGGGAAGCGAGACAAAGTTGAGGAGCTTCTCAAGTATGCAGATCAGTGCTCAGCGGCTATTAAGGTACGTGGATTTCAGCATTTTTATGGGGTGTGATTTTGCATGGTCAGGCGCATCCCACTGTCTCTGCTCTGCTGGCAGGTGAAGTGACCTCTCCCTGATGTGTGTGTGCAGAAATTGCTGGGGTGAAGCACTTGTGTGTACAAAATATAATGAAAACAATTTGTGTACTTACCACCTGAAGACCACAGAATGATGCAGGAGAAAACACTGAGAGCTTCTCTTCAGGAGAGTCAAAGCCTCCTCCTAGCCAGACCAAACTTTCCAGTTCACATGTTTAAGAGAGTAGAGAACAGAGTGGTGTAGAGAACAGATTGGTAGCTTAGGAACTAGGTCTGATTAGGATCTGATCTAGGAGGCAAGACAAATACAGATTAGCAGGAGGAATTGTAGATCATTAAGGTTGCAAAAGACCTCTAAGACCATCAAGTCCAACCATAAATGGTGTGCAATAGCCATGAAAACCAAGAATATACACAGGCAATGGTTTTGTGGTCTTTGCATTTTTATGTCACCTTCATATCCATGCTTTTTCCACCTCAGTCTTACTTTCTGTGACAAAGATCTTGCTATATGCGTGACATGGCGTATGTGATATGAGAGAGATGCAGAAACAGTTATTTCTGGTTAAGTTTTGGTTGATAACAGTACCTAGACCAGTTGCTCCCATGAGTCTTTTCACCTCTGGGTAGTCCTCAACTAACGGAAATACGTATCTTCCCTTTTTTTGTAAAATGTTTTTTCTCCTTTTCCCTTTGTCTTTCTCTTCCATGAGTCTCCACAGTAGTACTTGAACTGATGAGCTTCTGTTTATGGTAGAGGATCATCTGTATATGGCCAAACGTAATGGGAAAATGTAGCTTTTTATTAAAAGATCAAACCCAAAACAACTCCAAAACTTCACTTGCATTTTGGGAAATCCAGATACCCAGAGAGTGCCTTGGCAGTTGCTAAATGAGTTTTAAACTTTCCCTGTTGTTCTACAGGATTATGAACTACAGGTTGCTTCCTACAGTTCCGGATTAGAAACATTGCTCAACATACCTATCAAGAAGAGCATGGTTCAGTCTCCTGCAGTGCTGATTCTACAGGAGGTAGCTTTCTTTCCCCCCCATCAATCTTTTGAATACATTTGTTTGTCCGTGTCAGCCATTGTGTCATATCCAGCTGTATTCTAATAATTACCACTGACCTTGGTAATGTGGGCTAAGCACGTAAGCATAGGGAATTAGCGCAGAATAGTCACTGTGCTGTAAAATCGTACTTGGTTTCATTTAGACAGTAGATTACCACTCAGGAATTTACCTCATTCATATTCACTGTCCATTGCGTACATATTGTGAGAAAATAAGATTCATGCCCCAAGTGGTTTAGTCATTTTCAACCTGGGAATTAACCACTATTAAAAGTTTAACATACATTACTTGTGACTGTCAGACAGGAAGAGCATGATGAACCAGGGGATTACGCCTTGGTTTTAATATGACATCAGCCATGGGGGAAAATAATCCTGAAAAAGAAGGTGTGGGTTTATTAGAAGGTAGAATTTGGACATTCGGACTCCCCTGAAAGTCATGTGAATTTGCGAGGAGAAGAATTTGCTTTTTACTTTGTCAAGTGATACGTTTTCTGAAGTGGATTAGAATCCTTTAAATGATCTGAGACATAGATTTGTTCATATCTCTCTGTAGTACAAGCTGCTAACAATTCTCTTTCTTTTCAAGGCTAGCGAGGCACAGTCTCGCTACATAGAGCTTCTTACAAGATCAGGAGATTATTACAGATTCTTAAGTGAAATGTTAAAGAGCATGGAGGACTTGAAGGTAATCTTTTATTTTCTTTACCTTCTATTTTTATCACAGGTTAGCAAACTATCACGGTTCAAAGACTTTCTGCTGAAGTACAGTGCAAAACAGTCCACAAAACTAAATCCTGAGCTCAGTAGTGTCCCATTAAGGAGGCATATAAGCAGTTTCATGCATCTTTTGTCAAAGAGTACAGTGTCTTGCAAAGGTACCTCCAAGGTCATGTGTGAGGTGGAGAATGCTAGCATTCTTGGTAGACAGGAGGTGCTCATCAAAGCACGCAAGAGGTCCTTCTTTGCCCATCACAGCCTGGACCTTGGCAACAGTACAGTTATCTCAGCGCCAAAAAGTTGCTCCTCATGGTTGAGGGGCCACACCTCATTTGAGGCCATACCAAAAGTGTTTTAAATGGAGTAACTCCTGATTTGATACAGCTCAGTGGAAAAAGAAAGCCCCATTTAAGAGGTCACATACATGGAATATGAATCACCTTTTTGTGGAGGTTCTAAAGAAGGCTGTTTAATACTTTGCTGGTGAACCCTTGGTACATCAGATTTTGGTATCTGTATTGCATCTTCCTCCCCCCCACCTAGTACCATTTCCCCTCTGAAAGTCATTATGCTGATTTCTGTATAAGGTTTGACTCTGAATAAATAATGATTCCAGAATTTGTCTTGATGACATTAAATAAAAAAGGATTTTGAACTCTCATTGAAGCAGAGAAAAAATTCCTTTGTAAGTTTTCATTGTTACAAATGTGTATTGTATTGCATGTGTTGATTTTGAAACAGTTGTCACAAATGTTTATGTGGGGTTTTTTGTTTGTTTTTCTGCTATCATTTTGCAGATGAAAAACACCAAAATTGAACTCCTGGAAGAAGAACTCAGACTTGCCAGGGATTCAAATTCAGAGACAAGCAACAAACATAAATTCCTGGAGCAAAATCTGCAGAAGTACCAGATGGACATTTCTCAGCTCAAGGCAAAACTGATGAGTTTGGAGGAGATGAAAAGACAAGCTGAAATGGATGGAAATTCTGCTAAGCAAAACCTGGACAAATGCTATGCCCAAATAAAGGATCTAAATGACAGAATAACCAGGCTGACTTATGAGACTGAAGATGAGAAAAGGAAAAGGAAGTTACTGGAGGATAGATATGAGCAGCAGAAGAATGAGTATGACCAGCTGCAGAAAACAAGACAAAATGAGAAAGACAGCCTTGGCTGGCAAAAGTTAGAGTCTGAGAAGGTCATCAAGGAGAAGGAGTACGAGATAGAAAGATTAAGGGTTCTTCTTCAGGATGAAGGCACACGGAAGAGGGAATATGAAAATGAGCTGGCTAAGGTAAGAAACCAGTTTAACGAGGAGATGAGTAATTTAAAGAACAAGTATGAAACAGAAATTAATATTAAGAAGACCACAATCCAGCAGATAGCTGCACAGAAAGATGATGATGCAAAAGGCCTCAGAGCCCAGGTTGACAGACTGACAAGAGAGAACAGAGACCTTAAGGATGAGATTGTGAGGCTGAATGATGCCATTCTGCAAACCACAGATCAACGGAGGAGAGCAGAAGAAGATGCTCTTCAGCAGAAGGCTTGCAGTTCTGAGGTGTCACAGCAAAAGCATCAGTTAGAGCTGGAGCTGAAACAGATTATTCAGCTTCGTGGCGAAGACAACTCAAGATACAAGCAGGCTCTTGAGGAGGCTGCCTCAACTATTCAGGATAAAACTAAGGAGCTGGAAAGGCTAAAGGTTCAGCTTCAGGAAGAGGCTAAAAGCCGATGGGAACTTGAAAATGAATTGGCTAAGGTAAGGAACAGTTATGATGAGGAAATTATTAGTTTAAAGAACAAATATGAAACTGAGATTAATATCACAAAGACCACAATTCATCAGGTCACCATGCAGAAGGAAGAGGACACAAATAATTATAGAACACAGCTTGATAATGCCATGAGAGAAAATAGGAATTTGTGTGAGGAAATTAGGAGACTGAAGAATACAATAAATCAGACAACAGATAATCTACGGAAAGTAGAAGAGAATGCTCAGCAGCAGAAGGCAGCTGGCTCGGAGCTTTCTCAGAAGAAACAGCAGCTGGAGATTGAGCTAAAACAAGTTATTCAGAGGCACTCTGATGAAAGCATGCGGTACAAACAGTCACTTGATGATGCTTCTAAGACCATTAAGGAAAGAAACAAAGAGATCGAAAGGCTGAGAAAGTTGTTGGATGTAGAAACAAGTCAGAGAAAAGAACTAGAGGATGAGAACAGTCAGTTAAAAAGAGTCCAGTTTGACCTGCAGAAAGCAAACACGAGTGCTACTGAGACAATTAACAAGCTGAGGATCCAAGAGCAGGAACTGGCCAGGCTGAAAATTGACTATGAAAGAGTTTCACAAGAGAAGAAAGGCAGGGATCAAGAAAGTGCAAAGTTCCAGAGCACTGTAAAAGACTTGCAGATCCAAAAACATAAGCTGGAGGAGGAACTTTGCAGGCAGAATAAAAATATAATGGAGGAGACGTCCAGGAGGAAGAAACTGGAGGAGGAAATAGAAGGCATGAGGAGATCGCTCAGAGAGCAATCGGTTAAAATAACTAATCTCACACAGCAGATAGAGGAAGTGTCTATTGTAAAAAAGAGGAATGAAGATGACCTTAGACACCAAAGAGAAGTACTAGATGGTCATGTGAGAGAGAAGCAGAGATACATGGAGGAGATAAGAAAATATACATCTGATCTTGAGACTTTACGCCGTCAGTTGGTCCAGGAACAGGAGCAATTAAAACAGGCTCACCTACGATATGAGCACTTACAGAAAACCTCTGAGGAGAAAAGCAAAAACTTGAATGAGTGCAAAATAGAAATCGAAAGGCTTCAGTCTCTTACCGAGAACCTAACCAAGGAACACTTGTTGCTGGAGGAAGAGCTGCGCAATGTTAGATTGGAGTACGATGACCTCAGAATGGTCAGAAGTGAAGTTGACGAGAAAAATACTGCCATTGCTGAACTAAAGAATCAGCTTCAGACGAGCAGCAAGCAAACCCTGGAACTTCAGGGGTTGATTAATGATTTACAGAAAGAAAGGGAAAAATTGAGACAGGAAATTGAAAAATTCCAAAAGCAAGCTCTAGAGGTATTCACACATATTTTGATCCCAGCTTTACTGTCTCTCAGATATATAATTAATTGCAGCCTCCATTTGAATCAACTTGATTCAGACTTTGCTGTTTAAGTTCACTGTTTTTGTGACTAATATCCTCTTTATGGCCCTTCCCCTTGTCCATTTTTAAACAAAAATGGCAGTATTTGGCCACTTTCTTAGCCTTTCTGCTCCCTGGGAGCTCTGCTAGGGAGCCATAAGCTGTCTCATTGCCTGGCTGAGCCTTGCCCTCAGCCCTTGCCCTGGGAGAAAACCTGGGTCTGTGCCAGTCTCCACCAAACCATCCTAGGAGATGAGAGTACATGGAGTCCCATTGTGCTTTAGCTGTACCCTGCTGCCTGTGTGCTTCCCCAGGCTGTTTCAGCCAGGATGGCTTAAAACAGTCCTTTGAGGCTGACCTGAGTGCTATCACAAAGTAAACCAGCTAAAAACCGCAGAACCAACCAGCTGTCAGAGTGCTGCTTAGCTGGGTAAGGTGTTGACTACAAGTGAGGACTAAAGATCGTGTTGTCAGCTGTACGTAAGGTACTTAAAGCCTACATTTCATTGACTGTCTTGGGGATTTATGTTCCGAAGTCACTAAGGGCATTTGGAAATCTTACTGTTGGCCCTTATTTCTTAACCGTGAGGTGACAGCATAAACCAGTTAAAGAAAACGTTTTTTTCATATTTCATTCTTCTGCCTGGTTTCTTGTCCAAAGAGCTACAGTTTCAATATATACAAGTGAGCACTTGTGAAAATATTTCTTTTGTTTTTCCTGTGCTTGCCCTTTATATTCTTTGCTCATTCCCATTCTCAGCTATTCTTTCCTTTATTCAGTTTTTCTTTCCTTTATTTTAAAAATCATAATACTGATTTTTAAAAAATACTAACATTTAGGATTATCTGACATCTGTGCGTATATATATGCATATATTACAAATATATAAACTTATATTCCATTTAACGTGGACTGCATACAAATGTGCATGCTTGTAGGTGTTTGTATATGTGTATACATATATGAAGACATTAAGTGAATTAAAATGTAAAGCAAGACAGGTGAAATTTATTGGAATAATATGTGAAACTAATAGGAAAGCAAAAGTTGACTTGTATATTTCCTTTTTATCCATGTATGACCAGCCCTTAGCTGATACAAATTCACCCAGGTTAGTAGGACTATGCCAGGGTACATCTGCTGAGCATCATACTCTTAATGAGTCTTGAATGCTCTCAGTATTTGTAGGTGTACTACGAGAAACATTAAAAAGTTATGAAGAGCTCACTAAATCAGCAGGATATCAAGGCTATGGGTAACACAATGGAGCCTCTGGCAGTACTAGAGGTGCTGTCAGTGAAGGGACGATGTACCTTCACTGCTGTATGTATATCTGTGGTCTTGGGTCTTCACTGCTGCGACTAGAATGTTTTCCAGTGGCAGCTTGCTGCAGGTTAAACCATGGGCTGAAGAGCATTGTAAGTGGAGAGCATAACTCTGACTAGCATAAACTCTAACCATCCTCTCTTGGTTTATTTCTTCCTTAAAATTGTAGGCATCCAATAGGATTCAAGAGTCCAAAAATCAGTATAGTCATGTTCTGCAAGAAAGAGAAACCTTGCTGATAAAAATGAGTGCTTTGGAGCAAGACAAAGCCAGGCTGCAGAGATTAGAAGAGGAGCTGAACCGTTTGAAAGTTACCCTGGAATCAGAGTCTCGTTTGAAACAACGCCTGGAAAGTGAGAAGCAACAAATCCTGAATGACCTCAATCAGTGGAAGAGCCAGCACTCCCGGACAGAGGAATCCATAAGGAAGATCCAGTGTGAGAGAGAGAAGAGTGAGAGGGAGAAGAACACCCTGAGGAGTGAGATTGAAAGGCTGCAGATGGAGATCAAACGGATCGAGGAGAGGTACCGGTGCAGACTGGAAGAGACCGCTGTCAAAAACCAGTCAGAGTTGGAGTCTGAGCGTCTGAGGCTGCAAAGAGAGATTGAGAAACTCAAGCAACGCCCATATGGGTCCCACAGATCTACGCAGACTGAGGAAGACTTTTGTATTGATGCCTCCAAGTTGCTGTTCAGTGGGCTGCGGAAGAAGATTACAGCAATGCAGCTGTATGAGTGTCAGCTGATAGACAAACTCACACTGGATAAACTGCTGAAGGGGCAGAGGTCAGTGGAAGAAGTGACAGCTGACATTGAACCCTACCTCAAAGGGGCAGGTGCTATTGCAGGGGTGTCTCTTTCGCCCAGACAGAAGTACTCTTTTGTTGAGGCCAAACGGAATCAGCTGCTTACAGCAGAAAATGCAGTCCTGCTCTTAGAAGCCCAGGCAGCAACAGGAGGTGTGATAGACCCACACCGAAATGAGATGTTAACTGTGGACAGTGCTATTGCCAGAGATCTGATTGACTTTGATGACAGAGAACAAATCTATACAGCAGAAAAGGCTATTACAGGATTTAAAGATCCTTTCTCGGGCAAAACTGTGCCAGTATCTGAAGCCATCAAGAAAAACTTGGTTGACAGAGAAACTGGGATTCGTCTGCTTGAAGCCCAGCTGGCTGTAGGAGGGATTGTTGATCCTGTCAACAGTGTTTTCCTACCCAAAGAGATAGCTTTATCTCGTGGGTTGGTTGACAAAGACCTGTACAGGATCCTAAACAACTGCCAAGGCACTACAAAGAACTTCATTGATCCCACCACCAAAAAGGCAGTCACTTACATGCAGCTGAAGGAAAAATGTAGGATTGAACCACACACTGGTCTGCTTCTCCTCCCAGTGCAGAAGAGGAGTATGTCTTTCCAAGGGATCAGGCAGCCCGTCTCAGTAGATGCACTGCTTGAGGCTGGAATTATTAAGGAATCAACAAGGAATGACTTAGAAAGAGGTGCAATTACAGTGGAAGAAGTGAGCGAGAGAATTATTGATTTTCTTCAGGGCTCTAGTTGTATTGCGGGTATCTACAATGAGGCTACTAAAGAGAAACTTGGCATTTACCAGGCTATGAAAATAGGTTTGGTTAGACCAGGGACAGCCCTTGAACTCCTAGAAGCCCAAGCAGCCACAGGGTTCATAGTGGATCCTGTCAGCAATGTGAGGCTGCCCGTTGAGGAAGCTTACAAAAGAGGCCTTGTTGGAATTGAATTTAAAGAGAAACTTCTTTCTGCTGAAAGAGCTGTCACTGGGTACAAAGACCCAGAAACTGGAAATATCATTTCTCTGTTTCAAGCGATGAACAAAGAGCTCATAGAGAGAGGCCATGGCATTCGTTTGCTGGAGGCCCAGATTGCTACCGGAGGAATCATTGACCCCAAAGAGAGCTACCGCTTGCCGGTAGAGACGGCCTACAAGCGTGGCTACTTCAATGAAGAGCTCAACCAGATCCTTAGTGATCCAAGTGATGACACCAAAGGGTTCTTTGATCCTAACACAGAGGAGAACTTGACGTACTTGCAGCTGAAAGAAAGATGCATAAAAGATGAAGCGACAGGGCTCTGCCTTCTACCCCTGAGAGAGAAGAAGAAGGTGGTGCACACCTCGCAGAAGAACACCCTTAGGAAGCGCCGGGTTGTCATTGTAGATCCAGAAACAAACAGGGAAATGTCTGTGCAGGAGGCATATAGCAAAGGCCTCATAGATTATGACACCTATACAGAACTAGCTGAACAGGAGTGTGAGTGGGAAGAAATAACTATCACAGGATCAGATGGTAGCAGTAGAGTAGTCCTTGTCGACAGAAAAACAGGTAGCCAGTATGACATCCAAGACGCCATTGATAAGGGCCTGGTTGAGAGGAAGTTTTTTGACCAGTACCGCTCTGGCAGTTTAAGCCTGACGCAGTTTGCAGACATGATTTCCTGCCGTAACGGCACTGATGAGGTGTTTCGTCATGAGTCGGTGACTCGATCTCCCACAGTGCTGAGTGTCAGGAGTTCTTCTTCACTGATTAGGAGCGGTTCTTACTCAGAGACCCCAGAAGAGTGCAGCCCTATTGCAGCCATCTTTGACACAGAAAACTTGGAGAAAATCTCCATTTCAGAAGCTATACAGCGGGGCATCGTGGATAGCATCACTGGGCAACGGTTACTTGAAGCCCAGGCCTGTACAGGGGGCATAATATGCCCTACCACAGGCCAGAGGCTTTCCCTTCAGGAAGCTGTCAGTCAAGGCATCATTGATCAGGATATGGCCACACGTCTCAAACCAGCGCAGAAAGCCTTCATAGGGTTTGAAGGCATAAAGGGTGGACGCAAGAGGATGTCAGCAGCTGAAGCAGTGAAAGAAAAATGGTTGCCTTACGAGGCTGGGCAGCGGTTCCTTGAGTTCCAGTACCTCACTGGAGGTCTTGTGGACCCAGAAGTGCGTGGAAGAATAAGTACTGAAGAAGCCATTAGGAATGGGTTGATTGATGGTCGCGCTTCCCAGAAATTGCAAGACACGAACAGCTATCCCAAAATTCTCACCTGCCCCAAGACCAAACTGAAAATATCCTACAAAGATGCAATGAATCGGTCAATGGTGGAAGACATCACCGGGCTTAAACTCTTGGAAGCAGCCTCCATTTCATCTAAAGGCATATCCAGTCCCTACAATGTCTCCTCAGCACCCGGCTCTCGCTCTGGCTCTCGCTCTGGCTCCCGCTCAGGCTCACGCAGTGGGTCTAGGAGGGGAAGTTTTGATGCATCAGCAAGCTCTTCATATTCTTACTCATACTCGACCTTCAGCAGTGGGTCTATTGGGCGCTAATAACAAATGAGGGAATGTGTCTGCATTTTAGTACTGTTTAGATTATTCTATATCCTCTTCCCTAAAAAAAAAACCCCAACAACAACAAAGTAACCCAAAGCAAAACCCTTAAGTCTTTTCTGAGTGTGTTCAACTTCTCTTCTGAAAAAGCTGTAAAATGCTTGAATGGAAATTTACGGAATATAGATTAGGGGATGCGAAAGTCATACGTGTGAGTTTCTGAGTTTTGGTTCCCATTTCCTTTTAGTGTTTGGATTTTAATTGGTCTCTGTATATTTTAAATACTCTGTCATGTGCCTTCTCCTGTTATCTGTAACTGTCAACCCATAAGCTGATAACTGATGTTTGAAAGTCTTGCAGAAGTTAATTTTTTTCCACATAGATCTTTTTCAATTTGCTGTTATGAAGAAAAAAAATACTAACAATATGGCCAGAAAATGCCTTTAATATTGGTTTAGAATCTATACTATAAACATGAAAAGCTCTGTCTTCCAGATGCTCTACTTCTCTATGTTTGGCTAGCTGTTCTTAAGTATAACTTGGTGGATATAAAGGGCTATTATTAGGCTGGGCTTTGTTTTACTGTTACCCATATATATTTTCTACTGTTTAGCTTGATTTCCATGTAACGAAAGAAAAAAACTGACTGCACCATGTGAGCTATTCTGGGCAATAAAATTTTGAAGTTTTAAAGTTATTTGTGTGCTTATTAAATTTAGCTATAGACATTCTTGGAGGTACGGATTAGAGAAAGAACCATTTTAAAAGGTAACAAGTACTATCTTTGTCATAAAAAGTGCGCAGACACATTATTTTTCATTATGCTGATCCATCATTTTTATGAATGTGGACTTCTGAGTCTGCATTTTCAGTAGGAAAATCACCAGTAATGGAAACTATGCCTCTAGAAGCAAAAAGCCTGTTTTGGCAGTTGGTTGTAGACTTGATGATGACCAGAAGAACATTTCTTCTGCTCGTGATCCAGCCCATTGTCTCTGCAGCTACGAGGGACTGAGTCGGATTCTGCCTTACACATTGATGTAACTTTGGACGACAAGCAGAATAAAGATACAGTAATGGGGCTTAGCCAGCCAATATGGTTGCACAGGAGGATCTTTCAAACCCTGAACAGTCATCTCCTGTAATGTCCTCCCACCTTGTCTGCTGGCTCCTGAAAGCCTAGGCTGAGAAAATAGCGAGAGTATACCAGTGTTCGCATGATGCCTTGCTGTTCTCAGTTCTACATAGGCTGTTGTCAGCCTGCTGACTCCTTTTACCTGAGCTGAGAAAGCTCATAAGACAGGAAACCAGAGCAGGACTAAACAACCACAGGATTAGAGGACACAGAAGTGGTTTGAAGCCACTTCAGCTGCCGTAAATGTTCCTTAACCAGAGCAGAAAATGATTTGTATACATTGAGACTGCCCTGTCCTCTCCCATTCGCCATGCAGTGCAGATACTTCTGGGTAGGCACCATGTTCTTCGTTGGGTGATCACTTTTACAAAAATTTAATATGGTTTTAGACAACTGTTAGTGCAGAGCTTTAATGACAAAACTACTAGTATAATTTGCCGGTGCCTGAAATACTTTTTTCCTGTAAGTAGTTGAAAGTGTTGCCTGAAGCACATACCTGCTTTTAGCTGTGTACCATGTAGGAACTCCACCTGTCTATGAATTTTCTCAGCTGCTACAAACAGAAAGAAGAAAAAGAAGCAGCTGACAGGCACAAATGCTAATCACTGTTAACGATGCTGCCTAATTTTTGTAGCGTGTTCTTTTTCTGCAGTAAGGAATAGCATGGGGTTTGATACCGTTGTCTCCAGCTAAAGTGTAGCTTCTAGCCTGAAAAGCGTTTCCAGTGTTTTCTGAAGATCAGAGCTGTATATAAATCTCTGCCATACAGACAGTATTGTCAGTTGCTGGACTATACAATTAAACGGACGGGTACAAATCGGTTGTAGTCACCTCTAGAGACCTCACCTTCTGTAGAGGTGAGAAAGTGCATCCTGTCTCCCATGAAACTCCACAGCTTTGGAGGTTTCTCTCTTCAGCTGAAGTTCATGAGCTGTACTGTAGAGGAACAGCCAATGTCTGAATGGCTTTCTCACTGCTAGAGGGAAGCAGCCCTGTAAAAAAATCACTGCTTTATTTAATCCCAAGCCATTTCTGCAGTTGGAAAGGAGGTTCCTGGGCTCTACAGTAAAAGCAAAATTGGTCATCATTACGAAAGGGAATTCTGCTACTGGACGCACACACTCCTGCAGTTTGCATGGACTGGGGAATCCTGTGTGCTGTTCGTGGCAGAATTGCCACAGGACTGGGCTTATGTTTTGCACAAGATATTCCTGGCATCTCTGTTAGATTGGTTAAAGCTCCTTCTTTACGTGTTACTCTTTTTTTACTGCTGGAACTACCTTCTGTCTTACTGAGGTAGCCTAAATATAAGACCATCTCCCAGAAATGATGATGACATTGTTTTCTCCTCCCGTGACCTCCAGCAGCAGATGCTGGTGTGACGTTAGTCAGCGGTGTCCTTTTAGGGCAAGGGGTGTTTGGTGCAGGAGATCCAGGTGTCCAGGGCCTGAGCTGCAGCTGAGCCAGAGTGGGCAGCAGGTAGGGCAGGATTCTGCCAATGCCGGGTGCCAAAGAGATAAATGGAGAGTTTTACTCTGCCGTAAAAAAGTCCTGAGGAAGGAGCTTGAGGAAGAACCCTCAGAGCTGAAAATTAGCAGTTACTGGGGGGAGGTCAGCCAACAGAAAGGGGCATGGCAGGTCAGTGCATCTGGAGGGGCAGGGTGTTCTGGAGCCGAGGAGAGTGGATTTGTGGCAGTGCCTGATGTTTCTGAGATAGGAGAGCCATGCCTGGGGTTTGAAGAGCAGGCAGGCTGTGGTTTGTTACGGTGTGATGTGGGGACGCAGAGGTGAGCATGGGGCTGCTGCAGTGGATTTGGGGCAGTGTATTCATAGGCTCTGTAGCTCTTTTGCACCAAATGTGGAATAAACATCGTTTATATACTTTGAAAGAAAGGCTGGCAACTTTGGATGATCTCTACTGATGAGACAGTAGTTCTTGGTATTGAAAAGCCAGAATAAAGTTTTTGGCCCAGCCTATGTCTGCGAGCACTTCCCCAGGCAGAAGGAGTGCTGGGCTGGGTGTACCTGTCAGCAGCCTTGTGGTTAGCAGTGAATCCTCTGAATCTCCTGTCTCCTGCTTCCTCCCTGCGCCTTGGTATAGATGATGCTCACCCTGTTCAGTGGCAAATAGGTGCCCAGAGTGCTGACTTGGCTGCTGTGGCTGGGGAGGGTTCAGTCATTAGCAGGGTCAGCTCTTTAGAGAACTGGACTTTGCTTTGAACAGGACTGGAATTTAGTTCTGAGAGTTTTGTTGGCTGAGTTAGTGGTCTTGATGTTGTGAATGTGGTGTCCTTTGACTTGTGGCTGGGAAATGACTGCTGTTTAGGACCCAAAGTATGTAAGGCACCTTATGGCTTGCACAAAACAGCAGTGCTCAAGCCAGAGCTTTGTCTGTCTTGGGCTATTTGGAAATACACACATGCCATGATTAATTAATAGTCTAGCCTTATGAATATGAAAAAGGGGTGGGGAGCCTTGTAGAATAGCAACTATGTGACTTGGTACAAAATTGTCTGAATTATTATTAAATTGTAAGTATTTACGTAGAGGGTGAGGTTTGGTTGTTTTTTGGTTTTAGTATTTCTTCCAGTTCCTGTATGCTTTTAAATTACAAATCCTTTTTTAGTCATTTACTTTTCTGAAGTTTCGTGAACCTAGGCTGTTCTGAGATGAGCAGAATTTACTTGTCATGTGTAACTCTCTCAGAATAATGTTGTACTTGAAAATACATTTTTACATTCCCAAACCATGTGAGACCAGTTCCTGAGCCTGTCAAGGCAAGCTGTGCTTAGGCTCTCTGCTGCTTTCTGACCTGCGTTTGCTAGCCTGGTGTTTAATGATCGTGCACCTGGGATTTGAGGTTAACTTCATTTTTTTTTTTTTTGTCCTCACAGTTACATCAAATGCACAGTTGGTACATAAATAACTGTACTGTATAATAAAGAAAAAGCAATATTTGGGGCTCCATTCATTATCTCTCAGAGCCAGTTTCAGCTTTAGTAGTTTATCAGCAAAATATTTTATGGTAGCGCTAATCCAGTGGGAGGCTCTGTTAGGAGAGCTGAACATCTATCAGGTACTAACATGGCTGATCCCTCTGTAGATTCCTGTTCCGTTGGCAGGCTGGGGATGTACACAATGCAGTCCTTTACTCCTTGCAGTCCAGATGCACCTGGTGACCCAGGGAGTGTGGGATGCCCAGGGTGGCCGCTGTCTCCAGGGGAATGTGTTTCACCTGGCTGCCTATCTAGGGCAGTGACAGGCTATCCAGGGGACCCTGAAAAGGGAAGATGAGGCTATGTAAAGGAAATAGGCTGGAGGAGTTGACTCCTCACTGTCCACCACAAAGTCATCTGCTCATGCTGCTCTGACTAAGACCGACTTCATGAGTAGTGGGGAAAATATGCTAGTGTAAAATCTGAGGAGGATTTGAATCCAAGGCGTGCTTCAGAGAAAATCAGTATCATGAGCAAATGGTGAGGATTAGGAGGTCAATGGGAACTGAGAAGCGAAGGACCGGGGAGGGACTTGTCTTCTCTTAAATCCTGCAGCTTCCTCATGCAAATGGACTAGGGGGTCCTCATTGCTTACTCAGTGCTGGGTAACTCAGCCACCCCGATTTAAATATTTGCCATATACTGAAGAGGCTTCTGGGAGACAAAGCAGCTTTCTTTCCCTTTCCTTCAAAGCACCAACAGACAAGCTTGTGCCATTTCTCTCACCAAGGCCCTGGGGACACATCCCCTTATCTGCTTACATGGTGACAACTGCTGGACAAGCTCGCTTGCTCGCAGAGGTGAAGCGAGTACTGTGATTCCCACGCAGCTAAAACAGTAAACATACAGCTGCTGCTGAGTACTGTTACCTGAATACAAATAAGCCCTTTGCTGTATAAACAGCTGTCCCACTCCTGTGATGTTGAGTTTAATGGCAGAATCAGTCGTAAACAGAGGATAAAGCTATTCAATAAGAGATGGCTGTTGTTCAACATGTGCATTACCTCCAAGACCTTGGCATCCATCTAAGCCAGGGACAACTTTGCCCAAATTGCTCTTCTACTCTTTAAAGCTTTTGTCTCCCGCATGATGCAAAATAAGAGGAGAAGCACATCTGGCCACTGTGCAACTCTACTTTCTGCACTGACCCTGGAGGCTTCTGGGTTCCTACCTGGTATTCCAGCTGCTCCCTTCACTCCAGGAAATCCCACGGGTCCTCTGGTGCCAGGCTCACCATTAAGTCCGGGCAAACCAGATTTTCCTCTTTTTAAAATGTTGCAGTTTTTCTTTTTTTTTTTTTTTTCTTTTTTTTAATTAGGCTGAGAGTAATGTGTTTGTTTTGGTGACTTTTTTCCTCCTATGAAAATGAAGTACTGCAAAGTTTTTTATGAGCAACCAAGGACAGAACTGGGATAGTTCTTGGTTTCTGGGCTGAGCTAAGGAGTTTAAAAACAGAATGCAATGTTTGATTTTATATGGTTTTATTTTTAAAACTTTAAATTTAGTTCAATTTTTCAAATGTTGCTATGAACATTTGCATTTAGGAAATATCAGGAAAATCTTTAAACCTCTCTAGGTTTTTTCATTTGTAAAACTATCCATGGCATTTAGCACAAGTTTCAACATAGTTGTACTTGATCTGGTGGTGTCTGTTCTGGCAAATAATTTGGGATGCGGGAGAAGTAGTAGGGGGAACGCATTTATCTGTAGCTTGGGAACTTCAGAGCTTCCATTTCTTTCAAGTTGCTATTGGAGATTCTGAGCCAATGTGTGCAGTCTTATTCAACTTACCTGTGGACCCTCTGTCAAAGCTGGAGGAGGAAGGGTGTGGGTTCCACCACTGTTTGAAAAAATGTAACAGCCTTGGCCTCTGCAGAGGATTTGGTTCCATTAAGTGAATCCTGGGATGGAATGCAGAAAAATATTGAAGTTTTAGAGGTTTTTTGTTATCTGACAGGCCTTGAAACACAAAGGAAGAAGTACCATGGCTCTTGAAGTCAGCCTACAAAGGACTTCTATGATCAGTGACTGTCTGGCATGGGCAATAGATGGCTTGCCGCTCAACAGATTGATCCAGGTAGTTCTGAAAAATACCTAGGCCTATGTACAGACCCATGAGTTGAAATATCTAAGCTGGAACTACTGGAAAAACTGAATAAGTGGTTAAAGTGGATTGGGCAGGCTCCATTGAAGTGTTTTGGAATGTGGACATCTTGAAGGGATATACTATCCCATGACTGATGTAGTTAGCACACCAAGCTGATGTGAAAGCCACGTACCTACAAACCCTTGATTTGGCAATTCGAGCAGCTGTTAAGGACTGATTACATCTATTTATCGGTGTGTACCTTTGATGCCATCCTGTATTCCTGCACTCAGGATGGAGGGCTGGGTATTGCCAGACTCTCTGGACTGATTCCTAGTGTGCAGGTCCATAGGCTGCATTGAATTGCTCATTCATTGCATGACACCGTAAGGTTGGTCATCTGGCTAGAAGGTATAGAGAAAGAGTTTGAAAAACTATGGCTTGCAGCAGGTGGTGTTTAAGAGAAAATTCCATATATGTGGGACCCCAGTGCAGTCATGGTAATCTCGGAAGTTGTGGGTGGTGAGGAACCAGTCTCAGGATAGGAGATACCTGCTCCAGAGCTCATCTTTCTGAGGCCCTGTGACTGGTGAAAGCAGGAATGTTTGAATTGGACCAAGCTGCCATCCTAGGGCTGTAGGACCACCAGCTTTGAAAAGGATAATATTAGGAACAACTGGATTGAAAATTGTAGGGGCATTCTTCACAGAAAGCTCATCACTGCGTTACAATTAAGCTAATATCTACACCATATTTTTGACAAGGAGTAGGCAGGACCCTCACATTAAGAACTGTTGGCATTCTCAGGCACAGAGTGAGACTTGCTCACGTATTATTGGGTATTGCCCTGCGGTTCAAGATTCTAGCGTAAAGAGGCATAAACAATTATGTGAACTATTGGCACAGGAAGCTGAAAAGAAAGAACGAGTAGTATTTCAGGAGCTACTTTTAAAAGATCATTAAAATGAATTATATAAACATGACCTGATATTTGTCAAGGGAGGTCAGGCCTTTATGGTGGATGTAACTGTTAGATACGATAGTAAACCATCATCACATGTTCATGCAGTGGCTGAGAATGTTAGGAAATACCAACATCTAAAGCACCAAGTCCAGCAGATGACAAGTGCCAGTAACATAAAATTCACTGGATTTCCTTAGGTGCATGAACTGGGACACTCACGTTCTCAAGGTGAGAGAAGGTTACCTCTCATCTTTTCAATTGGGCTCTGTTTGCATCTGTGGACACTGTACATATATTTGCGAGTCAAACAAATGATTGTAAATAAACTCATTTCTCCTTGTTTGTTTTCTAAGGCGGGAGCTGGACCCTGATGAGGAGTGAAGGAGAGAAGTGGGAGAGGCCTGATAGTATGTAGCAATGAAAAGGGACTTGGTATCATGATGTCATTTTTCCTGCAGATGCCAATCACCAGCCTTACTTAGGTGGGTGGGCCACCTTTACTTAACCTAGAAAAGAACATGACTAAATGATCACAGAATCATAGAATCATAGAAAGTTTTGGGTCGGAAGGGACCCCTAGAGGTCATCTAGTCCAACCCCCCCGCAGCGAGCAGGGACACCGCTAACTAGATCAGGTTGCTCAGAGCCCCGTCCAACCTGGTCTGAATGTTTCCAGGGATGGGGCCTCCACTACCTCTCTGGGTAACCCGTTCCAGTGTTTCACCACCCTCATTGTAAAGAATTTCTTCCTTATATCCAGCCTAAACCTACCCTGTTTTAGTTTAAAACCATTACCCCTCGTCCTGTCACTGTTGTCTCTACTAAAAAGATTGTCCCCATCTTTCCTGTAGACTCCCTTTAAGTACTGAAAGGCTGCAATCAGGTCTCCCTGCAGCCTTCTCTTCTCCAGGCTGAACAAGCCCAACTCTCTCAGCCTGTCCTCATAGGAGAGGTGCTCCAGCCCTCAGATCATTTTTGTAGCCCTCCTTTGGACCCGCTCCAACAGTTCCATGTCCTTCTTGTGCTGAGGGCTCCAGAGCTGAACGCAGTACTCCAGGTGAGGTCTCACCAGGGCAGAGTAGAGGGGCAGAATCACCTCTCTCGACCTGCTGGCCACGCTTCTCTTGATGCAGCCCAGGACATGGTTGGCCCTCTGGGCTGCCAGCGCACATTGCCGGCTCATGTCCAGCCTTTCGTCTATCAGTACTCCCAAGTCCCTCTCAGCAGGGCTGCTCTCGATCCTTTCATCCCCCAGCCTGTATTGATACCGGGGATTACCCCGACCCAAGTGTAGGACCTTGCACTTGGCCTTGTTGAACCTCATTAGGTTCACACAGGCCCACCTCTCCAGCTTGTCCAGGTCCCTCTGGATGGCATCCCGTCCTTCTGGTGTCTCAACCATAGCACTCAGTTTGGTGTCATCTGCAAACTTGCTGAGGGTACACTCGATGTCGCTGACCATGTCACTGATAAATATATTGAACAACACCGGTCCCAGTATGGAGCCCTGAGGGACTCCACTCGTCACTGGTCTCCATCCGGACATTGAGCCGTTGACCACTACCCTTTGGCTGCGACCATCCAACCAATTCCTTATCCACCGAACGGTCCACCCATCAAATCCATGGCTCTCCAATTTAGAGAGAAGGATGTTGTGGGGGACCATGTCAAAGGCTTTGCAAAAATCCAGATAGATGACATCCATTGGTTTTCCCTTGTCCACTCTTGTTGTTACACCAACATAGAAAGCCACTAGGTTGGTCAGGCAGGACTTGCCCTTGGTGAAGCCATGCTGGCTGTCTCGAATCGCCTCCCTGGCCTCCATGTGCCTTAGCATATCTTCTAGGAGGATCTGTTCCATGATCTTCCCAGGCACAGAGGTGAGGCTGATATGTCGGTAGTTCCCAGAGTCTTCCTTTCTACCCTTTTTGAAAAGAGGCACAATGTTTCCCTTTTTCCAGTCACTGGGGACTTCCCCTGACTGCCATGCCTTTTCAAGTATCATGGAGAGTGGCTTGGCAACTACATCAGCCAGTTCCCTCAGGACTCTGGGATGCATCTCATCAGGTCCCATGGACTTTTGTACGTTTAGGTTCCTCAGGAGGTCCCGAACCTGGTCTTCACTTACAGCCGGAGGGATTTTACCCTCCTGGTCTCCTTCATGCCATCCATCGACTCGGGAGGGGTGAGGAGAGAGGTTGCCAGTGAAGACTGAGGCAAAAAAGTTGTTGAGTACCTCAGCTTTCTCCTCATCTGCTGTTACCAGTTTGCCGGTCTCGCTCATGAGCGGGGGTACGCTTTCTTTGACCATCTTTTTCCGGCTGACATACCTGTAGAAGCTCTTCTTGTTATTTTTCGCATCCCTTGCCAAGTTCAGCTCCAGCTGTGCCTTGGCCTTCCTGACCCCATCCCTACACAACCGGGCAGCTTCCCTATACTCTTCCCAGGAAGCCAGTCGCTGCTTCCACTGCCTGTGCAGTTCCCTCTTCTTCCTTAGTTTGACCAGCATCTCTTGCCTCAGCCATGCTGGTCTCTTCCCTTCTCTGCCCGGCTTCTTACATTTGGGGATCGAGAGCTCTTGCGCTCTGTGGAATACTTCCTTAAAGAACTGCCAGCTCTGTTCTGTTCCCCTGTCCCTGAGGACCATTTCTCAGGGAGTCCTTCTGACTATCTCCTTGAAGAGCTGGAAATTTACCCTCCTAAAATTTAGGGTCCTGACTATGCTCTTCGTTATTCCCATTTCCCTCGGTAGCGTTAGTTCCACCAGCACGTGGTCACTGCAGCCCAGGCTGCCTCCGATGTTGACATCCCCAACGAGCTCACTCGCATTGGTGACCACCAGGTCTAGTATCGCATCCCCTCGGGTAGGGGTGCTTATTACCTGGCTTAAGATGCCCCATTTTGTATGACTCTACTTGCTCACAATCTCAGCATTACTCCCTGTGCAGCCAGACCCACAGAGCCTTAGGCAGTTTGAGAGCCTCCCCCCCACCCTGGCAAGTAGCTGTGCCATCCCCAGAGGAGTATGGAAAGGAGGTCTGACCTACCTGCTCAGTGTGAGCCCAGGCTGGAGGTGGGAGCGAGGAGTCATTTCTGTGCCCCTGCCTTGCAGACCAGCTGAAGAAAAGCCCGGGAAGAGCAGCAGAGCTTTGAAATCATCTTCACTGTTGGCCTTTCTGCAGAGGCTGCCAGCAAAGACTCTGATTAGTGTCAAATATGCAGCAGGCTTGTGCTAAGTCCATCACCCTGCTGGGAACACTGAATTCTGATAAACCAGCCATTTTGAATGAGCTATCGTAGTTGCCTGTGGCTGAATGAGACTAATGCATGGCTATTATTCGTATACTAAGCCTTTGTGAATTGTACGTGAGCTCCAAAGGTGACCTTACTGGAAATGTATTTGTTTCTGGATAAGAGCTTTCTTTAACAATGGCATAGGGAGTAGGACTGGAAATTAATTTTACTCCTTCCCCCTCAGGCTTCTGACCCATTGCAGTAGGCATCAGGATTTTAAAAAGGAAAAAAAGGGGGGGAGGGCTTTACAGCTATTAGAAATTACCAATTACTAGAATGTCAAAGAACATCGGTTCTACCTTTGACCCAGCATCCCTGTCTCGTTTTCCTACAGTACTACCCTCCAAAATAGGGAGTCCAGCTCTGTCCTTGGACCTTCTCTCCATAAAGAGAGATATTCTCATTCATTACAGTTTTTTGATCCCCGATGTAGAAAATACGAGCCTTTAAACTCAGCTGTGTGTGAGTGTTACCTGTGCTGCATTAGGCTTGAGATCTGTGGATGGAAAGATTTATTCCCTGCCAGCGCCATATAACTCCATTCACCTGTGAATCTAAGGATCTGAGGCTAGGGTGGGCCTTCCTAGCAAAGTAGTTGAATTATCTTACTTTTTCTGTGGTCTGAAAGCATTTGCATAAGTCTTGAGTGTGTCTTGGAAGACTTGTTAGACTCTGCTAATGTGATTGTGTCTGAGTCCTAAATTAGAAATGAGATCTGTTCTAGAGGATATAAAATGGCAGGCTGTACCTAGACTTCTCCACTAATGTGCACAGGGGCTGCTTAAAAGGTCAGTTACACAGCTGCTTGATTTTTCTTAACATTAACAATACGTTAACTTACTTAGGTTATTTTTACTTCTACTTAGAGAGAGGTTAGTAAGTTTGATTTTAATTTTTTAATTTTTTTTTTTTTTTTACTGCATGGGAGATTTGGCTTATCTTTCTTGTAGAGGTCATTTTTGGGCAGATTTTCTCTCTTACAAATACGCCTGCTTTGCAGTTCTCCAGTTTCAATATTTGAAATATCTGTAAGTCAAATTCAGACTTGGATCTTAAACTCCCAAAGTTTTGGTGAGCAGGTCTCCAGAAATATTCAAGACGACTTTTTTCCCTCTCCTTTTTCCCCTCTGGAAACAAAAGTGGGTCCTACAGACAAAGCTTTCCCCTTGGAGACCCCTTCAGGTGATCATTTCTCATCACACCTTGTCGAGCTGCTGCTGCTGCACAGTGCCATGCGCTTATGCCCCAGGGATCAGTAGCACTCTGCATGTAGCAGGGAGGTTACACTTCCCGTAGTCCCAGCTGCACGCCAGATATCATCATCATCATTCATAAGAAGATTGCAGTTGTGTGTTTGGCTGAGAAGGTGCGGTTAGACCTTAGCACCGTGGCATCCTCCAGCCATCCACCAGCTTCCCTCCAGACTGCTGTCTTTCCTGCTCGGGCTTTGCAGCAGCCTGGAAATGGCATTTGAAGCAGGAGGAAAGACAAAAAAAATCCCTGCTTCCTACTGTGCTGGCACATGGACAGGCACACGCTGACACATACGTATTTGTACCACATTGGGTCCTAAAACTGGTACCCAAGCGCCAACACTGAAGAAGTGGATTGTGCTGTGTAGCACAATACAGCCCTGTCTTCCTGAGGAGCATCCTTGACCTTAGCTCCTACCAAGGCAGATGAAAACATCTGGGATCATTTGCTTCTGGAAAATGGCAGTTAACGGTATCAGACTTCAATCCAATATCACTATGCAGTGAAGGTAAATCTTGAAAGAGTTAAGCTGGACTCATGGTGGCTTATGGAACTTTTATTTATTTTTTAGTTCTGGAGAAACGATAAAATCTCTATTTCTAGCTCATTTTTACAGCAAACCTGCCCAAGGAAAGGAGGATCTTGGAAGGCAGCAGCAATAGCCAAGGAGATGATTGGATTATGTGGCAAGCCTCTTGGTGTAATCATAGTAAAAAATTAGGCTGTAGGAATCATCTGGAGTTCTTTACCCACTCTTAGATTTTTGGCAAGGCTTTTAGCTGTAAAGTCACTCAAGTGCTGTTGGAAGGTCAAGCCCTGGAAGATGGTACTTTCTCTGCTATCGTTTTGTTTCTTCTTGTTTTGTGTCCCAGTTACTGTGAATGCTAAAACTGATTTCATGTGCTAGCCACGCTGTATTGTCTTTTCAACCCAGGGATCCTGTCTTGCCTTCTAGCCCTGCGATCCCCAAGGGACCCTGAGGAAACAATCAAATCTTCGTGAGGGTGTGCTCTTCGTGCCTGAAAACTGGCTTTGTTAGTGTTTTGAAGTGAACCCTAACTCACGGCTTCCCTGGACTGCCATCCTCTCGCGAGATCCTGCATACCCTTCATCACCGTGGAAATAACAAAGCACTCCAAATAAAGCTCTTAATCAATGTTTCTCAGCATTGCAGAGGATCTTTTTGGTTTTGCTTTTATATCTAAGTGAATTTAATGCTCTCCAATAATCTGCTTTGATACAATTCTTTCCATCCTAGAACAGGAACTGCTTCAAAGCTGGAAGTTTACACGTCATGTTCCACTTGCATGCTTTTAGTTAGCCATCTTCAGGAACAAAAGAAAAACTTTTATTTTAGGCCAACTGAACAACATATGGAACAGTTTGTTCTCTTCTGTTCTCCAGCTCGCCCTACAAGAGAAAATCCTGTTAGCCTTTCAGCAAACCAGGGAAGTGGCATTTTCTTTTTAAAAATTACATTTGCTTTTATGGAAAATTCTGGCTCCATTGATATCAATGACATAGGACCAAACTCAAAATAGACCTTGTTTTATATCATATGCCTGCCTTCTCCAGTCTCTCGCATACTCCCTGTATAATCTTAGGTAAAGGAAAATTAAAGGAATGGTGCTGTAATGGAGTTGCCTGAAACTTTGTGAGGTACACAGTGTTTGACATCAAAAAGATTGTGATCCTCTAAATAACAAGTATCAGAAAATCACCTTTAATAGCCTCTATCAGTCTTGAATGTCAGAATGCTTGTTTTGCAAAGGTCACGGTCAGGACTAATCACTCTGTGTAGTAATATTTTCCTTAATTTTACAGTAATGAATAAAATCTCCTCAAGGCTACAGTGTGTCTGTCTACCATGTAGCTGTATATTTGAATGCTGTCCTTTGGCTGATGAAGCGAGATTGCTGGAGTGCTTTGGGCCCTGCTTAAGTAACTTATGCAGAAATAGCAGCCTTAAAGAGCAGACAGTTCGTGGTAGTCCTGTTCTTTCAGCTAAGCCATCTAAAAGTCACCGAATCCTTCTTTAAGTCTGAATTTTGCCATTCTTCTGAGTCCTTGACTGCTCAGTCCTGGTGGAGTCAGGAGAGCTTGTTCTGGGGAAGCGTATTTCCATGAGTGAGCAGGAACAGTTACCTGGTCCCTGTAAAGGTATTTTTGTTACAGTGGTGGGGACTAGGATGTATAGGGCCTGTCTGGGCCTCTTGGAGCACCAGCACCAGTTTCACTAATGGCCACTTGAGTAAGCACACACCAAAGTAAATAACAGTTCTGCAAGTAGGGCTATAGCACCTAAATCTGCTCCAGTTGTGTGTAGTTCTGCAAGATTTCTGTGAACTTCTTTGACTGTAAACACACGAAGGATTTGCATCTTCAGGACATCCATTCCCAGCGTTGATGGAGACGCAGCTCATGGTTTGCCCTGTTGTAGAGTTGCCATCTCTCCAGGTAGATAGTTCGGTTCATTAGCACCAGGAAAGCCCTGGGATGAAGACTGGAGAGCTGTTATTCCAACACGATTGTTTATTTCTCACTAGATTATACCTGTATTCCTTTAGCATCCACAGCCAGCCCTCTGAGTTTTCTACAAATTCTGTGCCATGATGAGTTCTCAAAACAGTACCAAATTTAATATGATAAAGGAATAGGGCAAGTTCAGTTCAAATTGGGCTCTCTCCTTGCCCCATTTCACTTTGGATCCATCTGAAGCCATGCTTTAGCCAGTGGTCTCAGGTGCTTGATGTCTGCGAGTAAAGCGATGTTTTTCAGCCGACATATTCTGCATGCTCCCTGGGGTTATCTGAGGATGTAGTTTCACAGGCAAATTATGCTGTTCCAGGTGGGCTGTGATTGAAAGGGGAATCCTGGATTCCACTTGCTTTTGCAGACTTTTCTTAGCCTGAGCAGAGAACAGATGCAGCTGGAAATCAATGCATTTAAAAAAAAAAGCAAGCATAGAAAAGGTATAGCTTCTCAGGAATGGTGTGGATTTAGGACTGGCTTCTGCTGACTGTTAAGCCACACCTAAAGAGAATATCTAGGAGCTGTGGTGGGCCCCAGTGTCTGTTTTAGCTACTTCATGAACAGTGATGTGTCTCAGTGCACTAAAGTAGTGGGAGCTGGTAAACATGAAGAATATGTTACTTGCACAGAGGAGAAGACACACTGATGTTTGAACTGGAATTTATCTTAAGGATAACATTGCCAAAAGGTATCATGATTAAATGTCTGCTTGCAGAGAAATGTTACTATTGAGAATACTCCTTTTTTTGTTTGTTTTTTGGACATCTGGCTCTTATGAACAGAGCAACAAGATAAATCTCATAAATGCAAATTGTAATTAAACTATTTCATGCCTTTGCTCTAGCACATGAGCAGCCATCTCCCTCGCTCTTATCATTATCATCCTGGAATGCAAAACCAGCTATTGCTTTTGGGTTTCGAATGAGCAGTATGTTTACGAGGATTCTTACCTAGCTGCTTCCAGCAGGCAGTGTAAAAATGCAACGTATTAATTGTGTATGCTGTTGTCTTTTGGTTTAGATACAACCTGTGGACCTGGCAAACTGGGATCTTTTTCAGTTAAAAATAGAGACATTGTATCAATTGTTTTTTCATTTCTTAGCATTACAATACACACGGTTAGTTGTTATTCCTTACTGAGTATGAATTCATCAAAACTTACTCTGGAAAAGGTCATTGAACTACCAGAGCCTTGCACTGCCTGGCTTCATCAAAACAGCTAACAAAAGATAGCCTTGGACTGGGAAATACCACGATCTAAATATGAGGCAGGATTTGCAAGTGAACAAGACAGTTAAACGAGAGTGATGTAGTTATGTACTAATCAAATAAGTGAAGTTTAGTATTAAAGGCAAGATATGAGGCAGTGTAAAATATTGGCATCCCCACCTTGAGAACCAACTTTACCTTTTTCTTCAGAAAACCCAACAGTTAGTCATGTGATTTTTATACAAGAAGCTCAAAGACGTGCACCGTGTGGTAACATGTGTCTCTCTTTGGAACCACACAAAACCAAAGCTACTGAAGTCCTGCAAACCGATTTGCCTAATCCCTGGTGCCTGGCATTTGTCAATGAAAAATGATAATATTTAATGAAGGGAATAAAAGAACACAGCAACTGGTATATGTTTTGAAACTACATGGATTGTAATTACATGTGGTGTTTAAGTTTTTGATCATTTACCGTAGTTCATGAGTAGCCAGAGGATCTTTCAGAGCCTACTGGGTCTGAGTCAACCTGTCAACTATAAAGCAAGTACTAACTGGTAACTCTGGAGCAGGGACATCACAGATAAGTTGAAATCATTTTTAAGCTGACATTCTGGTACCATGAGTAGTCCTTAAAGATGGAGGAGGGGTGAAAGTGCTTCTGTAAAAGGTGGCCAGTGGTGATACACTCTGCAATAACTCATATATACCATATGCCTTATGATTTTATGTATATGCATGTACTAGGCCAGTCTAAAAGTAGATTTTTATGGAGGGAAAGAAATAGGAAAAGAAAGCATCTATCTTAAACCATAACAATCCTGTAGTGTTTTGTTGAGAGTCTGTGTAAGAATCATTCCTGATGTGTTAGTTGTGGACGTTCTTGGTACTCAGCTAAGATACCAGACTTTCCTTTTTGGTACTACCAGCCAGCAAATAAGGATTATAATCTGTTAAAGAAAGTATTTACTACCTAAACACAGAACAAATTTTGGGTGAGAAGCTGTCGCAACAAAAATCAATGCAAGTGTTAGTGACTTATGGGGGCATGGGGTAGAGAAGTGGGTGGCAGTGTCAAAAATATGATTCCCTGCAATCAGTGATTTCTTGTGACTTCTGCTTTTTTATAGCAATTCTTGGCATTTCATACATGTTGTGTTATTAATAGACCCTGTCACTTTTTGTTAGCTGCAGTTCAAACACAAGACACTGGCTTTTATAGTGGGAATAAAGTTAGAGCATGAAAAAAATTTTCATTTCTAAGCATCTGACAGATAAGTATTATTTGCTATTCATAGGTGTGACTACATGGTTGTCTTACCTATGGTTGCACAATCACAGAATGGCTGAGGTGGGAAGGGAGCACTGGAGGTCATCTGGTCCAACCCTCCTGCTCAAGCAGGGCCACCCACAGCTGGTTGCCCAGGAGTATGTCTGGATAGGGTTTTGAGTATCTCCAAGAAGGGAGACTCCACAGCCTCCCTGGAAACCTGTGCTTCAGACTATGCTGTGTGAGCCCCACATCAAGGAACAGTTTGAGTCATACTGATTTATATTCTTTGTGCTTAAGGGATTGGGATACTATAAATCAGTGCTTCTGATGGATTATTGCAACGTGATAATGACATTGCAACCTGGTCTAGTAGAAGATGTCCCTGCTCATGGCAGAGGGGTTGGAACTAGATGATCTTTAAGGTCCCTTCCAACCCTTACCATTCTATGATAATGCACCATACATCATAGAGACAGGATAGTGGGGTTGAGACTTCGGGCCAGAAATATTTAAGGGTGTTGTGTGAATAGGCTGCAGGTTACTAATATTTTACTGCCATTGATATTTGAGTCCTTACCCTAATGCAGTGTGCATCACTACTGGTAAAAGCTAATGTGTCTGCAAAGAGTTAGGAAAGCAAAATATTCAGAGACTAGAAAAAGCTTCTCTTCTCCAAAACTTGAATTTGCAGTGGCCCTAGAGCTGAAATTGACCCTCCAATTCAAATACAGGTCCCAGTCAGAGTAACCACACCTGCTTGTACTCTTAGGTAAATTAAGGTAAATTAAGGGGAATTACAGGTACTTTGATTTGCAGCTATAAGGAGAGAGGCTTTGCCTCCTGGAGATCTAGGATGAAATTCTGGCTCTACAAAAAGAACAGAGAACTGACTACTGATTCCAGTGGGGCCAGTTTTTCACCTTAGTCCTTTAATATTTTCAAACAATCTCAATCTTTTAAGCAAATGAATAATGCATTTTTGCAACCCCCTAATGCTTCATGTGCTTTTAAAGGCTTGCTCTGCTTTAATTGGTAAATGTCTGTCCTCCTCACCAGGTGGACTGGCATGACCTGGCTCTCTAGAAACAGCACGGCAATCCAAGTATACCAAACTAGCACCGTGGTGCAGGGAAGGGAAGAAACATGCAACAAGAAAAGCAAATTAGGCTAGGCTAAACTTGGCACACTTAAGCAGTACTTGACATACACTTCCCTTGTGTGCTCCAAGCAGGAGAAAATGTGTGTCAAATTTCCATATTTACAAATCCATAAAGTAAAACTTGCCTGCTCATCTTCCTGTAAGAAAGGAAAGAAGTGAAGGAAAGAACAACAGTGAAAACTAGGCAAATGAATTTAATTAAATCTCAAGGAAAAGAAACCACAGGGTTGCATTATTTGCAGTCAGTCAGCTCTCCACCCCAGGAACTTCACAGCAGGTTTCCTCTGCTGCCCCATTATGATCTACACGAAGTTCAAGCTGTTGCACATCGACTTACGAGATAAGAGGAAGACGGGTTTTAAAATTCCTCATCACTTGCAACCTAACTCCAGCCTGCTTATCCATATTGACATCTTCACCATTGTGTCTGAGCATTTCCCAAGTATAGGACAAAGTAACAATTCTCAGTTTGCGGGGGAGAGAGCCTGGTAGACTCATGGATTTGTCTCCGTGGAATGGAGAGGATTTCTGGTGCTGTGGTGCTTGCATCTGAAGAACTAATTGTGGAAATATTAAACCTCAAGGGAATATCTTGTGCATTTAGGTTGGAGAGTGCTAAGATCTGAAGTGATCACTGGTGGGAGTGAGTTTCTAGGATACCTTTGTCTATGAAACCCCCATTAATGATACCTGGCATGGGGAATTAGGGTTGTCAGTAGAAGGGGAATAAATGTACCAAATAAGGCTTTAAATGTATTGTAACACTCTTGAGGAAGGAGAAATATCCAGACAAATGAGTAACATAAAATATTATAATGCTCATATTATTGTTATATGTTTGTAATCTGAATCAAAAGGAATTGGGACCTGCAGGTTCCACTAAACCCGGTGGAGATATATTGATTTTCAGGAGATATGGGTACTATACGTTGTTTTTAGAACATATTTTGGCAGTCAGTTATGCTTGGATTCACTGCCATAGAAAACACAGGTCATAGTAGGAGGACAGCTTTTAAAATGTCTATGTAAAAGCCTAAGTGTTTACTAGTGTTACTTTGTGTACCTGATTTTTCTTCTGATTTGCACACTTGGCCCAAGCTGATATGCTGTCAGGTCACTCTGTGGTCCTGGAACAACCATAGAATGGTTTGGATTGGAAGGGACCTTAAAGATCATCTAGTTCCAATCCCCCTGCCATGGGCAGGGACACCTTCCACTAGACCAGGTTGCTCAAAGCCCCATCCAACCTGGCCTTCAACTCTGCCAGGGAGGGGGCATCCACAGCTTCTCTGGGCAACCTGTTCCAGTGTCTCACCACCTCATAGTAAAGCATTTCTTCCTTATATCTCATGTAAATCTACCCTCTCTTAATTTAAAGCCATTACCCCTTGTCCTATCACTGCATACCCTTGTAAAAAGTCTCTCTCTGTCTTTCTTATAAGCCCCCTTCAGGTACTGGAAGGCTGCTATAAGGTCTCCCCAGAGCCTTTTCTTCAGGCCCCAACTCTCTCAGCCTTTCCTCATAGGAGAGATGTTCCAGCCCTCTGATCATTTTTGTGGCCCTCCTCTGGACCTGCTCCAACAGGTCCATGTCTTTCCTGTGCTGAGAGCTCCAGAGCTGGACGCAAGACTCCAGGTGAGCTCTCACCAGAGCAGAGTGGCAGAATCACCTCCCTTGACCTGCTGGCCACACTGCTTTTGATGCAGCCCAGGATACGGTTGGCTTTCTGGGCTGCTATGTAGACTCCAAAACCCATTGGCTGCATTGAGTTGTCCAACAGATCAATGACTGAAGTAGAAAAACAATACTAAAAAAATATTTAAAAACATACTTGAAATATTTTTTCAAAAGAAAGGAAAATAGGTATGTTATTTGAAAAGTTTGAATGAAAAGCCACCTCCAAGTCAGTAAGTGTTCTTAGAGATAAATCGCAGAGTAGCCCAGCTACTTTCAACTATAGAAGACTGAGACATCAGAACTTTAAAAACAAAAAGCACAAAATACGCCCAACAACAAACAAGCTTGGAATGATATCTGAAAATAAATGGATCTGACAGTACAGATCTACAGAGCAGAAGTATAATAATCTTTCAGTGTGACTTGTAATTACATAAAAAAGCTGACTTTTTTTTCTTTAGTTTAAATTTCTGAATTATCTGGCTTATATTAGAGATCTAATATCAGAGAGATAAACTGAGCCTGAAATATTACCTGAATAAAATATGCTTTGCCTTATTCAGCCATATATTTTCTCAGTCCATGAAAACTTGCATTTGGATGTTCTGCCACATGGCTATTGCATTTGACTGTCCCAACATGGTATATGATAGGAATAAGCACGTCACATGCCTCGTTCCTTTGCAGCTCCTTTCTTCCTGTTGAACAGTGTGGAGGCTGTGACACCTCTGGCATTGCTGCAGGTCTCTGCTGGAGCAGGACAGGTACAGCTTGCTTTCTGTGGGTCATAGCCGGGAGATGTGGACTTGTGACAGGCACAAGCGGTTTCCTCCACATAATACATGTCAGGATAGCCTGATGTTTGCTTGTTTGCTGACTCATGGCTACTAAAGACTGTAGTTCCGGGTTCAGGGGCAGCTCGGAAGGATTCTGAGGCTGTTTGCCTGTAGGTCCTATCGTAATCTAATATACATGTGAGAGAGTGGTAACAGTGAAGATGAATGTCTCTTGCACATCAGTTAAGATCTTCTTTTAGTCTGTTAGCTCAGTATTTCTGGGGCTTTGATCCTGCAGTACATATTCTGTAGAAATCCTATTGGACTTCAAGGTCTACAGGCACGTATAACTGAATTTATGGCACACCAAGGCAGAGTTAACCCCATCTAGCTTTAGTCATCTGAATGTTAAGTGGCTACATTAAGCTAGTCAGCTGAGCATCCTCTGTGTTCAGGGGATAAAAGAGAAGCGATATCTAAACAAGCTTGCTGAATCACTCGGTGCATATCAGCAGTGCCTATCTCTCTATTTTTACCCACTGGAGGTAAGTTAGGTGATTGAATTAGACTACGTACCCACCTTTTAGAGAGTTAAAGTCAGATCCTGGCCTTGCAAGCTGTGAGTGTCAGTTCCACGCTGGCTTCATTTCTGCTATAGCCTACTGATAGTTATTGTACACTTGTGTCTTAATCTACTAGAGTTTCAGTAATTGGCTTCACTGTTTGACTACTTAGAGTAGGGTCTAAGGTGTTTTTTTAAATACCGAAAATATGAGTAAACTAACTGAAAGCTGTAATAACAGAACTACTCTTTCTTTATTTTTGCTTTTAGCCAAGCTAATTGATTTAGTATCACGTATCAAAACTGCATGCAGACAGGTCTTCTCTTTTGATGTGGAACGATGCCACAGCAAGACAGACTAGAGTCCAGGCCCCCACTGTTGTCTGCATCACAGAGGTAACCTGCTGGTACAGCCAAAGACAACTTGGACATGTGTGATTAGAAAGACAAACTTTTCCAGCTGAAGACAAAACTACACTGTATTTGGGGACTCTTCAGAAGCTTTATGGTTCTGAGTTCATACTGCTGCCTTGCATTTGATCAGGACTAGATGACCTCCTGAGGTCCCCTCCAGCCTGAATGGTCCCGTGATCCTAGGATGATACACTAAGCCAAGACAACAACCTAATAACACGCAGAGTGAAAGAAAGAAGAGCAGTTACTCTTCAGGGAAACTTATCACCTCCATTAATGTTTATTGTTTGGTATTTGTTGCTAGGTAAAATACTGAAGTATTTTTGGTATGCAGATGCAATACAATGCTGCACTGCAGGATATAGAAAAAGCATTTTTGTAAACCAAGTGGATTATCTTCTTAGTGAATGTCAATGGCTTCCCGCAAATACTGGAAGTGTGGTGTTTCTCAGAGAAACCATGCAAAACTTTTACAAAAGTAAATTCTGGGCAACTGGAATTCAGATGCTGGACAACAGTTCCCCTAACAAGAAAAGTAACTAGCACTTCTCTGTGTTTTCAGTGACCTGTTACATATCAGCAGAAGTTGACATAGAATGTATTTTTAGAGGAGAGAAACTGGAATGCCTGTGACAACTCAAATGAATCTGTAACAGGGGTGTGACATACCTCTACTATGGCAGTTATGGCACAGAGGCTTATTTAGCTGAAACCAATGTCAACTCTTTGCTAGGAATCATTTAGGAACCATGTGCTTCTTGTGGACATTTTATTCTCAGAACTGGGGGTGCAGTGGTGAGAGGGCAGCCTTTTCAGGCAGCATTTTTTTTTTTCTAGAGAGGACTTAGTTTTTTGCTCGTTTACAAAAACACCTCTAGCAGCTTGAGTTGCAGCCCTCGGGGAGAGCTTAAAATGCTCACCCACAGTAGAAGAATGTTTCCCTCAGAGAGGGAAATCTTTTTACCATCTTAGTTATGATATCTGGAATATGCAGAGCTTGGGGGCATGCCTAATGGTAAGTACTAGGCTTAGGCACTTATCTGAACTGCAATTCTTTTTTTAAATCAGTGGTAAAACCTGAAAATCATTTACAAAAAGTGCAATACTTCAGTAAACTTCTGTGAGTTTGAAAAAAATATTTAGAGACTGGAGGGTTTTGTAACTGAATAAGCTAGGAAGAAAGAAACATGTTACCGTTCTTACATTCCTTTTTTTTTTTTTTTAAACAATGTAAATAATAAATTTTTTGGTTTGGGTTTTTTTTAAGGTAAACTTCAAAATATATTCAGGAAAAACAAGTTGGCATAATTTTATGTATAACTTCTGTGCTTGCCTATCTAATTTTTGGTCACTTACTAAAAATAGCATCATTGAAGATACTCCTTAAATTGTAAGTAGAAGGAAGGAACTGAGTTACAATTTACCCCAGTGTTTAGGAACTATTAATTTCTGAAATCTAGTCAGGAATGTGAGTAACCAAGATCAACTGGCAGCAAGACTAGAGATTTCTATCCAGAGGAGAAGGTTACACAGAGCTTTTTATGAACACAGAGGAAGAGCTCCTGATTTTGAACATTGCTGAGACATATTGATTCTTTGTTTGAGCTTGTGAAATCAACAGGTAAATGTAAAATCTTAGTGTTAGTTTTGCTTTTGATCCAACATCTTTACTGAATAGAATATTTTTATCTATACACAGAGATACAGATAAAGATTGAATTTAACAAAATTTCAACATTTAAAAAATGCAAATCATAACAGAAAATGGCTTCAGCTAAAATGTGATTTAAGGTGTCTTTGTCTGCAACACATGGTAATTTTCACTGCCTGCCTTTTCTGTCTAGTGGTTTGTCACTTGGCTAATGCACCCAGAAATCTAGATCAAAATATCTTTAACTGTAGTATTTACAAATGAGTGCAGCTTAAACTCAATCCCTCGCATTCATTTAGTGACATAGATTAACATAATAGTTGAGGTTGGAAGGGATCTCTGCTGATCATCTTGTCCAACCTAGAGTAGGCTTCTCAGGAATGTGTTCAGAAGGTTTTTTATCTCCAGTGATGAAGACCCCACAACCTCTCTGAGCAACCTGTGCCAGTGCTTGGTCACCCTCACAGTGAAAAATTGTTTCCTGATGTTCAGAGGGAACCTCCTGTGTTTCAGTTTGTGCCCATTGCCTCTGGTCCTGTCACTGGACACCAATGAAAAGAGCCTGGCTCTTTCTTATTTGCACGCTCCCTTCAGGTATTTATACACATTGATGAGATCCCCCCGTCCCTCTCTTCTCCAGGCTAAGCAGCCCCAGCTCTCAGCCTTTCCTCATATGTGAGATGCTTCAGTCCATTCACCATCTTTGTGGCTCTTCACTGAACTTTCTCCAGTAGCTCCGTGTCTCTCTTGTACTGAGGAGCCCAGGACTGGACACTAGAGGCACTAGACATGATAACTTGCAATGAGCAGCTCATTCTAGAGGTCATCATCAAGCAAGTGGAGGAAAAGAAGGTTATCAAGAATAGTCAACATGGATTCACCAAGGAGAAATCATGCTTGACCAATCTGATAGCTTTCTGCGATGGTGTGACTGGCTGGGTAAATGAGGGGAGAGCCGTGGATGTTGTCTACCTTGACTTCAGCAAGGCTTTCGACACAGTCTCCCATGATATCCTCCTAGGGAAGCTCAGGAAGTGTGGGCTTTATGAGTGGTCAGTGAGATGGAATGAGAACTGGCTGAATGGCCGAACTCAGAGGGTTATCATCAGCGGCGCTGAGTCTAGTTAGAGGCCTGTAACTAATGGTGTCCCCCAGGGGTCAGTACTGCGCCCAGTCTTGCTCAACTTCTTCATCAATGACCTGGATGAAGAGATAGAGTGTACCCTTAGCAAGTTTGCTGATGACACAAAACTGGAAGGAGTGGTGGATACACTGGCAGGCTGTGCTGCCATTCAGCGAGACCTGGACAGGCTGGAAGGTTGGGCAGAGAGGAACCTGATGAGGTTCAACAAGGGCAAGTGCAGGGTCCTGCACCTGGGGAGGAACAACCCCATGCATCAGTACAGGCTTGGGACGGACCTGCTGGAGTGCAGCCCTGTGGAGAGGGACCTGGGAGTGCTGGTGGATGACAAGTTGACCATGAGCCAGCAGTGTGCCCTGGCTGCCAAGAAGGCCAATGGGATCCTGGGATGCATTAAGAAGAGTGTGGCCAGCAGGTTGAGGGAGGTTCTCCTTCCCCTCTACTCTGCCCTAGTGAGGCCTCATCTGGAGTACTGTGTCCATTTCTGGGCTCCCCAGTTCAAGAAAGATGAAGAGCTACTGGAGAGAGTCCAGCGGAGGGCTACGAGGATGGTGAGGGGACTGGAACATCTCTCCTACGAGGAGAGGCTGAGGGAGCTGGGCTTGTTTAGCCTGAAGAAGAGAAGGCTATGAGGGGACCTTTATAAATGCTTATAAATGTCTTAATGGTGAGTGTCAAGAGGATGAGGCCAAACTCTTTTCAGTGGTGCCCAGTGACAGGACAAGGGGCAATGGGCACAAACTGAAGCACAGGAAGTTCCGTCTGAACACGAGGAAGAACTTCTTCACTCTGAGGGTGACTGAGCACTGGAACAGGTTGCCCAGGGAGGTTGTGGAGTCTCCCTCTCTGGAAATATTCAAGATCCACCTGGAAAAGGTCCTGTGCAGCGTGCTCTGGGTGACCCTGCTTCAGCAGGGGGGCTGGACTAGATGACCCACAGAGGTCCCTTCCAATCCCGACCATTTTGTGATTCTGTGACTTATGAGATCAAACTTGATGCAAAAAATATTTGAAAAAACCTTTTAAAAAAATAAATTTTTAATGTGATTTTGATGGAAACTAGATTTAGGTGAATGACCAGCTCTTTCTCTAGGTGGCTATGGGCACCTAGCATTCCTGCATATTGTTTCTCCTGATGTGCGTTATCTCACACTTTATCAACACTGAAGTATAACTGCTCTGGTGACTCCTGATCTTTAAAAATTACCCCTGAAATTTCATGATACTCTTTAATTCTGATTGTTCTAAATAACTTTGTGTCATCTGGACATTTTGGCTCCTCACTCTTAATCTCCTGTTCTGCAAAATCAGTCCTCCTCTGTGGACTCTGGGATTCTTTTCTGCTGTTTCATTAAGTCGCAAGTGACTTTCTCTTTGCTTGGCAAGTTTCTGAACTCTAGAGCTATTTTGCCTCTTATTGGAATGGTCACCTACTTTAATATCCTTCTGAGGTGTAAGAAAGGTGGCCTTGTTTTTGCCATAAAAGGTTGGGACCAGTGCACCGCTTCCAGGTTTAATTTTGAATTAAGATGCTATTGAGCTTGCAGACATGTTTAAAATTATGTACATAGTTAAGTGCTTTGTTGCTTTTGAGCATGAATAAATACAGATCAACACAATGATGGAAACGGACAACTTCAATGATTCACTGGTTCTCTGAAATAATTTTCTTTAAAAGTGGAACAAGACTTACAGCAACAAATTATTTCAGTCACAGTGGCTTAAAATTCTGAAATGGCAGCAACTTACTCAACTTGCCTGGGCGTGTCAGAAAGTCAGGGGTTTGTTACAATTTTAAGCAGCAACAGTCTGTCTCCCAGTTTTTGTTCCAGGCCGAAAATGGTCTTGACCCTCTAGCTATTTGGCAACATGTTACTCTTTTAGGCTAGAAGTCCTAAAAACCAGCAGTTTACAGCTATTTGTAGAAGTTACTTGATTTGTACAATCTCTTAAGATTGATAAAAGGAAGATATTTTTTTTTTTAATTGTAATATGTGTTTAGATACATACAAGTGTATGTATAAAATCTATAAAGATGTGTGTGTATATATATATATATGCTTTTGTAATACATCAGGAGCAACTGCTTAGCCAAGTAGGCCCCCTAAGTTAGCACTGTGTAGTCATCCGCAGTGTGTGTCACACTGCAATAACTCTTAAGGTACAGTTTTGCCTTGCAGATTATCAATCTGTCTGAGCATTCTCCCTTGGGACATGGAAATATTTCCATTTCATTTCCATATAATTTTAAATGGTATGTTTGGCAGAAGGTTATTCAAACCAGGCTGTTAAACTCGTCCCTTTGCGTTGATGTGGGAACTGCTGAAATGAAAGTTCAAGGAGCTGATTTCAAATGAACTGGAGGTCCAGTGCAGTGGCTCTGGTGGAAAGGGTGGCTGGATTAGGTTTTAGTTGATTTCTTACTTGCCTGGAGAGTGAGGAGTTAAACAGTAAAAAAAATATTGAGCTAGTGGTACTGGAATCACTTCTTAGAGGAGACAACACTTTGATGCAGCAGTTTTGTTTCATGGATCGATCACCCCATTGCCTACTTGCAGTCTCGGAGCAATGCTGTGGCAAATACAGCCCTGATGTGTTAAACTAGTACTGGAAAGGACACGTATGTCTCCAACTGCCCTTCTGTGAAAGGGAAGGAGTCAGAGCCATGGTCCCTATTGACACCAGTTCTTGAACAGTCCCACTAGCTTCAGCTGGATTGATTGAAAAATGGCCTGAGTATTCCCAGGTGCAAATCTCAGTGAGGCTGCCCACACACTAACAGTTCAGCAGCTATTCTATATGTTGTTATGCCATTGCTAGAGTCTCAAGAAAGCCAAGACTTACGACTGTAGCTTCCACTAGAGCAGAAGGACAAGAGTCTGTCCCTCATAAGTGACTGTGCAGGCAAGTCCACCTTTAATTATAGGTGATTACAGGACAGAAGGTAATTGTATTTACATCTTTTTTTTCTCTCCATTTTTCTTTTTCTAGCCTGAAGTTAGAAGAACAAACACATTTGCTCATCTCTTCACATGCAAAATACACTGTACGTTTGTCCTTTTCAGTCACATAAAGTCTCTAATTTACTGTAATGCAGTTCTGAAAATGCCATTAACATTAGCTTAATAAACAGAGAAACAGGACCAGCTTGCCATAACACTTGGAAATAGATGCCCGTAAGAATGCAAGATCAGTCCAAAACTATATAGCCTAAAGTACAACTCAGGAAATCTTGTTTTGTAAGATTCTGTCACCAGGGTAAATTATTCTAAAAGCCACACTGTCTTCCAGATTTAATTTTGAGAATAATATTTATAGGCTGAGATATAAAAAAATTTATAATTAGTAAAAAATGTTTAAAAAGGGAAAAGAGAGGTTTTACTGCACCTTTGTACTTGAGTGAGACATAATTTCCCAATTAGCGGCTTCTGAAGGCGCTGGCCAAATATGTACCAGTAATCACATGTATAGTAACTATTCTTCTGCTAACACTTGCCATTCCTGGCTGCATCTTGATGTTTATTTTCTGTCTCCCTTGATTGCCCTTTCCCTGTTGAAATGGTTTTTCAAGGCAGTTTTCCATCTGCAACTGTCTGGCAGTTGTTGCATGCTGATTGTTGTGCTCCAGCCATGCCTATGGCAATTCTCAAGATGGTGAGAAATACCTGCTTCCAAAAGGCAAACATGTCAGACTCCCTTAGCTTCTCTGCTCAGTTCTCTTCTTTTCACCCACCCCTCACCTCAGCATGATCTAGAATTTAACTAGTACATATGATTTTCGTATTTTTAATTATTCTTTCTTGTAAGAAGGAAATGTAAAAACCTGTATCAGAGGAATATTGCCTGTGTCCCACTGAAGTGCTGATATTGTGAGTAAAGGGCACTTAACATTCCTAGAATAATTTAAATCTGGCCTTATTTCAAATACGAAACTCTTTCCTTTTCTGATATATTTTGCAGATACGTATATATAGACACACATACATAAAAGCTTTTCTGTAACATGTCATCTCTTAATATATGTTGCTTCACAGAACTTCCTCTTCTCTCCTAAAAGAAGTCCTGACTCCACTTGTTTCTTTCACTCTGGCTGCCCCTTTCACCTCACTGCCTTGACCTCTCCTGTTCCACTTCTTTCTTAGATTCTTTCCCTACGTCTTTGATAACAAGCTGAAATTGCCTTTGCAAAGACCTCCTGCTGTCCCTCACGATAAATGCTTATCTTGGCTGTCCAGGATCTCACAGCTACCGTGGCAGGTGGTGATCATCTTCTCCGTCATTAGGGTTTTTTGTGTATTGTGTTTCTTTTCTGCAACTCATGAAGAGAACTGCATCATTATTTGCAGAATCAAGAGTAATTTTTGTGAGTGTGCAGTGTATTTAAATGTGCAATATAGCCAACTTAGCAGTGACGTAGAACTTTTTTTTCATATACATGAACTATGTATATGAAAAATATACATAGAAGAAGGATACTATGTGGCCTTTTGACAGACAAATGCAATTAAGTAGAATACTTCAGCAACTTGCAAGAAAAGACGGCTGTCATTAAATGGACAGCTTTGCTGATGAGCTTTAGGATTTAAAATGGTGAACAGACTGTGCTGGACATTTATTAGTTGTCGGTCATCTTGTCACCCGCGGTTAATCCTGCCTGCATCCGCAGCAAACACATTGCTTCGGGGGGGGGGGAGGAGGAGGAGGGGGATGGGGGTCAAGAGCCCGGCGGGGTGCGGGCCCTGTCCGTGGTGCTGAAGGGCGTCCCCGGCCGGGCGGGGAGCCGCGGCTCCCCCACGAGAGGAGGTGGGGGACGGTCCACGCGAGTCCTGCCACCGGTATAGCGAGGTGCGGGTTCGCGGGGCGCGGTGCGGGTGTCCCCGTGATTGATAGCAGTTTGGTATTCTGCCTAAACTAGGTGTGTTGTGAGAAGCCCGTGCCCTCGCCGGGCAACGCATCCCTCTCCGAGGGATGCGACAGTTCCTTTTCTCATGCGTGAAATGAGTGGCGAGGGAGATGCAGGGGAGTAACAGGAGATATGCTGAAACATGTAAGCCACGTACTACAGAGCTTTGTGTCCTCTGACAACCTGACGATATAAACAAGACTTGAACCGAAAAGGCCTGTTCTTTAGCAGACGCAAAAAAGTTTCACTGAATGGACCTTTTGTTTCTCACTCAGACTCTGATTAGTCAGGCTGTGAGTCACAGCTATTCACTCGATGGTAATAAGCTTTCATCTACAATGAAACAATTTTGCCTACCAAAGCATTTTCTGTAAGACATACTAGTAATATACTTTGCATAGTATTTTTTTAACAGTGGTTTGTTCAAATTCTGTTCTTGAATAAGCAGAAATTTTCAGTACCTAGAGTACTGATCACACTGCAGAGACTAGAATTCCAGAGACATTTATTCAGTCTGGAAAGCATTCCAGATCTTGGCCCCTTATTCTAGTATCAAACTGACATGAGTTCTTTTTTTAAAAAAAAAACCCAAGCAAATACCTAATTTCCACTCTTCCAGAGGAAAAAAAAACCCAAAAATTAGTTCTTTGTGTCATCTTTAATGTCTTAATTCCTCTCATAGAAACCATATGACAGGAGAGAGAAAAGTATATGGAGTACTGTGATTTATGTCTCTTGTAAAATCATTCCTTGGTCCTTGCTCCTTAGATTTTTCTTTCCTGAATTATTCTATGTTGCCTCCTATTCTTGTTAATTGTCCTAGGTCTTGTTCACTGGCCAAATTGCACAGTACCTGGCTTGACAGCAAAAATAACAGTGAGAATATCATAATGGAGCGTATGAATGGATAGGATGATTTTAGAGACATTGCTCAGAGTTTGATGACTTCCACAGAGAAAATTCTAAAATAGAGAAAATATACAGTGCTGTTATTAGATTTGCATGAAAATGCTGCGGAAGGAAAATATGCATTGATCAAGTGACCTGCCCCCACACACATATTAATGATATCTCTGAACCCTCTGTACATTCTCTTTGCAGTTAGGCGTTGTGCGTTTTAGTTGTATCACATACTATTCAAGGTGTAAAAAAAAGTCAAGAATTAAGCTATTGAAATATGAAAAGTGAAAAGACAACTCAAAGGCACCAGCTCATTCTATGCTCAAAGATTCCTCTCCTAAGGTCTTTACACATAAGGACAGTCAGGATGATATAGATGACAAATTAACAATAAATGTGAATTTCAGGTAAATTCAGAACACTAAATTAAAGCTTCCTTATTCTGATACAAATTATCTACACGTGTACAATATAGTTTAACTAAAAAAAAACACTTCAAAAGCTACAATAAGACTAACTGTCCCAAGTTATAGGATTTACCTGGCATTTCCTAAGACAGTATGTTTCTCTTCTACACATACATTAGAAGAGCATTTCCCAGGTAAATCCAGGGAAGGATACAAATAAATGAATTATAAAGGCAGAGTTGCTGAGATAGAACAGGCGTGGAGTTGGAGACTTAGATTGGGAGTCATTGGTGGGCTAGTAGGAGACAGCTGGAAGGAAGAAGTAGGAACAGGAAACTCAGGTATTTGGGCAAAGAAACTAGGAAGGGAGATCGAAAGGCAATGAGGGAGACTGTGACTTGAGCTCAGTAGGGAAAAGGTATGGAGATTGAAGCCAATATGCAAAGCCAAAAGCAGGCTGGAGTAGGCAAGAACACTAGAACTAAGGAGAAGATGGCAAAGATGAATAAGAACAAGGGCATGATATGGACTAGTGAATGAAACTGGTCTTGTCTGAGTGGGTAAAGGAATCTGTGGCTGCTAGGGCATGCTCTCTTCTTCACCAAAAGGTCATTCCAGAGGTTTGCCATTTTTCAAGCAGAGTACTATGTTGCAGTTCCCTGTAGGGCTGATTCACAAAGAGTATGCCAGCTTTGCTACTGCGACATTTTTCCTGTTAGGGCCATGCAATGAAGACGTGGTTTTGTGTCTGGATTTGTCTCTTTGTCACACGTGTCAAACAATGCACAATAGGAAATCAAGCAGAAGGTTGCAAAAAGAGGAAAGATGTCATACAGTTAAGATGTATATGCTTCTCCATCAAACATGTTTACTTCTTCTTGTTTTGATGCTAATGAGTCAATTGGAGTTCATGAAAAAATAGTTTGTATTTCACTTACTGCATAAGCACCAGTAGAGTCCTGCCTGCCTATGTAAACCTACATATAATGGTAAATACACAAAAAGTCATGCTATAGGAATTTCCAGCTAAGCAGCCAAAAGGAATGGTTTTGACCTTAATGTCTCAGTCTCCTTTCCCATCTGTAAAATCTCTTGGTTTTCTCTCATTCACCCTTTATTTACATGGGTATTATGAAAATAAATGATATATGAAGCACTTAGCTATTCAAGAGATGAATGCTTTAGAAAAGTTAATGAGCAAATTCTTAGAAGGTTTTAAATAATATGCAGCAAATGAGGATCATACATAGAATGACAACAGATGATATATTAATAACAAAATAACATGACAATCAGTTATATATTCTCAATAAAACAGGGTTGCTATGGAAAGAAACACCACCAACCTATTATAACAAAATTAAAGACTGACAGAATTTGTAGACTCAAGGGAACCAAATTAATGGTCCATGAGTAACCATAATTTTGAGATTTCCTGATTCTGATATGCTCAACTTTGCACCCTAAACACATTCTCTTAGAATTTTTTGTCTAAGTGAAATATATTTTCATGGTATGTTTTCATTTTCATAAAACCTCCCTTTCCTTGTATTTGACAAAGAAATTACTCTGGAAAAACAACTAAAATGCTTCTTTGTTAACAAAAATTCTAAATCCTTGCAGACTAAGCAGACTGCCACAGTTAACAAGATTTCCATATGCCATTTGCTTAGTGGAACAAAGCCTTGTCTGGCTCATCAACTGTTCTGCCCCTTTTCTCGATGATGAAGTCTGGAACTGTGAGAACTTTTCCCCCGGAGCTTTACACTTCGAGTATCTCTTGAACAAACAAATACATAGCACACTACAGGTACTTCCATGGATTATACATTTCACTTCATCTGCAGAAAATCCTTCAAGAGTTGAGGTCATGTAGCTTTTATAATGGCAGTCTTTCTACTGCCATGAGAATAAAGATGCCCAGAGCCATTAAATACCAGCTAATCCCATGTACTATGCATCCAGAGCTCTAAAAAATAACAAGACTCCAGGAGTGAAAGTGTCTGCTGACATATTGTTGGTGGATATTATAGACAGGAGTAGGTAATGAGTGACAAAAGTGAAAATAAACTAGAAAATTTCAATTGATGGTGATGAATTCGGAGTAGCAGCAGACAGCCTAGCAGTTTTTGTATTTCAGGTGCTGCGCGGTTATCTTGATTTAAAACCCACTTATAAACAGCCTAAACAGACTGTGCCTCTCTGTTACACTGGTAGTATGTTTCCATCTTTCCTGCGCTGGGGTAAAAGTAGTCATTATACTTCTAATGGCTTATTAGCAACATCTTGCAGCATTATATGATGGGATTATTTTTAATATAATCATCTACACTGCAGAAAAGTTTTGACACCTCACTCAGTGTGCACTGTTGTGGTGCTGAGCACTACAGAAACACAAAAAGAGACAGACAGACCTGCCCTGAACAACTTCTTGCCTAAAATAAGACTTCTAGTTTTCTGTTTTTAAAGCCAAGTTCCTGCAGCAATATCATCTCTAGCATGAGTGGCTGAGGAGGGATAAAACAGGAAAAAAGCATACAAAATATACTCAAAATGCAGTTGATTTTCTAGTCTTATGGCTGGAAAATCTGGTCTCTTGGATAGTTTCCGGATAGTTTCTAAACTAGGAAGGAGACTGCTGCTCCCACTATGTCACGTATCTCATCTGTTGTGAAGTTTCTCTCACTACAGATGCTATAGGGGTTGTCAGATGCCACACTAAGCATACCCGTGGTTATGTACTGATGGCCTTGCGTTTCAGAGAGGATGGTGCTATGGGGGAAGGCAGGAGAAATGTTGTCTTTGGTAAAACGGAGGTCTTGCTTTGTCAGCCTTTCGAAGACGTCTGTTGTTCAGGGCAGTAAGTGTACGTTTCAGAGAAGAGCATTTATAATGCGGGTTTACAGGCATCTTGCAAGTCAGACCCAAACCCATCGCTGGCTGGACAGAGTGTGCAAAACCATGTTTTGAAAGTGCCATCTAGTGGCTCCATAGCTTTTATTGTGTTGAAAAGTGACGTTCGCCTCCTTGAAATTCGGGGTCAGACCAAAGGCCGTGCTGGCTTCAGAGTCAAGTTGGTCAGCAGTGAGACCTCGGGAGCTATTCACAGCCTGCAATAAGCAGGGCAAATGCTGTCACCCGGCCCGTCTAGAAGACATGGCTGGAACAGGGAAATCTGTGCAAATGCCCCCAGGAATGTGGACGTGAATTTAGCTGCTGCATCTGGATGTGAATATGGAAGCGTGTGCAGAGACATACAAATAAAACGCACATAGAAATAACTGCGGTTTAGTTTTCTGTTGGCAGGCCCTTTATTTTTTCCAGGAAGACAACAGCCCCTAAATCCACAACTCAAGCCAATTAGTAACAGAGATGATTTTCTGAATTGCTGTTCTTAAATACCTTAAAATTTGACTGCAGACCTCTAAGGGTCTTCACAGACAGAGCAAAAAATCACTGATGCACTTTGTATTCTTGGAAATACAGGGACAAAATAACTGGGTCAAAATGGATGGGGAAATTTTTAGCCAACCAATGGCAGTTTCGTTTGGATGCAGCACATGGCTTTGTGACTAGAAAACTGGAGAAAGGGAACCATACTTTGTTTTCAACCACATTTTATTGACGCAAACCCAAAAGCTTTGTAGCTCTGTGTAACAACTTCAAACCAAATTCGTTGTTTCCCTAGAGTTGATGAATTCTATAGGGGCTCTTGGTAGCTTTATTACTGTATAGTTTAGAGTTTTTAGTTTGGCACTAGTTCCTCATAGAAATCATGACTTTGACTGCTGATCCTTTTCTGCAACTGACAAAGGCGTTGTAAACCAGTATAAATCAATGCACTATTTCATCTTTTCACGGTTTCAGAAGACCACAAATCATTTTCAGAAGTTATAACTTTAATTTACTTGCCACTAATTTAAGGCTCAAATTTTCTTCTGGGTTGGTCTCTTGTGGCTGGAATAAATGGGCCATAGACTCCTGCTTCCATTTATGCATATCCGTCAGAATGCGTGAAGCTCTGCAGAAAGACACAAACTCTGCAAGAAGCAGTTAGATAAGCAGAAAATTTGTACTCATTTATAGTTTAAAAACAACGCATAAGTGTCTTGAAACTGGCCCTGTATTATATTTTATTCAATAGCAAGTGGGATTTTCTGCAGTTCTGCTTTCTTGGGGCACTGGTAGTTGAACACATGATGAAATATATGATTCACAGAAATATCTTGTTTAGCTCCAGTTGTGCACTTAAATCTTGCCATTTCCAGGTGGTTCATATGGATGTTTAGTTAAACATACATTGATTTTTTTTTTTTTTCCCTGGATATACATCCTTTTCTGAATTGGGGTCAGAGTACTAATGATTACACTATACATAAAAGTAAATGTTCGTGTTGTTGCTATATCTGTTTTTAATAATTTAGGAGACACTCAGGCACCATGGTGTTGAGGCCTAGACATACTTCTTAACCTTCTAAGACCCAAATAAATGATATAACATATGATAAAAATCCAAAAAGAAAGGAAAAGAACCCACAGAAAACCATCAGCACAGGAATCTTGAAGTCCCCTGGAAATAATTCTATTAATTTAGTTCAAGATTACACATTCCCAATCTCTACAGTTGAAATCAGCTACATCTGGAACATTAAGAGTGAACACCAATTTTTTGGTTTTGATAGATATTTTGATATTAAACCCAATGATGTCCCTTGAAATGAGGAATATGTGAGAGATAAGGAGCCATAAGGCTAGAGGGAAAAGCTGTTTTTTTTCCTAATTCTACTGATGCTTAAAATCATGCTAAAAAATTAATGTATTCCAACCTGTCCCACACAAATATTTTGGATATTCATTCTTTAATCAAAAGTATTACCAAAAGAAAGAAACTCTTCCCAAAAAATATTTTCAAAAAGTAAAGTTTTTTCCAGAAAGGTTGCAAATAAAAGAAGTCTTCACCTCACCACAGAACATTTGCAAAAGCAGACTGCAGATGCTTCCTCAAGTTCTAGTCATATGACCCTTAATTTAAAATGTGTTTCTTTTTAAAACGTGGCCTGTAAACATGCTTGGGGGGGAGCTCAACACAGTCATTTAGGAAACAGAAACTTGAGACATGTGTTTGAAATATGGTGGGGAGAAAAACAGAACACATCACATTAATGACATTAAGAGTAATTTGAAATGCAATTTTCTAAATATTTTCCCTTTGAATGGGATCCTGGAGAGCCAGGGGACAAAGGCAACAAGGTACATGGCCAACAAGTTAATTGGCCTTGCAGTCTGTTGTTTATTGTTCATACGTAGCCTTACGTTTGTAAAACCAACCCTTCTGAGGTAAAGCACTCAAGCGAACAACAGTCAAACTGTTTATCCGGTGTTCTGAGCTTCAGGATGACCAAGGAAATGGCGCTTTTCCAGTATGTATCTACTGCCTGTAGGTGATCAATTAGTGAACTGGTAGAATTTGTTATATTAGTTGATGTATTTCACAAGGAGAAAAAAAAAAGTGTCACCAGTACAAAATCTTATACTGAGATATTGCAGTCTGCCTCCCTTTTAATCGCTGAATTAATGGTCAGCTTCAGCAGAGGGAGGACTGAAGGGATGATAAGGTTTGGCACCAGAGTTGAATCTCTCATTGCTGAAGAATTTGGTGTGTTTGGGGATCTGCCACTGCCTCTGTCAGACTGATAAAAGAGCTTTGCTGTCGGGAGCCTACTGTTTACTGCCAGCATACCCCACACTGAGAAATAAGAGGAGGAAATCAGCATACTACAAAACAGTTCCATCTTTAGATGTTGCACGATTCATAGCGGCTAGTCTGGTAGAGGAAGAGAAGTTCCAGATCAAGCTGATACTTAAAACTTGCTAGCTAAAATGAGACCCAGGCATTGCTTCTTCCTTTTCTATAGCCAAAGCGCATTTGTGCCTGCTGTCTTCTAGTTGTACACACACACACAGAGCCTTGACTGGAGCTAGCAGGACTTCTCACTTAGCCGTGATATGGTGTAAGGACATGGTGCTTCAGGAGGGAGACAGTTCCTTGGTGGACTACCCCATAACAGAGTGACTGGAGGGTCTCACCAGGAGATGTAACGTACCCTCAGGCACCGCCTGCCTGCTCTGCTTCTGCAGGGTGGGAGGAGGGACCTCTGGGCAAAACTCCTGCCCTTTCCCTACTCACTTGTTCCCAAAGGCAAGGTGCTTGAGGGAGCAGACTCCAATTTCCTCCATGCTGAGGCACTTATGTGTTCTAGCCATAGCAAGGGGGAACAAGGAAAATATACTCACTTCAGGCCCCCTCTGTAGCCACATTATTCTTGTGCTGAGGAGCTTTAGTCAGTGGAATTTACTTCATGATGCTGTAGAATCAGAAGCGACCTCTAACATCAAGCAACATTCTGCAGGTGACCATGCACTGAATTATCATTTGAAAAACAGCAACATTAATAATCCTGGAAAGAACTCCAAGCTTCCGTCTCTCTTATTTACTTAGGAGAGGGATGTTTTCAGGGCTTCTATGTCAAAAATAGTTCACAGCCTTTTAAAATACCACATTACTGTACATATCTTTATGAAATCACTTCCCCAAGGTTCAGGTATTAGTCCAAGTTAGATATGCAGCTGGCTCCTTGCTTTCAGAGCTCTGCTCTGGGTCATGGCTAAGGCCCTTGCAAATTAATTGTTGGAGGTTTTCTACAGGCAGTAAAGAGAGGCTACCGTAACCACCTCTGTTACTCATCAGCTGATCTACTGGAAACCTGGAGACTTCTGCGACTGGCCAAATATTCTCTCCGGAGAGAGACAAGGTTCCCTAACATAAAATAATTTAAAAGGCATTCCAGTTTGCCAGATGATGTGTCCAGACTGATAGCTGTGTAGAGAACAGTCTTTTTATCTTCTGCCATCGTAGAGACTTACAAATTCTGCCAAAAAGTTATTAAAGGCAATAGGTGTATATGGGAATGACACCAATTATTTAGTCACACAGAAGATCAGAACTCTGGATGAAATTTTGGCTAGTGAAATGAAGACCATCTTCCCTTCCCTCATCCTCTTGTTTACAGGAGAATGTAGAATCAATAAAAATTGAGAAGGTGAAGCTAAATTTAATAAATTGTCTATAATGAGTTCTAGGGGATTTTCTCTAAAATTTCCTCATATGTTGATGGAATCGAAGGGGACAGACCAAGTGAAACAAGTATTTGGTGTGTTAAGGACTAAAAATGTACTCAGGTTACGAATAAGAAAAGTGCGTGTCTTACAGCTGATATTGGGATGGTACCTGGAAGTGATATTTCAAATCTAGTCCAGACTTGCTGCAAAGTGCTTATGGATTGCAGACTTTGTAAGGAAGAGCACTCACTGAGAAAGCAAACAGGAAACCACATTTCTTAAAATGATAGCTGGAACATATGGAAGTTTTCACATGCACGATGCGAAGCGAGGAGTGTGTGTGCTACTACAGGCAGTGCTGTAGCCGATTCCATACCATGCCAGGCCTGTATCGTAACAGGCTCCCAAGCACTATTCTAGTCTAAACTGTAGTAAAGAGCCCGTGTCCCAAGACAGAGCTGGGTTACGAGAGCTGGGGAGCCACTCCATAAGGACATACAGCTACGTGTGTTTTGACCTACAATATTTATTATTTGAACGGGTTTCTTTTATCTAGTAAAAGGCTATGGAGAACAAGCAAGCAGGAATGTTCACAGATGGCCCGAAGAAGGCCATCTACCAGCAAACACTTCAGATTTCATGAAGCAAAACGCTCAAAATACTGACTTTGAAAACTTTCACTCCCTCATTAGTTAAAAGCAAAGTTGGCTTTGCTCAAACGAGCTGAGACTAGCAGCATTTAAAAGTAAAGCAGGTGTTTTTGGAGTAAAAAGGACTTTCAACAGGGTCTCTCTTAAGAAGAAGAGGAACTTGGAAAAATCAAGCTAGGAGTATCTGTAGAAGGCATAAAAGTTTCCATTGCAGAGATGTGCTATTACGCCATGTCTGCAGCTGCGGATACGCTCACACCGGGACGTCTGCTTCATAGGCTATCTGCCCAAGTCATTCCCCAGTGGCGATAAAATCACCAGAGCCCAAGCAGCAGGGACCTGCGCAGACTGCCCAGCCTCCTGCCCACCCCCAGGGCTTGCTCGGTCAGGACACTGCCGGTCCGGCAGCACACGGAAAACAGCAGCGCGACCTCAGCACCGGGTGCCCGGCCGCGTTTCTGCAGGGCTGTGCGTTTACACTGCCTGAAGCCAGCATCCGTGGTTAGAGGGTGTTGCAGCTACAGCCGCTTTCGGGGAACGCACGGTGCTGTCCGCTAGATTTAACAGGAGTTTTTAAAGAAAAAAACCCCACACACAGCTGTCTGGCCTGCTGTTGGGGATCGTGGCCAGGGCCGCACATGCGTGAGCCTGAGCCCAAGGTGCCATTCGAGCAGTCACCGTGTTACCGAAAGCTGTCCCTCCACGCCCTCCTGTATTTCATACGCTGTGCTAGTGGATCAGTTAAATGACCGACCACGCTGCTTAAGCCAGGAGGTGACACCATGCCACGTCCTGCTCCACCTCGTGCTTGCCAAGGCGTGTCCTGAGGGATTGGGGACGGGGCGTGTGTGTCTAAATAGATATATATTATGTGTTTCTTATAATATTGGCTGCCCATTTAGACTGAGCTGCCAGCCAGGGCCTCCAGCAGAAGCCATGCTGCCAGCGCAAAGGGCCTTGGCCAGGCAGAGGCGTTGGGTGAGGGCCTCCGCAGTGGCTGCCTCCCTGCTGCCCACCTGCCTGCCGTGGCCCCCGTCACCCTGGGCTGGGGCCGGCCTGGTGCGGGGCAGGGAAAGGCGGTACAGTTCCTTCTGCCTGGCAGCCATCTCCAAAGGAATAAAACCAAACCGGTCACTTCCATTACCGATTTTTATTTTTTATCCCCACAGTTTGCCAGATTGCCGCGAGCAGGGGCGTAAGAATAAAGGATGTCCCTCGTGCCGTTTGGGGGCTGCTGTCAGCCGTCACTAGTGCGTTTTGTGGAGGCTGATTTTAATTTTGCCACCCGGGAGAGTAACGGTCCCAAGGAAGCGAAGCGCCTGTCTGCTATTGTTATATACCCGAAGGAAAAAATCCTGGCACACAGTTGGCTAAAAAATAGTAGCGTGATGAGTCAATAAATTTCCATTGTGTAGCTTTCTCTGGGTGAACAATGCTGTGTTCTGGGGTAGTGTTAAACAATTAGTTCCCATATCATGCAAATAAGCGCATCCTAGATGGATGCATGTGGGGGTAGTAGGAATTATTCATCTCTGGCCGATCAGACAGCAGTTTTTATTTATTGCAGTGTTGAACAAAATACCTCTCTGGGCTCTGGGAGACCTTGTGAGCAATTGGAAATACAATAACTTTAGAAGGAAAGCCAGCAGTTTTTCCTCACTCTCAATCCGGAATAATAATATATGGCAAAATACCCTGTTCCCACAACTATTAGCTTTTCTATCCCCAAGTGTGTGGATAGTTGTGTAGGATTGACAGGCCTCTTTGCAGAGTATATCCCCCCATGGGGATCCCTGCCCTCTGGTGGAAGAGTTTTTGGCATTAATGTTTCCATCAGTGCAAGGCAGAAAGAGAGATGAGTCCTTCCCCGGGTCCATCAGAAATGAGTAATAAGGACAGAACCTTAGTTTGTGTAAATTCATCTGCCTGTATTGAGGAAATCAGGATGAAACAGACTGAAAAGCAGCCATATTGTTTCTTCTGAATTTCAAGCATCAGCTCCCTCCATGGTGCTATTTAGAGTCAAAACATTTTGGTTTCAACTATACGCGCTGAAAACATTTACAAGGAATGTACCTTCATCTTTGAATGGTGCTCACCATTTCACTTGAGTTGTTTCGAGTAGTTCTGTGTGAGTTCCTGCAGCTATTTTTATTGTTTTGTGTTACAATAGTCCTAGAAATCCGAACCGTTTTGTTAGATGCTGTTCAAACACGTCCTAAAGGACAATCCCTTCCCAGATGGTTTTCAGGCTAGTTCCTTACGCTGAGAATAGGATTAAATTCCTGGATTTCATTTCTTGGTACATTTGAGATCTTGTGTCTCAAGAAAACTTAGGTTTTTCTCTGTTCTCATTTAATTCCAATTACTGCCTGATTATAAGTTAGTGTTTTTTGAAGGGGGGCTACCAAGAGAATTTTCAAGCAACTCAAAGCATGCAGTATTCTCTGAACTAAGTCTATGCAGATGGTGCATGCCTACAGACCCAACTAGATCTCTTTAAGGTATTGAGGTAAAGTCTAATATTTTTCATTTTGTGCAGAGAGATTAGTGGTCCCCAGCTGTGCCTGACACAATCCATTCTTCACAGCTGGTCATTTTTATTAATTCCCAGGAAATAGCCTGTGTTCTAATTTGTTGATTTTTAAATACAAACAGAGCAAAATCCATTTAAACACAGTAGTGTAAAAATTGAAATCATACTTTGTGATGGATCACATTTGTGAAGAAGTAACTTCTGTGGGGGATAAAAAAATAATACCCTAGGTTCTTCTCTGGTGTTTATTTTGAAGTGTCACAGTAAATGTAATGGGAGAACATAAGCATCCCAGACACCCTTCTTAATGAACCCAAATACGTTTTTAGTATGACTGTTGTTTTTTGTCTTCACGTGGGAAGAGAGATGTCAGCACGGAAAAGCACCAGGCCATTATGACAATTGGGATTAGCAGACCAGAAGCTAGCAATGCCGTAAACCAGGAAACTGCTGCTTTATTTTTACTGACGTTCAATATGTTTGAAGTGGATGGCTCTAGCTGTGTTTCCTGAAAAACATGAAGTTTCTTAGGACTGTTGACCCTGACAGTGAATGGTCAGCAGATGGATACAGTGAGAGCTCATTGTGGGTTTTGTGTGCTTTGTAGCCATATAAATCTGAGTAAAAGCCAGTTGCAGCCTCTCTGTTCCTCAGCTGCGTATTCTCCAGTTGTAGGGACTATGCCTGGCCATCATCGTTGCAATGCAGGTCCTCTTAGTTTGCGTGCCTGAGGCCTTAAAGCAAGTGCGAAACTTCTCCTAGTTCCCTCCTAGATGGTTCTTGGCTTTTTCCAGACTTCTAATTACTTGAGCACTCTAATTTATCATCCTGATGGTCAAGAACAAGTCACAGTTCAAGTGGGGAGTGAATGCTTTGCGAAAGAACTTGCTAAAAGCAGAGGCTTTTCTCATAAGCTACATAAGACAGTTACAGAAACAACAGAGTGAGCAGCAGGGGAATGTAAACCCCTAGCCCTGACTTTCGTGCTCCAGAGGCTTCTTTGGTCACCATGCTTGAGAGAAATATGCAGAGCCATTCTTGTTCCTCCTTCTCCAACAGCAGTATTTCTTTCAAGCCCCAGGCGAGCTCTCTTCCTTAGGTTGTATCTGTGCTTGAAGGAGTTCATGTGTGAATGCTCTTCTTTTTCCGGCTTTTTGCTGGGGAGTTTTTATTGTACCAGCTCTTCCTTAGGGATAGCTAGGCAGAGAGTTGGCTTCTAGCTGTGTTGAGTCCTTTTCTTACACTCTGGCAGAGCCTTTCTGCTGGCGCTTGCCAGCGATGGCTCAATTTTACTTTGACAGTGTTAGCTGTCAAAGGCATGCTTTAACACACAGTGATTCTTGTAAATGGTATTTTCTCCAGGAGCAAAAAAGGAAAGAATTATCCTCTAAACAGTGTGAGACTATTTTCTTCTTTTTTTTTTTTCTTTGCCAAAGCAAGATTGAAACTTGTAGTTTTCAGTATAAAAAAACCCTCTGTCCTCATCTCCCCATCACTGAAGATGCTAAAATGATTGGGCACTAGGAAATAAAAAGGCCTGAAAGAGTTTATCTTATACCTCTACTGTCTTCTTGCCCTTCCTAAAACACGATTACGTAAATGAGTAATGAAATATGATTTGCATCTATTTACGGAAACAGTTTCTTAATCCTCTACATTTTTCAACAACTGGATGAAAATGGGCATGTGAAAAGCTTAGGTTATGAATTATTCAACATTTTTCTTAGAAGTCCACTTACATATTGTAATTAAACTGAGGCTAGGTGAAGCATTTAAATGTGACATACTGATTTTCTTTGGGGTTTGCTGTAAAATGCATCTTTAATTTGTTTTGAACTAATAAGTCTAATTTTTCTTCTTTTTAAGGATATAGAGAAGCATGTTAATTGGAAAATTCAGTATCTGAACCTCATCCATTGTAAAACAGTGTGGCTTCCTTCATTTTCTCACACAAAGAGTCTAACCCGGTTATTATTTTAATTATAGTGACTGGGGTACTGTGTGACTTCTGAAAATGTTTATTGTCCTTGCATGGAGGCGTAGCTTGTACGAAATGGCAGAAAACTCCAGTGACTTAAGTCATTCCATGCTAGCACATCTGTGAGGGTGAAACATAAGACGCATCTCAATTAGCAAATTACTTTGGAGCAGGGGTGTATTTCTGAAGCCTGAATGTCCTCTCTTACTGTGTTTTCTTTCATGTAATGCATATCCAAGCTAGGTTGCTTCCACGTGGCACTGAACTGGAAGATGCACTCCAGTGGCTGTGCTCCAACCACTGACCGGTGTTCTGTCCATGGGACCACACCAGAACTAAAGGAAAGGAAAGTAAACCCCCCTGGAAACGTGTGTAATGCAGACATCAGATCCTTAGCACCAACAATTTTGGGATGCTCTACTTGTTAGTGTAGCCACAGCTAGAGACACTTGAATATGAAACACAAAATGGGGAAAGAAGGCATGCATGTTATTTAATGTGCCCGTCTTATGCTGTATTCATTTATCTTGAAAGTTTAGCAGCAGAATAGTGGACAGGTAATATATAAAACCCAGCTCTGGAAACTGCAACCCTGCACCTCACTTCAAAGAATATATTGAAGAACTTTTGTGAATTGTCAAGCCAAGATAGCAAAACAGGCAAAGACGTAATTAATTTCTCACTAGAAGTAAGTGTCCTGCTGTTGTCTAGGTGTGGAACATTTGCATCTATTGTTTATCTACCATTAAAGTGTTAAGAACGCTTGCCGCAGTTCCTGCAGTTTTAGTTCAAAGGCAGTTATTCACATTTGCAGGGTAAAATCTTAGCAATGACACCTTGCATTTGGTTCGGTAGGACCTCTACTTGTAACTAATGGCCTTTATTATTGTATTAACTTCTTTTTCTGCATGTATGCTCTTGTCCTCTGGTTTACCTTACAAACTATCCAGCCTCAGAGCTGATTTTATCACTACTGTAAATGCAAAGAGAGTAAATTGAAGGCATATTCTGCCCCCAAACTAAGTTAGCATTTGAATCTCTTTTCTCTAATTTAGAATACTATGAAAGATACGTATATGGATGTATGTGTAATGTATATAGGCGCATATGCATAAGGTCTGCACCCTAGAGTATCAAACATTCATTATTAGTCTTTTAAATACCATTAATAAAAAACAGAGTAACTAATTTTTATATGGTGGATTTTCAACACACTTTAAAAATACAAACTAAATGAGTGGGACTCATTTGGTGTTTCTGAACTGGAAAAGTCCAAATCCAATCTTCCTGTCATTTTTGAGAGAAAACAGCTATTTCAGGGAGGAAGAAGTTTGAACACCCAACCTAACATTACAGTTCTAAGTTTGGAGATGGCCAGGCTTTTGCAAGCTAGACTTCTCCAGTGGAGTTCATTTTGCTAAATTTAGTAAAACAAATGAAAAACCAAATGAAAACTTGATCTGTCTTTACTTTGATTTATACCGAAAAAGAATGTAGCCAACTTTATAATCGCTTATTACCCGGTAACTGCAGATATGAGCACCCTGCTGGTTGCAACCTGCTGGGATCTTAGCTTTTCTAGGATTTTTATTTGAACTGAAGTCATAGATGTGGCAATATAGCGACTAGCAAGGAACACACTTGTGGTGTAAGTCATCCTGCTTCTCAAAGACACCCAAAACTTATGAGTGTTTTTTTATTATCCCATGAGTGTCAGAGGAGGCGGCCTGGAGCTTCAGGAAGAACAGCTTCCCTCCGCACTCAGCACAGGAACAGTTTTGTTCCTTCACTCCGAGAAAAATATGCTGGGCCAAATTTCTGTGGAAGATATCTTCATTTACCTCTGTAGAATTACAGCCTCTATGAATTTAGCTGTCTTTTTCTGCTCTTACGTCTCATGGTTTCTGTCATGTGATTCACAATATCTTTTTTTTTCCCTGCAAAGCTAGTTAGCCCCAAAATCTTGCAAAACACAGATGTGCCTGTTGTTCAAAATGGTATCATATTCTCTGCAAAAAAATCTGTTCCTGGTGTTACCAGCTGCTTCCGAAAAAATGTCACAAGGTTGTTTGTTTATGTGTTGTTTTGTGGGAAACTCTTTCTTAGGTTTTGGAGTGCCTAAGCTGATGGCATCTTTACATGGTCTGACATCAACAAACGCAAAATTACTCCACTTGTGCTTCAAACTAGTCAGTCAGCATGACCTTTTGGCTCAGGGAGAGCTGTTGTCTGTATGCAGTTGGGGGCAGTTGCTGGCATCCTTGGAGTGAGGTAGAGAAAGCCTTTATCCGCTTGCAGTGTCTGAATGAGCATGGCCTGAGATACCTTACCTCTAGAGGTGTAGCGCAAAGGGGTACTGACCACCCATTCAGAAAAAAATCAAAACCCTTCTAAAATACCTTAACTTGAGCATTCTGAAACAAAAACACCGGGAATGGCAAGTAGGTTTTGAAAACTTCACCCTGAGCTTAACTATTCAATTTTTTTGTCAGTTTCCAGACTATTGGTTATTTTATAATACTTATGACATGATAACAATGCTAATACACACATAGTTACAAAGCCATGCCACTTCTTATCCAAAGGGAAAAGAGGTGAAAGGAAGGAACTGGAAGTAGTGGTATTGTAAGTCCTACAAACTTATGGAAATTAATGTAACAGACTCTGAAAAAAAGAAAAGATGGAAAAAAAGAACGGGACTTGTGTGTGTTTTACAGCTTCTTTTTCTTGAGGCATACATATGACATATATAGCACACAAATGAACTAAAGTGAGAAAATTGTAACATTGAATTTTGCAGCCTTTCAGTGATTCTGTCTGTTCAAATGTACAAGGGAAATTCCTGCTTTCCTTTTGTGTTTTGAAGACAGATTTTTTTGTGTTGTCATACAGTCTGGTATTAAAGTAAATGTTGTTTTCTGATTTCCATCAGTGTGGTTTAATCAGCAGCTGAGTTTTCTTGCAGCACCTCAAAATAATAATACCTCAGTCACCCAAAAATGATCTTAGTTTTCTCTGTCTGACCTGTTTGTGTCGACAGAGGAGGTATACCCTCAGTGACAAAGAAATATGGCTGAAGACTAGGAGGGAGTAAATTTCTGGGATAAGCTGTCAAAACTCTCTGGAAATATATTAAATTTTTTATTCGGTCTATCCATCCTTAAAATGCAGGGCATGTGGCAGTTACATGACTGCAGTCTCCCTTTGTATTTTGTGGTGTATACACAGCCTTGAGAAGTGCATACCAACCTCCCTTGTCCAAAAATGATCAAATTACATCATTTGCCTTACCTCCCTTTGGGTTCCCCTTCAGCTTGGCACCAGTCATTGCAAGGCTTGCTTTGGCTCTGTGCTTGTTCTCTTTTCAATGACATGTCTTTGTGGAATGTAGTATCTCTTCGGGGCGTAATCAGTCAGGGTGCAAGAACAGAACATGGGACAGATTACCAGAAAAATCACTGCAATACTGATAAGTTGTTGATAGGCAAGAATGTCCGCCATCAGCACAGCAAGCATCTTATTTCGTTTAATTGTTTTGTTTGGTTTTAGGGAAGCAGTGTCTTAATCATAGTAAGGGCATGCTAGACCTCTCAAGTCTTGTCACAGCGCTGAAGATACCAAGACATTTGGTATCTTCTCTACCTTTCAGGGAGCCATGGTTTTTTCATGGACGCTCCACAGTGACAATTATTTCTTCCTACTGTTTCTTGGGAGGAGTAGCAGGAACTTCTAGCAATGAAACTGTGTGTTTGACATGTAATTCAGGTGTTCCATATGCTGGACATGGATCCTTCGGGCCTTAGAGAGCCTGTCCTCCTGCAGGTTTGTTCAGGTTGCAGACTGGGAGTTAAAATATTTTCCAGTAGACCCCTAGCTCCACGGGCATGCTGGAGAGGTTGAGTTTCATAGTTCTTCCAACTCTGTCATTGCTGTTGGTCTGCAGCTGGAAGAAAATTCCTTCTTTCATGCCACTCTTGAATGGGATTTTTTTCTTCACAATCTTTCTGGAGTCCTGCACATACACACATCCATGAACTAGGAATTTGGGCCTGCCTCTGTGTTCTCAGACATTGCTCACTGTTTTTGGTTAGGTGTGAGAAAAACACCCCTGTGTCACTGAACTATGAATTCTGCAGTGTTAAACATAGATCCAAACTCAAGAACAGAGGTGAGGAGTGCACTACAGAGAACTGCCTTTGCCTCTCGTTCACAAAATATGTCATCTTGGATGACCTCTAAGTTTGTTGGCCAAAACACTTTAGACCTCCTTTGGTACGTTACATTGTTCTTCCCAGTTCAGACAACTGGGTTTAATTTTCAACACATAATTATTCTACGCTTCTTTGTGCATTCCATCTTCATCTCCCCAAAATTAAATGCGTTCTGACAGTTACCATCAAGAAATGAAAAATGTTACATTCCGTGGTTCATTGGATGCAGAACTGGAAAGAGAATCATTGCTTCCCTGCATAAGTGCTACCATATACTGTGTTGACTCTTGATTTGGAGTATGTAACTGTGTGTTTTGCCTGATCCTGTATGTCCCTAGGAATCTTAAAGGTTCAAAGGCCCTGGCTAGAACATATATTTGAACATTATTAGGTCTGGTCCACAGTGAGTGGCTTAGTAGCCGTAAAGCCTACTTCAGGTACAGTAATTTTTAAAACCTGCTTGACTGCAGTAGTTGAAGCCTATCATGTGGCTTTCACAGACAGAGATTTAATGCCCTTGAACAGTAGTTCTTGGAAACTTTTTTAGCCAGACCATACACAATTTTTTTAAACCGTTCATGAAGCTTTTTAGATTTCTACATCTGATATTTTCTTCACCTCATTCATACTGTAAGCTTAAATAAAAAGTTAATTTTGTATCAGCATCTCTTTAGCATTTGTGGATGAAAAAAATCTTGGTTATCTTTTAATCTGATTTCAATTTCAGACAGCAGGTAGGCATTTAGGTTTATACAGCTGCTGCTGACTCTCGGTGTTCATGAAGTGCTCCTTTTTAATGTCTTCCAAAAACTGATTTCTTGAGAGATTTGCATATGCATTTATTAAATATGCCACAGTATTAAGATTAATTAATATGCTGAGACATTCCTCCCTTCTTTCAAGGACATTTTTGAACTCTGCTTTGACCATTGCAAGGATAAAAAAACAACACGGCTTTTTTGTATGTGTTTTTCAATACTTTCAATAAAGGGCCTTTTCCTATGCTCAGGGGAATCTCATCTTTCACAACATGCCCAAGAAAGGTTCAGAAGATAGTCCAAAGGCATGAATTCATTCTTAACCTACTGGCAGGCAAAACACCTCATTAGGATTCAACAGTTCTTTTCACGAGAATCCCTGTCCCAGAGCAGAACATCCCTTGTTCATTATGGGGCGACACGACTTTGCATTGCTCCCATTGCAGGAAAACAAAATCTGCTTCATCTTCTCTTCTTGATGTAATACATACAATCACAAAGCTTCAACCTTAATCTACATTTTTTTTTTTAATTTGTTTTACAGGTTGAATCAGCTGTTTGTATCCTTGTTTGTAACCTGGCTTTAGCTGGACTCATAAGCTGGTAGCACTTTATATCAGACATTTAGTCTTTGTAGGCTGCTTTCAGCTTTCTTTTACATACTCATGTCTGGAAAGGGTAATTCTTCCTTGGGCAAAATGAAGTAGCTCGCTCTCCTCTCTCATTATAATACTTTACCATACATGCAGTAGCTGAGCAGCTGGGTTCCCAGCAAAGAGGAAGAACGCCATTTGTCTGTGAAGGGTTTACCATTCTCTGGAGAGACGTGCTGTTTTCCATGCATCATCCATCCCTGTGTTCAGATCATGGATTCCAACCTGTCTGCTTGCAAATCCGTGGACCACATTTTCTGTTGGTGTACCTTGGCACATCTCTGTATTTGAGGGGTTGCACCGCTGCTGCTGGGGCAGGGCCTTGCGGAAAACTTTTCTTAGCCCCACTGACAGAGCAGTTTGCCTGGGGTGAAGGCAGAGGTGTTCATTTAAAAGTTTAGGAGTCCCAGTTCGTGACTTCTGTAACAGATGCTGAGACATGTGCTTATGCAATGAAAAAGGCCCTCAGGAGGTGGCAAACATCTGGCAAACCCACATTAGGAAAGAGGCTTGTACCCTCATTGCTGTCTTGGGTTAGAGAGCACTAAAATCGGGAGTGGAAAGAGGAACCATTAGGGTTTGAGAGAGAAGAATTAAGGTTGCCTGTACAACTTTCTTCTCTGCCCTCTTTTATATCCATTAGTGCTTAGACCTTGCTTCATTACCACTCACTAGCTCTCCAACAAGCTATTTAATAGATGTAAAAAAAGTCTTGCATGTGCATTTAGGCTATTGCAGTCTTAAAGAAATTGAAGTTACTGAGCACGTAGTGCTGTTACTAAGAAATGGAGCGCTGCTGCAAGCTGCTCAGAATATCCCAGGAATTTTCCCTGCAGTCTTGAGATACAGCTTATACCTTTGTAAGGACCTTTGAATTTCCATGGTGGCGTAAACAGGCATTAATATAAGTAAGAACGGAGTACTTTGTCTTCTCTTGCTTATATATTATACAACTGAAAGAGAGCGCTATGTTACTTCCCATTTAAATATCTCAATTTATGATTCAGATTTTCAGCTAGTTTAAATTAGTGTAATCTCAATGATATGTCAAGGAAACAACCCTAATCTACTGGCCCTATATCTCCAAATATTACTTATTTATAGGGCCCAAAGCCCCACTGAATTTTATAATTAAAATAGTGTCTGAATGAAAGTAAAACACTTGAAAGAAGGATACATGATTAGCCTGTAGTTAAAAATACATTTCTAGCTGTTAGGTTTTTTCACTATCTTTGAACAGGTCTATCAAACATTATAATCCATTACAAAATGTCGTAGTCTGGCCTAAAATCATTTTCACAAATGAAGAAGATGCTGGTAACCCCTTCTGCGGCGAAGCAAATAACTGGAGAAGGCTGGACTCAGTTGCAGATGATGCACAGAGACGACGCTGGGGGTTTGACAGCCAGGGATCTGAAAGCATGGGAATGTCAACCTGGTGTCATCCAGGGTGTCATCCCATTGAGGACGTGCTGCAGCTCTTACATGGCTTGGATAATATATTTGCAGGTTTTTATAACTGGGAGAGTTTGACTTGCTATGAATTAAACTGTGCACTTGATTGTAGACAATAGACATTGCTGCGCTTTTCCTATTAATTTCTTTTGAAAATAATGCCTTCCTATCTCTGTGCTGCAGACAGTGAATGGATTGGAAAAAATGATGATTGCCTAAGATTTATATGTATATTTTTCTAATGCAAATCGTTGCCTGAAATGTTCATGATTTTTATTTTTTAGGCAATCAGGGCAACATAAATTTCCAAATAAAAGCAGTGTCCTTTCAGCCTCTCCCAATATAGCTCTTGGATATCCTCTGAGGGGGAAAAAATATGAATGCTGCTTGAAGCTGCGCTGACCCCAAAATGAAGCTTTCCTGGGTTTGCTGCTGCACAGTCCCACTTTTCCACGATGTTTCGTAGGAGGTAATTTCTGTGCTGGTTATGATTTGAAAGGGCTGGCCAGCAACCCGACCTCAATAGAATTGGAACAACATGTCACCAAAGGTCCTGGTCCCATGGTATGTGCTTGGAAATACAACTCCTCAGCATGGAGAGGTTTCTGGCAATTGAGTGAAACTAAACTCAATTTCCATGGTTAGAAATTGCTGCAGGAGCATTTCATTGTGTTGCAGTTGTTATGCTCTGTATGTTTGTACGTGTGTGTGCACACGCGGGGGTGTGCGCTTGCGTGTGTGTGTGTGAGTCGCTGCTTTACTGCTAACAGGGTGATTCTGAAAGTTTGATTTGTGGACAGAAATGACAAATTTCTGTTAAATTATTGACACAGAGGGGAAAATACTTTTCTCCTTTGAAGTTAACTAAAACCAAATGCGATTGTTTCCCTAAGGGAAAAGTAGGAGTTTAGTTATGATGTGTCCCCTCCCAGAAATCTTACAAATTATACATACTGTACCCTCTCTTTATATAAATATGAACTACATGATTGTGTGTACAGGGTCATTTGTAGTTCAAATGGAAATGCAATGCTGCTAGGCAGAGACTATGGATAGATCAAGGGGATTCTAGGATCTGCTGTTTAACCCTTTTCAAACACAATGTGTTAAGTGGCTTTGAGTAGATCTGCAAGAAAGCTTTGGCGTGGTGTGAAATGGAGACACCCTAGTTTTGCTGGTAAACGTCCATTTCCGTACAGCTTTAAACAAAGGGAGAGAGGCTGGTTGTGTCTCATTTACGTGGTGTGCTCTGAATGTACGTTTTGTTGATGGTGACAACCAACAGTTTATGCTCTGCATTAAATTTGCTTATGTGTTCACATCCAGCTGTGAAGTTCAAATTTTGCAGGGGATGTTTTCCCACGTGCAGGATAACAAATTTGTCATATTGACCTAAGGGTCATTCTTTTCCAATTTGCCAGTCATTTCTTTTTCATTTCAGCTAACTTAAATAATAGTTGGTTTAAATGTTGTTAAGCCATAAATAAATTGTCTTCTGAAATGTTTTTTCTCTGTCACAACATCACGTTTCTTTATGTCAGTAGAAATGTATATTTATGGCTGGGTGCCTTTCTAGCTTTTAAGCTGAGAGTTTATCAAATTTAATTTCACCACAGGACATTCGGTTATGTTTTTGCGCTTATTGTCTATATCCTTGGTCTTTACTTTCTACTGCCTTATGTATCCTGCAAATTCTCTGAGGAAACTTAGACAGAATTGATATAATTCCTTAATTTAATAGCTCTGGGCAGTCCATATACAACGCATATAAAGTAGGAATACCATGACTGTTGCCTTGTAGATAAAAAGTTTTGTCCCCATCTGTCCGTGTCGTCTGTGTGTGTCATCTTCGTGTCCCCGTCCCCCCCCCCAATTTCATCAGAGTTTTCCCGAAAGCCTTGCAAACTTCAGATAGTCTGCGGCTTATTTAATCTCTCAGAATGCCTCCTCTCCACAAAATTTCCCACTTAGATGAACTTTCCTACTGCATATGGGAATTAGTCATCATCGGATATGTGTAGTGTCTCCTAAAGACTGTCAGGATCAGGCTAACGTGTATGTTCTGTCTTCCTGAGACTGAGAGTTAGACCAAAGCCCCAGAAAACTGGTTGATGTGGATTAGGAGATACTTCTTAGCACGGGCAAAGAAGACATGGCATCCAGCAAAATCTCCTGAGCCAGCTCTTCAGGTGACCACTTTTTGCAGTGTTGGTCGCAAGCAGGGCACAGGGTTTGTTTGGTGTATTGAAAGGCATAATTCACTCCTCTGTTTTTGTGGGGGGAGTCCTTTCCATGGCATCTCCTGCAAAGATGTTAGGAAAGCTGTCCCTGCCTCGCAGGGGAACAAAAACTGACTGCAGAGTCAAACGCTCCTAAAAACAGTGATCTTCGCTTTCAGAGCCGGCCGTGGAAGGACTTCTGTCTTACCAGAGAGGCTTGGGACATACTAGACTGTTAACAGCAGGGAGTGTTGGGCAAGTGGCTTTTTCCACTGCTTCTGACCCATTTGCTGCTGCATGTCCCGTGATCATTCTCCATTCTTTATAAATCCTTTTAGACAGTATCAAGGGACATGTTTACATTTCCATTAGCAGTGAATTTGCCAATGGCACATTCATAATGGCCTGTTAATAAAAAGCAGTGCAGGTGGATACAGTTTCAGAAAGCAAATGCTTGAATTAGATACACAGGTATCAGTATTGGATTCACAGGTATCAGTATCTATTGACCCAACACTATATCTCTTCTGGTCTCACCTCAGGTAATGTTAGAGCCAGCAAGGTCAGTAGGCTTTTCCAGTGAAATGGAAACAGGGCAGCTGTATCACCTGAAATTTGTAGCAGCTTCTCTCATTTGGAGATCACTCTTGGTTTTTGACAGACAAAGCTATGTAACTAATACAGAGGGTTTGCTTCCTGAAAGTTCGTTTTCCAGATGCTTTATTCATGTAATCCTAAGAATCATAGCCTGAACATACGTCCACTGAGCAAAATACCTGGGCTGTTCAAAGCTGTGTGTGGATCATTGCAAACAACATCACACTGCTGTTCTTTCTTTTGCTAAAGGCAAGAAGAAATCTGCTGCAGGCTTCTAAACCAGTTTGAGGTTGCCTAACAAAAGGCATAAGCTAGGAGCTGCACACTGTTTTTAAAGTACTGCCCTGTTGAGAATATGGATTGCATTTTGTGACTCTCTACTCTTCGCCTGCAGAATCTGCAGCATCAAATAAGAAACTTGAATATAAACTGGCCATGAATATCTTTAGGCTGGAAATGCAAGGGCTACCAGTATCAGAGCTCTGGGCTTCTGGAACAGCTTTCCAATGGGGTAAGAATAAACTGACTGAATACTTGAAAGATGAATCATGATAAATTAATGAACAGGACAGTATGAAATGAGTACGCCAGAAGTATAAAGCTCTGTGGGCTGGTCGTGGGACACAATCACATGAGTTATTTCTAATCAGTGATGCTCAGTGCTTAGCACCGTCCATTTATGCCTAGTAGTCACAGGGATGTTGCAATGTGAAATTTGAGCACAATAGGAGAAATCAAGCCAAGCTGTTAAGCCAGATGATATTCTATCAGTTATTGCTCCCTATCCCTACTGTAGCAACAGGGTTACAGGGCTGTAATACCTAGCCAAAACCATAATGTGGAAAAGAACTTGATTATGCAAATTCAGTCAGTGGTCATATTGCTGTTATCCAGCATTTTTGGATCACCCCTCTAACCTTCATATTTTATATAATGGCATTGAGTTCCTTCTGCAGCCCAATACAGGAGGTGTACACAGCACCGGGCCTGCTGGCGACAGGTGGAACTCAGCTATCTCAAAGGGGGAAAAGAATTCTTGGCCACGAGCTGGCGGGGCTCATTGAGAGGGCTTTAAACTAGGTTCGAAGGGGGAACGGGATATTGCCCAGCTCACTAGGGATGAGCCTAGGCTTGGCATGCCAAGGCCAGGGGTGAGATTGACTGCCCAGCTCAAGTGTGTTTACACCAATTCATGTAGCAAGGGCAATAAACAGGAGGAGCTGGAAGCCATTATACGGCAGGACAGCTACCACTTGGTCACCATCACAGAAACGTGGTGGGACAACTCGCATGACTGGCATGCTGTCATAGATGGCTACAGACTCTTTAGGAAAGACAGACCAACAAGGAGAGGTGGGGGAGTTGCTCTATATGTGAGGAAGCAAGTAGAATGCATTAAGCTTGGCCTGGGGGCAAATGAGGAATGAGTTGAAAGCTTGTGGGTTAGAATTAAGGGACAGGCTCATAAGGGTGTCATTACGGTGGGTGTGTACTACAGGCCACCTGACCAGGAGGAGGAAGTTGATGAGGCCTTCTACAGGCAGCTGCAAGCAGCCTCACAATCACAGGCCCTGGTTCTCATGGGGGACTTCAACCACCCTGACATCAGCTGGGAAGACCATACAGCTAGGCAGGTGCAATCCAGGAGGTTCCTACAGAGCATCGATGATAGCTTTCTGATGCAAGTGGTGGAGGAACCAACAAGGAAAGGCACGCTGCTGGACCTTGTGTTAACAAACAAGGAGGGACTGGTGGAGGATGTGAAGGTCGGAGGTAGACTTGGCTGTAGTGACCATGAAATGGATCCTGCGTGGAGGAAGCAGGGCGATAAGCAGGATCAAAACCTTGGACCTCAGGAGGGCTGACTTTGCCCTCTTCAAGGAGCTACTGGGAGGAATCCCGTGGGCCAGGGCTCTCGAAGGCAGGGGGGTCCATGAGTGCTGGTCGCTCTTTAAACAACACTTCCTCCATGCACAGGAGCAGTGCATCCCCCTGAGAAAGAAATCTAGCAAAGGAGGCAGGAGACCTGCATGGTTAAACAAGGAGCTTCTAGCGGAGATCAGGCAGAAGAGAAAGGTCCATGGAATGTGGAAAGAGGGGCAGGCCACTTGGGAAGAGTACAGAAACGTGGTGAGAGCATGCAGGGATGCGAAGAGGAAGGCCAAGGCTCACCTGGAATTGAAGCTGGCAAGGGATGTCAAAAACAACAAGAAGGGCTTCTTCAACTACATCAGCAGCAAAAGGAAGGCTAGGGACAGTGTGGGGCCGCTGCTGAATGAGGTGGGTGAAGCTGAGGAAGTGTGGGCTGGATGAGTGGTAGGTGAAGTGGATAGAGAACTGGCTGAATGGCAGAACTCAGAGGGTTGTCATCAGCGGCGCTGAGTCTAGTTGGAGGCTGGTAACAAGTGGTGTCCTTCAGCGGTCAGTACTGGGCCCAGTCTTGTTTAACTTCTTCATCAACGACCTGGATGAAGAGTTAGAATGTACCCTCAGCAAGTTTGCTGACGACACCAAACTGGGAGGTGTGGTAGATACACCAGAAGGCTGTGCTGCCATTCAGCGTGACCTGGATAGGCTGGAAAGCTGGGCAGAGAGGAACCTGATGAGGTTCAACAAAGCCAAATGCAGGGTCCTGCACCTGGGCAGGAACAACCTCATGCACCAGTACAGGCTTGGGGTGGACCTGCTGGAGAGCAGCTCTGCGGAGAGGGACCTGGGCGTCCTGGTGGACGACAGGTTAACCATGAGCCAGCAGTGTGCCCTGGCTGCCAAGAAAGCCAATGGGATCCTGGGGTGCATCAAGAAGAGTGTGGCCAGCAGGACGAGGGAGGTTCTCCTTCCCCTCTACTCTGCCCTAGTGAGGCCTCATCTAGAGTACTCTGTCCATTTCTGGGCTCCCCAGTTCAAGAAAGATGAAGAGCTACTGGAGAGAGTCCAGCGGAGGGCTACAAGGATGGTGAGGGGACTGGAACATCTCCCCTACGAGGAGAGGCTGAAGGAGCTGGGCTTGTTCAGCCTGAAGAAGAGAAGGCTGAGAGGGGATCTAATAAATGCTTATAAATATCTGAAGGGTGGGTGTCAGGAGGATGGGGCCAAGCTCTTTTCAGTGGTGCCCAGTGACAGGACAAGGGGCAATGGGCACAAACTGAGGCACAGGAAGTTCCGTCTGAACATGAGGAAGAACTTCTTCCCTCTGAGGGTGATGGAGCCCTGGAACAGGCTGCCCAGGGAGGTTGTGGAGTCTGCTTCTCTGGAGACATTCAAGACCCGCCTGGACAAGGTCCTGTGCAGCCTGCTGTAGGTGACCGTGCTTCGGCAGGAGGGTTGGACTAGATGACCCACAGAGGTCCCTTCCAACCCTACTTTTCTGTGATTCTGTAATATCCAGCCTCCTCTTAACACTCCCAGCTCAAACCCATCCTCTCCACATATTCTTGCACTCTGAGGTCAGCTACAGTAACCATGGTGGTGTTCAGCTTATGTCCTCGGAACTCCAGTGCTCCTTCTCCCCTTTACCATCTCCCTGCAACTGTTCATAGGCTGCCTGGTTCTGTCTGGCTCCAGCCTGGGAAAAATGATAAGATTCTCTTTGTCAGTGAAGGGATGTTAGGAAGAACTAAGGTATGTAGGAAATACAGAGAGAAAGATCCAGCCTTCTGAAAATGCTATCTGCACATTTTACAAACATTTTCACATTTGCACAGTGGCACGCTGAATCTTAACTCTGTCATCTCCTTCATTATTTAACTCTACAGCTTTAATGGAATGCTTGCTTAATGAGCCACAGTAGAAGAAGTGATTACTTTCAGCTGGGTATTTATCAATGGTAATTTAAATGTTGTTTTGTCCTTTGTCAGATTTGTGTATTAATTCAAAGCTCGGTTTGGTTCTGAAGAGTGAATCAATGGAAAAGGTGGTGAGAAAAGCTCCATGTTCATGGACTCTTTTGCCCAGTTTGCCAGCAAAAATTGGGTGTTTTTTTCTAGCTGCTAGCACCTGAAAATCTTAACCCGGGCTGGGAAAGTCAAAAAGGGTTCTCTCTGCTATCTATGTGACAACCAGTAACAAAGTCCCTATTATCCAAACTGTGGTTTGTGCAGCTGCATTGTCTAAAGTAGAGCTTTTCAGCTTGTGATGCTCGGATCTTAAGGACTCCGTAGACGGCTCCTAAGCCTCTTTGAAAAGTAACTAAGAAAAGTGGGTTTGATAGTAGGCTTAAATTTACTTCCAGAGGTGCACTTTTCCTACTGGGACAAAAACCCAACAACCAATTCTAGCAATCTGCAAATTAAAAAAAAAAAAAAAAATTTGCTGAAGGTTTATCCTACAGTCACATGGATGTTGACAGCCAGAAGACTAAGACTTTACACAGCTGTTACTGCGGAGAGATGTGGGGTTGTGTAGCTGCACCTGAGGATGTATTTGGGCTCGGAGGTTGTATTTAGCCTGTGTAAGGAAGCTTCTGTGTTGGAGCTTAGAAATACGCATCTGTTAACTCCTACCTAACATCAGTTAAAGCCCTGGTATTTGGAGAGTGTTTGTTGAATTACCTTTTCCCTCATACAGGTGTGATTAAATGGGAGTGGCTCTGATTCAGTTTTATTACACTGGTGGGTGTTTAGGATTGTATCACACGAGCATTCTCCAAGAAGCTAAGCAAACTGTACTAATAAAAGCATAAACTGGTCAAAACAAATTCAGGAGCAGCATGCACAGCTGATGTGTGACGGCTGCAAACAGAACTACTGCAATGCACAAGCTTGCAAATACTCCAGGTCAGGCACAGGTCTGAGGTCTTTGAGGAAATCTTTGCATGCTCTATCCTATGGATCCACTGAAGTGTGTTTCTGTGGAATTAGGTTCTTCTATAAAAACAGTGTATAAATGTATACATATGTATGTATTTTTTAAAAATTTCAATGGCATTCTTCCTCACAAATGTTTTCCTAAGCAGGGGCTGTTGAAAGAAGCAGGTACGCAGCTCCAGTGGACTTGAAGTATCTCTTCTAGCCAACCAACACACTTTGGAGGAAAGAGCTGTTTGCAGTCCTCTGCATCACTTCGGTGAGCTACTGAGAAAATGTGTATACAAAAAGCAAGTGCTGAATAGCTAAAAATATTGTTAGATTCACAGTTGTTTCTGTGCACATATGCACACATACTGATTTTACATAGGCAAAACCTTTATCTTGCTGGAAATAGCATTCATTTAAGAATGATTTGGGTTGGAAGGGACCTTTAAAGCTCATCTAGTCCAACCCCCCTGCAGTGATCAGGGACATCTTTAACTAGACCAGGTTGCTCAGAGAACCATCCAGCCTGACCTTGAACACTTCCAGGAATGGGGCATTGACCACCTCTCTGGCCACCCTCACTTTTTCTTCTGTCTGCTTTTTTAATTGCCAGCTTTTTAAGGAAAGCTTGAAAAAGAAGAAAAATTACAATGACTTGGTTAATATAGTGATAAGTGCAAAGAGGCTGAATTTGAACGGACTTTGAACATGTGCTGGCAATGTTAGCAAGGGACTTTGTTAATATATAGTACTCCAGGATGACTGTAAATTATTATCAGTCAGAGCTGTCAACAGGAAAAGAAAGAGATAATTTGCAAATGCTGTTATGCTGTGTTTGGGAAGAGATGTGAGAAAAGACCATCATTTGGTCTATTCTGCAGTGGACTGAATGAAACCAGGATGCTGCTAAAAAGCCAAATGTACTGAAAGTGAAACAAAGGAAAATCATTTATAAGGTCAGTTAAATACTTCAAATAATTAGTTTGAACATAGTGATAAAAGTATAGGTTCAAGTTTGTATTTTGAACACACAAATTTGCAGTGGCAATAAGTAAAATCCATGTTTTTAAAGATACTGAAGTGTTTGTTGCATGGAAGTATACTGATAGACATGGGGTTTTCTGAAGCTCTTAAATTGCCTGATTCCTATTTAAATAGATGGGAGCCCCTGATGTGGTTTTGGAAATTCTTCTAGTGCCTCACAGCATGCTTGGTCCTTAAATATGTTTAAAAATCCAGCCTAAATAACTGAACTAATATTATTTCTCCCACTAATTTACTACCTGAGGGGAATAACTTACAACCTTCCTTTGGGTTTTATGTTTATGGCTAATATTCAGAGAGGTTGCAGTCACTATACAGGTGTCAGAGGCTACAAGGGCAGGTATTCTGGAGAAGGAGCAGTGGTGTACTTGGGGTCATTTGGCCATGGGTCAAAGGGAGGAGAATTAGGAGGTGCTGGCTTCCTATACGTGAGGGTGGGGACTTCTGCATCCACTGCTGAACAAACAGAGAAAAACCATAGGCAGCCCAAAACAGGACCAGTAAGGCTTCTGGGTAACGGGCAATAGGAGGGGAAAGGTGTGGGAGCTGGTTTTCAGACCCATTTTGAGGGCAGGCTGTGGTTTTAGTAGTTGATTCTGTTGAACCAGCTCTAGTAGTCCTCAATGCACCTCTGGTGATACCAACACTCAGTTTTTCCTCCTGTTCCAGTCCCCCCAGCTTTTGCATTGATTGTATCTTTCTGTTCTTCTGCAGCTCTTCCCATTCTCTCTACCCTGGAAAAGATTCAAAAGCGTTTCTAAAGTGAATAGTTGACTTACAGTGCTACCGTGACATAGGATGTTTCATTTATGCAGTTACTGTTAATTAAATCAACTGTTAATTTAGACTCCACTAAAAGCATACCCAACAATTGTAACTACAACTAACAAATATTCTTAAATTCTATCACTTTTTCCAGCAAAAATTAATTGTGCACAATGAAAATGGAAATTAAAAATGTTAAATGTGTTTATTTAAAGATATGGCACAAATGACTATGATAGCTTATCCACAACTAAAACTAAAGATAACTTCCCATTTTAATAAACAAACAAAGCAGACCCTTTGTCCCAGTGTTTTCCATACCACATGCTTTCAGGTCAGAGATATCTGGGAAATTCTGTGAGAGTCCATAAAAGCGTATTCTTGAAGTATTTTCTTTTGTTGTCCTTGTGGGTAGTGTCTTATGGAGGGGGCAGAGTTGTAAGATTATGGAGCTTTAGGTGGAGTTTGCAGAAGCAAAGGAAAGTTTGAGGAACAGGGTGCTGGGAAGAGGTAGGGTTTAGGGAAGTGGGTGGAAAGGCTCAACCCTGCAGACTTGTGCACCTGCCTGTACTGACAGCAATAGTCCTATTTGCTCTGTTATTTCAGGCAGTAAAACCCATGTCATATTTGGAAGGGGCCTGGAATGAGAGACGAGTAGCCGTATGACAACTGCTGGAAATTGTTTAGGAGCTGGGAAGTGTCGGATCTCTGGCTCTTCATTTCCTGACTTTCTTCTTTGGAGAGTGGCGTTTTCATGGCTCATGCATGTCCTTGACTTTCCCACTGGGCCACAGGTCCAGAGCTTGTGTAGTCTCCCGTGGAGGCATGCTCACCAACAAGGGGACAGCAGTACTTAATAACTGTCAGAGTAGTTAATAGCTTCTTACCAAACGCATGTGTATTTGTATCTCATTGCTCATTTACCAGGAAACTTTATAGAGTCTGTACCATTTTGACACACATTAAGAAAAGAATACTTGCTTAAGTGCAAGAACTGCAGGATGTCCCGTATGGAAATCCCCCCGACATTTGGGAAATCCTTTGGTGGGAGACAAAGGGAAGTTTTGATTAGTCGTTGTTGCTACTATTTACTTTGTGTATCTTAGCTGAATTTTCTTTAATTCATGCATGGCTTGTACTATAAAAAACACCTTTGTGAAGAGTCGTCATGTTGAAACTGTACTTCACAGCACAGAGAGATATGCGCTCTGACTTAAGCAGCAAAGGATTTTATTGATGACATTGTAACATAGTCAACACATGGGCCTTTATGTAAAGGAAACAGCTGATCAAGGATATATCTAATTATTCGTTTGTTAACAGCCTGGTTTGTTCAAATACTTTCTTGGATCTGAGTTATGGTCAGATATTGAAGATGGTGACGGCCATAGCGTGCCTGGGAGTACAAAGCACTTTCACCACACTGGCTTCAATATGTTATTATGTTATAATTAGTGTAGTGTATTCATTGTCACTAACCTGTTTAAATATTTGAGAACAAAGTGGTGTGGTCATATAAAAATTTGTGCAAGAAAACACAACTCTCAAGATCTCTTTTAAGCGCTGCTGTTGTCATCTGCAGTCCGCTTTGATACCAACCACATATCCACATAGTAGCTGTGAGGATCTGTGAACCATTTCTCCCTTTCTCTCTGTTTCAAATTGTGGCTGATGCTTGTTAGAACACTTCAGAGCATCTCTTTGAAGAAACAGGGTGGTGACAGTGGCTGATCGAAACCCAAATGCTGAAAAACCTTCGGGGGAGAGGAAATCTGTATGTCAGAATCCTGTCACAGTTTGAATCTGTTATTGGAGGAGAAGTAGGCTAATGTGTAGAGCACTGGCTGGGAATCAGAAAAACAGGATTCAGCTCTCAATTTCTCATCTAACCACAGGAGGACAGTTTCATTCTCCCTGTTCCTTAGTTCTCCAGGTGAAAATAGGTCTTTTCTTTCTCACAGAGGCATCATTAAATGCCTCTGATGATGTAGGAGCTCAGACGGGTGTGATTGGAGACATGAGGTGGGGATGTCCTCTGGAGTGTGAGTGATTCAGCCCCAAATGATGCCTGTTGGTAGGACAGGGAATGGCTGTGTGCTTGAGTGCTTGTAACTCCTGAGAGTTACTTTGGTGTTGGAGCAGAGTGCGGTAACCTACCAGGTCACAGAGCAGCTGCATGGAAGACAACACTGACCCTTTGGAGTTATTCCCAGCAACACCAGCTCATCTCAGTGTGTAATTATAATACAGCTCTAGTCTGGAGAGTTGTTATGGGAAAGCAGCTCTTACTCCATGGATTACAGAGATTCCCAGCAGGTGTCTGTTTTTTTCTTCTGACAAGGCGAAGAGGATGTGAGCTGGAAAATCCTACTCCTCCTGCAGCACTGGCCCAATGGATTTACCATTACTGCTGAATGAAGCCAAAGTTACTGTTGAATGACCTGCGCAGGGAAATAAATGGGCTTTCATGTGAACCTTTTGACAGTGCCACCTTTAGAGCTGCTCTGTGAAGACTAGGCCATGAAAAAATATTGATATATGTGATAAAAATAACTTGTCATTTCTATTTTTTAGGGAAGGGATTGAATACTTGTTTGAAGAGTGCAGCCTCGTAGGGCCCTTTTGAATCCAAAACTGAGGCCTTTTGGCCCTTTTGTGATGCAAACAGTAATTTAAAATATACATCTGGCACAATGCAAAGAGAGAACATCCAATATCTGTCACATTCCATTATCTTGCCTTGCCGCTATTAGGCTATTATCAGTATTTAAACTAAATATATCTTCCCACAGGCTGCTAACCGTAATACCTCATTCAAGTACCCATTCCTTTTATTGCCACAAACTGTTCTGAACATCACATAAATGAAACTGGAACATCACTTGATGGACTGTTATCATATTTTATTGCTTTGTTTTATTTCAAATGGGAGGAAACAAAACTTGCCAAATGTTGTCGTATGGTTTGAAGAAAATGAAATGGATTTCCCTATCGTTTTGGGCAGGGAAGTGAACGGAGGCTTTTCTAATGGAGATCAGCTGTAGGCATTTGGTTCCACACTAACAAGAGCCCATATGCTGTCACTGGTGTATAGGTTTTGTCCTGGGGCTCTAGAATGACTGGTTATTTTTTTTTTTTAAGCTGTCATTTATAATTAATTATCTGCCTTCTCTATCTCTTCAAAGCCGAGTGAAATATAGACGTCGTAAGAGACTAGAATTACTCTAAGCAAGAAATTAGCTTAGAAATGTTTCCCTCCCCAGGCAAATGCTGTGTTTCCACTGGTAGCTCTGCACAGCAGCTAGAAAAAACTGCCCAAAATGTCAGGTAGCCTTTTGAAATGAGTCGTGTTTCTAATTCATATCAGCTCAGATCTCAGCGGCTTGCCCGGGGCCAAGAGTGGTGCCCTTCCCTATGCTGCCATGAAGGATGCTCACGAAGCAGCCAGCCTGCATTGCAGTTCGGCTGGCGCTCGTACTGCCTCTGCCTCACCGAATATCTCCAAAGTGCCTGGAAATGACCTTGTAATTGCTGGTTTCTGAGGCTGGAGTCTGGGTTTTTTTGCTGGAAGAATCCCCTGGCTCAGAGTAGAGTAAACTATTTGAAGTTGACCACGTGTCGGTCTGACAGCGAAGGATCAGTAAGGTGCAGAGACCTTGTTCTGAACGTGACCATCTGCGTGGTGCAGAAAAGGGGACGTGGCTCTGGAGCAGCCATCACAGCTCTCCCCTCTCCCCAAAACTCCTCTGAGCTGAGCTGCCTTCTCAGCACAGGCAAGGTACGCCTACACACCGGAGGTACTTGGTTTTAGCTAATCCTATCTTCTAGTTGACATTACTTATTTATTGGTTTACATTATTTATTATAGTACTGTACTTGTTAAATATGAAAACAGCAACAATACATTAGGGGTTACTCTTTCCGCCCTGTGCGAGGCACCCTTTCACGTGTGAGCAAAGACCCGTGCAGACCCAGAGCAGATTCACTGCCCTGGTCCCTCCTGAACGGCTTGAAGGGGCCAGGGCTGGCAAGGGCAGGTTTTACCTGCTTTTCAGTGCCATGATCGCAAGCCTGCACCCGCAGTCGTGCTGACCTGCATGGGTGTGCTAGCTGGAGGGAGCCACCAAGCTGCGTTACAGCCCAATGACACAGAGCTGCTGGGTGTCCCAACTGGCTTTCCCAGCTCCAGTATCTGCAGCTCTCAGCCTGCATCCCCTTGGGGCTCAGCCAGGTCCAGGCTGCCGGCATCCCGTAGGAGGGATGGAGGCTTTGGAGTTCATGTACAAGCTGGCCAAGACAGAAAATTTGAGCTCTGGTTTGGGCCAACAGTGCAACAAAGACAAGCCTTGCCGCACAGGCGTGCTGTTGCTCTGGAAACTTGAAGCCTCCTATAAGCAATTAGTTACTAGCTGGTTATCACTTTTACTTTGCCTAGGAGGAGATTTTGTTAATTTGGAGAAGGCTAAGAACACAGAAATATATTTTTTTTTACACAGCTTTCTCCCAATAGCCTTTAAAGAATTTCTTTCTCTATGATCACTGTAGGACCTACCTCCAGAAGGCAAATGTATAAAATCTTTTCTATCGGCCCCTAAACATTTCCTGTAGAAAGGAAAAAGGCTACTCTTTTTTCTGAGTTACCTCATCTTGAGCTGGCATGGAAACTTGTTTAGTGCACAGTAGCAGCTGCATCTCTTCAGCTTAAATTGATATACGACTGCCGCTTACCTCAGCTCTTCTCCTGACTGGTTAACAAAACGATTGTTGCAATGTGTATCTCTTAAATCTAGATGTTAAATGGTGTTTGGGAACAACTCGTGTCCCCTTTCCTCCTGGCTGAGTTAGTTCCCTTAAAGAACTAATCAGTAAGGTTATAAGCCATGACATTAAGGGCAGGTAGTGAAAAACACCCTCTTTGGGGCATGAGGGAGTGTTTTGTTGTAGAAGTATGAAAGAAAAAGCTCAGCTATAAGACAATAGGTTTTTTAAAGTTTTTTAAGCTGCTATGGTTTTTGGTGGCTAAAAATGCCTTTGTAGACTTGCTGCCCTGTGCAGTGTCTCCTGAGACCCTGCTTTTTCCTAAAATACCCATGTTTGTGTTGGCACTGTATGAGGCGTCTTTTAAAGCGAATGTGAATGAAACCGGGTGGTATCTACTAAATGTCCATAAGTGGCAAAGAGCTGTAGGAAATGTGGTTTTATCCCCCACAGCCTGAGGAGGCCATAAGGCAGAAAACCCCTTGGCGGCAGCTATGCCGCAAGAAGGGGGAACCGGCGGCAGTGGGGAAGCCTTGGAGGTGGCCGAGGATGGGAGATGGTAGAGGGAGATGTCCACCGGGGTCGGGGTGGGATGGGTGCCAGGCCCCTTGGCTGTCTGGTGCGAAATGGGTATCAGAGCCTAATGTTAACAGGGAACGATCTCCTACATTTATTTTCAGAGGGTGCTTAGGGACTTTGAAGACTCGCCCCTGTGTGCTAATAGGTGAGGGAGAGGCAGTCGGAGTACAGCCGCCTCTACAATGGGATGCTGCTGGGAACAGCGCTTGTATTTTCAAACTGAAATAATCTGGCAGTCCCTGCTGTGGCCTCATGCTGTTTGGGTCTATCCCAATTTTATTGAAAAGTATTGTTGAAAAGACATATTTTGCACACTGGTCAGAGCAGATCTCATCGGAGTTACTTTAAATAAGATTTCAGAACTTATTTTTTCCCCTAGTTTTGTTCTCTCCAGGGTATTTTTCAGACCCATTCTGCAATATTGAGAAATTTGTTAGTAATCTTAACAGCTGTTCTTTCCTTAATTATTATCATTGGTCTTGTGCCTTTAGTTTTTTTCTGTTCTGAAGCAAAAGGTTGTGACCAGGCTCTTGTATCTCAAAAACACACTTTTTGCTTTGTCTGTATAAAAATGTGCAATAGATAGGGGAAAATATCTGAACTCCATGCTTATCACATTGAGACAGAAATTATTCCCTGGTTCTAGTAACTGGCTCATGCAGAGTCCTGCACTGTCTTGGGAGTCTTTCCCCTTTCAAGGAAACATGAAGGGCTAAAACAGAAGCCCAGGTATGTTGGGCATACAGCTTTAGAATGGGTAGATTGTTTGAATTAAAATCTTAAACCTGTGAAGTGTAAATCCCATTTGATAATACATGACACATTCTGAATTTATAAATATTATTTGAAACCATCCATGTTTTTCCAGCTTTCCAGTTTCTGCACTGAATTGCAATGGCTTTTAGGAGCTCATGGAGCTCACCGTTTGAAACACCCACTGGCCCAAGGGCAGAAATGGCAGCTCCTATAAGCTTTGAAAGAGCTTCCAACACTTGAAAGAGGGCTCTTCTGTTAATTTAACCCTTGTTGCATTTGCCAAATTTTAAATCTGAACTGTCCTAACAGAAAGCTTTCTGCCTCTGTGCGGCTCTATAAAAAAAGAAAAAGCATAACTTAATTGCTAAACAAAAATGTAAGCCAGAGTTAGGGTTACTAATACGTGTTTGTTAATTTAAAGCTTTAGAACTTAAATCCAGATCAAATATTTGAAAATGGAGAGTCTGGTAAAGACCTACATATGGACTTTCCTTTACCTCTTCATCCTTTCCCAACCTTAACCTATCGTATCGATATCTTGGCATTCATTCATCATAACTCACGTGAGCCTAGAAATGATGACCTACCTACTAAAACCAGTCTTCCAGTTCATCCTCACATTGTGAGCTATCCTGACCATTGTTTAATTTTTTTCTGCTCACGGCACCAGACAATGTACATGGAGGGACATCGGCTGACATCTCGCCAGCCAGCACCAGCCAAGGATGGAGTCAACCACTTGTCATCGTTTTTTGCAGCATTCATGTGCTCACAGCCAGGTACCTATCTCATTTTCATCGTTCAGAAGGATTCAGTTCTTTCTCTGGGACCCCACTGGAGGTCACAAATTCCAGCTGAAGCTGTCTACGCAGGCTGGACGTGGTGCTATGTCTTTTGTATGGGTGCAATCGCTACACAACAGACACGGGCATCGCTGCACAGTGGCAGCAGGTCCGAGGACAGCATGGGTATGCCTGCAACGTGGCTCGCAGGGACTGCGAGCGACGCCTTTGCTGCTGTGGTTACCATTGGCAGCTGTATGCAGGCTAAAGGTAGAATCTTACTGCGTGTTGCCTGTTTCTATGTTTACTGACCTTTTGCTTACTTTTTATATGTAGAATTGATATTGATGTAACTGTCTTTCTGGTTTATTAAGTCTAACAGTCCATACAGAGCAGATTTTGCTGTTTCCCTTTTATAGTCAATGACGTACTTTCCTCGGTTTTAAACAGAAGAAGAATTACTAGCAAAAATAAAACGAAAAGCAAATACTGTGAAAAGAGTCAGAGAAAATATATTAATGATATGATATATTAGTATTATTTTTTTAATTGCTGCCACTTCAGGTCAGTTTCCCTTCATACTTGATACTGTTGACTTCAAATAACCTTGAAGCTATAATTGTTCGCACATAAGTATGCTCTTGATAGGGTGGAGGTGGTGGCCAGGGTTGGAACAGAGTCAGAACTGTTTGTGAAATGGATACTGGGACTTACTTCACTTTCAACTGTTTGCTTTTGCAAGGATAGCAGTCCAGTCATGTTGTTGAATTAATATTTATAACCATTTTTTGAAGTGTTCTGGTCTGGGAAATCATCATTGCGTATTTTTAGACGAGATTTCTGAATAAAGAAAGTAGTGGTTTGGTATGTGCAAATAAAGTGATGTTCAGCTGTCTCTGCTTGCCACGGAGAGAGTAAGTTCAGCAAGCGAAACGAAAAATTTGAGCTTTCATAGCAAATACTGTTTTTAGCCTGCTTCAGTCTTTGAACTAAGATTGTACTCAACCACTCTCTCCCATTCCACAGGCAGACCTTGGATACCAGTACACTAAAATTAGGAGGCATGTTTTCATTTTCAACCTCTCCAAGCGCAGCACTGCAAATAGTCCGCTCCAGCTATGTCATTATCGTACAACATAGGTGATTTTTAGAAAGCAAATGTCACTGTTACTTTACAGCTCTTCCACATTTCTTTAAAAAAGCACCTGTCTTTGCTTGGCAACTTGAGCGCAAAGACACAAGCCGTCCTTACGGCAGCGTCCTTGCTGACCCCGTGAGCGCGGGAGCCTGGGTTTGTTGCAGGCACTCGGGCAGCCAATGTTTCAGCTGCAGGCAAGGTGAGAATGCAAAGTTACAAAAGTCAAATGTCTTTTCTGCTTTCAGGAGGTAGAGAAGGGATCACTAGAATAGCAAGTTCTATGCTATATTTGAGAGTTTATTGTTAGTCCTGAAAAAAATTAAACTCGGGGTTTATCATTCTGCTAGAGTTGTGCCATCCTGGTACCTGGGAAGCTGTACACTTAAGAGCATTAGCTTTAAAGGTTTTGCATATACCTCCTCATGAATACAGATGAGATGGTGTATTTTAAGGCATGGTAATGGAACCTCTCTATTTTTTTTGTTCGGTGTTTTTTTTATTCTGAAAGCTTCCAACCAATGTTAAATTACCTTCCTACCGTTTCAGTGCTTGCCTGCAGCTGCTCTTCACTTGTGCACAAAGTAACTAGGAAACCTAATCTGCTTAAATAAGAGTGAGGAATGATTTACTAAATGAAGACAGCGGGAACCCCAACGAATCCTTTTCGGCTAGAAACAGGTAGCCCAGTGTCTAATCACGTACAACATAAACACTGGCACTGCCAGAAGAAATGAACTGCTGCAGTCGATCCTCGCCAGCCCCACACTGCGCCTGGGAAGGTAGTCCCGGGGGGTAGGGGCCCTGCTCACAGCCACGGGCGCAACGCGCTCCCCACCAAGTGCTTGGCAGGTGCAGGGGTTAGTGGGTATAGGCTGAGGTTTCGCTTATGGGCAGAAAATTAAATACGTATTTTTCTAGGGGAGGTAAGAGACCTCTTTGAATTATTAGGTGGTTTTGTGGGGGTATTTTTTAGAGAAAAAGGAAAAAAGGTTTTATAGCTAATTCTCCTAGGAAGAAAGCTCCCGGGAACAGCCCCGAGTTTCTCGGCTTTGCCAGCAGATGTCCGCCGTGAGCAGGGAAAGCTGCCCAGAAGCGCGCATCCGCCGCCTGTGTGCAGGCACGACGGCGGGAGGAAAGCCCGAGTGAAAGCGAGTGTTACCGCAGAGTTTTGGATGGCGGATTTGCTGTGAAAGCTCCTTGTCAAGCGAAAATTTCTGCCGGTAGCACTTCAATATGTGTTTAATTAACTCTTAAAACGTGTGCGTCAGCCCGCAGCAGTTGCCAGACATGGAGCCTTTGCACTCCTCCAGAGGCTTAGGTATTCAGCTCTTCTCCGAAGCCTTAAAATCCTCTGCGGAAACTTGCCCTTTCGGATGGCAGAAATATTTGAAATCCGTCGCTGTAGGTGACCTCTGTATGAAGGCTTAATTCTTTCCCCCCCTCAGCCAGTTGCTGAGTGATGCAGTGGCTTTCGCTGGTCTGATGACATTAGCTGAAACCCCCAGTAAAGCATTCACATCTACACGTGAGAGGCATTTCCAGGAAGGAGTCATGGATATCTCTGGGAAGCACTGCTGGAAAAAGCAGAAGACGTAAGTTAAACCTAACTTTCTAAGGAGGGTGTTAGCTTTGTAGCTACACACAGGAACTTACCTTAAGAATAAGGTAACTGAACAGAGTAGTACTGAAAGGTTCACCATGTGTCCCTGTCCCCAGATTACATCAAACTGTGTTGCCCAAATACTGCCAGCTTTTATTGCAGCTACTATTTGTTGTGGTAACCCCTATGAAAATGGCAGTATTTCAAATATTTTTCTTTTAGAGTTACAACGTATAGGTGATGATACACACTGGAGCATCTGAAAGAGCAGAAAGGCTGAACAGCTGCCCTGCAGTTGAACACTGTCTGCTGCTAAGCGCACACCATCCCCGCCCGACGTCAAGAGGAGCTGGGGATGCTTGGGATGGAAGGGCTCGTTCATCAGCAATCACCGTACGATGGGACATTTCCCTCTGCCGCTCTCACGACAGGAAGCGAAGGCTGCAAAGCTCTGCTGGAGAGAGAGGCATCAACTACGTCCGAACGGGCTCTGAGCCTGGGAAGCGAACGGCACGGCAGTGGCTGCTCTCTTCCCTCTCCACCCGCAGGATGAGTACCTGCCCGGGAAATCTCCCTCGCTGACATCAGGGCTCCTGTTCTTCCTCCCAGCCTCTGAATGTCCCTCCTACGGGGGCTATAAAACCCTCCTCGGTGGCCTGGGAGGGATGCAGGGTAGCTTGTGCATCAGGGTCTCCTCCCAGGAGCCTGGGCTTTCTCAGTGGGATCCCACACCGCCTGGCAGGAGGAGAGGGGTGTTGCTCACTTCCTCTCCCTCTTTAATCGAACCAGCCCCATCGCGCAAAGCTGAGGAAAGTGTGTAAGTGAATCGGCAGACCAAATGTTTCCCTGGACGCTGTCTTCCCCCCTCCTTAGGGGATGATGGAGACCTCTTCCGTGAAGGTAGTGGGGTCCAGTATAGAGAAAGAAGCGTGTTGGGTCCATGCTGTCATGTGCACCCTCACTGCCAAATTCCGAATATCTTCACCAACTGAAAAGAAGGGCAGTTGCAAAAGCAACTTCCATACTCTTCCCTCCCACCCCCGTGATACCTATGCTCCGATCTCCTTAAAGATGCCTATTTTCCTTCCACAACCAGGTTTTAGATACCCAGTATTACAGTGTTCGTCGACTGGTGCAGTTAAAGCACCCAGCTGTAACCTTACTTCCACAGAAGTGAACGCTCGGTGTAACCTCTGCTGCTGAAAATAACGTATTCTGTCTTGAATATTCTCAGCTGTGTCTCTGGGAAACTGAGTATGAGCTTATTGCCAAATTCTGATTCTAATAAAGTTAATGGAAATTCTGCCAGTGACTTCAAATGGTCCAGATATTATTCTCGGGGCCAACTCCTACGAAATTACCCCAGTTCAAACCCAGAGCGGCTGCACTGATTTCGGCGGGGCTGGCCTGGGTTTACTCATCCAGCCCGAGCAAGATCGATGAAGTCAGAGACCAGCATAGGGAAGAGCCGCTTCTCGCTCAACCTAGCAGCCTTCAGCAGAGTGTTTTGGGGGAAGGTTGGTCGTTCCCCCCCCTTTTATGGGCCGGAAGGGGGGGGTGGGGGGGTGGCCGAAACCCTCTTTTTAAGCAGAAACGAGCCCGCCGAGGCGGCCGGCGCCGCTCCAGCGCACCAAACCGCTGCCAGCCGACGGGGCCGGCGCTTCCCAACCTGCCTCACTGCCCCCCCGCCCCCCGAACGCGGGGCCGCGCTACCTGCGCCCTGGCCCGCTCCCCGCCCCGGAGGAGCGGCCGCCCGCCCCGCCGAGAGGCGGGCGCGCTGGTGATTTGCCTTCGCCGCCGGCAGCCCCGCTCCGGCCAGCCCGCGGGGACCGGGGCTGCAGCCGCAGGAGCCGCTCCCTCGCTCCCCGGCAGGGGGGAAAAGTTTGCTGCCCTTCCTCCTCCTCCTCCTCCTCCTCCTTCTCCTCCTCCTCCTCTTTCTCCCCTTTCCCCGCGCAAGACCCCGGGCAGCGGCATGGCGAACTGATCGGCCGGGCCGGCCCCGCCGCACCTGAGCGGCGGCGGAACGGAGGGGAAGGGGGGCGGAGGGGGGCTCGCACCGCGGTGCCCCGCGGGCAGCCATGCGCGGCGGCGGGGGCGAGCGCAGATGAGCCCCGCTGTCCTGGCTGCCCCCCCGCCGGCCCCGGGCGATAGCCGCCGCCGCCGCCGCCGCCGCTGCGGGGGGGGGGGAGGGCCGGAGGGCGGTGGGGAGCCCCCGGGGAGAGACGGGGAAGCGGGGACGTCGCCCGCCTCCGCCCGGCCGAGCGCCATGCCGCGGCGGCTGGCCTGGCTGTGCTGCTGCTGGGCGCTGCTGACCGGCGCCTGCCGCCCCGCCGAGCCCGCGCTGCCTGCGGAGGGCGGGGAGCCGCCGCCCGCCGCCTCCTCGGGCTTCCTCTACCGGCGGCTGAAGTCGCACGAGAAGCGGGAGATGCAGCGGGAGATCCTCTCGGTGCTGGGGCTGCCCCATCGGCCCCGGCCGCCGCCGCCGGACCCCCCGGCCCCTCCGCCGGGGCGGCTGACGGCGGCGCCGCGCTTCATGCTGGAACTCTACCGCGCCTTGGCCGAGGAGGGCGCGGAGGGCGCGGGGGGCGACGGCCACCCGCCGCCCCCCGCCCCGCCGGCCGGCCCGCAGGACAGCGCCTTCCTCAGCGACGCTGACATGGTCATGAGCTTCGTGAACCTGGGTGAGTGTGAGCGGCGGGGCGGCGCGGAGACATTCCCCTCCCCCCCCGCCGCCGGCCGCGGACACCCGGCTCCCGCGGGGTTCCTTCTCCCGGGGAGCGGCGGCGAGACCGGGGGTCCCCCGGGCGGGACCCACCGCGGGCTGCGCGGGTGATGGCCGGGAGGACAGCGCACGTCGCCCGAGGGCGAAACCTCCCGTCCCGCTGAGCCCCGTAACGCGAAACGCGGGGGCGGCAGGAAAGAAAAGGGTGTACTACCATTATTATTATTATTATTATTATTAGTGGTTCTTTTAATAGTCTTTTTGCCCTCGTCGGGGGTTCTACCCGCCCCGCTCCGGTCCCGGTGTAGCGGGGTCGGGCCCGTCCCGCGGCACCGGTTGGGTTCGTTGGCTCTGTGCGAGGTCCAAGCAGCATGCAAGATGCCTTCAGCGCCCTAGCAAGGCGCACACTGGGGCCGCTGTCCCTGTCCCCTCTGTTTTTTGAGGGGACCTAAGCCGGCGTGGCGATGGGTGCGTGGCTCTGTCTAGGATGTTCTGGGGGTCGAGCCCCGGAACGTGAGAAAAATCTGCATCGTGTGGAAATCTTGAAGTGAGTTCCGTTAGATGTCAACCTGCTCCTCAAACAAATCGTGCTGTCAGCGTGTTGCTGGCGTGGAGGGCTCAGGGGTGGGAATTTCGGTGGGAAAGCCGTTAAGCTTTTTACTTGAACGAGCCCCGCATACTGGACTGCAATTATAAGGAAATAGCATAATTAGATTCAGCCTAATGTGGAGAATGAAAATATTTTGGTTGGCAAATTGCAGTTCCTTTTTTTTTTTTTTAGGGAATTCCTGTGAAGCTAGAGTGTCTCAGCCGGCTGGCTGAAAACTGCGTCTTTTCACTAGTGCTGCCAGCGCCGTGCACCAGAGCGACGACACCTGTGGACAGCTTGTCTAGTTGTTTTTTTTTTTTTTTAAAAAAAAAGAAAAGTACAAATAGTTGTACGTTTCCTCGTCTATAGCAGCGATGTGCCACCACAGCAGCAAACTGCTGGTGGTGGTGGATGTGCTCGGTGTCTGCGTTCAGAAGCGGTTTAGCTCAGGTCCCCGGGGCTGGGAGATGTTTGTACCTGACGGAAGACCCGCAGTGGGTCAGACGTGCCCCCCCTTGTGCTGTGGATGTTGGTCAAAGGATTTTGCTGTGTTCAGAGCGGGGTGACCACAGCTCCTCAGAGCAGCGCAGAGACCCGTGGGCTCCACGTCCTGCGGGTTGTGGCTGTCAGGGTCTCAGCCTTCTCCCTTAAAACTACCTTGGGGTGTTTAGGTGGTGCCGCTGTCCCAGAGCTGTGATGCTTTTGACTGAGGCGCCCCGAAACCGTCCGTCAATGAGGGCAGCGTGGTCTGTGTCTAGCTCGGACCCTGAGAGATGGGAATACCATACGGGTTTCGAATTTCTGCTTCTGTGCTTCTCTCCTCGCAGCCTCCCCAAACCTCCCCGTCCTTGGAGCACACGGGGCTGCTGCCTTGGGGGCTTTCGGGACCTGTTCCTGGAGCTGTGAGTTTAAGAAGTGTGGTGTTGGCTGTCAGTGATCCCCACAGCACATTTCGTTTGAAGGATGCGGAGCAAGGTGCTTGCAAAGGGCTGGGCTGTTCCCAAAGGAGCTGATTTCGGGGAGAAATGTGAGCATGTGGTGTTTTAGAAGGTGTTTAGCACCCTGCTTTGTCAAGCACCAGGAGAACAGTGTTAGACAGTAGACCTGAAAGTGTTTGTTTCTTTTGAAAATAAAACAAACATTCATATGATTCAAATCAGTTCTGATAATTTGGATCGAGACACTTATGTAACAACAAGAAAAATTATTCATGCAATGTAGTAAAATAGCGCGACTGAAATGCTAGTTATGAGTCTCAGGAAGTATGAATCAACTGCAGAAATTTCTCATCGACTTCCAAGTTCCAAGTCATAAACCATAATGTCATTTAACGTGATTGTTTGTTACCAGAGGGTTGGCAAATCGATGGGCTGAGACCGAACAGCTGTTTGGCTGTTTTCTGTAGCTTCCCTGACAGGGCAGGGATTTTTGGGGGTCTTTTACATGTGTATTGACATTTACTTTTCCACTAACAATAATTTGTGCCAGAAAACTAGAGGAAGCCTAAGGTTATATTGCAATATAGAAACCGAAGGTGTGATGGGAGAAAGCCAGCCTGTGGGCTTTCAAAGTGGCTTATCAAATGTAGTCTAGAAAATGCAGCAAAAGGTGGTGGTGTCGCAGCAGAAAGAAAAGACTTCGTGACCTCGAGGACACTGATGATTCCAATGAAGCGTATGCCAAGCAACCCTGAAAACCCACAGCTGCAGTCTCCTTACAAGCAGACACTGCCAGAATTATTTTATTTGGATTTTTCTTCCTGTGATCCGACCCCGTAATAACTTCTGCTTGGTTAAAATCAGCTTCTGAAGAGCTTTGCCTATGTTTGACCTTAAAGACTTATCTTCCCGTTACTGAAGGGGCAGCTACCAAAGAGATGCAAGGGGCCCTTGCCATGCCCTCAGGATGGGGAGGATATGGCATTACATGGGTATACCTGGTGCACGTTGCCTTGACACATGTGGCTGTGTGGGAGTCAGTGCGGGTGGCTGGGGTGACCTGCCCTCAGGTGCTGGTTTTGCTTCTGCTGCAGCCCAGAACCAGGCAGACATTTGATGATGCATCTCCTTGTGCTGGAAAGCCATCATCCAGGTCAGCTGTGTGGAGAAGTCCAGTCTTCTTGTGAAAATTTGCAGGTGTTGATGGTCTTTTAAAAGCACATTTAATTATTCCAGCCCTGTAGCCCGAAGAGAGTCAGTAGCTTGTAGTCACTGCTGAGTTTAAGCTTGCAGTGCGCTCCAGCCCTTCCTGACAGCCCTTCCTGACCAACGTACATACTCCTCCAGTCTGGGGATACAGCAGATACGTTTTCTGTCTGGGGAAGGCTGCGTTTCCATATGGACTCAGGGTACAAGTTCTTGTCGAAGTCTTGAAAAGCTGAGGGACTTTGATGAGACCTTGGATTATTCAGGCAGCACAGGCTTGTGTCAGGCTCAAAGGTGTTGTCCTGGGAGACAGTGAAAAAAGGGGGGCACAGAGGCGTGAAGGTTCTCCAGACGCAGGGAGTTGTTGTCTTACAGGGAGGACAAAAACCATCAGTCTTCGAAGTGTAGAGTCTGGGATTTATCTTGCCTACCTGGTGATGTCTGCACTGCAGTATGAGCCTGCCAGTTGTGGACGATGATTCCCTGAGGGCCAGAGGGGGGAACCTCAGGTGTCCAGGGTTTCTAGGAGATGCTAAGCACTTAGTTTTATAAAGCATCTGGAGAGCAGTATCAGGGGGTAGAAATAAGTGTTGGTTCCCATTACAAGTAAAAACACATATAAGATATAAACCAGTTCAGATAATTTAGATAATAAGTTTCATTCATCAGGTTAGATACCAAAAATATTTAATTTGACAGAAAATACCGTCTACCCTGGGTAAACCTGCTGCCTGTTTTGGGCAGATGATCGTAAAAGTGTCTGTTTCAGGCATTTTCACTAGGATGAGGCACCTGAAAATGCCTGTTTCTTCCATTTCCCACATAGGAAGTGTGGATATCTAGCGCAGATGGAAACATCTGCATTTTAGATCTCTCCGTCTGGGATTTACCAGACCAAGCAGGGTGCTGACCTTCTGTGCCAGGGGAATGACTACAGCAGGGTTGTGGTGCCGGGGGTGTTGTGGGCCAACAGGTGTCCTCGTGAAACGGTTCAGCTCCGCTTTGAGAACATCCTTGGTGTAAATATAGCACTGGCATGGCTTGACACAGTGCTATTGGGAAAGTAACATCTATTAACGTTTCCTGTTTGACTAATGTACCTTTCTTGTGAGAGCAGATAGGGTTATCTCCTCGCAAAATAACCTGAGGTTGATATGGAGATCCCTCTTTGAGGCAGTGATGCTGGATTGGCAGCTGGATGCAGGTAAGCATCCCCATATTTTGCTGCCCAGACTGTTTTAGCAAGTGACATATCGAGCTCCTCACAACAAACCGCTTCTCCCTCAATCCAGGGAGATGAGGAGAGAGGAGTCACCACTCAAACCAGACTGCAGGCTGGGGCCAGGGGCTGGGGCAGATCTGAAGTCTCTATGGTCTCCTCTGGCTCCTCAGCGCTGAAGTGAAGAGGAGCTGCTCTCCAGCCCCTGTTTCACTGGGTGATGTCTTCAGTGAGTAGCATGTGCCTATGCAGCAGCAGAAAGAAGACTCTTGAAGACTTTGCTGCTCTAATCGTGGCCAGAATTTTTGCCTGTATGATGAAAGGTGCTGTGGAGCAATCCTGTGTCAAAATGGGGAAGAAGCTTTTGTAGTCCTCACCCAAGCCTCCCTATCCTGGCGTCTGCGCTGAGGGGAAAAAGGTGACATGCTTCCCCAAGAAAAAACAAGGAATCATATGACAATCTTTGCAGGTTTCTGCTGTGACCCGAATCTGGGGCTGTTGGCAGCTGGATAGCTGTGCGGAAGAGGTTTGAACCCATCAAATCTTCCAGGGGCAAGGACCGTAAAAAGCATGCTTTTGGGGTGTGATGCCTGGTTATCCACAGCATCATGCCTTTTTGTAGCAGACTAACAGCGTGGATTCAGTCTGTCGCTTTTGGAGAGAGGGTTTTCCGCTTTGTCACAAGAGCCACAGGTCCCTCGGGAGGGCTGCAGGCATAAGGATGACCGAAACCCCGCTGTTTGTCAGGCAGTTCTGCAGTCAGCCCTGAGGCTCTTCCACGTGATTCGAGCTGGGACCGTGGTGAAAAGCCTCTTTTGTCTTTGAATCCCCAAAACGCAGGCAATCCCCATCTTCCCTGCAAGACTTCAAGTGTCTGCTGGGGCAGGAGTGCTGCCTTTCAGTGCGAGGGAGCTGCTCGGAGGTCGGCGCAGGGCTTGCTGTACAAATGCACTCTCTCCCCTTTCCTGTAAAGCAGCGACTTATGGATGTGATGTCTTCCAAACAGGCTTTTCATCTTTTTGGCAGCCGTCACCTACCAGATTTCCTTCTAGGAATGAGCTTGCACAAATCCATGGCAAGCGCTAAGGCGCAAGCAATATGCCTTCGCTCCGCATGGCTTTTCATGGGAAGGCAGCGGTGCTCCAGCATCCCCACATGCAGTTCTATAGCAGGTGAATTTTTTCATCTGAAGCATTTGATCAGCCCACCTGTCTTTTTCCTGGTATCATGCTTGGTGTCAGGGGATGTCAAATTAGGCAACCAAGATGTATCAGGGACATTGTGTGATTGTATTGACGGGACCGTACGGTTCATACTGTCATCCCATCTGTTTATACTCTTGGCCACATGTTGTAAAGGTCAAGACATCTACTCACAGGGAATAACTGGAGTGTGTGATGCTAAGGATCTGGCTGTGCTGCCAGCTGGCTTTGCGTAGCCTCGCGTTCTCGGCGTGTGAGCAGCGTCCTCCACGTGTGTCCAGAGCAGGCCAGTATTAGAAATCATGGAGCTGATGAAGGGAATCAGTTTACTGACTTCTGCCAAAACTTGTACACCGGGCTTCGATGCCAAGATGGGTCCCAAGTGTTGGAGAGCAGCCTTGCATTTGCTGTTCAACTGATGCAGCTCAAGGTCCTCGTTTATGTCATTTCCTTGCAGTGGTTGTTGCTTGTGAGCTGCCTGCTAGTGTGCAGCTCACTGACGACATAGTTAAACAAAAGGGAAATGGTCCGTCACGGTCCTTCGATTGCTCTCTATCTGGTATGGCTTTTAGAAGCCCTCGGCTCCTCTGGACTCAGAGTTTGAGGCACTACAGCCTTACTTGTGCCATTGGCCAGGAGCCCTGGAAGATGTGTGGCTCCCGGAGAAGCTGCTGTTCAAAATCTGCATGGTTGAAATGAGTGGAGGGTCACGTTTGTGTAAGCAGTTTATCCTGCAGGTCTCAGTGTCATCTGGACTAAGTTGCTGGGATTGGACCGTGTGGCGTTAGCAGGACTGTTCTCTGTCTTGCGAAAGCTTTTCAGAGCTTGTAAATTTACACTGTCTTAAATTTGGGTAAAATGGGGAAGTCTTACTTACAACAACAAAAAGTGATTGTAATTGGAAAAAAGTTAGTATTGTCAAAGCGGTCTTGATTGAAGCAAGTTAGATTTTGTATGTAGAAATAACTAACAAGTTGCACTTTGGAATGCAAACCCAGGTGTGAGTTTTGTTTGGTTTTTTTGTTTTTTTTTTTTTGTAGGTATAAAGACAACACTTCCTAGTTGTCCTCAAACAAAGTTGAAACCAAACTGCTTCTTGTAAATAGGTTTTCTTCCAGCTGAACGTGGCTTCAACAGAAAATCCCTTGGGCAGCTCTGTCATGTATGTCTTCTGCTAAGCTCCATCAGGGACTTCTTGCCGCAGCCTTTCGCCTCTGTCGAGGAGCTGTGGGTCCTTGCCAGGTCTAGCCCAGTGCATCACAGCGGTGATGATCTCTCTCATAGTTTTAAATACAAACTTTTGAGTGGTGTTTGTGATTTAGGAGGAAGGAAGGTGGTGTTTAGACTTTCCATGCCATGGAGGCATGATGCTTTTTAAGTCATCTTGCATCATTGCTAGTTTGGGGGGGGGGGGGGTGGGAGGGGGGAGGGGTTAGAGGAAGGTACGAGTCACTTGGGACATAAACAGTCCCACCGTGTGTTTCTGCTGTATGGCAGCAGACGCCTGGTAATGCTTTTAAGTACAGTCTGCCTACTAATCATTTAGCAGTTCCATTCGACCATTTCTATAGCAATGTAAAACAGAGAGTAAACAGTGTCACCTGAATGGAAAAAGGGCTCATGTTTGGGAGGTTTCTTTTTGCTTTAGAAGACATCAGACTCCAGAGCCTGGGAGACTGAGGGTAAGAACCAGAAAGTCTTCCTCTGGGCACCTGACTCTTGGAGGGTGGTGTTGGATCACACCTAGGTTCTGTATTTGATGGGACAATGGTTTTAAACTGAAAGGGCAGGTTTAGATTGGATATAAGGAAGACATTTTTTACACTGAGGGTGGTAAGACACTGGAACAGGTTGGCCAGAGAAGCTGTGGATGCCCCATCGTTGGAAGTGCTCAAAGTCATGTTGGATGGTGCCTTGAGCAACCTGCCTTGTCTAGTGGAAGATGTCCTGGCAGGGCAGGGGCGTTGGACTAGGTGATCTTTGAAGGTCTCTTCCAGCCCAAACCATCTATGATTCTAAGCATGGAGAGGACGTTTGGGACTGGGATGCTCCAGCTGTGATATGCCGAGGGTGAGGGGACGTGCATAAGAGCCGGACAGCGGGTGGTTTCTTCCCACCTTTTTCCAGTCGTGGCTGGCGGAGGAGGAGGAGGAGTAGTGCCTCCCTCTGCCTCCTGTGTGGCTGCAGCACTTGCAGTGGGGTGGCCGATGCTGGCACCTTGAAGAGGTGCCCACTCCCCACGGAGCCCTGCGGCCCCGGGCTTTGCACCCAGGACAGATTCCCAAGGTGGTGTCTTTGGGGAGGGCACGGGGCTGTAGCTGCCGCAGGGATGTTGCAGGAGGAAACAGCTTAATTGAAGGAACTGAGCCCCTGTGGGATTGCAGGGGTGTGTAATACATCGTCCTGGACTTGGATTGCTAAAACCTGCTATGGATCAGGGCTGGTGTTTCCTGAACTTTCGGTTACTTAGGCTTCCAGGCTAAGAAGCAGCCTGTAGAGTTGGGTGGATGTTTGGGGTGGGTTGTTTTTTGTTTGTTTGTTTAGGTTTTGGGGCTTTTTTTGGTGACAGCAGGAGATATTTTTTGTTTTGTTGTTAAGGTCATAAAGATTTTGACAGCACTGCCTGCAGCCCTTTTTATTTTATGTTGCAGTGTTCATCGTAGCACAATGACAGAATTGAATCAGTGGTAGCAACAGTGGGAATTTTTGGCAAAAAAAGTATAATGTAGACAGAGCTGAAGTGTTCTGCTAACTGAAACAGTAGCTGTATTTTCAGAGAGCTAGACATGACTGTTTTGATCCAATGTGGTGTTAATCACAAGAATACATAACTGCTTTCCTATGAACTTTCCCCTTAAAAATATCCAATGATATCACCTGATGTTTTGCATGAATGCTCAGTGTAACCAGAATTTAGAACAGCTGGCTCCATATAAACTTGGAATATTCATAGGTCAAATATTAGTGTATAAATAAAAACATTTTCAAAATTAAAACAGAAGCACAGTATTTGAAATATATTCAGCTTGAATAGCTTTACAAATTAATCAAGACAGTGTTAACACTTGTTCCAAAGAAGTCAAATTTCCCGATAATAAATGAGAAAGTGTTTTTCAAACGCTATTCCAAAGATGTGTTATGTATTTTAATGGTTGTTTGCAGTATGAAAGGCGTATGAATCAGCTGTTTGAAGCCCCCTTGTAAATAAGACGTATTTGATCAGCCCAAAATTTTACTGGTGGCAGATGGAGAACCCTAATTTCTTTTATCAAGCGCAGGCTGTAAAATGTGCTGTGTTCAAAAGCTGCACAGAAGTGTTTGCGGCAAGGTGTGCCACTGTATGCAGGCGCAGATGCACTGTTCTTATCTTGTCACTCACTGCATTGCTCAGGAAGTGTGGGCTGGATGAGTGGTCAGTGAGGTGAATTGAGAACTGGCTGAATGGCAGAACTCAGAGGGTTGTCATCAGCGGCGCCGAGTCTACTTGGGAGGCCGGTAACCAGTGGTGTCCCCCAGGGGTCAGTACTGGGCCCAGTCTTGTTCATCTTCTTCATCAATGACCTGGATGAAGAGTTAGAGTGCACCCTCAGCAAGTTTGCTGATGATACAAAACTTGGGGAGTGGTAGATACACCAGCAGGCTGTGCTGCCATTCAGCGTGACCTGGACAGGCTGGAAGGTTGGGCAGAGAGGAACCTGATGAGGTTCAACAAGGGCAAATGCAGGGTCCTGCACCTGGGGAGGAACAACCCCATGCACCAGTACAGGCTTGGGGTGGACCTGCTGGAGTGCAGCTCTGTGGAGAGGGACCTGGGAGTGCTGGTGGACGACAAGTTGACCATGAGCCAGCAGTGTGCCCTGGCTGCCAAGAAGGCCAATGGGATCCTGGGATGCATTAGGAGGTGTGTGGCCAACAGGTCGAGAGAGGTTCTCCTTCCCCTCTACACTGCCCTGGTGAGGCCCCATCTGGAGTACTGTGTCCAGTTCTGAGCTCCCCACTTCAAGAAAGATGAGGAGCTACTGGAGAGAGTCCAGCAGAGGGCTACAAGGATGATGAGGGGACTGGAGTATCTGTCCTACGAGGAGAGGCTGAGGGAGCTGGATTTGTTCAGCCTGAAGAAGAGAAGGCTGCGAGGGGACCTAATGTATACTTACAAATATCTGAAGGGTGGGTGTCAGGAGGATGGGGCCAAGCTCTTTTCAGTGGTGCCCAGTGACAGGACAAGGGGCAATGGGCACAAACTGAAGCACAGGAAATTCCGTCTGAACATGAGGAAGAACTTCTTCCCTCTGAGGGTGACGGAGCACTGGAAGAGGCTGCCCAGGGAGGTTGTGGAGTCTCCTTCTCTGGAGATATTCAAGACCCGCCTGGACAAGGTCCTGTGCAGCCTGCTGTAGGTGACCCTGCTTCAGCAGGAGGATTGGACTAGATGACCCTCAGAGGTCCCTTCCAACCCCCACCATTCTATGATTCTGTGATTGCGCTCATGTGGCAAGTACGGTCAGGGCATTAGACACTGTACAAGGGCTACGGGGTGACGTCATGTCTATTGAAACACAGGCGTTTAGCTCCACACCAGGCAACAAGGAGCACTTAAAAATATGAGAACAGATTAGAGCTTGTGGGCAGGTTGTGATAGTCGCATTCGTGAGCCAAGATGTGGTGGAGGCGGGCAAGGGTCTGCAGTTTTGATAGGAAGCAGAGGTGCCTGCTTGCATCTCCTGGGCTTGCTGGACCATTTGAGAGAGAAATCTGGGAGGGTAAAGCTGTGAGCAGTCAATCCCGGTCCTATTACAGGGAATAAAATTGTCTGAATGAGTTGGAAAAAATGTTGAACCGTAACAAGCATGCACAAGACACAAAAGGCTTGTCTGCCTCTGGCTTTGTAAACTCTGTAATAAAAGTTGTTTGGACATGAGCACTTACTGCAGCCGAACTTCCGTATTTCTCAGACCTTGTTAAAAGTATCTGGAATAGAGATCTATGTAGGGGAATTCTTAATTTCTCTTCAGCTCAGCCGAGTTGCATGTCGTGGAGGGCCAAGCTCCGTCTGGCTGAATCTGGATGAGTAGAGGTGGAAGTGCCAGTCTGTGATGGCCAGGTGCTCTGCAGGAAAAAAGGAGGAAGCGTTTCCTCTGTTGCTCACTGTGGGCTTCCCATTCATGTTTCTTCTCTTGTGCCCACACCGATGGCGTGGTCCAGCTCAGCCATGACAAACACACTCCTTTGTGCAGGAAGGGGCATTATAAGCTTTTAATATACCTGTGTTTTCATCACAATGCCAAGCCTGGTTCCTCAGCAAGTTTGCTTGCAAGCAGCGAGAAGCTTCTCTGTGAGCCTTGTCCCGACCTTTCTTGCCTTACCAGGCAAGACCCTTACCAGAGTCCCATTCTGCAGAGGGATCGCGTGTAGGCACCGTCGTGCACTCAGCCCTTGCTGGCCTATGGACCATTAGGGATCAAAACTGTGTCAGGCATCTCTCTAGTGGTCAGCAAGAGATGCTGAGAAGAGAGATACAAAGCTGGGCTTTTAAAATATCAAAAGTAGTGAAAATCCTAAATCCCAGTTACACACGTGAGTGAGAGAAAATGTGGTCTTACTTTCAAGTATGAGCTTTACGATGAAACGATGAGATCCATTTGGTAGTAGTTCTGGTTATTAAATCTGCTTTTCTCATTGCAGTGTGCATCTAGGCTGTGCACGGTTTTGGTGCAAAATAGTAGCAGCGTATTTCTAAAATTTAAGCCTAGTATATAATTAGTATTTGAATATCTACACAAAGATTTGATCTGTAAGTACAGAATGCAGGTGCTTGACGACGAAGCGTGGAGAAGAAACCCTTTGTTTTAGAAAAGCAGCAGTCTCTCTTGCCCACAAACCATCATCCTGAGACTGCATTTCAAGCATGCAGACCCTTTTGCTTAATTATTGTAACATCAAACATCTTGGACATGAAAGGGACCAAGCAGTGGCTATGCAAGATAATGACTTGTTTATAAAAATAATTTAAACAGCATATGAAAAGGATAAACATGCATGTCCTGCCAAAATTCACTGTATGTTCTGCAGGCTTTGGTGATTGTGAATCTCTTGGCTTGCCCTTTCAATTTCTTTTTTTTTTTTAACCCACAAAGAAAAAAGGCAGAGGGGGAAGGGAGTGAAGAAAAAAAGAGATGTAAAAAAAAAAAAGTTCTCATATTTAAGGAAGTTCCAACTTAATGTGCTGTGGAAGATAGCTGGAGAGAAAATACATTTGTTTAACACACTACAAGCGAGATTTTCACTTTGAGATGTCTGTGTCTTGTCTCTTGTGTGTGATAGTTTTTACACTTTAATGATTGTAGCAGCCATTCTGTCCAAAAATGTTCCATTCTGCAGGACATGTAATGATCGTTACTTGCTAGACAACGTAAGGATACTGCTCTGTCTCTCATCTGGGACTTCGAAACACTTCATAAGTGCTGAAGTCTCAACAGCGTGCTCTGATGAACGTGAATTGACGCTGTACTCATTTACTAAATGGCTAAGCTGAGGCTCGGAGGGCACAACTGGACAGGAGCTGCGATGCGATCCCTGAAATTCTTGCTTCCAGTCCTGTGATGTAACTGCAAAACCGCGTGCTGAGTTACGGTCCTGGCGGTGCCCAAGCGGCTCGTGGAGACGGTGGAACAGGAGGGTCTTCTTCAGTGAAACCCATCCTTCTTGAGGTTGCAGCGTCAGGCAACTGGAGACCACAATTCTCACTTTGCTTAGGCTTTAGTCCTTCCCAACTGTGGACCTTGCTCATCCATGTTGCACAGTCTGTGCCTATGCTCCGTTAGGGACACGGCTCCTTAGATGTGCTGGCAAACAGCTCGACATTGGTAACATCTCCAGTCTCTGTGGGTGCTACCTGAACGCGAATACTCACCAGACATCCATTTGTATATGATATCTACTGTTTGCCCTAAGTGATGGCTTTTGCAAGAAAGCAAAAACCCTTTTGGGTCTCTGACCGAATAGTGCAGGAGACATCTGGGTGCAGTGGGTGGTAGCATGAGCATGTGGGCAGGCTCTGGTTTTATGCTTTTGTACATGGGCATAGGCTGGTGTCCACGAGGAGCTGAATAGGAATGATGAAAGAGATCACAGGTGGGCACATTTTTCACTTGAAACTGTTGGAGAGCCTAGTAAAGGTTCAGTTGACTTTTGCTAATGTACGTGATAACAGTAATGTCCACACTGCAGAGTCATAATGTCTTTTGGTAATGTCCACACTGCAGGGAAGCTAATAGTAGATGTTCTTCTGAGTTAACTAATAGGTTGTTGAGAAGCTCTGAATAAAAATGCAGTGTAACGGCTGAAGTTGGTATAATGAGTCCTTTATGTTTAAGGAGCTATTGGGATTGGGTCCGCCTGATACTTTTGCTATCACTAGTCTCAGCAGAAAGAATTTTATGGGGTCCCAAAACAGTCTGTTGCTTCTGGCAGCCAAAGAGCTGGCAGCTCCGGCTCACTGAGGCTTGAAGAGATAGTTCATTAATTCATGGCACTTTCCAGAATAAACATGGCAAACCTCCTCTGAAATAACAGACGGTAAATCCTCCCTGTCACTCAAGACTGCACATTTGTCCTCAGAAAGGGGCCGTGAAAGAAGCTGTCCGTCTCCTAATGAATGAGAAAATAAATAGCAGAAGAATTGTGCATTGTGTCATACTTGACATGGCGAAGCTTCAGGGTGGAATAACAACAAACTTTTCCTCCCGTCTTATCCCTGTTAAGTGTGAACCTAAACCGAGCAATGCCCACCGGGCAGACTATCAGACGGCGTAAACTCCCATAGCTCTCCGGCAGGCATCCCTGGTGGGAACGACAGCCTTTTTGACTCCTGCTTTGACTCTTTTGGGGAAGGTGGATTTCAGCACCTCTCGGCTGCGGGTTCCTGGGGATGGGACCCGCTGGTTTCTCTGTGCTGCGAGGCTTGCTGGGAAGGTTGCTGCAAGCTGGGGTTGCTCAGAGCGCACAGATGTTTTGTGCAGCTTGTTATTTTCTATGTTGGAGGTTATGAGTCAGATTACTGTTACTAAAATGTTTATGTGAAATCATTTCTGAGTCATATATTTGCATCATATACAACCTGTCTGACAATCAAAACATTCAGCGCTCAGCTAATGATTATACTAAGTTTTCCAACACTCTGCTCCAATATAACATAATTACACGGCGAAGTGCCATACATTACTTTGACAGAGTTCTTCATGCGCCTTGCGATGTCAGAACATCATCATTGCTATTATTTGAAATTATCAGAGAAATGTGGACTATGTTGTATGAAACAAAATTAAAAATAGTGAGAAGCAGTCCCTCAGAAATGCAGTGCCCTGCAAATCTTGCTGGAAACAGGCATTTTCTGTCCTCGAGGGAACATAGATTTCAGGAAGTTGCATAGCGCTTTTAACCTTGTTCTCTCCAGAGAGGTGCCTGATTAGGGTTTGTTGGTGAATTAACGGACAGTGGTGGATATTTGCATGGAGAGATTGTTTGAATACCAGGATTCGGCAGCTGCCCGGGAGCCTTTTTGGTAGTGTCTGTAGAATACAGTTTACAAGATGGAACTGAAGTATTTTTAGCAGTGTGGAAGACATAAACAGTCTGTAAGCTACAACTTCATGAACACAGTGTTAATCTGTTGTGTGAGTTGTAACATAAATACAAGTCGCTTACAAAAATGTTCTGAATAATTAGGGCAAACATTTAAGATTATGTTTACCTTCAGGTGTGTGAGAACTAGGGCAGGAGTGTTTGCTGCCGCATCCTTGTGAAACCAGTAACTCCTCTTTAATTGTTTATTCTAAAATGGGGTGGGGAAAAACAAAGCATCCCCCAAATCTCTGCTAAGGGAACGGTTAAGGAGATGGAAAGCACGTAGGAGCATAGGGCTGCTCTTTTGTTTGTCTTTAAAGAACTGTCTGTGAAAAAGCATATGGGTATTGAAACGGAGAACAATTTTAGGGTTGACTTGTCTGGATTTGGTTTACAGTCTTTTGGAATTGACTTTGAAAGCTCGGTTGCAAGTGTGAGGGGCACTGGCAGGTCCCTTTAAGTATAAAATGTCATTGCATTTCATCGCTCTTGCTGAACTGGCAGAGTGCAAAGCGCGGGATGGATTATGACGGCATTCTTTACGTTCCTAGTGAAAAAAGTGTGGACAATACAGTAGTGGACTTTCCTGGCTGCAAGTGTCTGAACCGTGCTTAGTAACTAGGGAGCCCGCGTTTGGAGCGATGAAAAGCATCCCCATGCGGTACTGGCAAGCACCATCTTCGCTTATGCACTCTCCTTGGCCAGCGTCAGTGACAAATACATAATTGGACTATGAGGACCAATATATTGTGAAGTGTAGTGGAAAATGCCAAAAAAATTTTCAGTTGGATGAAGTCCATTTGTCCTGTGCTAATTTCTAGCCCTGTAAACAAACACAGCTGCTGAGCGTAGAATCAGTGCTCAGAGTGGTTAAAAACAGTGATGCATTGCTAGTGAGATCACGGCAGGAAAAATATGTAACATATGAGGCTGCAGTAAGGATCAAGACTATTCTCAGCTCTGATTAATTGTTTCTCTTCATACATTTTCATCTATTTATGATGCCGTAGGGTAACTAGAACATAAAGATAGCTTTGTATTTGCCAGACCATTCAACTGAGACAGTCAAAGTATTAAGTATTGATGAGCCAGTTGTCACAAATTTTTGCAAAAGGGTCTGAATTAGTGACCAAAGGCTTAATTTTTCATACCACTATGTCATTGGTTTGGTCATCCAGGCGTTGTTATTATTTATTGATGTATGTGAAGGATCCATGCAGGTAGGTTTGCCTGTCATATTATCTTTATTTAAATGTCTTTAGAAGTTCTGCAACACTGAACAAGGGACATGAGGCTTCAAACATTAGAAACCTCAGGGCCAAGCCTGCTAGGTCATTGGCAAAGCAGCAGCACTTACACTGTAATTTGTCTTGTGGCCCAGTTATGTATTTTGACATTCTTGTGCTGACTAATTGCTCTGGGGAAAAAAAGAAGTAAAGAATGGTCTTAGTTACTGCAGTAGAAAAGACAGCTACCAACCTTCTCTGTCCATCCCATCAATTACTCAGTGACTGCTGCATGGTTGTTCCCAGGTCTAGCAGAGTAGGGCTCCTATGGCTTGCCACAATGCAGTTAAGTAATGCACTTGATGTCATATTTTGCATCACCTATCCTAACTGGGCATTAATGAGATTTGTTTTTCCTCCTTGGCTTTGAGAAAAGAGAAGTCTAAAAGAGCTAGATAGTTCAGGTGGAAAGTGCTGGAGAGCGGATGAGGTGGAATATACATCACCAAGTATGACTCATTGTTGGAGTTGTTGTTGTTGGGGAATCCTCCAGTGCAACGCACTTGTACGTACATTATGTGTTGAGGACGGCTGAGTTAACAAGGTCTACGTGCTCCATGGGAGTGTTCGCTTTTGATGGAGCTGTGGTGGTACCTGTGAAGAAGGCCTTTTGCCAGGCAATTTGCCTGGTCCTTGGCCAGCTAGGTTGCGTGTGTGTTGCTGGGAGGCTGTGGATCTCAGATAGAAGTTCTGGCTCCTCCGTGGTTTGCTTTAGGCTCTGCGGTTTGCAAGGCAGGTCTCCTTCAGCTCCTGGCTCTCCACCACTCGCCCTGTCCCAGAGGCTTTGATGGGCAGCCTGGAAGCCCCAGGAGTGGCAGGTTATCTCCTTCTCCAAATCTGCCTGTGCTTTGTAATATTAAAGTCTTCTATGAGATAGACTTTTTCTTTTCTTTTTCTTTTGGACGTTTTGTAGCTGTCTGGGGCACTCCATGCTCTCCCGTGGCACGTGGTGGTGCCACCCTCTTCAGAAGTCTCTTGGGGCTTGAGAAATAATTTGGCATCTGCATTGCTGCATACTGGACTGTGCTATTGTGAATTTTGTTGTGTCTGCAGAACACGACCAGGGCCCATCAGTGGCCCAGGGTCTGGAAGCTCTCCTTGCCACTACCCCTACTCAACTGTACGCTGACATGGAGAGTTTAATTCCCAAACTGTCAGTCTGGCACTTTCCATAAACACTAAATTGACTCAGAGTGGCTAGGTCTAGTGCTATAAAACACACTGTTCAGGTCTTATTGCCAAGAAAAAAATTTACCTGTAAATAGCAGACTTACAGCATAGGGGTTTATTTCTGTGCTTATGCTTTTTACATTTCCATTTTTGCACCAGCTTGGCAAGAAGTTAACTTAAATGTCAAAACTATTTTTATGTAAATATATGCATTATTGAATCTCTTACTCATAAAGCAAATAGTACGTTAAACCCACACAAAACAGCTGAAGCTATATATATTTTCTCACTACTGAATTTGGCTTTTAATAACTTGGGGTGGACTGTCCAAAATAAAGTTAGGAATCAAGGGCACTTTATTTTCCAGCTAGCAACGTATATATTCTTGGCTTTGGACTGTACCTGTTTGAGATGGAAGAAAATTTGGATTTGTACTACAGGTCCTCTCAGTGATTAAAAAAAGGCAGGAGATATCATGACTAAATGAACACATTATTTTCAAAAATAGCAAACTTTTACAATTCTACAAAACTACAGAAATATATGAAGGACTATTAGGAAACCTTGAAGACTTTGATATCAAGCAATGGCTGTCTAATGTGTTTCTCCTGCTGAATGTCCAGCCTTGTGCCAGATTCGGAGGCAGCAGTTACCTAGAGAAAAGGCTGTAGTCTGCAAAGAGTCCTGTAAATTTCGCTGATGCTATTTGAGGAGTAAGGACAGCAAAACCAGCGCTTCACAAGTACAAACAAAACCGAAGAGGAGGTTAGGGGTTGTGTACCACGGCCAGGTTGTAATGACCTGGATGCAGATGCTCGCTCTCCGTCCTGGGATTCATGGTTTGTCTCCACATCATGCGTCATCTTGCCCCACCGCCCTCCTGTCTGTGGGAAGTCACCTGAGGTCGGTATCCATTCCTAAAGATAAGGTGGGAAAAGTCACTTCAGAAGCTCATGCAGACAAGAGCTTGTTCCTGAATCCACAGTATCCCTCGCCAGTGCTCTGCCACAGTCTTCTGGTGGGGTTCACCTTACTGCTCTCTTGTTGCTTATTGCTACCTGCCACGTGCTCGGTATTGGAGCCGCCGCAGCAGAGTTGTCCTTTGGTTTTACCTTGTCCTCTGCTGCGAGCAGGGCTCCCCCAAGCATGCGGCTCTGTTCGGGCTAGCTGGGATGCAAAGAAGTAAGGCAGAGGAAGAGAGGAATCATCAGCAGAATCGTATGCGGTCTGCCAACCCAGGTTTCAGTTCAAGGTTTTAAGTCAGTTATCCAGCAATTCCAACCATCATGGGCTGGTGTGACTGCCGCTATGTGTGCCCTGCACACCACACATCCCTACTTCTGCTCTTTCTGGTTGAATAAGCTTAGGCTGTACTCGAGGAGACTAAAAGTGAGAGTGCTTTCTGGGATAGATGGCCTGTGAAAGCTGCCTTTGTTGTCTGAGGCTGAAGTTAATGTGAAGCATTAGACTAGGGGAAACCCCTGGAAAAAAGGGCCTGAAAGTGTTGGATACAATCACAAGCAAAATTTGGAAGACCACCGTTGTTGGAGAAAATGCTGCAGTTGGTCATGGGTGGGTCACGTCCAGCTGATCGGTGGGGCTGGCTACGCACGCGTCACTCCATGGGCGCGAAGGAGAGAAGAAACAGCTAGGGCAGGAGGAATGAACTGGACCAGAAAGAGGGGTATGTGTGCGGGTCCCGACTCTTGCCCGTGCAGGCAAGTGAGTTTGAAGGATGGTGCCTAAGAGATTATAGTTTTCTAAAAATAATGTTTTCAGCTTGTTGAAACCACAGCTCTTGCTGATGCAGGTCTTGATTATTTTACCTCTTATTCCATCTTTCCTAGTTTGCATGATTCAGACCTGTGTGAACACTAGTGACGGTGCCTCGTCGCTGTGAGAGCGGAGCTGCGTGGAAGAGGCATGGCTCACAGGGGCAGGAGGTTTGCCATCTCTGTTAGACCAGCGACGGAGATGAGAAAACAGGCCTGCTCTCTGTCATGAAAGCCTTTTTGCCCACAAGATCCCCTGTGCGTCCCTGGGAGGTGTCCTGCTGGGCTCCCCGGGCAGCTCTGCGAGCGAGGGGTGAGCCGGCTCTGCCTGGCGGTGCCCGGGAGGGAAGCCCGAGGAGATGATGCTGTTCTGCTTTACTTGCGATGTCCTCTCCTAAGAAACCTGATTGTCATGTTCTTTATTCCCCCTCATTAAATGGATAGGCTGCTCCAGGTTGTCTTTAAACGCGTGCCTCAAGGAAAAACTGAAACAACTGATGAATAAAATGTTGTGGTTTAGCTTGCGCCGTAAACACTGTTTTCCTTTTTAAATACATTTTTGGAAGGTGAGGGGAAACCCAATTACAATCGAGTTTAAAGCAAGCAGACTTTCCTTTATTTGACTGAGACGCATGATTCATCTTGTATCAGCTTTTTCTTCATTTTTAAGTCATTCTGCTTGTGCTGCGTTCATTCCCTGAGCTTATTTTGTTAACCTTGCCACCTGAACAAATTAAGTGTGTGTTGTCATATGGTGTTCCCTTAATTATGTACCTGCTGGTCACAGCTGGGACACCTAGATTTTCACCTGCTTCTCTGTGTAGCCAGAGGACAATTCATCTTGCAGATTTTTTCCACCCTTTGAAAACTTTTTTTGAGTGTTGTGCAGATTATGTGAATACACTGAAATGTCCTGTTTTTCCCCTGCTTTGGCATTTCTAGGTGTCCTTGGAGTGCAGAGGTAGTAAGCTAAGGTACAACAGTTGGTACTTTCATTAGCAGTGGTGGTGCATACCAAAAGCCCAAATCTGACCAAGAAAGGTAAATTGACGTTGGGACTAGCGAGGACCCTCAAGGCCATTGCAGACAATGAAGCTGTAGACATTTTGTCCAGCAAGCTCCACAGAGATCCTGCCCAGTTTTTCTGCACATCTCACAAGTCAGGGGACTCCTGCCAGCTGCCCTGGAAAAAAATTAAGAGCAAAGAAGTGAAGACCAGTGCCTACAGCTGTACGCTGCCAGGGCAGATGTGCCCTGGAGCCCGAGAGATCAGTGCTGTCACTGGTGTCTTGGGTCCTCACAGCATTACAGCAGCTTTGGGTGAAGTTCCCAGGTGGGATGTGGACTGTCCTCCGTGTTAGAGAGCGAAGAGAAAGCACTTAACATGCAAACTCTCCCTGCTGTTTTGGTTTGAGGAAAATTTCCTTGCTTGTCATAGTCTTTGCAGGTGTTATGTCTGCATGTGAGAGATTGTCAGTAACTCAGTAATTTGGTCCCCACAGACTCTTGCCCCACGAGAGGCACTTTCTCTAGCTGGGGTCTGTATCTGATGCTTCACAGGACCACAGGAAAAAAGGCTCAGACCGTCAATGTAAGTCATGAAATGGGGGACTAATATGGTAAAACTATGGGCCAAATGAACGAGGGGAAAACGGTGATGCCCTCCCGCTTCACTGCGCCCTGGCAGTACTGACAAATTTGACACCTCTGGTGTCATTGCCAAAGTTTCAGGTTCCCATTTCAGGAGCTGCAGAGGCAGTGGTAAAGTAGGACAAAGCACACTCCGACTCTGCTCCCAGTTTTTCACATGGATGTGTGCATGCTGTGCTCACGCTCTCTGCCCCTCCTGCTGAACACCATCAGCTTTCTCTTAGGAAAATCTAAAATTTGCAGCGAGGAGGTGTTGGAGGTAGCTTTGTGAGAGATGTAAAACACAGGTACTGTGTATTGGCTGGGGGGGAAGGTTGTTCTTTTATTCAAATTTGGCTTTTTGGTGCAACTTGTGACATCTATACTGGTACAATAAAATGCGCATTAATATTTGTAGAAGCAGTGACTGAAAGTCATTATTCAATGAATGCCCTAGACATGAGTGTTGGTTTAGATAAAATTTGACGTTATATCCTTATTGTGTATATAACAGAGAATAAACTCGGAAGATCTCCAACTCCATGCAAAATTATTTCAAGTGGTATGTGGCCAGTAGGTACCCTGTATCAGGGCAACTGGTTTATTGGGATATTTTTCAAGAAAATGTGACAGGTTCATGATAATGGGGGGGGGAACCCCGAGTTTATCTGAAACAGCATTAACAGATTGTTTGTGTCTTGAAATGCAATCAGCGAGTAAGTAGTAAGTGTTGTTAAACAGATACAAAATTTAAGTGACTCTACTCTTAATAAAGAAGGAGCTAAATAAATATTTCAAGAAAACAGTGAAGTCAAATTGCAATAAATTTTATTATTTAGTGCACTTTTAAGGCCACAGAACAGGAATATATCTGCATTCAGGAAAGCACTTAAGCATGTGCTTTCCTGAGTAGGGACAGTCTTAGGCTTGTACTTAAGTGCTTTCCTGAACGCGGGCCAAAGCCTTCTAAGTTTATTTTAAAGACACTCTTCCCTTAATTAAAACACTTGGTCGAATTTAACAATTAGGTGTCAGCTTGCTTACTGTCACACAGCAACTTTCTGTAACAGCAGGCGGTAGCGCTATACAATGACTGAGGTCAGGAAACGAAGACTACTTCATCGCTTGACACTGGGAGAGGAAACTCGATTTTTATGGGCCTCCCAATAGTTCCCTCCGGCAAGTGCTGGTGGTCAAAAATAAATTGAAGAGCTCTGCCAAGAAGCGGCCCAAAACTGTTTACAGGGTCTGCGTTGGAACCAAGCTGGGCTCGAGCCTTTTCCCCACTGCAGCGGTGCTGAGCAGGGCTGGAGTTCTTGCTGGTGCCCTTGGTACGTGTGTGTGGCTGGACCGCAGTTGTCCCACCAGATGTTTGGTTCTGTTTATGCAGACGTTAAATTTTTATTCGATCGTTCCGCACGAGCACCCAGTTGCTCTTTTTCTCACTTTGGTGGCTGAGAGCCAGTTGTGCTAATGGCACTATCAGATGAGCTGGAGAAAGTGGAGTCATTGCAACGCTGCTTCTCCCCTCGCTGAGGTCCTGGCTGGTCTCTGTGGCTCTGAAATGTAGGATGGAGTATGGCTCGCTCCTCCTGCCCTTCCCCGTGTTCGGTGTGCGCCACTTGCTACCTGGAGGAGCACAAGTTGCTGAAGCAGTTAGGAAGTTTTTTCTTCTGGGAGGGAGAGGTGGGACCTGGTCACCCTAGCAATGGTGAAGATTAAGCTGTTCTGGAACGCGTTACCAAGAAGACCCTGTGCTCTGAGAAGGTGGCCTTCAAGCATCTCCTGCAGTGTCAGGAAACATAGAAAAGTATGTTTTTTTTCTAGCAGCTTGGAGGCAGACAAGTAGCTTTGAGAGGATTTCTGCGTAGAGCCCACCTGAGGTCCTTGGGCATCCCTGTCCAGAAGCCATGTTGGTGAAGTGCTGGAAGTGATGTTGGACTCCTCTGTTTTGTAGCAGCCTCAGCTGACCCATGGTGGAGGAAGTCCGCTCTTTGATTTTCCTGAGGAGCTGGACTTTAAACAAAGTGTATTTTGTTTGAAACCCTGTTGCATTTTCTGTCTCTCTTCATAGGTTTAGTGGGCCTGGCCTGCCTTTTGCCTCCTAGCCAAAGCAGTTCAGTGTCTTCCCCTCACCTGCTACCTGGCTTTGGCTCTGTTGTTACCACAGTTGTCCTGTCTTGCTTATTTTTATTATCTTTGCTCCAGAATTTGAGATCTGTAATTGCAGGATAGCTCTCAGCAATCTAAGCCATTGCTTTTGTGTGGGTGTCTTCCTCAGTGACATCTGCATAGGGTTTTCCTCAGTTTGCAATAGCCTTGATTTTTAAATCAGAGTTTGATTTCTGAAGTCAATAGGTGTTAGCCATGGCCAGGCTTTTAAGGGTGAGGTGAGAGCAAGTCTGTGCCAAATTCAAAACTCCTCCTGAAAGATTTTCCCGTACAAAGCCTCACATGCTGTTGCCCCCTCCTTGTCCTTTTGGACATGGTTTCTACCTGAGCTTGGGAGGACTTGAAGCTTGCTCTTGGCTTCTCCTGGCACAGAGGGGAGGAACAAAGGAGAAAATAATTTTCATGGAAAAAAAAGGAGAAGAAGGATGTAAGGTTTGGTAAGCAAACTGGATCCCGGATAGGCTGAATTTTCCATTTTATGGAGAACGTGCCAAAATACTACAATAAAATACATAATGTTTCCTCCGCCTTCCCATTGTAAAACTTGAGAGTCATGGCATATTAACCAAAACCAGATACATCCATCTAGTTTCCATACTCTGAAGCAGTATAGGGTGGGGTGAAGCTGGTATTAATAGGTCTATTCATCACAATAAATTTTCCTGGTAGATGTGGGTGGTTCAGACTCAGTGAAGAAATGGCTCAGAAGTGATCGGTCTCCACCCAGAGAAGCAGGAATTTGTAGCAGGGAGTGTCCCACATACCGGTAATAAAAAATGATGGCTAACTGAAGAGTCTTTTCTTCAAGGATTTTATTTTAAATTCAGGTGAGCTGAGGTTTAGTTGGCACCAAGACTCGTTTTGGTTCCCCAGCTGTTTCCTAATGTAACTCGCTAATCACCGCTCTGAGCTCCATAGGTAAATCTGCATTTGATTAAGAGCTGGCTTTAGGCTGTCATCTTCTCACTTCTGCCCCAGTGCAGCATAAAAAGCCCTATAAAATATGGAGGTTCTCGAGGGAGTTGGCGTTTGCGGTGCTAGCCGACATGAAACCAGCATTTTTGTGAATTTGTGTCATTATCTAAATTGTACATTCTTTTCAGAAATTTATCTGTTTATTCCTGGGTTTAATTGCTATTTCTTTTACAGTGGGGTTTGGAGGTCATAATGAGAAGTCTGTGCTGGGCGTTGTACCGATACATAACAGAGAAGGCAGCTCAGCCATTGACAGCTAAGAGGACGTGACGGGAAGATAGTAGTAACAAAAGGGGTGGAGGACAGAGTAACAGAACGCACGGAGATTAACAGATAAATATATGACTACCCACATTTAACAAATTATTTGAAATGCAGCCTGTTATGTGTCAATCACACAGGAATATGCGTTTTACAGTATTTCGTATCACATTTGGAGATCTACGAGTTTTTTTGTCTTTGAGGAAAAGTAAGGATTAGTCAAAATTTATTTGTGTATACGCAGAGTAGTCTTCTGCACCTAATCTTGCTTCCATGTCCCTGGGAAGCATGTGTACGTGGAAATGGTTTTTAGGTTGGTGAAACTGAAGCAGAAAATGAGGCATTGGTGATGTCTGTCTGGATTTAGAACTTGGATATCTGGTCACAAAGGGATATTTTGAACTCTCTGCTTGGTGGAGAGCAGAGGGATCGATTCTGTTGTGAGACGGTGGACCTATATTGATGGTTGGTCTCAGCAGAATATACAGAATCACCCTGCTTTTTGGAGAGCATGGGTGTAGGGACTCAGGTCGGTCAGCTGAACAGGAGGAAAGCAGGAAAATCTCTTATTTCAGTGCAAAGCCCAAACACAGATGGAAAGGAACTTCTTCCCTTAACCATAGTTTTTTGGGAGGATGGCAAGATTTCATGTGGTGTTCGTGACATCAAGGAGTCACTGCGGTCAAGGTAACTTGACATTTCCTGCCCACACTGTTTGCTGTGGGCGTCTTCAGAGGTTGTAGGGATGGCTTTGCATTTGGTGGTATATTCTGCAGGGGAGCTTATGGGGTCCCCATAGGTGAGCAGCACATTTGTCCCACGTCTGCTAGATGGACTTTCTGGCCTTCCTCTTATGAATAGTCATTTTGATGTCCAAACTGTGAAATCACTGACAGCAGGTGGGGTGAACGATGGACAAAAGTTGCCCAAGGAGATCAGAAATGAAAATGTGTTCCCGTTTGTTACAGAAAAGATGATGCTTGCTTCGGCTCTGAGTTTCTTTGCTGTGGACTATCTGCAGCAATTGAAGACAGTCCATGCCTTGGTGGGGGAACATCGGCTGTTCGGCTATGCAACAGTTTGTAATTTGATCAAGTAATTCTGAGATGGTCACATTTTTGTGGACGAGCGTGGGAGGCTGTGTGCCATGTTGCACCCTTACTGTCTTGAGTTTTACCATTTAAGCCCCCTATTTGCTGATTACGGAAACACTGAGGTTTTGTTCTTAGGGCTTCGTTTCTGGGGCTTCCTGTTCTTCACTCTGAAGAAAGCAACCACCTCCACCGCAGTCCAGCCAGCGTTCACGATGTGCCTGCTAGGCAGGCTTCATACACCCTGTGGTTTGCACGGATGAACTGCTGGCCCTCGTGAGTGAGGGGCAGTGGGCGCTGAGGTGACTGCGAATGCTTATGAGCTCCTCTGAAATATGTGGCAGTAAGGAATTCAGATGGCAAATCAGGCCCCTGGTCTGTGGCGGTGAAAAGAGACCAGCAGGGGTAAGCTGGGCTGGGGTGGAAAAAGTGGCCGGAGGCTGGGGACAGGCACCTGTGGTGGTCAAGGATGGAGGGGAGAGACACGTGGGGCTGGTGAAATGGATGAGTTGGTGAGTGGAAGGCAAGGACATTCCTGCATGGATCCCTGGGCGGATGAATGAGTGAGGGCAGGAGCGGGAAAGGTGGCTTCACTGGCGCACTGTGCGAGCAGGGCGGGCTACAAGGCATTGTGCAAAGGTGCTGCTGTGCATCTAGCGGTAGCTGGAGAAATGCAGTGCTTTTTGTGGAAGGGATGGTAAATGGTGACATAAAAGAAATTGAAAGAGTGTTCTTGAGATTTGCGAGACGCTGAATGACCCCATGAGCAATGTTTTGCGGGAGCAGACAAGTTCGCAAAGCAAGTTGCTGTCATTTTGCTGCTGTGGACTTTCAGTGGTGCTTCAACAGAAGTCTCAACCACACCTGCGGGAAGGGGGAAAAGGTTGTTGGGCTCCAGGTTTGAGGGTTCCTGCGGGAGGTTGTCTTTTGCCCTGTACTTGGCTGGTCCTCTTTGGGGGTTGAGTTGGGTGCCAGCCTAGCCCCCACCACTTCCCAGCACCAGCCTGAGCATCCCTGCCACGGGTAGAAAACTACTTCAAACCCTTCTGAGCATACCTGATGGAGGGGGAGGGCTGGGCATGGCCTTTCCTTGCCCCTTCTTCTCCTGCTGCGCTGGGAGCCACCAGCTTGTACTGATTTTGGGGTCTGAGTTGGCAGTAGCTACCAGCAGTGAGAAGATGCAATTTGGCTTAACAGTAACCCTCCTAATTCTCCCCTTCAGAGGCGAGAGGTGTCTTTCTGATTAGTTCTGGTAAATAATGATTTTGGTATTGCATAAGTATGAATTGTCATGGGTTGCATTGCTGGATTTCAGCATTATTGTTGGTCATTTAATAAAAAAAACATTTTAGCTTTTTTAACAGAAGAGCTAAAATGTTATGGTTTGGACTTTTTAAGGATGTTATTCGTTTTTCTGTTGAAATGGAAATGAAAAATGGAAGGGGAGGAAAATGAAAAAATTAGAATGTCTTTTCCATTAAGATCCTTTTTTCCATCCTTTTACTGGCATATGTGGTGGATATTTGCAAAAGTTTCTTTCATTTTCAAGAGCCCCCAGCCATTTTTTCTTGGAGAAAATATTTTAAATATGGAAAAATCTCATTTTTCATTTACTTCATTTTGGAGGGTTTTTCTTGCTATGAGCTCAGTTTACCAGTTGGAGCTACCTAGTTGGTCTCTTGAATCCATTTTTGTCAGTGGATCTCTGCATAACAGTTGTCCTTTCTTGCAAGAGTAGAATTATAATGACAGAACCAGCCGAAAGACACAGAGTGGGCTTAGATTAAACTGTTTAGTCCAGACAAATTATGCAGAAAACGTGCATCTCGTACACTGTGAAAAACACCATGGGGAAAAAAGTATCATCTTTTGAACGTTAGCTGGTAGAGTGCAAAGAAAATAACCAGGTCACTATACTTTAGAGCAATTTTTTTTTGCTTCCCATTAAAAATAATTGAAAAATCAGTTCTTTTCATAGTCATGCGTAAGTATTTCTTTCACAGTGTTAATACTGCCTTTTCATAACTTTTTCTTGCACAGTACTTGAAAAATTCCTTTGCTGTCTTTCTCAGATTTTATCTCAGAACATGTGTTTTTGTCATTAATTTTGTTCTTATGCATTCATTGTTTTACCAACTTCTGGTTGGCTTACAGTCGGTCTGCCGGCTGCGTGTATCTTATTAGCAGTCTCTGTTCCGTTTGTCCCACAAATGCGGTTTCTTCCCCCACTCCCCGAAAGACTCCCTTTGTAGTGCATCAGTGTTATATTATGGCAGCCATTGCCAAAGGATGTTGTGGAGACCAGAGGTAAGAGTGGTTCGAAAAAGGATGGAGATAATACATCTGTTGGCAACTGATAAATGTGATGGTCTTCATTTACCAGGAAGCTGCTAAGCTTCTGATGGCTGGAAGACTGTGTGCAGGTGTACAGATCCTTCTGTGTCGTCTGTCGCCTTGTGTTCATCCCTAAACATTTCTTACTGGCCATCCTTGGAGACAAAATGCTGGGCTGCCTGAGTCTTTGGTCTGGTCCATTAAAAGGCTGTTTCTATGATCTCGTGAATCCAACTTTGGTTAGGACTCTCTAGTTTGTGGTGCAAGCAGCATGTAGCTCATCAGCATTACGATGGTGGAAACCCGTGGGGAAAAGCTACCTATCCCTTGGCTTCATGACTGTGGAGTTCATACTTTTAAGAGTTGAAGAACGAGGTAACCACTAGGTGAAAAGAATTACGGTTTTCAACCTAGTGTAGGCTCTGAGATGACACCTAAGAGGACGTTTACTTCTGTGCTGGATGGGCTTCTGCGTGAATTCATCATGCACCCAAAGGAAGGATTTAGTTCTTGTGTCTTACCTGTTTGTATGATGAACCATTTCACTGCTTGACAGAGGTGTTTAATCTTCTCTCCAAAGCACTTGGCAGATCACTGGAGACCACAAAGGCCCGAGAGGTGGCTGTTTGCTCTGCACACGGGTAAGCTGAGGCATGTGAATGAATAAGCTTGACTTGCTCAGTGTCGCGTCACAGACCCAAGGATCAGCCTCAGCCCTGCAGCAGCCTTTGGTGACCACGTATTTTGATTAAGCAATCAAAACAGGGGCAAATCCTTCAGTTTTTGAGCTTGTCGTAGAGCAGCACTGGGAGACTTGACTGGAAATTGTCCCTTCGCTCGCCTGTTGCTGGTCTTCCTTCCTGGGAGGCTTCGCTCGGGCATTGCCCTAGAGCAGCCTGCCATCAGGGCAGGAGCTTGTGAGCAGACCACCATGGGCACACAGCCACAGTTTTTTGTGGTTTTGCCCCCATCAGCCTTTTTCCACATGACAACTACAGGGAGTGGGATTGCCAGCCTTTCCTTTGTGTGTATTTCTAGAACAGAAAAGAGGAACAAAGATCAAACTCCTCAGGTTGTTGTCTTGGATGTAAAGAACAAGACATTTAATATTTTTGTTCTTTGCTTTTGTGTTTTTTATTCTGAGTTTTCCTATAGAAGCCTAGAAAGATACCAATATGTACATTATTTAATACTAAAATGAGTTGGCTTTAGTTTAGTGGTGGACTCAAAGATTTTGAATGTGTGAAAACAAATATAAGTGTATTATAAGACTCACGATAAAACTCCTCGATTTGGGAACAAGATGATGTGGAATATTGATGGTACAAGGTCGTCAGCTGCCCTGGGACTGCAGGAAACCCCTTCCTCTTGGTCCGCTGGACAGGTTTTGCACTAGTTGAGATGCGTTACGCTGATGAGAAATGCGTAGGTACCAGTAACTGCTGTTTCAGTTCTAGACCTGTCCATTAAAGGTCCTTGAGCATATACCCAAGTGATAGACTATAGACCTATTAAAAAATTAAACCCACTGCTAATACGGGCTTTATGTTGTGAGAACACACTCAAGTGGTAACCTTTTTAGGCAAGATTGTTTGGTTTGGACATACCTACAATTAGAAAAAAGAAAATGCAAACAGCTGTTTCTAGGTTTGTTTTGTTTTGAATAAAAGTATCCAGTCCTAGTTCAGGGTTATTTATTATGCCAAGTTCCGGTTCAAGGCTGTAGGAAGATCATGCCACTGACTTAGAAAGTCCTGAAATGCCTCAGAAAGCGAGTGCCAGCACAAACTGTAGTGGTACCCGCAGACATCACTGGCCCGCGGGTACAGAAGGGATGGGGGAGCTGAGGCCCCGGCCCCACCATGTGGTCCTGCTGCCTTTGCCGAGCAGCGGTCCTGCGAGGGGGCAGTTTTGGCTGGCCCGGATCCACGTGCTGTGCGTTGTGTTTGGGGGCAATGCTGAGTTTTTGTGTGTGTTTTTGGATACTGCAAGAATCTACTTGTTTTGTGGGGGGTTTTTTTGGGATCAAGTGAGTGGACTTGGGAATCTACCTACATGAGAGACAGATACTGATACTTGTGTTGCTGGGACCTGGATTCTAAATATTTATCTTGGAAAATGTGGAACATGTTGATGCTAGCTATTACTAATAGGAGTGCCTTTTATTTAAGTTGACAACAATGAAAGAGAAGGATATGGAGTTGGGAAAAGAAAAAGAACATTTCACAGGTGCTTATTCTTGCAAAATAAATTTGTTTGACTGTATTTGTGCCTCCTTCTGTGTTGTTGTCTTCAAAGAAGTGAATACATTGAGAGGGATGTTGGTGAAGGGGTTAAAACTTGGCTGACTATGGGATAATAAAAAGTGAATTTTGAATTAGAAAGTGTTTGTATTGGAAAACTATTGGACCAATACAGGAGAAAGAAATATCCCTATCCAGAAGCCCACAAAAATGTCCATGTTGCTGATGCTAAGCGTAAGAGCACAATATTTTAGTAGAGTTGCATATGTGAATGTGAAGAAGCTGCGGATTTAGTGTCCACTGAGCAAGCCAGTAGGTCAGACAGTGAACTGCTGCTGTGAACTGCCTGCTTGCAGCTGACAGTCCCTGGAAATTAATTGTAGAAAACAGTGGAGTGGATAATTCCAACTAACAGATCTGGGATGTTCCCAGACTACTCATTGATGACTACCAGGTGGAGACTAGCAAAAGGAGTAACATCTTTTGGCTGGTTGAATTCTTGTAGGGTTGGTAATTCTGAGAACAGCAGCGCTTGGTGGGGAGGGAGCACTTCGAACTAAGTAAAAAGTGTTAGTTCAAGAGATGTTATTTTTTTTCTTTCATAAGTTAAAATTCAGAAAGACACCTGTAATAGCAACTTTCAGGAAAAGTGAGTGTGATATGAATCACCCTCACTCTTCCTAGTTCACCTGAGAGGTATCTGCAGCCAAGTGCACATCATTTCTCTTTACTCCCTGGGCCAATGGGTTTGCAAGAGGCAGGATTTGCTTCCTCTGTACGCTTCTTTTAGGTGCTTCTCACAATTGATCTCAGACCTTGATTTGTGCTGTGACCATTCATTAGTTCTGTGTGTTCGGAACGCAGATGATACAGGTTTGGTTTGCAGTTTGGGGGATGTGAAAGGCTCTTTGGAGAACTCAGCAGAGCCCTCCGCTGTACTCAGGGGAGTAGGACTTTGCATATAGATAAATCCGCTGTAAATCAGGTGTATTAGCTCGAGGAAATATCTGTCAAGAGCAAGGAGAAAATGCTAGTAGCTGAGCCTAGATTGTTACACTTCAAATATCTTGGGCTGCTGAGCTGCTTCTGAATCCACAATCCAGGAGAAACACGTTGCACGTGGCAACCCTCCCCTGTGGCAGGAGGTGCTAGGAGTTTTGGGGTCCTTAATCCCAGCGCTGGTATAACTGGATGATCCTAACCATGGTCCCTACCTGCGGAAAAAGTACATCCAATTTAGTCCAAAACCACACTTCAAAGAAATGAAAATTTCCTGACAACTGGAAGTCCTGTTTTTCCACCAGCTCTATACCTGGCTCCGATTTCATCTCCTAATGGAAACAACCTGCAAGATCCTAATTACTGGCTGACAGCTTGGGACAGAAGAGGTAATGACACTGTTAAATGCAGGAAGCAGATTTCATCAGTGCTTTGTCAACTGTCCTGCCTACTCATTCATGTGAGGCAATGACTCAGCCGTGGATCCATGGTCTGGCCCCAGGTCCCTGCCTCAGACCAGATCACTGTGCGGTGCGGATGTGATCTGGATCAGCTGTGAGCAGATGACAGGGGATTTAATGCTACCTCGGTGCTTTTATGTTGGCTTTATATTGCCTGTGGGAGGCACAGACTGATGGATGACTTAGCCAGGAGCCTGCCAATAGAAAGTCAAATGCGCAGCAAAGAGTGGAGCAAGCTTAAACCACCAGAGGAAATTTTTACCATATCTTGGTTCTTTATCACGTTTTTTTGATTTGGTAGTAGGCATTTTAAAGCTGGATTCACCGTACCAGCAAACCACAACATCAGCCTGAATACTGATTTTCAGCCTGTTTCCCTCTGTTTTGTTAGTCAGATCATTTTGCAGATCTGACCTGGAGCTAGGCTATATGGACACTTCACTCAACACAATGAGGGGCCAACAGCAGGCATTGGGGGTGAGGAGGTGTCTCGGATGGCGTCCTGGAAGCAGAAGGGCAGACAGCAACCTATAAACTGTCTCTGCCACCAAAGGATGTAGGATGTGGGACTCCCCTCTCAGAGCTAGGATCTGCTGTCCTGGCTCTCCAGGTGGCCTCAGAGGTGCTTCTTCTGATACTGGCTGTTACTCCCTTCAGAGTATGGCTCATCTTTCCTTCTTCTTCTGTTTTTTGTTGTTTGTTTGTTTGTTTTTTAGTTTTGGTGCTTCAAAACAGTTTAGCATGTTTTATTTCTTGCTGGAATTCCTGGCATTTTATCATTAGAGGCACCATTTATGTATTTGTTTCCAAGCCCAGCCTATGGGTCCTTTCTTGTTCTAATGAACCTGAAGAAGTTAACATATATGATTTAGTAGTTTGATATCAAACCTTTAAGTGGTTTTTGTAGGACTTTGGTTCTGAAATGGTTCATAAACAGTAACCCTAAGTGCTCTATATCAAATCTCTGCCCCAGAAAATGTTCGGAAGTGATGGCCTCCACCCCACCTCCAGAATTCCCCATCCCTGCCTGTATGCACGCACGTATGCACGCCTACGGATATACCTACTTTGTGTGGTAGCCAAATGGTTACACGATTTCATTGCAGCTCTTGCAAGATGACTGTCTCTCTTGCTTTCTGCATTGCCAAAAAAACTCTTTTTTGTCATTTTGAGATTAAATGTAGGTAGACCTGATATAGATGTTGCACATACAAATGCGTATGAATGCCTGTATATGTAAAAAAAGGAGTGAAGTACAGCTGTGCAGATGGCAGGGCATTATTTTTTCTGTTGGAAGGACCACTACAGTATTGATAAATTAAAAAAAAAGAAAAAAGAAAAAAAACCAAAACCAAATCCCCCCAGCCTTCTGTGGTGTGAAGACCCTCTGGGCTTTGCTCACATTTCATCTCCAGGTCTGGGTGAGAAGAGGTTCAGAGATTTGTTGTTTCGTAACTTCTTTTGAGAGGGTTTTCTATCAAAATCTGTTTATGGTTGGGGAGGACATGCCTGAAAAAACATTTGCACATAAAACAGCTGTTAAGTGAATCTCCACACACTGAGATCAAGAGAACGTGAAGAAATATGTACTTCCAAGGACCTCTCTGCCAACTTGGAGCCTGCTTCAGAAAATAAATACAGTCTCGCTACAAGTCTCTGGTAACTTAGTTACTGAAAAATAAATTGAGCTACTTAGACCCTTGAACTTTCTTCCCCCCCCTCCCCAAGTCTGAAGCAAATGCATAAAATTGTGTTGGAATGATACGCACTGAAGCCAAATAGATTGGTTTTAATGTTTCTTTGGTATGTTGTCAGCTAGTCAAGTGCAGGCAGCAATGGAGTTCGTCTGTGTGTGAACTAACCGCTTCCAGTAGTGCAGCCGCCGGCCTTCCAGCAGTAAATTAAAATGTCGTGAAGCCCTCTTTAAACCTCCCTTCAATGCCCCTCACCAAAGAGAGCATCACCTGGGAGGTGCTGCCAGAGATGCGGTACTGTGTTGTTAAGGACTTTTCCTTATTTATCGTTTCCTCCTTTTGCCTGGCCCCAGAAGGTGAGGGCTCGCTGTGGTGGCACAACTCAGTTTTCCTCTGTTTTTGGTCATTTGTTTGATTTGCTTTGGGGTTCCGGTTGGTCCCAGTGTACATCTAGTCGAGGCGGCTGCGAAGTCCTAGTCCTCTGCTGCAGCGTCATGGCCCTTTAAAACCCTCTGTGGCCAGAGCCAGCAGCGGTCGGTCGGTGGTGCGCTACAGATGTTTTTACAGTTCATTTCCAAACAGCTGCTTTTCCCTTCTTTCATCTGTTTTTCCTTTATTTATCAAGTCCTGGCGGAAGGCTGACGGCTCACAAGCCTGGCAGAGGCTCCCTCGGTGAAAGCCGTCACCTGGGGCCCCGGGGCAGACCCCTGGGCAGCACCTGCTACTGCGGAGGGGGGCTCAGCTGCAGGTGGACAACCCGACATACCTACAGCTTTTCATAAAATGGCCTGGGCAAGAGAGGGAAGAGGGCTTGAGACGGGGGTCTGTCACACCGGGGCCCCTCTCTGCCTCAAGGGCTCGCTGCTCAAATAGCTTTTGCCTCGCTGCTGGTGCTTGTTTGAGCTCCGCGGGTTAAAATATCAAGGCACATGCCCTGCCTGTCATCCTGATGGAGGGCGCATGCTCACCCGCCGGCTGCTGCCGTCATCCCTCAGTGTTCCCCGATGTGCCGAGATTTGTCCCGTAAAGATGTGAAATATTTCGATTCCAGGTAATGGGAAGCTGGAAGAATGAAAACAAGCCAGAGCGCCCTATTTGGCCCACTGACAAAAATCCCCAGGCATTAGCGACTCAATCCTTGGCTTATGAGACGGATTTTTTTCCCATTCATATTCCCTTTCAGCAAACAGATTTTTGTGGATTATTTAAGGGGGGAGAGGGGGGAGAATTCCAAAGATGAATCCTTTCTCCACCTGCTCTCTAACAAAGTTTCTTAACTTGTTTGCAAAATCACGAACATGCTCCATCTCCTGGTTTTCCTTTTAAATTTTCTTTGTGGGAGTTTCTTGCTTTGAAGGAACGCAGGGCAAGCGAGTGCTGCCGGGGGGCTCCGGGGTGGTTGCAGCCCCGTTTGCTTCTGTGGTGTGAGGCCAGTAAACCGTGGGAATGCCTTTTTTCTAAATGAGGTTTCAAGTTTTACAGCGGCAGGTTTCAAGTGCTGCCTGGACCAGAGGATGCTTGGGGAGTTAGGTGATTGAGGATCAGGTCCGATTTTGTTAACTTGGAGGGCCTGTCAGCTCTTTTGTCATTATGTTGTCAAGTCTGGACTGGGCAGATAATTACTTATGACAACTTTGCAACTCTCAGAAATAAGGTGAATTTTTTCAGTGCAGGTTCTTGGGGTGGCAGCTGGAAGGTTGGTTGCCAAACCAAAGGGTTTGCTGGATAAAGGAATGAGTGATAGAACGATTTTGGATTTTGTGCGATTCTTTTGTAGAAGGGCTAAACTGGTTGCCCCTCATGCTGAGTTCAATTAACTGTGTGGTCTTGCAAAACTGAGTGTAAGACGCTGCAATTGTCTTCTAATAAATGGCCACTGCACTCTGGCTTCTTGCAGAGCGCGTGGAGTGGGGACAGCACTGTCATGGAAGGAAAAAGCACTGAGAAGTCGAATTTGAATAGAATAAATGTTATGCAAGCTGGCAGGGAGCTCCACGACCTGCAGAGGAGTGACAGGGAGCCTGAAGGCTGGTCGTCTTCTTCAACTGATTTCTGGAGATCCTCCACGGAGGCTGCGGCAGAGGAGCAGCAGAGCCGGAGGGCAGCACGTCCGTGGGGGTTCCTGCCTGTCCAGGGGAAAGGGAGAAACACGTGGACTGGGATAGATTGGGTTGGATTTCTGTCAAATGTATGTGCATACTTGTGCAGCAGGGAGGCCAGGGGTTTGCGGGCATCCCTTCTAGGAAGGTCGAGGAAGGAACGTGGTGGCATCCACCCCCTGGTCTGGGGTCAGAGTGCCCACGAAGGAGAAGGACGTGTAGGTAATCACTGCGGAGACATTTCCACACCTTTGCTCCATGGAGGAGTGCCTGTTGCCTAGTTTCCTCACCTGGTTGGATCAGAGATGGACCGTTCCCTCTCCCACTTGTTGAGCAGCCTACCGCTTTGCAAGAGGTTGGGGGTCCCCAAGTTTTACAGTGGATGGTGGTGAATTCTCTTTTGAACCATCTTTCAGCTTAGCTGTTGAAAGTGAAGTGTATAAACAGATCATGACAACCATGGATGGGTCTGATTGAAGCTGGGACGGTTGAAACATCAGCTTCTTAACTTTCCAGGTAAAGAGACAAAACCAATGCTGGCCATTTGAGATGTCCTGAAAATGGAGGGTGTCAGGCAGTGTCTGCTCTGTCTGACTGCAGACATTGGTTATCTGTGTTTGCTGTGTGTCACACAGTTGAGATATTTAGAAAGTACATAGGGGATATAGTGTAGCAGGGCAAAAGGCTCTGAAAGGGTGATGCTTTTAGGTCTTTTCTGTATGCTGGCAAGATCTGAGCAGTTTTCAAAGCCTTGTGCAAAGCACATTATGGAGCTGAGCAAAATATTTAGAAATCATTAGCTTGATATTGCTTGGTATTAGCTTGATATTTGACACGATAAATGCATTACAGAAGTTATATGTAGTCTTGACCAGCTCTTGGGTTTACTTTTTCTTTGCTTCATCATCTTGCTTTTTGTTGGCATTTGAGATACATCACTTGTGTTAGGACTCCCCTTTCTGCATCACTGTCAGAGTGATCTGCATCTCCCATGCCATATTAAGTGGATTCAAGCTGAACATGCCAGAATTCCATGGTGTTGTGCAAAATAAAATGCAATTTCTTTGCCTGCTCAGTTAGGAGGGCCAGAATTGTACTTGCTGGCTAACTCCTTTCCATACTTCGGGTATTTGGCAGAAGCTTTGAACTCTTTTTGTTTCTCTTCTGTTGTCAGGCAAGAGCTACAGCAGTTGGTTTGTTTCAGAGCTTATCTGCTGTTGAAGTAAACTCTTCAGAGTTAGCGCGGTGAGAGGCAGTTTGGCAACAGCAAAGAAATTATGCAGCAAGTTTTCCTGTAATTTCTTCACTATTCCGGCATTTGCAGTATTAGGAAATGCGCTATACAAACCATTATAAGGCAAGAAATGTGTCTTTGACTTACATATTTGTAAAGAAGTTCTTTAGGACAAAATTGCTTAAGGTCTACTAAGCAGTAAGAGTTGGGATTTTTTTTTTTTATATCCTAAAGCAAGGCACCTTTATTCCTAATTAATGAGAGATCTGATTTCTTTTTTCAGTTCATGCAGACCTACCAGTCCTGCTGAGATGCTGGCTTAGATAGGAAATTCCTCTTTCTCTTTGAAATCTACTTGCTTCTGATTTAGGTTTGAATTTCACAAAAGCTTAAGCTGATGCTTAAACCTATGTAGTTAGAATAGACTCGTAAAAGTTTGGGTAGAATTTATACAGCTTGAACAATCATGCACATGAATACCATTTTGGAGGACTGAGGCATTCATGGACTGATGAAGCAAAAATTTGCATTTAGGCTCAACTGAATGAGAGCACTGCTTTGTTCTGTTTAGCTTGAGAAAAATAACCATGCATCTTCCTGAGAGCCTCTTGCTGCAACCACCTCCTCTTACAGAGTTGTTACTGACCGACTTCAGTGGAAGATCTGCACTGAGAACATTTGTCGCCTGTGATTGTTGCATTTCAATGACTATGAAAAACATACTGTATATAAATTCACCCTTAGAGAAGATGATGGGAAAGCAATTAATTCCACTTCTGTTTAGGACTATTTTTGGCCAAGTTTTTTTACCAAAAAGGGATTAGTTTCAGAATACTAAATGTGAAAATCTGTACTGAATGACTTCAGTTATTAACAACAGAAAAACTGTCCCATATGTTTTACTGGCAGAGAAAACATATTTTTACATAATAGAATTAGAGCAGAAAATATTATTCCCTCTTGGAAACATTATAGTATATTAAATATGAACTTGGAAGTTACATTTCCAAACAGTTTGATTCCAAAAGCCTATTAAAATTTGATGTGTGCTCTAGTATCTTTGATTTATGTTGGTTGTATGTGTCCTAATTAGCTAGGAAAACGTCAATTGATGGCTGTAAAAGCATGAACGTGTATCTTGCCACTCCTGAGTCTTCAAGCAATTCTCAAAGAATACCTTCGCTTTTATGGGGCTTACAATTGGAAGTGCAGTTTTCCTGGCTAAGTATGTGAAGAAAGTGCATAGACAAATGACCTTTTACCCCTGAAGAGCTACTCCATACCAGGGCAAGCATTGACATTTATGAACATACTGTTTTGTTTGTGGTATGGTGACATCTGGAAGCCTTGATCTGAACTGGTCCTCTCCTGTTGTGCAAGGCAGTCTACGTAAGGATCAGTCCTTCTCTGGGAGAGTTTACAGGCTAATTGAAACTAGATGCAATAAGTAGCTTTATCTAAAAGCTGAAAGGGAATGGGAGGAGAGAAATGGTAAAGCACGGTGGTTTTTGTTGCTTCCAGATTCACGTTTAAAAAAACCCAAAATTCATAGCAAAAGTGTGAAAGCAGTATTTTAAGCTATGAGACTCGTCGTTTTGCTGGTATGTTTTGTACCCTTTCACAGCTGGGTTTATACAGGTATGTTCAGATGAAGGGTACGAGATCTCCTGGTGAGAGCCTGGACAAGGGCAAAGCTAATGGAGACGCCTCTGCTGGACTCTAGGACCTAAATACTGCAGCCTCAACTGTCGTCAGCTCAGTCAGCAAAGAAACACAGGCAGAGCACTAATAAAAGTCTCTGCATTAATAACACTCCCACTGGGCATCCTTGACCAGGCATTTAATATATGTCTTGACCTGTTGATGATTCCGGGCTGCCACTGGCCCTCCCTCTGCTTTTGATTAAAAGCAAGTTGCAACTTGTGGCACTGGCAGGAGTGAGCCCTGTTGGAAAAAATGAAGATACTGCCGTGTAAAGCAGGAGGGTTGAACCACTGCCTGGTCCTCCTTAGCAGTCCTGCGAGGCAGATTTGGGATGGGCAGCAGCAATACGTGCTTCGCCATGCTGTTCCACCAGTGTCCTCTCTCCTACACCTGGGGAGATGGGGGCTACACCCCTCTGTCTATTCAGGAGCCTTTCTGCAGGGGTTGGCAGCAAGGACTCCATCTGAGATGGCTTCCAGCTGTTGACATTTCTTCTAGAACCTGGCCTGGGAACAGTCACTTCCCTTCTCGTCACTGTCACCCTCGTGAATGGTTGCAAACATTTCAAGAGGAGTTTATTTCATTCAGGGCACGCTTCAGCAGAGCAGTGCCAGTAAGGGGAAACTGCTGGAAATGTCACTGTTTCGGCAGCACACCTGTGTCATAATAAACTTACTGTCGTTAAGAAAAGGACAAAATTTCTTGCGACTCCGGACATGTGAACTGAATCTTATATTCAGTCTCGGCTTCTTTAAAAAAAGCACTTTTTAACATAGAATATTACTGGAGACAGGGAGGAAAGAACTCTGTCCTTCAGAGAGATGCCTCCAGGCAGTAATTGGAGATCAGAAAAATATTTAAAGACCGGCGTAAGCACATTTTAACAATACTAAAAGAAACCAAAGGCAAAAATTGTAGTGTTTCTTTTGTGACCACTTTTTTTTGCTGGCATGTGAAGTGTGCTTTTTTTTGTCATCCTGACTGTCTGGTCAGAGAGCTTTTTATACACACGTTGATTAGGCAGAGCAAGTTGGAGTACAACTTTTTTTAGCCTCTGTGTTGCACTGTGACATGTTCACATGTGCTTTCATGAACGTTGAAGTCAGTATCTTGACTTGGAACATGAGTAAGTTAGTATTTATTTAAGATATTTAACGTGGAACACGAACAGATGAGGACTAATGAATGCCCCTGTCAGCTGGGATCACGGACACCTCCTTGAAAAGGCTTCAGGCGCTCTTACAAATCCCACCCATAAATAATCCTGCAGAATGCCTCTTCCCTCTGTGTGTGACAGAAATCTAGAAAGCGGAGTGATTTTGTCACGAAGCTGTTTCAGTCCCAGGCCTTCTGCGACTGCGGCAAGCTTGCAGGCAGGTGGGTGCTCCTTTGCTCTGCTTGGCTTACCCTAGCTCCAGATGAGACTCTGCGTAGAGTGAGATTCAAGAGAACTGAAAACTGAGTCCGCGTGACTTGACTTGAGGAGGTGCTGGGTGACTATCCTTGGTGGCGGTGGGGAGATGGCCCGCGTGTTGGTAACGAAGCCCTTGCTAAGGCTGCCGTTGGCATCTTTAGCCAGCAAAGCTTCTGTTCATTTTGTTGGCCTTTGGGTTAGGCCCCATGTTTTGCAGCTGGGACTTAATCATGCTGGCACTGAAGAACGGTGTGCTTGTTCTTAGCGGTCTTCCCATTTTTGGACGGGTGGCAAGTGCCGTAGCCTGTGAACCACCTCTCTGTGCCCATGCTGTCTTCATAACCAGATATTTCCGCAACAGAAAAGGGGATTAGTCACAGGAGGAAGCAGGTGTGTTGTGTATAGGAAAGAGCATGATTGAACAGTGGTATTTTCTGCTTAGGCCTCTCCAGTGAACCAAAGGAGTCATCCTCAGCACAGCATTCCCCGCTGTTCAGCTGGAAGGCTCAGGGAAAGGAATACCCCCAGGCTAACACCTGGTGGGCTTCCAGCTGCATTTTGTACAGAAGCATGCTGCTTTTAACTAACCTGTAGAAGGTCTTCTCCTTTCTGCTTGTGAGCCTGCAGAGGAAGAGGGAAAAAAAAAAAAAAAAAGACTTCCTCAATTCACAGCACACATAGTTAAGTGGTAGCTCTTTTGTCATCCTTTAGATAAAGACTCTCTATGCCTTTCATCATGAAACTGTTGATTTTCCTTTTTTTGCTGAGTTTTGCCACCCCCACGATAGGTGGGGATCTGGCCACCGCAGACCGAGGAAGGTGGTGGGAGGGGAAGAGGAGAAGTTTGGGCTTGCTGCTCTTGGTACTACCCGGAGCAGGTGGGAAGGTCAGCTCCTCCTGCTGCTCTCCCATACCTGTGCCTGCCATGCCATGTCTGTTCCCGGCTGTCTTGGTGGGACAGCAGCCAAACCTGCGTTTTCAGAGTGATGGTGTAGTTACTGGGTTAATTTTTCCTTTGCCTTGACCATAGCAGGCTGTTTTAGAAGCAATTTCATAGGTCAGAGTGCCACCACTTGCAGAGGGAATGTGCGTACCTTGACTAAGGCTGCACCTTGGCATCCTTCTTTCTTTTCCCTGTATCAGAATGGCCAGACATCTGTGCTTTTCAAACCTACGTTGCAATTGCTGTGAAGCACTCTGGTTTTGTTTTCTTAAATCCTTAAAAGTTTTGGGTTTTATCATTATGTTGCTAGACGTAAGTTGAGCTCTTTGTCATCGGTTTTTGATACAATAAAACCTGATGGAGAGATATGTGTGAGAACTCACACTGTGAAGTTGTTTTTTGCCTGGTTGGGTCTGAGTGCTTCTTCAGGGGAGGCAAATCCGGGTGAAGGGAAAATTGTTTCCTCTTCATCAATATTTTAGGAGTAAATTTCACCTTCAGATGCACCTGTACAACTACCCCTGTGACAAAGGGGCCAGAATTTGGGCTTTGATGCTGTGATCTACTATAATTAAATACCAAGATAGGGTACATATGGATTTTGCTGAGTTATGTGTTGCCTGCATATTTATTTTTCTAACATACTCTCCAATAGAAAAGGTCCAGCACAAAGCCAGAATGTAAATTTATTGTTATGCTGCTGTTGTTCAGACAATTTAGAGTAGAACACTACATGTATTTTTGAAGAACCAAAATAAATATGAGAACTTTGTGCCTCACTTCCCTTCCTCAGCTACTCTTCATATCACCAGCAGTAATGAAGGAGTAAAACTTACAGATAGTCACCTCCCTGGAGTGGCTTCCAACATGCAAGCAGAATTTATGGAGGTGGCTTGTTCAGGAAACTTACTTTCTCTGGGGCAGATACCGCAACCAAGTTACAGAATGGTAATAAGTTGCTGAAAATAATCCCTATGTATTTTGACAGCAGCTTCAGAAAACCCCTATCTAGTCAGAGGATTGTCTTAATCTGGGTCAAGAGATACTGCTGAGAATTTGCAGGAGGCAAAAGCAATTGGAGTGGCCTTGTTTACTTCAGGCGGCTAAAGAGAGGTCATGGACAAATTCCACTGATAGTCTAATTACAGAGAGTATCCAAAACGAGTAAGTGCAGATGCTCTGTTTGGATTATGCAATGAGTCCTCTGATACGAATGGATGTTGCTACCAGGGTCACTCTTCTGCCTGGTGGTCACCCTGGGAGCACTCTGTCACGCACCTGGGGAAAGAAAAGGGTGCTAGAAAACCCCAGGGAAGCAGCACCCGGGGATGGAGTTAGATTAGGAGGTGCTGTTCTTGTTCGGAGGAGGCACGGGAAAGCCGTGGGCTCGGAGACCTGCATGTTGCTGCTGCCTCTAAGCCCCGTAGTTTGGAGTTTGTATTGTGAGGATGTGGCCAAATTATTTGGTCATCAGCAAATTAAAGATGATTGTGAGGAGCGTGACAAGACACAAATCATGTGGGGAGGCTGGAATGTGAGTAGCTTTTCAGATGCTAGCGCAAACTGGTGGATTTTGTTTGTAAGCAGTGCCGTAAGGGATAACCAGTCAGAAAGCGGGATGGACGGCATTCAAAGATGGTCCCAGAGTAGCTTTATATTCTTTCTGACAGGGGCAGGCAGCAGATCTTCTCTGTCAGTGAACTTTTTTTCAAGAAAGAGCCTTGTTCCAACCAGTGAAAGGGCCAGCATCATCCTTCAGGTAATTGTATCCACCACAAAAGGTTTTTGTGTGTCAAAGGAGCCTGACCTGATTCGTTAGGTGGGTGAGGGGCTTCTTTAACTGGTCTGAAATGATGATTTCAGTGATAGACATGGAGAGCAATGATGTTAGGCTTGGCTAATTGTAGGCTTTCTGAGTAGCAATTAACATGTCAGAAAAGTAGTTATGCTTGAGGGAAATGCTGAAACTTTCCTTGCCTCCTATTAAAAAAAAAAATCAAACAAAAAACCAAACCACAAATGGAAGTCTCCTGTAAACTAATGCAAACAATCTGGTAGTGCTTTGGGAACCTGTTTGTCAGTTGCGTGACCCAATCTTAGCATGTCGGGAGATGGCTGTAAAGAGGGCTGCCAGCAGCTCTAGGTTTGCTCTTACTGAGCATGCAGCAGATCACGCTGTGTGTACGAGGCTTGTTAATACCCCTGGCAGCTGTAAGAATTTCCAAGACCATAAAAGCAGCTTATCTCCCGAGGAGGAGAGCCCCCTTGCCACCCCCTTCCAAAATTAAACAGATTAACTTCCTAAGAAATGGAGAGTTTATTCCACCCCAAACCTACGCTGCTCATTTAAGCTAATCTCTGGAGGGCTGAAAGGCCTCTTGTCTGTGATTGGAATCATATGATAACGCCTTCCTTGGTTTCTCTTTCGTTGTGCCAAAAAATTTGCCTTGCTTTTGATCTAGCTGAGAGCTGAAGCAGCTTTTAGTGTGTTTATGTGTGTCGTACGGAGCATTTTGAGACAAGAATATTGGGTCTTGTGTCTGGGCTTCTGGCATGGTATCTCATTGTACCCTGCTTACGGACCCCCTGAGGAGATGCTCTCCTCTGGCATGTGCTGTACCTTCCCCTTCCCAGTGATGGTTAATAGCACTTCCCAGGGGGTTTCTCCATGGATGCGGTGGGATTTTTGAGATCTGGGGCAGAATGCAGACTAAACAGGGGGGTTGAGTTGTTATCTTAATTTGTAGATTATATTCTGCAGGCTGAAGAGAAGAGTGTGCTGCAGGCCACCGTGGTCCTGCCTCCCCTCCTGCATCCTGGCCCTGTGCTGGCAATGGCACTCATGTCTGCTGCCGTGCTCGGGCATGACCTGTAAAAATACTGTTAGTAAACACTGAATAGTACTTGCTGCATAGTAATCAATAGATGTAATGAATAATCTCTGCCCTACTTCTCCCTATGATCTGCTAATCTCTGCTTGATGGACACTGAGTTTACTTCTGAAGAGGTCTAACTTTGGCATAGACACTATGAAGGCTATAAATGTTATTTTCTTCCCCCCAAAAGACGAACTTTCCACTTTATTAAATGCTCGAGAGTCTGTTACATCAAAAATCTCTTACAGATGTTTTCCGAAGAGCAAGCACTCTTTCCTCCTCCCACCCAAAGAGGTCCCAAGGAAAAAAAGAAATCTTTCCAATGTTCAATACATCAGGACTGTAAAAATGCAGCTAGCCCTCAGCACATGGGTAAAGTTTATGCTCCCCGGAACTAGATCCTCATTGCTCTGCAGAGCTATACCAAATAGGCTTTGCTTGGGCAGGCGAAGATGACATTTCAGAAGGAGGAGGACTTCTTTCACACCGCATTATTCAGTGCTGATGCCAGATGCTGATGTGGAGGTGTCCCCTGTGCTGCTGCATCTGTGGGTGACTGTTGTAGGAACCTGTCTTCCCATTTTGGCACAAAGAGCCTAGCTGGTGGGTTTATGGCAGAGCTAATGCTGGGCTAGGGGAAACTTAGGGACAAGATGTGGGCTGCAGACTCCCCGCACAGCTGGTTACTCTGTGCTTTCCCAGGGTGCAGTAGATTGGTACCACTCTTGCTTTGCTTATTGCTGGCGGGGATTGAGGATCCTGGGAAAAACTTGTCCCTGAAAGCCCTTAAAGGAGGAGGAGTAGAGGAATTGCAGGGCATGTGGTTAGTTGAGCACTCTTTAATTTGGGAACGTCAAGGAAGACTCCCAGGCTCTCTTCTGATAAGATGAAACACTCTAAACTGTGTCAAAAAAAGAGGCTTCCGAAAACATCTGAATTTGGATTGTTGTTCGAACCTTGGCTCCCTTCTGACCTTATGTAGATCATGTAATGTCGTCTAAGAAACATAAGGGCCCTTACCCTTTGAACCTGTGGTTCTTGGCTCATCCCTCTTCTGGCTTTCCTGTTCCAGTCCTCGGAAGCCGTCCTTGCTTGCCATCGGGTTGGGGAACTGGCTGCTCTGCCTGCAGAGCGTTTCTCTCAACAGTGGGGGAAGATTCATTCATTCATCCAAAAGATTTACCTTGTTTCTGTCACAATGAAGCTTTTGCCTTCCTCATTTTTTTTGTGTCTGTCTTGCTGGTCTGAAGGCTGAGTGGCAATTTGAAGCCTGCTTAGCTAACGTCACGTGTGGAATAAAACGTTTTGGAGTAACGGATGGAGGATTGGTATCGTTTCCCGGCAACCTGGGGAAACATGTGATGTTCAGTGCAGGGGACCCTGTTATCACCCGCTGAGTGTCCTGAAACTCCTCTGTGTGCCAGGAGCAGAGCAGAGCATGTGTCTCGCTTGCTTCGTTTGAAAGAAACAAAAAAATAATGGAAAGCTTTTCATGCATAGTCTGTACTATGCCCCATACACCCATTTGTACCATTCAGAAGCATTGTTTTTTAAAAATCTTCACAGATTTCCATTAACTGATCAGAAATATGGTAACTAGCTTCAATTGCACTGTGTTTTGCTTCCTCCATCACTTCTGTGGAGGTCAACATGGATGTTAGCATGGTTGCTGTAGTGGAAGCTGTCACTGAAGGCTTCTCTTTATTTTTTTCTTTCTGTGATGACTGTAAAAACTTTATGTTTGTTAAAACATCTGTGGTATTTAATGCCCTATTGTTTTCCTGCTTTGCAAGCAGGAAGGGAGAAATGTATATTTTCCTTTACAACAAACCAGCCTTTGTCAGATGCTGGCTCACTTGGCCTTGGTGTGCCGAACTGCTACAAGTGAGTTCATTGTAAGTGTCTCTAACAATGCATAGTTCATGCCTCATGCTTTTTGGATTATGAAATCATATACTGATATACAGGTATGAGAAGGGCTCTGCATCCATTCAGCACAGGTGAGATTGTTATCTGGGCAGTAATTAGCTTGAATAGGAGACTGGATTTAGCTGTTTCCCTGTGATAACTTTGCACAGTTCAGACATTGAGATGCTAATATTTTTGGCATTACACAGGTTCCTTTTGTTCTCATAGCTTATCTCTGTTTTGTTCTAAATAGATGGCATTTTAATGGTGCAGATGCATCAGATACTCTGGAATGAAACCAGATCTTTCCCGGTGGAGGTCATGCTGAAGTTTTCATGTAAGGAGAATGACTATGAATCAATTACTTGATACTTCATTATGACGAAGGAAAACAAACATGACATCAACAGTGGGTTTAGCAGTCTTTGTTTCAGAAAGGAGTTTGCAGAACCATTTAAGGCAAAATAAAATCTCGGAGAGGATCATCAAAGGGCTCAAATGAGAGCATAAAATACTGTACAATGAAAAATGTCACAAAAGCTTCAATGCCTTAGATATGTATGTGAAAAATTTCAGGCTGAGCCTTCCCACACTATGGGAGGTCATCAAGTAAAGCAGAGTTAGCTCTGTTTATCTCCAGTCAAAGCGACACATGACTTAATTTGCGTTTTAGTCTCATTACTGCTGAAGTGTGAAGTGTCAGGTTAAAAAGACTACACGCTTTTCACCCATAGGGATTGCTCTGTTTTACTGGGTCAGGTCAGTGCTATGGCTCAAAGCATTGCAAACGATTAATGTTTAATACATTTTAAACTTAAGTCCTTGAGAATACAGAATTAACCCTGTGGACGTCTGTGACTGGGACTTTCTGATACTCACCCGTTTCAAGGCATACAGTGTGCTATTACTGCTGGCAAAGGAGGGCTGAAACAAAACTGGAGGAACATATTTTTCTGAAACCCTATTGTTCTTCATAGACTGGTCCTGGCAATCTGTGCTCTTGCATCCTCAAAGACTGCCAGGATGAATTAGGTTACACAAACATGTCAGTCTTGGACGTGGAGGGGAGAGAAAGAGTCCGATCTAGGTCAAGCAAGAAAATGCTGCTGTTTTTCCCCGAAGAGTTTCTCATTCTGACTTTACCTTCCACATTCTTCACATCCCATACCGAAACTTTAAAAGAAAACCCAAACCCCAAAAAACCCAACCTAAACCCCCAAAACCCCAAGCCAAACCAACCCGTACGAAAGCCCTTATCCAGAAGGGCAGAGATTTCTACCCCATATTCTTGCAATTCTTGTGGCAAAAATTAGTGGGCAGAATGTCCTCCTGATGTCCGCTAGTTAAAGACACTTGATGAGGTTTTCCGACATTGCCACACAGTACCTCTGGTGACTTTTGACATTGTAACTGTAGTGGTGAATGTCTAAGATGAATAACTAAGAAGAAATCCATGTATTCTTGTGTCTTGTCAGCAATGTTACTTTCATGGTGGTTTATCATGCCTTGTTGAGTATTAATAATTCAGAAAAGACTGGCTAAGGAACTGCTTAATATACTGTCTTTTTCCTTTTTGGAGTGGCGTAAGGACAGTTTACCTTAGTCATGATTTTAAAGGAATGCAGTAGTCTCTGTAGTATAAAATCTAAGAGGAACAAATTTTCATGGTGGTAACAATCTTCATTGAGACCTTTTTTTTGTTTTTTTTAAACCTAGAGTACTGGCACATTTATTTCGGAAAGGCGTAGATAATGTCAGCGTTGAGTTCTGTGGCTGTATAAAACAGTGGGATGATGACTTAGACCAGTGTATATTGATTTGTGGCTTACTTTTTATATGGTTTAGTAAAAGGAAACATGAAGTTTTGTTTAACTTCTTCATCAATGACCTGGATGAAGAGTTAGAATGTACCCTCAGTAAGTTTGCTGATGACACCAAACTGGGAGGAGTGGTAGATACACCAGAAGGCTGTGCTGCCATTCAGTGTGACCTGGACAAGCTGGAAGGTTGGGCAGAGAGGAACCTGATGAGGTTCAACAAGGGCAAGTGCAGGGTCCTGCACCCAGGGAGTAACAACCCCATGCATCAGTACAGGCTCAGGGCGGACCTGCTGGAGAGCAGCTCTGTGGAGTGGGACCTGGGAGTGCTGGTGGACGACAGATTGACCATGAGCCAGCAGTGTGCCCTGGTTGCCAAGAAGGCCAATGGGATCCTGGGATGCATTAGGAGGTGTGTGGCCAGCAGGTCGAGGGAGGTTCTCCTTCCCCTCTACACTGCCCTAGTGAGGCCCCATCTGGAGTGCCGTGTCCAGTTCTGGGCTCTCCAGTTCAAGAAAAATGAGGAGCTACTGGAGAGAGTCCAGTGCAGGGCTACGAGGATGATGAGGGGACTGGAGCATCTCTCCTACGAGGAAAGGCTGAAGGAGCTGGGCTTGTTCAGCCTGAAGAAGAGAAGGCTGCGAGGTGACCTAATAAATGCTTATAAATATCTTAATGGTGAGCGTCAAGAGGATGAGGCCAAACTCTTTTCAGTGGTGCCCAGCAACAGGACAAGGGGCAACGGACACAAACTGAAGCATAGGAAGTTCCATCTGAACATGAGGAAGAACTTCTTCCCTCTGAGGGTGATGGAGCCCTGGAACAGGCTGCCCAGGGAGGTTGTGGAGTCTCCTTCTCTGGAGATATTCAAACCCTGCCTGGACAAGGTCCTGTGCAGCCTGCTGTAGGTGACCCTGCTTCAGCAGGAGGGTTGAACTGGATGACCCACAGAGGTCCCTTCCAACCCCTACCATTCTGTGATTCTGTAATTCTGTGACTAATTAAATATCTTAAAATTTAAGATTAATATTCTCCTTTTAGATGTGTCATCTGTTGAGGTCCACTCAAGGCTTTTGTTGTTCCTATGTTAGAGGGCCAGAGAAAATGTTCTGATCAGCAGGCCTAATGGAAGGATGTTTCTAAAATGGGATGGTGAATCTTGTAAATCTTTATTTCAGAGACCTTTACAGTGTCTTGAAGCTGAAGCCAGTGTGTCACAATCTGTTACTCTGAACTAAATGCAGCAGATAGCTCAGCTGAGATTCTGGTTTTGACATTTTATTTAGTTTTTTTAATTGAACATTTGTTCTTAGGAAACAGAAAGGCTGAGACAGATGCTGATATTTCCCACTCACCGCTGGCACTAGAGTTGTCTATTTTTGTTTATTTTGAGAGACAGGGAGAATTGGACAATTGGCTGAACCACAGTAACCAGCATCACCCGCTTCTCATTATTTCTGATGCTTCCTTAAACTTCTGAAATCTTGAGACCGTAAAGAAAGCATAGAGTAATTTATTTAGAAAGCCACACAGAATCTGGCAAAAATTCCAGTGTTTTCAAACAATGACAGGATATACACTGTCGTCTTTGATCCATACATTGGGAAGGGCTTCGCCCCCTGCCTCATCCCCACCCTCCTCCTCCCTGCAGTTTAACTTGGGCTGTCAGAAGTGGTTTCAATGTATAACCCTTTGCAGACAGAAATAGATCGGCATCCCCACAAGCGCTAATTTGGTTGGGAGTCCCCAAAAAAAGGCTGGCAGGCCTGATGTTTGCATCTCAGCTTATCTTGCTGGGCTGTGAGATGAAGCGCTTTGTAGCAGATGAGCTGTCCTGAGGAGAAGTGGAAGAGCAGCTCTCGAGTTTGGAAAAGAATGCACAGCATGGGTGTTGTTTTTCTTTGTGGTTGGGTGCAGGCAGAAAAGGATGAAAATGTGGTTTGGAAATCAAATGCAGACAACTGCTGCTCTCCTTGGAGGACTGCACAGAAAGCGTGTATGTGCAGGAGATGCTGCTGACCACTGACCACATCCCTCTCGCCACCCATTAGAGTTTTTTCAGAATCCATAAGCAAGCCAATGGCAAGAGATTTTTATCTTTTTTTCTTTTTTTTTTTTCCTGAAGGGAAATTTATTGTTTCTCTTTTAAGCTTTTGCAGCTGTTGAGTTGGTGAAGCCTGAACTTCAGGCTTCGTCTGGACTGGGAGGGGGTGGAAACAGTAGGAAAAGGTTCAATGGACAAAGACTGGGGAATTTATGCTGGGCATTTGCAAACTCTTCCTGGGGATTTAAACTATTTGTAGATCTAAAGCTTGGATTCAGCTGTCCTTATAGAATGGGTTTTGTCTTCTCTGTTTGCACTCCACCCCCAGCTCGTTAAGTACAGTAACATAAAGTTTTGAAAATACTGTACTGAATAGTCTCAGTCTTAAAAGGCTTTATTTCAAAGCATGGTTGGCTATGTCTAGGCAGGTGGCTTAACCCTGTTTGACTCCAACACATGTAGAAGTGTGTGTCTAACTCACTCAAAACTTGGCCTCAGAGGTTGATCTCCCAGCCCATGTCCTGGCACTCACGGCATGCCACGGGGTTGCACAAAGTTGGCAGAGCGTGAGCACCTGCCAATCACCCTGAGTTTGCCTGGGCACTGGTGTGACCAGTCAAGCTTCTGGAAACAGACTCTTCCATCAGTCTTCTCAATTAGCCTTGCCCACATGTAAAAGAAGCCAAAATTCACATTTTCACTCTTGGAAGCTTTTCACAGCTCTATTGATTCTGTCTGGTGCGCTCTTCAACTGGCTTTACATATAACGTAAAAAACCTTTTCTCCTTATCCAGCTGCTCAAAGCTAAGTCTAACATGCGGAAGAAGTTCATGTTTCCAAAATTCTCATTGCGTTGATGAACCTCTGTGCTCAGTCAGAAAAAGCCAGAACCTTGCCACTGCTCTTCTGGTGCTGCAGGTGAATGTGCTGGGATGACTAGGGGACTAGGGGACCAGGGACTTGTTTCCCTCTCTGACTTTTCAGGGTGCTGGAGAGAGAGGCACACGTAATCACCTCTCATTATCTCACTGGTGGTCTCTGACAGTGCAGTATACAAATGATCTGATGCATGTAACAAGAAGGAGAGGAAGATTTAACTGTGTAAATTTAATTCTTAAACAATTGTCCTATGAGGGAGGTGATTTTGCTCTTTTACTCCACTCTCATGAGACCCCACCTGGAGTAGTGCGTCCAGCTCTGGGGCCCCCAACATAGGAAGGACATGGATGTGTTGGAGTGGGTCCAGAGCAGGGCCACGAAGATGATCAGAGAGCTGGAGTACCTCTGCTATGAGGACAAGCTAAGAGAGTTGGGTCTGTTCAGCCTGAAGAAGAGAAGGCTCCGGGGTGACCTTACAGCAGCCTTCCAGTACCTGAAGGGGCCTACAGGAAGGATGGAGGGGGACTTTTCACTAGGGTATGTAGTGATAGGACAAGGGGGAACGGCTCTAAAGTAAAAGAGGGCAGATTTACATTAGATATAAGGAAGAAATTCTTCACCATGAGGGTGGTGAAACACTGGAGCAGATTGCCCAGAGAAGCTGTGGCTGCCCCCTCCCGGTAAGTATTCAAGGCCAGGTTGGACGGAGCTCTGAGCAACCTGGCCTAGTGGAAGATGTCCCTGCTCATGGCAGGGAGGTTGGAACTAGATGATCTTTAAGGTCCCTTCCAACCCTTGCCATTCTCTGATTATATGATTTGAACAGGTAAGAGGAGTGGATGGGGTATATCTGCCACAGAGACACTTCTTGCTTCCTGATGGAGGAAAGCATCCCTTTGCCTGGAGTTACTACAGAACTGTGTGTATCCGCTAGATACAAAGCTGTGTCCCTCCCTAGATAACAACTGGTGCTGTGGGGGACCTAACAGCTTTGTGATGTGAATGCAAACTTGACATGCAAGAAAATAGTGAATTTGAACATCTGTGCAGACCTACCTATTGCCAGTCTCTCATCACCAAAGCGAACGTAAGCATTTATACCCCATCCCACTATTGCTAGTTCAGTGAGTGTGTGTGAGAGACTGGGGGATAGTACACTTGGAACGAAACAACTCGGACGGTGCAAGAACCATGTGCACAAAGGTCCACTGAGATAAGAATTCACAGGCAGGAGCATGAATGTCTGCTTACATGGGCACACATTCCATGGTCATGGTCATGGGTCCTGTCCAAAAGAAGGGAAGTAGCAAGGCAGGGATTTTCTGGGAAATGTTGAAGGCACTTTAGTTGTGATTCAGCAGCTTGTTTTGGTGGGGATGGTACCTGCAGTGCTTGTAAGGGACCTACAAGTACTTGTGGCATTTCCCACATTGGAATTAAGCTCAGTGCTGGTTCATCTGTGCCCTGGTGACAACAGGATGAGCTCTGACTCCAAGCCGGTAACGTGAGGGAAAGCAGTCACTTGTGTACACAGTGTTTGGAGTTGTGGCAAAGATGCCTCCAGGTAGGCAGGAGAAAGAAACTTAAGAGCTGCAGTTCATCTGTGGTTGTACTATTGCACATGTTGATCGAATGAGAGGGAGGGTTTCATTCCTTTGTTAAATGCACCTACACCGATACTTGATGATAACATCTGCTTCTGAGCTCCTTCCTGGTTATAAAACACAGTTACCTCTAAAATAAATGTGTCTAAAGTAAATGTGTCTGAAAACTCATTTTTTACATTGTTACATCTGTAATGTAGATATGTGTAACAAGTGCATGCATGTATACTAAATGAGCAGTCGAGAGTAGATTTTAAGAGGTTAAATAGATTTTGAGCTAAATAGATTATGCAGTATTTGATCATGTATTTTCTAGTCTTTCTGAATGTCTGCTCCTGTGCCTTGTGATGTGAATGCCATTTCCTGCAAATGCAAAATTTTGTTACCCTTTTCTGCTATCTATAGGAATGTAAAATGAACTCTAAATAAATGGAAACTTTCTATTACCTACATAGACCAAAGAGCAGATGTCAGTCTTTAGTTGGTGGAGGTGAACAGCCAAATAAAGTTCAGCCAATTTTATTGGGAAATGAGGAAAATCCAGTAGAATATTTTCCAGCTTTAAATTTACTTGCTTGTCCAGCATGCTGCTGGTATTAAAAATACAGATTTGTTACAGGTGCCAGCAAAATATTTAATCTGGTAGAGGGAAAAGCATTGTGAGGGAAGCTGCAAAATAGTTTACAATAATTTACATTCTAGTTTTCCAAAGTCTTTCCAAGGTATTTTCTTAAAAAACCTAAAGCAAATAGACTCGTGTTTGGTTTTATGTCAGAAGCAAACACCTGCAATTGGCCAAGTAACTTGGAGAGAGGTTGCTTTGTGGAAAGGGATTTTCCCAAGACTCTTAACAATCAGTTTAGAGTGGAAAGGGGTTTTATGAGACTCTTTAACCTACCTATTGCTGGTTTGTGAAAGGTGCGGCTATTACATCAGTTAATAAAATAACTTGTCCCACAGAGCTTCTAGTTGAGGGACAGTGTTTTGACTGCATTACTTTAGATAACTCGAGAGCGTCAGGTATGGTTTTGGTTGAGCCTTCTTGCCCAAGGAGAGGTGTGCACAAGACCTGCTGTGTTTCTGATAACAGTTTCAGTTCAGCTGAGTTCTTTGTGAATTATTTGAAATGGCTCAAGTGTACTTCTGGATTCTACTTTATAAAGCAGCAGCCTCCCCTGAAACCAGACAGGATTCCCTGAGCTCTCTCTCTTTGCACGCTCTGACCTAGGGAGGTGGTGGAGTCACCATCCCTGGAGGTGTTCAGAAAATGTGTAGATGTGGCACTTCAGGACATGGTTTAGTAGGCATGGTGGCGTTGGGTTGATTGTTGGACTTGATGATCTTAGACGTCTTTTCCAACCTTAATTATTCTATGATTCCATGATTTCTCTGATGGGCAGTTTCACGCAATGTGACAGAAGCACTGCCCTCCACCTCAGTGTCACCCAGGGTTTGCATAAAGCTGGGCTTCAATCACTGGAGAAACCCCACCTGTGCCTCTGGAAAGGACTTTTTTGAGTGTATCCAGAAAAGGAAATACATGCACCTCCATGTAGAGGACTAACCTGTCTTAGTGGTAGTGATGCTATTTCTAACTGCTGTGATACCAGTGCCTTGAAAGTACGGTGGTACTACCATACAGCACAGTGCTGTTAAACTTTTTGGACAAGGGATGGATGCTGTTTTAGAGGAATCGACCCCCCCCAGCATTCTGCTGCTCTGTTGATCTGCTCTCCCCGTGGGGGTGGGACTGTCCTCAGTGGAGATGGAAGTCCAAAGGCACAACCAGTGCTGCAGCTAGGGTCACAGGTGGGACTGGGGAGGCATTTGGGGACAAAATTTTGTTTTCTGCTGAAAAACACAGTTTTGCTTGAAACCAAAGTATATCTGTGGAGCAAGACGATGTCATTAAAAAACAATCAGTTAACTTCTGAATAAATTGAGGTGAATTTAGGCCGTTCGTATGTTTTCATCTAGTGATTTCTGTTCTCTTGCAAGTTTGAATTTTTATGTACTGTTAGCATGGAACTTCTTGCTTCAGCAAAACATAATTTCAGTGGTTTTGGTTCACTAGTTGAACTTTGTGATGTTTTGGTTCCAGTCAGACGTTATATGGCATCCACCTGGATGTGTTGGTGTTTTGGAAATGGAAGCTCCATGTCTAGCCCTATCATAATCCCGGGCCTTTTTAAAATGACTGGGTATATTCCTGTGAGCTTCAGCTTTTAATACTTACCTGTAAGACTTCTGAGCAATGATGGTATCTGTGAAGTTTGTAAAGAATTTCTCATAGGAAGAAAACCAAGAAATTTTTACTGCTTATTCAGTAATACACCTTTACTGAAGCTCTGTTTTCTAGTAATGTGGAAATCAAGCAAGACCATTAACTTTCCAAGCAAAGGCAGCTGTGTTGGAAGGGATTTTGAGAGGCAATTTCTTGCTGTTGCTTAATGCTCGGAAGTTTGAGCTTATAAGGTGTTTCTCCTTGGGCTTGGAATGCGGGGGGGGGGGGTGGGGGGTGGGGGGAAGAAGTAATATTTGCTGTATTCTGAATATAATATCTATTTGTCCAAGACACTTTTGGGTCAACCCATATTGGTTATTTAAGCATGTGCAACCTTTCAAGAAAATTCAGTTTTGAGAAGAAAACTAATCCACATCAGGAAATAGAGCATTAAAGCTATGTGTACAAGAATTATAAGTCTTCGAGGAAGGATATAGTGAAAATACACCCCACAGCCTTACCTGAGTCTTACAGAAATGCAACTTTAGCTTCTTCTCTTGTTCTGCTCATAGGACACCACCAATATGGAGCACGGAATGTTAACCTGAGAATTGGCCATTTGTATGTATTAGCAGATAATAAATTTTAAGGCATTTCACTGGATTATTTTTTCTCAGTTTTAATTTTGCATCCATTTACTTGTTTTGCTTCTGTTTTTATAGGACTCCTGAGGTCCTGTCTTAACATGGGTAAAGTTGCTCACGCAGAGGCAATCTGTAGAGATATTTTATATTACAACAGCAAAACTGTTTTTTATTTGAACTGAATCAACTTGTACTTGATTCCGCCCTTATATATGTATTAATTTGGAAAGGTTATCAGTGAACATTTTGCCATTAGCAAGGCAACCAAAATAAAAGGGCCTTAACAAGTCCTTCTAAACTTGCATTTATTTATGGATGGACTAGCTTACACACTTTGTCTTTTCTCTATCCCATCAATTCTGAAAGCAATATGATTTTTAAAATGGATTTTAACAGGGAGGAGAGGGCAAAATCTAGTTTCTTTTGGAGATCCCTTGCAAACTTAACTGTAAAGCTGCTGCAAGTAAAATACTAGAAGAGGGAGGCAAGAAGAGACTCTTCCTTCACTCTGTTCCTGTTCACTTTGTCTAGAAGCGTGTCGGAGTGGGCTTTCTAAGGTGCCCTGAGAACAGCGACCATGGGCTTTGGCAGACACTGAGACTGGAGGAGTGTTTGCACGATCTGGCCCCGTTACAGAGTGAAAGTGGTGTTGACAGCCCCAAGGGAAGCACTGGGACCTGGGACTTGCTGTAGGGACTCGGTAGCTTTGTATTGAACAAGGGAAACAAAAGAAGGTTGTTTAATTTGCAGAACATTCAAGTAATCCAGTTACCCATGGGAAGGTCTTTTTCTTGAAAGGTGGTGAGCAGCAGCAGTCTGTGTGCTGAGAGGGTTCCCCTCTTGGGGGCTGTAGGGGAGGGGAGCTCCAATGCCCGAGTTCAGATATGGGTGCCTCTTTAAAGGTTTTCCATTGCACTTTCTTCTATGTCCTGAGGACAGGAGGCTTTTTAATTTTCCTTGTTTTTTTTTTTTTTTAATTAAATAGTTGTACTGTTTCAGATATCTGTCTAAAGACCTTGATGTTTACACTTGGTAATCCCACAGTACCCAAAGGGGATTTGTTTGTGACACACGGAGGCAAATCAAATATATGACCTTGGTAAATCACAGGTGGTAATAACCTTATCTCAGATCAGTTAGGCTGTCAGTTATCAGACCACTGCCCATGCCCAGTGCCTTTCTGGGTGAGATGCAACTCGGGTAGGTCCTGTGGCAGACAATGCATTGGATGCAGGAGAACTATCCCAGCTGCTGTCACTACATTGGTGCTGGTCTTGCCACCATGAACAGCTATGAAGAAACAGCAGAAAGGCAATGGCAGAGGGAAAAAAAAACTTCATAAAACTGAGCCAGAAATATGAGGTTAAAATACATACTCAAGGTTTGTATCAGCTTTGCTGTTGTTGAGCATCAGCTTTTTTTCTATTTATAATAAAAGCTAGTCTTTGAACTGAAATATTTCTTCCCACTAAAAATATCTCATTGTGGGTTTTTTGTTTTCCCTAATTGAAAAAAAAAACCCAAAACAAAACCCAAAATTCAAAATTTAAGAACATAATTATGAGAAAAACATTTCTAATGAAAATTCTTATTAGAAAATATATTGTATTTGCCAGTAATTTTTTTACGTTCCCGACCTTGTCTCAGTGGCTACCGTAGGAGTCGAGTTCTGTTTCACCCAGACTCTTTCTGGCTCAGCCTAAAGCAGAGTTGCTCAAGCTTTTGACTTTTTCCACATGGAAAAGGCAGAACCTTTGTCTTTGTCCCATAGAAAAGGTTTTCTAATGCTGGGTGGAAAGATCTTCTAACACTTTGAATGGATGTTATCCCCAATAAGATAAACCTTCTATCTAAAATATTTTCCAGCTCAGATTTTCCTCCGATGGAAAGATATCGAGTGATTCTTTCCATGCATTTGGGTAACAGGGTGAGAAATAATGTCGCTAGAAACTCTTCAGGATCTTGAAATACAAAGGCCTTATTATTCGTGTTGAGGCTTTTTTTTAACGTCTTCAGATGAAAAGTGTGGGTCAGAGTGAGTCTGCAAGGTTATATACATCAACACCTCGCCAAGGCATCAGGCATGTGGAATTCTATATTGCAGTGATTGTGCTTTAAAGAATGCCTGGAAGAATTCTTCTCGGCTACCCAAACAAGTGCACGTACATCAGGTAGTCACGGGTCTTCAGAAAACAAACAAAAAAGTCCACCAAAAAACCCCTCCTTGGAGTTGGCCCATTTCCTGTAATTTTCTAACTAAAGTAGCCAAAATCTGTGGTCTAGACTGGTTTGTTCTGCATATTTTTTTTTTTTTTCTTGGGGATTTACAAACCACAGAGAGTTGGAATGGATCAGGATAAATATTTGCTTATGCATCTACTGATTAGAGCTTTTAAAGTTCCCAATCTTGTTACAACACACATGTAAGCGTTAGCATTCATGTAGGTTAGGTAAATACAAGGGGTTTCCTCTCTACTCGCTTTCCCCCTCCTCCATGTGAGTTTAATGGAGACAACACTTTCAGTGTGGTGTGTTTTTCTTCTGGTATCCTGTAGTGTTTTCTGCCTGACAATTCTCGGAGAGACTGTTATTGTACCAGAGAGCACATTTCTTAGAATCCTTTTTATTCCCCTCCCTTAATATCAAGCATATTATTACTCATCTTGGAGCGCTTCATTGCTGCTGTTTCCGAGTCGGAGATTTCTTGAAGTATGATAGCAGCTGCAGGTAATAACGTCAATCATACAACATTTAGGTTCCTCTTCTCCTATTTGGACTGGAGGAATTTCATTACTAGGACATGCCGTATAATTAATTGCCTTTTTTCTGCATGCAAACGTTATATAAACCTTTAGCCTTTCTGTCTCTATGTGAGAACGGCAGTAAAAACATTCATTCACGCGAGCCACAACCCAACTTGTTAGGGTGGTTTAGTGTGCAGGGGTAAAATCGATTTAGTAAATGTGCATTAAAAAGAGTTTTGCTTGTCAAATCGCCCTACTGTCTATATGTTTGTAAAGGGAGTGAGTTGTGGTGCTAGCCTGATCCAGACTTTCTAATGGTTGATGGTTTTCTTATTAAAACACAAACAGAAAATCATTAGGTAAGGCAGATATCTCTCTGCACTCTTGTTAAAGTTGTCAAATCTATAGCATTACCATCCTACAGTAACTTTGAAAAAGAAAAAATATTTTAAAATACTTATCTAAAAGAAAAAGTAAATTTATTTTGTAGCCCATGTGCTCGCCACTGAGTCAGAAACTAAAATCTGTGTCTGGGCAATTCAGCTGGGGACAACATTAAGAACACTTATAGAATCATAGAATCATAGAAAGTTTTGTGTCAAAAGGGACCCCTAGAGGTCGTCTAGTCCAACCCCCCCGCAGCGAGCAGGGACACCGCTAACTAGATCAGGTTGCTCAGAGCCCTGTCCGACCTGGTCTTGAGTGTTTCCGGGGATGGGGCCTCCACTACCTCTCTGGCAACCCATTCCAGTGTTTCACCACCCTCATTGTAAAGAATTTCTTCCTTATATCCAGCCTAAACCTACCCTGTTTTAGTTTAAAACCATTACCCCTCGTCCTATCACTGCTGTCTCTACTAAAAAGATTGTCCCCATCTTTCCTATAGGCTCCCTTTAAGTACTGAAAGGCTGCAATCAGGTCTCCCCGCAGCCTTCTCTTCTCCAGGCTGAACAAGCCCAACTCTCTCAGCCTGTCCTCATAGGAGAGGTGCTCCAGCCCTCGGATCATTTTTGTAGCCCTCCTTTGGACCCGCTCCAACAGTTCCATGTCCTTCTTGTGCTGAGGGCTCCAGAGCTGAACGCAGTACTCCAGGTGAGGTCTCACCAGAGCAGAGTAGAGGGGCAGAATCACCTCTCTCGACCTGCTGGCCACGCTTCTCTTGATGCAGCCCAGGACACTGTTGGCCCTCTGGGCTGCCAGCGCACATTGCCGGCTCATGTCCAGCCTTTCGTCTATCAGTACCCCCAAGTCCCTCTCAGCAGGGCTGCTCTCGATCCTTTCATCCCCCAGCCTGTATTGATACCGGGGATTACCCCGACCCAGGTGTAGGACCTTGCACTTGGCCGTGTTGAACCTCATGAGGTTCACACAGGCCCACCTCTCCAGCTTGTCCAGGTCCCTCTGGATGGCATCCCGTCCTTCTGGTGTCTCAACCGTACCACTCAGCTTGGTGTCATCTGCAAACTTGCTGAGGGTACACTCGATGTCGCTGACCATGTCACTGATAAATATATTGAACAGCACCGGTCCCAGTACGGACCCCTGAGGGACTCCACTCGTCACTGGTCTCCATCCAGACATTGAGCTGTTGACCACTACCCTTTGGCTGCGACCATCCAACCAATTCCTTATCCACCGAACGGTCCACCCATCAAATCCATGGCTCTCCAATTTAGAGAGAAGGATGTTGTGGGGGACCTTTGTCAAAGGCTTTACAAAAATCCAGATAGATGACTTCCATTGGTTTTCCCTTGTCCACTCTTGTTGTTACACCATCATAGAAAGCCACTAGGTTGGTCAGGCAGGACTTGCCCTTGGTGAAGCCATGCTGGCTGTCTCGAATCGCCTCCCTGGCCTCCATGTGCCTTAGCATATCTTCTAGGAGGATCTGTTCCATGATCTTCCCAGGCACAGAGGTGAGGCTGACAGGTCGGTAGTTCCCGGGGTCTTCCTTTCTACCCTTTTTGAAAAGAGGCACAATGTTTCCCTTTTTCCAGTCACTGGGGACTTCCCCTGACTGCCATGCCTTTTCAAGTATCGTGAAGAGTGGCTTGGCAACTACATCAGCCAGTTCCCTCAGGACTCTGGGATGCATCTCATCAGGTCCCATGGACTTTTGTACGTTTAGGTTCCTCAGGAGGTCCCGAACCTGGTCTTCACTTACAGTCGGAGGGATTTTACCCTCCTGGTCTGCTTCATGCCATCCATCGACTCGGGAGGGGTGAGGAGAGAGGTTGCCAGTGAAGACTGAGGCAAAAAAGTTGTTGAGTACCTCAGCTTTCTCCTCATCTGCTGTTACCAGTTCGCCGGTCTCTCTCATGAGCGGGGGTACGCTTTCTTTGACCATCTTTTTCCGGCTGACATACCTGTAGAAGCCCTTCTTGTTATTTTTCGCATCCCTTGCCAAGTCAGCTCCAGCTGTGCCTTGGCCTTCCTGACCCCATCCCTACACAACCGGGCAGCTTCCCTACTCTTCAGGCACAAGAAAAGAAAAAAGACATGTTTTAAGACCAAAATTTGAAATCTGTTGTGGGTGTTTATTTAAATTGATCTCCTGTACATTTATCTTTAATAAAAGTTGGAAGAGGCTTGATGTTTTTCTCCAAGGATGGCATGTGACCAGTAAAGGCAAGAGAGGGCATTACTAAGAGAGAAGGAGCGGAAAAATAAGATCAGTGATGACAGGGCTGGGTTGGGTGGGGCAGAGAAGTGCTGGGATAGCCAAACAGCCGGGACGTGAATCGCAAAGAGGAAAGATGTGGAAGCCAAACATCCAAAAATTAATTTGCAGGCAAGTGGCTCTGCTGAGAATTTTAACACCTTCTCTTTTGTTCATTTTAAATTCTGTCTCCAGGAACCTGATAATTTAAGAAAAAGGGTCAAGATAAACTGAAAGCCAGAAATGCCTACATACCGGCTTGGTTTTTAAACCAGTGACGTTTATTGATTTCCTGGGGACTTTTGGAGTCAATTTATGTGCTGTTACTTTAAGACCATTTGTATGTAACTTTGATTTTTAAATGCCTAGAGCCCAAGGGTTGCTTTGTGTATTTGGTGAAAGTGAGAGGGGGGAAAAAAATGTAGGGGGAAAAAAAAAGAGTAGAACTTGGCAGAGGCTGTCCCTTTTCCTGCTGGATGTTTTTCAGGTGAACTACCCAGCCATGCTACTGTATTAAAGTCAGGCCAACAATGTGGAACTAAGGATTATTCCATAAATCCTGTTTTAATAGTTCTTTTAATGGTGTTTTTCCTCGAGTCTTGCTTTTTCCCTAGGATTTCCCTCCCCGATCAGGACTTTCCAATCTTCCCCAAAGCGTTGCATCTCCCTGGCTTTTGACCGGGCTACGCACTGTGCTCTGAGGCCGAGAAGAAGAGCTGTGTCCCCCGTGGGCCCGGTGTGGGGCTGCAGTCGCCGATGGCTTTATCAGATGGACAGAGACATTCCAAGTATGCTTCTGGTCTCTGGGGGATATGGGAACATTGGAAATAATGGAAAAGGAAGGCTTAGAGAAAAGCTGTTAGGCAAACTTGGGGCTTTTTGTCAAGTTGGGTTTTTTTCTTAATTTTTTTGTTTTCGAAGGGTGAAATTCTTTACCCCTACGCAGGTCGTTAAAGCTGTGTGACGTCATTTTCTTTTCTTTTTAGAGCTGTGTTTTGAGAAGCTGAAAGGCTGCAGGTTAGGTAAAACCTAATCCCTATTAATGACCATTTCATGACTCCTGCTCCAACCGCCCACAGCGGCTACAAATTTTTAAATGTCTGACGGCTGCTTGGCTCTCTGCAGCATCATTAGATTGGTTGACAGCAGATGAGATTTCGGAGCTAGAAGTGTCACATCCCAGATCACACCCTGCTGGCATGGCCAGTGGGCAGACTAAAAAAACTGGGATTTCAGTGATTTGGTAGGGCAGCAGACCTCCATTTTTATGACCGAGGCATGCCAGGAGCTCCCGCTGGTTACCCCCCACCGCGTTGTTCCTCTAGGTTGCATGGAGGGCAAATGTGATCAGAGCTTGTCTTGTCTGAACCGGGGTCTGGGTGGTGTCAGGCATGGGCTCGCACCACGGTGCTTGCTAGGAGAGGGCTTTGGGGATGGCTAGGCTTGCCCTGTTCTGCTTTTCCGCAGGCATCTGCTCTCGGCGGGTGCAGGGCGGGTGGCAGGGAGCTTTGGTTGGATCTGGCATGGCCGGTCCCCTGTAAATGCAGCTCGCATGGAGGAGTATGAACTTGGGTGGGCATGGTGGGCATGAAATGTGACATGGGGCAAGTGTGGGGAGAGACCTTTGCAAGGTGTTATTGCTTCGGAGAGAGGGACAGTAACCTCACATCGATGTCACCGCTGTAAAATATTCTGGGATTTCTGTCTCTTGTTAAATTTCCTACAGTTTTCATGGTTGCAGCTCTTTTATGCTACCCAGAGGCATTAGGGTTGCACAGCGAGATCCCTCAGAGGCTTCACAGCCCATCTGCCTTGGCTGGAGAAGGCTGTGGAAGTGATGAGACTCCCCTCAAACACTTCGTGTTTTCACTGTCCTCAGCCTTCAGAGCTCTGGCGTCTTCTCTCCTCGACTCTCCTGGAGAGCATTTGCTCCGTAGTCACGTTGAACATTGGGAACTTGTGGCATCTTCAGAACACAATTGTCCTCCTTTTATCCCTCCCGTCACTTTCTGCCCTCCTTAGGTGCGGGGCTTCCTCCTTTCTCATGTCTTGTCTTTTCTCTGGACGATGCCAGAGTTCTTCGTGCTCTCTCACAGAGCACCCTGCCAGTCCCCCAACGCCCGTGCTCTTCAGTAGTCCTGGATGCTGGATGTCTGATATAATGAGGGCATTTGAAATTGGAGCCCTGTGTAAAATACTAAACACTAAATAAGAAGTGATGCAACAGCATTTCATGGTGTCTGCTGGAGCCACAAGTAAAATGTCAGCAATGCTACCATTATGGTGTGGTGGTGTAGGCTTCAGGACAGCATGACAAGCTCTGAAGAGTGGCTGATTTTTTTCTGTGTATTGGTGTCTTGAGTGCTGGATTAAGCCTTTTCAATAATTTATAAAACCTGAAGCGCTCTGGGCAGTATTTTTACAAGGAGTGATTGTGCTGTGTTCAGGAGATGTCTTTCTCAGCTGGGCTATGAAATGAAGAGCTGAAACCTGCCTGTGATGCTAAGAGATGAGCGCTCCACAAAATGAAAGCGTTCAACTTAACTTGCAAACATTTTTATGTTGCCTGCTTTCCCACTTGCTGCTGGTTGATTCACAGTCTTACTGACAAACATAAAACCTCTCCTCTGAAAAAAGCAGAGAGGGAAATGCCCATAAATTAAAAAAAAAACTTTCCCACTTTGCACAACGTCGATTTGGAAATTTAGCTGAAACGTGCAAGTGAATTGGTTTGGACTGCCTTTAATTCCTGCGGAAGGGCGGATGATTTTGAGAGATGATGCAAGATAAGCCAGGCAAACTGCTACACCATTTAAAAAACCCTGAAAACGTTTCCAGACCCAGTCAGTGCGCCCGGGGCAGCTGCACTCTTCCTGGGATCTGCGTGCCAGCGGCCGTGCCAGCAGGAAATGCGGTGTGACCCGTGGCGAGCCTGGAGGGTGGGAAACGCTGTGAGCAGAAGATTTCCACGGGTGGCTCTAAGTGTCCCGGGCAGTTACTGCGTGGGCACGGACGCAGGAGCAAATGTACAGCCAAGGGAGCAGTAGGAGCATCCTCTTGCCTCCACGTGCAGGGCTGTGAAGCGCTTCCCGTCATGTGTTCCTGTGGCCAGGCTGACAGCATCGCCTGCTTCCTCAGATGCTGGGTCTGCGTGCGTGAAACCTGGCTGTGAAGTAGAAACGGTTCTTGGAAAGCATAATATTATTTTAATCATAAATTATTTGAGAACTCAATACAGAAATAGCTTCAGATCGCTTCTTCCAGAGGGGTGTTTTTGCAGTCAGGGTCTTTATCAACTTCTCAGTGGGAACTGCATGAATGTTGCCACAAAAATGCAAACAGTAGTGCCTTTGAGAAAGCAGTTTGGCATCTCTTAAGCAGAAAGTTGTTTTGTTTTCCTAAGATACAACACAGTTTTCAGTTCAGGGACCTGCCGTATGTGCCAGCATATGGAAAAAAAATACCAGTTTTGTTAACTTGGTGTTCAGAAGCCACGGGGAGGGGGCGAAGGAAGCAGCTGCCTTTGCAGTTTCACAGCAATCTCTGTTACTGCTGGGGGAACGGCACAGGAAGCCCACAAGTGAGCACCCATGGCAGAAGTGCCAGTGGCCTGCAGTCAGCCTCCCAGACTTAGCTGCCCCCAGAGAGCTCTGCCGAGGGCTCTCCTCCTCCTCCTCCTCCTCCCCCTCCTCCTCCTCCGCACCTTCGCTTTAGCTCTTGGCATCATGTGCAGGAGCGAGGGTTGTCCCCACTGCCGCCTGCCTCCCAGTGCAGAGTGGAAGAGTTTTACTGGCCGTACAGTAGGCATCTTTGTGGATACTGTGAAAATACCTTTTAGTACTTTCTGGTGTCTCGTGGGTATTATATATTTGGTTAGTGCATTATTTTAATTTTTCAACTGCCTTTGGTTCAAGAATCCTGAATGGAAGCTGTTGTGCAACTGTTTTAATCTGATTTTACAAGCCGATTCCGGCTTGATTCCCAGCACAGAGAAACAAAGAAGGGCTCAGTTGTGTTTTTCGTCCAAAAGTAAAAGGACCTACTCCTTTGAAGATCTTTTGTAGAGTGTTAAGCTTAGAGAGTGATTTGCTATTGTTTAAATTTAATCTCCATAATTACATTGGGATTGGATTAATGACAGGTTATTTTTCTGAGTCATTCTTTTCTGGCACTTCCAACTATCGAGTATAAAGCCAGGTCTTCATTGGATGTAAACTGGCATCGCTCCACTGAAGTTAGTGGAATAACTCCACTTTATATTGTGGTGGCCCAGATGTGATATTATAGCTGTTTCACAGAAAGCATCCTTTTGGAGTTTGTTGGCCTTGAATCTTCTTCTTCTATTTAAGCCTTCTAGGCATTAACTTTCAATTGCAATACATTAATGGTAGCACAGCTGGACGGCCTCAGCTGGACCCAGAGGGATCAACAAAAGGTGCAATGCCAGATTCAACCATAACCATCTTGACTTTTTTTTCTCTTTAAAAGTGCTTTTTATCACCAAGAGTGCAAGCGGGAGAAGTTCATTACTTATGTCTGATGAGCTTTTACATGCTTTTATCTATGAGAACAAACCTTCATTGGGGATGCTGTACTGCAAATCTGGGGGAGACGTCTGGGAAGCAGAGAGACTGCTCCTTTTTTGAAATTAATTATTTTTGCTCATTCTGCTTTTCAGAAGAAGGTGAAGAGGGAGGGACTGGGGGAGACCTGGCACATAGGAAAGTGGCAGCAGGAGCGGTAGGCAACGCGCTTGATGTGTAGGGGATGGATCTGTCACCACAGTCGGGGTGATGGAAAGAAACAGCCTTTTCTTAGAGGTCCTGAGGGGCTGTGTAGATTTGCTGTGATCGTGGAAGGTATTTGAAGTCACTGGGCTGAGAGCAACGTAGGAAGAAAGGATCTCGCCCACCCTTGCACATATTGGGCAGGAGGGGGCTTTGATTTCAGACCTTTTATATGAATGTTTCACCTGAGATTCTTCTATTTTAAAGAATTTTCTTGCTCACTATTTGTGAAATGGCATGCTGATAAACCTTAGTTTGGAGAATGGGAAGGTTTTGCTTTCTTTTGGGTCCTTACGGTAAAGACAAAGTGATGAGTCCTGTCCCTAAGCGGTAGTGGATTTAGGGTGTCACTACAGTGGGTTAGACCGCCTGTGTCTTTAGCCTGGTATCCAACTGACAGTGGCACGTGCTGTATGTAAGTGTGAAAACCAGACAGCAGCAATCTTTTCTTTCCCTGATGCAGCCTCGCTACTTCCAGGAGCCATCTGGTTTTTGCTGCTGGGCTGCTGTTACACCTGCAGGTCCACGCAGTACAGCTTAACTTCAGTTTCCTTGTTAACCAGCAGAAACTAGGTGTGAAGTCTTTTGGTCTTCTGTTCTTCCCATTTTAAGCCATTAAACTGGTACTTTGTACTCTTTGCTCATTTTTACACGGTTTTTAGGAAATACTGCTTATTTTAGAAATAAAGGTCAGCTTTAATCTTTAGTAGTAACACCGCTTCTACAGTTATGATCGTCTGCCAATGAGGTGGGAGTGTTTGGGAGGCTTGGTGTCTTTTTTTAGATTGACCTGGTAGATGTGGAAAATACAGACAAGCCTTCAGGCATATCCTGGCCATCTCTTCAGAGTAAAAAGGATGTGCTGCAGGTCTCATACATGAAGATCCCGGTGTCTGGTTGACTACATAAGCACTTATTTTGAAGTAGGAGGTAAATTGTAAGACCTAAAAGAAGACAGTCTTACACTGAAGTCAGACATCCCTCAGCCTGGATGGACGAAAATCTTGTATGTCTGAAAGCTTGTCTTCTGTCCTCCCCCACCGTGTGTCAGTTAGTCTTAGAAAAGACCTGCCAACTTCTATATTAATCTTGCCCTGTGTTTTGATTGTTACTGCCTTTTGCATCTTTCTACAACTGTAACCAAGAATGAGGAGGTTTTTTAAGCTCACATAAATTTTGTCCTGTGTAAACTAATGACAGCTATTATTGAAGAAATTCTGGTGGTACAGCTGTAAGGTTGCAGCAGTAGATCAATCATGTATGTTGTACACGGTCCTTTTATTAGAGGGGACTATTGGAGCTGTGGTAATGCTTAAAGTATTTGGGGCCTAATCCACTGCTTCATTGCTCCAGATGTGATAAATGTTGTTGTTGACTTAATGCAAAAATTGGTGACGTAAAATGGAGAAATTGCCTCTGAGCATGTTATGTAGCTATGGTGGCGAATCTCCTGTTAGTGACTCAAGTTGTCAGGGCCTTTCTCATTTTATTAGGAAGGGGGTCATGCATGAAGGCTGAGAAGAAATTACTAGGAATGGCTTATATTTGAACTCAAACTGAAATAATGAATATTTGTGCAGAACTCATGCAGTACTTCTGCATGAGGTGGTGAAAACTGGTCACTTTCACTGGAGAGTGGTTGCAGTGGCTCTGCAAAACCAAGTCGTCACCGAAGATCTTGGGGTGTGAATGAAGCTTCAGAAGCTTCAGCCTTGCTGGGGACAGGACGGATGCAGAACGTCCCATCCCAAATAGTCATGTACAATCCCACTCCTCCTCTTCCCCCTTCAACAAGCCAGGTTGCTGTAGAAATTGTAATTATTTATATAGACAATATATTTCAGAAAGTTTGCTTTTGGAGCTCTAGGTTTTGAGTGTACATGTTTGCATTTTTGGCTTTAGCTCCTAGAGTACGAGCTAAAGACTTTCTTAAGCCACCATTGAGATTCTCACCTGAGGACCTGACCTAACACCTTTCTCACCAGCTGAGAACTGGAGAAAACCACCAAATATCACGACGCTTGGTGCTACTGTTCTGAATGAAAATTGTGTTTACTTGGGAAAGACTGTTGTCCTGTTATTTCTGTGTACCAGTTACTTTAGTTCAGCAAAGAAATGCTGAGAGTTTATTTCCGTGACTGTATTTCATTTGGTCCAAGGTGTATGCAGCACACTCAAATGGAAGTAGGATGGTATAGTTACCAAAATAGATGCATTGTGTTGATTTCTTAATTAATTTTTTTTGGTGCAGTGTTTTTAAAGTAACAAGTATTGTAAACAGTAAGTTATTTTTAAATGAAGGACATTTTGTGCTGAAATTGGCTGTTGCAACACTGGGTTAGAATTAGAATACAAAAAATTCAAAACCACAGTAACCCTGATTTTGCCATTCTTGCCTTTTTAACTGCTTAACAATAGTGTTGTGTTTGTATAGTATTTAAAAATATTTGTTAAGGGGAATGTAAAGAGCTACTGGCAGGCTTCTCTGTTAACTGTTTGTGTGTGCCCAGCCACTCTGCTCAGAAACGAGCTGTAGTGAAAACTCAGGGGCAAGTACTGCCGGTGTACACAGCTCCGACTCTGCTTTCTGTTGCAAGTGGAGGAGCTGCCCCAGCTCCAGCCAGGATGGGAGCAGAGACCTGTGTAATGGAGTGGGCAGTCCCTTAGGCTCAGAGGATGTGCACCCATGGTGGGCTAAAACCTCTACAATCTCCTTTCCCAACTGGCCCTGGTACGTGCATGCCTGGATCTGTACTCTCCGAGAAGCTACTCCAGCAAATGAGTAATAACATTCAGGATAATATAGTCTGACCATGAGGATGAATTTTATATGGCTGTAGTTCATGTTGTGACCTTGCAGTCCCTGGTTTTGCCTGGCTTGGTCCTGGTGTTCTGACTAATACTGGGGAGAGGTTTATGGAAGGCCAGCATGGCTCAGGGCTGCTCACTTCCACCCTGTCCTGGCTGTGAGATGCCTGATTTTCCCTGCAAGGCCTTTGCACAGTTGGGACGTGCACATGTCCATCTTCGGATGGAAATTAGCTGTGGATTTCACATGTCACCAGCCAGACTGACCGGAATGAATTCACGTGGAAAAAAAAAATTTGGAAAGCAGCTTGAGAAATGATTTGTCCTTTTTTTTTGTTGTCTTACATTTTGACATGCGCTGTCTGTGTTTTGAATACAAGGTCATCTGATGTGTTGTAACGTGATAGCAATACAGACTGGGTAATCCTGGGAACCAGCAGCTCGGATCTTGTCTGTCCAAATTTTACTGTTCTAAAACTTGACTTCTTTGTTAAAAATGAACAGTTTCCATGGGGTAAAAAACCCCCAGAGAAGAACTGTTGGCATTTTATATTTTTAAGCTGTCTTGCTGAATGAAAACAGTCGATTATTAACTTGATGGGGTGACAATGAGTATATAGAACTTAAATATCTCACCACTCCCACAAAGAAAGAAAAACCCACCCTCCATTGTATCATGGGAAGATACATAGCCAGAAAAACTTTCCAACTCGTTAAACTTTTATACTTACTTCATACAAGCTTAATATAGGCTTTTTTCCATCCTGTGGTGTTGTAGGGAGGCTTCTGAACGCAGTCGAGGAGGATACCATCAACTTAACAATATTTCTTTCTGAATGTGCCTTTCTTATAACAGAAAAAGCTAAATTACTTAATCTGAAGGATTAAAAAAAGATTTCCTTGTTTGTACATTTGAGATTGTTTATTCTGCCAAGCCTGATAACGAAATCAGTCTGAATGTTTCCCCTCTAATCAGTTTAGTCAGCTTCTGTGATTGCATGGGGCATTCAGACAAGGACGGGAATAAAGGAAGAAAGTTTTAAAAAACAGGAAAATACTATCGTAAATAAATCGGGCAAGTTAGAAACTGGGAAAGGGTACTTGGAGTCAAGCACCATACCTGCTGCTACTTTTCATGCTCTGTGTTAGATGTTTTGGTGGGTTTTTCTTCCTCTTGTGACTTTTTAGAAGAGGGGTGTGGGAAAATACTGATTTAGAGGACTAGAGTCTGGCTATATCCCTTTTAAACTGCGTATTTTGTAGTGAAGGTCAGGCTGCCGTCGCTGACTTGAGGTCAGAAAGGAACAATAAAAAGTGACATTTGGGCTTGTTTTGAGCCCTGTGCTGGGTGGGATGGCTCTGCGCTCTGCCCCGTGTGCTTGCAGGCTACATCGCATCATGATGTGGGGCTGTAGCTGGCAGCAAGTGTTGAATATTCGCATCACTGTTTCTCTCTGGTGTAATTTTAGTTTTCCGGCATGCTGATGGGGTTCTGCTGCTCATCCTGGTTGTGTCCTTCCCCTGGCTTTTCCTGATCCTTTATCATTCTCAAGCCCTGGGTAGAGCCTCCTCGCTGCATCTCGCCCACAGGTCAGCTCGTCCTCGCAGTGGCACACGGGGGGGACGTGGGTTTCAGCTGCTCGTTGCACTCGCAAGCAAGGATTTAGCAAGTTCTAAATCAAGCATCGTTGCTTCATATACATGTCTCTCCAAACCTGTGGATTTAGACATTCCCTCACCGTTAATTACATCCTCTCATCTTGTAGCAGCAAGTAAAAAGGCCGTGTTGGGCACGTCGTCCTGCTGCAAGCAGCCAAATGCAGTTGCTTGTTGGTTGGATGCTTGCGAGTTTCTGAACGTACGTGGCCACTCTGTTTTGGGCAGTGCATCCTGCGGCGTGCGCCTCGGGGTGGGGAGTAACCGGGCGGCTCAGGCCCCTTCTCGGAGGGCGTACATGTGGGTGACACCAACCGGTCCAGCATTGCCAGAGTCATTCCCAGTTAAATGCAGGGCTGGATGCTTCAAAGGAAAGCCCAGTTTGCCGATAACTGATGGCCAGCGAGGTGATTCCCAGGTGGCACTGGAAGCAAGCGGTACCAGTGTTTGCCTTGGTGCAGTCTCTGATGGAGATGCTGGGTGTCACCACCTCATTTCTGGAAGTCGTAGGGTCTGGTAATCCGCATTTGTCAGTTGTTTGACATCTAAACTGCTCAGACAGACGCAATGTGAGACTGCCAAAACTGGCAGCGGCGTCTGACTCCGACAGTGGTTTGGGAGTTTGCCTGTTCGCCCCATGGCAGCTCTTTACGCAGCATCTCCAAGTGCGGTGTCCCACAAAGTGCTCGGCAGCAGTCATACGGAGGTGAAAAGATTTCCAGGCGAGCTTCAAAGAGAAGGATGTGACTAACTGTCTCGCAGGGAGCCAGGACGTGGACCCAGCCAGATGAGGCAGCTCACATGAAAGGGCTGCCAAAGAAAAGGGAGAGGACACAGATGAAACTGGGACTGGGGTGTGAGGAGGAATGGGCAGTTGGGAAAGGTAGACAGGAGAATATCCGTGGGCTGTTTCCAGCAGCTGGGACACGTATTTGCTCCGCGGAGAGGTAACCTGTGGGTAGAGCAATGAACCTCAAGCGCGTTGGCCATCGTTCCTGGCTCCACCGTGAGCCTCCGCTGCCTGTCCTTGGACAAGTCACTCTCCCGGTGACTCACTATCCCAGCTGCAAAATGGGGATTGCTGCTTACCTCATGGGATGTTGTGAGGGTAGGCTCCTGGACGCCTTTGCGGTTTGATGTATTAAGGGGGGGCAACAAAAAGTGAGCGCAAAGACGAATGTGAAAAGGGATCTGTACTTCCCTCACCACCTTCTCTGAATGTAATCATGTCCCTAATGGTAATATAATGGTGATTTATTCATCACTGACATCAGTTGCACTGTTGGGAACAGGTTTTAGGTTTTATTTTTTTTTCCCCCCTCAGGGCTTTAAAGATGTAGTTTTGTATGTTTATATAATATGTTAATGTTTTAAGCAATTTCTGATAGAAAATTAGAAGAAATAATGAACAATAAATCAAAGTCAGACTACAGCAAGATGTAATTAAGTAGTACAAGAGTGGGACTAGAGGTAGGGTTTGCAAAGGGGGCCTCAAACAGAGAAAATGCAAGTCCTGAGGCCTGAAGAAGGAGGGGTTCTGCTTTGCATCTGCCTTGAACTCTGTACCCGATAGCGTACCTGAGGAGGGCTAAGGCCAGAAACCAAAAGGGGTCACTCCTTCTCAACTCTCTCATTTTCGACTCAGCTTCTGCAAAAGGAAGAGGAGCTCTGGTTAACTTTAACCCTTGAAATAAGTGTCACGTTAATCTTATTCTGCTCGCAAGGCAGTCTGATGACTGACACACAAACCTGGGAGGCAGAAAACAGCAGGTTTTAGGACAGTTAAGGAACTGCTTGACATGGTGCTAACACTTACTTCTGTCTGTGCCTTTATGTGCTAAAGCAAAATCTCCTCTGTTGGAAGAGGGGTGCGAGACTTCAGGAAATGCTGTAAAGAACACGGAGATCCAGAGGTGGGAAATGCTGGGGGCAGTCACAGCTTCAGAGTTCCACACAGAAGCAAAATGCACGGTCATATTTCACCTGTCAAAGCTGTCTTGTCTTTAAAAAATAGGAAATCTCAAAGGCATTGGCTAGAGAAGGTGAACATTCATCTTTTCTGAGTACTGTTTTTGAAAGGCTTTAGCTGCATAAGCTTTCCTGGCACTTGCCAAGGCTATCTTTGGAGAAGAAAATAGGATTCTTGGGGTTTTTTTGAAGGAACAGGTGGCAGCATGTGGAAACATTGCGTTGTTAAATTTTAGTCACAGTTCCTTTTTTTCCTTTTCTTTCCTTTTCCCATCTGCAGTTGAGTATGACAAGGAGTTCACGCCTCACCAGCGGCACCACAAGGAGTTCAAGTTTAATTTGTCTCAGATTCCTGAGGGCGAGGCTGTCACAGCCGCCGAGTTTCGGATCTACAAGGACTGCGTTGTGGGGAGCTTTAAAAACCAAACTTTCCTTATCAGTATCTACCAAGTGCTGCAGGAACATCAGAACAGGTATGCAAGAAGGGGCTTGCTCTGTGCCACCAGCCGCTGTGCTGGGGAAGGCTGAGCTTGTGCATTTACGTTGAGAGGACTGCTAAATAAATACCGGTTTTGTTCACATTAACAGGGTTATGTTATTGCATGATCCTTTCCTTGTGGGAAACTGGCATGGTAGAGTGAAAAATGGACCTCAGCTGGAGAAAGTCCACAGTATTGTAGCCTAGGGTGTCACTTAGCTGCAATCTTTCTAGTGTCTTTAAATAGAGCAAGAATCTGATGGGAGGCAGTAGATTTTTAAACTAAACTTATAATGCCGGCATTGCTTTTGTGTACTGAAATACACATATCCCTTTCAACTTAATACTATCAGCATAAAAAGCATAACCTGTTTGAAAAATACTGCTAATTGGTGCGGACTCAACCTGCTCTCAGATGGACTTGCATTACAGTAAATAGAAGAATATTCAGCATGCTGACCACAAGTACAAAATTACTCCTGGGTTTTCAGTGGCAATCAGAGAGGCAAAAGAGAGAGAGGCTGAACAGAAAGTGTGACACAAATCCAAACAAGTGTAGATGGAGTGATTAATTCAAAAAGGGTAATGTTTCTGATGGGGGAATGGTGCAAGGCAAAAAGATGGAAATACATGGTCAGTTGAATGTCAGAGTAATGCTGTGGTACAGAAATGCTTCATAACCTCTGCCGAAATGTGTCAGGACTCTGACTGTTGCTCTGCTGCAGGCATAAAGAAAGAAATCGGAAGCAGCGCTCAGCACTCAGGTTAAAAAATCTTCGTTTCTTTCCTCTGTGAAGGCTTTCTGGGTGTTTTTGTTTCTGGTCCTTCTTTCCCCAGCCTTTCCATCAATACCATTTGTGGGGATCCACCTTTGATGATTTGCTGTTGTGAGGGCAACATCAAATAGTTACTGGTGGTTCTGTGAGGTGTATGGCCTCTGGGGAAATGGAGAGAAATGCTTGGATATGCAAGTGATAGGGGAAAAAGTGTTAGTTTTAAAAGGTCAGTGTTCTGTTTGCGTTTCAAGTTGGGGGTTGCTGGAGTGCCTCCTGGGGTAACGTGCTTGCTGGTTAGGATGTTACGTCAATACCCACTTGAAGAACTGATGGAAGTCCAGACGGTCATGCAGATTTCATAGATGTTAGCTGTATTGTTCATTTGTAGCCACATTGAATAAAAAATAGGGAGTGTTGGTCTGGTTTAGATTTCATTAAGTGGAGATCCCACCTTTGGAGCTGGAGGCAATCTTTGCCAAGCATCTGTGGAAGTGATCATTATGCTGCTCTGGGTCGGTCACCAAAGCAGGGCGCAGAGTATGTCAGGGCTAAAGTTGACTCTTGTAAGGACAACTGTCAACTTTTGTATGTATATAACCTTCTTTCAGGGTAAACTGAGCAAAGAAGTAATCCATTGTGGAAAAGAGAATCAAAATACAGGATCCAGCCCCTAATGTACCGTGTTGCCAACAGATTTGCAAACTCTTTGTTCCGAAAGTGGCTACTAGTTCTGTGTGCGGCAATGATGCTGGCACTTTGTATCTTGCTTTCAAATATCATGTGAGAAACATGCCAAAATCAGATTGTGCTGTGAAGCTGCAACGCATGTGCTTTGGCACGGGACACTTTGGTGTCCGCACGTGCTGGGCATCTGTGGGTGCTGGAGACCTCCCTACGGATTGAGCAGAGGCAGCAGCTCGGATGGGGGTCACCAGGGTGGTCTCTCTCCAGAGCTGGTATTTCGGGTCTTTCAGTTCCCTTCTGCCATGTTCCTCCTGCTGCTGCCGGCAGCTGTGCTGAGGGGATCCCACTGTTGGGACTGGGAATCGTAAAGTGGCTTCCTCTAGGTCCAGACTGCCAGCAATTCACCGTCCCTCCGGACACGGGCTAGGCGTGAACTGCTGACCCAGGCATGAGTGTCTGTAGTTCGTTACTAACCTCTGACTCATCCAGTCCCTCAAGGCTCCCTTTTTGTTTCTGTTTCTTCTTTATTTATTTATTTTTCCTGGTGGGAAGGAGGGAGATGTTTCACTAAAGAAGCTTGCGTTTTGGATGAGTCTGTGGGACTTGTCACACCATCTGTGCAGAGGTCGCCAAAATGTGGCTCACAGATTCTTGCAGTTGTAAAAAGGACGTGCCTTTTTACTCTCTTTTTCCTTTCAGCTTACAGAACTCTTTCATGTACATGTAAAGTACAAAAGCACATATGAAAATGTGTGCTTATGTTTAAATATGTGCTACGTGCATATGTATGTACCCTTTATATGTATCTGTATATAAAAGTGTATATATATTAATAGTCATCTATAGTAATTGTCCTTTTTATATTACAAATATGCAGATGTTAAAAGACAATTAAAATATTAGAACCTGCTTACCACTCTTTGCCTTCAGTTGAGGTTCTGACTCCGTAGGCAGCTGCTGCTGCAGATTCGAACATGCAGCTGTGTTGGTGACCTGGGTGGACTTTGGCCTGTAAAAGTTCCTGAAAACAAATACTAAAAAGTTGTATTTAGCTGTTCACTAATGTCTCTGCATGGAGGGGAAAAATGCCTCAGATTCTTCTGGTATGCCTTAAGGAGCTGTATTCTATGAATGGTTTTTGGATTTTGATAGTCATTTCACTTACTTGCTTTTAGTGGAGGGGGTAAAAAAAAAATCCAAAGTGTTTTTTTTCTCCCCTTTTTATCTCAGTGGAATAATTTGGAATATAATGTTTTCTTTTCCTGTTGAGAACACTAGAAGGTTAAATTACAAAAAAGCCTTGTTTTTTTTTAAGGAACTTGCTAAATATTTGTAAGTCTTCTGTTGTATTTCAGCACACATCTTATGAGCCAGAAAATAACAGCTGCCTTTGACTTAAAAAAAAATATTTAAAAAGAGTTGTGTCACACTTCCTTTGGTCTAAAGGTTTGAATAACAGCCTCATATTTCCTGACATTTGATGGCATTTCATTGCATAAGGAAGAGTCTGTAGAGATCTTGAAGTCTGATGGGTGAACTGGCAGGTGAGATGGAAGGAACTGAAGTAGCACCTTTTTTCATCTTGTTCTGCTGACAAATACTCCTTCTGGTCACGAAAATTCATCTCTGAAGGCCACAGAAAGTGCCTGCTCAGTCAACATCGGCAGTTGCCAGAGGAAGTTCAAAGACACCATGTTAATCTTGGCTTTTATGAGTTAACAGTTGTCTGAAGTGATTATTGATAGCTAATGAAATACTTCTGGGCACAAATAATTCTTAACAGGGCAGTTGGTGTGTATGAATTCAAACCAGCAGTCTGCAAGAGAAGGGCAGTGTGCACCTCTGAGGGGAAAAAAACATAAAAAGAAACCTGCCTGCTCCTCTCAAACAAATGAGTTTGGGAGGGCAGGAGATAAGAGAAGGATTCAGTAAATACAAATGTTCACCAAAGCTCAGAGCCTGGAAGTATCCCTTGGATCTGATTAAGTGTAATGAAGTGGCTTAATTCAGTATTACTTGAGCAAAGGAAAAAAAAACTCATCTGGAGAGTGAGAGCATAGGCGTGTGACTCCAGCCCAGATGTGCGCGCTGCTGGACAGAAATGCAAGGCACTGCTGGCCACTCCCTGATGGCTAAAACCAAAACCAAGCCCGAGGCTAAAATTTCTACCACTTATGGAATTACCAAGCTGATTTTTGCCACTGTAGACAAGGCTAAAAGCGAGGATTGTATGGGCCCATTCGAGACTCTCTCCTAGATAGGGGTGTATGTGGAGAGAGCGCAAGTGATCAGAGTATTAAACCTTCGGGGATAAATTTGACCCTTTCCATGATCAGAGCCATCAGAAATACAAAAACAATGCTCGTGCTCTGGGCGGTGAAACACACGTTGAGGGCAGTGTGGTCTAAGTACATTCTCTTTTAAACAGAAGAAAACATTTTAATACTGACTCACTTGTGTCAGTATTATTTTCATCTCCCCATTCCTTCCACCCTTTTGTAAGGTAAAAAAATAGCTCCTAGAAACTACGCTTTTGTTTTATAACCAAACCGCAGTTAACAGCCACGTTTTGTCATAACACAAACTGCTGGAGTTGTCAGTGGGATGCTGCAAAGAGGTTGATGAAGTCCTCAGGATAGGTCAAGCTTGTGGCCAGCCATCAGCGGTATGCATTTCGGATTGTGTGGAGAAGAGACTTCACCAAATAGGGCTGAGGGTGACATCTGGTTTGCTCTGAAGGAGTTGACTCTGGGTTTTGAAATGGGCTGTGGGCTGTAGAGGCTGACACTGGAAGAAAGAATGGGCAAAATGTCCGCTGAATGCTGCCGCCCTTCAGCTTCTGACCCCCCAGAGTTTAAGAGACTGTGCTGTTTGAAGGCTAGAGTGGGGGTTTTTTTCTTCTTTTTTCTCTTTTTTTGGTATGTGCAGAAAGCAGGGAGTTTTGCCAGAACACCAGTTCAGGAAGACAAGTGGCCTCAGCTTCCAGGTGCTTGTCCCACCTTGGCTGTATCTGAGGGCGCGCTTAGTTTCAGCAGGCAGGAGCTGCACAGCCGCGACTCTCCTCCCTTCGGTGGTACCTATGCACAGTTAAGTCCTGCACATGAGCTTGTTTCTAAGGCTGGTTTTGTGGAAGGACCAGCAGAGCCCTCTGTGACTTCCGATGCCTGTTGGGAGTGGGATTGCCATGTAAGCGAGACCTTCACGAGGGAAGGGAAGAAATGAGTTTGTCCCTGGAAACAGCTCATTAATTTATTTTTCTTTCTCGAAACTTCCTTGCTGTCACCCGGAGAGGTGTCAGGTCAGGACTAGGGATGGCAGTTTATGGTTGATCAAAGATGTTAGTCCTTGGTTTGGATCATCAGTATGTTTTCAAGTGTAAATATCCTGCTAATGCAGACCTCAAAACACTCCCACACTGTCCAAACAACTGATCTATGAAAAACACAGCGGCCTGTGTTAGTGATCAAAGGAAGATACGGTACCTTAATGGTCAAAGTTTATTAAACAGTTTCGTTTGCACCCAGAATGAAATATGAGGACTTGATGTGCAGAAAGATTCCTCCTGTACGGTAAGACACGTGTGGACATAGGTGTGCTGTGCAGAGCAACCACCTGGGGAGTAGGTTCTTCTTCTGCTGAACGCAATTCCTGACGGGTTAAGGTGCTCATTGGTTTTTAGCTGCCAGTTACAGTGGTAATAAAGTCTTCCTCTTTGCAACAGGATATTTATACAAATGCGATCCGAGCTGCTAATCTAAAGGGCAAATTGATTTGCCGACAGTGTTTATAGCTTAGAAAATAAATAACAGTCCTCAACTGGATTTTTGGAGTGGATTGTGTAATACAAATGGCAAAGCTAGCATCAATCTGTTTCAAGTTGGGGTCAGATTTGTATATAGTGTGCATATATTTGTGTAAGATAGAGCTGTTTCCATGATGCTATAGAGAAGCATCTGTCCGCATTTCAGTTCAGCTCACACTGTGTGTATGCAATTTGTTGTGTTTTGGGGTGGTTGGTTTGCAGTAGTTTAAAAGCCAAAGTTATTCTGGGTGAAACTTACTGGTTCTGTAACCAGCTGGCTTTTTCTACCAAAACTAAAGAATACCATAGCAGTGCCTGATTTCTTTCCTATAAGGACAAAGATAAATACCACCCCTTTGCCCTCTCCCCCATCTTCATGCCTCAAACTGCATTTAAACTCTGAGGTATAGTACTGTAACCATCTCTACAGCTACAGTGCCTCTTTGTTTCATTGTGTCATAGTCAAGGAAATGAGAAATACATGTCCTACCCCTGTGACTTGGGATTTTTTTTTTTTTTTTTTTTTTTACTGCTCCTGTTGGTAAAATGTTCATTCCTGAGAGCTGTGGAGCTCAAGACCTTGAGCTGGATGTGGGGGGACACCTTCGCACTGAAATATCGATGGCTTTGCTGGGGATTATCATGGACCTGTAGGCTGAGCTTCCAGAGTCTTGGTATGGGGAGACCACATCTAGTTCCAGGCTCTGATCTTCCACTCTGCCAGATGCAGCCTTGAAACCAGTGTTTCACCCTGCAGCGCTTCCAGTGAGTCTACAAGGCTTAAGCTCCTACCCTTTCAGACTTTACCTCCAGGGGCTATGCCTGCAGTAGTACAGGACAACTTTTTCAGCACAAGGGAGCTTTTATCACACAGAGCAGCGGTGGTGTGGGGCTGGTAAGTGAGCAGCGAAAAGCTGAGCTCACATGCCTATCCCTTCTTGTGTGTCCAATGTCTGAATGCGTCTAGGATGGCTCTCTTCTGCCTGTGCCAAATCACAGACCCCTCCAGAGTGCCCTGGCATCTCCATTCTGTGCTTTTCCTCCGCTGGCTGTCAGTCGCTGAGAATTAGTGTCCAGTTGCTGGTCTTCTATTTCACCTTGGAAGTAACTTCATTTGTAGACTCACAGCTCTTGATATTTCCTTCCTCATTTCTAAAGAGCTCTTCTAGGATGTGCACGTCTCTCCTGGTCCTCTGGCCCACTGATGTTATAGCTCCTTCAGGACAGTTAAACTGAGCCTTACTTCTTCTCATAAAATGATAAAGACTGCCTTTGCTTTCCATGGCGGATCGTTCCAGGTGCTGGCATTCCCCTGCCTGAGGCTCTCTGCACGAGCGAGCACTGATTGATTAGATCTTGTACAGTGCTTTTAAATCTTTGGTGTAATGGCCATTTAGTTGTTAAGGTTTTGCGCTTGCGTCTGTTGGCAGTACGTCATGCTGTGCGAGCTCCGCACACAACCTGTTCTATAAGTAATAAACACTTCTTGAATTCAAAGTGGTGCTTACATCTGCTGGAAGGTGGTGGATCTTCCAGTTTTGAAAAGGCTGTGATTTCAAGGTTTTATTGATGTGGAGTTCTGTTCAACTCTGTAAGATTGAGTCAGTTGTGTGTGCAGTTATTAGTCCGTCGTTAGCGGATAAGAGTAAATAATCTTGCTAGCTGGCTGTATGCAGGGTGATTTTTGCAGAAGGTTGATCTCAGTGCAAACTAAAGACTCAGATCCTGAGGTACGCAGAAGAGAAGAGTATTTGGAAAGTGCGTTAATTAAAATGTAAATCCCACACACTTCTGTGCAAAATTCCCTTTTGAGAAACTGCTGCTAGGCAGTCTAGACCATTATGTCAACTTGTCTTTGAAGAAAAGTAAACAAAAAGGTTCAGCTGAGGAAAGTTTTAGAGACTTACAGTAATTAATGCTTTGGTAAATGGCTGTTGATGCGTAACAATCCTTTAGACACCTGGGTAATTGCGAGCTTTGAAGTTGGGCCAAAAATGGTGTTCAGAGATCTGTAATTAAAATAAGAGACCTTTAGCTTGGTCATTCTGAAGGTGAGATTTCTGTTTGTTCTCACTGTCTCCCTGGTAAAACTTCTGCCTGGTCCGGGAAAGAAGGCCAGGGAGGGTGGGAAAGTAAAAAAACTAGTTCAACAGATGCTTCTTTAAATTTAGCTTTTTATAGCTTTGGTGTTTTTCCTGTAGCAAAGTTCCATGTTGTAATGTGTACCCAGAACAGAGAAATTATTTTAATGTGAACATTTCACGAAGTGTAGTAACTAAGATTAACCACTTGACCTGGTTACTAATTTGACTAAATTCTAATCTAATTAGTGTTCAATTAAAGAGAATTAGCACCCTTTTATTGAAAGGTTTACACAGACGTTTTGGTTAACAAAATATTTATCTTAGAGGGGTAAAAGCACTGAAGTTAAATGCAAGCTGTTTCTCCTACAAATGCCCTGAGTACGTGGTTGGGATGCCGGCATTAAGAATAGTAGCAATATTTGATATTTATATCTGACAAATTGGCTCGCTCTCTGAGGACACTGGAGCTAAATCCTGCCTGCTGAATCACACAGGCCATATTTCTCTGGTAAACTGTGTACTTCTTTCTGTTTACTGCAGCCACTTGTGATTGCTCTGTTGACCTTTGCTTCTCCATCCTCCTCTAGAGTCTTTGGAAGGCCGTGGAAACGCTCCCATTTATTTCTTGGGACTTGAGACTGTGCTTTAGGGACTCGATCCAGAATAAAATGCTCCTATTTTGAGTGAGGAATCCCTAACTTGCATCTTCCCATTTAATGTTCTCTCTTGTCTCAGGAAAGTTGTTTCAGCTCATTGCCTCAGTTTCTCCCATTGACTTGCTTCCCTTTAATACTCTAAGGTTAATACATATTATGCCTGCAGCACCCTTATTATGGAAGTCGTTAGCTGAACTAGCCTAGATGGTTAAGCACGCTGAAAATAAAGGTGAGACTGTCGGGCACCGTAGTGACAAAGAGATGACAGTAACTGTGTAAAAGCCCAGAGGCAGGTTTAGGTGGAGAGGCTGTTAAGACACTGCCTCTTTTGGTGATGAAAATTCTCTTCTGTACACTACAGTTGAAAGTCCTGGTGTGCTGCTGCCAGAGGTCCTGTGATGTCCTTGACGAGCAGGGTTGCTTGGGCGTGAAACCTCTGGACTGCCTCTGCTTTCTTCAGCCTGTGCTGAGAGCAGATATTCCTTCGTCTCCGCTCAACAATGCTGGCTCGTGCATTTCTTCCAGCCATTCTTTTTCTATTTTTTCCCATTCTTCATGCTCCCTTCCTGTTTCCCTCTGGTCCCATCTTGCCTCTGTTATTCTCAAATGCTGAAGTTTTCAAGTATCCTTCCATTAATGTGACTGCATATGTGGTTGTGTGCTTTCTCTTGGAAGGCCACTGCCCGCCTCATTACACAGGATCAATGTCCTCACTTAACGGCTAGAAATTCAATACTTTTTCATGTGACTTTCTTGCTATATGATCTGTTTCTCACCTTTTCTTTCCCTTCCACCTGGGGCCAGCCTGGGAGATCTCCCAGTCTCCGTTCCAAGATCAGATGTCGTAAGGCTTTTTTGCAGGAGTATCAAGGACATTTCTTCTCAGCAACATGGGAAGAGCAGATTTCCCTCAGGTGACTGATGGTATTTGGTTTACCAAGGGGGAAAGGAGGGGAAAGTATGTTCCCTGCAGACAAAAAGTCCAGAGGATTTAGTTGCGAAGCGCTGAATCTCTGTTGGGCCTGTGTGGGCAGCAATTTTCAAGTACTTACTGCGTGGACAAATTTGGGGTGATTTTCTTAAAGGAGGAAGGACATACGACATGTCTATTCTGAAAAAAATAAAAGAGTGGTTAAAGACTTGGTTTAAATAGTTGGGATTCTATTTTATCTAATTTTCCCCACTAACCCGCCCAAATTTTGCCTTTGGAAATAGGTCACTGAATATTTTTTTAAAAAAGCCTTCATGCCAAGGCTAGGGTGCCTTCATGCCAAGGCTTCCTTTTCTAGGAAGAAAAGACATGCAATTTTGTGCAGTCTGGTGAGGTTTGGGTGGCAAACATTAGTTGAAAACAGGCTTAAGCAGAAAGTATTAGGATGTGTTACCTGCTGGCGCTGCTGCCATGACCTACAATACCTGTGGGGTGGACCTTCACTGTTGGCTTCATCTGGTCAAACAATGCAAGAGTCAGTTGAATAGCAGAGCCAATTGAAAACCAGTCCTGTATGAAAATTTTTGCAAAGAATTAACTGAATTGGAAAACCCAATTGTCCATTTTTCTGCATTTTACAAAGGAATTAAAATCTTTCCAAAGTGAGTGTGACATACTGGGATAAAGTGGAACGTTCTCATTTGTAGAACTGTGCCTTGGTCAGGCAGTTTGCTTATTACGTTTGCGGAGGACACTAAGGTGGGGGAGACCGATTGGAAGGCAAGTCCATATTTTAAGTAATCTGATAATGATGGAGGTTCAGTCTGGAAAAAAAGGTGTGATTTGGGAGAAAGAAGAATTTCATTTGAACATGAAAAATCAGTGATGTAAATACACCCTAGGAAGTGACTGGGTGATTTGCGGTTCAGCAGCATGAATCTAAGGATTATACTGGATCACAAGCTGAACATTAGTTAACAGTGTGAGTTTTGTGAAGAAGCCAAAATAGCGTTTAGAGATGTATGAGTAGAGGCATAGTCTGAAAGACACATAAAGATTAGCCTTCCACTTGGCATCAGTAATATCTTGATCTGATTTGGGTCTATAAAAAGCAATGAGAATAGTCAAAATCTACAACATGTGGCTTGCAAGGAAAGACTGAAGATGTTATTTTAGTAAGAAGGGGAAATTGTGGCATTTAAGTTAGATATTACGGGGCAGGGTGCGAAGTGCTTCAAGTGAAACCCATTCAATTTCCTAGAAAGAGGCTGAAATTCCTGAGGCTGGAAATCTGTAAGATCAGGTCAGCCAAACATCTCTCAGGCAAACATCTCTCAGGAGTGACATGGGTGTAGTTGATCCTGCCTGGAGTTCAGGGGAAGGGGCTAGATGACGCCATATGGTCCTTTCAGGCCTTACACCTTGCTGATGTCCAAGTGTCTTCTCAAAGCGCAATGCAATGGGAATGTAAGCTCTGAGCCTCCTCTTCTTGTTTTTGTAGACCTGACTAATCCCATATGGTTGAGTGTTCATGAGGGATTGCTCTTACAGAGTTCCCAGCAGCTCTGCAGCCAGATATGTTTGGGTTGGGTGGACATATCACCAAAGTTACTCAAGTTTGCAGGCTCCAACAGGAAATTGCCTGGAGTGGGCGGGTGCTGGGGAGAGTGTGGCACTTAGAGGAGGGGAGGTGGGACAGGAGATCACAAAGCCATTGGTGTGTGGGGGAAGGTCAGAACAGGTGCTAGGAAACGCTCTTTTCAGATATAGGTATAGAATCATAGTATGGTTTGGGTTGGAAGGGACCTTTAAAGGTCATCTAGTCCAACCCCCCTGCAATGAGCAGGGACATCTACCGCTAGATCAGGTTGCTCAGAGCCCCATCCAACCTGACCTTGTCCGTTTCAAGCATTGGAGAAGACCAGTGTGTAAGTCATATTCAGAGGTGGGAATGATCTAGCAGTTCGTTCCTTTCTTAAACCTGCAGAGGGGAATAGTGGTCTCAGTTGCAGCTGCTGTTTGCGGTCTCCTTTAAGCAGCATTTGGTTTTATATACCTTGCCTGGGAAAGCCCAAATCTTTCAACCTTAAAGTTTCCAAAACATGTAGCAGCTGGCCAGCCCCAGCCACTCACTGCTGTTGGAGGTGAAGGTCAGAGTTGTTCCTGAACCCACTCTGTGTTGGAGGAGCGGTGGCAAAGACTCCTGTGGGAAAGGCTGCTGAGTCAACCACAGAGTGTGCGGCTACCAGCAAGGCGGAAGAAAGCCTCCACGCTATAAAAATAGCCGCACTAGGAGCCCTAATATACTTAAGTGCTTATTTTTCCATGTGTGATCTCATGCAAAGCAAGCTGCTGGACAGTATGACATAGCAGTTGGCCAAAAATAAAATGTAACTCAATCAAAACGTTTTTTTTTCTGAAGTTAACCTTGGATAGGTGGAAGGGACAGGTACCCTGTTTTCTCATTTGTATTAAGTTATTATTAGGAAAAATAAATTCAGGGGGAGAGACAGGAGAAGGTGGGATTGACACCTGGAATCCATTTTGTGGTGATGACCACAGGTTAAGGATAGGAATTGTAGCTGTCTTGCACAGGGAAATGATGCCTGTAATATAGTGAGAAAATGTACGCAGGGAATTTCTCTGGGTGCTTCTCCAGCTGATTCCGTTGAACTGAGTTTTGGTGAGCATTTGATGCTGCAGAAAAGGCGTAGACTTGATAGCATTTGAAGCTGAAGCCCGTGAAGGAGACCCAGTACCAGCAGCCTTGGAACAAGGAGCTCTAATCCCTGTTGATAAGCCTCAGAAAAATGTCTTCAGAGGCCTTTAGAGGTTTATTTTCCTTCACTGTTTGATGGTTGGCCTGTTAGGTGATTTTTTTTTTCATTTATTTCTGATTTTGCTTTGGTCATTTGTGGTAGATCTGTGTTGTAGAAGGTAGGCTGAAACCACGAAACCGCTTTGACAAAAGCCATTGAATGCCTGGAGATGCTGGTAGTTTGACCGCTGTCCTGCCAGAGCTAGAATTGGATTCTTCAGGAGGAAGAGTGGCTTTGAAATCCCTTGCCAGTGCAGAAGCACCCAGACCTATGGACAAGGATTACTTTCCTCCAACCTCGAAACGATGAAAAACATTTGTAATCCTGAATTTCACATGCAGAAGCAGGTGCATCTCATGGCAAAACTCTGGATAAAAACAGGCAGATTTTGAGGATTTTTTTTTTTTCTGGCTATTAACATCCCTTTTACCGAATTCAGGTTTTCTCATTTCTGTAACAGCTAAAGCCAGGGGAGAAAATCCCAGACATCACAATCTTGTCCTTACTCTGCTTCTCTGCAGGGCCTCTGACCTGTTTCTGCTGGACACGCGGGTGGTGTGGGCCTCAGAGGAGGGCTGGCTGGAGTTTGACGTCACCGCCACCAGTAACATGTGGGTGATGAACCCGCAGCAGAACATGGGACTGCAGCTGAGCGTGGTGACCCGGGATGGTAGGCTATGGGCCGGTTAATGTGTATCGCCTCGCGAGCCTCTTGGATGCTGCCTAGAAGTGGTGCTAACAGAGCCCAGTTGCGATGTCGGGGGTGAGCACCCTGCCTTTGTAGGCAGCTGTAGCCACACCACCACAATACTTGGCTGTCCCACGACAGACATATGTTTCCCAGTGAGTAAGGTCCAGTGTCTCTGAGCAGTACCAGGATGGGCTACGGTGGGGTCCCAGTTCCCGAGTTGGAGGTGGAAGGGGGCGTGGAGTTGGGATCCCAGGTAGGGTGAGCTTTAGGGGTGAGAAGAAGAGAAGAGGGCAGGTGTATGGGTATACACCTCCCCACATGGATTTATGGCAACCCTCCAGGCTGCTGCGTCTGCTGATGCAGCTCGGATCCAGTCAAACCTGAGGTGGGAGCCCTGCGCTGGAGAAGGAAAGAGGTCACTGTGTGGGGCTGTTCTCTTTGAGGGCGGCTGCAGTGATGGCATTTCAAAGCCCACAGAAACCTTGAAAGGTGAAACAGGAGAGAAGAGACCGCAAAACAACATGAAATTGAGTGTTCAAAGATAAGTGATGGGGAAGGAGAGGATCTACATTAGCAGAAGGTGACCAAAAAGATGACAGGGACATCTTTCCTCTACAGGAACCACCCTCCAACCTTATATTTTCTTCCTGTGGCTTTGTCCTGGGTTTTGGTACACATGTGGAGTCAAATGAGACCAGAGGGGTTGTCCACTGTTGTCCCTGAGGAAATGTTAGTGCCAGCCTCCACCTCCCTAAAGGGGCCCATCCTGTATTTCTGTCAAAACTCCCCATCTCTTTGCCCTCTGCTTTGCCCAGAGGTCTCCTAATACCTCTCTGCTCCTTGTGTTTCACGGGCAGCGGCAGGCTTTGCATTTTATTTTGTGAGACATCCAGGCTTTGCATTTTATGTATCTGTCTGTACACCTGCTCAATGCCTAAACCAGAGCAGAGGTGCCGTAGGGAGGAGCCAAGTGTTGTGGGGGAGCCTCTTGTCCAGGATGCACGGGGTGCTGTTGTGAAAAAGTTCATAGGTCAAGGTGGCAGGAGGGGAGTGTTTGGTGATAAAAGAAGAGTGTGAGCAAGAATCATAGGTTGGGAAAGACCTCTAAGATCATCAGGTCCAGCCGTAAAGGACACGCTGCTTGTGGGGATGCCGCGATGCTGGAAGGAGCAATCCAATAGCACCGTTTCTCTAACACTCACTTTTCTGTTTGATTTGAAGGTTTCAGTGTAAATCCTAGAGAAGCAGGCCTTATAGGCCGAGATGGCCCTTACGACAAGCAGCCTTTCATGGTGGCCTTCTTCAAAGTGAGTGAAGTTCATGTGCGGACTACGAGGTCAGCGACAAGCAGGCGCAGGCAGCAGAGTCGGAACCGCTCCACCCAGGCTCAGGACGTTTCCAGGGTGTCTAGTGTCACAGGTAATCATGCAGCACCCGTTGTGTCGGGAAGCTGGGACAACTTCTTGGGACATTGCTGTTTGTTTCAGGGTGCAAAAGCAAGAAGGGAGATGTGAGATGGGATGCTTTTCCTCAAGGGAATAGGTTACATCTGCAACAGGATGCAAGAGGGGTCTCATGTAATGAGCCTTACAGGAGTCTTTGTGAATCCAGGGTGGAGTCCAGACCCCCGTGTGAAGTCGTGGCCATTGAATTTGCGGGAATGGGGAGTTTTAACATGGAATTTTGTGTTTGTAGGTTGCTTGCTACAGAGTATTTGCCTAGAATTACGCCATGTGAAATGCAACATTCAAAAGATTCCATCTCAGTGTACAGTGGGATTTGTGGTATTGCACATACACATTCCAGCAGAGTCCTCATTCAGTTTTCTTTGGAAAAACCCTGGTAGAACAGCACAAGATCTTTTTTTCGGTTTTGTTTTCCTTGTGAGAACAGCAGTGTATAAACAGTGAAGTGCATCTCCAGGCAGGCAAGGAGAGGCTTGTCTGTTCGCTGTGGAAATGTTGCATCTTGCAGGTGGTGTACAGCAGCCTTGTGAGTGCTATTGCGGGGTGGTGGGACAGTAGGATAACTCTGAACTTTTTGACAAAAACTGACAGTGTCCTGTCTTCTAAGTCTTGCCTGTTTCCCAGACACTCTGCCCTGCATCACAGTGCTACAAGTCCTTCGTTCACTGAGTACCTTTTTTCCTCTCAAATGTTTCAGCCTGTTCCAAGTTATTTGATTAATTTGCTTATGCTGCCCCCTTCATTTCCAGTAGCATCCCTGCTTTTCCCGTATCTAGAAGTTGCTATACCCCAAGGAAGAGAGGCGGATGCATTTTTTAGTCTGTATCGAGACGCACTGCAGGGAGATGAGCCAGCATTGTCAAAACTTAGCTGGTGCGAATCCGTAGGCTGGCTCTTGCTCTTGCATGCTGGGGTTGTGGGCGAGCCATGCTGCACCCGAGGTGGCCCCGAGCTGGCCATGACGCTGGGAACCTGCAGGAAGCCAGAGCTGGGTCAGGAGCCCCTCCAGGGCTGGCATCCAGGCTCCGGACATAGCGATGTGCCAGTGCAGCCCTATTGCTCCAGCCTGGCGTGGCGATGGACTTGCCCCTTGGGCTAGTGCGTGCCAGTGGCAGTTGGCCTCTTGCAGCCGTTGCGTGTCCTCATGGTGCACACCACAGCGTGGCTGTGGGTTCCCATGCTGTGCCATGCAATTGCTGCAATAGATTGGGTGTGAAATGTCACTTCATGGATTTTAAGGGCAGGAGGAGCGACTCGGCTCTGCAGCCTGACCTCCCCAAGGGAGGCCAGCCAGCACCAGCATGGCCCTGCCAGAGAAGTTATCATCTAATTCAGCATGAGAGCCCTCTGCCAGCCCCACAGGTGGAACTGTCTATTGGTCCCAATTGCTGGGACCCGCTTTGGTCCTGGTTTTCCTTGAGTGCCTCCAAGCTGCAGTTTTAAAGGCAGGCATCACGGCTGCTCACTGGGTTACTTTCCCATGTGATGGGCTTGCTTGGGTGTTACAAGCAATAAACCCAGCATTTACGCAGGTGGCATGAAGTTCTACCATTCAGGCAGGCTTGGTTGCCACTCTCCCTTCAGCGTGAGAACCTATTTTTTAATGCATTCACAGCGCTTTGGGAAAGTTACTTGCTGCATTGTTCTTTTGTGGTACTGGTAGCAGGGTCAGGATAGGCTCCAACTTTCTCTCTCCAGCTCCACAAGCTTTGCAGTGCTAAACTCAAGTTTTTACTACTCTTAAATCAGACAGTGTGACTCAAAGCTCCAGAGGGAGTAGATATATTGGGCAAAAAGGTCCATTTTTACATTGCTGCTTTCTTACACATCAGGTCGTAAAATTCTAAAATGACAAAAAGGGAAAAAATAGCTGGTTGCTCTGTGGTCTCAAGGGCTTTTTTGAGCTCTTCTAGCTCAAAGCCAGCTTTAATTTAAAACCTGGAATTTGGCAGTTCAGTAGTCAGCAAGGTATAGTTGAGCCTCCGTGAATTTAAGGCGGGGGAAAGGAGGGGAATTTAAAGTTAAGATGTATGTTTTGTTGGTTTCTGTGTTTAGAAAAGAGAGACTACATCAGCTTATTTTGCTTTCTAAGTGTGACACTCTTAGACTCTGTTCTTCTTAAGAAGTGGTTGACTTAATAGCCCGAGAGGCAACAATGACCGTTATGCATTTTTAGCATTAAAGAGATCACAGGGAATTTTTTTTTTTCAGTTGTCTGGGTTTATACATCCAGGCCCCGATGATGCGTGGCGGGGCTGGGGAAGTGTTTGCCCCAGGGTGAAGCAGGAGGCGAGCCCAGGGGTTATCCTGAAGACCACCTTCCTCTTCAGACGGTGCCCTGATGCTCTGGACCCAAAGCGGGTGCAGAACTGGGATGCTGTAATCCTCTTCTGTGGAACTCCCCACCTGTGCATCTTCCTCTCTTGCTGTGTCTTACGTCTTGTCAGATTTTTGGTCTGTGGTCTTCCCTGAGCCAGGATTGCCACTACATGTCAGGGCTGGAGGGCAGTTTCTCTCCTGGATGGCATTGATGTTTTTTTGTAGATGGAACCTTCCTTCCTCTATGTTAATGAATACACAGGGTTTTCTTTCTTCAGTCCAAAAGTGAAACCCTTTCCCAAAAGATTCTGTGAGTTGGGTCAGGGCAGTATGTTTGAAAAAGCCCCATTTGCTATCTAAATATGGAAAGCATTTCAAGGCCTGCAGTTCAGAGCACGTGAAGTGTGCTGCTGGCCTGGTACTGGATCTGGTGAGCCAGGGAGTTACGCGAAGGCATGCTGCTACGTGCGGGATTGGGACCCTGCTGTGCTCCCTTTGATGTGCAGTTGTTGTCCTGCAGTCAGTACCAAGTGCTCAGATGCTAAGGTTAAGGCTGTGGCATAAGAATCTCAATGGTCTGTATTTTTTCACCAAGAATGCTCATTTCTCTGTATTATAAACAAGTAATTATGACTCCCTTATATAAAGCAGAACCGAGTAAACCCCACGGATATAAACTGCTTTGACATAGAGTCCTGCGTCAATGCACTCTTGGAGCCAAGCTCTGTTCTTCTGCAGAAGGAGGATGAACAGGAAGAAGAGGAAGTATTTCCATCTGTTGAGGCAGAAAATCATACCCCAGCTCTGGCCCAGGACGTGGAGGAACAAGGAGGGTTGGAGGAGCGTGCAGGTTTTTCTCTGCTGTTGTCTGGGGAATCGAGTCCCTCGCTCAGTCGTATCTCGGGGCAGGTTTAGCTCGTGCTCTCAGACTCTGAGCTGACCCTCCAGCAAACCTCAAGAGATGGGGAATCTTGTCAAGCGACAGTGACCCTTGAGCCTAAGGACTTTGCTACCGTATGACTGGCTCCTCCACGAGTTGCAGTTTCTGTACGGGGCTGCCTCCTTGCCCAGTGGTGACAACCCTCCTCTTCTGCGAGTCAGCCTCCAGGCACATCCCTTCCCAGCAGCCCCTCCGTATGGAGAGAGTCGCGTCAGGATGTCTGACTTCAGGCTGCGCTTGCTGCTCCCAGTGAAACTCCTGCAACACCCCTTTCAGGTCCTTCTCTTTAGCCACCCCAGGGACTCCAGGACTGGTGTGAGGTGCTCCGTGAGAAGTGGGGGGACCCTCCAAGCAGCCTTTCCTTCCAGCGGACGTACATGGCACCAGGCAGATTTCCCTGTGTGTACAGGAGCGAGGTACCGCAAAGGGCATCATGTACAAACACTGAAGGCAAAGAAGGACAAATGTTTTCGTGGTGGCAAGGGTCTTGTTAATAGACATCATTATCTTGCAGCCAAGCTTCCCTGTAGCAGAGTGCTCGGACGCAGACCAAGGGCAGCGTGGCTGGCATTTCTGTATGTGCCTTCACATGCGGGTCCATGTCAGCTCAACATCTCTCCTTCTTCCCACCCAAGCAGATCGCTTTCATGTGAAGTGGGCCGTTATTAACTGCGTGATCAGTTTACACCAGCTTTATCCGGACAAATCACCAAAGTCAAACACCAAGAAGAAGGGGCTGGCCTTGGGCCTCTGTCAAAGCTGTTTTGGCCCACAGAAGCAATTAGTTACCCTGTGGAATTTGGTAAGCTGGCACCTTGGGAGCAGCAAGAGTCTTCTCAGACGGATTGACCTCAGTAAATATTTATATGTTCATTGCCAGCACTTAACGTGGGAGAGGTTATAGGAAATACAAGGTCGGTGCAGAAGTGTCTGTAGGAGGAAGACCATTAGGGTCAGGGTATTCTCTCTCTCCTTTCAGCAACACAAATGCCAGCATCCAGCCTTAAGAGAAACATCTGTGCTCGCAGAAAGTCAGGCTTGAGTTCTGGTGAAGGCAGACAACGATCAGCGCAAACAAGCCACAGAGAAAAGCCATCCTAACTGTGCTGTTTTCACTGTGCTTCCCTGGAAGTTATTTTTAAGTGCATAACTAGGGGGTTGGTTTTATTTTTCTAAATCTCTGTTTTAGGCAAAATACTTTTCAGTGTGATTGCATGCAGTGCCTTGTAAGTGCCAAGCTAGTGTTTCTGAATTGGTACATTCAGGGGAAAAAAAGAGATGATTTTGCTAAACCCGCAATGAGCCTGTCGGAGCTCCCAAAGCAGCTCCCTAGGCTCGCAACCCTGGCAAGCCATGTCGTGGCAGTGTAAGCCAGCCCGGCGGCGGCTGTTGGCAGCGTCCCCCCACTGCAAGCTGCTTCCCCTCGGCCCTCCTGGCTCCCCGCCGCAGGGCTGCCGGGGAGGGACACACGTCCTGTTGCCTCGTGGGTGTTGGGTCTTTGCCCTGCAAACCACCTCAAAGAGCAGTTTGGGCTAAAACAGTTGAGCGCACTTGACTGGGGTAGCTGGTCCTGCTTTCCAGGCTTTGGAGAAGTTATGTCGTGGAGGCCAGCTTCAGTAGCTGAGCAAGCTTTAGCTCACTGCCAGAAACCCTTTACCGCATGGGCTTCTCTCTGCTCAGGCCCGTAATTGGATGTACGTGGCTCTGGGCCGTGTGCTGAGCCCCAAACCATAGGGAATGGTTCCTCATTACGCACATCTGTGTGGCTGCATTTTTTTTCCCTGATTCAGAAAGCCACTGCTGAGGGTTGATTAAAGGTTTGTAGCATCCCTGAAGTTGAGCTGAGGTAGATTCTATCAAATAGACGTGGTAGGCAAACAGGTAAGAAGGACAGAGGGCAGGGGAGCTTGGGGTGAGGGTTAACGGGGGAGAAATCCCGGGAGAAGGGAGGTTTAATGTGTTGACACTGATGAAAGCAGAGGCTGAGCGTGGGCGAGCGAGGAGGTGGAGCTGTCTGCGGCTGCCTTGGCTGGAGGGGTGCCGGTGCTCGGTGCAGAATGTGCGTCGGGCAACTTGACTGCCTGCCGGTGAACTGGGACGCATCAGGGGGACCAATTTCAGGCAGCGTGAGAGAGGACGCGTTCGTGACACGTTCTGCTTCTCGTAGCTTGTTAAGCAGCTCTTTTTTGCCTTTGTTTTCTTAAACTTGTGATTGCTCACAGCCTCTCTTCCCAGTCCTGTTTTCTCTGCCTCGCTTGCCTTCTCCCCTTTCCCGCAGCTGATTTGGGTGAGTTGTAGCTGGATTTGGAAGGCAGCTTAGTTCTTCCCACTCTGTTGTGAATAGATCAGCTCCACTGTAACTCCCTGTCAAATACAGGTGGGTCTCCCCAAAGCAAACAATACATTCCCATTGAAGAACGATGAAGTTGTGTTTTCAGATACTGAAGTGAAAGCCTTTGACAACTAAACATATCTTCTGCTCATTTTTTTCCATTGTTACGACCAGACCGTTTAGAAACATCAAATGGTAGAAATTTGCTTCTGGGCTGAGCCAGGGACTTGAAAAGCTTCATCTGAAAAAAACCACCACACCCTGGTTTCTGCTGGGTATGTCTGGTTTGAAAATGGAAAGCTTGAATAGAGAGACTCGCCTCCATCCTTGCTACCGAGCGCTCCTGAAAGAGTGAGTGGTTATGCTGCAGCAGGCTGTTAACCAGCTCTGCTCACCTGATTAAATCCGTGATTGAAATGAAGCTATTGAAAGTCTGAAATGCAATCCCTAAAGTTTAAAACCCAAACTGCTTCTAAAAACAACTCTCTAATCTTTGGTGGTTTGGAGCCTAGGTTTGAGGTGTAGGGTTTTTTCGGACCTTGGTGTTAACTGTACCCAGCTGTAGTGCTGTGCTGCCCTTAATGTCAGTTGGATGTGCTTTTAGTATTATAGTTTTTCTTTTGAATAAATATTTGCGTTTGTAGTTCCCAAACTTGGGTGGGGGCTGGAGGGAAGAAAAAAGAAAGGCTTATTCAGAGCCAAGGAAAAATTCACTAAAAATATTTTTCTGTCCCAGCTGCCGCATCTGGGGAAAGCTGCGCTGCTGGGAGGGTCCCCTTTCAATCAGCATTAGGGGCACCGGGGTCTGGGTGGCCGAAAGGCCCAGGGCAGTGGGAGGCAGGCACGGCACATCAGCGTGCGGCATCTGCCTGCTGACGGAACCACCTCTGCGTGCAGACCGGGCGTGCGAGAGGAGAGGAGAGGAGAGGACAGGAGGGGAGAGGAGGAGGCCCCCATGGATAAGGCGCTGAAGGCAACACAGATGAGTCTGGATCTGGCTCCACGACGAGCACGTGTGTGTCGCTGTGTGGGGCTCCCACGCTGCTCAAGCCGTATCTGTCGCCATCTCTTCTTCTCATGCGTCCCACTGGGCGCGAAGTGACGGTCTGTCAGCTGCAGCTGGTGGCCGAGCCGCCCCGCTGCAAAGGTGGTTTCTGTGGCTGCTGTGGTGAGGTCCGGCAGCCGCCCGAGGCGTGATGGGATCAGCCACCGCCCATCAAGGCTGGGTTTGTGCAGCCACCCGGGGGTGAAAGGCCCCTCTGTCACGGCTCGGCTCCTCCGCTCACTGTGGTTCCAGGTGTTTGCGTGCGGAGCTGCCTCTCTTTCCAAATATAAATGGGAAATTCCACTCGCCTTCAAAAGCTGCATTTTGTGGGGCTGTGGGGAGCAGCTCCTGCGTGGCTGAAACATCCTCTTGTGTTGTGCCATGGCGAGGGGGAAGGTCTCTGGTCAGGGCTCTGCACCCTGCACCCTGGCTCTTCTGGGCAGTATTGGCACTAAGGAGCCGGCTGACGTTGGAGCCGTGTCAAATCCTCTGTCATTGGCAGATAAGTGGGTTATAGGAAGGAGAAACTTGTTTTTCAGAGCATGGATTGTAAAGGTCCAAGAGCAGAGTGGTGCGTGGAGCCATGTGTGATGTCCGGGGCAGGCTGGGGGTAAGGCACAGAGAGGGATGGGGTCACAGTTTCACTGCCTGTGGGACATCTTACCTGTTTAAGGACTTCTGCTGACCGGTACAGGGGCACAAGGAGATGATTACCCATCCCGGGGTTGTAATTCTCTCAATAAGCACATGCGTTTTGAGCTACCTCCTGGCGTGGCACATGTCAGAAACCATGGCCAAGGAAGTGGGGCAAGTCTGAGCACCCAGCAGGGACGTAAGCTGTGCCGGGCTGAAGGTGCAGGGGCTTATTTTTAAGAAATCATTTTACTGGAGGTGTTTTACGAGTACTGCTTGTCAAGTTACTGAAGGCAGCTGAAGGAATTATAACCAAGTCACTGTTGCTTGGGTCCCTCCATTCCTATGGAGGTGTCTTCAAAGCTTCAGCCCTGCTTTGGATGTCCCCCAACACCCTTCTCCGTTTGGCTGCTGAGGGAGGTCGCTGTTTCTTGCTGCTGGGCCCACAGCGCGCACACAACTGTCCAGCTGTGCCCTCCAGCGATGCTCTGCCTGTTTTACTTTCTAAATTCCTGTTTTGTTTTTATTTTAACAGATTACAACAGCAGTGACTTAAAAACAGCGTGCAGAAAGCATGAGCTTTACGTTAGCTTCCAAGACTTGGGATGGCAGGTGTGTGATGTTTCTCTCTGGGTAAACTAGACATTTTGTTATGAAATGTTATCTAAACAGTGTCACGGTAATTCCACTCGAGGCTGCCATTATGCTTTAAAATGTCCCTTGTGCCTCCCCACCAAAACCAGCCCCAGGGAAGGGCAAATAAATATTGATAGTTGTGACATTTGATAAGAACCAGAGGAAGCTTGATACTTTATGAGATTCAAGTATACAGGCATTCTCTGTCACTCATGGGAGTCACGGTACGGGCAAGGACTCATAATCTGTGTACCTCTAATGATAAGGAAAAAAATCTGATGCTAAGCAGTGATTTTAACCAAATCAAGGTTTTTTTCATGATCAGCCTACTTCTAACCTTGGCCATTGTGTTGAAATCCTCTAATCCTGCCCCACAGTTAGCATGGGCAGTGGTGGGTGGCCTGAAGGCTGGGTTCAGTTGCGACACCATGAGGCTAGAGAGTTGTTTAGATTAAGTTATTTAGGACCAGGCCACAGTGTCATCAAACATCATGTTTCAAAGAATGTCCTCCTTTTCTCTTTTTTTAAAAATGTATATTTTTTTTTTAATTCTTTCATTCAGCACTTTTGTGAGGGAGGTCCCATTTCTATCAGCTAATGTTTTTAGCAGATTATAAATCAGGAGGCCCAGGGCTGCCCCTGCTGCTTCTGTAAAACCCTGCACGCGAAAGTCCTCTCCCAGCTGATGGGACAGCAGCATTTTTTGTAGCTTGTGTCAGCTCCGTCCCACTAGCCACAACTATGGCTGCACGCTGACTCCATTCCCCATTGCTTGTTAGTGGCTTTTTTTGCTTGTGCAGTCTTCCCACCTCCTTCTTAGCTCGCTTGCCCTACTTCCAGGCAGGAGGCATGTTCCAGCTGTGATGTTCACGGTCTTAAAGGCACTGCCTTCAACTTTCTGCACCTTTCAAGTTCCAGATATGAGAAGAAAGGCAAGATGCTGCGCAACGAAGGGCAGAGACCGGCAGAGCTCATTGCAGGAGTTGGGAATCCAGACCCTGCTTGTTGTAGAGAGGTGGTGGAGGCAGGGCAGCAGCCCCTTGCAGTTGTTGGGCACTGCTGTCTCCTTCGCAACACCCAGCAGGTTTTTTTCTAGGAGTGCTTCCCTTGGTCTTACACTGCATTAAACCCTAAATTTAATTACACAGTCTGTATTGGCTTCTGTAGCAGGGGAGTGGCTGTCTGTGGGCTAACCCAGGTAATTGTTGTCAGGTAAAGGGGAAATCATCTTAACAATTACATACATGTGAGACATGCTGGTACGTCCTCCTGCAGAGCCTGACACTGAGGGAGAAATGCCTCCTGCTAGTTGGTTATGTTTTTAAATTTACCTTTGGCTCTTTTGTGTCAGCAGTGGAGAAACTGTAATTTCTTGTTAGCCCTATGGTGAAGAGTCACCTTCTTCCACGGCGTGGCACTCAGCTTGCCACCGGGGCCACCAGCCTGCTCATGCACCTGTGTTCCCTAGTCCCGTTCTGGAGGTCCCTGGGTGCACTGTGCACATGTGCATGTACATGATTTTCTCTGGGAGGGGACACAACCTGAGGCTGTGACTCAACCTAGGAAAGGCCGTTCAGCCAGCAGGCCTAACCTGCATGAAACCTTGGGACATAAAGGCATCCAAACCACAATCCCCACAAGGCAACCGTTTGAAGTATAAAACTGGTTTAGTTTGTGGCAGTTAAGCTGTGCATAGATGTGCACTATTTGGACATTACAATCAGTGTGTCCATGGAAAAGTCATGGCTCACAATGAAAAAAAAAAACACAAACCAAAAACCCAAGAACCCCAAATCCCCAACAGTTTCAGCGAAAACACATTTTTACCCGCAAGAAAAAGTCAGTGGAAAATTTTCAGCTGGTCTTAATTGCACGCAGTTGTCTGTAGAAGCTGGTAACTTTCTCATTTGCATCACGTTCTGTTTGTTTCCTAAAAAGGACTGGATAATCGCTCCAAAGGGCTACGCAGCAAACTACTGCGACGGGGAGTGCTCATTTCCACTCAATGCCCATATGAACGCAACCAACCATGCCATTGTACAGACTCTGGTAAGTCTCCAGAAAGCTCCATGACAAAACGATAGGTGGATTTACAAACCAGTTACCATTGTCTCAGTTGTGTTTTCTTTTTGGCAACAGGTTCATCTTATGAATCCTGATTATGTTCCCAAACCCTGCTGTGCACCTACCAAACTAAACGCCATATCTGTTCTTTATTTTGATGATAATTCTAACGTGATCTTGAAGAAATACAGGAATATGGTAGTAAGAGCTTGTGGATGTCACTGACAAACAGTCTTCACACAGACTGTGATTCTACCATGAACTTCCATCCTACCTTCTGCGCTTTCATGAACTACCTGACCTTGGAGAAGAGAAACAATTGATGAATGACCTTTCAGAACACCACCTATGTGCCTTGTGCAAGGGCGGGCTGTGGGCACTGCATGCTTGGCCATGAGCGGAACGCTGGACTTCTTACAGACTGGCCCTACACCCCAGTGGCCACTCAGCTCTGCAGAGCCAGGGCCCGCAGAGCAGCAGTGTGTCCCCGTGTGCTTTATTGGGCTGGGACGGCCTTCATCTCAGCTAACAGCCTGGCCAGTGCTTGGATAGGCGCTGCAGTTTTACCAGCACCCAACACCCAACACAAGTGAGTTTTCTGTGGTGAAGGATGAGGGGAGGGACAGGGAAGCTGGTGTAAAGAAAGCAGTGTTAGTACTTTGGACGTAAAGCATACATCTTGTACAAGAGGTGTAATGTAAAATTCCTAGGGTTAGGAATTGCCTCTTGTCTAGGACTACTTACTACACCTAGACTGTTGGTCTCCTCCTGAAACCTGTCATGACAGTAAGCATCTTAAATTGTGCCAAAGCAAATGTTTCAGCTCTCTTATTCTCCAAGCACCGTTTAAGTCTGACGCTGCAAGCGTAAGATGGCTTGGCTGCACCCAGTGTTAGAAGCACTAGCGTGAACTCAGAGCCTGGCTGGTTTTTCCAGCTCAATATTTGACTGAGCAATATAACTTCATACACTTCATCTTGTGCAACTTCCTTCCATTCCCCACGCGGAGCCGCCTCATCTACTACCACTTGCCCAGGAAAGAAGTCGGGACGCTTCTACAGCTGTAATTCAGACGTAAGAGTTTAGGGGCCATTCATTCTCTAGCTGGACAAATTATTTACAGGAAGACAGAATGTCAACAACATTTGCAAGGATTTGGCCAACTTTTTCTCTTCAACGCACACAACTAACAAACTGGTATAAAGGATACATTCACAGCGTAGCTACGGTTTGTCTAGCAGAAGCTAATAGCAAATTGTTCTGATCCATATTAAACTTGTATTAAATGCACTTACCTCTAATTCTTGCATTTAAAAGGCTTCTTGTAAATACAAGCTATAATTTATTGCACTTGTCACTGTATATTCATTGTGCTGTACCATTTATAGAAAGATCGCTTTTTTAAAAAGTTTTTATTTAGAAAAATCTGTGTAAACAATTGTACCACTTTGATTTTATACAAGAAACTCATGAGACTGTGCTTCACTAGAAAGTTGTTTAAAAACGTGATAATAAAGGCTTCCTTTAAGGCAGAAGTACATACATTGATCTAATACATCTGCCAGTACAACACTTGGCTTTCACTGTGACTTTTCACCCTTACACATTTTTAGATTGAACAGAATCAAAAGTTCTGGACAGACAGTGAAGTGAAGTACCAGGAGAAATTCACCGATTTAAAAGTTCATGGTTGTGTGTGGTTTTTGGTTGTGTTTTTTTTTTAAAAAAAAGAAAAACACGCACACACAACCACCAATCTACTCCATATGATGGACAAAAAATCAGCATCTTGACAGATTAGTCAAATTAGCCTGCAGGCATCCTCATTCCATGAGTTTCTGTGCACACGAGACGGCAGAATTCAGTCTCAGAATTCAGTTTGCTGTTGTCTCTGTGTCATGACAGTCTCTGCAGTGTAAACTCTTTGGCTTTCAGTTGTGTCTCACACGGACCATCTTACACACCAAGGAACAGAGCCGTGCTGTAAACCCAAAGCACCACAGAGCGCACGGGCCTCGCGTTCAAACTTACCAACGCTTACAGCTTGGAAAAAGGTTAAGGCTCAAGAAAAGTGGGAAACTATTTTACACTACTATAGAACAGCTGAATGAAAAGGAAAAAAAAACTAAACACTGTACTACTTGTCTCTGAGTACTCTGAGTAAGGAGTAGGTCAGCACAAAGTCTGGATTCAGGCAAGCATAGGAAACACCACATCATCAGCTCCGAAGTCTCACTGATCGCTTAATATTAACGGAGCAGTTACAACAGCACCAGTTCATGTTGGCTCTACATAAGTAGAGCATCGTTACTCCTCTGGAGCTGGACGGCAGCAGCCTATGGAGGTCCACCTGACACGTGCACACTGTGGCACCAGTGCTGTTCAGGCACACGTTACAGTACCGTCGCTTCCGTTACGGTGAGGCCTCCCGTGCTGAGAGGATTAACAGCAAACAGCCAACTCACGGTGGCCTGGTATCTTCCCAAGGGTGGGTGGGGGTGTGGGCGTGTTTTCAGCCTCCTCTGACTTTCCATTTCTTAACCAGCAGCTATATTAAGACAGATAGGGTTTAAGTACAGTTGCAGAGGCAAAAGTGACTCAACCACAGCTGTAGCTTTTGCCTTTCTAGTAATGGTGGGCAGCCTGTAAAGGTTACTTTTTAACCAAATCTAACCTGAAGACAAAAATATTCTATTGGTACCCTTAAGCTGGTTTTCTTCATGTATTTTAGTCTCAAAGGAAACCATGTACACTTCACTGCGGGAACGCAGCAATGCAGTAATATTACCAACGCTGAAAATATTCTCAGTTTGCACAGTAACTGCTTGTTAGTTTTCCTGCACACACAGGGTAGCGTGTCTTTAACACACACACACATACATAGAGGGAAGATACCAATGTTTAGTACATTCAGTTTCCTAAAAACAAACAAAATGCCCCAATCCCCTCCCACCCCCAAATACACTATTTGAAAATTAGCAACAATGGAAATCCCTCAGCTACTGTATAAAGACAGCGAGGGACAGAGCATCCAGATTTTTATTACAACTCATCCCTTGCCTGACGCAAGACAAAGCTATGCAGCGATTCAAGGTCTCTCGTCCCATTGTGTTCACTGACTTTCTTTCCACCTCGGAAAAGCAGCAGTGTAGGATAACCACGCACCTTCAAAAGACACACACACAAAAAGAAACTTGTTACTAATGTCCAAATGCACTGCTATCCTTCACTTGTATTTGCCTGACTCTGAAAAGCTACCAAACCCCTCTAACACCATAAGCCATTTTAATTAAAAAAAGAAAAAGAAAACCAAACCCAAACACCCCATCAGCACTGCCAATGCCAACCTGCAATTTCTGAACATTTCTAAGTGAATGGGGTAGTTAATACGTGTTCCTCTAGGCTCTTCCATCAGCAGCTGGCAAGGGCAGCTCCAGCTCTGTCTTCGCTTGTCTGCCTACAAGCACCAAAAGACAGCTTTGTTTCCTCTTTAGGAACAGAACCACAAGGCTGCTTTGGTGCTTTCACGGAGGGAGGCTTCTTAACTTAGTGCCGCCTTCAGCTCTATCCAATAATGAGAAGGACCGGGTCTGAACAAACAGACCAGGAAAGAAACAGTGTCACCCATGTCACCTCTTTTTCTGGCTAACGGAGAACGCAGCTGCATGCTCACCAGGCGCCCGCACGGCAGCAGCCAGCTCAGCTGCACGCTGGAGCCCCAAAGTTTGGTACGCAATACTGTCCCCTTCATTTCGGATCTTTCACACTTACAGAAAATCTGTTGCAGACGTTACGTTCCACAGTGCAGTCTACTTCTGCGATTTTGACATCAGTCAAACCTGGAAATTGCTCTTTGGCAAGGTTCTCCCAAGTTGGAGCCAAGTTCTTACAGTGACCACACCTAGAAACAAAAGAGCGAGATTTGTTTAGCAGATACACCTTCCAGTTTATCTCTACTGTCTTGGTGCAAGAGCTGCAAGTTTAACTAGCAGCCTTTCCCATCCCCTAATGATTTGCCCCTCCAACAACTCCCTTGCACTATTATGTCAGTAAATGAGCTAAGAAAACGAGTGATTTTATTTAAGCACAGAGTTAGTTTCTGGCCTTCGTTAGTCTCATCTCGAATGGTATTCGGGATGTCGGTGCATTAACATTTTACCCTACAGAGGCACATGACGCCAAATAAAGATAAGCACAGAGAATATTTAAATGAAAAAAAAAGCTCACTTAGAAACAAACATCTTTTAAGGCATACGATGTCTATAGCACAAATTTAAGTTTTCAGGTAGCGTATGCCAGTTATGCTAGCGCTACATAGCCCCAGCCTAGTTCTTCAAACGAGATTTTAGTTTCCCTATTAAATTTCTTCCAGTTCCTAACAGCCTCCTTGACCAACATAGCATCAGCCAATGCTGGAAACTCAATTTTAAGAGAGGCATTTGTCAACACAGATTCTGCTTTTAAGGAACATTCCAGTAGTTTAATGCCCTTTTTTTCACTGAAGGTACTCTGAAGTTTAACCACTACCACTGTACTTTCAGGTAGATCCACAATGCAATTGTTTGACAGTCAATAAGCTTTGCTTAGCAGGGATGGGGGGAAATGTATGAGGCCCTATTCTGATTTGCATTAAATAGGGAATCGTTCCATTTACATCATCAGTAACACCAAAAATCCTTTTTCTATTTTATTCACTTATGTCTGTACAGTAATGTGAGAATGTGCACAGAGTGCACATGCTGAAACACTAGTGTCAAGAGAGAAAATTATACTGTAAAATGGCAGGAACTATAGTAAAGTATTAATTTTATTTATATTTTGAACTTGGCTTAGCCAAGTTCCTTTACTGCCTTCAAGAAGAATTCCCAAAGCACTTCAGCCTTTAAAGCTGCATTGCTCATTCTATTCTAACCCAGCTGCACCTTAATTGGATTATTACAACAGCCCCGTAAATACCTCGAGGCTGGATCAGGGCATTTATGAAAATAATGAAAGATGTCTCAAAAAAAGTTTTCTTAATGCAAACCAGTATATATTCAAACCACCTTGTTAATACCCAGTGACAGTACAAAAGCATTTCTGACCATGCACAAAAACTACTGGAACAGGATGATTTTATGCTTAGTCTGCAAGTTAACATTAATATTTATCCAAAACTAACTGAAAGACAGAACTAGCAAGCAACATAATAGTGTTTGCTGAGCCCTACATAAGTTAATCCACTTGGAAGAGAAAAAAGTCATTTATATGCAGAGCACTACAACTGTATACAGAAGCCTGACTTTCAGAGCTAAAACTAGGATACCAACTACATAAATATAGGAAGTATTTTCCTAAATGGTGGCTTTCTGAATGCTGCGGCCAGCGAGCGCAGACTGGTTTCAGAACTTGACTCTGCATCCCGAATCACCATTTCGCAGCCTGCCATCCAACTCTGATCGTACCTGTGAGATCCGGCAGCACCCCGTTAGAATCTCATGGGGCGAGGACATGGTTACAGTGCAGTATTATGAAGAACACCTAATTAAAAATGGAGCATTCCAGAAAAAGTTTCTGATGAGGTTCAACAAAGCCAAATGCAGGGTCCTGCACCTGGGGAGGAACAACCTCATGCACCAGTACAGGCTTGGGGTAGACCTGCTGGAGAGCAGCTCTGCGGAGAGGGACCTGGGTGTCCTGGTGGATGACAGGTTAACCATGAGCCAGCAGTGTGCCCTGGCTGCCAAGAAAGCCAATGGGATCCTGGGGTGCATCAAGAAGAGTGTGGCCAGCAGGACAAGGGAGGTTCTCCTTCCCCTCTACACTGCCCTAGTGAGGCCTCATCTAGAGTATTGTGTCCAGTTCTGGGCTCCCCAGTTCAAGAAAGATGAAGAGCTACTGGAGAGAGTCCACCGGAGGGCTACGAGGATGATGAGGGGACTGGAACATCTCCCCTACGAGGAGAGGTTGAGGGAGCTGGGCTTGTTCAGCCTGAAGAAGAGAAGGCTGCGAGGGGACCTTATAAATGCTTACAGATATCTAAATGGTGGGTGTCAGGAGGATGGGGCCAAGCTCTTTTCAGTGGTGCCCAGTGACAGGACAAGGGGCAATGGGCACAAACTGAAGCAGAGGAAGTTCCAGCTGAACATGAGGAAGAACTTCTTCCCTCTGAGGGTGACGGAGCACTGGAAGAGGCTGCCCAGGGAGGTTGTGGAGTCTCCTTCTCTGGAGATATTCAAGACCCGCCTGGACAAGGTCCTGTGCAGCTTGCTGTAGGTGACCCTGCTTCGGCAGGAGGGTTGGACTAGATGACCCACAGAGGTCCCTTCCAACCCCTACTATTCTGTGATTCTGTGATATGCCAACAAGCCCTGGGCTTAGAAATCAGATTAGAAGCTGCTTTTGTGCACAGGTGTAAACCGAATTTACCAGCCAGTTCTGCTGGTGGTGTAGTAGCAGGACAGGCACAGGTTCAGTCTCGGTCCCTCACAGTGCACAGAGCGGATAAAGGGAGTGAAGAAGGGCAGTAAAGGTGAAGGGGGGACTGACGGACACGACAGGGTTATTTCTTAAGACAGTGGTGGCAGATACTTGCTCACGTTAGATCTTTCAGATGTAAGAGAGTACAGAAGTGGCTCTCAAGCAAGCAAACCACACTGTGGTAAAAAGGGTGACAATACTGGAAAAGACTGCACCATTGAGATTACGTAAAGCGAAACTTTCCCTGGTACTTCTTGCCTACAAGAAGAAACACATTCATGCCTACTGTCAAAGTTAAGCTGCAATATTTTGATTCTCCTGAGCATATTTCAATATGGGTTGCACTTGCTTGTGCTGCTTTGTAATGGTGACCTTTTACCACCACGAGCAGAAGATATTTTTATATTTTATATACTGCATTAATGGGACGGCTAGTGATGAGATCAGATGTGTGTTGTCTTTCATACAGTGCAATACAGCTTAATCTCTCCCCCTACACTAGGCTTCCTTCTATTGGCGAAGACACTGGGCAACGGAGAATACAGACGGCATGCAGATTTCCTGAGAGATTTGCAGAGAGAGAAACTTAAAGCTTTTTGTTTAGTCTCAGAAGGGAAAAGAGGGAAAATATTTGTTCTGCGAGTTTGTAATACTGAGGTCTTACCCCAGCTTGGGTCCCAAGCTGTGCTGGATGTGCCAGTAATGGCAGATGCCAGGTAGGACATTACTTTCTTTCCCCCCAGTGCTTTCCATTGGGTGTCCACACCTACACCACCTGCACTGGACTTTTCTACCTTGGGTCACTCTAAGAACATACTACATGGAACATATTTGTAAGAGCTTCTCAGAATCGTCACTTGTGCAAATGAGTTCTTCTGTCAGTTAGTTGAAGAGTAACAGTCAGTTATCCATAGTTCTACAGGCTGCACCAATTCCCAGGTGGCTCAAATGAGGCTTCTGAGAGAGGCTGGTTGTGGCAGGAGAGGGCCCAGAAGCCAGCACGCTCTCCTTTCTCAGCACTGGTGATACGCTCCCCTCGCCTCACCCCAATCGAGGGACGGGAGCATGCTAAGCCTGCAAAGAAAGCTTCACTCTCCTTGGTCCCCAGCACTAAGCTTCTCTGTCAGCCTCTCCACAGAGAGGGATCCCAAAAAAGCAAGAACAGATTGAGCTTTTTTGCCGTAACTCTTGCCAGCACACACATTCTTCAGTTAAATCACATTTTAGATCCAGACAACAAATAGAATACTACACGCAGCTCAAAGACCTACAGCGACAAATGCACCGACAGCTCAGACGAGCAATAATGCTCAACAACAACGGGTAGGAGCTTCTTACCACGGAGCGTAGAATTTAATAAAAGTGATCCCCCTAGCAATGGTTGCATCAAAATCTTTTTCAGAGAGAGAGAGCACTGCAGCCTGTTAAAAAAAAAAAAAAAAAAAAAAAAAAGTAAAATAGAGTCAAAACTTTCTGTATGTATAACATCGGCCAAACGAACTCTTAGCCACCTGAAAGGGAAAAATCAAACTAGAAAAAAGAATATTATTGATAATATAAAGAAGAGTAGCCACAGCACACCTAATTTTTAGCCCTCAGCTGCTTTCCTCCCCTAGTGAGATGGAGAGAAATGCATATTTCACGCTCAATCTCATCCATAATTGGAGAAACAAACCACCCCTATATTCTGGGGATTTGTCTGTATCCAGATTTCTAGATGTTGGAAAAAATTGCCTTCATTTTAATACACTGTCATGCAAATGTTTCAAGGAACCACCCTGAGAGGAGTTGGCTTAAAGCACGTAATGGCCATCTGACAGTTTAATTAGGTATTTAAGGCACAGTAGTGATGTCTTGGCAGCTGTTCTCCCTCTGCTATATCCCTGCGCTACACACACAGGAAAAGCTCTTACCAGAAATACATATTTGCCTGTCAAGAGGACATTGCCACGCCACACTCGCATGGACGCCGAAAGAATTTTTACTGCTGATAAGATCAGGAGCAATGGCATGGGAGTGATGGGAGGACAGCACGCTGCCTACTGACAGTCCCAAACATCCCATGAGAGCACAGAACTGTAACAAGCTTCATTTGTTTTGTATGAGACCCTTAAGGGTAGGAGGTAGTCAAAATAAATAAATAAATCTCATGCCTATAAAAGCTTCAAATTCAAATGAAAGCAAAATAAAACAAGAGCTCAACTGGCAGTATTACCAATTCTAGTTAAAACTCAGAGTTTTATGACTAGAAGCCAAAAAGAAACTTGAAATTACAAATTAAAGGTACCTTTACTGTAAATGTTAGTTAATGAAATTAATTTACTCCATTAAGTTCAAGTGTTATCCCCTCTGAAAATTATTTGCAAATTAGAAATTATGCTTTTAATTAAGAATTACAAATTATCAAATGAAGAAAAAGATTAACAGTAAATATGTACTCTTCTATTCTGAATTTCCTACATGGACATCTAAAACAGATGTGCCAAACATCATTTACAATCTAAGACACCAAATCTGAAAAGCCCATAAATAATGTCCTCCCCACGATCCACACAGTAAAACGAATTTTAAAGATACATAGGTTACTATCAGAATAGCAACGTGAACTATATAACCACAAAAATAAGTTTAGTATCAGCTCAATTTTAGCTTGATTTCTTAAGAAAATACATCTTGTGCAATTACAGAATCTGAGCTATGCAGTCACATAACCCGAGCATCTGCTGGTCACTCTGCCTTAATCCACGTGGATCATTTTAGAGCAATTTTAGTGATGTTGGGCAGGAGAGAAGTCTCACGGACATAAAAGTACAGCTTCCATGAAAGGGCTGAACAGTGGGACACAAATTTGAGGTGGAACTCGTTGCTTTTGCTGCCCGTGGTACCAACTGGGGGCTGCTGACGGTAACTGCAGGCAGCGTTTGCTGGTTACATGGGCTACCCCCTTGCTTCAAAACTTGTGAGAACGCCACCAGAACCAAGGTGTCTGAAAGATGAGTGACCAAGAAATGGTGGCAACGAAAGCTGCGATGTAAAGTTGCAAAGACAAACTTTAGACTTCTACTGTGTCTACTATTATTTGGCAAAAAAATCCCCCCACAATCCTTCCCTATTCGTGTGTGTGCTGCTACAAGCAAGGCATAAGTGGGAATTTGCATCACAGGTGGTTTATGTCATTTCTCTAAAAACAGAAAGACAACTGGTTACTTTCTGCATTTTACCAACACCAGCTTGTTGGCATCTTCCAAATATGAGGTCAATTAAAAAAAAAAAAAAATTGAGGGGTACAAAAATCGCTAATCAAGCATCACTTCTGGTAAGCCATTTTACGTAAAATGAGTAACCCTGCTGAAAAACTCAAACGGGAAGGTATGTTCACCTGTGAGAAGCTGCATATAAACTGTATTTATAGTCGTAATATTAATACTTTTAAAATACATAAGTTCATTCTACACCACAAAGGAGTGTAAATTACCATCCTTTATTTTCTGGGCAGAAGTGTTTTCTCCTCATTTGATGATAAAGTATTCTGGAAAACCATTCCTAATCGCTCAACCTCACCTGTTTTAGATTCAGCTTCAAAAGAAAAAAAAAAAGGCAGATGAAAGGCCAAAATGATTTAAAAAAGACAGAAAACTAAATGACATGAAGTACAACTACGCAAAGGTGATAAAGCTAGTCCTGCCAATTCTCTGGCAACATTCATCACCCTTCTAGCTCCTACAACCTGGATTAGAATAAGCTTCCAAACCCGAAGAGTGTTCTTGCCACAGGACACATAACGTTGCCACATTTAGATCAGTCTTCATAATCTTTGCTTGTTTGTTGCTTCTGCAGATAAGTCTGTAAGTATAGGACCCTGGCTTTTTTTAGTGGCTTTGCAGCATGTGCCATCCTCCTGGGTTAAAGTGAGAATCTTCTAAGAAACATTCATCTCCATAGTGACAAATATGCTGTCATACAGACTGAGGTGCCAGCAGTTCTACAGACCAAAAAAGACCACCTATATGCCACTCTATTTTTTTCCCCTCTCAAAATGCATCAGGTTAGTAAACTAGGACTTATAATCTGATTATATACAGTCTATAGTCTACTCTTATAGTCTCATAGTCTACTCTGCCCTAAGGAGGCCCCATCTGGAGTACTGTGCCCAGTTCTGGGCTCCCCAGTTCAAGAAAGATGAGGAGCTACTGGAGAGAGTCCAGCGGAGGGCTACGAGGATGGTGAGGGGACTGGAGCATCTGTCCTATGAGGAAAGGCTGTGGGAGCTGGCCTTGTTTAGTCTGGAGAAGAGAAGGCTGAGAGGGGATCTTAGAAATGCTTATAAATATCTCAAGGGTGGGTGTCAAGAGGATGGGGCCAAACTCTTTTCAGTGGTGGCCAGTGACAGGACAAGGGGCAATGGGCACAAACTGAGGCATAGGAAGTTCCACCTGAACATGAGGAAGAACTTCTTCACTCTGAAGGTGAATGGAGCACTGGAATAGGTTGCCCAGAGAGGTTGTGGATTCTCCTTCTATGGAGATATTCAAGACCTGCTTGGACAAGGTCCTGTGCAGCCTGTTCTAGGTGACTCTTCTTCAGCAGGGGGGTTGCACTAGTTGACCCACAGAGATCCCTTCCAACCTCTAACATTCTGTGATTCTGTGATTCCACCCATTAATTACTAGAAAAATAATCAGGAAAGTATTTGGTACAGTTTACAGGTAGAAATTGTGAAGCCATCAGGGAGACAGAAACACATGGAAGACCTGGACAGGTTGCTGGAACAGTCTGAAGGTTTCCAACACCGCTGCAGAGTGCAGCAGCACTTACCTCAACACGGGTGGGTTCTGGGGGTGGCTGCGGGGCTTCGGTGGGTTTATCTGCTGGTGGCTCTTTCCCAGAGCTCTGCAGCTGGGAATCCACATATTCCTTTAAGGAATCGAAGTCCCTCTTCCCTTTGTACTGGTCACCCTACAATTATCAAATAGTTTGTGCGAGTGTGTATATGCAGTTAATTTAGCAAATAAATAATTAGCAAATAAATAATTATCAGCAAAACTAAGATTGCCAAGTGTAAGCATATTCATAATAAATACGATTATCTAGTTGTTAAACCTCTCCATGGCATTTCCTTCATGCCACATCTTCAGCATTTGCCACAGATTCTTCTGTACCAAAAGGGAAGAATCTAAAATTTCCTTGAAATTAAAGGTATTTTAGAAGTGTAAAGCAAATTTTAGAAACTTTTCCACTCTGACCTTCATCTCTCACTCTAGTCAGCATTTTCAAGGTTTGATTTTTTTGAACCTAAAGCTACCACAAGGAACAATAAAATACTCATCGCTGTTTGGTGGTGGTCTCTGTTATCATCAAAGCTCTGTACAGTGCTTTGACAGGGCTGAAAGACTTGACCTGCACGTCACCTGACTACATGGATGCTCCTCTGGCCCACACGCTTGGCATACATCCTCGGAAAACCCAAACAGTGAGGCAATGCTCTCTGGGTGCCTAAGTTCACTAGGGAGCAAGAGACAACCACTGCCTGCTGCGGGGCAGGAATATCCCGTGTCACCGCTCTCACATAAGTTCAGTCACATTTTTGAACACGCAAGTAAAGCCCTCAACCAGCCAGATCTTCGAGAAGCCAGTTTGCCTTGGATGCTTCCCCATATCTCGGGTCCTTTCACAGCTCTAGAGAACAAGAAATCAGAGCACCTCCGAGCAGTTTCTAGCCTCAAAACCACTGCTGGCCACCTCCAAACTGGGTCTTGCATGATTGCCCTCAGCGCTCTCGGCAAAAATTAGTACTGATTTCTCTGTTCAAAAGAGATCATCTCTTCGAGACACTACACATCCATTTTGGATAAAACTCTTTCGTGTTTCGGCCCTATGAAGGGTGGGCTACAAGATGTATCATCTCTCTCAGATGAGGAGTAACTCTTCAAGAAACAGCATACAATCTTCCACACGTTGGAAGGAAGAACAGATGCCTTTGCAATTGTTTCCTGTATCTTTGGAACGCTTACTACACATTTTCCTTCTTTTGTCATTCATAATGTTACTTGTAACTATAGCCACCTTCCCCACACCGGGTCTAAATCACAAAGGAATTGATCTACAATGACGCCAGAACCCTGTACCTGCTTGTTTGTATCCATTTCAGCAGGGCAGGGTCATTGCTCCCAGGGCTTCTGCTGCATCTCACCAAGAGGGGTGGCGTCGTGCCAGACTTCAGTTATGACAAAGGGGATGATGGTATTACGGACAACAATGCTGGATGGCTGAAGCAGTTCTCCAGTTCTCCTCCTCCTCCCCCCCACTTACTAAACAGTAGAATAGCTGCCAGAGAGATTTCCAAGAATTTCTGGATCAGATTATTGGAAAGTTGTTGGGCTTGGTTTGTGTTTTTTTTAAATATATCGTATCAGCCCGCAAAGGAATATGCAATTCTGGTGGCAGTACACCACCAGGGAATACCACACTGCCAATGGAGAAAAGCCAGTTTGATGTCAACAGGAATACATTGTTCAGACTAATGGCTGAGATTCAGCTTTACCAAATATAACAGCAGTGATCTGACTTTTTCTTTCACCACACTCTTGATTCAAGTAAGTCCGAGCAACTCAAACTTCAATAATTACAAAGGGTCAAAATAAAAAAATTTATCTGGCTTGTCGAGAAAAGCCACAGCTACCTTTTCTAGATCAAGATAGTACGGTTCTAGCAAGGCATCTAGCCATTTGTAGCTATCTGAAAGATAAAAATAAAGCACGTGGAAAACCATTCTGGAGAAACAGCAGAACACTTCCTATTCTTCAGACTCACACCATATAGAGACAAAAGTTTAATTAACTGAAAACACCTCTAACCTTGGACATGCCACCATGTGACTTGAGCACTACCTCAAAAACCTTAGTGGGTAAGAGCTGAAAGAGGACTCCTGGATCCTCTGCTTGCAGACGTATTCTTAATATCTATTTAATACATTTAATTTATCTAGAAAGTGTGAAACATATGACAAGTAACACTACCATTTATGCTTATTTGCTGCTGTTCATGTACATGGTCTTCATAAATATTTTACTTCCGCCTAACTTCAGAATATTGTCATTCTCCGAATTGCTACAAGGAAAAAAGTCAGCTGGGCCCACAGGACTCTTACTCACAGTGCAGTATGAAGTGTTCAGATTTATAAGGAAAACTTGCATCACTCAGCAATAGACTCCACTTACAGATTAGAACCTTCTGATACACACTGTTAAAATTACATAATTTTTTATTATTTCTATTTCATCTGTTTTTTTGTGTTCCACAGGAGGCAAGGTATTAAGATAAAGTACACCCAGAATTTTCTTACACAGTGGCATAACTGAAATGCTGCTTACAGATTTATGAACATCATCCTGGTTATTTGCAGAGTACAAAGAGCAAAAAGCTCTAACTTTAATCTGTGGATGAAGCATGCCTCTTCCAGTAGCAGACTGAACCTCCAACATCCTTTTGTCTCACATGCAGACTTTCCTATATGCCCACTTGATCTTTTTTCCCCAGAATGCAAACACAGTCTGAGTATTATTCAGAAAAAAATGGTCTGACCTTTTGCTGAGCTTGCAGACTCACCTTTTCACCACTCCTAAACCAGAGAAGTGTGGGATAGCCACGAACTTGGGCTCCAGAGCAGATTTCATAATGCTGGGTACAGTCGACCTACATTTTGAAAAAAAATATAAACCATTCAGTGCATAAAATAAACATTATTTAAGCATCATAGCTTCCCTTGTGTTTAAGAACTCAGAAAAATACAGGAAACTAGCAATGTATGGCTTGGAAAAACTCATCACCAAGTACTGTCTTGAGAACAATTATGTCTGCCTTCCAGATAGTGGTTTGGTTGTGTAATTTGGAGGCTATACGTGTATTTGATGTTGTTTGTTGGTTTTTTTTAGGAGGGATCGGAGAGGGAGGTACGGATAGGAGGAAGCAGTAACAGCTACAAAGAACAAAAAAGACATAATTAAATATTCCAATTAAAAAGTACTTGGTATTCTCAGTGAATAAAATCACTGCATGGACAATAAGACACAAAACGCTAATGTGAGAGCGCTTTAAAGTGAAGACATATTGGCTCACTCATTTTTTAAAAGACTACTCTTTAAAGATTTCAGAAGAGATGTCAACAGCTAGCAAGTTAACTTTACTCCAAGGAAAATTCCAAGTGCAAAGCAACATTCAATTCTAATATGTCATAAACCAATCTGTAAAGTTACCAGCTTACAAACTTTTCTGAAGCAGAGAAAAACAGGTACTTAAGCATTGGAGCCTTTGCTCGACACAGCACTTGGATTTTGAATTTTACCTTAGAAACACTTTGCTCCAGATCAGTTCTAAAGGTTAAACAGCATTCTGCCAGTAGGTATCACTGCTGTTAAGACACTATTCCCCCAGATTACAGGAAGGTCATGGTTCAGCCTTCTTCGAAACAGTTGTGTTTCCTGTTTACTTACAGACTTACAATCTAGCCAAGACATGTTACAAATAGTTTCATAACATATACAGGTACACAAAATTGACTAGGCATCGAAACAAATCTTAGTGACTGTATTAAATAGCAAATATCAGTAATAGTAGCTGTGAACATGACAGACAACTGAATAGAATGGGAATTTTGAAATTTTGTCGTTTGTTTTCTCGGGATAACAGAAAACGGTAACTTCAAGAAGATGCTTAAGCTAAGCAATGATTTTTTCTGACAGCAAGCATTCCAGGATTTCAAAAAGTAAATCAGCAGATGCAACATTTAGTAAAGACACTATCAAAGGAGCAATAGCCCCTGATAGTTTATTCTCAGAGGGAATCTAATTTTACGTCCACCAGGTCTCAAAATTATATATATGTGTCTTCCCTGAAGTTCAGCTATCCTGACCTGCTCTGTACATCTACAGTGCATCTGAATTAGTAGATTTTCTAAGCATTAAAAATGAAATTGGAAGTAAAAAAAAAAGTCAAACTCATCATCCTAGTAACAGCTGAAAGCACTACGAGGGCAGAGGCAGGGGAGATAGCCGGGTTTTGTCCCTCTGCAGGACTAACAACCCTGACAACTGTTACGCAGTCTCTCAGATCAGCGGAACCACTCTGAAAGCTAAGGACATGGAAGCTGAGCCCAGTCAGTTTTCCACTGCTGGCAAACGTAGAGCCGTTCACATCATGAGCCACCTGGACTTAGGTATTGGGTCAGCAAATAAAGCCAGTAACTGCAATTGCCAGACCACCTCCATACCTCTGCACAGAAGTCACTCCACGTACAAGTAACAAGCTCCCATGGTAAATACACCACAGAATCTGGTTATCAACCCTAAGAGAAATAGTAAAGCAGGACAAGATATCAGTTTCTGAGGTGGAAGACCCCATGAAACTTTTAGAAAGTTCTACTGGGGTAAAGAGAAAAAAAAAAAAGAGAAAAAAAAAAAGAAATAATCATAGAGAGACCTGCAGGCCTGAAACTTGCTAAAGAATCCAATGATGTAAAGATGTAAACAGCAAACGAAGCCACTTTCCCACTCAAAATAAATTCTTAAGTCTATCAAGTTCTGACAGAGGGGAAGCCTAATCAAAAACAAATCTCAAAATATTATTGCCTGTATCTGAAGTATCAGACTTATTCACAACTCTCTCTGAAGCACCAGGAGCTAGCTGTGTTTCTAACAAGCCCTTGCTTAAAATGAGGGAATCCTGTCACTGTAACCAAACAGCCACCTCTTCAAAACAGAGGGAACTACTGGACGTGCAAGAGAAAGATAACCACCTCAAAATTAAAATAGGATCTACTGCTATAAAAGGATTTAAGAGATGACAGACAAAACAACTGTTACTTCATATCACAGCACGAATAGCATGATACTTGGCTGAAGCAATCATTCACACAAAACACATTTTCAGACTAAGAGCACTTCACCCACCTTGCCAATCTTGACAGTTTCCGAATGCTCAAAGGCTTGAGCTAGCTGTTCCCAGACTGAGGCCAAAGCCTTGCAATGACCACACCAAGGGGCAAAGAATTTGATAAAATGATTACCTTTTAAGCCAAAAAAAAAAAAAAAAGGAAAAAAAAAATTTAACTCATTTGGAATTAATTTGGCTGCAATTAAAGAGTAGGTACTAATATCAAACTGCAAATTTATCATGGTATTTCCCGAGTTAAAGACAGGGAACACTGTGAACAGAACAGAATATTCAGCAATTAGGTTTTCAATACTGTATGCAGTCCCACAGTGCTGCGAATCTTCCTGAAAATCCAAACAGCTTCACAACCTCAAGCCAACAAATGAGATATTAAAAATTATATTTTAAATGTAACCATTTGCTACAATGTCTAATTCTGCCATGTCAACTGCCTCATTACAGAGCAGTAAGAACGACCAAGGAACATGTATTTATAACAGCATAAATGAAAGTATTAGACTTCAGCTCAAACATTTCTTGGGAAACACCAATGCATTAAGTCCATTAACTACCTAAATAATTTTGTTCAGCTTTCCACTCTCCTTTTTCTGCCCTGCTCTTTGTATTTTCATGCCAATTATTCAGAAATCGCTGCCTTTTTGTGGTGCTTTATCAAAAGGAGTCTCTGTACTGTCTCCTACTAATGTTTAGTTTAAAAATATAATTATTGCAGGGTACCAGAATATGTAATGTCCTTCAGTTAAGATTACTATTAATTCAAGATGCTGCATGCTTTTGTACGCATCAAGACAAGGCTGTTATTAGGAAACAAAAATGAGCTTAACTAAAACAAGGGGAAAAAAAATCAAATTAATTTGAAGGAAACGCCAGCAACTGGGAAATGCTCTTTTTAACGAAATCATTCATAATCCTTTGAAGACTACTTTGGGGCTGATATTACTAGAATTCATTTCTAGTTGGAGGGCTTGTTCACAAAAGGAGGTCAGACGAAAGACGTCACAAAATAACCAGGAAACGTAAACCGCAGTAGTACTGTACTTGCCTGTGCTGCATGAGGAGCACTTTCAAACTGATTGGCATGCTTTGCTTTGGTCAAGTGAACTGCAAACTGAAATTTCTCATGAATGAATAAGAACACCTATTGATTTGACTACTGATTGAATAGTCAAAATCCACTATTCTATACCATGTACTCTGATATACTCTCCTTCCCGACAGAATAAAAAATTAAAATTCTTTTTTGCCCTAGAGCACCGAGAAAGCAAATGGAGACTTTTTAAGAACAAAAGTCAACCTTCCAGCTGGAACTGCTAAGCTTCCTGCTAAACTTAAGTCCTGAACTTCTTGTAACTGAAGTCAAGAGAGGACAACAGCTTTACAGATGATCATCAACCCGCTCAACCATCGGATGTGACCATGAGAACGTCTCCTCTACCAATGTCAATGGATACAAAACAAAAATATTAAAACAAAAATAGTAAAACATTTACACACACACTAAACTTAACTATCTTCTCAGACTGGAAAGTTGTTAAATGCTTAGCATCTCACAGATGGCTTAGAGAAGAATCCATAAAGAATTTTGATGGAATTCTGTGTTAAGCCACACAGGCTGGGAAATTTTAAGTTAGCTGCACAAAATGCTCTTTTACACTTGAAAATATTTCTAATTAGTTAACGGTTACTTTAAGCAGCTCTAGTGTTTACCTCACTGGTGGTATCACATGGGCACAGATAGCTAATTCAATACGGCTTTTTTTTTTAGGAAAACAGACATAGTAAGATCTTCTGTTGTTACGGCAGCCCAAAGTTTGTATTGTAAGATCTCGCTCATTCTCTAAAAAACCCACCATGTGAGGGGTGAAATTTCCCACGTCAGGTATCAATCACTCCTGGCACTAATTTTAAAGCTTCCAGACAAAAGTTTTTTTAAAATGGCCAAACTGAGGTGACATGTTTCACCCATATTAAATTCTGGAGGAAGGAAGCTAAACAATTATCAAATAAGGTGTCAGACTGGAGTGGGACGGGGGCAGTAAGGAGGAAGTGGGTGGATGATGTTTAGCCAGAAGAGCAGCCTGGGAGTAAGAACAAGCCAGTGCCTTGGGAAAGAGGAAACAGGGCTTGTAAAAACACAAGGCTGTGACTGAGCAAGGAACTCATGGAAAGAGACAGTTTAGCTGAGCAAGCCCCACTAGCTTCTTCCATGTGATTAGAGGCCTTAATTTTACTGCCTTCCAAGTGAAATCCCATTCTCAAACTTTCTCATGGTGTGCAATATGTAATTAAACTACTGTACTTCTGTACCATCTGTAGTTTCATCCTCTTTCAATAGGTATTACTGGAAAACAAAAGTGGGAAGGAGGTACCTTGAAAACTACCGTTTCTGTTGCAGATTTCCCGCTACTGGTGTCTCTGTAAGCCAGTACCTCTTGCTTAGGAAACAATAGTTACCTTCCGCTATGTGCGTCTTGAAATTGTCTGCTGAGAGTTCATACATTCCCTGCTTAGGTTCGGGGACTTTTGGTGGTTCCACATCAGCTTCCGGATCCTATTAATGAGAAAAATTAACTTTTATTTGTTTTGTACAGTAAATACACAATATCTGATTCCTGTACCACAGCATTCTGTGGTAGTGTTATAAACCCCGTACTATAAAATTTTAAATGCCTGAATCAGTGTCCTTACATAGCTTGATTTAGGCATCTGATGTTTCCTAACAACTACTTGAAAGCAAAATGTCAAAAAGACTACCACATAAAAAAGTGCTATCACAGTCACTGGAGTAATAGAGTCTTTCACGGTGCTGTAGTATAGTCACAGAGCACAGTAATTGCTACAGCATTCATCACATCACCATGTATTAATACACTTCGATTACATAACCGTTCTGCCGTAGCACCATGCACCAGCCACATCTGCCATTGCACCAGTTTCAGTGGTCTTTGGGCTATTCAAAAATAGCTTGTGAAAAAGCTATTTTCTGCTCCCCTAATGCAGAAAGGAGGGACCTAATGCCTCCATGAAGGCAACAAAAACAGGGAAAGAGCGAACACTTTATAGGTAAGCTGCTTCTGCTGACGTGACCATGGGTTTGCTGTAGGTGACTACTTTCTAGATACTAGGGTCAGAGCTAGAAAGAATATAAGAGCCTCAAAGTACATTTCTTAAAATAGTCTAGTATTTAACGTTGAATTATTAAAAATACCAAATTTGCTTAAAAATAATCATGTTCTAATTGTGGTTCAGCAATCACTAAAGCTTTACCTTGATTAGAAACAGCAATTATAAATTTAATTTTAGGCAAGGCTTGGCTACTATATGTAAGCGCTACCTGTAAACTCAAGGGTTTTCCTAGTGATGATATTAGCTTAACTTACCTAACCAATACTTTTAAACACTTTCTTTAGGCTACAACATTATTAGATAATAGCTGAGCTAAAGATTGCATCCATGTTTTAAGAGGTAATTAAACCTAACACAAATGCATTTTAATAATGCATTAGAGCTAAATCGCTTTTCTTATTCTAGAAATTTTATGGCCTACAGGTGTCGACTGAATTGACACTAAGAACTCTATCTTAAAATGTCAAAATGCTAAACGTTAGAAACTGCATTAGGTAGTGTAGTCTTCAGTACAGGAAACAAAGGGCAGGTTACAGGATGATGGTTTTAATTACTATTCTGACTTATGTGGAAGCTGTTCCATTTTTTTATTGCCACCTGACTTTTACTCTTGGGAGCAGACTTCCTCCTGGAAAATGAAACCTAACCAACAGAAACGACAGATAAGTGAGTCTGTAGAAGGAAATATTTCCTGATCTTATTTCTTTTTCACTTACAGATGGTTCCTCATTTAGGTTCTCTAACATCCATTTTTCCAGTGCCTGGAAGTCCCTAGGGCCTTGGTATTTCAGAGGTTCCTGTCCTGGTTTAAGTAGCTTTAGGCTAAAGGATCAAAAAGCAGAAAAGAGTGAGGCAAAAATTTTCACACAGGAAACATTCCCAGAAAGCTAACACGTTTTGCTAACGCACAGTAATGCAGCTCAGGCTGCAGTAACAGCTCTCTTGACTATTAACATTGGCATCAGGCATCTCCCTCAACTCAAAGGGTCATGGCTAGAACTTGGGACACTTTTTCATTCCCACACATGCTTTTAAAGGAGATTTTTAAAATAGCAAAAAAACACCCACAAAACCTTGTTAACAATCAACATAGCCTAATATTACTTTGATCAATAAGCAAGAGCAAATAAAACATTGCAGTATTCAGTTCTAAGGTTATTCATTCATTATGCCTATGAATCCTGTTTCAGCTTGTCAATAAGCATCAATTTTGTTTTGTTCAGCCCTCTCCATCACCAAAGGAAAAACACCCAATGCTTATTTTCCCAGGAATTTCTTTCTCATGTTTCGTTCCCCGACGGCTCTCAGAATGTAGGACTTCTCATGTGGTATTAAAATGACTAAAAATATGCTGAAATAATTCAATAGGACAAGAAAATAAGCAACTGCTTGTAGGGATTCAAGGCTTCGTGATTATAACATTTAATAATTACTACTAAAACTTTTCCATAAACTGCCTAAAGCTTCTACTATTAAATACTTATGTTAAAATTGGAAATATATTTGCTGAAGGGGCAGTATCAACTTCTGACCTAGTCTTATTTTTTAAAGCAAATCATCGTTTCAATTACTACTGTCATCTAGCCCTCAGTTCCCCTTGCCAAGTTGTGATTTTGTACTGCTTTTTCTTGAAATGTTTTTCTCTCGCTTCTTGTCCCACAGTTGAAAAAAAGTAACATATGAAAGTGTCAAAAACCTACATAACGCAAATACATTCAAAAGAGACAGGAGCTCCCACTGCCCTTTCTATTTAAGGTGTTTGTGAATAAAAGGCCAGAATTTTTTTGAAGGGAAAAAAAAAAGCAACTTTGTAATAAGAAGGAAACAACAAAAATTAAACCAAAGAACATCTAAAATACACCTCATAGCAATACTTTTGAAGAGTAACAAGAAAAAAAAAGATGAACTTAGAGAGCCAGCTGCACCTTTATTTTCTTCACGAGGGTAAGTTTTCTTTAGTTCAGTTGAGAGTATTCTGCAGCACAAAATAATCCTGAGACAACTGTACTAACGAGCGCAGGAATGTGCTCAGCCAGTTTGACCCTCAGGGGGATGGAAAGGGGACGTAGCCTTTCCTTTGCCCGGCGTTTGGAAAAGCAGTGCAGGGAGCAGCACATCCCGGACTTGCAACAATCCCTCTGTGCCTGAGGAAGCTGTGAAATTTCCCTTGCTGGAAGTTTTTAAAAACAGGCTAGTTAAAAACTGACCCAGACAGGAAGAGATCATATTTAATGAATTCCCCTCCATCTCTGTATTTCTATAACTAGCAGGTGACTGCCTTATCATTTGTACTTTTCAAGTAGATGAAAGCGAGCACTAACTATTCCGCGATATTCAATGACCTTAAAGAAGGGAAGGAGTAAAAAAACACAATTACACATCCATTCATCTTTTTCTTATTCAAAATCTCTGCCACTCTTTCTATCTTAAAAGGAACAGCACCACAATATAATCTATTCAAATGTGGAAAGATGACCAATGCTTTTGGCGGTATTAAGAAAAAGTTGGAATATTAATTGTTTCTTGGTATTTCTAGTGGAACTAAGCCACAAACTGCCCTTAAGGACAATTCCTATTTCAACATGGACTTTGCTATTTATAACTCTCAACTTCTACTCAGTTGCACTCATCTGCACCAAAGTGGGCACAGCCAGGAGCATATGTCAAGTTCAGGCTGTTGCTGGGGTCCGCAGTAATATTAGACAAATTGAGCAAAGGGACAGAAACTGAAAAATACAGGCTGTGGAAGGCCTCCAGAAGATGACATTTGCTACTTGTCCCCACTAAGGTAAGTAATTAGTAAGGCAGTGGAACAATCCCATCCATTTTTGCAAGAAGCTTTAAAGAAGACACAAATTAAAAAAAAAATCCCTTTGCTCCTTTCTGGCAGCTAAAAAGCGAGCACATGTATCTAACCCAAAAGCAGGCAGACAGTCTATAGATGCTTTAGATAACGGTCTGCCTACCAAAGCTGAGGCAGTAAGGCATACATCCTTTGTAACAGCACAAGTTTAACAACTTTATAAACTCCAGATCAATTTCTCCCAGATCAATATAAGCAATATCACCTAGAAAAACTCTGTAAAACACCACCACTGCTATGTGATACTACTAATTTACCATTTTACGAGCACCAACTTCACTCCAAAACTTAAGAGATCACCTATACATTAATTATGAATGGTGCAGAGTACTGATGAACTTCTGACAAGTTATTTTTAAAACTACCATTTTCAGAGACTAGCTCTATCATGCATATCATGGCTGAACAATGTACTGTTGCTTCAGAAAGAGGTACTCTCAGAGAAAACAAAAGGACAGTTCTGCACTTCGTTTAATGAACATAGCCATCTTCCAAAACATCAGTTTCTTTAAAAAATAAAACAGTAAGAGTAGTATGTATCACATGATACTTCCCACCATGGTAAAAAGGCTTAAAAAGAACCTATGAAGTCCAAAGGGCTACAAAGAAACCCACCAAAAAACATAGGTTAGAATTTAGCTTCAACAAATTGGTAGAGGAACATGGAAAACTGAAAAGAAAGAAACAGGAGCAGGCGTCCTTCTACACTTACGTAGGGTATCCTCGGACGCCAAATTCAGAGCACAGTGGAGTATCTGTAGTACAATCCACTTTAACAACATAGACCTGTGGGTTTTCCATGTTGTTGTATTTATCTCCCAAATCATTCCAAGTTGGCTGGAGGCGCTGACAATGTCCACACCTGCAACAGAAGGAACAAGATACTTGATTAATAGTTGCTCATGTTTAGAGGGGAATGAATCTATAGAAAAGACATACGCAGAACGGTCTGAGATTTTGATAAATTTAAAAATAGTCAAGTCAGAAACCTTCCTTACTCAAGCACTGTTACACTGAGCAACAGTGGATACTACTAAGTATTGTAGTACGTTGCAGGCACATGTCATGTAAAAACTGTCAAGAGATAAGAACTTCTCGCTACTATCTTTTTACGCGACAAAGCCTACTGAACATCCCCTGAACTTAGTGAGGCTATTAAGAAAAGCACTCTCAGTCTTCCAGCTTTCCAGAAAAATTCTGTGAGGCTGTCTAGCTCGCTTTCCACTGTAACATTTCAATATACTGTGTATTTCAGCAGCATGTAAGAAGATAAGGGTTTCTAGCCTCTTTGTAAGGTCATTTGTGCTTGTGTGCATCACAGGAATTGTAACTCACAAGTCATGAAACACATCAGGACTGATTTCTGAACAGTTTCTCAAAATCCTCCCAAACCATGCTTTGCCCCAGCAGCACACCATCAACCAACTGTATCTGCATATACACAGAAAACTGGCCTCATACAGTTTCTACAACATCAGCTCACCAGAAGCAGAAAACAGCTATTATTCTTCTCACAGTTTTTCTAGTCGTTCCAGTCATTATAGCAACACCTTATTCCTTTAACTGCAATGAAAAGTTTTAAGGAATGGATTTTCATTTCTCTTTAACAGCTGCTTTTGCCAACCCTCCAAGACATCTAAAAATGCATAATTGGATTAACAGAAAACATTCTCAGTCTGACAGTATGAAAGCTGTTATTGCCCTTGGCATGACCTAGGCAGTCTACTTTGTCAGCAAGAAGCAAAACACCATTAGGATTTTGGAGAAAGTTGCTCCCATTTAAAACAGTTTCCTTTGTACAGCTGGTTTCAAGTACACTTGCAGAAGAGCTGCATGGATTCACACCTTTCCAGGTTTCCTGATACCAGAAAGGCAAAAAAATAACCTTGACATTTACTTTAACATAAAGAACGTCTCCCGACCTTAACAAGCTCCTGTTACAGTCAGTTGCAGCGGGTCACACATACTCCCACCACGTGGGGGAATACGACCTCCCATGTGATCTTATTCTGAATTGTCATAGTGAAGGGACACAATGTGTTGTTACTGTGTTATTCCTAAAATTCAATATTCCTTAAATATTCAATTTCAGACTGAAGTCCCTCCATAGTCAACTCTTCTATGGAGCTTCAGTTAAGAGGGGGATTTTGGATTCCCTCATCCCTTCCCCTAGCAGTTGTGGGGATTTTAAACACTGAATGAATACTGACTGGTGTTCAGAACAGAGCATGGAAAACTATGTAAGGCAATCTCAAGTAATTAATCCGCTGGTTTTTAAGCGCAGAACAGAACTGCCTTGTCCATTTCACACCATGATCTCTGCTATACACAAAGTTTCCCTTCCTTCTTCAGATTATATGAGCTAAAATTTAAAACAAAGCAGGAAAAATTCTCATATCTGTATCAGTAATCAACTAGTTAGTCAGCCCTGATTTTCAACAAAAAAAAAAAAATCCGTGTTACACAGAAGACAAGATAGTCCCCTGAATACTTTTGCTTAGCCCCATGTACCTACACAGTCTTTTGTTGCTACCACTCTACATGACACTAGTGGGGCTGGGGGAGCAGCCAGTGTTTTCAAACATACATGAAGATCCAAAAGAGACTGACAAGCCCATAGCAAAAGATCTCCTTCTGAAAAAAACCCAAAACAAAACCCTGCCTCTTGTACACCACTAACCTCAGGAGTTACGGGTTGATATCATGAGGATGATATTTGTGAGTATGTAGACAGGTTGCCTATTTTAACTCTGAGCAACCATGTGCCACAAGTGCTCATGGCTGGAGATCACTTTGCTGCAGCAGTTACCTATAGAACACCAGGCTGTTCCACCTCGCGTTGACAGGGCAGTGCTCCTCCCGCAGTACCAGCGCCTCTCGTGCAAATCTGGATGGTGGACTCTCTGGGCCATGACAGGAAGGGATGTAAAGGTACTTAAGGACCACGTGTCTCAAAACTGCAGTTACTGACAGGCCCTCTGCAGTCTTCAAGGAACACAGATGTTTCTGGAGGTCACCAGCAGAGCTTGAGCTCTGCAGCTAGCAAGGGCAGCTCCACAGCAAGATACAGTACAAATCATTATCCAGTTAAAAATGCTAGTAGACCCTGGGATGGACAGGTTTAACAGCACAAGCAGCACAGGACCAGTCTCGCTCCAGGCAAAAGAATCCAGCTAAGGTAAAATCCAGTCAACAGAGTTCAATTCAACACCAGCAAACTCTGGTGACCAAGTCTGCTTCAGCTCAGCGGACTTCCAGAGCTTTACCAAGAGACCACATATGTTGAAAAGATCTGTAATGGTCAAAATAATGCAGCGAAACCACTTATTTGAGATTCCTTCCAACTAAGGAACCAAGGGAACCTCATTCCTCTGTAGACACACAACCAGCATGGCCAATATCTTAGGAATATGTAGCGCCACAAAGAGACTAACCTGCTCATGGTTCTGTCCCTTGTCAAGTGTAGCTACCAAGGGGGACAGTCTGACGATTGAAAACCTTAGACATCTGATGGCAAATGACTTGGAATGCTCTCTTTTTGGAGTAGCCCGCAATATTTGAAACAAATGTAGGACCTCATGTGTACCGCTGCTGTCTGGGAGTGAGGCCCTCAGCAACATTTGTTCTGACAATCCAGAAGAGACGAGTTATGTCAGCTCTGTCTACCATAACTCTTACTGGCAGCATTGATGATGCAACATTAGCAGCATCCATAGCAATCTGAAAGACAATCCTAGCTGAACATTGGGTTGTTTGCTAGACTTCTCCTTTGTAACTACAGGGAGCAGTGCCAAAATGCAAGGCCCTGTGAGAAGCATTAGGAGATCAGCATATTAACATCACCAAGGAATAGGGCAAGAGGCTCTATTATAGACTCCAGGGCTGTCAGGCTGCCGCCTGATCCCACTGATGATAAAACTACTGGCGTGTATAAGCACCTCGCCTAAGCACTTGGATGTTGCCTTTGTCCTTCTCTTCCCCTTGGACCCAAAACCTGGCCCTGTCACTGCCTGTCAGGAGCCAGGAGTCCAGACAAAGGGCCCTGCAGCCGAGACCCAAAGATCTGGAGGAGGCTTGCTAAGGGCGAGAAGAAAGCCCAGAGAAGCTGCAACAAGTATGGGAAAGGACACAGCTCCTTGCACTTGAGTTGGGCAGAGATCCTCAGCCCTCCCAAGGGCACAGCGTGGTCCAAGTTTGCAAGGCTCTCTCTGATGCACGCTGAGGATGTCGAGCATACGCTGGACTCCACAACAGCCCACTTGGTACAGGGTCGCCTATGAAGCCTGCGCCAAGATAAAAGCTCATCTGGTTTCAGGGATGCCTGCAAAACAGTCGGTCAGAGCATGGACAGACAGAGATACTACCACCTGAAAACAGAACAGCGCAGCAGCACTCCTGCTCTGCACGCGCACTGCTTAGGCCTTACAGCACTCTCAGGCAAAGGTCCTTCACCAGCAAGTCAGGCATCCTCCACTCCTGTGATCTTCAGAGAACAAAGCCAGGCATCTGCTCTTTCAAGCTTTTGCTTTACATTTTCATAGGGCAGAAACAAGTCGATGCTAATAGAAAAAAAATAAGTGGTTCCTCAGTTCTACAGAATCATAGAATGGCTTGGGTTGGAAGCGACCTTAAAGATCATCTGGTTCCAACCTCCCTGCCATGAGCAGGGACGTCTTCCACTAGACCAGGTTGCTCAGAGCACCATCCAACCTTGCCTTGAATACTTACTGGGAGGGGGCAGCCACGGCTTCTCTGGGCAATCTGCTCCAGTGTTTCACCACCCTCATGGTGAAGAGTTTCTTCCTTATATCTAATCTAAATCTGCCCTCTTTTACTTTAGAGCCATTCCCCCTTGTCCTATCACTACACGCCCTTGTGAAAAGTCCCCCTCCATCCTTCCTCCAGGCCCCTTCAGGTACTGGAAGGCTGCTGTAAGGTCACCCGCAGCCTTCTCTTCTCCAGGCTGAAAAGACCCAACTCCCTCAGCCTGTCCTCGAAAGAGAGGTACTCCAGCCCTCTGATCACCTTCGTGGCCCTGCTCTGGACCCGCTCCAACACATCCATGTCGTTCCTGTGTTGGGGGCTCCAGAGCTGGATGCAGGACTCCAGGTGGGGTCTCACCAGAGCAGAGTAGAGGGGCAGAATCACCTCCCTTGACCTGCTGGCCACGCTTCTCTTGATGCAGCCCAGGGTACGGTTGGCTTTCTGGGCTGCAAGCGCACATTGCCAGCTCATGTTGAGCTTCTCATTCACCAGTACCCCCAAGTCCTTCTCCTCAGGGCTGCTCTCGAACCACTCTCCGCCCAGCCTGTACTTGTGTTTGGGACTGCCCCGATCCACGTGCAGGACCTTGCACTTGGCCTTGTTGAACTTCACATGGTTCACGCAGGCCCACCTCTCCAGCCTGTCAAGGTCCCTCTGAATGGCATCCCTTCCCCCCAGCGTGTCAACCACACCACACAGCTTGGTGTCGTCGGCAAACTTGCTGTGCACTCAGTCCCACTGTCCACGTTGCCGACAAAGACATTAAACAGCACCAGCCCCACTACTGACCCCTGAGGCACACCCTTTTCTGCTGTTGATTTTCAAAGTGTGTCATGACTTACGGTATGCCCAAATGGCACCGTGTACCAATGGCTAACTTAGAATCAAAACATGACTTTTGCACATTGTTCCTTTAACTTCATCTAAATTTAAGAAAACTTGGAGGCGAAAAAAAAAAAACAGCAAACAAAAACCAGCCAGCAAACCCTAACAGGAAAAATCCCAATAACGTCTGCTGGGTATCAGTCGGTCAGATAAAAAAGGATATGGGAAAAAAGACAACTCCGAACAACCCCTGGGAAGGCCCAGCCATAAGCAGCACCGTCCTCCTGACGGCTGTCACCTCCAGCGAAGCCCTGTTCTCCCACACCTCCGGCAAACCTACCGCTCCAGGACAAAAGCCCAGCGGGGCTCCTGCAAACCTGGGAACTCTCTGGCTCTGCTACGGCTGCCTGTGGGCTCAGCGACACCGTGCTATCGCCATGCCGCTTTCGCCGCAACTTTATCCCTACATTTCGTGAGGGCAAAGCGAACATCGCTTTTGCCACCAAAGCGCTTGCGGGACCAGCGGGTGCAGGTAAGGGACAGTCACTGAGACTGCAAAATCTCCCGTGTGCACAAAGGCCGCAGGCTCCCGGTCTCTCCGGGGGACGAAGCGGAATCCGGGGAAGGCCGCCGGGGGCCGGGGCCCGCTCCGGGGCTCTCACACCCCGCGGGGCCGCTTCGGGTGCCGACGGGCCGGGTGAAGCCATCGCGGCCGCGAAGGCCCGGGCCAGGAAGACGCGAGGCTCCGGCTCCCCCTCCCCGGCCCGGCGCCCCGCAGCCCCCGGCCGCCCCTTGCCGCCCGTCCTCCCCTTGCCGCCCGGCCCGTCCCCGGCTACCGGGGCTTAAGGCCGCGCGACCCCGAGGCCGCCGCCGCCGACCCGGCCGCCTCCCGCTGCCACGTCAACGGGGGAGGACGCGGGCAGGATGGCGCCGGGCCGCGCCACGCCGGGCCCCGCCGCTCCGATACCCACCACGGGGCGAAGAACATGACGAAGTGGGGGGCGGCGGCGGCGCCGTGCCGCAACATCTCCGCGCTATAGAGGTGCCGCCCGTGCGGGTCCGGGTCCGGGGCCGGGTCCGCCGCCGCCTCCTCCGCCAGGCTGGGGCTCGGCTCCTGCTCAGCCCGCCCCGGCCGGCCGTAGAGGACGGGGCCGAGCACGGCCAAGGAGAGCAGGCGCCACCAGACCGGGCCGGAGCGGAGCGGAGCCATCGCAGCGCCAGGAGAACGACCGGCCAAAGCCCCGAGCGGCTCCTGCCGCTGCTGCTGCCACTGCTGCCGCTGCCGCCGCCGCCTCCGCCTCCTCCTCCTCCTCTCCGCTCCGCTCCGCTCCCCTCCCCTCCCCGCCCGGCCCGGCCCGGCCCGGCCCCTCCCCGCACGCCGCGCCCGGGCCCGGGCCGGCTCCGGCCCCCGCCCCGGCCTCGCGCCTCCCCCCTGGGCACCCCCGGACCCCCCCTAAATGGAGATTTTTTTAATTATATATATATACACACATATCATACAATATTTAATTCTATCTTCAAATATTAAAATACAACCTATATTTATACTTAAATTTTTAAAATAGTAATAAAATTTACAATTTCATATACATACACGCACACACCGCGGTGAAGCTTTTTCTTAAAATAAATCGGTTTAAAAACCGAAGGGCCGGGCCGGGCTGGGCGGTACCAGCCCGGTTAGTAACGCCGAGTGCTGCCCCCCCGGGAGAAAGCCCCCCCCCACAAGCCAGGGCCGGCCCCCCAGCCCGGAGCCGGGACGGGGGAGGAAGGCTCCGTCCCCCGGCTCCCCTGCCCCATGCTTCTCGAGGGTCCGGGCGCTACCCACCTGCTCAAGTCGCAGCAGTGTAACAATAATCAGCAAATAATAACAATTAGCAGCAGCAAATAATAATGAAAGAGGATCAGGATGAGACAGCTGCGTTCTGATGTAACACAGAAGAGGGGTCTGTGTTTCTATAATTGCTCGGATGTTAATTAATTTCAGTTTAGACGCTTAACCACAGGTCCGTCAGTTTGGTATAGCGAAGTGGGTAAAAGCAGTTGGTCGCCTAATTCAACGGGAATCACAGAACCACAGGATGGTCAGGGTTGGAAGGGACCTCTGTGGGTCATCTAGTCCAACTACTCTGCCGAAGCAGGGTCACCTACAGCAGGCTGCACAGGACCGTGTCCAGGCAGGGTTTGAATATCTCCAGAGAGGGAGACTCCACAACCTCTCTGGGCAACCTGTTCCAGTGCTCCATCACCCTCAGAGTGAAGAAGTTCTTCCTCATGCTCAGCTGGAACTTCCTCTGCTTCAGTTTGTGCCCGTTGCCCCTTGTCCTGTCGCTGAGCACCACTGAAAAGAGTCTGGCCCCGTCTTCCTGACACCCACCCCTGAGATATTAGTAAGCATTTATAAGGTCCCCTCTCAGCAGGGAAAGCGCATTTTAATGAAAATGTCGGGCAACTAAACGAATCGTTATGTACGCGCAGATGCAGGCGCACATGGCTGGCCTTTGCACCTCGGGCACCCACCGCCGCCCCAGAGACCCGTGCCCGTGTAGCAGCGGGGCCCGCACTCCGCAGCACAGGCTCAGCCTGGCACCGTCGCTCTCACTGACAAGCTGCTACTCGCAGCCAGGTGCGCTAACGTGTCCGCACAGGCAGGCCTAGCTTCGTGCACTGTCTTCCAGAATCCTCCTTCCCCACATAGAATCATAGAATGGTAAGGGTTGGAAGGGACCTTAAAGATAATCTGGTTCCAACCCCCCTGACACGGGCAGGGACACCTTCCACTAGACCAGGTTGCCCAGAGCTCCATCCAACCTGGCCTTGAACACTTCCTGGGAGGGGGCAGCCACAGCTTCTCTGGGAAACCTGTGCCAGTGCCTCACCACCCTCATGGTGAAGAATTTCTTCCTAACATCTAATCTAAATCTGCTCATCACCTCTTCTGTCCAACACCACCTCCTCCGCAGGACTGACGCTACACCCTGGGAGGGTTGTGCTCAGAGGCAACGCTGGCTGTGGTCACTCAGCTCACATTTATGCTACAGCACAGCCATCAAGGCCATCATTATTAAAAAAAAAAAAATCACTTATTAAAAAAAAAGTAAAAATTAAAATTAGAGATATCTTTTCATTAAAAAATGCAAATTACTTTTGGAAGGTACCACCTGCCTCAAAACCAGGCTTCCAAAAAGCCTTGCTATGGATATGTGAAAGAATTACAAAATACTCCAACTACATTTATTGCCAAGCTAGAAGAAAAAACAAACCTGGTTTGTGCAGAAAAATAGCTATTCACCAGAATCAGAATTTAAGGAGAAATCTACCCTTCCACAGCGGTAACCTTTTCTTTAAAAAAGATTTATTTTGTTGCTCTTCAAATTAAGTTATTGACTAATCATGGATTTAAAAATTACAAAAAAAAAAAGCCAAGTGCAAATCCCCCCCCCCCCCCCCCCCCTTCCTTCAGCATATGAAAACACACCAACAGAGCCCCCTTAAACAAATGGGCAGGGTCAGGGAGCGTGAGAATGACTAATTTGCAGGCCTCGAAAGAACAGTGTCCTGGTACAACCGGGTGAGCTGTCTAACCACAGAAAGTACCTCCGCTCGCTAAGCAAGCTGGTTTCCTTTCCATACAAGTGTATTTTTGGTCTGCTTTTTCTCTGTACATCAAACACGTTTAAAAATAGACTTTTAAATTAGAATCTTGAACAATCCTCTTATTTAAAAACAGATTAATTAAAAGCTATTTTGAAATAATTTTTAATAAATGTGTGAATTTAAGGTCTCCATCTAAGACATAGACCACGTAAGAATGACAGAAATATGGCTTCATTATCAGCAGCAGCATGAGTGTAATGGTTCAGCATTCCCAAAATGAACAAGCACAGATTACAGTTAAACTCTTGTCAATTAGCAAGAGGTACTGCTAGGTCAGAACTGCTGATGAGAATAAATCTTTCTCTGAGAATACTTCTTTCCATAAAATGCTAATGAGATTAATACTGCTTATGTAAATTACTGTTTCCTGCTTGCTGATTTGAATCTCGATTAAAATTCAATTACCCCATCCACCACCTCACTCCAGCTCCCTGCTCCCATTTCATTTGGAGCTGATAAACATTCTTTCTAGACCTTGTCCTCCCTTTGCTGATAACTGCATTGGGAACACAGCAAGGATGGGGAGAAGAACAGTCCAAGCAGCTTTGCAGGTAGCCCGGTGGCAACTGCTGTCTCTCTGCTTGGAAGAACACCCAAAGAGGTTTTACACAACTCAAGACATACTCACATCCCATCACACAAGGCGAAGGCACGTCAGGTAAGGGGGTGATATGTGGAAGACTTCAACCAGTCACCAATGTCCCTATTCCCTCACTATCATTTCCCACCTTGTAATCCTCTTACTCTTCTTCTGCACCCACACCACCCCCCAGTGCAGCACACCAACATCGCCCAGCTTCCTGCTCCTCCAGCCATCCAACCTCTGCCTTCTATTGCCCAGGGTGTTTTCCCAAGGTTAATCAGTTCCTGCTTGTCAGGAGTTTCCCCCCCAGCCGCAAGCAACTGATGCCCAGGAGCTCAACCTCCCAGGTGCCTGTCCCAGGGCAAGCACCTGAGCACCACCATGGAACAGCTGAGTGGGCAGGACATGGGTCAAACGGCCCCAAGGAGAATGGGTCACCAGTAGCAACGGCTTATGCTGACTGCAGTTGCTCCTCGCCGATCAGCAGTTCACAGCAGCTTGTTCTGGGTAACAACACACATCTGGGGGAAAACAAGCATCAAAGCCCATCAAGCTATGGGTGGTTGCTGATGTTGGCAACAACTGATCTAAACTAACAACCTAATCAGCATAAAATTGCCAAAACACAGCAATTAACCTGCATTGTTTATCAGCAAGAGGGACTCACCCTTGGATCACAGAATCATAGAATCATAGAATGGTAAGGGTTGGAAGGGACCTTGAAGATCATCTAGTTCCAACCCCGCTGCCATAAGCAAGGACATCTTCCACTAGACCAGATTGCTCAGAGCTCCATCCAGGGAGGGGGCATCACAGTCACTGCTGATTATGACTCCCAGTGAATCCTACTGCCCCTGGACATGTATACCGTCTCCAAGGTCTGCTGTGCTCTTGACCTCGGTTCTGGAAGCACAATTAATCTCAAAGTCTTTGCAGAGGAATAAAACCCAGCCCCACTGCCTCTGAACTCCCGCCGGCTAAGAGGCACCAGCTCGCTCATGGCAGATGCTGGGCCTACAGAGGTGAAACGGTACGAACAAGGTATTTATCCACACGTTGTTCTCGGCCAGAGAAAGTCTTTGGTGGGTGGTGTGTGGTCAGGGAGGCTGTGCATTGCACAGGCCTGATGTAGACGTTACGTAGGACCAAGGAGCCTCAGACTGGAAAGGATCTCAGAGGTCACAGAGTTTAGTCCTTGTTCTGCCAGATAATGGGCATCGTACAACCCTGTTTGTAAACTGCCTTAGCTCTATTCCAAGACAAGTGAGAATTTTTTTGCCTACACTACTCTGAAAGTTAGCTCCTTGCCTAGGATTATGAACTTTTCCCATAGTCGGCCTATATTATTTATAGCTCATTCATGCCAGGGCGTTCCTGTGCCAGCATTGTCCTTTAGGTGAGATTCTCTTTTCCTCTCTAACAATGCCTAGAGGTAGCAGTGGCATCCTTTCTCAGCTTTTGTTCGGCTAGACTAAACAAGTTGACAGCTCCCATTCATTCACGAGCACTGTCCCACAAATCTGCACAAACCAGACTGGCAAATCGAAAAAAAAAAACCCCAAAGAATCGTGCTGTCATCCATTCACACACAGCTGAGCAGCAGATCTATTTTAACACCTGTACGTCTTAGTTGCCTTATCCCCAACATTAAATGGATCCCTAAAACGGGATTAGCATCTTAGCTAAGAGTCTGGCTGTTTTGCAGATGTTTCCCTTTCTATTCATGTCGCAAACAACTACTTCCCTTCCGTGGCCCTGACATGAAAAGCTGGTATTATGTACGTATTTCGTTTGTTTGGGTTTTTTTTAAAAGTGAGTTGCTTACTGGCAACTAAAGCAATCTACAGCAAGTGACTGCCCAGCTTGACAGAGTCCAGAAATTGGTGCTCTGCAAACCAAAGTCTGATCCATATGCCTCTGTGTCACACTTTTTCCTCTTCTACACTACTTAGGTAATACAGGACTACTTGCAGGTGGGGAAAACAACCCCTCAGAAGCAGCTTTGCTCCTCTATTTTTCTTGGCTTCCTCACTTTTATTTTCCGCCATTTCAAGGGCTTCACTAGAGCCAGGCTTCTTTTCTCAAGAGCTTCGTGTTTCTGATATGTATTTTGCAAGAGCAGCTGAAGCTGGGGCAGCAGAGGATATTAATATCTGGAAGCACTGAAGGAAAACAAGAAGCTGCCTGAGACCCTCAAGGAAGAAACACCAGATGCATCATTCACCTCAGCTAACACAGTCATTGGAGCAGGAAAAGCTGAGCCTCAGGGTTTACTGCTTTCAGGCCTGCATTGGGCATGTTGAGCTTTGCTGCCTCCTGTCATTCAGAAATGTTTTAACTACATCTTTTTCATTTTGTGAAAACAGCATGTACACACTTCTTTGTGATGCTTGGTTTTAGACCGAGTAAAAACAACGTTTCAGGAGTCACAAAGGCCCTCATGAAAATTGCTCTATTCTGTTCCATTCCTTCAAATAGAAATGTGGCTGCATAATTAGAATCATAGAATCATCAAGGTTGGAAAAGAACTCTAAGATCATCAAGTCCAACCACCATGCCTGCTAAACTGTGTCCTGAAGTGCCATATCTACACATTTTCAAACATCTCCAGGGATGGTGACTCCACCACTTCCCTGGACAGCCTGTTCCAATGCCTGGCCACTCTTTCAGTAAATAAATTTTTCCTAATATCCAGTCTAAACCTCCCCTGATGCAATTTGAGGCCATTGCCTCTCGTCCTATCGTTAGTTACTTGGGAGAAGAGACCAACACCCGCCTGACTACAACCTCCTTTCAGGTAGTTGTAGAGAGCAATAAGGTCTCCCCTCAGCCTCCTCTTCTCCAGACTAACTTGTTCTCTAGACTCCTCACCAGCCTCGTTGCCCTTCTCTGGGCACACTCCAGCACCTCAATGTCCTTCTTGTAGTGAGGGGCCCAAAACTGAACACAGTACTCGAGGTGCAGCCTCACCAGGGCCGAGTACAGGGGCACTATCACTGCCCTACTCCTGCTGGCCACACTATTCCTGATACAAGCCAGGATGCCGTTGGCCTTCTTGGCGACACTGCTGGCTCATGTTCCGCCGGATGTCGACCAACATCCCCAGGTCCTTTTCTGCCAGACGGATTTCCAGCCACTCTTCCCCAAGCCTGTAGCATTGCGTGGGCTTGTTGTGACCCAAGTGCAGGACCCAGCACTTGGCCTCGTTGAAACTCATACAATTGGCCTCAGCCCATTGATCCAGCCTGTCCAGATCCCTCTGCAGAGACTTCCTACCCTTGAGGGGATCAACAGTCCTGTCCAGCTTGGTGTCATCTGCAAACTTACTGAGGAAGCACTCAATCTGCTCATCCAGATCATGGATAAAGATGTTAAATAAGACCGGATCCAAAACTGAGCCCTGGGGGACACCACTCATGACTGGCTGCCAGCTGGATTTAACCCCATTTACCACCACCCTCTGGGCTCGGCCATTCAGCCAGTTCTTTATCCAGTGATGTGTACACCCATCCAAACCATGAGCAGCTAGTTTCTCCAGGCGGATGCTGTGGGAGACAGTATCAAAGGCCTTACTGAAGTCCAGGTAGAAAACATTCACAGCCTTTCCCTCATCCACTAGGCAGTCACGTGGTCATAGAAGAAGATCAGGTTGGTCAAGCAGGACCTGCCTCTCATGAACCCGTGCTGGCTGGGCCTGAACTCCTCATTGTCCTTCACACGCCCAGTGAGCACACTCAAGATGAACTGCTCCACAATCTTCCCTGGCACCAAGGTCAGGCTGACAGGCCTGTAGTTCCTGGGATCCTCTTTCTGGCCCTTCTTGTCTTATTGTACAGCTTTTTGCTGAGATTGAGTTAATTTTCTTCATAATAAGTCCTATGGTGCTGTGTTTTGGATTTGTGACCAAAACAGCGTTGATAACACAGTGATGTTTTAGCTATTGCTGAGCAGCGCTTACACGGTGTTGAGGCCTTTTCTGCTTCTCGCGCTGCCCTGCCAGCGAGCAGGGTGCGGGTGCACAAAAGGCTGGGAGGGGACGCAGCTGGGACAGCTGACCCTGACTGACCAAAGGGATATGACATACCATATGATGCCATGGTCATCAATAAGAGCTGGGGTAAAGAAGGAGAACAGGGTGACGTTCAGAGTTACGGCGCTTGTCTTCCAAAGTCAATGTTACCTGTGATGGAGCCCTGCTTTCCTGGAGATGGCTAAACATCTGCCTGCTGATGGCAAGTAGTGAATGAATTCCTTAGTTTGGTCTGCTTATGCACAGATCTTGCTTAGGCTATTAAATTGCCTTTATCTCGACACAGGAGTTTTCTCAGTTTTACCCTTCAGATTTTCCACCCAACCCACTGGGGCGGAGTGGGCAAGTGGCTGTGCAGGGCTCAGCTGCCTACAAGGGCTAAACGAAGACACTTACCCAACCCAAAATACTTTTTCAAACCTTTTTCCTCTTTTTTGTTCTTGTTTGGGGAAATCTAAAACTACATGAGTTTTTACCTTCCAATTACATTCAAAAACTACACTGAGACTCTTTGATTTGATGCTCCTTCATAGTAATTGGCAGGCACTCGGAGCCAGTGTACAGCCGTGGAGGGTTCTACAGCGCAGCTGACTTCAGGACATCAGGCAAAACCTGGACAATCAGAGCAGCTTTTACTACACATTTTATGGTGTGATAGTACACAAAACAAAGGGAAAAGCCAGTTTTACCACAGGCTGCCAAACTCCACTGAGTCAATGTAGCGCTGCCACTTGTGTTAGCCCGGATTTTGGGCTAATGATTTACAGCAAATGCTAGTTATTTCAGTGTGTCATTTCTATATCTCAGGTGTATCACTTTACTTGCATGTAAATGTAGTTTCCTCGCTTATATTCCACTGTTAACTCTATCTATACCCTACCAAAAAAAAGACAATCTCATGTGTACAACCCCCTAAGAGGCTTCCAATGCTCAGAACAGAGCAAGTCGTATTTTGACAGCTGTCCTTTGAATCCCAAACTACAACCCCCCAGGGGACCTAGCATTATGTAATTTTAGTGACAGCACAATTGTCATTCTGCTAGAAAGAAGGATATTGTGATCTCAATGGAAAAGAAAAGCGATGCTGCCATTTGTAAGCTTATAGCCCTTTTTCTTTGGTAATTTGTACCTCTCATGAAGGGTTGGGAGTGGAAATTACTACAAGCTGTTGAATAAAATGACATCATTTTGCCACCCACAAAACGTTACGGGTTTGACAGCCTAGAAAATGGCACAGCAGTAAGGAAAGAGCAATCTCATGGCAAGTGAGTGCTGCTCTTTCTGGAGGAAACGTACGCTCATTGTGTTGTCTGACCACCATCTCTGTGGGACTCTGACCACCACAGCCACAAACCCCGGTTTCAATAGTTGCTCTCTCCACTGGCTGCAGGAAAGGAATATATAACTGCTGGAAATGCTACGCAAGCTGCGGTCCTCTAATTCTTACAGTTCGGACAAATGAAACAGAATTTTGCTTTCAGGCAATTTGCTCTCAATTGTAAGTCACCATGCTGCAAAATTAACAAACAGGGAAATTCAGTTATGCAATTAGAAGTTGTTAGGAAGAAGAGGATAATATAGATTGAAGATTTCATGGATCATAAAGAAAGAATTTCCCGTCTATTAATTCTGCAGCTGCTTTCATGTGTTCCTCTTAACGATGGAATACTAGAGGCTATTTTTTTCCATGGTTGAATTCTCTTCCATTACACTGCACACACCCTCTTAAGTAACCTGCAGCTGCTTTTATCTGCCAGTACGAATACTGGTCCATTGTGATATTTGACACGTTACAGAGCCCCCGTGATTTCTCAGTACACCCTAAGTAAAACCAACCTGAAGCACAAGAAACGGGTGCTGCAGGCATGAGCAGAATTTTAAAATGTGAGACATTCAGAAGGTGAATGAAGATCAGGAAAAAAGAAACCAAAAAACACTTGTGTAGACAGAGTTACTCACTCACAGCTTCTGGCCAGCTCCACATGCTGTATGGCAAGAAAACTGTTTTTAATTATTTTTTAATCAGCACTTTCTCCCTGATCTGCCCTGTACCCTTCTGGTGGCTCATAACCTGTGCATTCCAATATCCACCCAAAGAAAAGCTGGACTCTGATGCTGCTCTTTTGAAGCCAGCTGCAATTTAGGGGACCAATAAGAGCAATTTTTTTCTCTTCGTTTTTCTCCTCTGAACTGCGACACCACCACTCTTCAGAAAAGAAGACCCAAATCTATGGAGGACTGTAATTCTAACTGACAGTGCTGCCATTACTTAATGTTTATTTTATACTTTCAGTATGTAACACAATCTAATTTGGATGTTTTGGAGCAGTAATGAACTTCTTTTCCCTGTAACAGCTGATGTCAAAGGCAGTATTTATGGCTTCACAGAAGCAGAGAGGAATGTCCAGAGATCCAAGAATAAAGCACATGGCCACCCTTTTAAATGGGAGCTAGCTGATTAGGCTTTAAACACAAATGCCTTCCTTATGCACTTCACTCCCTTCAAACTTGGCTCTCTGTTCTACAAGCTACAATTTCGCATTTCTACTACATGGACTTTTTTCTTTCTAGCTCTCACCAAGCCAGCGGCTTCTTTCTTTATTTTTAGCTCTTCATCTTACTGCTTTGTCTGACACCTTTATGCCCACACTTCTCAGTATTTCCCTCCTTTTGTTATGGAAGCAGATTAATTAAGAAATAGCTGTATGACACTGTCTATTCTATGGATTATAAAGTTAATTCTTTAGATATCACATGATAAATGAAATAAATTTAAAAGAAAACCATGTTAAATACTCATTATGTTCCTTTCTAAATCAGGCAAACATTCAACCCCGTTTTTATTGCACATGCATGACAAATCCATCCATAACACACAGAAACATAACGTACTGGTCATGTTTCCCTTTTGTTCACAAAAGGAATAGGTCTACAGTCAGGACTTTATTGCACACCAGCAGGGGCACAGCGCAGCACAGGTAGGAAGAAAGTTTGAAGACAGTTAAGGAAAATAATCTGTAAAATAGATGAAGTGGGAGCAGCAGGGTAAGACAAGACGACAGGTAACCAGGCATGGTCTGCAGTAGAGCACAAGAATTTGTGAGGGAAGCAGCAAAAACATCCAAAGTAGAAAGGCATGAAGACAGTCTGGGGGAGTCGAGGTGTCCATCCGTACAGACAAAGGGAGAAGAAACCTAAAAAATGGTACCTGAGTCCAGCAACCTGCACGTGCCTGCTGCAGGACCTAGGGTATATTGCAGGAGAGATGGTGCCTGCCAGGTCTCTTGTTCTCAATCTGTCAGCCGACTGGAGGCCAAGTGGTCACTCGCTGAACTGAAGAGCATGAGAGCAGCTGGTGAATCACCCTGGCTGGGAGACCATACCTGGGGCTGCTGCTTGAATCAGGGACCACAGGGCACACCACGCTCCGCACAACAATATGTCACTCAGCGGGGAAAAACTGGTCTGCACTGAGAGGAGCACTGAGAAGAGGCTGTCAATACTTGCAACTTTTTGTTGATAGCAGTACTCATGAGTAAGGCAAAGGTTGTCAGAGGGGCAAATATTTTAGAGGATGCTAATTCCTTAGTAAGCTGGACATTTTATCAAAGTCAAATATAAAGTCACACACTTTAAAACAAGGGATCATACCATAACCTAAAGAGTATAGGACAGCGTTCAGGAGGCAAGAGCTTCACAAAGTGCTCAGGAAGCATTTGGCTATATGGTGAGAAAGTCAAAGACAAAACATGGTGGGACATTTCCCTAGAAACCAAGGAAAGGGAAGGGAGAGCACTCGTGGACAAAGACGGCAGGAAAAGAGAGAGGAAACAGAAAATAATACCTCCACAAAACCCAGGAAAGACAAATCTCCAAACAAGATGAAGTCATCAAGCAGGCCAAAGCTAGCAGAGAAGCATGTCGTCAGTCCGCTGAACACAGAGAGCTGTCTAGGAACTCTTTGGAAATGGGTAGAACTGTATTTCTGGAGAGACAAAAAATGAGAGGAGTGCAGATAACAGCGATTAAATGTAACTAATTTGGCTAGATAATGATTTAGCTAAATTAGCTTTTTCTAGCTCGCCCTGAGTAATCTGCTTAACTCCTGCTTAGTGGAGAAAGACATCAAAACACCATGCATGTTAAGCACTGCATTCAACAAATTTATTACCACTACCACTTCATGAGATAGAAAGAGGGGCTGTGGTACGAGTTTGTTTTGAATGCCTGTAGCCAGTATAGTTTCATCAGCTTTTCTGTTCTTCTCCTCATGTGTCCAAATGGTTCCCATGCAGAGACTTCTGTTTTAGGCACAGTAACTGTCTCCTTGCCATTTCAGTTTGCTCTAAACTGTTTTAGCTCTCAGAGATTTTGGAATCATCACTCTCAAGAAGAAAAGTTGCCCTTTTTGTAGACAGAATTTAATCTTATCCAGTGAAATGTGAGTGTGATTCTAACACATTCAGTGTGCTAGAAAAAGTATTAGATATCTAAGATTTTTTGATCTAATCCTTGAGTAAATACAACCAAAGCAGTGACTGTAGCTTTAGGCAGTCAGCCAGGGAGAAATTAATTTTCCATGCTGATGTTCTCGATGAAAAGCACAGGTGCCTCAAACAGTTTAACAAAACTAAACATGCTAGTTTTTCTGTGAAGGCTCAGTCTTTGTGATAAAAAAAAAAATCGCTCTTCCTTGATTGCCTTCTTGCCAAGATATGTAGACTGTATGTGTGCCTACCACTAAACAGCATTAAATCACATATTTTGATTATGAGCTTGAGCACAATTTGATAAAGGTCTGCATGTAGAAAACGATTACAAATCTTATAATTAGGCAGTTATAGTTCAACATATTTTGAACAACTTATGTTTTATAGAAACCCTGAAGCAGCTAACTACACTAGGGCAGCTACTCTAGAATTGCGTTTGTCTTCTTTTCCTCTTCCCAGAAAGATCTATGGCAATGAATTCTTCCCCAAGAGAGACGAGAAATATTCTGAAAACAAAGACAATCAGTTATCTGGGCATAACGCTGGAGTTGTCGCTGAGGTATATAGAATCCAGCGCAGCATTCCATAGGAAAACAGCAGCAGCTTGCAAAGAGGCTGGAGCAGCAGCAGCCACTGGTGGCTCAGAACATTGTACCACCAACCTTTGAAGAGTTTAAACTATTTTCTCCCTCCATCTCATGCAGAAGAACATGTCATTTGATCAGGAAACAGGGAGTTACTGAGGGTAGCCTGGGAACATTCATCCAGTGGCACAACCCACCAAAATTCCTGTTTCTATCAAGCCCTGTCTTAATTAAAAACTCTTCACCAGCAGCTACTGTCAGTTCCTCAGGCTCTCTTGTGGTTTGTAAGATTCGTCTTAAAGACAGTCAGTCACCAGCAAACACCTCTCTGAAGCTTAATTCCCTACAAAACTTCCAGGGAAATAAAAAGCCTTTTATTCCACGTATTCTGCTACTCATCGTCCTGTTTGAGAAGGGGAAAGGAGGAGACTCTTACTCTGTTTTTATGATATTGAAAATTTATTTATCCGCTTGTGTTGCTTACTGAACTTGTATTATTTATACTGACTGATGATTTCATGTACTCAAAATAGGCAATTGTCTCAGGGTCTGAATTACTTTTACACTGAAAGCTCTCAGCCTCTGCAAACAGAAACTGAGCCGTAAGACTTGCTTTCATGTGTACAAAGCGCTATGTGGAGTCTGCGATGGCAAGCAGGTTATATTGCTAAAGCAACAATAAAAGGTAGGCATTTAACCATCGTTCCCACTGGTACAGGGCATGTGAGGCAGTGGAAACCAGGCCTGTGTCCCACCCTCTAGAAAAAGAGGAAAGCTCCTTTTCTCTCACACCACCTAGATGCCCTGCAAAGCGGATATACTTTTTATCCAAATTACAATGTTATCTTCAAGAAATATGAAATTCTTTGGGAAGACTGATGCAACTTTGAAACAGTTTCTTGGAATTTTATGCTAATGTTTTTCACAAACGTTAGGACAATAACAGGCAAGGGCTAAGTGTGTTTTGGATGATGGGAGGAGGAGAGAGGACACCCAGGGACAAGATACAGCACTTGCTCACCTGACATTTAGTCAGTGTGACAATTAGTTTAGGTATAATTAATCCATTCTGCATGTATTTTATTCCAGCTCCAGTGTAAATTTGAAATAACTCAAGCAAAGAACAGAGCTGGGTCTCCTGTATTGCAGGGAAAAAAGCCAGGAAGAAGAGATGAACAGTCACCCTTCAGTGGTGTGTGTGTCAAGGAATATTTCTGCTTAAAGACCCATGTGACAGCCTTTCTTTGCTTGGAAACACATGCTTGGTTCTAGCACCTGCAGAAGCTTTCAGGAATCTCAGACTTTGAATTAACCACATTAAAACAAAAGGACACAAAACAATCAATGAAACCACCTTTTTTCTCCATGTGTGAATGAGATGCACAGAATGAAGGCTGCCTCAAATGACTGTTGTGACCATAATACCAGCAGGTTGGTGTAAGTACCAGAAGAACGGAAAGACGTCGGCTTTACCTCAGGGAATGCAGAAGCCATCCGTCCCACATGTTTACAGGCTCTGGATCCTGTTTGACATGTGGCAGATCCTCCTCGAGTGGGCAGCACCTGTGACAAGGGCACTTGTTTCAGCTGCTGGAACATAGTCCTGGCTGCGGTTTATTTCTCTGTTATCTCAAAGTGGAGGCAATATAGGGTTCTTCAGATAAGGCTGTGTGCGCAGAGCTTGTTTACAAACGGGAGTTACTTTTTAATGGAAAATCTTGCTTTTAAAGTGGATCTTTTATTGTCGGCATACGACGGCCAGGCAGCTGACCTGAGCCTCCAGCACTCTGGGTGGGCAGGCACTGCCTGCGTGAGCCTACCTCAGCCGTCATCGGCCGAAGGATCCGAGCCGAAGCCTTCACTGCTACCAGGTTTGGAGAGACTGTACACACAAAACCTTTCTGATGACCCAGTGTTGAGTGAGAAGTCTGTACTTTTGCTTCCCTGAAAAGAAATTTATAGTCAATCCACGAGTGATGTGAGGATTAATTTTTGAATACTTGACAATTACTTTGGAAAAAAGATATCTTAAATAGTAAATATGTTCTACTGAGTATACTCCAGCTAGTAAATACAGGAACAACTTCTAGCATATGATTAACTTTTGCTTTATTCTTAAGTTTGTTGTTTCCTGTTCCTCATAACATATTTACTCAAACTACGGTGAGATTACAGCTGTCACACAACTTTGCTTGGGCATCCCTCCTGTGCAAGGAAAGATCAGAACATGGATTTTTAAAAATATAATGGTGAGGAATCATGCTGAAAATAAGCTTTTTAATATCTGTTATTACTATTAACTTCTCTTTCACAAGGACATCTGGCTTGGGACCTCTCTTTGCTGATATAGTTAAGATAGCAAAAGAAGGAAGTGTAGTTCCTTGACACAACTCCATAAGTCAACACACGTTGTTGGCTTTATTACAGTGAGTCACTCTTTGAGGCCTTTCCATGCTCAGCGGCTGGTGGTGAAAGGAGACTTACTGTTCCAGGTACTTTAATGCAATAACTACTGCAGTTGGACTACAATTGCTACAACGCCTACTGCTTGGAACCCAAGTCATAAATTCAAGACACATTTTCAAATTTCTACAAGGTTGGAGGACACACTGAAATCGAGGGCTTTGTGGCACTCCCGTATGCAGAGGTACCACACTGCCTCTAGCTGCTTACATCTTCAGTGGTTGTCCGAAACGAGACACTGAGAAGAACAGGGTGGGGATTTATATGCCGCGTTTCTCATACTGACATGCATGGAGTCCCACTAGAAGCAAATGGACCTGGTCTTAGGGTGTAAACTACTATTTTTATGTAGTAATACTGAGCAATATTGCATGTTTATAACCATTCTTACAAGGCATCTTTCTGATACACCAGGTATCTTAAGACGTTGCTTTTCCAGTTGCTGACCATCACTAAAATAGTAGGTAAAAAGGTCAGATGGAAGAACAATTTTCTAGCTTTGTCACAGAAACAGGGATGAAAAGGAGAAAGGAATTAGTTCATAAAATGTACTTGGAGTTTGAAGAAAGCTTTGACAGAAATTGCTCTCAGTGGACTACGGAAGACACTAGCTGCTGCTGGAGGAAGAAGAAAAGTGTTGTTGTCTTGAATCAGAAACTAACAAAGAGATGGAGAAAACCCTCAAAGCCACAGCAGTCTGCAGAAAGGAGCGGTCAATGGACAGAGGCGTCCTCCTGCACATCTGCGTACGTTTGGCACGTGGCACAGCCATGACACACAAACTGTAGGGTAAAGCAACAAACAATACAAACTACTGGGAAAACATGGATAGCTGGGATGAGTTAAGATTGCAAAGCCTCCAGGCAGGACTTTTAAATTAATGGCCTGGAAAATAGAATTCTGAGGTGGCAAAATTTGCAAATGACACAAAAGTCCTTAAACTAGTGCAGAGTAGAGAAGGTCCCATGGAACTTCAATCAGCTGAAGTTATACGTTAATTAATTTTTTTCAGACAAGTGCATGTATTTAAATTACTGGAATTTTTTAATTAACAGGCATCTGGAATATCTCATTTAATGGACTTCAGTAGAATGCTTCTTCTGGTATACTGATAGATATATATATCTTAATAATGTTTATCTATCTATACAGATAGAATCACAGAATCATTTAGATTGGAGGAGACCTTCAAGATCATCGAGTCCAACCATTAACCTAACACTGTCAATTCCACCACTGCAACGTGTCCATAAGCACCACGTCTATACACCTCTTTAATAGCTCCAGGGATGGTGACTCCACCATTTCCCCGGGCAGCCTGTTGCAATGCTTGACAACTATTTTAGTGAAGAAATTTTTCCTAATATCTGATCTAAACTGCCCCTGGCACAACTTGAGGCAATTTCCCCTTGTCCTATTGCCTGTTACTTGGGAGAAGACTCTGACACCCACCTGTCTACACCCTCCTTTCAGGTAGTTGCAGAGCGCGATAAGGTCTACCCTCAGGCTCCTTTTCTCCAGACCAAACAACCTCAGTTGCCTCGCTGCTCCTCATATGACTTGATCTCCAGACCCTTCACCAGCCTTGTTGCCCTTCTCTGGACATGCTCCAGCACCCCAATGTCTTTTTTATAGTGAGAGGCCCAATATATAGATATAGATATAGAATTATAGATACATAAATATATAGATATATACCACAATTGTGTTAACGTTCAAGAGAGCAAAGCCACAAAAGCTTATTTCTATAAAGGTTAAAACTAAATATTAACTAAAACTATTTCTTGCAATTATTTTTAACTTTAATATGTTTTCAAATGCCAAGTGACGCAAAAATCATTCTCTCCCTTTATACACTGGGAAAGCGAAGCGAAGGATAAGGCTGGTGTGCTAAGTCCCAGGCTGACCTCATGAAAGCTCTGTCAATCAGATGCTGAACTCTGCAGTGGTGCCCAAGAAGAACGCCTGCAGAAAAATCAAAGCAGCACCTTCTCCCTTGCTCCTTGCAGCCTTATTCCCTTCCACCCCACGAGGCGGCCTGGGAGGAGCACGCAGCCCTGACCTACCTGCAACGGACATTTCCAAGAGTGCCCTGTAAATGCAGTCCTGACATTGGGGATCTGATCTCTTCAGAGATGAGGGAGGCATTTGAGGTTTGTATCTCCCCTGCTCTCATGCTCACATATTAGGGGACCACAGCAAGTGCTTAAGGCCAGTATCAGAAATGCAACTGCCACACTGGCCTCCCCACCACCTTATCAGGGCACTAGGTTACACTTTTCTTGGAATATTACAACAGTGTAGACAGGTCATTCTTGTTCTGAGACCTGCACAGTCAATAGCAATAACTAGTCACAATTGACATTGAGCGACATAGGCAGACTCAGTCTATTAACACATGGCTCCGTGACTGGTGTCACCACCACAACTTTGGGTTCTTTGACCATGGAACAACATACACAGCACCAAGCTTGCTGGCATCCAATGGGAACCAGCTTTCTCAAAGGGGGAAGAGGAAGAGGATCTTTGCCCAGGAGCTCGCGGGGCTCATTGACAGGGCTTTAAACTAGAGGTGAAGGGGGAAGGGGAACCTATCAGGCTTGCCAGCGACAGGCTAGGGGATGATACACAATGGTTAGAGGGATGGGGGGCTAGTAGGAGCCCTCAACCCGTTGCCCAGCAGCATGCGAGGGACACTGCAGCAATGTGGAAGTCTTGCAGAAGGGAGCTGGAGGCGCCTGAGGTATCAGGTGCCAATAAGAAAATACCCATGAAACACCTCAAGGGAAAAAAGGGGTGCTCTGCTATGAAGGTAACGAGGCCAACAGCTCAGATGAAATGCCTCTATACAAACGCACGCAGCATGGGAAACAAACAGGAGGAGTTCGAAGCAATCGTGCTGCTGGAAAGCTACAACCTGATTGCCATCACGGAAACTTGGTGGGATGAATCCCATGACTGGAATGTAGCTCTTGATGGCTACAGGCTGTTCAGAAGGGACAGGCGAGGAAGTGAAGAGCTGTCCCTGAAGAATAACCACGAGCAGGTTGAAAGCTTATGGGTAAGAATCAGAGAGAGAGGCAACAAAGGGAACCTACTGGTTGGTGTCTACTACAGGCTGCCAGATCAAGAGGAGCTGACAGACGAAGCGTTCTTCCTCCAACTCCAGGAGGCTTCGCGCTCGCAGGTTCTCGTCCTACTGGGGGACTTCAACCACCCCGACACTGGCAAGCTGTAGGCAATCCAGCAGGTTCCTAGAATGCATTGAGGACAACTTCTTAAGCCAGGTAATAAGCACCCCTACACGAGGGGATGCGATACTAGACCTGGTGGTCACCAATGCGAGTGAGCTCGTTGGGGCTGTCAAGATCGGAGGCAGCCTGGGCTGCAGTGACCACGCGCTGGTGGAACTAACGCTACTGAGCGTAGTCAGGACCCTAAATTTTAGGAGGGCAAATTTCCAGCTCTTCAAGGAGATAGTCAGAAGGACTCCCTGGGAAACGGTCCTCAGGGACAGGGGAACAGAACAGAGCTAGCAAGTCTTTAAGGATGCATTCCACAGAGCGCAAGAGCTCTCGATCCCTAAGTGTAAGAAGTCAGGCAGAGAAGGGAAGAGACTGGCATGGCTGAGGCAAGAGATGCTGGTCAAACTAAGGAAGAAGAGGGAACTGCACAGGCAGTGGAAGCAGCGACTGGCTTCCTGGGAAGAGTATAGGGAAGCTGCCCGGTTGTGTAGGGATGGGGTCAGGAAGGCCAAGGCACAGCTGGAGCTGAACTTGGCAAGGGATGCGAAAAATAACAAGAAGGGCTTCTACAGGTATGTCAGCCGGAAAAAGATGGTCAAAGAAAGGGTACCCCCGCTCATGAGCGAGACCGGCAAACTGGTAACAGCAGGTGAGGAGAAAGCTGAGGTACTCAACAACTTTTTTGCCTCAGTCTTCACTGGCAACCTCTCTCCTCACCCCTCCCGAGTCGATGGATGGCATGAAGCAGACCAGGAGGGTAAAATCCCTCCGGCTGTAAGTGAAGATCAGGTTCGGGACCTCCTGAGGAACCTAAACGTACAAAAGTCCATGGGACCTGATGAGATGCATCCCAGAGTCCTGAGGGAACTGGCTGATGTAGTTGCCAAGCCACTCTCCATGATACTTGAAAAGGCATGGCAGTCAGGGGAAGTCCCCAGTGACTGGAAAAAGGGAAACATTGTGCCTCTTTTCAAAAAGGGTAGAAAGGAAGACCCCAGGAACTACCGACCTGTCAGCCTCACCTCTGTGCCTGGGAAGATCACAGAACAGATCCTCCTAGAAGATATGCTAAGGCACATGGAGGCCAGGGAGGCGATTCGAGACAGCCAGCATGGCTTCACCAAGGGCAAGTCCTGCCTGACCAACCTAGTGGCTTTCTATGATGGTGTAACAACAAGAGTGGACAAGGGAAAACCAATGGACATCATCTATCTGGATTTTTGTAAAGCCTTTGACACGGTCCCCCACAACATCCTTCTCTCTAAATTGGAGAGCCATGGATTTGATGGGTGGACTGTTTGGTGGATAAGGAATTGGTTGGATGGTCGCAGCCAAAGGGTAGTGGTCAACAGCTCAATGTCCAGAGGGGGACCAGTGCTGTTCAATATATTTATCAATGACATGGACAGCGACATCGAGTGTACCCTCAGCAAGTTTGCAGATGACACCAAACTGAGTGGTACGGTTGAGACACCAGAAGGACGGGATGCCATCCAGAGGGACCTGGACAAGCTGGAGAGGTGGGCCTGTGTGAACCTCATGAGGTTCAACAAGGCCAAGTGCAAGGTCTTACGCCTGGGTCGGGGTAATCCCCAGTATCAATACAGGCTGGGGGATGAAAGAATCGAGAGCAGCCCTGCTGAGAGGGACTTGGGGGTACTGATAGACGAAAGGCTGGACATGAGCCGGCAATGTGCGCTGGCAGCCCAGAGGGCCAACCGTGTCCTGGGCTGCATCAGGAGAAGCGTGGCCAGCAGGTCGAGAGAGGTGATTCTGCCCCTCTACTCTGCCCTGGTGAGACCTCACCTGGAGTACTGCATTCAGCTCTGGAGCCCTCAGCACAAGAAGGACATGGAACTGTTGGAGCGGGTCCAAAGGAGGGCTACAAAAATGATCCGAGGGCAGGAGCACCTCTCCTATGAGGACAGGCTGAGAGAGTTGGGCTTGTTCAGCCTGGAGAAGAGAAGGCTGCGGGGAGACCTGATTGCAGCCTTTCAGTACTTAAAGGGAGACTACAGGAAAGATGGGGACAATCTTTTTGGTAGAGACAGCAGTGACAGGACAAGGGGTAATGGTTTTAAACTAAAACAGGGTAGGTTTAGGCTGGATATAAGGAAGAAATTCTTTACAATGAGGGTTGTGAAACACTGGAACGGGTTGCCCAGAGAGGTAGTGGAGGCCCCATCCCTGGAAACATTCAAGACCAGGTTGGAAATGACTCTGAGCAACCTGGTCTAGTTAGCGGTGTCCCTGCTCGCTGCGGGGGGGTTGGACTAGATGACCTCTAGGGGCCCCTTCCGACCCAAAGCTTTCTATGATTCTATGATTTAATGCTCTAAAACAGTATCCTTTAAATGCTAGTCCACTCACAGTTTATGAACAGGAGTGCTCGGTGAACTAAAGGCAAAGCTCTGAGAGATGAAACCAAATTCCAACTTATGTTCCAGCAGCTTCCAGCCACCATCTTCTCAACCATCGCTCAAAATCAAACTGACGTCCCACACGTGGCTTGCTTTTGCTGGTGCCTCTTCTGGTTCTGTGTATGCGCCACATCTGAAACTCTGGGAAACCTTCAGTGTCCCCTGCATTAAGAAAGAAAATTGCTTTTTCACAAGTGTATTTAATTATTAGTAGGAAGGCATTGTCCACAGGCAACTCAGAATAGCAGTATTTGTTGAAAAGCTGAGAGATCTCACAGATTGCCAGTCTGTTTGGCTGTGTTAGGGAACAGATTGCACTAAAACCTACGGAGCTGGATTCAATTAGAGGTGTTCTCGACTTGTAGCTGGAGGAAGAGTTATTTGCCTTTGCCACTTTCAAATGCTGTTTTGAAGTAACATCAGGCACTCTTCTGCAGGCAGCACAACCCATTCAGTGCTGTTTGCTCCTCAGTCTCAGAAACGCCTGCCAGGTGCGTTTCCTGAGTGTTAGCAGGTAACGCACTGGGGAGGGGAGGAAAACCACAGACAGCTGCATCTGCCCATATAGAAGGGAAGTGAGATGGCAGCTGTGAGTGCTACCCAACTTCTAGAGGTCTTTACTCTGTAAAAAAAGGAATGCTACTACCTGGCATAGCTACTAGATGCGCATTTTGGGTGAGGCCTTAACCAATTTGTGGTGAGAAAGGGCTTGAAGAAAGATGAGCTGACTGCTTAGAGTCCTCTTTGAGCCCATGTTACTGGTGTAGGTCAAGAAGCAACCATAAAATCAGCAGCTGAGGGACCAAGTGGAAGATTCTCTGACGGTACATCCACCCAAAACTGAAATACCAGGGTGTCCTGGTTTCAGCTGGGATAGAGTTAATTGTCCTCCCAGTAGCTGCTGTGCTTTGGATTTAGTAGGAGAAGTGTTGATAACACTGATGTTTTCAGTTGTTGCTATGAAATCAAGGACTTTTTCCAGTCTCCTGCTATTCAGCCAATGAGCAGGCGTGCAGGAGCTGGGAGGGAGCACAGCCAGGCAGCTAGCACAACCTGGCCACTGGAAATATTCCATACCATAGACGTCATGCTCAGATTATGAATGGGTGTTGGCCAGGGGGCAGGAAGCTAGTGGCTTTTTGATTTTCCAGGAATTTCAAATCCTCTCTTCTCCAGGAGTTCTAACTTTTTCGGGAAATTCGGGATTTTGGAGTTCTGTGATCGCTGCTCGGGGACTGGCTGCAAATCACTCATCGGGTGGTGAGAAGAATCCTATTGTATATAGTCTGTTTTGCGTATTCATTATTATCGTTATTAATATTAGTAGTATTATTACTAGTATTAGTATTTCCTTTGTTGTCGTATTAAACTGTCTTTATCTCAACCTACGTGTTTTCCTTTTTGCCCGTTTTTCCTCCCCATCCCGCTGGGGGGGAAGGGGAGGGGTGAGCGAGCGGCTGTCTGGTGCTTAGTAACCCAGCTGCCGGGTTAAACTACAACACAGGGTGCTGCCAATGTCAGTAGTGGGAGGAGGAGTCCCTCAAGCTCTTTGAGAAAACTCTGTCTTGGTGGGTGTGTGAATTTAGCACAATGATTTGTGAGAGGATAAAAAGTGCTATCAGCTGCCAAATGTATCCTGAGGGTATAGATGGAGGATGATAAATTGTAGTCTGATGTGTGTGGTAATCATGACTGCAGTGGAAACAACCGACCACCTCGGCACAGCACTTCCAAATCCCCTCCATCCTGGAACATAACTTCTCTTGTGGGCTCCTTCCTACTCTTACTTGCGACTGACGGGCATTCCTTGGCCTCTCCAGGTCAGAAAGCTATCAAGAGCATTCTGGAGCTCCAAGCATGCTCCTGCACAGATAGAGTCACGCTGCACCTGAAGTGGCCGTATATTTCAATTTCTTTGTAGAAAGACATGTATGACAACGTTCACCTCTGATCTCATAGAATGTTTTTAACTTCCTCACCCCCTACATTTCTCTTGGGAATCCAGTGTAATTCACATTCCTTATCTATATTTTGTTACTGATAAGACAAGAAATCTACAACACTTTAAAGAATTAGATTACATTCAGCCTTATATTACCTATACACCATATGGATAGAGAACCGTGTTTCAGCTTCCTCAAATCCTTGTAAAAAAACCAGAATCAGAATGAAAAGCAGAACTGAATCTCAGGCAAGCTTAATTAACATGGGACTACAAAAAGGAAGCTTAAGGAGATATTATATAGGAAGGAAAGAGACACAGTGAAAACTCAACAGGCAAATTTATTTTAATGATGTGCTATCAAATCAAAGTTGTTGGTTTACATCAAATGCCAAACAAGTTGCAGCACTACTAACTACTGCTTAATTGCTTAGAAACACGAAGTAAGATTATGGGCTGAAAACCCTGATACCTTAAGGGGAATGAATACTAATGGATTTTTAAAGCCATATTGGTGACGTGTTAACTCCGGACTAACATTAGGGACAAACAGACACTCAGCCACCACTTACCACTGCCTGCCGGCAGCTTGCAAGGCGATGCTCAGCAAACAGCCTGTAGTGCTGGTCTGCCTGGTCATTCAGGTGCCCCACATGTCCTTTGCACATGATGGCAGTCTCTTTAGACAGGAACAGGGGTGCTACAGCAAAGAGATTAATTTCTTTTGCAGAACACCAAATATGTTGATTTCCCCTAAGAGTGTTTGCATTTTCTAAAGAAAATACTTATTTATAAGTTTGTTGATTTCTTAGTTTGATTTGTGAGCCTATGTAGCTTTTTCCTTTCCTTCTCTTGCACCACACTGGCTATTATTTATTTATAGTGCAAACGAAAACGAGTTTTTTTTTTTTAAAAAAAAGATATGGGAAAGGCGTGGTCTCTTCCTCCAGTGCCAACAGTCTAACTTTAGATCTGGTGGGATAAAGTGGGAGTGAGAAGACAGGAGGCTGAGATGGGCTCATGGACAAAGATTACAGCATAAGTACATTCTGGATGTTCAAATTTTATAATAAAATTGTTGATTCACAGAAAATCATTACTTTGCCACCCTGAACTCAGATTTACCTTGGAAATCAGTAACTTTCTAATCTCTTGGTCTAGTGGTTCTGAAAAATTTTATTGCAACCCGTCTCCGTGTTGTTTTTTTACCCCTCTCCTTTCTGTTGTGAAACAAAAATAATGTTAATGCCTCTGTAAAGCCTAACTTTAGAATTCAAAATACCAGGAAATTTAAAGTTTAAAAAGCAACAGCAATTTTGTGTCCTTACACTGAGGGAACTAGAGTCTTAAATTGGATACGACGCTACACGGAAGCCAGCTCTGAGATCTGAAGTGAGAAGTAGCACGATCAAACAAATAAAAGCGGAGTTTGAATTGAACACCTGTTTTTCGGGGGAAAGCATATGTGTGTCTCACACTTGCAAAGAGCATGTTGCAAGAGCTGAAGAGCAACACATTGTGCAATAAAAGCTCAAATAAGAGATTTGGCTGAAGTTACAGAAAAGACAGACCCACAGAAAAAGAAGTGGAAGGATCTCAACACGATCTAACTGTATAGATGGGGGAGAGGAAAGAGTAACAAAAAATTATCTCTAACAAGCCAGATTGGAAAGATGGTTTCTAACATTGAGTCAGGTCATGAAGAAAATTTGGGTAAAGCATATAAAGACATGCAGGACAAATTAACAGGCTCCAATTTCTCCTTAATCTGAAGGGGGTTTAGCAGTATGAAGGCTAGCTGTAGTAGACAATCCACAACACATAACACATCAAGCTGCTTCCCACCCTAAACCCCTAAATTTGTTGTATTCTTTTGTTAAATTAAAAATACTGAGTCATATTTCATTAACCATAATGAGTTCTGTGTCACATAGAATTCTGTCTTCATGGGTGTTTTGATTAGACTCAATATTCTAGTTAATCAGATACCTGCTTTGTCCAAAAAGCCATGCAAGTAACAGCTGTAGCTGTAACTCTCTGAGAGTTATCATGCTTATGAAGTCTGAATTTATTTGACTAGCTAGCAGGGGATCTTCTCTGAGAGAGAACCACAGTGCAATCACAAGGCCAAACTTTGATGTAATTTTTTGTAAGACAATTAGCCTCAGGTGTTCTTATTTTTTCCTCTCAAGCCAAAGAGCCATCAAGATCAAACACAGCTGAGTTGATATGAAGAGGTGTTCACCATTTTGCAGAATAGGACTCAAGACAAGCGGGCTGAAATATCAAATACGAGCTGTTGTGAGCAGATTTCACATCATCCGTAATGCAGGATCTGACAACTTGTTCATGTTTAAAAATACAGAGCTTCATCTGAGAACAGCTTAACCAATTCAAGGACACGTGCACATTCATGAGCGAAAGGTACCTCAGGACCAAACTATCTTCAGTTTCTTTTGTCAGTGTGGATTTGGCACTTGAAAAGCGCCTGCTGCGTTAGTCTGCTGTGTCGTAGGCTACTCAAAGCGAGTGGCTGGCAGTCACAGAGCGTTATGTTGACTGATGGGTGCCTGCCTCCGCCGCTGATAGGTGAAGCCTGCAATGTGAGCTTGGCTCTTGGTTGCATCCTGCTGTTTATCTGCAGCAGGCAAGCAGCAACCCTGTCCCTCCAGAGCTTCAGCCTCTCCCTGCGCCGGTGATAAGTTACTCCGGGAGTCCTTTCTGCCAATTGTTCTTGGCAAAGGGGCTGGGGAAGACTATTGTTGTTGCTGGCTGTTATCTCTGCCTCTGACTCCACTTGGCCGGGGTGCAAATCCATCTCGCTGGTGTGGAAACAAGCGGCTGGACTCTGGATGAGTCAACTCATTAATAAACAAAGAGTTACGAAGGAAATGGGAATCAGTCTTAACAAAATAAATGCAAAATAAGTTTAGTGGATGCTAGGGTGTTTGTCCTCCCCAGCATGACACTGCTTTATCTCGGGCCCCAGCCTTCCTATCAGAAAATGGGGAAGTTAGTAGTTTATCAAATTTTAATCAGCTTAAATGTTGATGTATTACTTACATAGCATGGAAAGTATTTTCTCTGTTGTTACTGGTGAAGGTAGGTTATTTAAAATTATTAATTTATATCTATTTCTCCATTTCTATACCTTCTGAGCTTTGGGGAGTGTGCCAATGCTAACTGGAAAACCCTCCATCATCTACTGCTTACCCTGTCTCTGTGAAGGAGCCCCAGCCCACTGCTCTGCAGGCAGCTCAAGACTGAAGTATTAAATTCGCATGGAATTTTATTGTGTGTTGAAGCAGAAGTATGTGATCAGATTCAGGAACACAGGGCTTGGGATTTGTGCAGGGGGGGTTGCAGCTTTATAGGGGGAGGGTTTGTGGGGTTTGCTTAGTGGGTGGTTTTTTTTTTTTTTAAAGAAGAGAATTTTTGTATTTTCTCCTTACAATGTCAGCTTTGTCCATAGCTCACTGTAGGCCAGGGAGGATTTCATTTGGATTGTGCCTTAGTGCTTGTCCGGCAGTACCACTATAGTGGTAAAAAGAAAGCCTGGGTCTTCCCAGGTCACCTGATGCCCCTTACACCTATAAGTACAGTGCTACCACTTTTCTTGCAGCAGCACGGGAAAAGCCTCACAGTTTCCTCATCTGTGAGATGTCCACAGCCATATCCCCTTCTCTCATGATCAGAAGCCAATTTTGCTCTCCGAGAGACATCTCAACAGTCAATCCCCACACAAGCACAGAACTACAGCGATGTTAAAATAGAGCAAGATAGATACGTTACACTTTAGAAGAAAAGCTAGAAGCAAAACCAGCTGTAGGCAAACATATGCTGCTGGGCTATTAAGCTCCACACAAAACAAAGCTAGGTAGCTGGCAAGCTTATTTACAGTGAACTCTTCTTAAGCAAGAGCAACAAAGTATTACAAGTTTGGCACAAACAGCACTCACCTGGTCTTTCAGTACCTTTCAAGGTAAATTTATTTCAAGGCCCCAGAAAGTCTTTCTAATGGCACGGATCTATTCGCTTTACAGGGAAAAATGGGATTCTTTGTATTTTCCCCCAATAGACGCGCGCTCTTCATCTCTTCCCCAAGTCATCACACTGTGCAGTTACCCCCTGTACCACCTTTCAAAGCCGTGCAAGATCCAAAGCCACCCCGCCTCCTACAAGGTATTTCCAATGAACAGCACTGCCTTAGCTCTTCTTCCTGTACAGCATTCACTGACATATTCAACTCTGGAGATAAATCAATGATGACCACCATATGCATTTTCCTCATTAAGACTTATGTGAAATACAAATGAATCTGTATTTACCCAGAAAACCATCAAGTTGCAGTATGATAGGGGATTCTCAAAGAAAAAAGAATATAATAGGAAACTTCTGGTAAAATGCTGTCCTTTTTTTTGTTAATGCAATCTCAGAGTTCCCTAACTAACTGTGAATTAAATAGCAATTGTTACACAAACACATGGTGTGAAATACATTGTTTGAAAACGTAAAATGCACGGAAAACACATACCTAAAGCTAAGTGTCTGATGAGATGCCCTCATCTGTGTTAGAAAGTGTTGTGCAAAGGATAGTGCTCAAGAGAATGTCACGATGAAATTTGCCTAAAAAAGCCAATGCAAAGTTTCCTAAGTGGAGTCCTTCAATGGAGCGTGGGCAATTTTCCCAGAAAGGTCACCCAGAAAGCAGTCAGTCAGTGGCAACCTGTAGTGTAGACTACAAATCAGTTGCATGTTCTATTTCTTGAATCAGTTGTAAAAGTCAAATAGATCCAATCCGTTTTTCTCTCTACTCTTGAATAATAAACAAATGTGAATAAATGTATGATTTACTTTCTCTGCAGTATACTGTATTAAACATTTTTACTTCCCTCTCCAAATTAGACCTCTAAATGCTTCTCCCTACACACACACTTCTCCAAACTTCAGTTTATTTTCACTCTCCTCTTCCCATCTCAGTCATACCCCTTCTGAGATGCAGCAGACTATTTAGTAGTCTATGCGAGTAAACACTATACGCCATGGTATGACATTATTTTTAGTATTGTTCTTTATTCTTCTCTTAATACTATCTAATTTCCCATATATCTGTTTGCTTTTCAGCCCACACTGCACTATGAAGAGATGTTTTCACTCAGTTTTTCACAGCAGCGTGTGCAACTTTTTCCCAGCTGGCTTCAGTAAATTTAAAATCCTGAATATATAGATTGTCAACATTGTACTCTAAATCACATTACACTGCAACTGCAGCTCCACCATCATGTCAGATTGCCTGCTATTTATTAGATCCTTCTACATTTCCTTCTCATCCTTTCTGAATACGACTAATTCTTTTTTGTAATGATGTTGATGATTTTACCACCCCACTGTTTGTGTCTTCCTCCAAATCAAACATTAGACAGTGCCAGCACCAGTACAAACCTTGGGGGAACTCTGCTTAACCTTACTTAAACTCTATGAAAACAACTTGCACCCACCTTTTCCATTACAAGGCCTTAGACCTTCCGCCATAAAGTAAACCAAACTGACCTTTTCATGTGAAGGGAAGGAAAAAAGAAGGGAAAAAAAAAATTGGAACTGTGCAACCCCTGATTTAGGCTTGTTGAGGAAAAGCACAGTCAGGGACGAGGTGGGTAAGAGAGGAATGTTCAAGCTCAGAGGGCATCGTTGTTCAGTAGGAAGCCAGGCACAGAACAGAAATGAGAGCAGGGAAATCGCAGAAGTGAATGCGCCCCTTGGGAAACAGCTCGAGGGCCAGTCCCACAGGGAGCCCGTCCACACGACGTCCTGCTTTCTGGGCTGCACCTCCAACACGATGCATGGTGAAAGAGGGGACTGATCCTCGCTGGAAGCGTGCGTGTCCTAGATGATCTCGTCTCCTGAGAGTGCAAAGGCAGCTGTTGTACCCATTGCCAAGGGTTTATGAAATGCAAAAAACAAGTCATAAAAAAAAAAAGTGAGGGGAAAAAAGCACACTAGAACTCTCCAGTCCTCCCAGGTATAATTACAAAAAATAACAACAAAAATAAGGCGGCTTCTGGCACTTTTGGTGTTCCGAGGTGTTTACTGTTTTGCGTCTCAACTGCGGTAACGCGTAGGATGCATAAACAGTGCAGTTGGCCAACCAGATGGGGCACGCAATCTGCTAATTGGGGAAAGTCTGCCCTAGCATCCGGCCACCGGCTGACAACACAACAGGTCCCAGAAAGTAAATTCTTATTTCAATTGTTTTAATTATTATTTTGAATGCTGTCTTAACCACTGATCTAAAAGTTAAATGAATACGCATTTGATAGGCAAAAGAAATTTTTTTTCTGAACATGCATTAGCTTTCATCACTGTTGATAGCATTTAATAGCAAGAAGTACAGGAAGAGAATCTAACTGCAAATGTCTTATCTATCTATCTATCTATGTAGTACCACTATCCCTACAGCTGTGTTTTTATCCTTTTCCTTGCTTACACGGTAATTATACACATCCCAGAAGTAAAATATTATATTTATCACAAAACACAGCTACTCCAGTAAGATATTCAGGAAAAAACAACCAAAAAAATTCCTCAAAACACCGTACTACCCTTGGATGCAGAGTACAATTACCTGTTGGAAAGAAGTATGACTTGAGACCTCTTCTTTCCCTTTCAACTTTATAGAAAATAAATTTTGAGTGTTCACGATTCAGTTATTTGCAGTGTAAGAGAAGGTGACAATCCTGTTTCCTACAGACACTAAAATAACAGATAATAAATTCCATGTTGTCTTTTTAAAAAAACAATTGCCGAAGGTTTCTGAACCTTATATCCTACAATACACTTTGTTTTCAAGCAAGCTGACACTTGAGTCTTCTAATGGGATCTTTAGCTTGCTGTCACCGAGTTAAATTTCCTTTGATCAAAAGGAAATTTAGCAAAATATCAACATAGATATTACAGACTATCAAGAGATGATAAAGACTGTTAGCTTACTTACTTGACCTCTCTGCTGAGTCGAGGTCTTTCTGGCCAAGCGACCCCTTGCAAATGCTGAATGCACCTCAAGATGCCTCTGCCGGCACGCTGCAAGCACTTCCACAGGTGCCCCCTGAAGCTGGCAGGGCTACTCAGTCAAGTTCTCTCAAGGAAGTCACAAAAGAAAAACATCTCTTAGAAAAGATCCATGATATGCAAATCTTCTAATTAAACCAGAACTATTGCTTTTCTAAAGTAATAAAATATAATTTATATATTTCCCAATTATGACCACTTTCTTCAGACTTCATCCAGAGGCAAGAATGAGAGCAGGTGCCATTAGGAGCTTCTGCTTTAATAATCATTCATTTTGATGTGCATTGATTTGCTGTTTTCCCGCTATGATTTTGAAAATTCTTTAATGGTGCAAGGTTCCCCGTGCTACCTTGCTAAAATGCTTCACTTTGGATCCAAAGACACACTCCTTCACAAGTATCTGCCATCTGCTTATTAAATACCAGAAGTGAGCTCTTCAAAGATCACGAATATCAACTAGTTTCCCAGGAGCAGCATTTCACTTTTCTATATGATTCTATATATAATGACTATCATACGATCCAAATTTACAATCCCATCTAAGAACTCTTCAAGTGTGAATTAATGAGTAAGCTGAAATTTACATTTGACAGGGAACCTGCAAAAGCAGTATCTGTATCCTCTTCAGTATATTTATTCTTTCCTTTGCACCTACCAAAAAAAAAAAAAAAAGCATAAAATGAATATGGGCAGCAGCTGTAGCCAATCATTTCTGAGGGACAGAAACAGGACCAGGATAAGACTGGTGATAATTGCTTTCCTTGAGATGCAAGAGAAAGTGGTAAAGATACTTTTTCACTATTCCTGCCCTCCCCCTCCCCCCCCATTTATTTTCCTGTTACAGTTCTCAGACCATGTCACTGGCTTTATTTCACAGAGGTAAACATGGAAAAAAGAAAAATCTTTATTATATTTTCCCATCTCTAAACAAATTTGGTTCAAGGTACTTTGCTGTCAGGTTTGTTTCTTCTAGGGGTAATTCATGGGATTGCTGCTGAAAGCCCATTAAGAAAGAAGCCGTGCCTGTCACCACACAGAGGAGGATGTAAAAGCACTTCGTTGTTCCTGCTCTGAAGAAAAACAATTTGCCCTAGCCAGACCCCCCTCTCCCAGCAGTGCCAAGTGCACGGTAATTTATTACCTCTGGATGTCTGATTCCAAGCGAAGGAAACTGAAATGTCATGCCTTCATTCATAACACCGTCTCATGGAATTATTTTTTCCGGATTCCTGGGAAGTTGAAATATTTGAGAAGAATATCAGGAACTGTTGTGTTAGCCTGTTTGGCAAGTAGATAATTGCCTTCCAACTCTATTCTTTCAGGAAATGATGTGAGTATTGCATTGTTCCTAGATGGGGGAAGCACTGTTTTTTAACGAGACACATACATATATGTTTTTAAAAGAAACAAAATACAACAAAAACATGCAATGTAAGCCACTGTACAGAACCAGACTTTTTGAATCTGGTGTAGATAAGCGGCTGGCCCAGACGTGTCCACATTTCACGTAACTAAGAGCATTCTTTCGAAGGGATGTAAGCAACATTTTTTGTTGAAGAAGAAAAAAAAAAAAAAGAAATCTAAAACAAAACCCTTTATGATGTGGAAGTAAAAAGCTCATTATGTTAAGTGATATCAAACATAGCCAGAAAAGACCCTAGGGAGAAATTATACTTTTTTATTGGATTCTGTGGGACAAACTAGTCTGGGAACTTGAAAGCACAGGGAAGGCGCACGTGGAAAACACATCATATACGAAGAATTAATTTCTTACCGTGTGAAAATTATTTGAAAATTGTTTTCAGCTAACGTTTCTCTTTATGGCAGCTGCCTCAAAGGGAGCATACTGAGGCAATGACCTACCGCAGCACTAACACAATAGCTGCTGGATAACCTCCGTGCAGAGGTGTGTGGTCCTACTCCAGTTCTGTGTCGATGGGCCAAATGTAATGAGCTCCGAAACTTGTAACAACAGAGGCTCAGCTGGAGCCTCTTACTCTATTTTGAGTGAAGATAACTGCGAAAATTCAACTCAGTTTTTGTATTTCAGTTTAATTTTTGATAAAAGTAAAAATGGGTCTGTAAAAAGGGTAGAGAGGGGACTACTGTTTCTTCTTCAGGAGAGGCTGCAAAGGACAAAGGGACAGCAAAGGGACAAAAACTGCTCTGACTTTGCATGCTCCAGTTCTGACGACACACTTCTCTAGGACTTGCATCCTCTAAAAACAAACAAACTGAAGGAAGATTTTGCATTTTGTGACCCTGTGGTGATGGTGACTGCTGGCTCAGTGACAAACACTACAGCGACCGGACGTAGTGGGCTCCATCATCCATTTCCTCCCTACTTCAACATCCAGCTAAGAAACAAAAAGCCAGTGACTAAACCCTGCCTTATTACACAAAATTTTTTCTGTTCATGCATGTTTCAAAGGAAGCTGCATTTGCTGTACCACCTGCAATTCACAGCTGCAATAAAGTTTTAAAACACAATACATCCTGGTCACCCCACATTTATAGGTGTTTTTTTGGTTTTTCTACAACCAGAAACAGCAGCCTCCATTTGGGCCCGCTTCTCCCGAGTACACGCAGACGCGCAAAGCCTTACACAAACTGGGAGCAAGGTGCTGTCCTACACCAGGGATCTGCGCAGCATTTCTGTTCGGCACTCAAGGCGTCCCAGGCAATGAACAACACATTTGCCCGATACAATGAGCGCCTCTAAACTTGCTGAGGACTCAAATGTCGAAGCCCGGCTGCCTCTCAATTCCAAAAAACTTCTCTGCTGTTCGATGTACTGCGGGCTGCTCATTCTGAAAAGATTTCTGAACTGTTTAGACTTTGATAGTTTAGAGGATAACTCCTCCTTAGGATTCCAAATGCGAAGTAGTTCACAGAATCACAGAATGGTAGGGGTTGGAAGGGACCTCTGTGGATCATCTAGTCCAACCCTCCTGCCGAAGCAGGGTCACCTACAGCAGGCTGCACAGGACCTTGTCCAGGCGGATCTTGAATATCTCCAGAGAAGGAGACTCCACAACCTCCCTGGGCAGCCTGTTCCAGGGCTCCATCACCCTCAGAGGGAAGAAGTTCTTCCTCATGTTCAGGTGGAACTTCCTATGCTTCAGTTTGTGCCATTGCCCCTTGTCCTGTCGCTGGGCACTAGTTGTTTGAAACCAAACTGCTACCTAGGTGTGCTACTGTAATTCTACTTTACAATTTTTGACATTGTTTAGTAAATATTTTCTAAATTACGCTCAATTTTCTTTCAAATCAGTACATTGGATGGATGTACAGTATTTCCTGTTTATGTAATTCAGCTTTAAAACTTTCTAGGTGACATAGTAAATACTGGAACAGCTTTAAAGCCACCTGGAGAGGGGATTTTCAGGAACCAGAATTTATTTAATGAGGGCTAAAAACATCTGGAAAGGACAAACTTGGGTCTACTCATAAAGGACTTCCTATGACCTCAAGCAATCCGGAACTAACTTTCCTGAAGCTAAAGCTACTGAAAAGTGCTGTGCATATTCTAGAACACGTTATCGCAACAGGCATTCCTGCACATCCTAGCTTGGGAGAGCACTGGCCAGGTACCACCCCACAAGCTTTGCAAAGCTTAAACAGGCCAAGGCTTTCCAAAGCAAGCTTGTAAGTTTATTTTACAATTAACTCAAAGACAACTGAAAATGCTTATTCTGGTCCTGCCATGTTTGCTGTGGCAAGAACAAAGCTTATTTTTCTCCAGATTACAGAATAGAGGGACAATATGTCATGAAATGCTGGATAAATTTATAGATTATGTCCATCTCAAAATGTTAGTAATGAGTAACAAGCAAAAGCCATAAATATTTCTCACTAAATTCCATCATATGAAGTTCAATGCAATGTCTGTTAAAAAACCCCAATGATACCCAGCTGCAGGTCTCCTTTATCCACCCAGTGAGTTGTTAGCAAAGATTGAGGAAATGCAGGGTTTTATTTTAAATTACAGTTTTAAAATACAGTATTATCCATCCTTCAGTGCAATTGTCTTCAAAGTTCATATTGAAAGGGTTAGCTTTACCTTCACCATCTACAAAATGATGTTAAATAAAAAACTGAACCATCCAGGTTCTGATCTGCCCCAGACAAACATTTAAGCAGGCAATCTGAAACCCAGTCAGATAGCTCTGCTGGTTTCCTAGTTAGGAAGCACAAACCCGAGCCCTGTATTTCAAAGCTACAGCTTTAAGCTCTAGCAGGACTTCCGCAAGCCTTTCTTCTTTCTAATGCTCACCATTGTCTTGAATAAATTTGTTTCTACTTTGCTTATTACTATATGTGAAACTGCAAAGGTAGTGCGTGCAATCCCATACACTCTTCAGAACTGGAAGGTACATATATGTAGAGTAATGTATTTCCAAAATATTTCTTTAAACCCTTATAAAACTCACTTTGTTAATTGCCCCAAAAAAGATTTAAGCATTTTTGACTCCTCCCTTCTCTTTTAAATGTCTATGGCAATTCTGAATAAGCTTATGACTAAGCTATTTATGAAAGTTGTGTTATTCATTAAAATCCTAGTACGGCAGCTGCTCTCCCATCTTCCTGCAGATTCTGCTGTATCTTCACACACACCATAAGCTGGACCTACAGCACCGAGCATACTGCATCTTTACTTACTTTCAGAAGTTCATTTAATTATACACGATTAAAATACTTGGCCTGTTTAAAAGTGTGTGGTATTATAATTTTGTTCACACAATTTTTTTGCGGAAGTCCCCATTTCTTTATTACGGCACAATCTCTATCAATAAGCATTAACTTTTGCCTCAAACCTTCAGAAAACCTGGCCCACAAAACTGAACAGCTGTATAAGAACGCAGCTCTTGAAGGTTTCAGTCTCTGACATTTAGCGTCATTTCAGATTACAACAAATATTAATTAGATCACATAAGTATTGCAGACGCTGTTCAGATCAGCACACCCTACACAAATAATTTTAAGAGTGACCTGTTGTAAGCTTTTTTGAGGACTAATGGGGCAAAATGCTGCTGCTAAGTAGTGCCATTTTTTATTTAAAAGCCTGTGGTTTCATCCACCAAACATCTTGTACTCATAAAAAATACTGTATTACAACTGAATATAAGCATTTACATGCTATACCTCACAAAAACAGGCTTGCTAACTTTCCTTCTCAGCCTTACACTGCCACCTGCTGGGGAATATTTGTAAAGCTCCATACCCACAGCCTTGAGAAAGAGGAAGCTTTTCAGCTCAGGAGTGAACTACATACAATTCAATTCATTGGCTGATTATGCCACGTATTTGCTGTTTGACTACTGAAACAAAACTTTACAGTTTTTGAGAAAAGGTTTAACAAGCCATAAATTAAAATATCAGATGCAATGTTCCAGCTGTAATTACAGAATTTTTCTATGAAAAATACTACCTAGTCTCAGCATGGAAAGAAGCAGAGTAAGAGCAAACAAATCAGCTTTCTCCTTCCTAAGATTAAAAAACTGTGATAGGCCTTAGATATAAAACATTCCAAGGAGAACAGCACATAGGTTCATTGTTAAAACAAGGCAGTTAAAACCAAAACAAACCCTTAACACAGCAGCAGATTTCATACAGCAGTTCCAGGGAAGATAACAGTTTCTCACTATGTACTCATTAGAATAGAAAGACTAAGAAAATACTCTAGTGATTACACGACATCCAAATCCACTTCCAGTTACAAAGAAGAGCAGTTAAACCTACAATTCAGTATAACAAGCAGCGCTAATAGTTAAGCAAAAAGTTGTATGTGTAGTCTGGTACAAAGGCAGATTGCAAAACTTACCTGCCACACTAGAACTTCAGTGTTGCGGACCCTTTCCAGCTCCTATTGGAATCCAGTGCAAACCTGCTGTCCAGTTTAACCGGAATTCAATAAATTCTCAAGATTTTTAAAACTATGAAATTCAGTCACGTTAATATTGCAAGTATAAGGTAAACCACTTCCTTCATGCACCAATGACATAAAAGCAACTTTTACACTATTCATTTTTCTATTTCTCCCAAATAGTAGACTAATGAACAAGAAGAAATGGAATCTTACAAATAAAGTCCCACTGCAGAGAACTATTGTGTCCAGAAAGACCATAGTCCCACCTTGCTAAAAAACTGCTGAAGACAAGAAATTTTTTTGTCTGTCAGATTTGTTCTGTTTTGAGATAATACTAGACACATCTGGTTGGTTTGTTGGTGTTTTTTTTCTTTTTAAAGCATTTGGACAGAAGAAATTGGTTTTCCCATGAAATGTTGGCAAATTGCTTCAAAGACAATTAAGCATTTCCAAGTACCTCAAAACCTACAGCATATCATATAAAAAAGGGGTAAGTTACTGAATAAAATAATTCAGCAATGAATAGTTTTCAGGTAGTCCCCACAACGAATAAAAGCGGGCCAACAGGCAGATATAGACTATAAGTAAAAGTGTTTTCAAACAATCTTCAGCATAAGAATACCTGTATCATTCTAAAAGAGGAACACATTTTCAGTGTTAGTATTTAGAAGCTTTCCAAAAACTCAGGAGCACACATCCCAGAATATCTTGGAAATACTGCTTTATTTTCCAGTGAATATCCAACTTGCAACACTTGCATCGTTGCTTAAGAGCCCTCAAATTGACAAAAGACTAAAATCTACAGCTCCAGTGCACAGTTAATTGGATATCTAAATCTTAATAAAAGTTATCAGTGCAAAAATACAAATGAATTCAGTATGCAGTTAAATGCATTTTGTTATAAAGTTCTTAGGGCTTTCAGCACATATACATCAAATAATCTGGTAAGAGAGAAGCCATTTTCCGTCTGTGCTCAAAACAACCAAAACTATTCCACACTCAGTTCTAAAGACAGGCAAGAACGAACTTTTTAAATCAAAGTCTGAGCTTGGTCACAACATTCATCATGGGTACAATCAGCTGAAAAGTATTACAGAGGTCACCTTCTATTCAAATTGGGGTTGTTCTAAAAGAGGCTTTCCTATTTTTCATGTGCAGGATACCTTTTTTCCATCCACAACAGAAAATTAACAACATTCCAGCATGCCCCAGTGTCGGCAAGTTCTCTTTTCAGTCCAGATACACGATGATGATTGATGAAGCTGTTTGGCTTACAGTAGAGGGCAGAGCAGCTTGGCAGGAATTCAGTGTTACTGAAAGAAATCTCAAATACTTATTCCATCTCCTCTACTAACTTCAATCACACTATCAACATACTGCCAGGAATGGAGCCTTGACACCAAGCCATGAACTTACACAAGCAACCATTGTTGGCATATTACAGTTGCAATACAGGTAAAGGGTAAATTCTGTTTATTCTGTTTCCATTCTATATTGGACACCAGCTAAAATGGGGAAAGAGATTTCCTGTACTAACGGTTAGCTTGCAGCAAATTTCATTAAGGTACTGTGTCTCATTTTGCTTGGTTAATGAACTGATTAAGTTAACTTCTTCAGTTACACTGCTGTTAACTGCAAGTTTTAAATAAAAGAAAGCAACACAGGAATTTCACATACCCCGTAAGAGTAACAGTAAGAAAGCAGATCAGTACTACAGGCATTTTACCACTAATCTGCTCATTTATTATGCTGATAAAGAAACAAAATCTTTCCTCAATTGCTCTATAAAGTTCTGACAAGCTTATCCTAAGTCAACCAACAGAATGCCAAATATTTAAGGTAAACATGTACTAGCTACACAGCTACTAGTACAAAGACTGATATGCTTCTCATGATTACTTTTGAGCTTGTTTTTGCTTTGCTTAGAACAGTAAAGCTTAAAAAGACAGGTCTGAGATATTTACAGGGACAGAAAATAAATTGTTGTCCAAGCTCACTTAGCCATTTTTATGTTAGCAAAAACCACTTAAATCTCAACTCGACTCCATAATACTGAACAAACAACCCAAAAGCTGGAATTACAACTGGAGTTAAAACTCTGTTGAGATCTTTCATTGCTAAAGCTTCAAAGTAAAGTATTCTGTAAAACAAGTTGGTTTCCCTGAAATCTGTGAATGGGATTTATGGTTTTCCCAGTGAATTCTCAGCTAGCTATGGCTGGAACTTATTACATCTACTTCTTGGGAAAAGGCTGTGGCTGCACACTAGAATAGTTAGTATTACATTAACGTCTCTGTTTTCCCAAACGATATTATACTCTCTGCAGATGGGAGAGAATTCCAGTTTGCAACTCCTCCAGCTGATGTAGTCACACAATGTAATTTCCAGTTCCACCTTCCAACAAATGAAGAAATACTGGCATTCTACTCGCCCTGAACAAAACAAGCATAGATAGGCACTTAAGTTGAAAGTATGCAAATGATTTTTTCCCATATTAAACCTGTAGAGGAAATTCTCCTTTTTTCTTCTTTGTTTCAGCTTTCCAAAAGAATCTCAATTTAAGTCAGAAGCAACTGAGTATTGGCACAAACCCAGCATTATTAAAAAAGAAAGGTCTTAAAAAGAAACATATTTGGCCAGTTCTTTCTCCATCTCAGAATACTGCTCTTTGAGGCGCTCCATAGCTTTTCTGTGCTCTTCATCCACCTCTGCTTGTTTGTTTTGTTGTTCTTTCATGAATTCCTCCCAGTGGGCTGTGTGCTTCTCTTCACGAACCATCAGCTTGTCTGCCTGAAGCTGAAAGGACGAAAATGAGAAGTTTTAACGATCGTTTCCAGATTAAAGCAGAGGCTTTAGTGATATCTACATGATGTTAGAGTATCAGAAAACTTGGCTTTTATGTCAGTAAAGTGAAAGTAGCAAGAAAACATATGAACAAGTGAAACTAAAAAGAAAACATTTATTTTTATGAAGTATAGTCAATCCAAAATAAATGGTAAAATGTCTGCGATACTGTTAACGTGATAGCAGTACCAACAATAGTTTTTCTGTCCTACAGTCTGGTGAAAATTAATTAAATAAACAAATGGAAAGACACTGTAAAGGTGCTAGATCACCTAGTTCGCTTCTGTTGTTTCTAAAGATCATACTTGTATTATTTGCTCCTCTGACTACTGACAATGTTAGAAGTACTGTAAGCAGCTGATATAAACCTGCATTATCTCACAAAGATTTTACTTTAAAATCAACTTCTGATTTTGGGAACATAGTATTCAGTGCTTTTAGCCGCTTAGTTATGAAAAAAAAAATTAACAATATAAATCAGTACATGGATGCTGCTCCTCCTCCCTCCCTCTTTTTTGTGTTCACACAGAAAGAAGCTGCCTACTGACACAAATAGACTCAGGGAGTCCACTGTTCTGAAAGTAACTGAAAGAGATATAATTTAAATAAAATGCATCCAATTTTCAATTAAGTGTCTTAAAGAACTGAGAATCTGCATCTAGTACAGCAAGTACAGGCAGGTCTATGTTATATATGATACACACTGAAAAAGCATTACTATAGCTGATTTATGAGGAAAACACTAGGCCCACTGTATTTCATATTTGCAAGTGCTAGACAAAACAAAATTTTAGAGTTACGCATGTCCATTATTTAGGTATATCTGCATTACATTAAAGGATCCACTTCAACAGTAAGACAACATTTGAGGTTTTATGTCAAATACGTGTAAATTGAATGTTTCTATGTTCCACAGCAAATTATGACTGTTACTAAAATATGTATATATTATGTCAGCCAACTCTTCCACATATTGTTCCTCTTTTCTTGACATTTGCTACTTTCCCCTTGAATGTCTTATTTGTTGAAACAAAGTATTATTTACATTCTTGAATACATTTTTTAAAACTAGAAACAAACCACATTTCTATTTTACCACAATGCTTATGTTCACCGTAATCACCCCTAACACAAAAAAGAGAGTGAAACAGAATATAAAAACATGGATATTCAATGTTTTTAAACTGGCAGTTTATGTTCCTGCTTTAGCCAGCTAGCTCTCACTGTGATTAATGTCTTCCTTTATAGATAAGTTATTTTTCCCCTTGTACTTCAATACCACTTGGCTTCTGGTAAGTCTGACTCCTTTCACTCTCTTAACCTGAAAAAAACTCAAACCAAACCAAACCAATCTAGCTATCTAGAAAGAGAGTTCACACACACATCCAATATGCACGCTAAAATGAGGCGTACTTTTGTGGATTGCTTGCATGCAGTATTAACAGTCTGACCTCCTTATATTATAAACACTGAGGTCACAGTAAATCGAGGCAGTTCTTATATTTTCTCTGTCTCTCATCAAAAGAGAGGATTCATTCTTCTTTTTTTTTTCTCTCGTTTTTATTAGCAATGATTTTTTTTATGTACAGCACTTCTGTGTAGGAATAGATACTATCATACAGATTCAATAGAAATCTGGCATTTTTGTCAACTAAAGGCAATGGGAACCCATTTATGTATTCTTCACCACAGTGTATTTTTCTTTAAGATCACACATCACTGTTCAAATACACCATTTTTGCCATAAAGCATTCTATGTACATTGTAACAACATTATGCCAAGATCCATTTTATTTGCAACAGATGCAATATCAGTTACTAATGAAGCAGACTAGTGTACACTATTAGTCTGACCTGTACACTACTTCATACTCAACGGGTTTTGAAACTCTCAGTGCATCACTCATTTACTGACAGGATTACACAGCACCTACCCAAACCACACTTCAGCTAGACTAACCCACGCTCCTCACAACGTGAATAGTTTGCAAGGAACGTGAAAATCCTGTTGCTACTTGCTATTTTCATTTTCTACTGCACCATTTCTACCCAAGGATATAAAATGACTTACATGATAAAACAACCAAAGCCATTCATAGAACATGAGATATCTAAGTTCAGTTTATCAAAAATCTGCAGTCTAACTCCTTTCTTCTCCCAAAAAACCTCTTCCCTTCCCTTGCTCAGTCTTTAGCTTGTTCTAGCACAAGAGAAGTGACACTGTGAAACAAAAGCATATTAGCAGGCAGGCTGTGTATGCTGCCTAATCTATGCCTAAATAAATAGTTGAGTACTGAAAAGCAACTACTGTAAACACTTATTCTTTAAATATATAAATACAATATTCTTTAAATATATAAACACAAGTAGAATTCTACTGAAATAGTAACGGATTTTATGGAGTAAGATTTATGTTGGAAATAAAGTAACTCCATAGACTTGCAATTTACACCTTTCACAAAGTAAAAACTTGCAGATACGAACAAACACTTTAGAAAACAGAAAACTAAAACTAAGATATGCTAGAGCAAGCAAGTAAGAATGACAAGAAATACCAAGCAAAAGACAGCAAGGACTTGGAATACTGTTTTAATTCTCCCACCCTGGTAACGATCTGGAAAACCCTGCTGTAGGAGCTCAGTGCACACCTTAGGCACTGAGGCTCTCCCTCCTAGAAAAAAAATTGAAACCCAACTGTTCTCAGCAGCACCTCCAGATCATTAACACTGACAACTGCTGAGTGGATATGTTTGTGTGTGCGAGACAGTCATAAGCTTGAAACCAATATTCCTATTCCTACGAGACGAATAGCCGTGCAAAGAGTAAAAATAACAAAGTGTGATTCTTAATGGATGCACCCCTTAGGATACCGATCTTTCAACCAAAGCATATGTTGCAGTGTAAACTTGCTTATTATTAGAAGTTAAAGAATCCACGCAGGCTGGTGAGGGGTCTAGAGAACAAGTCTTATGAAGAGCAGTTGAGGGAACTGGGGCTGTTTAGTTTGGAGAGAGGAGGCTGAAGGGGGACCTTATCGTTCCCTACAACTACCTGAAAGGAGGTTTCATGTAGGAAAATTGCTGTATGAACTAAAGCATGCAGACCTGCACGTACCTCAGCCAAGAAGCAGCTTTAGGTAATTCATGGTATTGTATGGTATCAGGACAATATTTACCCAGGAACCGAAAAATGGAGTCTCAATAATTAGTTATAAGTTCTAATGTTTTAAGCATTAGACAATCAAACATTTCTTACCATGCTGTAGATTTCTATCTGAACCAAAAAGACTGTCAGCAACAGTACACTATGCTTCAGGCTTTTACTATTGTCTCCTCACCCCCAAACACTCTCAGAATTCCAGCTCTATTCTCCTATAAAGTTTCCAGCTCCAGACCACATTGATACAGCTTTGCCCTGTCCTTGATTGCTGGTTACCCATTCTTTAAGTGACTCCTGCAGCTCATTTAGACCAACCAATGGAAGATCAGCCATAGCACGTAGTTAAACTTCACTTTTCACATGTAACCTGAAAACTTGTGCTCAGTTTCTGCCTTTCAGCATGACTTTATAAACAAAAGAGTTTGGGAAACTCAAACTAAGCTCAGCATCTGTTCTGTATTTGCAACAATGCCCACTACTTTTATGAGTATTTTTTTCATAAGACATTTAGACATCACAAAATTTGGATGATTTTGAGCCTTCATGTTCACATAAAATTTGAAAATAGATTTGAGTTAAAGTTTTATAATTTGGTCTACATGTAAACCAAAGCTCGTCTAATTACAAACATAGCTGCTGCCTCATTAATTCCTGTTCTGGGAATCCCCTTTGGTGTGTTAGCAAATTTATATATTTTGGCAGTGAAGTCTTTCATATTCCTTTTATATCAACACCTAAATTCAGACACTAGTTATTTGGCAAAAATCTAATCTGATTATGAAACTATTTTTTCACTCAACAGTGCATACTGCTTGAACTTGAAAGACAATACAGCCTTCTTGTATACAGTACTGACTCACATGAGTTGGTTATATTTGTTTCTATTCTTGTTTTACTGTCATCGGTTATGTCAAAAACGAACATCTGTAAGAACACCAAATTCTTCAGTACACTTTGTTATTAGTACTACTTTGGCTATTTTTTCCCAAAATTAAAAAACAAACAAAAACCAAAAACACACACAAAAATACCTCCAAACCAAAGACCCCACTATCTGAGGCAGTCACCAGCTTTGAGAAATGTTACCATACTAGTTCATGTTACAAGCAATTAAAAGCCAATAATTGGAAGCATTATGTAATTTTCATTATAAACCTTCACAATTCCACATAAAAGTATTTAAAGAGAAAAAAGTAAGGACACAGTACACAAAAACCTGTTTACAAAATTTCTTGAAATCTTCTCTAGTTGCTATCACAAGCTGAAAGTAATCCACAGTTGAACTACTAACTAAACGTTACTGATCTGAATGGGGAGACTACTGAATGAGACAGGGGATTCTACGAATGCTTCTTTCAATGACACTCCTATGATCACAAATTACTTTACATCTTAAGTGAGAATGTGGTAGGGACAACATAATTTCCCTTTTGTTACTTCGCTGATACCAGTAGCTGAAAGGAACTGCAACAAAAAGATAATCAGTAAAGCAAATAATCTTCAGATTCATTCTATTCAGCAGCAACTGAATCAATGTCACCGAGGGCTGCTAAGACTAATCACTTGACACTAGATCTTACAAAAAAATCCATTCTTTTTTCAGCACACATGATTTCAGAAAGAAATATAAGGAAAAAAAGTATTTCTGCTCAAGTGGCTGCACTACAGAGACAACTTTTGTCTAGAATTTTAAAAAGTCACCTACCTGTTACTACTCGCATTTAGAAAATTTCAAGCCAAAAAGCCTACACAGGCTTAAAGAAACACTACAAATCCTGAATAGCTATTAGCATTGCTCCACTGCATATAAAAAAAATTGAGTGGAAACATACAGCTACTATTTTAAAAAATAATAGTTACCATTCTTATTGAGTGTTCATTTTATAAGTTATAATTTTTTTTATTAAAGTTCTACTTCAAACAGTAGCAGAACTATAAGAATTTTCTACTTAACTTCTCTATGGTTATATATATATATATATTTATATATATAAAGCGCCTATCACCATATTGATAAACATTCTACACCAGTGTCAGACACAAGCAGACTTTGTCAGGGTTCAGCACTGTGCTACTTGCACAGTACTAGTATTCAACTGCAACTGGACTGCCCATCTTCATCGATTACAAAAAGGAAAGAAAAACATGACTATCAGCTTACATAAATCAATGCACAGCCTGTTTTGCATGATGGCCACAGAAACGTCTTCAGTTTTTCTGAACTAAATAATTATAAATAACATTTTGCAAGTAAAACGATAACACAGGAACACAATCATGAAGGAGTAATAGCAAAACAGGAAACTAATTTCTTGTATAATTTTCCAAATTTTAGATTCAGAGCACATGTATTTCAAATGAGCAAAGTCTAGCCAACTGAAAAGATTCCAGTGATTCGCATGTTCCTGTAATATAGCCCTTCATTAAATAACCCATCCACAAGTGAAAAACACACTTCCTTTCAACAAGCAATATATATAATACAGTCAAAGTTCTCAGCTCACTAGGAAAGATTTACATTTCCATTCTAGTAGGTGAGTAGGTGTTTTTTATTCCACAGAAAATAATTTTTTTATATTTAAGCTTTCCCTGTATGTGACAAATATTATAGTTTGAGCTATAAGGGAAAATAAAGTGAAGGAAGTAAAAAAACCCGGTAGTTTCCATACATCAGGAGATTGTAGGAAGAGCTAGTGAACCATTAACTTTGCAGCTGAGAACATATATGCTGCTGCAGTATGTGTTTTGTAAGTGCAGAAATCACTCCAAAAAGAAGTTTTACTGCAAGTACACAAAGTATAGAAAAATATGCTTTTAAGTCTACTATACTGAAAGCAGATAAACTTGCTGTAGAAGCACAAGATTCTTACTTAGATCACATCATAAAAATCTATCCATCCATCCTTTACCTTCCTCTCTTCATGCTCCTTCTCATGGAGTCTATGGATCATATCGTTGGCAGCTTGCACTGAAATAACAAATTGCAGTACATCAGTCTGCTGTTCTAAATCAAAGAAACTTGCCTGAAAGGGATTTAGAAGACATGAGGCTGTTGCAAGTCAAACAGTATATTCCACTGTGCCACTTAACTCTGCATTAAAAAGATTTGTCAGTACTTGCAGAAAATACTTTACATTGATACCTGTATGTAGGCATATTACCAAGTTCAACCCTTGCGCGTTTAGAAGCCAAAAAAAAAGGCAGCTAGGTCCTCTTGTGCCCATACTCCTTAACGCGGCTGACAAGCTAGAGTTCACTACTCAGCACCTCAGAAGACATCAAAAACACTCTCAAGTCAGTAAGTAGAAACAGGTGACCAAATTCTAGGCTTTAGTTGTTTGATTCCCCTCCCCCCCCCGTATTTTTTCCCCATCAAATGTAAAAAGTAATTCAGTATAAACAATCTACATGGAGAACTCTTTATGCAGGAGTCATCCTCTTCTTTTGTGAGACTATGCCTAGGAAAACTTCCAAATGGAAACAGATACTGTATTCCTATGCAATTTTTTTCCCTAACTTATTTAACACTTAATGCAGAATTAAGTAAACTGATTTCCCCAAAGCTGTCATTTCTACCACTAACACATCCTAGTATCAAGAAATACCTTACTTATTACCATTCTAAAGCTGGTGACTTCTCACACCAGGTGGCAGGCTCCTGCCTCGCTGAGGGCTCCCAGTTACAGAACAGGTTCACTGCCCTCGTAGCTGAGAAGGAGTTGGCGCACCATCAATTACTGCATCGGTGGCTGAGCCTGAGCCACTCAGGACCATTAGAAGACAGTCGCAAGTGACAGCTGTAGCAGACTACAGCAGAGGACAGAGGCTCCCCATGTGTCGGTACGTTTTGTCATTTAGGGAGGTTTGTCGCTTACCAGGAGCTCACATTCGGGATGTACTGAGGCTTGGACTATTACCCCTGCTGCTCTTCCATGCAGCAGGGGTGACCCAGAAATATCAGGAATGACTACAAGGATCTGGGGTCAGCGGTCAAAGGCACGTGGCTCTGGGTAATGTTCTCCTCAACCTTACTGGTGAGGGGAACTCCATGGATTTTTGGGGTTAACAGCTGTTCGGACAGCTGGTGCTGGCAGCAGTGTTTCGGTTTCTACAACCATGAGCATCAACAGATGCTTGGAAGAGATTAAATCCACCTGACTAAACAGGGCAAAAGCACCTTTGCCAAGAGGCTGGCTAACCTGGTAGGGACAGCTTTAAATTCAAAATGACAGGTCAGGGAGTGGTTCCTCAAAAAAACAAAACCAAAACAGTAAAGAAGTTGGGGATAGGGTAGGCAAACCAAGAGTCTGGGATGATGGTAACAGATGGGACCTAGCACACTTTTCAAGGATCACTTCCTCCAAGCTCAAGAAAGGCCCATCCCAACAAGTAGGAAATCAAGCAAAGGTGACATGAGGCCTGCATGGATGAGCAAGGAGCTCCTAACTGAATTCAGACTTAAAAAAGGAACCATATGGGAGGTGGAAGCATGGGCAGGTGATCCAGAACTCTTCTCTTCGAGGGCAAGAAGGAAGATCCAGAGAACTACTGACCAGTCAGCTCCACCTCAATCTCAGAAAGGTGATGGGAAAAAAACCCTCCTGGAAGCATTTCCAAACACATGAAGAACAAGAAGGTGATTGGGAGTAGTCAGCATGGATTCATGAAGGGGAAATCATCCTTAATAGACCTGACAGCCTTCTGTAATGCAGTGCCTAGCTTGGCAGATGGGGTAAAGCAGGCGATGTTTACCTCAGCTTCAGTAAGGCTTTTGATGCTGTCTCCCACAACATGCTCATAGACAAGCTCACAAGGGGCAGGTTAGACAAGGGGACTGCGAGGGGCATTGAAAACTGGCTGAACAGCCAAGTCTAGAGTCTGGTATCAGCAGCACAAAGTCAAGCTGAAGGCAAATCACTGGCGGTTTATGCCAGGGGCCAGCACTGCGGCCGATACTGCTTAACATTATCAGTGACCCAGATGCTGGAGCGGAGTACACTCTCTGCAAGTTTGCAGAGGATATGAAACCAGGAGCAGTGGCTGAAAGACCGTATGGCTGTGCTGCCATCCAGAGGGACCTGGAGCAACCGGAGAATTGGGCTGAGAGGAATCTTACAAAGTTCAACATGGGGAAATGCCAAGTCCTGCACCTGGGCGGAATAATCCCAGGTGGCAAAATACACTCAGGATCAACAACATAGCCTTGCAGCAAAAAACGGTGTCCAACAGCATCCTGGGCTGCATTAGGAAGAGTACTGCCAACAGATCAAGGGAGGTGATCTCTCCTCTCTACTCAGCACTGGTGAGGCCGCACCTGTGGTAATGTGTCCACTTCTGGGCTCCCCACTAAACCAAAGAGATGGACTGGCAAGTCCAGCACATGGCCACAAAGACTATCAAGGGACTGGAGCGTCCTTCATATGAAGAGAGACTGAAACAGCTTGGACTCTTCAGTCTGGAGAAAAAAAGGCCCAGGTGGGATCTCATCAATGTGAATAAATATCTGATTGAAGGAAATGAAGACGAGGGAGCCAGACTCTTCTCTATAGTGCTCATTGACAGGACAAGACGCAGCGGTCACAAACTGAAACACATGAGATTCCATCCAAAACACAAGAAAATGCTTTTTTCCTGTGAGGGTGGTCAAACACTGGCACAGGTTGCCCAGAGGTTGTGGAGTCTCCATCTGCAGAGATATTCAAAACCCAGCTGGACACAGCCCTGGACAACTGGCTCTAGCTGCCCCTGCCTGAGCAGGGCGGTTGGACAAAATGACATCCAGAAGTCCCTTCCCATCTCCACCATTCAGTGCTCCTATTACTAATGATGTATTGCACAGCTGACCCTTACAAAGTCAGGGAGTAATATCAAAGGTTCATTCAATTTAGAAAGTATTAGAACATACACCTTATTTGCATGACTAAATTTTAAGTTTCAAATATCATCCCACCATCCTTTTGTGCGTATAGCATCATCTACCATTTGTTATTCTGCATATGCCAGATGCCATATAAGCTATATGAAATTAAATGCTTATAAATCATGCTATTCATAAAATATAACAAAACCCACACTGGCATGTTTCAACTGCATAAATTTGGCACCTAAAGCAACATAGTCACACTCCCTTGAACATACTTTTGAGAAGCTATCCTGCTGAATAAAAAAAAAAAGATACTGAAAAATTAGTACAACAAATATTAAACTTTCTTTTAAAATCTGAGCAACAAAAAAACCAGATGGTTATAACTATGAAACTAGGATTAACATACAAGAATAATTACTACTACCCTTTTTGTGACTAAAGATAATAATGATAGCAGCATACTTTATAGCTATACATGTGCAAGTTTTGTTTTAAATCACAGGGACAGTATTATGCTCTCCTGTGGGAAAATTAAGAAACGTGAAGGTCACACCACCGCATGCTTGCAACAAATCAGCAAACTGAAATTTTGTCCATGGATTTAGCCAACATGGAGTACTATCCTGTTTCTAAGTGAGCTGTAAAAGACTGAGCTGAAATAGCTTCTACTTAAGTCAACAAAAAGCTTTAACGTAACCTTAGCAAGAACTGTGTTGGCTGGACCAACAAATAGCAAAAAATGTCCCTGTTGTTTCCTTTTTAAAATTTCACAGACATGAGAACAAAGCACATAAATGGTAGAAAATTTATCCAAGGATGGTAATTTTTCCACAAATCATATTTTCAATCTAAACTATTTAAATTATTCCTCAAAATGATGCAACAAGCGACATAAGAAGCAATGTGCTTACATCTCTTGAATGCTTCATGCAAATTGTCATGCATTGCCTGCTCACACTTAGGAAGAACATGTTCATTGGTTTCAAAGATTGTGTTCTTCAGATTTTCAAGTACTCGTAGTTCTCGGAGGCCACGTTTTTCCTGCCGGAAGAATTGAAAGACAATGAGTGGCTAACAACGAACACCACTTTCCAAAATCAGATGGTTTCTGAGTCTGGCTCAAAGACTATACCATTGTCTATTAAAGTGTTACTCCGATGATTTAGTGCAATTGATAAAATTAGTTTTATGAAAAAAAGCGAGTAATGCTTCATTCTTCACACCAAAATACAAGAATACTTTGAATGACACTTCAGGCCCTTGTGACAAAAGTTAGTATTTACTAATGAAAACATTATGTGAAAAAATGTATTGTTTTGTATAGGTAATTTACAGCATATCAAAACCAACAAAGAGAAACAGAGCTTGAAAGCATTGCATTTTTATAACTCAGCTGTTACAGAGAAATAACAGCAGTGATTTTGCTTGCTTGATGTCTGACCTTCCAGATTTAGCATGGTATGAGGTTAAAATAATCCAAGTAAAATTGATTTTATTGAAGTAAGCAATGAAGTCAAGACTGAAAAATAACGTAACACAGCTGACTAAAGAGGCAGCCCTTCTTCTGGCTCACTGCTGATCATGATTAATTACAAGATGAACAAGCTCTTGCTTTTTTGTTTACACTAAAAAAAAACAAAACTATTTTTCAGAAGCCACAGCACTACTTCCACTCTGAATTTCACCTGCACTGTCCTTTAGACAATGAACAGCATTCTGAAATCTGCTCCAGGCTGCTGCCTGTCCCAAACAGTCATGTACTGCAAGCTGCTAAGCATAAAGCAATTCCAGATAATAAAAAAATACCGCATGACATGAAGTGGGCAATTGGATCACCATATCCATTTTAAAACTTCAGAAAAAGAGGCACAGACAAGTACAGTTGATTAACTGAACAGGTTTCCAGACTTCCTGAATGCAAATCTACATTATTTACACACTGGATGCTCATCATTGAAGAAAGCAGCTTATGTCCTACTACTACCAAAAAACATCTGATATCTCAAAGTTAGAAACAAGCTAATTTTTGGAAGAAATTCTAAGTTGCAAAAATGTACATAATCCTCTGCTTTGCTATTTTTTCCCTGAAAGTATAAACTAGAAATTAAAATTCAAGAAAATATCTAAGAATATATGAAATTTGTCTAAGAAATAGAACAAGACTTCGGGTGCAGTGAGGGAAATATATGTATTACAAAGATATGAGTTATAATTTTGTAATTGAGTTTAAAATTTTCCTTCCTATGAAAAGCCACATAAAACTATTTACTATATCCTATAACTTTTTTAGGGAAGGCAAAAGAAAGAAATCATTCCTTATGACTCTCAAACCCATACAACATACATCTCCTAAGAGTTTAGTTCACATACTTATTTTGCTAAACCACTAGTATAGCAACAAATTAGACCTGCTTGAAATATTAGCTACTACTGGGGGGGGAAGAGGGGGGGAGGCATTTTAATGTTTTTGTTTTGTTTTGTTTTTTTTTTTTAAATCAGCTCTGAACACTAGAAGTTTGAGGTGTAACTGTATTTTCAGGACTAATTTTAAGATTTTAAATTCCACATTCTGTAAGAATGAAAATCTACTCAGAAATAGCCTTTTGTTGACCCCAGATTCTACTTTTATGAACTTTTGCTGCCATCTTGTGGAAACCATATTACACTTTCCAAGCAAAGTTGCATATAAACACTTTCACGCTTTCGGTACTTCAGCCTTATTTGCAGCAAATTGGGTAACATTCATCCAATTTTTAATGATTTTCTTACTTGGCATAAAGTGTTGCTCTTCTCTTCCAGTAATAGTACTTTCTTTCACAGAACAAAAATTAGAGCAAAACGAAATTTACAACTGTGCTAGCTGAATCCAGCTGAGGCACAAAGCAGTTTCTTAATCAGATGTAAATCTACACCGGCCAACGATATTTTCCTTGAACCAACAAGACTTCTCTAAGATATTAGGACTACATAATTCTACATGCATATTCCTGCCAGCCTTTTGCAGAAAAAATATTTATGTCCCTTTGTTTATCTAAAAAGACCTGAACTACTGCCTTGTTTACTAAAGATGCAGACATATACTATAGGTGCGTTAAGTTATTTTGGGCAAGAAATACATGCCAAATCTTTCTGAAGAAAATTACATACATGTTATTATCTCTAAAAAGATGCTGAAAATGTTTAAATTCTCAGACTCTGAAGACTGCAGCACCCAATAAAATATAAATACTTACTTCAAATTCTTTAACAAAGTAACGTATTTCTCCCTGAATTACTGGTCTGTGATCCAGTAGTCTTGAATAGATTTCCCCAACATCTAGAAGATTAACGAAAATGAGATTTTTAATTTTTCTCTCAGACTCCATACTAGGCTCCACAACACAAGGTAACACCACCGTACTTCAAGGCAAGAGACACCACCGCTCACCAGGGACATACAAAATCAAAAGACCACCAGCATAACATTTGTAGGCTATCCCATCTATTCACCAAACCACCAATTTCGATAAAACGCAATGAATCAGTATTTCAGGTGCCACAGTCACCTTTCTGTGAAGGTGAACATTCTCCTCTGTCTCTCGGCACCTTCTGTTCCAATCCTGCTTGGTACAGTGTCCATCTCTGACCGTTAACAGCAGCAAAGCTCTGATGCAGACCAGAACTAAGGGCTGCGGCTCAGCAGAGATTCACAGCTTAGGATAATGGGAGTTTTCTGCAGTGAAGGACAAGAAGAAAGCTCGCTACGAAGTAAGCCTGTTAGCATTTTCTCCTATTCCATGGTCAAAGACTTGAGACTTACTCTTGAAGAAGAGTATTTACAAGATAAACATAGATCAGAAATAGGCTTGGCTATCATACGGGAGAAAAGCCCATTATACGTCAAAGCATTCTGACAGCATTTAAAGACTGTTTCACGAAATGCGCACTGTAGTTCCAACGGGCACTTAAAAGGAGCGCGGAACGCCTGTTTCGAATCGGAGGAGTGACATGGTCACGGTAAATAAAGCACGGGCTAAAACGCCGCGAAGTTCAACCTCTTCTGAGGAAGGTCACCTAGGACGGAAGGCGAGTGTCTCCCGGGACAGCAGTGACAGCTTCCCAGGAAACCGAACGCCAGCGGCGACGACCGGGCGGCAGCGGCAGCTCCCCGAGCTCCCGGGGACGGCAGCTACACAGCGAAGCCTCCCGGAGGCCCGGCTTCAGACCTGGGGACGGCCAGCGGAACGGCAGGGAAGCGCCTGAGGACACCGCTGGCGCGCAGCCCCTCAGGGGCGCCCCGCGGCCCCTCAGCGGCCCAGGCGCGCGTGTCCCCCCGCCCCGCTCCTCACCCTTTATGATGGGCTGAATCGGGGACCCGGCCGCCGGCGCCTCCCGCTTCCTGTCGCTGGGCAGCGGGGCCGCCTCGCTCCGGCCGGGGGACGCCGGGCCTGCCCCGCTCATGGCTGCTCGGAGCCCCGCTCCGGCAGCGGCGGCGGGGGCCCGCCGGCACCACGGCCCTTCCCCGGCCGCTCAATTTCCGCCTCGCCCCGGTGCCTCGGTGTGAGGTCATCGCCGTGCGCCGGCCGTCTCAGCGTCCCGACGGCTGTCGGTGCAGTAATGGACGCGGGCCGTCGGGCCTCCTGCCGCCCCTGGGCCCGCCGATCGCCCCTCGGCTGCGCTAAGGAGAAGGAGGACTTTAACGCGGGAGGAAGCTGCTGCAGCCTGGGGATGGGGCCCGTGTGGCCCAGCCCGGCGGCGGCTGCCCCGTCCCGTCCCCTGCCTCAGGGGCGCCTTCGGTTCAGAGCCCAGCGCCCCGCTTTTCTGAAAACAACCAACCCACCACCCAAAACCCACCCAAACCCCCTTGGCTGTTTGTTGGGTTTTGTTTTAGGAGAAGAGAGATGCATTCAGGTAAATCAGCTCGCGTCTGGGTGCTGCAAAGAGTCAGACCTGTGGTCTGCAAAAATGAAGAACAGTAGTCTAAATAAACTATTAAAAAAGGGCAAAAACAGACGTAAAATCCCTATACATTTCGTTTAAAACCATTCGAGAGTCTCAGGATATTTTCAGTATTATAAATGACAGCATATTGCCTCTTTTTTTTTTCATGCTACATATACTCAGTAGGTTTTAAAACAGATCAAATTTTTGTTTAAATCATTGCATCTATAGCTTATTATTTTTTTTATACACCCTTTTTACTTGTGATACATACCACACTGCTCCGTGTCTTTGTAGGGTCAAAGAAGGTAGAACTGGGCCAGAAATTGGTCTGCTGCAACCTACAGTGTCCTGACCTGGAATACCTGAAAGGAGCCCGTTCAGCTGGAACAATTACTATTTTATTAGTAGAAAACAGGAGTAGTATATATTTCTCTGTTAGAAATCAGTTCTGCCTACATTTTACTCTGCATGGCTTTTATAAGTAGGAGTAATTGCCTAGCTGAGAAGAAAAAAAAAAAAGAGGTTTTGGGTTTTATTGTATGAAGCAATTAAAACAGACACAAAAAATGATCCTATTATTAAGTTCTGTGTCTCATCATCAAAGCTCGAAAACTGCTCACTGAAATCGCTTTTTTTTTACAATAATCTTCTAAACAGCCTTGAAAATGAGTGAATTGATTTTGTTGAAACAATGTCCCCCCAAATCAGCCAAAATATGGTTAAAATCTGTTTAAATAATAAAACAAATCTTACATTGGGAAGTGGGCAATACTTCAACTAAAGTTATTAGTAGACTCAGCACAAATATATAATCTAAAATAGTTTTTCACCCCTTCACTGTTATGCAGGGCTAGACAATAATTAGCAGAGATGAGAATAGTTATTAAAAAATACTGTTCCCTTTTACGTATTTTTTTGTCCCCCAAAGTAACCATCTCTTGCAACCTATAGATTAGTATTTATATTTTTCCACTTGTATCCAAAGCATGTAAGCACTTGACAATCACAAGTAAATTACACCAGTGCGCATCTATTAATACCTGGAGGATATTCCAGCTGGCTTGATTGATCACTAATAATTAGAGTTAGAATTGTTCAAATGCTAATTTTATCCCCTTCCAGTCTACCTGCCATCCTTTCCCAGTGTCTTTCTCAGACAGGTTATTTCCCCCACTGAGCCCCATGCTCCAGCTCTCTTTTTATTTGCTCAGCAGGAAATCCTGTAGTGAAGGGGTTTGTAAGTACTCCATTTCTAGGAAAGAGTTATTACATCATGAATAATATCAGGTTCGGAATTACGTGCCTGCAACAAGGACAAATCCTGTGACAGGTAAGCGCATCGGTTTCTAGGACTACCGTGCTTCTCTGTGTTTGAATACTGGTTTTTTTTTTTTAGAATATGCTTTATTTTTTAAAGAATATGGTTTATTTGCTGCATTTATGCCTGTCCCCCTCCCCCCCCCCGCTTACTCTCACTGTCACGTCAAGCTTAGTCTCAAAACATATTTAAAGAAATTAAGGAGGACTTAAAGAGGTGATGGCTACAAAAAGACAATACTTGTGGAGCCCCTGACCTGTCAGTTTGCAGGAAGTAGTCAAGTCACAAAAATACGGAAATTGCTATGGTTCGGAGCATGAAAATCAGCATATGCAGTCATCATGTATTTTTCTGGAAGATGGGCTAAACAACCTCTGTCACTTTTGCCATGCAACGGAACCCGCTTCCTCTTTTAGGGATCACCCTGCCACTTCCCATTAGCGTTAGCAGCGCTCCAAACTGCAAAACCTCAGGCTGAACACGCCGAGTGCTGTCGCTTCCCCTGCGGGCCATCTGGTGACGATAACCCATGGATGGGTGGACGGACGGATTCACCCACGTGGCGGTGTCCGAGTCAAAAGCTGGCAACAGGCAGGGAAGCCCAAACTTGTTGGGGCAGACGTCTGCTGCGACAGGGGGAATTGGAGCGATGGCCCCGACAAGGGCAAGGCGGGGGATGCACTTTGCGCCAGCAGAAAGAGTCCATGGGCTCCACCCGTGACCGGAGACTGAGACCGCCATCGTGATGGCTGGAAGCTTGAGGGGCCACCGTGCCGGCGCGGGCCAAAGCGGGCCTGGGGCTGCGCTGTTTGGAGGGGTGCCTCGTCGGATTAGCCGTGCGGCTACTGTATTTGATGCTCAACCTGGACGGACAGGCCTGCCAGGCAGAAACTGCTCAGGCAGATGACGCTAGGGAGGACAAAAATTATCTGCCGCAAGACTAAGACGACAGATGACACCCAGCAGGAACAGCAAGCCGAATCTGCAGAATCCACAATGCAGCTGGCTAGCTCGAGGCTACCTGCCTCTTTGAAGTGGAATAGACATCACCGACGAGCTGTCAAATTAGATCACCAGCCTGGAAACGCTGAAAGAGATTTAGTTCTTCCAACAGAGAAGGGAAAGTTTAATAGATGAAAATCTTCCTAAGGGGGCCAAGGTAGCGTGGGAGGGGGAAGGGGAATCCTTCAGACACAGCAACAAGGAAAAATTATTCACCTCCCGTCTGCCCACGGAGCACGGGACGGGATGCTTGGCATTCTGCCGCAGTTGCCATGGCTGTACTCACCACCAGCACGGAAAATAATGGCCACACCTGCAGGAACGTGCACAGAGCAGCAACAAGTAACCCTTGCTACAAAATCAATTCCCCCCCTGCCCCAACTTGCTTTATCTTTATATGTCGCCCTGCAGCTGGGCTCTTAAGTACTATAAATCTAATATTAGAGACATGCAGCGGTGGGATAGAAAGACCTAGCCTGAATCCAAAAGCTCGGTGCAGCAGAGGCGTGTGATGGCATCTCCCCTCACACATCTTTTGCAATGAAATTCAAGCGCAAAAGCCATGTGAAATACAATTCAGTTTTGCTAAGTCCAGAACAAAAATTATGATCACCAAGTGAGTAAGCATGCGCTCAGGTGTACAGTGAATACAAAACCTGGCGTTTCCATTAAGGACAGCATCATCACGATCCAATTATAGATGCAAAGAAGAAACACTGCTCTTAGGGGAGAAATATTAAATGTATTAATCTGTTAAGCAGCTGCATCTTTGCAATTACACTTTGAAGTTAAAGACCGTGAAACACCAAAGATTAAAAGAAGTCATAAAATTTAAAACTAAAAGGAAAAAAAAAATCAAGTAGGCCTGCAGATCTCTCTTCCTAGCAAAAGGTAATAAAGAGGTAAAAAAATTACGTATGAGGCTCTGTATACACATATAATTATAAAATCTGCTTATGGCCATACCAAAGCAAATTTACTTCGAGAAAAATCATGATAATGTCTCTATTCCCAACTTCAGCATTCACATAGCAGACAAACCATAAATCACCTGCAGAGATGCAAACTGAAGATGCTAGCAGATCAGAAAGAATATGAACCAGACCTCTGAATAGAAGAGCTTACACTGGATTTCTTGATAATGTTTTTATAGGTGTATCCTTTTATTTCCATCTCTCTCAGCTCATCTCTTTTTAAGTAATTTGTCCTCATCTCTTCCAAATCCACAGCACTGAGCAGCAGAGTTTTGGTCATCTACTGCTTTTTAACCAAGAGGAGAATAAAGATGCTCAAGTTCTACAGGTCTCATCTGTAATGTTACTTGTATGTATTTTATTTCATAGATGAAACCACGTTAACACTTCTAATACACGAGTGACTGACTTGAACTGCAAAGTACTCACATCCATCTTAAACCTCAGCTAGTCTCAACTTCCTGCTAATAACCCAGGACCCACACCCATGCTGAGCAGACTAGATTACTCTTACATCAGCTACAATTATAACTGAAATAAATGTGTGTGTGTGTGTGTGTGTGTGTGTGTGAGAAAGAAGTTGAAGAATTGTTTTATCAAGATACTTCAGTGAGCTGTAACACCTGCTAGGAAGTTTAAGATTTACCATACAAAAAATAAGTTCCCCATTTCTAGGCCTACGTTCTTCCAAAGACTCAGATGGTAGTAAGAAATTCCTGGGAGAAAGGCTACTTCAGTTTAAAAATATTTTGAAGAGGCTGGGGTAGGCTACAGAGGAGGATTATAAGAAAAAAAAGATTAAAAGGATGTGAAAATATCACCTCTTACAGGGCAAACAGCTAAGATGCCAGCTAGGAGAATTCACAGTCGAGATGTTATGCATTCTACTCAGAGAAGCTCTGGCAATTCAGTAGGTGCAAACGTCTTGAAAAGAAGTACTTGCTGTGGCCGGGCAGTGAAGAAACATAATGAAACTTGCTTGACTGGACTGTTTCAGTTGTTAGCCAGAAGTGGTACCTCCTAACTTGGTTTCTGTGTGGGAAACTGGGATGCCAACCTGGTAGGTAAAAATCACTGATGACACAAAAGAAACTTGACAAAAGGCATGTGACACATTTAAGGTATCACAAAAAAAAAAAAAAATCTTTACAGTTTTGCTGCTGAAATGGATGCTGAGATGGAACCGCAAGGTTTTCTTAGTACCCAGGTTTAAACTGAGACAAAGTGTTCTTCTTCAGCGTTACACAGATCTTCTCAAGTTTCTCATCCCTACTCACTCTCCTCTAATCCCATATTAAACCCGTGTTTTTCTATAAACCACTGTTGCCCAGTTGTTAAGTCTCAGTGCAAGAACTGCCCCAAGAGACTTCTGAAGTCAAAGTGAACTCTGACAGCTCATTTGCAAATGAAGATGACTAAAAATCCGCAGCACGTCTCTAACATCTCCAATGCAATACTTGAACATCTGTTTCTGGATAAACACCTGGCTTGCCTGCAAGCAGCGGTCATCTTGGCATCACGGGGAAAAAGACAAGTCAAAGTGTTAAGTGTAAGATTTCACTGAACACTTACAATTATCGTATTTATTTCACTGTTGAATTCTTCAGTTGCTGAAAGGCTGTCATGCAGCACTATCTCACCATATGGCAACAACCTCAACTCCTAGAGGCATATACTTAAAAGACCATAACATGTTAGGCCCCTTGAATAAATTAGATAGAACAATTATGCAAACTAATAATACTGCAATGATGAGATACATTAACAAATGAGAGTGTCACTGTTTATGAAATGCTGTGAAAATAAATTCCACACATCACTGTGGCCATCATCATCATCATACTGCGAAGCAACAGAAGTAAAACAACATCACAGTATTCACTGTGCCTTTCAGCAACTGAAATTTTAACAAAGGGGGTTGCAAGGCAGGAAAGTCACTTTTACAAATGTTCAGTGAAAGTTAACAAACTATTACAGAAACAGAACGACAACTCATAGTAGCTTTAAAACCAGCAGAACATTTACCCACGCACACTCTTTCTACAGACCATCAATGCTAATTGGAGAGCTCAAGTACACTACACCTCATCTGTAAATAACATGAAGCATCATCTTAATAAATGTACCTCATACCATCTCAGATAGACCAAGCTACATTTTTATTATTTTTTCAGAAGTGTTTTTTATGGATTTAGTTGCCGTTGATGATCAAAAGGCATTAGACAGAAAGGGGGAGCGGGGAGGAAATCAATACCATCTGGTTTTCCCAGTCATCTCTCTAAAGGCAAAGTCTCAATTCATCCTTCTCTGCTTTTAACCCACCACCCCCTTAAGTTTCTTCATGCAGGGGAGAGACTTTTTTTTCCTTAGTTTTTTCAGCAGCAAGCAACACTTCTGTTCTACACCAGAGAAAATAAAACTGGCACAAGAGGCTAGGGGATACTGCAGCGGTAGCATGTAGCCACCCTGAGAAATCCTGACACTTGGAAACAGCAGCTGTTTGTGATTAAAAACAAAACAAAAAAAAGACACTTTGTAGCATCATCCCTACAAAATTTACCTGAAAAATGGCAGTATTGTTTTCAGCAATATTTTTAGCTCTGGTTCCATTTTAGTGTTCTTACGTGTAACATAAGCTGCTGTTTCCACAGATGAAGGCTTGCACACACACTTTACAAAACATATTATCATTTGCCATAGCAATTATAAAACCAAACAATCTGTTAAGATGAACGTGAAACTTCCCCAAACCCTGACCAAATGCACTGATGATTCCCACTCATGCTCCCCTTCAGAAACAGAAAATGGTTCATTACAGTAGAATTTAGAAGTGTACGTACTTTTCTAAGTCTCATCATCACTTGCTCCCAGCCATAACTGGGGGGAAAAAAGCAAACTCACTTATATACATACTACCAGGTAACAAACATTTGAATAAATTGGGAATTAAGAGTGCAGGTGCTAACAGCAAACACCTGAATCCCTCAGTCTGTCAAATACAGAAAGCCTGGAGTATGAAGTTTCTAATGTAGATTTGCACTGAAGCCCACTCCACAATTCTTGACCATATCTCCAGATTTCAGCGAGATCTCCATAATTACATACACAAAGCCTGCTTCCAAATAGCAAGGAACAAGAGTAACTAATAGGAGAAATGGTAGAAGCTGAGAATTAAGCCCCCTAGGAAATGACAAGAATGTTTTCAAACCAAACAAGAATATTTTCAACAACAATAAGATGTTCCTAAAAGTAACACTGTGTGTGTGTAAACCCTCTAAATAAATTATGTATATACAGGAAACACCCATGAGAGCACCTGGAATTGTCCAAGTTAAGCTTACTTATGCGATCTTCTTCTGTCCTTTTACACGTTAGGACAATTTTAAATTACCTCATCTCATTATCTATCTGCTTTTTTCTTAAGGCCTTGTAACATTCAAATTGCTCAAACAGCTACCCAGGGTATCTTTATGTCTACCTTACTGGGTGGGAAGCTCCTGAAGTAGCACACAAGCTAAGACAAAAGAATGTACAACTGAAGTTGTTTGCTGAACACTGTTTAGAAACCAACATAGAAATTTATCAATTAAAATATCAAAACATTTTTCTATTTCTTTCAGTGTTTTAGAAGAAATGTTAATTGAGTAATTACCTTCTGCACAATTCAGTTCAGATATATCCTTTAGGGCATTTAAAGTTAGCACTTTTAAATTTGTTAAGTAAAAATGGAGGGACCTCATTCTACAGTGAAATGACCTGTCCAAAACTCTGATTCAACAATAGCATATGGTTTTAAAAACAAACTTTAAAACACTGAGGGTGAACTTGACAGACTGCTCGGTATTATCTTAAGCCAAGTCATCATCATGTCATTCCCCCCCCCATTTCTTTTTTTTTTTTTTTTTTTGGGGGGGGGGAGATCTCAAAATTTCCATTTTTACTTGTGTGGAAATACCATACGAAGCGAGACATACGCAAAATCTTGAAAACCTCTAGCTTTGTTACTGAGTTTGAAAGAAAAAGCTTCTAGAATCAAAATAAAAGTCCCTATATCACAAAATAACGCAGCAAGTGAACTAACCTTTTAAAATCTTCATTTTCATTACTGGAGATAAACTAAAGTTCCACAGCCAAATTAAGACTACAGTTTTAAAATAATTTATTCAGTCACATAAATACTTTGTAACATTTGCATGTTCCCTTTTTCACATCCTTGGCATGCAATATAGCTCTTAACTTTTACAAAACTAGTGTAAACATCCATGGAAAATAAAAGAGAGTGGGACATACATAAAATTCAATAAATAGCAAAAGGAGTGAATAATTGAAGGAAAATGAGTAATTCTTTCCTACTAAGACTACGTAATTACACCTGAATGTTTAATTGAAAGAACTTTCCATTTTTTAAAAATAGGGAATTTAAAAAAAAAAAGTCCATTTCCATCTTTCTACCATTGTTGCATTTAATCAGACACATGATACACTTTAATTAGTCCAGATTCTTGAACTAACAATAGCAATTCAATGCAATTGTATTATTTGAGGCATCAACAGTTTGGTTCACATACAGAAGGTTACAAACCAGTATTTGCAAGTTAGTGGTTTTGGACTGTATAACTTCTAAATTCCTCAAACACCCTTCCAACATGACACTGAGATTTTCCTTAATGAGCATTAGTGTATAATCTGTTCTTGATAAAGACGACATTAGACAGATGTTGTCGGACGCCTGGATAATGCTGAATGTGACTGAACCAACGAGACACATTAAGGTACGTCTCCTTTTCTTGCACCGTAAGGTCCACCTGCATGGGGAAGAAATACAAAGCACCAATAATACAAGGCACTGCAATCATTAGTGTCATAACATGTGGCAAGGTAAAATACAAGTGGATAGTTTTACAGCTGATTTCAACCCACATAAAAAGTTGTCACAGTCTGGCAGTATTCTGTCTTAATTTCAGATATTAAAATTCACAGCCCAGAATATGCATTTACTTTTAATTCGCTCAAATGAGCAGACCCGGAGCACGGAATATACATTTGTATGATAGAGAGGGGTGAAAAAGGGCACTGGGTTGCTTGAACTTAATGCATCTGTTCACAGGTTTAGCACACAGCATTGGCAGGGGCAAGGAAGAGTTCCACACCACACACAAGTCTTTCACATAATTCTAGCAGGCAGTCTTGCCTCACAGGCAAAGTGACTACTCTGTATTTCAAGGTGTATACCAAGTACAGAATTAAGGTTTTTTGTCCTGGAATTTTAGACTGGATAGAAAAATTGAAAGTTGTTTTCCATTCTGAGCAATAGTGATACAATAGTTGCTAAGAAACAGCATAGCTTAACACTTCACTGTTGCAATGTGGTAGCTGACGTTATTAAGATAGCAACGGCATGATTCAAATTACTACAATAAAACAAACTGGAAACCTCTCCATACTTCATAAACATATTTAAAGTACTATCACTTACTCCTACAGTTTTAGGTCCTGTTCACCAGTTCGAGTTAACAGCACAGTCACTTGCTGAGTTTAACCCAGATCTGAACAGCTGCAAGATCAGTCAGGAGGCAGCCTGCAACTAGCACCCAGCTGTTGCAACAGCTCCTTGCCACAGGAATTGTGGCTAAGGAAGAGCTTCAAGCCTACCGTTACTTTTATCAGAGGACTGGCTCAGATAAAGTCATCCACAACTACAGATCTTAACTATACCTTTCAAAGTCTTCTAAGTTCAAGTCAGCAAAGTCCTCAAAGCTTGGCTACAAAGTCTTCTATTTCTTCAAAGTCTGTCAAGCCAGCTGTAGAACTATTCCCATCCTGTACCACCTGTATTACTGTTCCTTGATCAGCAATTCTAGGTCTCCTCCTTCCTCTGTAATGAAGTTAGCTTAGCAGTTTCGACAATAACCTGTTTCCTCACATTAACCTACTACAACTGAATTACAGATGGGGTAGTCCTCAAAACAGACTACAAAAACTGCATCAGGAACAAAAAATGATCTTCACAGCAACCACCTCATCTCATCTCATCTCATCTCATCTCATCTCATCTCATCTCATCTCATCTCATCTCATCTCATCTCATCTCATCTCATCAATATGTAAACCAATCAGTGTGGGATGCAGCTCACTTCATTTTCAGTTAGCTAAGTTAGCCATCAAGCTTAACTTCGTCATCCTGACAACAACTGCAGTCAACAAAAAAGGGCACACCTGTACAGGATAGTTTTAACAGACAAATCACTAGATAGGCATGCCTAGTATTTTTCATGGTTAGACTTTAAAAGCTACTCAAGGCTAATCCCCTCCTCAAAAGCCAAACAGATGACATATTCCTTATGCCTTCTTCCGCAAACACCAGATTTCATGGATAACGCAGGCTTGTTGCAAATTCAGTCTTGGGCACAGGACAGCTGGAAAGAAACATGTTCCAACAAACTTTAAATCACAGGAAGAGCTATACATACTCATTTACTCAGCTGTATGAGCCAAAAGCTGTTCAAAACTCAGTCTCATGTTAAATTTCACCTTACAACATACCAGCCCTTTAGATTTCAAGAGCTGCCTGTAGCATTTGCTGCTTCTCCTCACTGTTGTCTCACATAGCCCAGCACTTGGCTTAGAATTGGAAAGCTTTAAACAGGTAAAAAGAAAATAAGGATATATACTAGAAGATGAACAACTGGAAAAATACCAAGAAAGAAGAATTTCAAGGAGTTGCAGTAAGGAATTGTGCACCAATGCCACATAGCATTAAAGCTCTAGTAAGAGTAAGTTAAGAGCATAGTAACTGCAGCAATGACTGAAAAGCAGGGATCATGCAGCTGCTCCTAAACTCAAGTAGCTCTTCTTCCTACGGGACTCACCTGCCGTAATACAAGCATAGCACTGCACATGCACTGCCACAACAACTTCTGCAATTTTGAACTGTTTAAAACCCCAGTTCAGGCCACATGACAAAATCTGCTTTTCTTGCTGCTGGCAAGAAAATGTAAACACTATTCCTACAGCTGTATAGTCTGACAGAAGTGTACAGACAAATCAATTAAAACACAGCCGTGTGTTATTTTTGCTGAGCTAGAAAGCTAAGAGAGTTAATCAGCATTAGCCAAGTAGAAGAGAATAATACCAATAAGGGGAAAAACTCCAGAATTTTTAAAGGCACTGGAAACAAAAAATGAAAACTATTAAAATGTAACACCAAATGCTTCACAAATTGCCTGAGCTTCTTCAAGTACATTATATTCAGAACCAAAAAACCCATTCAGTACCATTCAGTGGAAGATGCTTTTGATCACCTGCAGCTTGCTACAATTAATGGTAGTTGGAAGCTAGTGCTTGGTATGAAGCTGTAGAACCACTTACAAAGCAACACAGAACATGAGAAGAGCAACATGTGTGCTCTCAGGCCATCCAAAATTACTGATAGTGATGAAAAGTATTTAAGTATGAGCAGATACTAAAAATACTGTCACCTTAAGTTCCATGAGTGTTGTACGCTTGAAGTTATAATTACAATATCCTTTTTCAAAGTCTTCAACAGGTAAGCACTTGGTTATGAAAATGCTGAACTTCAGATTTTGCAGCAGACACATCATTTCCTCACCATAATTTTATACTGATAATTCTCAGTCTTCACATTTCTCTAATGTAAATCAAAAATAAAGGAAAACTAGTCCTCCTCCATTCCGTTAGCGCAGTGAAAAAACATCTGAAGGGCAAACCAGACAGCTACTCTAATAACAAAACCCCTTTTTGTACTCTAGGCACAACAAGCGAGATATTTTTACTTATTTACATAATGTGCTCTATCAGTGAAATATATTAAGAAGCACTTTGTGGCATGCTCTACTTTTTACTCAGCACATAACTCTTAGGTTAATTGTTTAGAGATCACTTCCATGGCATTTTTTACAACATTTTGTTAGATGGGTATTTTCTGTTCTTCCTCATTAAATTAGATAATTCCCCCAAGTTAAGAAAGGCTGCTGTTCTGCTGTTAAAATAATTATTTGCTATTAAAGCAATTATTTTAATAGCAATGAAGGAGACACTCATTTTGACAGGCTTTTTTTTATGTCATGAAAAAAAAGTCTTATTCTTCCACCACAAAGCTCACAAAGGGTAACCAAGGTGGTCATCATACAACACAACTAGAAGAGTTTCTAGAGCGGCTATAAATATACGCACTTTAAATATATTTGCTTTCAGTAGCATTGGGGATGCAGGCATAAATTCCCATTCCCACACCCTGCATGTGCATGGAAAGTCTAAAAATAACTGCCTACATCTGAAGTTCTTCAGCATCGAGAAAAGGATAAGATACTACCTCACTTTTCAAATTTAGCCTTTAGATATGAGGGAAAGAGGAAAAAAAAAACAGAGCTGAACGGTGTATTTAATGAAATACATATACTTTCACATAGTTTTGACTAATTTTCTGCTGTTACAGGAACATGCTTAAAATTACATCTTTTTCTTAAAGTAACACTGTTTTACGTAATTCAGTGCGAGTACCATTTCCGGCATCATTATTTAGAAGGAAAGTCTGTTAACCCAGTACTAAGATAAGCAGCATATCAGTGAACATTAACAAAATCATCGCAATTCGTTTACTACTGGAAATGTTCATAATGGAAAAAGTTAACTGGAAAATAAACTACTATTGTTGTCTCATTATAGTTCAGTATTCGTAGTTCTGACCCGAGCAGAACAATTTAGTTTGTTTTGTACTTGATTTGACCCCAAAATTTTGACTGAGGCTTCATCCATTTGCAGATATAAATTTCTCCCATAAGTTATCTTCTAGACCTTATTAAAGAAATTTTTAAGTCAGACATACAGATTCAAGACTGCTTCCTTGGTTCTGATAAAATTTTTGAAGTCTAAACACAAATCAACCTTTGCATTGATTATTTCTCTTAAATAGAGCTGGACTCGTGCTGATTGAAATTACTTCAGAATAAAAACATAGGGAAACGTTTTTATTTTAAATAAAAAAGAGATGAAAACAAGTTAATTACCACAGGGGGAATTTAATGCTTACTGATTGCCTGAGCTATCCTCAAGCAATGCTTCTAAAGCCACGTTTTCTCTGCAATCTATGCTTTAACCTAGTAGAACTTCATTGTTCATCATATTTATCCATATACATATTTAGTTAATCAAAGTGTCTAAAGACAACAACATTTATATTACATACATGGAGACATGGAATTACATATGACAATGTAAATCACATTCACTGAAAAAGCTCATTTAGACAGTTAATATCAAGCTTTACACTTTTTGGGTGTTTGTGAACTATATTATGATGCAGAACAATGTATACAATTTAGTTTATGCCTTATTATAACAAGTGGGTATTTCTAACTAATAGACTCAAAATAGATTCAGTCTGCAAGAAGCCTAAAACACTACCTGCGTCTGACTCTCACACATTAAAATACTAATTTCTTTTGCACAATATGGATTTTTAAACACATAATACTTGTGCATTTGTAAGTGCTATTGTGCTTATTAAGATAACTAGAAGGGACAGGAAGAATTAAAGAAAGCCATACAACTGCAAAATGAAGAGTTGCTGCTGTTAAGTAGACAAACCGATTAGCAAGTTGAAATGTGCGAGCCTGGACAGTGAAGAATCAGGCTCCAGAAGTCCCCCTGGACAATGGGAAGGGCAGAATGAAGGTGGGAGGAGGGGAGGAATATCCCAGAATCACAGAATGGTAGGGGTTGGAAGAGACCTCTGAGGGTCATCTAGTCCAACCCCCCTGCCGAAGCAGGGTCACCTACAGTAGGTTGTAGAGGACCTTGTCCAGGAGGGTCTTGAATATCTCCAGAGAAGGAGACTCCACAACCTCCCTGGGCAGCCTGTTCCAGGGCTCCATCACCCTCAGAGGGAAGAAGTTCTTCCTCATGGTCAGACGGAACTTCCTATGCTTCAGTTTGTGCCTGTTGCCCCTTGTCCTGTCGCAGGGCACCACTGAAAAGAGCTTGGCCCCATCCTCCTGACACCCACCCTTGAGATATTTATAAGCATTTATTAGGTCCCCTCGCAGTGTTCTCTTCTTCAGGCTGAACAAGCCCAGCTCCCTCAGCCTTTCCTCACAGGACAGATGCTCCAGTCCCCTCATCAACCTTGTAGCCCTCTGCTGGACTCTCTCCAGTAGCTCCTCATCTTTCTTGAACTGGGGAGCCCAGAACTGGACAGACTACTCCAGATGAGGCCTCACTAGGGCAGTGTAGAGGGGAAGGAGAACCTCCCTCGACCTGCTGGCCACACACCTCCTAATGCATCCCAGGATCCCATTGGCCTTCTTGGCAGCCAGGGCACACTGCTGGCTCATGGTCAACCTGTCATCCACCAGCGCTCCCAGGTCCCTCTCCACAGAGCTGCTCTCCAGCAGGTCTGCCCCAAGCCTGTACTGGTGCATGGGGTTGTTCCTCCCCAATATGAAGATATATGATCCCCATTCAGAAACACGAAGAACGTAAGATGAATCCACAGGTGAAGTAAGCAATAGGATTGGGTGGTCTTAAAAACCTGTCTAATGTAATGTGGATTGGAAGATTTTTATGGTTTTTATTAAAATTTGGCTCATTCAGGACGATCATGGTACATCACTAGTATTTAGAGTATTCTAATGTCTGTGTTAGCATGTCATTGGTAGTCTATCACCAGTAACATTTGCAGATCAATTTTCTAAACAGCTTGATGGATGGCCAGAACTCTGGGTCTGCCCCCCCCGTGCCTCCCACTTCTGGCCTCCTCTCTTGAAGGACTGTAGGACACATTTATTGATATTTTGCATAAGGCTTAGCTGAAACAGCAGTGGATATGACAAACTGCTTTCCTGGACCACATCACATTAAGAGATACAGCAGCTTCCCCTCACCAAGCTTAGGGCAGAGAAGAAGCTCTCAATGTACTCTCCTCTTATTACAGGAAAAATAAAAATAATAGTAAAAAAAAAATCACAGGATTCTACAGTTCAAGATCTTACCTCTATAGTTGAGTACTAATGTTAATCAATTCTGAAACCTTCAAGATACATGTAATTCCTAGCTTGCAGCTTCTAGATTTTCCTCTTTAATTAGGATAGCCACCCCATTATTTGCCCTTTATACCTTTCCGATTCAGAAAATTATCTTCCATGAAATCAAACATTTCAGAAACAGATGCTGTACTATAAACTTGTCCCAAGTAGTATCTGGATGGTTGCTAGCACCCAGGAGCACCAAGTCATTTGTTTTTACCATCTGTTCTATTTCCCAAAGCAATAACTTGTATCTTTTCTTCTTGATTAGGTGGTCTACTCTAGAGCAAACTCTAAATTTAAAATATGCTCGATTTTCCCTTGCCCAAGTTTAAAAAAAAAAGTCTCATTTGAACTTGTACTCTCTTACAGCATATACAGACATAGTTTTAGAAAGTATTTATACATTTTTTCCTACGTCTACACATATGTGAAACGTAACCCACTCTGACACTCTAGTCAACAAATCTATCCTACTAAAGATATTTTACAAGGCAAATATGATTTAACAGAATTAAGTTTAAGTAACTTACTGTTACTTAACATGTTAACATGTTTTCAAAAACCTTCTGAAATAAAGCTTCCCTTCCCTCTCCTGTGTTTTACTCTCTCTCATTTGAACTTGTACTCCTCGACAGTCAAGATACACATACCTTAAGTTGTTTCTCATTTTTGGTTGCATTTTATTTCTTGATCTCCGCTCCCCCCCCACCTCAGCCTCCCTTTTAAGTGTAGCATTCTTGCACTCTTCTCCCAGAGCCCTGCTTTTAATCGTATAAAGTAAACATTCACCCAGTTTATTGAATTCACCAATTCTCAGGCACACATGCATTTACCAGAGGCATCTTCTGATTATCTCCTCCCCCCACAATTTTCTAATTTAAAACTGATTGATTTTCTCTTCTCCCAAAAACTTAGCAGACCTTTTTGTATAAGTCCTTTGCTTTGTTTAGTAGTGCCCACTCCAGAGAAGGATGGCTCGTTTACAGTCAAGTTCCAGCCACTGAAATACAAAAAACTTCTACTCCTTCATCCTTAAATTACCACTTGGTGTTCAGAATTGGGGTGCAATGATTTATAAGCACTTCATAGCAAATCCTGAGCTGACTACGCAGCATCTCAACACCTTCTCCACTCGGTACAAGCTCTTCTGTTGATGTTTTTGTGGTTTTTTTCCCCCCCTTCTAAGCACCAGCTCCCCATGTTATTTTCATATTCTGTACATTATCAAGTCTTATTATTAAGTCTTGAAACACAAATGATGTTTTGTTACGGCTCACACTTTTACATGCATACATCCTTCAGGAACTTAATTTAGGTGCATCTTTCATAGCATCAGCAGCATTCCTCCAGTATCAACAAGGTTAGTACTTTCAGTTTTGACCCATCCTTTCAGTTTCATTTATCTGTTTCCCCATGTAGTTCTGTAAGCAGTCGTGTTTCAGACTTGAACATAGAGTCCTTATACCTAGAAACACAGGGATAGCTAATGTCCTACATTATACAGAGGAAGCTAAAGCATTCTGGGCACTGCAGATAGTACACTTTTGACAGATTCATAGCTAAAGATTAAAAAAAACCTGAACAACTTAAAAACAAATTTTAGTTGAAGTTCTTACAAGAAATCTCTTCATTTTTGTTCTGTAATTGTCATTAATCAATTCAGTAGGTCAACTTCAACAATAAACTGCCCTTAAACAATTATGATAGCTGTACATATAAAAATAATGCAAATAACACTTACCATGACACGATGCAATCCATAGTACATCAAAATGTCTGCTAAGGTAAAAATGTTTCCTGCAAGGTAGACTTTATCTTCAAGGTGCATGTTAAGATCCTAAAAAGGAAAGTCATCATACTGCTGTAGTATTGACTTTGCAAGACAAAATATTAAGGCAATTGTTAAAAGTAATAGAAAACTTCCTCTGGAGACCATGCATATAAAATAAATGCCAGCTTTAATTTATCCCAACTCAGCAAAGGATAAAAACATTAAAAGAAGAAAAAATTCTAAAAAGCGCCAAGATAATAAACTAAAATATCATCCTTTGACAGTGAGAATTCAAGAAAACTTAAATGCTGGTCTTCACACAAAGTGCTAGCCAGCTTGCTGATGGCACATAATTTTTCGTAATTCCCTCACATCCACTCAAATTTCTGTAAATACAACTGTGACTTATTTTGCATATTAAGCTGACTCCACAGAAATACTTTAAAATCTGTCTCTTCTGGGCTTCAGACTACCGGAATTAAAAAATGCAAAACTTGAGTATTTTTTTTGCTACTAGTGCATATGACTCAGAAGCACTGCTGTTGTATATTTAACATTTGTTAAGTGGAAACTGCAGTCCTGTGATCAAAGGAGAGCATACTGCTCTTCCAGCAGCAGCTTCTCCTGTCCTCCAGGACTCACTCAACACAACTGGTCAGCAAGGTTCTGGAATTGCAGATGTGCAAGAGCCAGGGAAACACAAAGGGATAGTGGGATGGGAGATGAATAACATGTTTCAAGTTCGATGCTGGAAACCTGATATCCATCAGGTGGTATGATTTGACACCTAGGTTTTTATTAATGTTGAAATCACTGCTAGCAATTCTTAATGACTAATACTGTCAATTCAGCTGCTAAGTCCATGTGAAGAGCACAGTGCTTCAGCATTTTAAGATCATCTCTCAACAATTCTGTATCAGAGGCTACAAGGGTGGGTAGTAGAAGGCTTCCATTTAGGCTCACTGAGTAAATATTTCAAATCTGTATTACTGAAAGACCCATTTTCATGGCTTTTTGTATGCAGTATTCTCTGCTGAAAACAAGAGGCTGACACTCATCTTTGCTCAAGTGTATCACTTCTAAGAACACAGGCATCACACAACAGCTCTACCTTCTTACCTGTCCTTCCTTTTCTCCACATCTTACCTACCTCTCATCCAATTCATGTACCTTTCTGCTCCCTACTTCCCTCTAAAGAAAGAAATGTACCAGCAAACAAAATTATCTACTTTAACCCTGATCCCAGCATAAGCAAGCTTTAGTTTCATAATTTTCTCTTCACAAATGTAGGAAAATAGTTGCCCAGCTTTTCCTTGGATTTGGCAGCTCTCCCTGCTAATATTCCTCTGCTGGTAGAACAATCTTGTAGTAAATGCACTACTTTTTCCTTAGCGATCTCCTTAAGCCACCCTTCTCCTCCCGCCCCAGAAACAGAGGTAAGCAGCTTGAACATAACTCATGTTTTTCAAAACATCCCTGAAATAATTTTTCAATCTGAATTACAGCACGTTCCATTTTAAGACCACCTTTTATTTTAAAAAAAAGTCTAGGGCGAGGAGAAGGGGGTTAATAAATAGCGAACAATTTAAAAATTACATTTAGTAATTGCATATTCCAGTTTTTGTGGTTCTGTATTCTTACTGATCTAGAGATATCCTACAGTGCATACATACAAAAACAAAACACAAAAATAAAATGCTGAGATTTTAAGACATCTGACCTTGCACTTGAATTTGACAAGTTTGACTCCATTATGCTACCTCACTATTTCTTTGATAGCCTCTTCATGACAGGACTCCTACAATTCTGTAGTATTTAAACATCCTCATGTCTGCTTTGATTCCTCTTATTAGAGCAAATCAGGGAAAAATATTAACTCTTGCATAGTTTAAATTCTATAAGGTCATCCACCCCGGCTATGTAGCTTCTTTTCTTTAGACTGGTTTACTGCCTTGTTCATGTTAGTTAGCTCTCAAATTACTTTAAACATGTAACTACAGTTCTGTGGAATTTCACACAACAGAAAGGCAAATGCAATGCTAAGAAAAATCTTACAGAAGAAAAAAGTAGCTAGAGATCTGTTTATTAGGTGTTGGGGTTGATGTAGCTTGAGAGTTAGCATGACTAGGCTGCTTAAGCAAAACAGCATAACTGAACAGGCTGCTGGAAAAGACAGCTAAGAATAGTCATTGAGAAAGTTCTGATAGTGCACATGGTGTGGGTTAGCAAAAACAAGATGTGTTCAAGGACGTGGAGGCAGTCTGTTGCTATTGGCGTTAGTGCATAGTTACCAATCATAAGGGAATGTGGGGCATGTGAACAGCGCGTGATTTATGTCTGTAGCCTTATCTGAATAAGTGTAATCGCGTGTACAGATATGAAAAATGTATATAACTGCACAAGCGCAAAAATAAAGGGAACCGACTGTGCATTGCATCAATGTGTGTGACAGTCGTTCCTGTCCTTGCACGGATGCTGAAACTCGGCATTGTGGTGACCCTGAAGATTTACCGCAGCCGAAGAAGCCAGGGGACTGCCAGCTGGCGAGGTAAGCCGGGCTGCCCAAGAAAGGCAGGAGCGGATCCGCGGCACGCCGGGGGGGGGGGCATGAACATCGGCAGCATGGGTTCCACTGTATCAGCGTCAGAAAACACGGTGCTGAAAAGCCTGTTGGAATTGGTGGATCGAGCCGATGCTAAGTTAACTAAAGCAGACATATCGGGACTATTATTATGGTGCCGCCACCGAAAGCTGATAACAATGGATCAGCTGTTCGATCCGGATGCGTGGCACAGAGTTGGGATGGACTTGTGGGACTCTGTGCAGGTCAGAAACAAAGAGATGCGACAATTAGCCCCTGTTTTCCAAACTGTTAAAAATATGATTGCTGATATGAAGGACGATGCTACTGTGGCTGCAGCTGCCGCGAGAGCAGTTTATGCAATCAGTCAACCCGCGGGAGAGTATCAAGATCCCTGTACGGCACCTCAGGCTTATACCGTTCGTCCTAGTGAAACGGAGTTTTGGGGACGACCAAGTATTGAATTGGGAGACTGGGCACCAGCGCCACCTACAGCCCCACCACTGCCAGAGAATGTGCCGCTTCCAGACTCTGATTTTCAAGAAATGGATACTGACTCGCCCGAAGGACCAACATCGCTATTATACCCAAAGATTCATAAAAGTGAACTTATGGACACGTTGAGAAAGCAACAGGATCAAATGACAAAGCTGTTGGACGAGATGCAACGACTAGATAAAGGATCCCGTAACGCCACGATTAAACAGGCATATCGAAAGGCTCACGAGGTCATAACGGACGGTTTGCGAGCGGTCGAGCAGCAGATATGTGGGGAGTCGGACGGGATGGGAGAGGTGATTTCGGGGGGGTCAAATAATGGAAGCATTAACGAAAGTGCACCGGCACAGCATTCGCAACGGCACTGGGTTAGGCTCATGCTGGAAGACGGGGAAATGAGCTTAGCTGACGCTGATCACTATTTATGCAGTAAATATGGTAAGGGGGTGGGGGACGACGAACGTGAGGAGTGGAAGAGGGGCGTGAAGTGGAGAGAGCAAGGAGGGGGGGCATCCGGTGTTCACAAGCCTGATTGCGCGTACAGTGGGTGTGGTCTGCAGGGACCCGGTGGTACAGAGGGGGGTGGTGTGGCCGCTGGAGGTCGGAGTGGAGACGGGACGCCCCCGATACGCGACCCTAATTTTAATATGGGACAACAATGGAGGGGGGTAATAGAAAATGCTGTAATTGAAGGACAAATGCTACCAAACAGTTTAACAGCATTCCCGGTGTTTACGCAGGGGAATCAACAGATATGGGCTCCTTTTGACTGGAAAACAGTGAGTCAGTTACGAAAAACTGTAATGAACTATGGTTTGGATAACAAGCAAGTTATGACGCTGGTTACCACCTTTTTCAAAAATCAGATATTAGTGCCAGCTGATGCCTGAGCCTTGTTAGAATTGGTGTTGCCCCCCACTGCCTTTATGTTGTGGAAGGATAAGTGGTGGGATAAATGTGAGGTTGCAATGATGGAAAACCTTCACCTAGGTGCCGATGATCCTTTACGTGTAGTTACACTAGACCAGCTCATGGGTACTGGCGCTTTCCGCGACGGGGCGGCTCAAGCAGCGCTACACCCTCAAATATTGCAACAGTCACAGAGCTTAGCCCTGGCCGCTTTAACTGAGTTACCACAGATTGGGAAGCCTGTATTACCTTATACGCAGATTCGTCAGGGTCCTGATGAGCCATACATGCACTTATAGACTGATTAAAGGAGGCATTAGATGCGGCACCGAATCTGCCAAGTGAAGCAAAAGGTGCAGTAGGAAAGGATTTAGCTTTTCAAAATGCCAACACTCAGTGTCAACAGATAATTGCGTCCCTACCTAGTGGGTCTACCCTTAGTCGGTACGTGGAGGCTTGTTCCCGATTACCTTGCTTAGCGGAGGAAAGAGAGAAGGCCAGAATACATGCGGCTGCTATGGCCTCTGCTTTACGACCTGCCATGCAAACGGGGAAAGGGGATCGAGGTGCTAAATCAAAAACTGGTTGTCTTATTTGCAGAGAGGAAGACCATTGCAAAAGAAACTGTCCTCAGATCAAGAAGCAAAAGGTGGTGGCTGACGAATTTGTAGGGACATGCCATAGATGTGACAAGTTCGGGCACAGAGCAGCTCAATGCAGGTCGCAGTTTAAAAAGGATGGTACCCCCCTGTTGGGAAACGGGCAGAGCAGCGCCAGGATGGGGGGCGCGAGGACAAGAAAGTTCCCCACAGCTATGGCTGTCTCGACGAGCTCCGAGCCGCCACAAGCGGCTCCGCAGGAGTCGATCTGGCCGTGGGACAAGACATCACTACAGAAGATGATAAGGTGCATGCCGTTCCCTCAGTAGCCACAGGACCCTTAGGTCATGGGCTGAGTGCATTGTTGGTGGGGTGATCCTCTGCAACTAGTCAGGGAATTTTTGTCCTACCAGGGGTAATTGATGCAGATTTCACAGGCCCAATAGGGATTATGTTAAAGGTATTCACGCCCCCATTAACCATCAAACGAGGCAGCAAGGTTGCCCAACTGATTCCTTCTATTGCTCAGGTCCCCCTAACTGACCCTAACTATAGGGGAAGTGATGCCTTTGGCTCAAGTGGACCCCCCTTGGTGGCATTCGTACAACCTCTTTCCACAGAACAGCCCATAAGAGAGATCACTATTAAAGGACCGAACAGCATTGTACTAAAAGACCAGAAAATGTTGTTAGACTCTGGAACGGATGTTACTACAATCCCTAGGGCCCAATGGCCAGTCATGGCCACTGACGGTAGTGTCAGGCATGGTGACAGGAATCGGTGGTGCAACAGTGACACAAATGAGTACTGAGTTCACTACCTTTGTAGACCAAGATGGTAAGTTGCTGGCACAAGCACGCCCTTATGTCTTGAATACTACTATTTGGTTATTAGGCAGAGACGTATTATCACGATGGGGTTGTGTCATTCAGACACCTTTTTGACAGCAGCCATTGAAGCGAGCGCATCCAGGCCTACACTGAAGCTCATGTGGTTGACAAAAAAGCCGGTTTGGGTGGACCAATGGCCGCTGTCTACTGAAAAGCTCGCCCATCTCCAAGAATTGGTGGATGAACAAGTGAAGTTGGGGCACCTGGTCCCATCCACTAGTCCTTGGAATACTCCTGTGTTTACCATTCAGAAAAAGTCCGGAAAATGGAGACTCTTACAAGACCTAAGAGCACTTAATGCAGTAATGCAGGATATGGGGCCGCTACAACCCGGACTACCATCGCCAGCTATGATACCTGAACAATGGGATATCCTGATGCTAGATTTGAAGGACTGCTTTTTTACCATCCTGTTACATCCGGATGATTGTGAAAAGTTTGCATTTACAGTACCCGCCATTAACAGAGCATCACCCACGAAGCGATACCAATGGGTAGTGCTACCACAAGGTATGAAAAACTCACCAACAATGTGCCAATGATATGTGGATTTGGCGCTGCAACCTTTCCAACGATCTCATCAGGAACTAATTTTGTATCATTACATGGATGACTTATTATTGGCCTCACGATGTCCAATCCAAGATGACATTGTTCGTGAATTAAAGGGGATGATGGAAGATTGGGGTTTAGTGGTGGCTCCTGAAAAGATTCAACGACAACCCCCAGGGAAATATTTGGGCATGACTTTAACTGAAACCGTGATTAGGCCGCAAAAGTTGACTATACGTGCTGACAATGTCAAAACCCTTAATGACGTCCAAAAGTTGGTGGGAGACCTTCAATGGATTTGGAACGTTTGTGGAATAACCAATACGGATTTACAGCCCCTGTATGAACTATTGCAGGACGGAAAGGATCCTCATGAACCACGCCAATTAACACAACCAGCAGAGGCAGCACTTCAAATTATCGCGCAGAAGATTTCACATGGTTCTGTCTCCCAGATACTTGAAGGCTCCCTGATCCAGTTATATATCTATGACTCTCGGGAAGAGATCATTGGGATATTGGCTCAATGGCGGGAGCAACAATCAGACCCATTATGCATCCTGGAATGGATTTTCGGTCCTAGCCATTTCAAACGAACAGTGACCACAAGGATTGAGGCTATTGCGGCTACAATCCATAAAGGATGCCAATGAGCAAAAATTATTGCTGGAGCTGTACCACACCAAGTAATAATGCCACTTACATCCCAATTGGTCGCACAGTTTTGTCAAACCAATGATGAATTTGCGGCGGCTGTATTGAACCAACCGTTTGTAATAATCACTACCCGCGTCACCCGTTGTTTAAGACATGTTTATGGTTGTTGGCACGGAATATTGTGACTGATTGCCCGCTAGACACACTGACAGTGTTTACGGATGCGAGCAGCAAATCGAAGCGTGCTGGGTTTGTGTGGCAACTACATGGCCACTGGTACTCGCACAGCCTTGTGGCGGAAGGATCTGCTCAAATTTTAGAACTTTTAGCAGTAGTGGAAGTATTGAAACGGTGGCCTCAACAACCAATATTGTGATTGACTCACTACATGTCGTTGGTATCGTACAAAGGTTACATTTTGCCTTTATCGGTAAGATACAAAACCCATTGCTGTTCAGTGCCATAACTCAGTTATGGCACATGCTTCAACAGCGGCAAGAACCACTATTTGTAGCTCATATTAGAAGCCATACTTCCATTCCTAGGGGCCTAACAGAAGGTAACCGCCGTGCGGACCAACTAGTGACAGCCGCTCCCGTACAACTGTCCACAAGCTTTGATGCTGCATAAGCAGCGCATGACTTTTTCCATCAGTCTGCGGCGGCACTGCAAAGACAGTTTTCATTATCTAAAGCAGATGCGCGTGCTATTGTTGCAGCCTGCCCTGACTGTGCGAGACTCACTCCTATACAGGATGGTGGTGTAAATCCTTGAGGTCTACAGCCCAGACAACTTTGGCAAACCGATGTGACTAAGTTCCCCCAGTTTGGGCGTTTGAAGCACATCCATGTCTCTGTCGATACGTGTTCGGCTGCCATCTGGGCAACAGCAGCTACTTCTACCAATGCCAAAGCAACCCAACGACATTGGGCGCAAGCCTTTGTGTGTTGGGAACAAATCAAAACTGATAATGGCCCAGCCTACAGGTCTCAGGTGGTGGCCCGTTTCCTTCAGCGGTGGGGTGTTAAGCATGTACGGGGCATCCCATACAACTCCACCGGTCAAGCTATTGTTGAGCGTTCCCATTGCTTACTAAAAGATCATTTAAATATTTTAAAAAAGGGGGGAGAGCAATCCCCGATAGACTGTCTACACAAAACCCTTTTTGTCCTGAATTGGTTGAATGTTAGAGGAGGTCATAGTGACCCCCCAGCTGTTTGGCACAGGGGAACAAACAAAAATGTCTATGACAATGATGTGGTGTTAGTAATGGTATTCCACCCGGATAAAGGGGTTTGGGAAGGTCCAGTACGACTACTCACTTGGGGGAGGGGATATGCTTGTATTTCTACAGATACTGAACGGACAGAGTGGGTGCCGGCAAAATGGATCAAACCCATCTTGAACAAACATGGAAGAAGAAGGGGAGGTGATAAAAAGACAGTGGGCCCAGTTAACAAAGATGCTAACCACATGGTTGAAGGTGCTACATCCTAACGATGTATAGCTGTTATCTGTACTATCTGACAAGTGTCAATATGAGTGCCTGCTTTCTAGGGCTCCAGGGTTAAGTTTTGGAGAATGAATTATTTTGCTCCTTTCTGGTAGTAGAGTTTGGGTACCCAGGCAGGACCCTGCAGTTGAACAGCAATGGTCCCAGGGATCCAGGACCTCCAGCCGGCACCGAGGGATTCTCGGGGAGAACCTCTGATCACTGGACCAAAAAGTTCTGAGCAGGGACTATTAATAAGACAAAAGCATTCTTCCAGTATCACTTTTGTTGCCTGCCTGCTGTCTGTTCATAAGTCTTTGTAATATTTGCATTTATGTTGAAAACTTGGTGTGCTTGCGTGTGTGCGTGGTCGCGACCATAAATGTGTGATTTTATGTTATGGTGTTTGTATTTCTGTGTTCTGATGGATTTATTTGGTTTTTGTGATCTAATGGATTTGTCTGGACTAAGTAACTGCCTTTGCATCTTCTGGTTTGGTAAGTTTTCCGGTTTTTGACTTTAGACTATTGTATCTGCATTCTGATTTATTGGAGCTGTGGAAGTATTTGATGCAGCAGGAAACAGATGGGGAATTTCTGGCTGGTTAATGTCACTAATCAAAATGTTATTGCTTATTGTTGTAATAATTATGGCAGTGATTATGTTGGTCCTGTGTATAATACGCATAACACAAAAGGTATTAGAGCTAACTGTGAAGAAAATTTTTGTGATGCAACTAACACAAATTGAGCAAATGTTTTTAAGGCAATGATAAGATAGCTTAGCTTTTTTTGAAAAGAAAAAGGGGGAGATGTTGGGGTCGATGTAGCTTGAGAATTAGCACGACTAGGCTGCTTAAGCAAAACAGCATAACTGAACAGGCTGCTGGAAAAGACAGCTAAGAGTAGCCATTGAGAAAGTTCTGATAGTTTACATGATGTGGGTTAGCAAAAACAAGATGTGTTCAAGGACGTGGAGGCAGTCTGTTGCTATTAGCATTAGTGCATAGTTACCAATCATAAGGGAACGTGGGGCGTGTGAACAGCGTGTGATTTATGTCTGTAGCCTTATCCGAATAAGCATAATCGTGTGTACAGATATGAAAAATGTATATAACTGCACAAGCGCAAAAATAAAGGGAACTGACTGTGCATTGCATCAATGTCTGAGAGTTGTTCCTGTCCTTGCACGGATGCTGAAACTTGGCAACTAGGAAAAAAAAATCATAAAATCATCTGTTCTGATACATTCTGTGACTATCATTTTTCATTTTGATTAACGTGCAGAATAATGAGAAGTAACACCACTGAAATGGTATTTCTAACCCACCCCCCCGTCCTCCTCCTTAGTCTAGGCTATGGAATCAGGGCTTCGTAAAGTAAAAAAAGCTTATTATCTCTGAAGGTACAATCAACACAGTTATTTTCCTGCTCAAAATTTTGGATTTCTACATCAGAGAGTTTATGGCATGCTAATTCTTAGCTTTATACACCTTCAAGAGGTAGGCTAGTTTCTGTGGAGAAATACTGTCTGTCCAGTTGTTCAGGATGGGTTAATATCATACAAAGAATAAATTTGTTCTTCAAATATACTGCACTGTATACTCAAAATATTCATTGATAGAAAAATCCTAAAACTTTAAAGGCACATCCACAGCGTGAACCAATATTTATTCTGGTTCATCAAATTTTATTAAGTCAGTTAACTGAGCAAATGGAATTTGATAAAAAAGGTTTAGTCTTGGATAAATTAGCATTAGTTTATAACTCTGTTTTTGCACATGTACTTCCCCTCCCATAAAATACAGATATTCCTATTTCATTCTGTGAGTCAAGCTAATTCAGAAACACCACAGTACAATTTTTATTTCATGTGCACTAGGCACATTTAGTTAATCTTGCCTCATGGGCTATGCTACCCATAGATGATTAAATTATTGGCTAATAGCCAACTGTGTTAAAATTCCTGAAAGTAAGGCTTTCTTAAGCGACCACGGTATTAAACTGAAATAGTGTTTGTGTCCCAGAGAGATTAATGAAAATATGAATACAAAACTGTATTTGAACTTCTACTACATCCAGGAAATTCAGGTCTTTTAGCTGTCATTTGTATCAGTTTCTGTGATGTACTGAACATCACTACGTATATTGATTACGTATATACAATCCCCGTATTCAATCACTGAGAGTCTTGGAAGTTGCTTGTAACTACATGAACTTATTGCTGCAGTGCCTCAGGAAACTCTTTCTCAAATTTCAGACAGGTATTTAAGGCATAACTGCAGTTTGACGCACTAATATGCACCGAACAACTGCAGCAATTCAAATTCCATTTTGGGGTATGAGAGGGGAAAAAGCAACAAAAAGAAGAGATATTGCATTATTTATGGCTTAACCGATGGATTCCTATTTGCTTGTTCTATGGAAAAAATTCCAATGTACAGCCCATATCTAGAGTGACAGCTCAACACATCCCATCCATGGCACTCTTCTGGCTATCCTACAGTATCCTTTACTGCAATCTAACTGTCTGTAACCTAATTGATCCATTAAGGCAACTGAATCCCTTCCAGTCACCACAAGCTGAAACAGCAGCTCAGAGAATTAACAGTTGATTCTTATGACGACTCAATAGCTTACAATGGATTTAATCATACTCTGATTTGGTTTTGGGTATTTTGTCCACAACAACATAAAGTACTGGTGTATGTACTTCCCTGACACACAGCAGCACACCCTTTCACTCAGCAATATTCTCGAGGTGATTTATGCCCCAAATGCCTTAATATTGCACCATGCAAAGACAAAGAGCTGAGCACTCTCAAATGCCTCAGGAAAGCCTGGGACAATGCTGAATCCAAGAAAATGATTCTGCAGCCACATTCAAGAAAAGCAGAACTGCACTGTCGGGGCACAGCCATACTTTTAAATCGCATGTAAGACTTTAACTGCAAAATGATGAGCTAAACCTGGTCTGGAAAAACAATATATCCAACAACTAATTTTCTGTAAAAGACAGAAGAAAAACAACAACAAATGTTGCTCAAATAATCAAAATTCACTCTTTTACACCTGTAAGTGCACAAAAATATCCCAGTGCTAACAGAAAAGGGAGAGAAATGAACATGGAAGGTTGAAGTTTAAAAAAATGCCTGCTGGACAAGCTTGCCAAAGAGGGTAGGCATCCTATTTAGAAGTCTGTCAAAAAACCGTACAAGAACTGTGCATTAATGGCATGGGCAGAGCATGGATTAACCTGCTTATGTATTTGTGGAAACAGTAATTTTTCAACCAATCATGTTAAATAAGAATCTAAGCTCGCTTACCCAGATTTCTAACTGGATTTCATGATTACAGCCAGACACCATGGGAAACTGGGACAAAATTAGCTGAAATCATGGAACAATTTTGTATGAGACACTGAAAGTAGTACACCATAATTCTTGTTTATAATTATCCTTCAGACTAGAGATTTCTACATTTCTGATGAAGCTTTTCTGTGAATTGAAGTACAAGCTCCAGTTATCTAGAATATGTCTCTGAAGATGGGGTGGGAAGAACCCTCAAGTTTGAATACCTAAAATTGGCAAAGAGGAGACAATTCAAATCTCCTGAATGGAATTCGTTAACATTTAAGCAGACATGCGATGGCACAAGTGTTTCACAAAGGTTCTCAATTCTCAGAAGAGTAGAAAAACTACTAGTTATCAAGCACAACTACTTGACAATTCTCAGACTTTTTTTCCCCCTCTATGCAGCTTAATTTACCACTAACCAAACATCAAAGCAGCAAAGGAAAATCCTCTCGTCCCATAGAAAAGAAAGCTAACATAATGCGTTAGATATTATGTTATCACCACTACTGACAATCATCATTCCTACGTATCTGCTGAAGAACAACCCAGAGGTATTGCACCCATTTATTCCGCCCAGTACAGGAGTGCAAATCAAAGTTAGACGAAACTCCAAGAGCATTTTCATTGGCCGGCTCTGAACAGCATGGCATTTGCTCTGAATGAATATAAAAAACCTGGCCGAGATGGTCTGACTACCTCATGATTGTTTTCATGCTGAGTAACAGCTTTTATCAACACGTCGGTAAGAACAATTTAAGAACATATTTTCCTAAACCCAACAGAAAACCCTTCCTGTTCAAATTAACAGACATTAAACCAGTTATTTACTGACATTTTTCAGAACCATATCACCTCAGTTAAGGATTAGAGGCAGCCTAAAGTTTATAGCAGAAGTGACTGAGCTGTTTTTGGCGCAGCTTATTATAAGTTGTGGCTCTAGGCTGCAACTGTCCCAAGACTGCCATTGTGTATTCCAAACAAGTTGTAAAACTACAACCTCAGACTTCCGTCCCTATTTTAGGTTTTTTTTTTCCCCACCCATACTCCCTTTTGGCATAGTATACTTTAATGGTAGGCTGCCTCTTTTTCTGATTAATCATGGTGACAAGAGAGCAAATTAAAAAAATCAATCTTAATTGCTATATTACGAAATTATTAGTGGTGGAACAATTCCACAGCAGCCTTGCGCCTAAATAAATTCTGGCTATTTAACATCTGTCAAGAAAAAACATCCATAGGAAAATTTTAAAGTACTAATATCTATTAGAATATACTCAAAGGCAGAGATTCTCCCTCAAGTGACACTGACTTTCTTGGTAAGGAAATTTTGCTTTGTTTGCAAACGCTTGATTTATCTACGTATTTGTATTTCAGTATATTGTCCTTCTACACTGCCAGTGTTGCTAAGGCTAAAACTGAAGAGATACCAGCTTCAGCATGTAACCATCATATCTCTGCGTCTGCTTTTAATACTCAAATGCAGTTCTGCAAATACTCATGTGTGTGCTGACAAAGCAGGTATCATCACTTCGCCCATCCAAAGCAGATGTACTTTGTTATAATAAGACAGAAAACTTGCTTTTGTTTTTTTATATGATAGAAGGGCAAGAAAAGTAAATAAAAGTTATTCTCATATGATCTTCTCACAGTTTGGGAGAGAATAAAAGGCATCACAAGTTTGAGAAAACTGAAATTACATAATACTTGTCATAAAAGTTTTTTTTAGAAAAATTAATTAGACAAGAGACCTCTGAGAGCCACCTAGTCACACTACCCATTTAACATACAGCTAAACCTGAAGTTAAACCCAGATTAGTCAACACCTCCTTCAATCAAATTCTGAAAATCCCAAAGGGTAGACAATTTTCATGCATACCTATAGAGTAACCATGACTCAAAAGGTTTTGATAGTATTTGCATGTAGAAAGTAAGACCAGAGATGGTCCAAAAGAGAAGCAATGTAAACAAACTCACTTTTAACCAATGGAAGGTATTCATTCCATAGATACAGTGAGGTCAAGATAATTCAGATTATCTGGGGTGTGAGAGAGAGAGAAATGGTTCTTTAGGGCTTTCACCAAGTTGATCCTTGTAAAGCAAGGCATAACATTCCAAGTCATAGAATGCTTTGGGTTGGAAGGAACCTTTGGAGGTCATCTAGCCCAACCCCCCTGCAGTGAGCAAGGACATCTTCAACTAGGTCAGGCTGCTAGATCAAGGAGGTTGTCAGTTTGAAAAGGACAACATATTACTAACAAGCTTTTGCTCTGCACCGTTTTAAGGTGAAAGATTTTCCTTCATTTTAAGTAACACAATGTGTTAACTCTTGAATGCTGCTTCAGTTTACCTTTGGTTTCTGCAGCACTTCTAGTTCATTCAGACTTGTCACACCTGACAGAAGTCAGAAGTATTAAGCTGCTAGCCTCAAGTAAAGTCAATCTTCCTAATACCTTGAAGCTCACAAAGCTATTTCTAAACCCAGACTTACTTGTAGCACTGAGCATTGTGTACTTTCCAGCTAATTAGAAAAAATAAACACTTTAAAAACTGAATTTCACTGCTATTTCATACAGACTTAGTAAACAGAGCCCTTAGCACTTAACATTGTTTGTTTGAAGAACAGGAACCTAGAAGAGGAAACAAAAGTGTAGTACTAATGTAAAGTAGATTTTCTCTTCAAGCTCTGTTCCTACAAGACTGAAAAAAATACTAATTACCAGTCACAAGGAATAAGAAACAGAATGGGGTAAGTGTTGCTATCTATTCTCTGCCATTAGGCTGCTCAAATAACACGGTGACCCTTGAGATTCTCTGTCCTGCTTTCACCTGTTGAAGAGGAATTAAGCTTCAGACTGCAAGCAAAGTTTAATACAGTAGACCAAAGCCTCCATACAAAGTAGCTTGATGTGAGGAGCAGTTTTACAGAGGTTCCTTTATGGTTTCACTTTTCACACACCATTCTGTCCAGTAACTCCTTTTGGTATTAATATCAATTACCGCAACAGCCAGCTATGGCCTGTATTCCATAATTACCAAATCAGTAAGAATAGTTCTTCAAACAATCAGAGCAGTGTTATCTTGAAATACAACGCCAACTTGTTTATAACCAAGGTTTTACAAAGACAGTAAGAAACTGGTGCCTTCCATGGCTAATATGAGACTAGGCAGCTGAATACCCTGGGTAGTTTACAGCATTACAGCCATAAAACACTACAAGAGCTCTGCTTCCATACATTTTACAGTTTAAGCTGTTTTCCCCTCCTGTTTCAGGTTGCTGGGGTATTTTTGTCAATAAAAGTGAAAAGCAGCAAGCAGAGTAAAAGCCAGTGCTTAAAGATACTGCCACGTCTTCAGCATTTGCTCAGTTTTATTAATTGGTTCTTCATACACACATTAGCACTGTAATCTTCTTCAAGGTCTAGTCACTGCAAAATTCAGCTACAAGGTAATTAAGTACTCCTTACCTTCAGAATTATTCTAGTATCTTCTTTACTAGAGCCTCCGTCTACTCGAGTCACTCTATATTCCAACCACTGCTGAACCACAGCCTTCTCTTCTGCAGTGCTTCCAAGCAGTTGGTCTTTCTTGGCCTGTTTAACTAGGTGGGCAGCTATGGTCATTAATCCAGTCAGACCAGGACCATTGTTTGTTTGAAGAACAGGAACCTAGAAGAGGAAACAGAAGTATAGTACTAAGCAACTAATTAAAAAAGCAGTCTCTAGGAATAGCTATTGTTTTTTAATAGTCACTCAAAAGGATCATTAAAGCAATATATAAGAATTTAGAAGTATTCCTACTAAAGGCAGCAACACAAAAAAAAAGTGTATGTTTTCTTTTTACTCTGTGGAGTGGTTTATTTTTAGTTTTTACAGAAGAATGGTATTTAACATATGCACATGGGCAAACCAGGACACCTTTAGCTCCAATTAATCAAATTCTGCCAACATTAGCAAGAAATAGCATTGCTTGTTCTAACACTGGCAGAAACCTTAACTTTTAAATCACTTTTATATTTAGTACTCTGACTTAAGATTCTGAAGTCAGCAGCATCCAGCTTCTCTCCAAGCAGACTGCAGTAGCCAGACTCTCAGAAATGCTTATTCATGTTCACTGTTCTATTCCAAAACGCTCTGACAGAAGTCAGTAGTTCACTGGTATCAGAGGAGGACAACACAACACACCTCTGGGTTTAACTGTATCTTTCTCAGTGACATTAGCACATGTTAAACTGTGGGAAAGGAAACTGAACCTCTAAGAACCAGAAATGAAATGAATGAAGTGAAACTCAATGGGCTTTAGTCTGTTGCAGTCATTCATGACCTCAAATGATAGAAGAGAAACTGATTAAAATGCAATGCTCTTTTTTTTTCCAAGTATCAGACCCCACAGAGGAGCCCATTCAGGTTTGGATTTAATTAACATAAGATGCAAGTTGAAAGCATAATATTAATTTTGCAGTTGTATCAAGAGTCTTTGGCTACTATTCAATTTTTCCACTGAACACACAGTCAGATAAACTGCAGACAGATCTAGTTACTTGATTATTCAGACTTATGCTTTACAGTAATAGCATTAAAATACCACTTGGGTTGTTACATAATTAAGAAACTTTTTGCAATGAAAGAATGCATATATTGATATTCAGGACTCAAATCATAAATAGTAAACAAAGTCAAGAAAAAAACCCACACAAAAACATAAGGAACAGCTTCTCTTCTGTCTCAAAGAACCACGTAAAGGCCCTCACACATTTGTGACACTCTCAGCCCCACATCAAGTTTTTCATGCCTCAGCTGCATATTAAACCATGGAACTTAATGTTTGCATGTGAACTTCAAAATGTCAACACATCTGCTTCAAAAGAGAAAAATATTTAAGAGCAACCGTGCCTCACTACAGAGGCATTCCTGATGTTAAAACACCTTATTTTTTCAGGTCAGCTAACCATACCAGCACAGATAGAACTGCACTGGCATGAGGAAAATGCAGGGAGAAGGGCAGTGGTGTAAGAACAAGCACATTTTACGCCGATGTCTCTCCAACGGCACACGACAACCCTTCCACAGGCACAGGGAAGAGCTTTCCAGAACCTCCGAATCTGTAGCGAGGCTCTACGGCCACAACTTCAGGCGGCCGGCGAAGGAAGGGGCTGAGAGAGGAAAGGTGAAGCCCCCGCCCCAGGGCAAGATCCGACCCTGCGGGGAAGCGCAGCCGAGGCCGACACAGAGCCCGCCCCGGAGAGGGGGGAGATTGGAAGGCCCCGGCCACTCAGCCACCGGTGTGTGTGTGAGGGGAACCGTGGCGCGGGGAAGGCGCCGGACCGGCGGGAGGGGAAAGGGCGAGGGAGGAAGCCGCTGGGGAAGGGGGCCAGTGGACGCCCGCGCTCGCTGCTGCCCGCCCCTCCTCACTCCCTTCACCTTCCGCTCCCCCTGGGCGCCGTACTTGTTCCCTTTCGGCAAGCCCAGCAACTTCTCCAGCAAAGCCAGCTCCTCCCCGCTGGGCCCCAGCCGCGCCGCAGCTGCCATCTTTGGCGCAGGACCACCTGGGCAAGCAAAAGCAGCGGCGGCCGCCACCTGACAACAACCGCCAACCTCATTGGAAGACAGAAACACCACACCGCTAAAGGAACCTCCACTACTATTGGGCTGAAGGGGCCGGCCAGCCAATCAGACGCTAGGCTCAGCCAACGCATGCGCCGAGCCGGGCTTTGAGTCGAAACCGCTCGAGGGCGGGAGGAAGGGGGGGGAAAAGAGCTGCGGATCACGAAGGGCGCATGCGCAGCCGCGCACAAACATTCCCCCGCCCACATGGTGCTTTGCGCATGGGGGCCGAGCAGAAGGGGGGCAAGCCGCGCCTCCGGGCCTCAGCCATGGGGTGGGGCCGGCGGCCGCTGACGGGGCGGCGGGCTCATGACCTCATCCCGGTCGGGGGGGTTGTGGCGGGGAGGCAGGCGCGAGTCGGTCTTCCCAACGGAAGTAACGGCCGCTGCTTCCGGAAAGGGGCGAGCGCCGGTGATGGGGCGGTGGCAGTGCTCCCGGCAGCCTTAGGCTACCGCGGGCTTCGGGGCAGGCGAGGGGCGGCAAGAGGTCCACCCGGCCCCCCGCTGCCGCGGGTGGAGTCTCGGGGGGAGTCGCGGTACTGGGGGTGCGGGGAAGGGTGGATGGCGCCGGGCCGGGCCGGGCCGTTACCCGTGCCGAGCAAGGGCAGGGGTGAAAGAGGTTCAGTAAAGCGCGCTAATGAACCGTGGCTAATGGCGGTAGCGAAGTGAAGAGAGAAACCCCACGAAACAGGGCTACGAGGATGATGAGGCGACTGGAGCATCTGTCCTATGAGGAAAGCCTGAGGGAGCTGGGCTTGTTCAGCCTGGAGAAGAGAAGTCTGCGAGGGGACCTAATAAATGCTTATAAATATCTCAAGGGTGGGTTGTCAGGAAGATGGAGCCAAACTTTTTTCAGTGGTGCCCAGCGACAGGACAAGGGGCAACAGGCACAAACTAAAACATAGGAAGTTCCCACTGAACATGAGGAAGAACTTGTAAAAAAGGCCCGGGACCAAAGGGCACTGGTAACCTCCCCCCATCAGGCTGAAGGAAGGGACGCAAAAGAAAACAGCGAGTGGAAGTGGGTCCCCAGTCGGGGCAGGAGGCGAACCCTTCCGTTGCCCACCACATCTCCACAGGTGCCTTTGCATAATAGGTATGAGGCTCTAGATGTGGAGAACAAAACGATGAATGGTGCAGGGGTTGACCCATCCACACCGGAGGAGGCACAAAGATCAGAAGGACCTCCCTCTCGTATTACTACCAGCTCTACAAGGAGGAAGAGATGAGTCATAGTTGTAGGAGACTCCCAGCTGAGGGGAACAGAGGGTCCGATATGCTGGACAGACCCTCCTCTCAGGGAAGTCTGTTGCCTCCCAGGAGCACGGGTCAAGGACATTGCTAGGAAACTTCCTAGACTGGTCCGACCCTCAGACTACTATCCTCTGCTGCTCTTCCATGTGGTTGCGAACGAAGTTGCAGTAAGTAGCCTGAGGGTAATTAAAAAAGAATTCAAAGCCTTAGCAGGATTACTAAAGGAATCTGGAGCACAGGTTATCTTTTCATTACTCCTTCCAGTGGTGGGCAGAGACGTTGAGCGACATAGGCAGACTCAGTCTATTAACACATGGCTCCGTGACTGGTGTCACCACCACAACTTTGGGTTCTTTGACCATGGGACAACATACACAGCACCAAGCTTGCTGGCATCCAGTGGGAACCAGCTTTCTCAAAGGGGGAAGAGGATCTTTGCCCAGGAGCTCGCGGGGCTCATTGACAGGGCTTTAAACTAGAGGTGAAGGGGGAAGGGGAACCTATCAGGCTTGCCAGCGACAGGCTAGGGGGTGATACACGATGGTTAGAGGGATGGGGGGCTAGTAGGAGCCCTTAACCCGTTGCCCAGCAGCATGCGAGGGACACTGCAGCAATGTGGAAGTCTTGCAGAAGGGAGCTGGAGGCGCCTGAGGTATCAGGTGCCAATAAGAAAATACCCATGAAACACCTCAAGGGAAAAAAGGGATGCTCTGCTATGAAGGTAACGAGGCCAACAGCTCAGATGAAATGCCTCTATACAAACGCACGCAGCATGGGAAACAAACAGGAGGAGTTCGAAGCAATCGTGCTGCTGGAAAGCTACAACCTGATTGCCATCACGGAAACTTGGTGGGATGAATCCCATGACTGGAATGTAGCTCTTGATGGCTACAGGCTGTTCAGAAGGGACAGGCGAGGAAGGAGGGGCAGGGGCGTTGCCCTTTACATCAAGAAAACACTACAGAGTGAAGAGCTGTCTCTGAAGAATAACCACGAGCTGGTCGAAAGCTTATGGGTAAGAATCAGAGAGAGAAGCAACAAAGGGAACCTAGTGGTTGGTGTCTACTACAGGCTGCCAGATCAAGAGGAGCTGACAGACGAAGCGTTCTTCCTCCAACTCCAGGAGACTTCGTGCTCGCAGGCTCTCGTCCTACTGGGGGACTTCAACCACCCCGACATCTGCTGGAAAAGCAACACGGAAGCTGTAGGCAATCCAGCAGGTTCCTAGAATGCATTGAGGACAACTTCTTAAGCCAGGTAATAAGCACCCCTACACGAGGGGATGCGATACTAGACCTGGTGGTCACCAATGCGAGTGAGCTCGTTGGGGCTGTCAAGATCGGAGGCAGCCTGGGCTGCAGTGACCACGCGCTGGTGGAACTAACGCTACTGAGGGAAATGGGAATAATGAAGAGCATAGTCAGGACCCTAAATTTTAGGAGGGCAAATTTCCAGCTCTTCAAGGAGATAGTCAGAAGGACTCCCTGGGAAACGGTCCTCGGGGACAAGGGAACAGAACAGAGCTGGCACGTCTTTAAGGATGTATTCCACAGAGCGCAAGAGGTCTCGCTCCCCAAGTGTAAGAAGTCAGGCAGAGAAGGGAAGAGACCGTCATGGCTGAGGCAAGAGATGCTGGTCAAACTAAGGAAGAAGAGGGAACTGCACAGGCAGTGGAAGCAGCGACTGGCTTCCTGGGAAGAGTATAGGGAAGCTGCCCGGTTGTGTAGGGATGGGGTCAGGAAGGCCAAGGCACAGCTGGAGCTGAACTTGGCAAGGGATGCGAAAAATAACAAGAAGGGCTTCTACAGGTATGTCAGCCGGAAAAAGATGGTCAAAGAAAGGGTACCCCCGCTCATGAGCAAGACCGGCAAACTGGTAACAGCAGATGAGGAGAAAGCTGAGGTACTCAACAACTTTTTTGCCTCAGTATTCACTGGCAACCTCTCTCCTCACCCCTCCCGAGTTGATAGATGGCATGAAGGAGACCAGGAGGGTAAAATCCTTCCAACTGTAAGTGAAGATCAGGTTCGGGACCTCCTGAGGAACCTAAACGTACAAAAGTCCATGGGACCTGATGAGATGCATCCCAGAATCCTGAGGGAACTGGCTGATGTAGTTGTCAAGCCACTCTCCATGATACCTGAAAAGTCATGGCAGTCAGGGGAAGTCCCCAGTGACTGGAAAAAGGGAAACATTGTGCCCCTTTTCAAAAAGGATAGGAAGGAAGACCCTGGGAACTACCGACCTGTCAGCCTCACGTCTGCCTGGGAAGATCATGGAACAGATCCTCCTAGAAGATATGCTAAGGCACATGGAGGCCAGGGAGGCGATTCGAGACAGCCAGCATGGCTTCACCAAGGGCAAGTCCTGCCTGACCAACCTAGTGGCTTTCTATGATGGTGTAACAACAAGAGTGGACAAGGGAAAACCAATGGACATCATCTATCTGGATTTTTGTAAAGCCTTTGACACGGTCCCACACAACATCCTTCTCTCTAAATTGGAGAGCCATGGATTTGATGGGTGGACCGTTCGGTGGATAAGGAATTGGTTGGATGGTCGCAGCCAAAGGGTAGTGGTCAACGGCTCAATGTCCAGATGGAGACCAGTGACAAGTGGAGTCCCTCAGGCGTCCGTACTGGGACCAGTGCTGTTCAATATATTTATCAATGACATGGACAGCGACATCGAGTGTACCCTCAGCAAGTTTGCAGATGACACCAAGCTGAGTGGTACGGTTGAGACACCAGAAGGATGGGATGCCATCCAGAGGGACCTGGACAAGCTGGAGAGGTGGGCCTGTGTGAACCTCATGAGGTTCAACACGGCCAAGTGCAAGGTCCTACATCTGGGTCGGGGTAATCCCCAGTATCAATACAGGCTGGGGGATGAAAGAATCGAGAGCAGCCCTGCTGAGAGGGACTTGGGGGTACTGATAGACGAAAGGCTGGACATGAGCCGGCAATGTGCGCTGGCAGCCCAGAGGGCCAACCGTGTCCTGGGCTGCATCAGGAGAAGCGTGGCCAGCAGGTCGAGAGAGGTGATTCTGCCCCTCTACTCTGCTCTGGTGAGACCTCACCTGGAGTACTGTGTTCAGCTCTGGAGCCCTCAGCACAAGAAGGACATGGAACTGTTGGAGCGGGTCCAAAGGAGGGCTACAAAAATGATCTGAGGACTGGAGCACCTCTCCTATGAGGACAGGCTGAGAGAATTGGGCTTGTTCAGCCTGGAGAAGAGAAGGCTGCGGGGAGACCTAATTGCAGCCTTTCAGTACTTAAAGGGAGCCTATAGGAAAGATGGGGACAATCTTTTTAGTAGAGACAGCAGTGACAGAACGAGGGTTAATGGTTTTAAACTAAAACAGGGTAGGTTTAGGCTGGATATAAGGAAGAAATTCTTTACAATGAGTGTGGTGAAACACCAGCACGGGTTGCCCAGAGAGGTAGTGGAGGCCCCATCCCTGGAAACATTCAAGACCAGGCTGGACAGGGCTCTGAGCAACCTGATCTAGTTAGTGGTGTCCCTGCTCGCTGCGGGGGGGTTGGACTAGATGACCTCTAGGGGTCCCTTTTGACCCAAAACTTTCTATGATTCTATGATTCTAACTTCTTCACTCTGAGGGTGACAGAGCCCTGGAACAGGCTGCTGTAGAAGACTGCTACAAACTGGTTTTGTCTCGACATTGCTATTGCCATCTCTTGCTGGCCTCTGGAAGGAAGACGCCACAACGACTTGCAGGAAAGCGCTTGCGCACAGAGTAGCCCGTGGACGGGCAAAAATGGACTTGTCTAAGTGGGCAACACGCATGGCAGGAACTGCACATATGCAGACATGCTCTGCACATGCGAAAATGCCCCTATAAAAGGGCAGCACATGCTCCTCGCCGCCCTCTTGCTCTCCTCGCCGCCCTCTTGGTCTCCTCCTCACCGCCTGGCTGCTGGGCCCTACTCTTGCCGGGGCTCCACGCCTGCACAGAGCCTGAGCTGACTGGACATCGCTGGACATCGTCGAATCCATGGTGGTGGTAACTGATCCTCTCCCCCCCCCCCGCACTTCTTTTCCTCGCCCGCTGGGGTTTTTCCGACTTTACCCTTGTTTTTTCCCTGTCTCGTCTTCTCCGCCCCCCCCCCCCCCCCCCCCCCCCCGCTGCTGTCCCTGCCAGACCTCCGATTCCCGGTTCACTGAAAATAAAGTTTACAAGGTTGCACGGCATATGACTGCGTTTGCATCTTAATCTTGTCTCCTGGGATCGAATCGAAACCTCCCCGATATCGGATCGGGACAGCTGCCCAGAGGGGCTGTGGATTCTCCTTCTCTGGAGATATTCAAGACCCGCCTGGACAAGGTCCTGTGCAGCCTGCTGTAGGTGATCCTGCTTCGGCAGGGGGGTTGGACTAGATGACCCACAGAGGTCCCTTCCAACCCCTACCATTCTGTGATTCTGTGAAAATCTGAGCTGGCTGTGAAATAGCCGGGTTGAACTGTGCGTTACATGTGTGTGAGATTTGTTGAAGACAGGGTTTAATCACCTTTCTAACTGAAGGTACCCTGCCGAGGGTGTCCTACCTCTCCGTCTGGCTGTGAACGTTAAGAAATTGAAATGATTTTAGCTTGGCAGGTCTGTTTGCGCAGAGCGTCAAAGTGCAATTCTTGGTAGAAGGCTTAAATACCGAACTAGCATTTTTACTAAAAAATACAAGCTAGTCTTGTCCTGCCACTGACAGTTTCAGAATAGAGACTCAGGGCTATCACTGCGTTGGTCATCTTAAATCAGATGACCCTGACAAATGTCCTGGTTCTCCAGTGAAACGACTTATCTTGATACAAGGTGACATTTAGATTTGTACCTTCTGTTGCCTGCTATAGACGACCCTGCTTTGGTAGGGGGGTTGGACTAGATGACCCACAGAGATCCCTTCCAACCCCTACCATTCTGTGATTCTGTGAGAAGAAATCTGAAAGTGGCCACAGAGCCTTACTGTGAGGGAACCTGAATAATACATGTATTTTTAAGGTTTTACAGGAATTTGTCCAATCTTTTGTATTAACATCTGCAAAGCACTTCATTTTTTTAAAAAAAGAAAATTGCTCTGCCTTGAAAATGGCATTGCTCTTTGCAAAATTTTTCTAATTCTCCAGCTCCTTTCCTGCAGCAATACTTTGAAAGGCTGGTGTTCCAGCTGTGTTCCAGCGTGCTATCAATGAATGATCTAAAATTGAACAGAAAGCCTTCATTTTCAGTGAGGAAATTGATAGAAATGTTTTGCCAATTTTTTGAAAAGGTAATTGATTGTTTCATTGTTGAAAGATTTCACTTTCAATAATGAACCATCTGTCAGTAAATGTGTACCTACATGTACAGGTTATTTTATATATTCATAATTTTTAAATGCTTTGGAACCTAGAAGGTGAGACTTACCAGTGTGAAATACTAGTATCGATGAATTGAAATATCTATCGGTTACAATAAAAAGGTTACGATTTCAGTCAGATGGAAAGCCAAAGTATTTGTTTTTTTGGCTTTTCTCTCTCCTCAAAGTTTTGAAGCCCTTGGAAGGGGTGAATTTATAAATTAGGTGAAGGAAATTAGCTGCTCATGGTTGTGTAGCAGCAGTTTTCCCTTGACAGCAGTGTTTAGCAGTGTCTCTCTCCCTTTCTTTTTCTGTGCACAGTTCTCCCCTCATTCCATTAGATGGAGCTTTGTGATTAAGACTGCGGGAAAAACTTGCTTCAAGTGCAAAATAATTCAGCAGGGAATGGGCTGGGGGAGGAGGCGAACGAAGCCTACTTTGCTTAGAGGTGTCAGTGTCCTGTACGCAAGCTCCGTACACAAAAATCTGAATCAAGACCCTCACACACAAGGAAAATAACTTGAAAAATCAATTCTGTCAAATGGAGCGCTGCTCTAATCTGCTGTTATCATAGTCAAGTTCCAAATCTAAAATACCTTAGGTTATAAATTAAATGTCAAATATAATTAATTTGGCACTTGAAACATGAAGTGGATGACTGTCCTTTAGAGAAAGCCTGACAGCTTTATGTATGTCACATTGGTATCTGTTAAAACAAGCTTTATGTGCCAGACGATCCTTGTGTGAATCATATCGCTGTGAGCTGTACCAGAATTTTGTCAATGTAATAAGTCTCAGAACAGTTTTCCCATTAATTGTCTGAAGCTTTTGCAAGTCAATATAAATCAAGTGTCACCCGCCTCATCTGTGCAAAATAATGGTTTTATCATGCATCATATAAGCAATTTATTTCTTATTCATTACTAGAGAAGTTATTGTTGAATATTTATATACAAATCTACGTTTTATACAAATGGAGAAAGTTTTCTGCTCTGTACCTTGGACCCACTGCAATCTTAATGTGAATCCAGTTTTCCTTCCACCTTCTTAAATTCAGCAGCAGCGGCTGTAGTCCTGCAGTACGGGGAGGCCCACGTTGTAGCTGAGCATACCTCTCTTTCCTCAGCCTGCTGCCGGGACACGTGGAGACCCTCTCTGGCACGCCCTCCTCCCCCTGCCCCAAACCAGAAGCAAGGAGGTCTTTCTTCGCTTTTTGCATTTTGTGTCCCTGCTTTGCACAATGAACTACACTAGCCGTAATGCTTATTTATTCACAGGTACCTCCGGGGAGGTGGGGAAGGTGGGTTTGCCCAGTGGACGCTTTTACACAGTTGTTGAAATAAAGATATCAATAAACCATATTATTTCCCACTAATAGGACCAGTAGGACCTTCCTAATCCAAACCTCATAAAAATTCCCCAAGGAAGGATTTAATACCAGAGTGCTGCAGCAAGGTTTCATTGCTGTAGCTTCACGATTAATTTTTAAATGCATGTAGCAAACTGGCTAAATGTTTGTGACTGATACCACTTATACTGCTGGATCTGCAGCCTGTGTGAGCGGAGCTATTCCTTTAGCTTAAGAGCAAAAAAAAAAGAAGCCGAGACCTTGCTGCTGTTACTCCACTCATGGAAATGAGGGGAGCGTGTGCAGTCAAACTGAAAGATCCAGACTTGTTCCTGGTCCCTGCGGTGGCTGAATGAAGCAAAGATGAAATTGGCTAATTGGCCTTTTTGTTTCAGGTTCTCTCGGAAGATTGAACACAGAGAGAGAGTGATTCTTGTAGCAGCCATCAATCCTCTGCTTCAGCGTCCCTGCTGCTCAACCCTGGTCTGGGTTAAAATTTAGCCATTCTTGTATGTGTTGGGCAGAAAACAACTCAAAACCAGTATTTTAAACCTAAGAGGCAGAATAATTTTATCTTTTTGTCTCATTCCCACTAGGTTACCCTGACAAAAGGAATTCTAGTTAGAAGCCTCTCTGCAGGCAAAGACTCAGAGATGTTACTGTCCCAGCAGCCAGCAGCAGATTTTAGCCTAAGTGCGTATTGAAGGAAACAGGGAAGGGAAAGTGGCCGTGATGTTACCGCTGTGATAGTGCAACACCAAAAGTAGGGCAAGGGAGACTTGTCATACTCCTGAGAAGACTGATCTCATGCACAATGTATGTGTTAATTTAGCAAAATACGCATACCTTTATATTCATTGAAGTCGGAGCGACAACAGGATTTGTCACTGACCATTACAAAATTGACTTAATTCTTTTTGTCGTCTGTTCCACGGAAGATGGCTGCAAGTCACAGCGCTGCCCAGGCATTGCAGTGATTTAAAGTCCTCATCTCAGTT